>NC_047090.1:51046500-52465000 GCF_902459505.1 Geotrypetes seraphini
AGGTTTAAAACAAATGCTAGGAAGTTCTTTTTTACCCAGAGGGTGGTGGACACATGGAACGCGCTTCCAGAGAATGTGATAGGCCAGAACTCTGTACAGGGGTTCAAGGAGGGTTTGGATAGGTTCCTGGAGGATAAGGAGATAGAGGGGTACAGATATAACTAGAGGTAGTTTATAGAAATAGGCAGAAACCACTTCACAGGTCACGGACCTGATGGGCCGCCGCGGGAGCGGACCGCTGGGCGAGATGGACCTCGGTCTGACCCAGTGGAGGCAACTTCTTATGTTCTTATGTTCTTATGTTCTTATGATAGAAACCTTCAAAATTCTTAAGGGCATAGAGAGAGTAAATAAGGACAGATTCTTCAAACTGAGGGGAGCCACAAGCACTAGGGGTCACTCGGAGAAATTGAAAGGGGACAGGTTTAGAACAAATGCTAGAAAATTCTTTTTTACGCAGAGGGTGGTGGACACATGGAACGCGCTTCCGGAGGAAGTGATAGGCCAGAACTCTGTACAGGGGTTCAAGAAGGGTTTGGATAGGTTCCTGGAGGATAAAGGGATAGAGGGGTACAGATAGAACTTGAGGTAGGTTATAAAAGTGGTCAGAAACCACTTCACAGGTCGCAGACCTGATGGGCCGCCGCGGGAGCGGACCGCTGGGCGAGATGGACCTCGGTCTGACCCAGTGGAGGCAACTTCTTATGTTCTTATGTTCTTAGTACTACTGTTGAATGGATGATATCTTCCATCTTCTATTATGCCCTACCAGACCTCATTAGAAGTGTATATGAAGATCAATAAAGGTCATGGTAGTATCAGTTATCAATTAAGGTTTATTTCCATTCAGGGAATTCGCCAGGCTGTAATATACAATTCATACATTGGCATTCCATTACTGTCTGGGCATAGTCTCCTAGCAGGAAAGTTGATTTGGACAGTCTATTCTCCACAATCTTTGAGGGATACAGCCTAACTTCAACCTTCCCTTTTAATTTAAAAAGACAAAACAGAGAAACAGACCCTTTCCAACAAAAAATCTTATTAGTCTTGACTTGTTTGTTTGTTTAAGACACCACCTTTTAACTAGAGGTTCTCACAATGTGTCACTCAATGAACTGCCTGCAGTCAGAAAAAAGCAATTAAAGTTTGTTACCTATAATGGATTTATTTATTTATTTATTTAATTGGGACTTGTATACCACCTTTTTGTAGTTTTACAACCACACACAAAGTGGTTTACATACAGGTACTTCAAGCAATTTCCCTATCTGGACTGGTGGGATCACAATCTGTCTAATGTACCTGAGACAATGGTGGATTAAGTGACTGCCCAGGGTCACAAGGAGCAAAACTAGGGTTTGAACCCACAACTTCAGGGTGCTGAGGCTGTAGCTCTAACCACTGTGCCACACTCTCCTCTTCTCTGACACTAGCAATTCAATCATCAAGCAAAGATTTCCAACTCTCATTTGCGAGCTGTTCTGTCTCAAGTCAGAAAACTTTAGAAGATTCATATCTATTTAGTATTCAGTTACATGGCTCAGCTGTATGACTGGTGAACTGCAACCTTAAAGAACATCTGTTATAGGCAGCCATTTTGGATTTATAGACATTTAGATGACAGAAGCAGAATTGAGAAAGCCATCTGATTTCTTTAAAAAAGTTACTTAATGGCAGCAACTTTAGGTCTTTAATCTGTGAAATTTTTCCTAATGGGTAAAAAATAATGAGTTTTCATGGCATAGTGCTCATCTAGCAAGTTGACCATGTTTTACTAAATGTAGGTAGAATTATCATTACCTTAAATTAAGAATCCACCTAAAGCTAGAGATATCCAAAAGAGGAACCCCTTCAACACCACTTCCAGAAGTTGTCCACACCGAGCGAGCTCTCCTCTTCTTCTTCTCTTGCTCTTTGCGTTTTCCAGGCTTCCCTTTCTTCTTTTTCCCTGGTGTCTTCAATGGAGGCTCTTTGTATGACTGAGCTTTGTTTGTCTCCTGAGTTAGGTATCTGCCCTCATCATCACTGCCAAACCTGGCATTATTATAGTTTTTTGTGTTGGTAGCAGGCTTCGGATTAGGAGAAACCTCTGATGTGGCTCGGATTTCAGCTGTGTTAACTCCATCTATTAAATTCTGAAGAAAGATTCTTCGTCGTAGCTCTTGAATTGACCTCCCTTTGTCATGAAGTAACTGGTGCTCAGATACTGCTCTTTTCCTGTAGGTGACAAAAAAGAAAAAAATATATACATATTCCTGTTGCTAAATGAAACGATTGTAAACATAATTTTATTCACAGATTCTGTAGGTCTTATAAAATACTAACTCGTATAAAAATTTCATAGACTTACTTCCACTGTGGGAATACAGAGGGACAGAAATACCTTAGGACAGAGTGTAATATTTATACAAGTCATAAAACTGATATACTTGCTAATGCCTACTTGTACATACATTCTTCTGCACTAGCATTCTGTAAAGTCAAGTAGGAATGTACTTGGCTTTATAAAATAGGCATAAAAGAGGCACATGAAAACAAATATTAACTAGGTGCAATTTTAGAAAGCTCTCCTCCATGCATAATTACAATTGGCATCCTATCTACCTCAAAAGGATGAATGATTGAAATTTGAACTTGAAGAACATATCTTTACAAAAATGTCTAAACAATACTCTCACAAAGGGGTTGCTTAGCACCAGTTCTAGAAGGTGACCAAAACCAGGATTTTCATTTTCAGCCAAAAATGAATCTGCAGCCAAAATTCACCACACAGTTTCATCCAAAACCACAATCAAAACTTAAAGTATGTGGCATGCACCCCCCCCCCCCTCCCACACACACACACACCCATCATAATCAAATGTGAGCTTCATGAGCCACTGGCCTCTGACAGAAAGCTGACCCTCTTCATTCAAAAGTCACTGCCATCATCCTTCCGACCAAAAGCTGCTGCCCTCCCATCAGCTGTGGGCCCTCTTCAGGCCTCATCAGGGCAGAAGTAATCTCTGATCACAAGAAGGGGGGAGGCATAGCACTATATATAAAGGACTCTATCTACTCGGTCGGGATGGATATGGCAACGAAGGCAGAGGGGCTGGAATCGCTATGGGTCATATTGCCGGGAAACAAGGGTGCAGGCATAAAACTGGGGCTGTACTATCGCCCACCTGGTACGCCAGAAGGAGTCGGACACGACTTGGAAGCTGAACTGAGACAGGAATGCAGGACTGGAAGTGTAACAGTGATGGGGGACTTCAACTACCTGGGGATATACTGGAGTACAGGTCACTCCAACTGCACTAGGGAAACAGGATTTGTAGAAACCGTGAGGGACTGCTTCATGGAGCAACTAGTCAGGGAACCGACGCGAGGGGGTGCTACTCTTGACCTCATCCTAAACGGATTAGGGGGACCTGCAAGAGGGGTAGAAGTGGGAGGACCACTAGGCAACAGTGACCACAACGCGATCAGATTCACATTAGAAAGGGGGATACCCATAGTAAGGAGGACCACAACAACTGCGCTCAACTTCAGGAAAGGAAACTATGTTGCTATGAGGGAAATGGTGGGGAGGAAGCTCAGAAACATCTTTAGGATGGAGACTGTAGGAAGCGCCTGGACCCTATTCAGGGACACCCTGCAGGAAGCACAAAGAATGTACGTCCCCAGTTTCAGGAAAGGCTGCAAGAACAAGCGGTCAAAGGACCCGGTTTGGATGTCAACTGAAGTAAAGAGGGCAATAAATGACAAAAAAGTATCCTTCCGGAGATGGAAAAAGGACCCAACGGAAGAAAATCACCAGGCGCACAGGAAATGCCAAAAGGAATGCCACCGAGAGGTTAGAAAAGCAAAAGGGGAATACGAAGAGGGGCTGGCCAGGGAGGCGAAAAACTTCAAGGCATTCTTCAGTTACGTAAAGGGGAAGCGACCAGCGAGAGAGGAGGTGGGGCCGTTGGACGATGGGGATAGGAAGGGAATGATTAAAGAGGATAAAGAGGTAGCTGAGAGGTTGAACACGTTCTTCTCGTCGGTTTTCATGAGAGAAGACACATCTAATATACCGGACTCAGAGGAGCTCATGAGTGGGGAACAGGCCGAAAAATTGGAGCACATAGAGGTAAGTAAGGAGGATGTCCTCAAACAGATAGACAGGTTAAAATGCGGCAAATCACCGGGCACGGACGGGATCCACCCAAGGGTTCTGAAGGAACTAAGACAAGAAATAGCGGGCACAATCCAGCATGTTTGCAACCTATCCTTGAAAACTGGAGAGGTACCAGAGGACTGGAAATTGGCGAATGTCACACCTATCTTCAAGAAGGGATCGAGGGGTGACCCCGGGAACTACAGGCCGGTGAGCCTGACTTCAATTATAGGGAAGATGGTGGAAGCTATGATCAAGGACGGCATTTGCGAGCACATCGAGAGAAATGGCCTACTGAGAACAAGCCAGCACGGATTCTGTAAGGGAAGGTCGTGCCTAACGAACCTTCTGTACTTCTTTGAGGGAATAAGCGGTCGGGTGGACAATGGGGAACCCATAGACATCATTTACCTCGATTTTCAAAAGGCTTTCGACAAGGTGCCACATGAAAGGCTGCTTAGGAAGCTGTGGAACCACGGGGTGGGAGGGGATGTGCACAGATGGATCAAGCACTGGTTGTCGGGTAGACTGCAGAGGGTCGGAGTAAAGGGCCAATATTCTGACTGGCGGGGAGTCACGAGCGGTGTGCCACAGGGATCGGTGCTGGGACCGTTACTCTTCAACATATTTATCAATGACCTGGAAAAGGAGGCAAAGTGCGAGGTTATAAAATTTGCAGACGATACCAAACTGTGCGGCAGAGTTAGGTCCAGGGAGGAGTGTGAGGACCTGCAAAGGGACCTGGACAAGCTGGAAGACTGGGCAAACAAATGGCAAATGCGCTTTAACGTGGAAAAATGCAAGGTCATGCATATAGGGAAAAAGAACCCGTTGTTCAACTACAAATTGGGGGGGGGGCATTGTTGGGAGACAGCAGACTTGAAAGAGACTTGGGTGTGCTGGTGGATGCATCACTGAAGCCATCTGCTCAGTGCGCAGCAGCCTCGAAAAAAGCCAACAGGATGCTGGGCATCATAAAGAGGGGCATAACAACCAGGACGCGGGAAGTCATCATGCCATTGTATCGAGTGATGGTGCGTCCGCATCTGGAATACTGCGTTCAATATTGGTTGCCGTACCTCAGGAAGGACATGGTGGTACTTGAGAGAGTCCAAAGAAGAGCAACAAAACTGGTAAGAGGGCTGGAACACTGCCCATACGCCGAGAAGTTGGATAGGCTGGGGCTCTTCTCTCTAGAAAAAAGGAGGCTCAGGGGAGATATGATAGAGACCTTCAAGATCATGAGGGGCATAGAGAGGGTGGATAGGGACAGATTCTTCAGACTGAAGGGGACAACAGGTACGAGGGGGCATTCGGAGAAACTGAAGGGAGATAGGTTCAAAACAAATGCAAGGAAGTTTTTTTTCACCCAAAGGGTCGTGGACACTTGGAATGCGCTACCGGAGGAAGTGATCAGGCAGAGTACGGTATAGGGATTCAAACAGGGATTGGACGGATTCCTGAGGGATAAAGGGATCGTGGGATACTGAGAGAAGTGCTGGGATGTAATACAAGTATAGAAAGCAAACCAGGTAATAAGTATAGAAACCCAACCAGGTCGTGAATGTGCAAGACCGGAGGGTTAGGACTTCTATGGGAAGATAGGACTTCAATGGGAAACCAAGGTGCAAGGAGGCCCCTTCTGGTGAGTCAGATAGGTCGTGACCTGTTTGGGCCGCCGCGAGAGCGGACTGCTGGGCAGGATGGACCTGTGGTCTGACCCGGCGGAGGCACTGCTTATGTTCTTATGTTCTCTTGTCCATGCTGTGAGATTGCACAACCACAGCAGCCACTTTGACTATTAAGCCAGCACAGAAAGGAGCGAATGGAGATTGGTCCTGTTCCAACAAGGCCTCTAATCTTCTAATATAGGCTCAGAGAAGACTGGCTTTCAGTCAGAAGGCAGCAGCGGCAGTTTTTTGGGAAGGGCTGGGGACTATTGCAATGTCCTTTATTTAGGGATTACAACAGTACAGTGCAAAGCATTACAAATGATACAAAACGCTGCTGCAAGGTTAATCTGTGGTGTTAGAAAGTTTGAACACATAACACCTTGGTTGAAGAAACTGCACTGTGTCACAACCCTAACCCTGAAGCTCGGCTTGTGTCAGATAAGGCTCTTGCTAAACCTAGCCCTGCCATCAAAAGAGCTGATCATTGTGATAGACTAGAGTCAAAGAATAGGGAAAGCTCAGTATGGCCCTTTAAAACCCAGATTTCTGATCCCTGGGGAGGGGAGGATTATGAGAGTAAGAGCCTGGAACAGCCACAGAATCCTTCTACTCCTCCTCCTGTCAGCTCCCAGCTGCAGGAGCTGATTAGAAGTTCTGGTAAAGCTAAGCAGAAGCTGCAGATTGCCCTTCCTCCTCTAAGAACAGGGCGTGGCCGCCTTAATGCATTAAAAGCTGCTCTGAGAAGGAAGCAGGCAGTCTGCCCTGGGCCAGCCCGGGAAGGAGGTGTGCAGGACTGTGCTCCTGAACCTCAACTCCCTCAAGACATTGAGATGGGAGATCCAGCCACTGACCCTGAAGCTAACCAGCCAGCAGAACCGGAGCTTATGGAATGCCTTGAAACTGCCAGCATGACTGAAGCCAGTCCTATGGAAGAAAGTTAAGTTTCAATGCTGGGTGGGTTTTGTTTGTATGCTCGGGTTAGCCATTGTGTAGGTTCCTTTCATGGGAACTGTTTGCACCTGGGATAGGATAGGAAGCAGTGCTAAGCTTCTTATTAGGTGCCTGAAAGTAAAAACCTTGGGTTTTGGGTTGAAGTGTGCTGGACTGTTTAAGTTTATATTTCGGTTTGTTTGTTTTTTGAGAGCAAGGAAAACTTTGGGTTTTGAATTGTGGGTCGGAAGAGGTAGCTTGTTGGGGAAGAATCCACATATCATCCTAGGTTGGGATAGCGGGGCCATTTGTGGCATTCTGTTTTTACAGAGAAAGTTTGTGGATTTGGCTACTTCCCTTCCCCCACCAACTCCCATTAAGTTGGCTGGGGCCAAGCCGCTCATTAACCAAGGCTTGGACACTGCATTGTTTTGCATTATAGAAGTGTAACTGTTGGGAACTGCCTGCTTGCCAAAGGCGGAAACATTTAAGATTGCACCCTTCTACTTACCTGAAGTACCTGCAAGAAAGGTGTGAGTTGCAGGAAGCTTGTTTTCAACTCACTTTTTGTGTTTGTGATGTTTACTTATGGTTTTGGGGAAAGCATGAACTGAAGCCTGTTCCCGATTCATTGCCACAATAAAGTAGGACTTGATTTATGTTGGAAACTGACTCTTTTGAATCTTTTACTTTTACATTGAATGGTGTGACCAGCAGGACTTCCAACTTTCTTTGGAAGCACGTCGGACTTGGGCTATTCTGGACGCTGACCGGAGGGAGTCATATCCACACAGTTCCGGTAGCGTCACAATTGGTTACCTGTACATTTACGTTTTATTTTCAAGACATTAATACTGGGGTTCAAAGTCATCTACTATGGGATTCCTTGGTATTTATCGCAAACTATGGCAATCTATCGACCGCTTAGAACTCTGCGGTCTGAAGGTATGATACGATTGTCATTGATGGACTTCTCAAAAGTGCATTATGAAAATGCGAGAGCTTCTGCTATTTCCATCGTAGGAGTAACGCTGTGGAATAAATTAACTGGACTGCAAAAAGCTCTATCTGATATTCAGAAATTTAAGAAAATGCTCATACCTACACTTTTTATAGAACTATTCCAATGAAAAATGATTTCTGCCTAATTCTGGTCTCAGGATTAATGTATTGTGAAGAACTGTGAACCAACTATTTACATGGAATGATCTGTAATCCTTGATGTTTCTACAAGTCTTGTTTGCTTTATTTTATGTATGTTACTATTTGTAAAGCCACCTAGGAATAGGCGGTTGAGAAATTTTTTTAAATAAATAAATAGTTTTCTCTCAGAGGGTTAAGGGCTATACAACTGTTTTTGGTTGGGAGGGTGAGTTTTGTTTTTAGCCCAAAATGCACCAGAATTTTCAGCCAAAACTAAAACATAACCAAATCCAGATTTTGGACTGATTTTAACTCCGAAGCCTAAACTGAATCCAAAATTTGGTTGTCCTCTATAGCCAATTCTATAAATGCTTAAGGGCATGCTTAAGCTGTTATAGACTATTAGTGCAAAACTACAATGGCATGCCAAATGTCTGGCATGCTTGTTTACTATAGGTTCATGGCTAGCTTAAGTGAGCATGCCTAAGTATCTCGAATGTCCAAATGGGTGCCCATCAGGGAAGTAGCGATCACTAAATGGTTTGGTTTGATATGATGGCAAAACTGGAGGGCGGCCACACAAAACACAAACTCCTGGATTTCAAACATACAGACTTTAATAAAATGGGGGACTACCTGAAGAAAGAGCAGATAGGATGGGAGGATTTAAGAGAAGTAGAAAACAGTGGTTCAAGCTTGAAGGAGCAATAAGAATGGCTACCAAACTTTATGTGAGGAAAATAAAGAAAAGAAAAAGGAAACTGATATGGTTCTCCACACTAGTGGCAGAGAAAATAAAGGCATTTGGGAAATACAAAAAACTTAAGAAGAGGTGTGCAGAAAGAAATACCGGATAAAACTGAAAGAAGCCAAGCAAGATATAAATCTGGTGAAAGCACAAACAGAAGAGCAAATGGCTAGAAAAATAAAAAAGAGAGACACATTTTTTTGCTGGTATATTAGTGAAAGGAGGAAGTTGAAAAATGGAATTGCGAGACTGAAAAGTAGCTATGAACTGCTATGTAGACAGTGATGAGGAAAAAGCAAACGTGCTAAACAAATACTTCTGTTCTGTATTCACAGAAGAAAATCCCAGAGAAGGTCCATGATTGGCTGGCAAAGTTACATCAGAGAATGAAGTGAATACCGCACCATTCACGGAAGAAAGTGTTTAGCAACTTGAAAAATTGAAGGTAGACAAAGCCATGGGACAGGACGGGATATTGAGGGAGCTCAGAGAGGTTCTGTAACGTCCTCTTAAAGATTTGTTCAATAAATCCTTAGAGCCAGGAAAGATTCCATGGGATTGAAGAAGAACAGATGTGGTCCCTCTTCACAAAAGTGGTAGCAGAGATGAGGCGGGAAACCATAGGCTGATAAGCCTCACTTCAGTTATTGTGAAAATAATGAAAACATTGCTGAAGGAAAGGATAGTCAATTTCTTAGAATCAAATGGATTACAAGATTGAAGGCAGTATGGCTTTTGCAGTATGGCTTTACTAAAGGTAAATCGTGCCAAACAAATATGATACAATACTTTGACTGGGTGACCAGAAAATTGGATCAAGGTAATGTGCTAGATGTGAAGAAATGCAAAGTGATGCATTCAGGGAGTAGAAATCCAAGGTAGCTATATGTACTGGGAGGTGAGAGGTTGATATGCACAGATGGGGAGAGGGACTTTGGGGTGATAGTATTTGAGAATCTGAAAGCAAAGAAGTAGTGTGACAAGGCAGTGGCTGTAGCCAGAAGGATGCTAGGATGTATAGAGAGACATAACCAGCAGAAGGAAGGAAGTGTTGATGGCCTTATATAGTTCATTGCTGAGGCCCCACTTGGAGTACTGTGTTCATTTCTGGAGACCGTATATGACAAAGATATAAGAAGATTTGAAGTGATCGAGAGAAAGGCAGCAAAAATGGTAAGGAGTTTGAGCCAAAAGATGTACAAGGAGAGACAGGAAGATCTGAATATGTATACTTTAAATGAGAGGAGGGATAGGGGAGATATGATACAGACAATTAAATACTGAAAAGCTATTAAAACAGAACCAAATCTGTTCCAGAGAAGGGAATATGGTAAAATTAGAGGGCATAAATTGAGATTAAGGGACGGTAGATTTAAGAGTAACGTTAGGAACTTCTTTTTCACAGAGAGGGTGATGGATGCATGGAATGCCCTCCCGAGGGAGGTGGTAGAGAGCAAAACGGTGATGGAATTAAAAAAAAAAACCATGGGACAAACACAAAGGATCTCTAATCAGAAAGTGAAGGGTATAAATTGAAGAACTAGAGTAGAAACTAAGCAGACTTGCACAATCAGTGTACCGTATATGACTATACAGTTTGGGATGGGATGGGAACTACAATAATTTGGGATGATTTGAAAGGTTTGCATGAGCTTGGATGGCAATTCCAGTATTTAGAATCTAATGACAGTGCCAGGCAGACTTCTTTGGCAAAAATATCAAAGAAGAAAAAATAGACTTTTGGCCAGATTGGATAGACCACACGGGTCTTTATCTGCCACCATTTACTATGTTATTAAGTACACCAGTTGGGTGCATCACCTGGTGGCATGCCTATGACATGCCCATACTCCTCCTATGTGTATGCCCCCTTGATAGTTGTGAACTAAGCAATAGATAATGAAAAGGGGACTGTTTACCGCGGTAAACCGTGAGTCATCGCAGTAAATCCGCAGGAATGGAGAAATGTGCAACTGGTTTACCGCAGGAATGGGGACAAGACCTTTCACCACCCTGCAGGAATGGAGACAAGACCTTTTACCGCCCCATGGGAGACGTGAAAAGTTTTGCTCCTGTGGTAAAAAAATTGCGCCCATGTCAGACTCGGCATCTCTTCTCCAGATCCTCTTACACCTATTTTACCTTCAGGAGACAGCCATGACACGATTAAGACAGAAGGACCCCAAAACCAAAGCCTGAGACCAATGTGATTTGAAGAATAAAATTACCAGACAACAAAAGGTAGAAAAAAATAAATTTATTTTATATATTGTGATTAGAATATTTCAGATTTGCTAGAGCTGGATTAGACATAACTAGGAACTGCAAAGCCCAGGCTGTGCTTCTTTAGCTTCCAGCTGGCTTAGGGCTCTCTCTGACTAGGGGGTAGTTGCCTTAGTTGTACTCCCCTAACACTATTCCTGCCATATGTGACTGAAGTATTCTGTTAGCTTGATTTTTCTATATAGCATTCTATAGTAATTTGATGATATTGGAGGGGATATTTGTTAGGGGAGACAGGGGTTTTGTGTTTATAAAATGACAATTGTATAGAATATTGTCTCTTTTTATACTTTAATAAAATAAATTCATTATAAAATCATAACTATTCGAAGCTGGTGTGAATGGGATCTGACAGTTTGCTGGGCGGGAACGGGGACCGAGTTTGAGGGGCAGGGAAGGGGACTGAGCTTGCGGGGATGGGATGGGAACTGAGCTCGTGGGGACAGGGCAGGGATGGGGCCTGAGCTCATGGGGATGGGGTGGGAACAATGATAAATTTTTTCCCCCATGTCATTCTCTACTAAGTAATTTAGGAGCACTGTTTATAGAATAGCGCCTAGCACTGGTTGACAGACAGATGTCAGAGGATGGTAGTTAATGGAATTTGCTCAGAGGAAGGAAGTGGAGTGCCTCAGGGATCAGTGCTGGGACTGATTCTGTTCAATATGTTTGTGAGCAATATTGTCAAACAGTTAGAAGGAAAGGTTTGCCTTTTTGTGGATGATACCAAGAGTTATAACAGAGTGGACACCCCAGAGGGAGTGGAAAACATGAAAAAGGATCTGCAAAAGTTGGAAGAAAGTTCTGTCTGGCAACTAAATTTCAAAGCAAAGTAGTGCAGAGTTATGCATTTGGGGAGTAGAAATCTGAGGGGGGTTGTATGTGCTGGGAGGTAAGAGGTTGATATGCATGGATGGGGAGAGGGACTGGCCTGGGGTGATAGTGTCTGGGGATCTGAAGGCAACAAATCAGTGTGACAAGGCAATGACTGTAGCCATAAGGATGTTAGGCTATATAGAGAAAGGCATAACCAGCAGAAGAAAGGAGGAATTGAGGTCCTACTTGGAGTATTGTGTTCAGTTTTGAAGGCTGTATGTGGCCAAGGATATAAGAAGACTTGAAGCGATCCAGAGAAAAGTGCCAAAAATGATAGGGGTGTGCACCAATAGAAGAACAAGAAGAGACTAAGGGACCTAAACATGTATACTCTAGAGGAGAGAAGAGACAGGAGTGATATGATACAGACATTTCCAGAGAAGAGAAATTGGTAAAACTAGAAGATATAAATCGAGGTTGCAGGGCGGTAGACTTAAGAGTAATGTTAAAAAATTATTTTTCACAGAGAGGGTGGAGGATGCCTGGAATGCCCTCCTGAGGTAGGTGGTGGAGAGGAAAATGGAATTCAAGAAAGCGTGGGATGAATATAGAGGATTTCTAATTAGAATATAAATGGGTAAACTTTCATGGTCTGAATCCCACATAGGAAATGGTTTGGATAGGCTGACGTGAGCTTCAACGGCAACTCCAGTAGTTGGAACTTAAGGACAATACTGGGTGGATTTCTAAGGCCTATGTCATTTACAATGTTACTATGTCACTTATATGCATAACTGCCACTTCTTTTGTACCAATCATGCATGTAAATGCTACTATTCTAAAAAAAAGGCTGCCTAAAGTTAGTCACCTACATTGGTGCGCCTAGCTGATGTAGGCACACTTAATTAAGTAATATAATTAATTGGGTATGATAATTGACAATTAGCACCTCATAATCAATGTTGATTGAACTTAATTGGATGTTAGGCACCTAACGGAAGATGCCTAGTCCAAAGTGCATGCCAGAAAGTAGGTGTGGTTATGGGCGGATCATAGGCATGTTTTGCAAGTAAGTGCCTATTTTTGACTTAGATGCCATTAGCAACCTAACTTAGGCACAGGTATTTAGGCGAAGAAAACCTTGGGATAAATAGAGTGTACCTAAAATTAGGATGCCTAACAGCACCTAAGATTGATTAGGTGGTGCTAAGTGTGATTATATGCACCTAACGTATAGAATTATGCTTAGTGCCACACTAGTCAATGCCTAAGCTCAAGGCATCATATTTAAAATTTGGTAGTTAGTGCCTAAATTTAGGCAAAACAAAGAGGTTGTCAAAAGCACAAAGTGTAACAGAAATAAGAATACAGTGGGCTGCTGATGAGACAAAAAAGTTGGAGCCTCTGAGTTGTACAGGAAGTTATCTGTTCATGAACTCATTATATAACCCCTGATGCAGACCTTTGTGCCAAAACACAGGCCATATTGGGTACTTAAGTAAACTATCCTTCCTCTACTATAAGCCTCTGCCCTTTCTGTCCAATCGGCAGCCCACAACCCTTTTTAGATAATCCAGAACATTTCATACTGTATATAGCTTACAACTTTTTATGTGTAGGTCAAGGTGGTAAGTTACATTCAAGTATAGTATGCATTTTTCTATCACTAGAGAACTTAAAATCTAACCACCAATATTCAAAAGCACTTATCTGGTTAGGAGGTGCTGCTATCTGAAATGTGCCAACAAGTGGAACATTCAGCAGCAGTAAATGAACAGTGCTGAGAATATTCCCCCTGATCACCTCAGCACTATCCAGACAATGCCAGACTAGTTGGTGGGCGGAGCCAGGTGCTATCCAGTTAGTAGCAATATTCACACCACTAACTGGATAGCTGAGGGGAAGATTCTCAAATGTTTGTGGTAAAATCAAATGGGTAGCTGTCACAGATGCTACTGTAAGGATTTCAAAAAGGTGAGTCATTCTTAAAAAACTGTGCATGCAAATGAATTTCGCAGAGAGCCATAGAGGGTCGCTAAATTTGCATGTGCCGATCACTGGTGATAACGATCAGCACATGTGCAGAATAAATGCACACAAAAAAAGACCCCACATCAAAGATTGACAAAAGGGATGAATGCCCACTCTCTCCCACCACTGATGTCAAGCAATCCCCCCCCCCCCCGACAGTGGGAAAGATGCCCTCTCCCTCCCGCCACCATGCAACCCCTCAGCAGTGGGAAAGCAATAGCCCCTGACACGCCCCAGCAGTGGGACAGATGCCAATTCTCTCCCACCGCCACCATCATGCCCCCAACAACCCCATCTCCATGCCTCCAACACCCCCCCCCCTTACCTTGTTTATGAAGGCAGGCCAGAGGGATGCCTACCCCTTCCGGCCAGCAAGCCCCATTCTTCAAATGACAGGCCTTCCCCTCCCTGGTGCATCCTGGGATGCATCAGGGAGGGGCCTAGGGCTCTGATTGGCCCAGGTTACTTAAGGCCCTTCCTATGGTGGTCTCACAGTAGTCTACAAAAGCTTCTTCCAAATCATATTAACAGACTTTTCAATACTCCCTGATGTAGAATATATGATATGCAAATTAAAAGATAAATCTGATAAATATCCCTGCAACATGGATTATAACTACTGTTATATCACCCCCCTGGACCATGGTCACATAATACTACAAAACTACAAACAATTATCTCAAACCTCACCTGCCAGTTTGAAAGAGTAATTGCCTTAGGTGACACAAATAATCTACTAGATTCCCAAGAAAACGCTAGCGTTTCCAATTTGTCTTACACACAAAAAAGGACACACAATCTTAATAAAAACTTATTGAACTTAAAAAATTATTATAACATCCAACTCCCTACCTCATCATGGATACAGAATGGACTACAGTTCCCTGGACAGACCTATTGTCCTTCAGTTTTACCCTTTACATGAGTAATACATCTACTAAGGATACCAATAAAAAAACAGTAACAAGAGATAGAATAAACACAAACCAATTCTGTAATAAAGCCACCGAATTATTAAACGTCTTCAAACAATCCTACTACAATACCTACTAATTGGAACAACACAATGGAACAAATGCTAGACGCAAAAGCCCCACTATACCACTGCAATACATGAACTACCAAACCCTCGCCTTGGTTTACCGAAAACCTAATAGATGAAAATCAATTTTGCTGAAGATTTGAGAGGCAATAGCAAAATAGCAACCTATCAGAACACAAAACAGCCTGGAGGCTTGCAATCAATAAGCCTCCAGGCTGTTTTGTGTTCTGATAGGTTGCTATTTTGCTATTCAATATAGCTAATTCAATATAGCTAAATTCAATATAGCTAAAGCCAAAAACCCCCACTATGCTTGCAATATTATAAACAAAAATTTTGATATAAAAAAATTATTTTGCCTAATATGCACCATGACTACTCCTTCAAAATTAGGTCTATCCGACATTAGTTCTTAATTAAATGTCCAAATACTAATTGATTTCTTCTTAAACAAAATCAAACATGCACATACTGAGGTTGATATGACAATCGTCACAGTAACACCAGAATATACACTACACTCAAGGACAACAGACCCCTGTACAGCTGACTGAATTTAGAATATCTTTAAGCCTTTAATAATATCTGACACAGCCTCCCAGCTAAAAAAAATTATCCACTCGCAGCACCACCCTTGACAAATACCCGACAGGGCTCATAATCGAAACAGAAATATGTCTAAAAATCGGCCTAAACCAGCACTTAGACGATCAGTTAGACAAGTCGTCCATGTGCCAATAATCGAACCAGGTTTTAGATGTATCTAAAAATGACTTAGGTCTTCACAGTGCTGCAGTAAGCCCAGAGCTAAAAGGGGCATTTTAAAAGGAGTGGTGAGGGCGGGATTTGGGCAGGACATGGGCCATCCTAGATGGACTTGGACATTGTGACTTAGGCTATCTAAAACCAGGTCTAAGTCACAAGAAGGTAGCCAAAGTGACCTGATAACCACTGTAGGGACAAAGTGCAGACCCCTACACACTCCCCCAGTAATCACTGACCCCTTACCACCACTGCCATAAAAATCGTAATAACAATTTTACATATCTGCCTCCAGAACATCAGCACCTGGCAACCTGGCATAGGAAAGTCTAGTAGAGCTGCACAGAGGTGGCTTAAGTGGTCGGGGGTATGGGAGGGGCAGTGAACCATGGAGGGGCAGTGAACCATGGAGAGGAGGACCTAGGCTCATAAGCCACTCTAACCACTGCATGCATGGTGAAACATGTGCACCACCCAAAAAAAGCAAAAACCTTTATGTACTGCCATATAAGTGGCACCTGCATCTATAAGGGCTATTGGGGTGGTAGACAGGTGGGTCTAGTCGGTTCTGGGGGATGTTTTGGGGGGCTCACCATGACCTATAAAGTTGTGTGGTGAGATGTGTATGTGACTCCCTTTTTGTGGAATTTACAACAGTGCCCTGTAAAGTACCCCACTACTCTGGTATAATGTTTGGGTGTCCAGTCCATCAATTTTCTGACCCCGCCCATGTGCAAAAGGTCTTTTTCTAGGCATTTTTGACTTGGACAAATTTTTGGATGAAAATGAGGTATAAAGATGGACGATTTAACGGTCTGGATGATCAGACGGCTGGATGTACAGTTAGACAATTAAAAAAAAAAAAAATGTTGGACGTATTTTTCAAAAATGGGCCTTTTCCCATGTTTGAATTTGGGTGACTAGCGACTTAGGCCCAAAACGGACTTAGACATATCTTTTGATTATGCCCCTCCACTTGTTTATTAGCAGGCACCCCAGATCAAATCTTTGCAGGACAACAGATTAGTCCTACCGCTTGTACATATAACAAAGTGGGAATTAACACGTAATAAGGCATTTTTTTTCTTAGAACCTAGTCAATGGAATCAACTTCTGAAAAATATTCGTACTGAATTTAATCAAAAGATGTTTTAAAAAACTGTTGAAAACATACTTTTTTCAGCAGGTATTTGGTATTGATCCTTTTCCGAATGATCATATTTATTAATTTGAGATGTTCACAGGCAATTGACCTACTACTTTATTTATTTTATTGTGTGGTTGGATTTGAATGTATCTTAGATATGAATGATGAGTATAGGTCTTCTCTTTATATTATGGAGTTCTTTTTAGTTTCTATTTATGTAATTTGAATGTAATCTGCTGAGAACTTTTGTAAGATTTGGCGGAATGTCAAATTTTAATAAACATAAACATCATATCCTGGGTGACCAAACTCCTAAATAACCTACTACAGTGTGGCCAATTACCACTTCAAATGGGTCTTATTGCTCTCATCCCTATTCCCAAGACCCAAAACACAGATATCTCAAATCCTTCAAATTACAAACCCATCACTAACATCCCTATACTTACTAAACATCTAGAAGTGCATCTCTGTAAATAACTCTCTGCTGATATTGAAAAATTCTCCTGCCTCCATCCTTCACATTTCAGGTTTCACTCACAACATAGCACAGAACTTCTTCTTTTATCCTTAACCACCAAAGCATAGGACACCAGGCAGTTCTACTCTAATTTGATATATCAGCCACTTTTGTCTAAGTCAACCACCGCCTACTTCTAACCAAACTAAATGAAATAGGCATTGAGGGCACTGTTCTAAGCTGGTACAAAGATTTCCTACAGAATAGGAAATACCTTGTCTGCAAATATGGAACATTCTCCAGAAGCTGGAAAGCATTCTGCGGTGTCCCTCAAGGATCAACACTCTCCCAAATACTATACAACCTTTTCATGAGTTCCTTGAGTACATCCATATGCTCATCTCAATCAAACACAATGCACTTGATGTCTCTCAAAAAATATCCAATGGCATAGAAAAAATACATATCTGGGCTAAAATCAATGAACTCAAACTAAACACATCCCTGAAGACAGCCCTCACTCACCAACACAAGCAAATGCCTTTCTCCATAAAGACTTCACCCCATAGAGAGCCTCTCATAAGATTTCCACCTTCCTGTGGACTGCCCCAAGCCTTCCTCTTAGAATCCTGGTGGTCAAGCTCATGCCATCGCTAAGCATATACCGTATTTTTCGCTCCATAAGACACACTTTTTTTCCACCCTAAAGTGGGTGGAAATGTTAGTGCGTCTTATGCAGTAAAGATACCAATTTTTAAAATGCGCACACACCCCCGTCAGTCCTTTTTAAAACACCCCCAGTACCTTTTTTAACTCCCATCCCTTTTTAAAATACCCCCTTCCTATCCCATCCTGTACCTCTTCAAATGTCCATTGCCTGGTGGTTCAGCGGTGCAAAGTAAGGCAGGTATGAGCCCTCCGCCCGCCTGCCAGGGCCTGCACCACCTCATCCCATCTTGCCCACACCCCCTTACATGTCTCTCATTGCCTGCAAGCTTTCCGCCCACCTGTCTGGGCCAGTGCCGCCCTCCGAATGTTGCCTTCAGTTCTCGCAAGTCCTACCTTTGTTGTCTGGTGATTTCATGAGTCTCTGGTTGCACTTCCTTCTGACTGTTCATCCAATATTTCTTCCCTTCTTTCTGCCTCCTGCACGCTTCTTCTCCTCCAGAGCTCATTCTATTCCCCAACCAACATCTTGCTCTGTCCCTCCATGAGTCCAACTTTTTCCTCTCTCCCTCTCTCCCTCCCTGCCCCCTTTCTTTCTTTCTTTTTCTCCCTGCCCCCTTCTTTCTTTCTATCCCCCTGCCTCCCCTTTCTTTCTATGCTCCCTTTCTTTCTTTCTCTCTCTCTCCCTGTCCCCCAAGCCACTGCCACCGATTTAAGCCACTGCCGCAGATTTCTCCATGCTTCCCCGATGCCACAAAAGCCAGGCCTGCATTGGGTCCACAAGCCTTCCCCTCCCCCTCCCCAACATCAATTCTGAGGTCGGAGAGGAAGTTCCGGGCCAGCCAGGTAGTGATTGGCTGTCCCGGAACTTCCTCTCTGACATCAGAATTGACATGGGGGGGGGGGGGAAGGCTTGTGGACCCGGTGCTTGCACCAGGCTTTTGTAGCGTCGGGGAAGCAGGAAGAACACAAAGTCAACAATTGATCTAGAAGAACACATAGAATTTTAATTTTGGGGATAATAGGATGACTAATTCCTTTCAGTATTACTTTTTCTTCTTGAATTTTGTTATTGGGAGAGACCAAAAAATTTTTTTATTTTCTCTATATTAAGTTTTAATTTAAAATCTCTCATCCAGGTTTTCACTATTTCCATAATTGCTTGTTATTTCTTTTAACACAGAGCACATCACTTAGATGAGCATCTTAACAATAAACATATCCCTCTTCTATCCTCACAGGGTTTCCACTTTTCCCCAGGTTCTTCCAGCAGCCTAGGGACTGTGCATACTAGGATCACCTTTCTCTACCAGGTATAGCCTTCTCTCCTTGATTAGGCTTCAGACTTCCAACAATACCGGTCTCACTCCAAGCAGACAGTTAACAAGCTTTCCAAGACTTCTAACAATACTGGTCTCTCTCCAAGCAGTTGACAAGCTTTCTAACTTCTTCAGTTCCTTTCAACACACCAGGGACCCTACAAAAACCGGCATTTAACGCGGTCGCTAAACCGGGTCCAGCCAGTTAAGCCTGCACGCATTTTAGCGGCAGATTATCAAAATGGCTTATGCCAACCAATACCCCCCCAACTCCCCTCGGCAGTGGGAGAGTTGACCACACTCTCCTGCTCAACTGATACCCACCCACACACACACAGCAGGAGAGATGCCCAAGCTCTCCTGCCGCCAACCAACACTCCCCAACTCCCCTAAGCAGTGGAAGAATTGTCCACACTCTCCTGCTACCGTGCAACCACTCCCTGTGGAAGGCCCACCATTTTGAAGAGGCAGACCAGCTGGCCGGAGGGAGTAGGCATCCTTCCGGCCAGCCATCTGAAAATAAGGCAAGAGGGAGAGGGGGAGGGTTGACAGAGGCACAGGGAAGGGTTCTGTGTGGACAGGAGAGTATGGGCAACCCTCTCATTGCTGAGAGGAGTTGGGGAAGTTGTTGGTTGGTGGCGGAAGAGGCTGGGCATCTCTCCCGCCGTGGGGTGGGGGTGTCGGTTGGGCAGGAGAGTATGAGCAACTCTCCCACTGCCAAGGGGAGGTGGAGGGGTGTTGGTTGGTGGCGGGAGAGATTAGGCATCTTTCCCACTGCTGGGGGGGGGTATTGGTTGGCGGCAGGACAGATTCGGCATCTCTCCCGGTGTAGTTGTGTTGTTGTTTTTTTGTTGTTTATTCTGCGCATGTGCCCTTCACTATAACCAGTGATGGGCACATGCAAATTTACCGAGTCTTCACTATTCTCCACCAACCTCATTTGCATGAGCGTTTTTGGAGAACGATTTGCTTTTTTAAAATCGCTACTATAACAACTGCCATAGCAGCCCGTCAATTTTTTACACGGTTTTTTGAAAATCTAGCCCTGAGACTTCCTTATCCTACCACGTGTAGCCTTCTCCCCTTTATCAGACTTTTAACTTCCAGCCCTACCTGTCTCTCTCAGTTAACAAGCTTTCAAAGCACAGCACTTAATTCACATTCAGCTAGTTGCACAGCTTCTGTCTCCCTCTCTTTCTCTCCAGGCTCCTGGGGAAGCTGTGGATCCACATTCCAGCTAGCTATCAGGGACAACTATTACCTTTCCCAAGGAATATCAGTCTTTTGCTGCTCCTTGGAATCCACCTGTGCAGAGAATAGACTTAGTAGATAAGAACAGGTTGTTCACCCTCTCCAAGGTAGGGAGAACGAGAGGGCACTCTCTATAATTGAAAGGGGATAGATTCCATACGAACATAAGGAAGTTCTTCTCCACCCAGAGAGTAGTAGAAACAGGAACGCTCTTCCGGAGTCTGTCATAGGGGAAAACACCCTCCAGGGATTCAAGACAAAGTTAGACAAGTTCCTGCTGAACCAGAACGTACGCAGGTAGGGCTAGTCTCTGTTACGGTGTTGGTCTTTGACCAGAGGGCCGCTGTGTGAGCAGACTGCTGGGCACGATGGATCACTGGTCTGACCCAGCAGCGGCAATTTTTATGTTCGTATGCTTCTCTACCTCTTACAGCACTTTGGGAAAAAAATCCCTTTTCCTTCGGGCAGGCTGTGGATTGGGACTCTCCCTCCCTGGGAGACTCCTTCTTTCCTCTTTCCCATAGGAACTGGCTTGCTTTCCAACAGGCTCCTTCTTTCCCTCTGGCTCTGAGGAAACCAACTCCTCCTAAACCGTAGACCTCCTTGTTCTGCTGGCTTGCTACTTTTAACAGTGTATGTTCTCTAGCCACACCTTTTTCCTCTCTAGGTTGCTGAGGAAATAGGGTCACATAGGCTTCCCTGATTAGGAGCCTGAAAAATACTGATGAATCCCCTCTCTCCCTGCTTAGCTCCTGCTGAGGTTTTACTCTGCCAATTTCCAACAAGGTAAGTATTTGGGATTTCTTTATATTTTGCAACAAATAACATTATCAGCTTTTCCAGTGTGAAAAGGATGTAAGGTTCCTGCCTCCAGGTTTTCTTTATTGCCCTGTCTTACTCTCTTCTTAAGAGCTGTTTGAAAATGGGATCTTTTGCATGCCAACACGCCTCTCTCAGGAATGATCTTATCCTCTTTTTATTAAGGACATAGATGACTCCCCTTCCGACAAATGAGTCTTTCATTGCTCCCTACGACTCCTTCTAACCTCTCTATGTAAGTCGCCTAGAGACTGAATAGATATGAGCAACACACAAATGGAAGATTAGATTAGATTAGATTTTCTAAATGGAAAATCTGGACCCATGGTCCTGCTTCCCAGGCCCACCTCATTTAATAAAATACTGCTAGATTTTTTTGCATTAAATGTTTTTTTTATCAATGAATCATTGCTGAGTGTGAAAACATAAAATTTGTAGCTATGACTTTTACAAAGAAATTTGCTCTATTAAGCAAAAATAATAGCAAATTTTAAGAAAAATGGAGCTTTAAGAACATAAGAACATAAGAACTGCCATCTCCGGATCAGACCTTCGGTCCATCAAGTCCGGCGATCCGCACACGCGGAGGCCCCGCCAGGTGTACACCTGGCGTAATTTATAGTCCACCATATCTTTATATGCCTCTCTTAAGGAGATATGCATCTAGTTTGCTCTTGAAGCCTAGGACGGTCGATTCCGCAATAATCTCCTCTGGGAGGGCATTCCAGGTGTCAACCACTCTCTGAGTGAAGCAGAACTTCCTGACATTAGTCCTGAACCTGTCCCCCCTTAGCTTCATTACATGTCCTCTAGTCCGTGTCAAATTGGACAGTGTAAATAATCTTCTCTGCTCTATTTTGTCGATTCCTTTCAGTATTTTGAAGGTCTCGATCATATCCCCACGCATTCTCCTTTTCTCAAGGGAGAACAATCCTAGTGTTATAAGTCTATCCTCATATTCCAGTCTCTCCATACCCTTCACCAGTTTTGTTGCTCGTCTCTGCACCCTCTCCAGCAGTTTTATATCCTTCTTTAGGTAGGGAGACCAATGTTGGACGCAGTATTCCAAGTGTGGTCTGACCATTGCCCTATAAAGCGGCATTATAACTTTCTCCGATCTACTCGAGATTCCTTTCTTTATCATGCCCAACATTCTATTTGCCTTCTTTGCCGCTGCCGCGCATTGTGCCGACGGCTTCAGGGTCCTATCTATCAGTACACCCAGGTCCCTTTCTTGTTCACTCTTCCCCAGAGTTGCACCTGACATTGTATACTCGTATTCCTTATTTTTATTGCCTAAATGCATTACCTTGCATTTCTCCACATTGAACTTCATCTGCCATTTCTCCGCCCATGTTTCTAACCGACACAAGTCGCTCTGGAGTTTCTCTCTATCCTCCTGCGATCTGATTGCCCGGCATAGTTTTGTATCGTCTGCAAACTTGATGATCTCACTGGATGTTCCTTCCTCCAGGTCATTGATATAAATATTAAAAAGGATCAGTGGATTTGAGCGACCCAGGATGGGCTTTAAAAAATATATTTTTAATGATTTTCTGATCAAGCAAAATCAAATTCACAGGAAAAACTTCAATTTGCACAGTTTTTCCAACTTTAGGTCTTTTTGGACAACCCTAAAAATTTACACTTGCTGTGCAATTTTAAAAATATTTCCAAAGGTCATAGGAGTACTAAAGAATGAAAAAATGGAGTAATATTGCCCTTTTAAGGGCTCCTTTTGCAAAACCGCGGTAGAAGTTTCTTCTGTGGGCCGGCAAGGTAAATGCTTCAATGTTCACAGGAATTCTATGAGATTCAAAGCATTTACCTCATCGGCCCATTGTAGAAACCTCTACTGCAGCTTTGTAAAAGCCAGCGTAAGTAATTAAGCAAATAGGAAAACTTTATGCTCATAATTATACTTCTGTAATTCACTTTGTGCTCCTTTTACAAAGTCGTAGCGGCTGCTCCCACGGTAATCGCTCTGACGCCCACAGTAATTTAATGGGCATCGAAGCATATGCCACATGGCAGCTGCTACTGCGCGACTCATCTTCTACCAACCTCGCTACACCCCAGTCATCCCTCTCCTATCTGCCTATACGCTTGTGTCACTGGCTCCCTATATGCCATCACATACAGTTCAAGATCTTATTGCTGACCTACAAGTGTGTTCCTTCTGCTGCCCTTCAATATCTCTCCTCGCTTCTCTCTCCTTATACACTCAGAGAACTCCTTTCCTCAGATATCACACTTAGCGTTACCCTTCTCCTCCACTGCCAATTCCAGACTTCGTTCCTTTCATCTAGCTGCCCCCTATGCCTGGAATAAATTACCCGAGTTTGTCCATCAAGTCCCTTCCCTTATTTAAACGCAGACTGAAAACCCATATTTTTTATATAGCTTCAATCCTTAACCCTACTCCGCTGCCCTCCAACCCAGACAACTTCTTTGGGAAGCAGCTGAGCTTCTGATGTCATAATGGCTCTTCTACCAATAAGAGCCAACCTCATCAGTGATGTCACAATGGCTTGATTGTCCTGAACTCCCCTCAGCCCTCCAACCCAGCCAGCTGATTAACCGTTCCCTTTAACTTTATCCATGACATGAAGTGTTAGTCTGTCTTGCCTGCTTAGATTGTAAGCTCTTTTGAGCAGGGACTGTCTTCTTACTCTTTGTGACTCTGTGCAGCACTGCGTGCGTCTGGCAGCGCTATAGAAATAATTAATAGTAGTAAAAGTAGTAAAAAGGGGGAGGGGTTTGTTATTTGTTTTGGTTTTGTTCAATTTATTTTTTTTTTTTTTGGGGGGGGGGGAGGGTTGCCACTTTTCTATAAAGTGCCCGAAGTGTCATGTTCCAATTCTGATGGAATTCTGTAAATGTCCCAGTATAATGATTGGTTAATTAATTATTTGAAACTGAGAGTTCTAGGTTTTCATATGCCATTGGCTTTGTGACTTTGGTAAGTCCCTAAACTAGCCATCTGTGCTTGAGCAATAATAACACAAAATATTTGGAAGCAGAGAGCAGCATGAAAGCCAATGTAGAAACATAGAAACATAGAAACATAGAAACATAGAAACATAGAAACATAGAAACATAGAAACATAGAAACATAGAAACATAGAAACATAGAAACATAGAAAGATGACGGCAGAAAAGGGCTACAGCCCATCAAGTCTGCCCACTCTTCTGACCCACCCCATCAAGTCTGAGTGCTAATGACCCAGATCCTTAGCTCGACCCCCACAGGGATCCCACGTGGCGGTGTCTGCATATGTGCTTCTACGGTGCATTGAGAATCTTGATGAAAAGTGCTACAGAATTGCAAATGTTTGTTTATAGAATATATTTCCATTGTGTATTATTCCAGACACCACTCTCCTCTTTTCTTCCTTAATTGTAATTCAATTAAAAGAATATAAATAGAGGAACTCTGTAGACAGAAAACCTCAAACAGTTTGTGAGGTCACCAGACCTTCAAGAGCTCTTTGGGGCAGGGGCTCATTGCATATGTATGTATTTTGCTAAACCTTGTTTAGAGTAGTATATAGATTTATTTAGGAACCATTTTACTAAGCTGTAGCAAAAAGTGCCTTAATGTACCCTTGCATTTCTTTTTTCCTTTGCACTAAGATCATTTATGCCATGGCCATTAAAAATGTTTTTTTTCTATTTTTAGTATTAGTGGCCAAGCACTTTTGTTGCTATTACTGCACAGTCATTAAAAAAAAAAAGTGCATATGCGATTACAACCACGCATTTTGTGGACAGTAACAGCTCATGCATTATTCCTATGCTAATCAATTAGCAGTAATGTTGCTGTAGTAACTGATTAGCACAGAAATGACCACTTCTCCACTCCCCATACATGCCCCTTAATTATTATTATTATTATTTTTTTTTTTAAATTTTTAGTGTGCGGTTAGTGCACCAGTATTTTAAGCTATGTTAGGCACGTACTAACACCTAACACAGCTTTGTAAAAGGGCCCATTAGTTATTTACTGCTACTTAATTCAGGCTTTCTTGATAAGAGTTGAAATTACCGTATTTTTCATTCCATAAGATGCACTCCCCCCCCCCCCCCCAGCACCTTTTGGAGACAAACTTATAGACCTTAATATGTACACGGGAGAGGGGATATGATAGAGATGTTTAAATATCTCCATGGCATTAATGTACAGGAGGTCAGTCTTTTTCAAATGAAGGAAAACTCCACAATAAGAGGGCATTAAGAGATGATAGGCTCAGGAGTAATTTAAGGAAATACTTTTTCACAGGAAGGGTGGTAGATAAATGCAATACTCTCCTTGTAGAGGTGGTGGAGACAAAAAAATGTGTCTGAATTCAAGAAAGTGTGGGACAGGTACATGAGATCTCGTAGGGAAAGGAGATGGTGGGTGCTACAGATGGGCAGACTGGATGGGCCATTAGGCCTTTATCTGCCATCATGTTTCTTTGTTTCTATATGGGGGGATTCTATAAATAGAACTCAGATATGGTTACTAAAAAAAAATAGGTGCTAAGCACTGTTCTATAAAGAGTAATGGATACAGTAATGAATGCAGTAATGGATAGCACTGATTTCTGCACCTAACTTTGGGTGCCAGACTTACATCTGCTGAAACGTGCTATAAATGCTGGTGTCCAAGTTAGGTGCACTGGGGAAATATTCTATAACTATGCATTCAGCTTTTTGAAAAACCACTGGCACACCCAAGGCCACATTCCCTAGTAAATTTTTGAAATGTTTTTTGATATTTAATAGAACTTGTAATTTGTTTATCCCAGTATCGAGTTTTGAGATATCCTTCATGTTTTCCTGAATTATATTAGAGGGTTTGCCCCATCATCTCCCTGGGGCTAGGGTTGTCCCTGCATCCTATTTGTGAAAAGGAAGTCGGTATACAAGAAAGATGAGCTAATTAGAACATTATTTTTTTTCTACCCATGTCTGAAACTTGAGAGCAATAGCATCAATTGGTATACTTTAACTTGACTACTTTGGAAAAAATGTTGTTGCATATGTTAAACATACAGTATCATGTAACAACCAGGTGATGCTAATACAACTGCTTTTTTCCTGTAACATCATCTTTTTTTAAAGTGTCTAGTTTTTATGCCTGTGCTTTTCTGCATTAAAAATATTTATGTTATAGTTTTACTCTGCAAGGAAATTTACTGATGTGCCAAGCTACTGCATTTTAAAGAAATACTAGAGTAGGAGGTCAAGCATTTATTGCTGTTTTGTGCTTTTAAATAATTTGTTAATTGAGTGACAATCTGCTCAATGCAAAGTCCTATTTTAAATAATGCCCATTTATTTATAGAGCTTTTGATATAATCAGAAACTCCAATGGGAAAACTGAATTTTCTGGTTATAACTGGAAACTTTCTAGAATCATCTTGGCTCAGGGTGATCTGATGGCATCATCTGGCTACTGCCATCACAGCAGTCAGATGGTATAATTGAAGTAAAACTAAGAATGTTATAATGCCCCTGAATCGCTCCATGGTGCAACCTCATCTAGAGTACTGCGTTCAGTTCTGGTCTCCTTATCTCAAGAAAGATATAGCGACACTAAAAAAGGTTCAAAGAAGAGTGACCAAGATGATAAAGGGAATAGAACTCCTCTCGTTTGAGGAAAGACAAAAAGGTTAGGATTTTCAGCTTGGAAAAGAGATGGCTGAGGGGAGATATGATTGAAGTCTACAAAATCCTGAGTGGAGTTGAACAGGTACAAGTGGATCAATTTTTCACTCCATCTAAAATTACAAAGACTAGGGGATACTCGAAGTTACAGGGAACTGCAGGGAAATACTTTTAAAACCAATAGGAGGAAATTTTTTTTTTCACTCAGAGAATAGTTAAGCTCTAGAACGCATTGCCAGATGTTGTGGTAAGAGCAGATAGTGTAGCTGGTTTTAAGAAAGGTTTGGACAATCTCCTGGAAGAAGTCCATAGTCTGTTATTGAGAAAGACATGGAGGAAGCCACTTCTTGCCCTGGATCAGTAGCATGGAATGTTGCTACTCTTTGGGTTTTGGCCAGGTACTAGTGACCTGGATTGGCCACTTTGAGAACGGGCTACTGGGCTTGATGGACCATTGGTGTGACCCAGTGAGGCTATTCTTATGTTCTTATGTACATGCTAGTAGAGTTAGGCACCATGCCTTGTAGAATAGTGTATAGCCAGATTCACATGCAAATTTTAATGCATGTCAATTAACTTCAATATATAAATTGAAGAACTAAAGCCAATACTAGGTAGATTTGCATTGTCTGTTTTCCATATATGAAAATTTAGTTTAGGATGGGCTGAGGAGGGCTTTAACAAGAACTGCAGTAATTTGGAACATGAAGACAGTGCTGGGCAGATTTTACGGTCTGTATCTCACAAATGAGAAGATGGTTCCGATTGGCTAGAGTGAGCTTCGATGGCAACTATAGTAGTTGGAATCTAAGGATAGTGCTGGGCGGACTTCTATGATCTATGGCCCATAAATATAAAAGAAAAAAGACAATTTAATTTAATCATGAATTTATAATACGTGTAGCTGTTGGGTAGACTGGATGCATAGTTCCAGTCTTTATCTGCTATCTTTGACTAATGTTACTATGTAAAATGGTTGCTAGCACCCAATTATTCATAATTAAGGGCTCAATACTCAATTAATTTGCACACTCAAATTTGGGTGCCATATTAGAATCCATAGGAAACCATCTAAATGCCAAAATTCCACATATGTGTTATTCTATAATCTGACACGTAAATACTGTAGTGGTAGTTTGAAAGTTGGCACACACATGGGAAACATTCAGGCAGAGCATATAGTTACATATGTAAATTATAGAATGCTATTATTTATAGGTATATTTAAGCAATTTAGTTATGAATGCTGTGGCTGGTATAAGTTCTTGCACTTTAATTTAGGGACATATTTTATCTGTGATGCTAGTATTCAATAAAAGAAAGTAGGCAACTACTTCTTTTATAGAATAGACACCACTTAGGCACACTGTAGGCATGTAAATACAGTCTGACAATTAAGTTCATTAACTTGCCTCTGTGCGCTTACATTGACAACACTGTACAAACAACTCAGTAAGGTTTCAGAACCTTGGTATATCAGTGTCTCACAGCTGTGTTCGTGTTGACGTGTGGCAGTGTCTTACTGAGCAGTGTTCATTATTGCTGTTGCGTGTTTTTGTGTGTTGTCACGAAAATGTCAAGAACTTGAATTAAAGCAATGAACAAGCATTATATTTCTTGTTTAAACTTGCCAAGAGTGGAAGTGAAATCAGGGACATGTTAGTCCGAGTTTATGGGGATAATGACATGAAGAAAACGGCAGTGTACAAATAGATTAAATGTTTTTCTGTGGGGAGAGAAAGCGTCACTGATGAAGAAGGGTTAGGGCAGCCAGTAATGAGAAGAACTGAAGAAAACATTGCAAAAATTTATTGAATTGTGCATCAAAATCATCATCTGACTGTGAGAAGCATAGCAGACCAAGAGAAACAGGAAAATCTTAATTGAAAATTGTGGCATGAGAACGGTGTGTGCAAAAATGGTCACGAAGGAGTTCACTGATGAACAAAAGCAAAGGAGAGTCGAAGTTTGCCAAGACCTTTTGAAGAGGCAAGCTATTGTTTTGAACCATGTTATCATTGGTGATGAAACATGGGTGTACTAATACGACCCTGAAACAAAGCGTCAAAATGCACAATGGAAGTCAGCCAATTCTCCATGACCAAAAATGTTCCGCCAGTCCTAATCAAGAGTCAAAACGATGTTGATAACCTTTTTTGATATCAGTATCAACTGAATAAACAGTTAACCAAGTTTACTATTTGGAAGTGCTGCAAAGACTGAGTGAAAAAGTTAAACAAAAACAACCCGAACATTTACATAAGAACATAAAGATAGCCTTTCTGGGTCAGACCAATGGTCCATCAAGTCCAGCTCGCACGGCACTGTCTGTGAAGAAGTTTTTTAGCCAGAAAACAAATAACTGTATTGGAACATCCCTCCCTACTCACCTGATCTGGCTCCCAATAATTTTTTCTTTACCCGAAGATAAAGAAAATATTGAAAGGAAGACATTTTAATGGCATTCAGGACAACAAGGGTAATACGACAACAGCTCTGATGGGCATTCCAGAAAAAGAGTTCCAAAAATGCTTTGAAGGGTGGACTAAGTCAGTGTCGCTGCATAGCTTTCGAAGGTGACCATAATGATATTCAGCAATGAGGTATGTAGCATTTTTCTAGGATGTGTTCGCAAACTTAATTGTTGTAGGTATCTGTTATAGAATGCCCTTCATGTATCTTTAATTCAGCGAGGGAGGACACAACCAACATTCCGGAACCGGAAGGGATTGTAAAAGGAGATCAGGATGAAAATCTGGTCCAACTAGAGGTGAGTAAGGTGGATGTCCTCAGGCAGATAGACAGGCTAAAGAGCGACAAATCGCCGGGTCTGGACGGCATTCACCCAAGGGTACTCAAGGAACTAAGGAACGAAATAGATGAGCCACTTCGGCAAATATGCAACCTATCCTTGAAAACAGGAGAGATTCCGGAAGACTGGAAAATAGCAAATGTCACGCCCATCTTCAAGAAAGGCTCAAGGGAAGACCTAGGAAACTACAGGCCGGTGAGCTTGACATCGGTCCCGGGAAAGATGATAGAAGCGCTGATTAAGGACAGCATCTGGGAACACATCGAAAACACTGGGCAGCTAAAGCCGAGCCAGCATGGCTTCTGCAAGGGCAGGTCATGCCTCACAAACTTATTATACTTCTTTGAGGGGATAAACAGCCAGGTGGATAAAGGGGAATCTATAGACATCATTTACCTTGACTTCCAAAAAGCCTTCGACAAGGTACCACACGAAAGACTGCTAAGGAAGCTATGGAACCACGGGGTGCAAGGGGAGGTCCACAGATGGATCAAAAACTGGCTGGCGGACAGGAAACAGAGGGTTGGAGTAAAGGGCCATTACTCAGACTGGCAATGGGTCACGAGCGGAGTTCCGCAGGGGTCGGTGCTGGGACCGCTCCTGTTCAATATATTTATTAACGACCTGGAGGCAGGAACAAAATGTGAGGTTATTAAATTTGCGGATGACACCAAACTATACAGCAGGGTTGAAAACATGGAGGACTGCAAAGATCTCCAAAAAGACCTGACAGCGCTGGAAGAGTGGGCCAAAAAGTGGCAAATGAGCTTCAACATAGGGAAATGCAAGGTCATGAATGTAGGGAAAAAGAACCCGATGTTTACTTACAAAATGGGGGGATCACCGCTAGGGGTGAGTAACCTTGAAAGAGACCTGGGAGTGATGGTAGACACATCATTGAAGGCATCGGCGCAATGCGCCACAGCCTCAAGGAAGGCAAACAAAATGTTGGGCATCATTAAGAAGGATATCACGTCCAGGACAAAGGAAGTCATCCTGCCACTGTATCGTGCAATGGTGCGCCCGCACCTGTAGTACTATAAAGTCCGCCTAAAGTTAGGTGCCTACATCATCCTGCCTAGCCAATGTAGGCACCTATTTTAATTAATAGGCTTAATCAGTGTCGATAATTAATACTTATCTCATAATTGATATTAATTAGAATTCATTGATAGGTGCCTAATTTGGTGGATGTGATTCTCTAAAAGGTGGGCGCCTAATCCAAAGCACCTACCTATAAGTGGGAATGGTTAGGGGCAGATCATCAGCATGTTTTAGAGTTAGGCACCTGTTTTTGATGTAGGTGCCATTGTGCCTAACTTTGGCAGACACAGTTAGACCAAGAAAACACTGCATAAATAGGGTGTGCCTACAATTTATGATGCCTAGCAATGCCTAAACAGTGCTAAATATGATTCTATACAATGTACCTAACTTTTATAGAATCATGCTTAGTGCCACACTAGTCAACTTCTGATTTTCTAGGTGCCATATATACGAGAGTCTAATATCCTAACAAAGTGTGTCAGGGACAGGAGCAGAAGCATCAGGGTCAGTGCTGGCATTAGCAACAACAGTAATAGTATTTCTCCCTTATTTTCCTCTCTGTGCCAATCATGTCTTTTAAGGAGGAGGAGGAAGAGGACTGTGGCAGTGCACTATCTCCAGCCATGGCTTCCTCCTCTGCTTTTGAGCTTGGAGTCAACACTACAGTACCCATGAAGTTCAAAGTATGACAGCAGCCCTGAGAGGTAGAAGGACTACTATCCTTCTCCTTACAAGCTGCATCATGAGTAAGGAAATCAGAAGGAGATGGGGAGGGCAAGTGTGAGATAGTAAGTGAATGTGGAATGGAGAATGAGTGAGGGGATTTAGGAGGGCCAGAAAGTCAGGGTGCCCTGGCAAAGGAAAGTGAATGAGGGTATCAGAAGGACTGAGGGAAGAGAGTGAGTGAAAGGACTAAGCTGCAGAGTATAACTGAGAGATATAGAGGGGAATGTGGGGAAAGACTTATAGGATCAAAAGGTATAAGGGTGAGATCAGAGCAACTGAGAGAATCAGAAATTTGGGTGTCCAACTTTCTATTACCTGGGAATATGTACTTCTAAACTTATAGGTAACATCCATTTAAAGGTAGTTTCAAGTTTATTAAAATCTTATTATACCACCAAATCAGACTTCAAGGCGGTGTACATACCATATTAAAAATACATGTATTAAAAATAATACAGGATACAACAAAGGAATATCATACAAAGACTTAACAATATAAGACTGACGGACAAACTGGTACAGAAGGGAGGTGGTAGAACTACATGATTTATAGAGAAAGAACAAGTGGAACGGACAATAGGAAGGGAGCAGATATCACATGAATCAATCAGGTTCAAAGAGAAAGAGAGCGCCCTTAACAGGACGGTTAAACGTTAAAAGCATCCTTGAATAGATAGGTTTTGAGTTTAGACTTGAAGTCTGAAATAGTCATGTCTTCTCTTAAATACTTTGGAGCAGCGTTCCACAAAGTGGGAGTGGTAATTTAAAAAATGTATGGTTGCATTGTATTAATATGACTCAGGGAAGGTACAGCAAGAAAGTTTTGAGAAATGGAGCGGAGTGTTCTTTGGGGATCATGAACTGTTATTTGTCTAATCCATCTAAATATATCAATTTATACACATGGTAAGGGTATATTATCACTAGGAGAGCAATTCTATAAAGGGGTGCATACATTTAGGGTACCTAGACAAAGCCTATTTGGAGCCTATGCTATAAAGGAAAGTACTAAATTCCTTTATAGAATACTGGCATAAACAAGCCAAAGAGCAGGTATAAATGCTTGTACCTAAATTTGGGAGATATAGGTATAACTATAGCTTTTTATAAGTTACACACATAAATTTGCATCCCTGCTTAGACTCTACTCATGTGAATGTCCAATTTAAAAGTACAGTACATGCTATTGAAGGTATATGCTTTCTTACAAAATAGCATGCATAAAAGACTAGAATACTGGCATTTACAGGAATACATGTTACCTAACTTTAGGTTGTTCCATATAAAATTACTTTCTATACAGATACATTTTGGCCCAATCCCAGAACACACCTGGCCCTTTCTAATTTTTGATGGATAAATTTTGACTAAACATTGAGTTGTCCATCCAAAATTTATTCATTTGTTGGCTCTGAACATTTAATTTAAAATACTTATATAGTCAGTACCTGCTCCTTGCAGCTTACTAAACCCTATGTTTTCTCATTTCCGTGATGATTTTTTCCTTCCATCTCTTCCACATGTTCCTGTACCTCCACTAGTGCTACTCAGCAATAACCTAGCTAAACTATACCATCTCAAGACAATCTTCAAACTGATTTATATGGATACAAATTAGGAATGAACTTTTGTTGGAAAGAAAATAGAATGTTTTAATTGTTTTGTTTCTTTTTGTTTTGAAATGAAAAAAAAGAATTTCATTAATTTTCATTTCAAAGAATTAGTCCTTACCCCCACTATGTTAAAAACAAGCCCCCTTCTCACTTCCCCCTACAGCATCCAGGATACACTGGAAAATGTTTTGATGGCATCTTCAGCAGTGGTGAAGCGAAGCCGATGTCAGACAGATTTTTATGGATGGACATGTCAGACATATCAGGATGGACTGGAGGGGGCTTTGATGGCAACTCCGGTAACTGGGAAGTATAGCTAGTACAGGGCAGAGGTTTTTTTTACAGTCTGAGCCCTGAAAATGGCAAGGATGGATCAGGAGCAAGTATGAGTATTTTATACCACATTCATATTGTATGAATGCAGGTCTTGTATATCTTAGTGGGGGAGGGAAAGATATCTTATAATGGAACTTAGTAAGTACAAAGTAATAATACTATTGGATTGTTGATTCAACATTGCCTTGATAATTGGAAGTTGTTTTGAGAGACTTTTCTGAGGTTCTATCACCCAAGCCTGGCTGTACCATGAGGTGGCACGAGCTCATCACATCCCCTGGAAAGATTGTAAGGCAGAGACCCTGTCGGTTTCCCATAAGTCAACAAGCCATTGTGGAGGAATTGGTAAAAGAAATGTTAGATCTTGAGGTGATTGAAGAATCACACAGCCCATGGAGTAGTCCTATTGTCCTCATTCCAAAATCTGATGGTATGACAAGGTTCTTTATTGTCTTAAGGGGAGTCAATGTGGTTTCCCAATTTGATGCCTACCTAATGCCGTGGATAGAAGAAATCCTTGATAAGCTGGGAAGAGCGTGTTACCTTTCTACCTTTGATCTTTGCAAAAGGTACTGGGAAATACTCTTGGACTGGGCCTCACATGCAAAGACAGCCTTTCAGATACCACAAGGGTTGTATCAATTTAGGTGCATTCCATTTGGCTTGCATGGTGCTGCCACATATTGTCAGCATGTCATGAACAAAGTCCTGGAAAGGCATAGTCATTATGCCACTACCTACATGGATGACATCATCATCTTTTCAACTCACTGACCAGCCCACCTGTATTATCAGCTTTATGGGAAGCATGGTTAACTGTTAATCCTAAAAAGTGCTCCTTCACCCAAGAGCTAGTACAGTATCTGGCCTACTAAGTGGGAAAAGAGGAGATCAGACCCCTGGTGGACAAAGTAAAATGCATTAAGGAATTCCCACAACCACAAAGAAGCAATTATGGGGATTTTTTAGACTTGTGGGCTACTACAGGAGGTTTATTCTTCATTTCTCAGACCAAGCTGTGGTCCTGATGGACATGCTCAAAAAGAATTGCCCCAATCAACTTCAGTGGTCTCCAGAGGGAATCAAGGCCTTAGAACAACTAAAAAGGTGTTTGTGCTAAGAGACCACACTAAAGAAGGTGAATTTCAAACAAACTTTCATTTTGCAAGCTGACACCTCCCAGGAAGGGTTGGAGGTAGTTCTATCACAGATGTTCAGGGGGAAGAGCATCCCATAATGTGACTCAGTAGAAAACTGTTGCCCAGAGAGAAAGACTATTCTACCATCAAAAAGTAATGTTTGGCCATATAATGGGCCATTGAGGCATTTTGATATTATTTGGATGGCAGATATTTCCCTTTAGTGACAGATCATATCCCACTAACATGGCTGGCCCAAATGAAGAATAACACATGGCTTACTAGATGGTACACAGATCAGGGGTGTTCCACAAAAATACTGACATTCCTACATATCTGGAGAAAGGAGTAGAGCCCTCACCTGAAGATGAAATTATTTTGAGGAAGAGGGTATGTGGATGTGAAGAGCCTGTCACTGGTTCAAACTCTGGTTTAAACCCATTCAGTAATGGAAATATCCCTGTGCCTAGAGAGAGAAACCTATCTACTATGGCTGTGCCTGCTCTAAGGGAAGACACGGAGGGCAGATCAGTAGGCATACTGCTGAGAAGAGCAGGGTATTACACTGCCTTATCATTCCTTTCATAAAGCCAATGCAAGCACTCAAGCTAAACCCCTTTGCAAACAATCTGACACAGAAAGGGTTAAAGAAATGGGAGGGACTGAAAAGCTCAAGGTTCTCCTAGGAGCTGGAGTAAAGCTAAAGACACAGTAGGATAAATTAAGCCCAGCTGTGCATACAGGCAGGCAATTAGGAACCCAGGGAGGAGAGAGCTTCAGAGAATGCTCTGAAGGGAGGTCAATTCCAGTGCCTCTCCCACATAAACACTTCATTCCAGACTTCACTAGAGCTGTTAGAAGCCCAGCTCTAAAGCAGGAGCTAGAAGGGAGGGACAGGCAGCCAGGGCAAAGACATTTTGAATCAGTCTAGTGGACAAATGAGTCCTCATATTCAAAGGGGGAGGAAATGCCCATGGAAATACAAGACATTTATTCTGACATGAATAGTGACCATGGGATAAACTGAAGCCCAGAGGCAGTGAGTGAGACTGAAGAAAGCATGTATGAATGAAATCTTGTGTGGAAGTTAATGCAAACTTACTAAATGCCTGAAGGTGGTCTATAAACTTATAGGAAAGTACTAAAGTTCTTATGAATGAATCTTTCTTGAATTAATTTGAGGCTTTGATGCTAGAAATGGTGAAGCCAAGATCCCTTTAGTGCTGGGGAAATCTGCTGAAAGGGGGAGGGGCTGAGATTGGTTATCATACAGAGGGAAAGGAACCCTTAAGGCTATTTCAGAGCCCTGACAGTCTAAATCACCTAGAAGTAGGAACTGGAGAGGGATATAGACCATCAATTTCAATAGGGAAGTTAAGGTTCCTCATTTCCCTGTCAAGGGTTAAAGACTGGCCAGTGGGAGAATATAGCTCAGGGAGTCAGGTGGTAAAACTTCCTGAAAAGCCTTAATTTGAAGCACGGCTGTGATTCAAGTCAAAGAAAGGAAAGTAACCAGAGCAGGGTGGCCACCAGAGCCAGCCCTCATGTCCAGGGTGCTCCTGAACATTGTCTCTGGGAGCCATCTACAGAGACTGAGACAAGTGGCAGCTGGACTCTGGGGAATGTAAAAGCTTGTTTGGGAAAAGTTTTTTGTTTGTTTTGGCTTTCAAATTAGAAGATAAGTTGGTTTAAAATGAAGTGTGGTTTTTGGAACTGAGTAAACCCAAATCAGGGTAAGCCTAGGAGGCTACCAACATACCCCAGTGCAAGTTAAACTGAGCAATAAAATGTTTAAACTGACTGGTTTGTGGGCAGCATTTTGTTTTTCCTTTTTCCTCTGATGCCATTATTGTGTGGTACCTCAACGGTTGCTTGGTCTTGCGCCTGTGGCAGAAGTTGGGTTACTGGAGTGCTAGACAGATACCCCCCCCCAGCCCTTTCACAATATAAATACCTAAAAATAAATAAATGCTTATATACCAATGTTCTATAGCCCCAATAAAGTTAAACTCTCAGAAAGCTTAAAGCCCATAGGAACAATAGGAAACTGCAAGGCCAAAACTTTACAAAATGATACCCCCCTCCCCCCATTATGCTCCTATTAGATTTAGAGTTGTTAAAATTTCTTAAAGCAAATAATATCTTGAAGAACTGTGAAGCCTACAATGGGCCACTATATCCATAGGCATCATTCAAGGGAGGAACAAACTGTTTGAAGGTTTAGATGCCCTTTAACTAACGTGTGGTTAAATTTTGTATTTACTGGATAGTAAGTGGCAAAATTACCATGCAGTAAGTGCAAACCTTTGTGCTAACTCCATGGTTCATTCCCAGCATTTTCTCATATAGTTACTGCAAAGAAAAAAAATCTTTACTATATGATACATGAAGTGACACCGCAGATGAACTTACTGCCTCCTGCATAGAAGGTTGTAAGTGCATCTCCAATATTTGCAATTGTGACAACTCATGTTAAGATATTGTAGCTTAATTGCAACACACAGTCCAAACCCATTTCCCACCCTATCACAAAGTATTCAGTTATTGTGTGAATTAATGCATGCTGTCATGGCAACATAGTTTAACAGTAACAATTATCACATGCTAATTCGCATGGCAACTGCTTGCTATTAGTAAATAGGCAGTGCAATAGAGAATGACACATGGGTAACCCGCCAAAACGGTGGGGAAAAAAGTGGTTGCCACGGGTACGGGGGCAAGGCCATTTATTGCCCAATGGAGTGGTGAATGGCCTTGTCTCCACAGTTAAGGGAGGAAGCATGCATGGTCACTGATCGTGCACAGCCCCCTCCCTTCTTCCTAACGATTGCCGCTGCCGCAATACTTCAGATCGTCGCTGTCCATCCGGCCATCTCCCGCCCTCCCTTCCCCTTACCTTCATGCTGATTTTTAATTTTTTTCAACAAGCAGCTGGAGTCTTGACATTGCGTGTGGCTGCCGGAAAGTTCTCCTCTGACACAACTTCCTGTTTCTGGTTGCATCAGCTGAGAACTTTCCGGCAGCCACACGCAACTTCAAGGCTCTGGCTTCTTGTTGAAAGAAAATTAAAAATCGGCATGAAGGTAAGGTGAAGGAAGGGAGGGAGGGAAAATAGATTGGTGAAATGGAGTCTGTGTGTGTGTGTGTGTGTGTGTGTGTGTGTAGGCAGGGGTGGAGGTGGGCAGAGGTAGGAATTGTTAGGCACTGCCTGGACCACGTGAAGGTTGCTGAAGGGGTGTAGAGAAAGGGGAGGGGGTGGAAAGAAACAGGCACTGATGGGAAATGGGGAAGAGAGAGAGAGGAGATAAGATGCTGAAGGAAAGTGGATAGGAGAGAATGGAACAGATACTGAAGGGAAGGATGGATGGAAGGAGGGGATAAAGAAAAAAAAGGCACATGCTGGATTGGGGAGACAGATACCAGATCTGAGGGGAGGAAAGAAGGAGAGAGATGCTAAAAAACACCTGGGGGAGGGAAGGAAAGATAGAAGGAAGATGACAGAGATGCCAGACTATGGGGGGAGTGGAGGGAAGAAGATGGGTGCCAGACCAATAGGGGTGGGGTGGAGGGAGAGATAGAAGGGAGAGACAGAGAGAAGACAGACAGTGGAAGGAATGAATTGAATGAGGAAAGCAGAAACCAGACAATAAAGGTAGAAAAAAAAATTATATTTATTTTCCTTTTTTTTTTTTTATTTAGAATAAAGTAGTATATTAGTTGTGTTGTGTTCAACATTTATAAACAAAGTCCTGCCAGCTGAAGATCTCTTTCTCTAGTTCGGCAGCCAGAACTTTGATTTATAAAACGACAATTGTACAGAATATTGTTTCTTTTTATACTTTAATAAAATAAGTTCTTAAGTTCAGTGTAAAACTATTCAAGGCTTGTGTGGATGGGATCAGATGGTTTGTGGGGATAGGGCGGGAGCAGGGACCGAGCTCACGGAGACTGGGACCGAGTTCGCAGGGATGGGGACCAAGTTCATGGGGATGGGACGGGGACAGGAACAAGCTCACGGGGCGGCACTGGCTTCTCGTTGAAAGAAAATTAAAAATCGGCATGAAGGTAAGGTGAAGGAAGGGAGGGAGGAAGAATAGATTGGTGAAATGGAGTCTGTGTGTGTGTGGAGGCAGGGGTGGAGGTGGGCAGAGGTAGGAATTGTTAGGCACTGCCTGGACCACGTGAAGGTTGCTGAAGGGGTGTAGAGAAAGGGGAGGGGGTGGAAAGAAACAGACACTGATGGGAAATGAGGAAGAGAGAGAGGAGATAAGATGCTGAAGGAAAGTGGATAGGAGAGAATGGAACAGACACTGAAGGGAAGGATGGATGGAAGGAGGGGATAAAAAAAAAAAAGGCACATGCTGGATTGGGGAGACAGATACCAGATCTGAGGGGAGGAAAGAAGGAGAGAGATGCTAAAAAACACCTGGGGGAGGGAAGGAAAGATAGAAGGAAGATGACAGAGATGCCAGACTATGGGGGGAGTGGAAGGAAGAAGATGGGTGCCAGACCAATAGGGGTGGGGTGGAGGGAGAGATAGAAGGGAGAGACAGAGAGAAGATAGACAGTGGAAGGAATGAATTGAATGAGGAAAGCAGAAACCAGACAATAAAGGTAGAAAAAAAAATTATATTTATTTTCCTTTTTTTTTTATTTATTTAGAATAAAGTAGTATATTAGTTGTGTTGTGTTCAACATTTATAAACAAAGTCCTGCCAGCTGAAGATCTCTTTTTCTAGTTCGGCAGCCAGAACTTTGATTTATAAAATGACATTTGTACAGAATATTGTTTCTTTTTATACTTTAATAAAATAAGTTCATAAGTTCAGTGTAAAACTATTCAAGGCTTGTGTGGATGGGATCAGATGGTTTGTGGAGATAGGGTGGGAGCAGGGACCGAGCTCACGGAGACTGGGACTGAGTTCGCAGGGATGGGGACCAAGTTCACGGGGATGGGACGGGGACAGGAACAAGCTCACGGGGCAGAGACAGGGACAAATTTTTTCCCTGTGTAATTCTCTAATTTGCAACTTCGAGACTACTTTCAACTCCTCTCAAATTGGGTTCTATATCTCCAACCCTATATATCATGTCTGTAAAAGTTAGATTGTAAGCTCTAATAATAAACATGAATCATACAACTAACAAATACACATCATCCCAATAGTTCTACGTATTCAAAAACATTAAATGTGTTAATTGCTCTGACCCCCATATGGATTGAATAGGCATTGGAGCATTTGCCACGTGACATTGCTCCCATAGCTTAGTAAAGGGCCATGAAAAACAAAATAAAACAAAAATTCCTGTAAGCAAAATGGGAAATGACACAAAATGAAAATTTTCTAGATGTCCACCCCTATTAGTAAATGGGCCCTTTAATTTCCTTAGAACATTGGTTTTCAGATGCAGACCTCAACAGCCTCCTGTCTGGTTTTCAGACAAACACCCATATATCAGTGTATGTGTACACTCTAATTTTATCAATTCTTAGTCCAATTATTAGCAAATATATTTCATGAATAATCACCACAGATAACCTGAAAGACAGACCTTTCAGGGCTAGATCTGGAAACCACCAAATTATTTCTCATGGACTCAGTAAGCAGCATATACAGTATACCTAGATTTTATAGGACAACTCAGCAAAATCTGTTTTAAATAACAAGCCCAGTCATGTCATGTTGACTATGGATTAGGATCAAATGCACTTCACACTCTTTTTCTCCCAAGTTTGCTTCATGGTTTCTTGGTATTCCTTAACTATTCACACTTACAAACACACATATCTATAGTAATTAGAGAAAATCATGAAATCCTTTCTTACTGTTCTTTGATAAAGACAAAAGTTATTTTTGTACAGATCTTGCTAAACGAGTAATGCAGCAAACAAAATAACAGTCAAAGCTGGAGAAAAGTGACATTTAATCCTGACACATTTAATAAATGCAATGATATATGCCCCTCAATAGAGAAAAGAGATATGTCTTATTAATTCTAACCACATGGAGATATTGGCCAGCAGCCAGATCAAAGTTACTACAGCTAGGAATATGCAGCTGTATATTTAATGATATTTGAAATATTCTAATATGCATAAACTCATACTTGGATTCCTCAGGTAGAGAACAATGTCCAGACAAAAGCAATCAGGTTAATAGGCAACTCTGCAAAAAGTTTAAAAAACAAGACCTAACCTTAGATTCCTTTCTTCATAATGTTCTATACAAATAGCCTTAGGAAATCTAAACTAATATTTTCATTTTGTTCCCAAATTCAAGCATGTCTCATTCCTTTTACATAGTATTTTTGTTAGAATAACACTAAAGAAAAAAAGACATTTTTCATAGAATGCTCTTCACACTTAAAGAACTACATGTAGCCACTTGAAATTAACTGAAACTCTACAGTATGAGTGATCTAAGGATTTCTTAAAACATGTATATAAATAATAATTAAAATGCTCATGTTTAGCCCCAGAGATCAATTCTCTTTTTCTGAAACCAAATAAGGGCAATTATTAGTCTTTTCAGATATTTCAAAAGAAATCCTAACGTCTCTAAAAGTCTAACGTCTCTAAAAGCAGGCAGACGTACATGAAAAGGAGCTCCGTGCAACTTATCTGCCTTCAGGAGCCGGCCCATTCAGAGCCAAGTCTGAATACAGCCACCTGTGTGACTCCTTTTCTGAAGTTCATGTTCTAAATCCCTGTCTTCCAGACTTTTCTTCTCTCTCCCACCCCCACCCCCATTATTCAAAATAAACTTTCCTTTCAAAAGAGCCAGTTTGCGTTACCTTCCAAATATAAAAAAAATCTTCGTTTCCAAGCAAAATATTTGACTCTAATTCATAACTATTGCAAAGTGGCACCATTCCAAAGAAAATCCCGCTTCACTTAAAATTCATTAACTTCCCAGCTACTTACTAGCTGTATCTTTGACTAATCCACACAAGTGCTAATTTTAGAACTACACAAGTAATATACATACAATACGTTTGTATGTATATATGTCTTAAACTAAAATTCAGCTGTTTCACTTGTCATAAAAGGTCTATGCCACAAAACAAACCTGAGTTTATTGTCTATTCTGATCTTTCACAAAAATGTATTCTTCTAGTTTTTAATCAATAGCAAAACTCCATATCGAGATAGGACGGCTGTTAAATGACAAAGTTCATAACTACAGGAATTTATCCTGATTTAGTTTCAAAGCATAACTATCAATTGGCTTAGCCAACTAATTTGTAAATTCCTCCTAAAGGATTTAAATCTCGATTGCATTCAGAAAGGAAGGCTGGGTCAACGAAGAAATATTTTTTTAAAATACAAATTCATCGTTCCGGTAGGGTAGGGAAAAATTAAAAGGGGAAAAACTTACATTCTGTTGCCGATCTCTTCTACTGATCTCCCATAAGAGGGCACAGAGTAACTGAGCAGGAACACTGCGAGACCCCACTGCTGGAACAACGTCCTTAACATCTTGTCCTCTGCTTCTCAGAACCTGCAAAATACAGGAAAATAAGGCCAAGAGGGTACTCCTAGATTTTGTCTTAGCATCTTCCGAATTCCCGTAATACCTGGGGATCTGCGATGAAAATAAAATCAGAAGAGACAGTATGCGGCACTCACCTCTATAGATTAATGCTCCAAGCTTTTGGTCAGTCTTGTCTTTTCACAAAGCAATAAATAAGTAGAAACCACTAAAGAATTTCTTCCCTAAAATAAAAATTAAAGTATATATAAATTAGTAAGAGTGCTCTTATCCCATATAACAATATTCAGTTCACCTGGCAAGCACCTATCCCTTGGGTTTAAACTACTGTACAACACCCACTCCCCTTTTGGTTTTAATGATAAAGTGTCAAAAAAGTTAGTTGACAGTCAAAACTGCTTACCAGTTGTAGATATAGAATGTGTGCATATTTGTTTGTATAAATTGTTTAAATATGCATACCACCTTCTCTGCTTCAAGATTCAGCTCTTGCTCGAGATAACTTTGGTCCGCTTCTGTGGAGAAAAGCAGCATAGATTGAAGGTGACTGTGACGTCTCACTGGACAGCTGGCTTGCATAGGTTTGAGGATTATGGTGTGCTGGAAATCTTGCTAGCAGTGTGCAGGTTGCTTGCTTCTGCACTGGGTAGGGCTGGGTTGAGCCTGTCCTGGGCTGCTGGTAGAGCAGTGCTGACTGAGCTGGGCTCAAAATGTTCACACGCTCTGAGGCAGTGGCTTGGAATCATGCTGGAGGAGTTGACTGCAAAGAGAGGTGGCGCCCTCGGAAAGGAGCAGAGTTCCGATAGTATGGGACACCCATTAACTGATGCAATGCAAATTCCTTTACTTACAAGGATCAGAATAAAGACGGAGCAAGAGGAGAAGCAAAGAAACAAAGCACTTAGAACCCAGTCACAGTTTCACTCTGAATAGTGTTTCCTTATGTATTTCAGTAATTGAATCAGCATCTGCAAGTTGAGACTCTTGACTTTCTATAGCAGAACTACAGTCTGCAAAATCAGTAGAATTAAAGTGGTTATGTACAACAGTGTGTCTTGCTACCTTCATCCACTCTACAGAAGCAGGCATTCAAAGTACCAAGTTTGTCTATGTCAGTGATCTGGAAGCATATGGTATTAAGGTGTTGAAAAGACCTTTTTTATGGGTTGATTTATAATGTAGCGAGAAACCGAAATCACTTTGCTCCAGACTTATGTTTATTTGTGAGAAAATGCTCCAATTTTAGAGTGCTATATCTTGATACTTTAGCCTGAAAACAGCTGGATATCTGGAATCTGTCCAAACACACTCCAGTAAACATTGCTGCATTTCTCTTAAAATATGTGTTTTTGCCATCCTTGAAAAGGGGTATCCCTTTTCTGCAATACAGTTTGGAAAATGTGTAACTATCAAACGTGCCTCCCATCAGATGCTTTTTCCAGTCACCTGACCAAATAAAAGAACTGCTTGATATTTTTTTCCCATTTAATGTAAAGCCAGTAGAATAATTCAGTTCCCCAACAGTATGTCTAACTCAGAGCGTGACTAATCGCAACTTTCACCAAGTTTGCTGGCCATCGTCACTTGTATCTGCGTCTATTTTATGTTTGGTATGATAGGCAGTACAGTGGTACAGCTATCTCTTCAATAAATTGTTCTTTAAATGCTTCTCAAATAAATTCAGCTTAATGGATGATATACGTGAAACCTTTGCTAGTTTATAGACCCAGAAAGATTAAAAATGTGCAAGCAAAAAGAATGGGATTCAGCTCAGGCAGTGACATTTGTTAAGCTACTTAGTTCTTCTTAATTCACCACAGATTCAAATCCAAAATAGACTCTCAACTTCAAGCCTCTGCACAATCTAAACATCTTAAAAAATTTGCACTAAAGAGTAAAATAAAAACAAACCTTTTATATATATATTGTATATACGTATATATCGGAATGTTTTACCTTTTAAACAATATTTATGGTACTTCCACAATAAATGCTAAGAAACTGTAGCCCAATTTCATACCATACATGGTGGTGATTGGGGTGGGTTGGAATGGCGTCGGCCCATTGCATGTGCTTGGGTCAGGTCTATGGCCAGGCTTGGCACAGTTGATGGGCGTGTGTGGCTACTGCTGGATGTTGGCGTGGTGTCCTGCGCTTGGTCGGCAAGGGTGTTTGCCTGAGGTGTGCAGGTGCAGTTTGACTTGTGTGCCTCACTGGGGTGGGCAGGTCTTGTGGCCTGGGTGTTATGTGGCACCTGCTGTGTGACATGGATGGCAATGGGAGAGCCTGTAGGCTGCAGTGGCATTCAAGAAAAAACCAAAATCTTTTTGAAAACTTGCTGCCGTGGCATGTGGGTTCCAGTGGGAGGGCTGATGGACCAGCTGCGTTACCTGGGGCCTGTGCTCGGCAGCAGCAGGCTGGAGGTGTCTGGGTATAAAGGGAGGTAAAGGGTGGGGGCACCGGCCCTGAACAGGCGGGATCGAGGCACGAGGCCTTTCTCCTCTTGGGATGCCCAGCATGTGGTTTATCTGGGGGGTTTTGCTGGGGGTTGTGGCCCCGGTCCTGGTGATATGCGGAAAGGTGTGCCTGGGGTCAGTGTGGGGTGCATGTCTATGGATTGCGAGCTCTTAATGTGGGAGCACATGCCTCTGGGCCACTGCACTGAGTTTGTCTCTGGGGAGGCCACTGGTGTATGGTTCCACAGTGCTGCCTGGCCTTGGCAGCTCGGATGCATGATCGTGTGTGGGAATGCACAGGACTGGGTGGGGCAGCGCTTGGTCCGTGCTGTGTATCTACCCACCTTCAGTGGTGCTGTGGGGTCCGCAGGTGCACAGTCCGGGGTCTGTGTGATTGGTGGACTGCCATTATTACCTGTTGGAACCCCCTGCAATTGTTTGAACCTAGCGGTGGGAATCAGGTGTCGTGGAATGGGGATCTGGTTGTTGCCCTTGGGGCAGGGGTGCCTGCACCCTCGGATCTGGTCATCGGTAGTCCAAGGGTAGGGCCATATGGGGATTCCCTGGGTGGGAACCCTGGGACAGTAGTGTCTCACATGGTGCCGACGGGGGACTGGAATTTGCACCTAGAGTCCTGTGCTCCTGTTGTATGGAACAGTGGTGTGTGGGCACGTCAGATGGGGGTCGTTGTAGACCAAGGAGGGGTGCTTTGGCTGTTCCACAGGGCAGCCTAGTCCATGATGCGGCGGCTCTTGGTTCCCATATGAGAGGTCAGGACGGTGGGGCCTCATTGTTTTGATACCTGTCCTTGGGTGTTTACCGGGTGCTGTTAGAGGTTGTGTTACGGTTCAGACGGAGGGGAATCTGGGGTTGCTGTCAGGATGGACTAGTCATGGCAGTACCTTCACACTCGGAGGTGTGATTTTGATTCCCACTGCAGTTACGGGTGCCTCTGTGACAGTCCCTTGACCTTCATTGCCCCGTGTGTAGCCTTGGGGTTTGTGCAATGGTTTGGTCAAACTGGTGTCCCAGGTTCACCGGTCCTTTTGATGTAGGGGAGGGGGGGGTCGTTGGCTGTTCTTTCTGTTTATTTTCAGGCCAGCGCCAGAGCCCACAGCAACTGGTGTCTGTGAGGTGCAGGGAGTGGCCCCTACAGCATGATGGAGTTGGCTAGTTCCAGTGCTTCTGACCAGAATAATGGAGGGCTGCGCTGGATGTGTGGTTGCTGTGGATGACATGCCCTTTGCCAGCTGCCATAGAACTGGGGGCTGTTCCATGGCTATGAAATGTGGCTCTTGGGGAGGGCCTGGCATGGCTGCTGTTGGGGTGCCCCTAAGTCTGTGGCACCCTATGGTCAGCTGGCATGCCGCAGAACATCAGGGCTGTTCTGTGGTTGCAGCTGTGGCTTTATGGGCAGGACCGGGCAGTTCTGCTAGTTCTTGCGGGGGAGGGATGACCAGGCAGTGTAGGAGTATGCTTGTGGTGAGAGTGGGTTGCATGGCTGCTGACAGAGTGCCTCGGGTCCGCACCCTCCCCCCCCCCATTGGCTGACATGCCGCAGAATGTGGGGGCTGTTCTGCAGCTGCAACTGATTGGCAGGACCGGGTGGTTTTGCAGTATATTGTGGCGGGGCTAGATGGTTCTGCCGGTTATCTGGATGCATGCCACCGTTGTGCTAGGGGCTCGAGGTGGCTGGAGAAGGCTGCGTGGCTGCTATCAGGGCAACATGGGTTCGTTGCCAACCCCTCTCTTTTGTTTCTGGCCGGCATGCCGTGTGAATGGGGTGGTATGTGGCTGTCTGTAGTCTGGATTGGGCTGGACCAGGGCGGTTTGATGCTGGCCTGGGTGGAGATTAGGGTTAGGGTTAGGTGCAGCTGGAGGACAGTACTGGGGGAGGTGTGGTCTTTTTAGGTTGGCATGGGTGGTAGAGGGTACTTTAGGGACAGTCCTGGATGGGGCTCATGCAAGGCTAAAGGGGACTGGTAGGGGCGAAGGGTCTTGAATGGCCTTCAGGTGAGTAAGGTTATGGGGTACTCAACCTGTTCAATGCGGTGACCTGGTGCCTTACTGGATTCATTGTGGGCGATCGTTTGTCTGGTGTGTGCAGGTGAGATCCCCGTTAATCTGGTGTCTATCCTGCAGGTGTGAATGGGAGCAGTTTGGCTGCGCATTGCAGGGGGTTTGTCCATAGTTTGGTGCTGCGACGTGCTCCCGCTGTTCATTCGCAATTGATATATAGGGCGGCCTGTGGGGCGGCGTGGCAACTTGTGCTGCGGTTAGGCATTGGATTGGCAGGGGTGGAGTGGTTTTGGTGGCCAGGTGGTTGTGGGTTATAGGGGTGCTGACTTGATTGGTCGCTGCTTGGGCTTAGCAGGGTTGCTCCAGGGGGGAGAGGGGGGATGGCTAGCCCATCCGGGGTAATGATATGGTGTAGCGGCTTTGGTGGTCCAGGTATTGGGCTGAGGGACTCATCAGGACTATTACATTGGGGTTGCCTGGGCCGATGGTGGCTGCTGTTGGGTTTTGTGTCTGACTGGCAAGTGTCCTCTGTGGTAAAGGGATGAGTTTCTGCTATCTGGTCAGAGATTGTCTGTTTGGGGTTGGTTGAGGTTCCTTTTGTTATCATAGCTCTCATTTCTGGATGTTTACATTGGGGGGCAGGGGTGGTCATAGGGTGTTATTTTGGGTTTCAGTCTGCTTTTCAGTTGGGGAGGGAGCGTTTGATTCTGGAGGGTAGTTCGGGGTGTTGAAAGCTCTTGGTGTTGTGGTGGGTACTTCTGAATATGGGATGGGACAGTGAATCCTCCTGCTTGCCAACCGTGGAGGGTGAGGCAGTGGGTAGGGGTTAGCGTGCTTTCCTTTCATATGGGAAGTGGGGGCAGTGTGTCCAGGCATGCGACAAAGCGCTGTGGCTGGTATAGCTATGAGGTGCATCATGGCCATTTTCTGGAGGGTCCCTCTAGCCTGCCTCGGTGTGGGGTTGGTCCCAGCATGCTCACCCATTGGGGCCCGTGGGCGAGTGCTGGGCTCTTTGTCTTGACCATTTGGATACTTTCCTGCAAGTTGGCCCGCTCTGTTGTGGGTTCTTGGGGTGCGGGCAGGATGTGGTTTCTAATAGCTCAGTTTGGGCTGGCCCCTGCATGGGTGCTTGGGGGATCCTTCTTTCTAGAATGCTTTGGAGGAAGGCGCAGGATGATAAGCTCCTGGGTGGTGGGGGCGGGGTGGGGGGAGGTCCCAGGTTTGCTTGCAGGGTAGCTTGAGCTGGCGGTAAGAGATTTCTGTGGGGTACAGATAGGTGGGTGTTTTAGGGGCTACTTGTGGATCAGCGGCGGGAGGCTCCTACTGTGGGGGCATCCAGGGGTGCAGGCACGTCAGAGCCCGAGGTTTATTTGTGCCGTAGGGCAGTGGTTGATGCTTGGGGCGCCCTGGGCTGGCCTCATCCTCAGGGTTAGTGGGTACTCATGGCTGGCCAGGTACCCTATCAGGAATGTCAGTGCTCCTTCAGGGCTCTGGGAGCCAGGGAGAACAGGGAGATGCACCCTGGATTCAGTGGTGGATACCGGTGGGTGGAGATTTTCAAGGTTGATGGCCTGTGTTTAGTGGCTTCAGTAGGGGGGCTCGACTGCAGCTGGTTGCATGATTAGCAGCTCTCTTTGGTGGGGGGGGGGGGGGGAACTACCTAGAGTGTGGATTAGTTGCTGTGTTGGTTGATGGGGACATTTTTGTCCTTGGGAATCTGGGGTCACAGCTTTGTTTTTGGGTGTGGGGCCTGTAAGTTATATGCCTGTGGCAGTAATCCCGAGCTACAAGGTTTGGTTCATTGGAAGATGAGCGGTTATGTGGTAGTGTGATCAGTTGAGCGGCAATGTCACGGGCCAGGTGATCCTGAAAGGGGGGCATGGAAGTACATGCCTACCCATACAGGTTAATCCGGGGATGGGCTGTTAGGGGGAAGTGAAAAGTGAACTTAGGTGAGCGAATATGCTTATAGGCACATGTCACGGAAGAGGGGCATGGAGGTCATGCCACCCCATAGGTTCTTGCTGACATGGCGGGGTCAGGTGGCAGACAATTTTGATTTGTAAAATTGCAATGTTTTGTAGCTCGGGAGGTGAAGCAATTGTTAATTGTTTATTTATTTGTTGTCCCAATACACAAAGCTGCTTGTGCTGTGGTTAGGCATTGGATTGGTTATTACCATCAATAAAGAGTCTGTGGTTTATTTATTATTGACATTATTGTGAAGGTCTTTTGAGCGTTGATAAGAAACAAAGCAAGGAGGCTTGGCGAATAAGAGGGTAAGGGAGAGATGAGAGGAGATGGGGTCTAAGGGGGGCGACAACTCGGCCATTCCAGATCTATATGTTAAAAAGAGCCCCAGAGCTGATCTCGATGGGTGACTATAATAATGGGGTGGATGGCCCATGTTATTCGCCCATTGTGAAGGAGCTCATAGGCGATAAGAAGGTGGGGGGGGGGGGGTATGGTGGAGGTGGAGGAGGAGCAGGGCATGCTGAGAGGGCGATATAGGACTCATGCCTCCGAGGCACAGGGTTCTTTCCTGTTCCTTGGAGGCAGCTTTCCCTCCCACCCTCCCCTTTGCATGAGAAGCTCGCTAGGGAGATGGGGTGCTTGGGGATATCACAGTGGTGGTAATCCCGAGCTACAAGGTTTGGCTTTTCGAAAGATGAGCAGTTATGTGGTAGTGTGATCAGCTGAGTGGTGACATCACAGGTCAAGTGACCCTGAAAGGGGGGCATGGAGGAACATGCCTACCCATACAGGCTCATCCAGGGATGGGCCGTTAGAGGGAAGTGAGCTCAGGTGAGCGAATATGCTTTTAGGTACATGTCACAGAAGAGGGGCATGGAGATCCATGCCACCCACCTAGGCTCTTGCTGACATGGCGGGGTCAGGTGGAAGACAATTTTGATTTGTAAAATTGCAATGTTTTGTAGCTCAGGAGGTGAAGCAATTGTTAATTGCATATTTATTTGTTGTCCCAATAAATAAAGCTGCAGCCTGGTTATTACCATCAATAAAGAGTCTGTGGTTTATTTATTGTTGACATTATTGTGAAGGTCTTTTGAGCGCTGATAAGAAAACGAGGCGGCTTGGCGAACAAGGGGGTAAGGGAGAGATGGGAGAGGTAGGGTTTAAGGGGCCAACAACTCGGCCATTCCAGATCCATATGTTAAAAGCTGTGATACAACAGTCTTTATAAACTTTGAATGACAAAGGTACCTCACAACTAATTGCCTCTGCTCTCCAGGATCTGGAGCCTTCTTGCACTCTGGAATTTTCCCTAGTCATGCAGGATGATCTTTGAACACATTTTCAAACTATTTTTTAAACCTATACCCACAGAGAAGTTTAAACATCCAGCCTGAAAAAGAGAGGTGAGAATGATTTTGTTTAATCTGGTTTCCTCAACAGTGCAAACTCATCCTTTTCCTTTGTTATTTTTAGGAAGCAGGTGCTTATCTTGCTTCTTCGCTTTCAATAATGGAGCAGTAGCTTAACCTTTTCTTATATAAAGGTTTTCTTCTCATTGTGCCTTTATTGGGTAGGAGGCTATCTGATGTCATAATCCACATTCCCCCTTTTAACTAAACAATCGTCTCTGGTTAAATGATGCTAGAGACTCATAATTATGTCATTCCCAACACTTTTTCTTTTTTTTTTTTACCTCGAGTAAGGGAGAAATGCCAACAGGGCTGAAAGTTTATTTCAAAGATACGGCATCATTTCCATGCTTAGCAAATAGCAGGGCTTGGAAATGTGTCATCTAACTGAAGTATGTCTGTCCAGAAAACAGTCTGGATATTGTATAATCTATTCCACCTACATGAATACTTTTATCATATGACAGATAGCTATTTCCTGTATAAACTTCATATCCCTTTTCTATTTCAGCTTTCTTCAACAAAATCCTATGCTAAATCCTGTATTCACTTAGGAATTAGAAGTGCTTTGCTGTCCCAAATATGCAGATTACCGTTCATTTTGTATTTTTATTATAGTATTTTCTCATGTATCATGCACATTTTGAACTATGTATAGTTCTCCAGACTGATCGAAAAGGTGTGGTGTCTGGTGCTAAAAGTTCAAAGAACGTTCTTATCTAATGACATTTTATGCCTAAATTCATCTCTTTCAGAGTAGGAGCTGCCAAACAGTCTTAAATGTCAAGATATATTGTTATGTTTTATCTTACAAAAATGTGTAACAGATGATTAACTAAAAAAGCTAATGGAATATTTCTGTTTTGGATACACTTGACAGCACATTCTACGAAACTGGCATATTTGTCCTACTACTTACTTATTTAATTACACTTAGAGAAATTCACATAGGAAATGCTCTTTATCCTCTTCCTGCCTTTTATTTCCATATACATTAAGAGAAGCATTAACTACTAAAAAAGTGTATCCACAACAAAAGATATAATAAGCACCATTTAGGTACAAGGTAGAAAATGAATTCTTGGCCTCAGACCTGTTGTATGTATAATCCCACCTTTAAAGGCACAGTACCAATTTAGGGTATATGGAAATGATGTACTTTTAAAAATGATTAATGCATATACTTGTCTTGTTCCTCAAAGGAAAAATGGCTTTCTTGCAACTTTTATGTTATGAATAAAGCTACATTAATTACTTTGTTCAAATCCATTCAAGTGTTTAAGAACAGAAAACCATAGGTTAGTCAGTCAGCTAGCGGCTGCCACGTGGCAACAGCCCCGAAGCCTTTTAAATCTCTATGGGCTTTGGGGCCATTAATGCAGTGCAGCTTTGTAAAAGAGGCCAAAAGTCTTTCGATAAAGATGCAGCATAGTAATGGTTTTTCAGAAAGAAGAGCTACTTTTGCTTATTCAACTATTATTGTGTTTTCTTTATTTTTACCTCTATTTCAGCTTCAATCTTTGGAAAAACATCTTGCATTATGCTTCCCTGTTGTTTATACATAAGTAGGCATAAATTGAGATGACTTGGGAAGTTGGCTAAGAGATCTGACTATCCTGAAAGAAAGGGCTCTTTTTACAAAGCCGTGCTACGACCTTAACGCGTGGAATAGCGCATGCTAAATTGCCGCACGCGCTAGCCGCTACCGCCTCCTTTAGAGCAGGCAGTAGATTTCCAGCTTGTGCGGGCTACAGTGCGCGCTAATCTGGTGCGTGCATTAAAACCGTTAGTGTGGCTTTGTAAAAGGAGCCCAAAGAGTTGGTTCTGGGCAGTGGCAGCGCTGGGCATTCAGCGCAGCTCCCTGCGCTAAAAACTGCTATTGTGCTTTAGTAAAAAGGGAGGGGGGTATTTGTCCCAATCCACATCAGGCATGTTGAAATCACTTAACAATACTGTGTCCCCACGCAAGGTGATATTCTCTATATCTCCAATTAATTCCATATCTAGGTCATCCTGTTGTCTTGGGGGTCTGTATATTACGCCGAGATATAGGCATTTGTCCTTCCCTCTGGCCAAATTTACCCAAAGGGATTCCTTAATGTCATTTTTAGTATATAATGCTACACCTCCTCCCAATTTGCCCTCCCTGTCCCGGCGAAGCAAGTTTTAACCCGGTATGACCATGTCCCACCCGTGGGAGTCCGTGAGCCAGGTCTCAGATATCGCCACCACATCCAGGTTGGCATTCCTCATTTCTGTTTCTAATTCCAGGATCTTGTTTCCCAGACTGTGGGCGTTTACGTACATAGCCCTCCATGTTGTATATTTGTTACGTCTCAGCGGGAATGTTCCCGCTTGAGCTACTTGGACACCTTTAGCATCATTCGTACGTTTTGTACTTTCCCTAGACCCGGAGTTACAACGTGCACCTATCCCGGACTCCCCAGACCCAGAACTAAAGTGTGTTCCTATCCCAGACTCGGAAATGTGTGTACCCTGTGGGGGTATTCCCACTTGGGCTACTTGAATTCCTTTAGTACAATTTGCAATGTATGTTCTCTCGCTGGACCCAGAATCACAGTGTGTACTCCCCCTAGACCCAGAATTACAGTGTGTACTCTCTTTAGACCCAGAATTACAATGTGACCCAGAATTATAATGTGAGCCAACCCCAGACTCGAAAGTGTGTGTACTCGCCCTTGTCCCAGAATTGCAGTGTTTACTTACCTTAGTCTCAAAAAAGTATTGGCAGCTTAGCTCGACAGGTAGGTTGTTTGTGCCCGTACCCTCCCCCAACTTACCTAGATTAAAGCCCTGTGTAGTAGGCGGGCTAGACGGTGTCCAAGGACACTCTTCCCTCTTCTGGTCAGGTGTAATCCGTCTGGTCCTTGTAGTCCTTGCAATGCCCTTCCATGGTGCAAGAATCCAAAGTTCATCTCCTTGCACCATCCCTGCAGCCAGTCATTTGCCCTCTGGATGCGATCCTCCCTGGCACTGTCCTTGCCCCTTACTGGAAGGATCGAGGAGAAGACCACCTGCGTATCCATCCTCTTCAGTTTCTCACCCAGGGCTCTGAAGTCTTCAGGAATGCTCTCTGGGGTGCTCCTGGTGGTTCGTTGGTTCCGACGTGGATGAGTATCATGGGGAAGTGGTCACGGGGCTTGATGAGTCTGTCCAGGCAAGCGGTTACATCCCGGATCCTGGCCCCTGGCAAACAGCATACCTCTCTTCAGTGGCGTACCTAGGGGGGGCGGGGGGGGGCGGGCCGCCCCGGGTACCAGCCCTAAGGGGGTGTTCCCGGCCTTGCCGTTCAGTCCCCCGCCACCCCCGAAGGACCGCTCGCCCCCCTGGCCTCCCCGCACCACCTATGAACAGCCGCAGCAGGATCGCGAAGTCAGCGTCAGCATCCCTGCGCTGCTTCCTACGACGCGATCCCGCCCCTCCTCTGACGTCAGAGGAGGGGCGGGACCGTGGCGCAGGAAGCAGCAGGGATCGCTGACGCTGACTTCGCGATCCTGCTGCGGCTGTTCATAGGTGGTGCGGGGAGGCCAGGGGGGCGAGCGGTCCTTCGGGGGTGGCGGGGGACTGAACGGCAAGGCCGGGAACACCCCCTTAGGGCTGGTACCCGACGCTGACTTCGCGATCCTGCTGCGGCTGTTCATAGGTGGTGCGGGGAGGCCAGGGGGGCGAGCGGTCCTTCGGGGTGGGTCGGGGCATCAGGCCTTCAGGGTGGGGCGGGCGGGCAGGCAAGCAGGCTTTCAAGGGGGAGGGGGTGACAGGCAGGCAGGCAGGCCTTCAAGGGGGGACAGGCCTTCGGGGGGGGGGTGCAGACATTCAAGGGGTGCAGGCCTTCAAGGGGGGCAGGCAGGCCTTCAGGGGGGTGCAGACCTTCGGGGGGGGTGTAGGCCTTTGGGGGGGTGCAGACCTTCAAGGGGGTGCAGGCCTTCAAGGGGGGAAAGGCAGGCAGGCCTTCAAGGGGGGGACAGGCCTACAAGGGGGGGGGGACAGGCCTACAAGGGGGGGGGACAGGCCTACAAGGGGGGGGGACAGGCCTTCAAGGGGGGGTGCAGGCCTTCAAGGGGGGGTGCAGGCCTTCAAGGGGGGTGCAGGCCTTCAAGGGGGGAAAGGCAGGCAGGCCTTCAAGGGGGGGACAGGCCTACAAGGGGGGGGACAGGCCTACAAGGGGGGGGGACAGGCCTACAAGGGGGGGGGACAGGCCTTCAAGGGGGGGTGCAGGCCTTCAAGGGGGGGGGGCAGGCCTTCAGGGGGGGGGGCAGGCCTTCAGGGGGGGTGCAGGCCTTCAAGGGGGGAAAGGCAGGCAGGCCTTCAAGGGGGGGACAGGCCTACAAGGGGGGGGACAGGCCTACAAGGGGGGGGGACAGGCCTACAAGGGGGGGGACAGGCCTTCAAGGGGGGGTGCAGGCCTTCAAGGGGGGGTGCAGGCCTTCAAGGGGGGTGCAGGCCTTCAAGGGGGAGACAGGCCTTCAAGGGGGGGAAAGGCAGGCAGGCAGGCCTTAAAGGGGGGACAGGCCTACAAGGGGGTGGGACAGGCCTTCAAGGGGGGGACAGGCCTTCGGGGGGGTGCAGACCTTCAAGGGAGTGCAGGCCTTGGGGGGGGGGTGCAGTCCTTCAGGGGTGGGGTTTAGGCCTTCAGAGGGGGACAGACCTTCGGGTGGGAGGTAAAGTCCTTCGGGGGGTGCAGGTCTTCAGGGGTGGGGTGTAGCCCTTCGGAGGGGGGACAGACCTTCGGGGGAGGGGGGGTCCTGGTGTAAAAGTACACAGAGGGAGAGAGGGAAGGGGGGGTTCAAAGATACATGCATATGCCAGACTTTGGGGGTTAGAAATAATGGGTCTAAAAACAGAGGAGTGGGAGAGAGATGGTGCATAATGGGATTTAGGGAGGGAAGGAACAGAAAGGGAGAGAACTTGGAAACAGGGGATGGTGTGGAGGGGGGATAGAGATACTGGATAGGAGGATAGTTGGGAAAAGAAAGGGAGAGATGGTGGATCCTGGGGTGGTGGGGAGTTGAGAAAAGGTGAATCTGTGGATGGAGACAAAAAAAAGGAAAGATGCCAGATCTCCGGGAGAGGGAAGGGAAACGGAAGGGGAGAACAGAGATGGCAGACGGATGGTTAGCACGGAGAAAGGAGACCCTGGCAAGCAAGACAACAAGAGCCTGGGACCAACAAGATTTGAATATTGATCAGAGAACAAAAGGTAGAAAAAATAATTTTATTTTCTGTTTTGTGATTACAATATGTTAGATTTGAAAAGTGTACATGAGACAGCTTGAAATGGGAACTTTTCTATTTTTGTGAATGGCAAGGCTGAGTTCAGTTAAAATATATGCTTTATAAGAAAATATAATAATGTGTTTTATAAAGTTTATAAGCATTGCTGGCATACTCGGTGAGGTGTTCCTAGTGTTGGTGGTGGTGGTAGCATGTCAGTGTGTTGAGAGGAAGAGGTAGTCTGGGAAATTCTGCTGAGCAAACTCTGGGCCCATTTCCACCCCCAGTTAGTCCACTCCACTCAACTGGTTCACACACTGAGTGGGTCTTTGGGTGTTATTTCTGGGTAGTTGTTTTAGAATCTCTTCCAGTGGTTTGTCAGTATCTCCTTCTGGTCCAAGGAAGGAAACTTTGTCAACCTTAGCATTGACCTTCAGAATATGTTTGTAACAGCGCTGCTTGTGTGGCATTAGGCTATGTAGTGATCGAAAGAAAAAAACAGACCTTTGCACATTTTTGCACTATATGGTGGGTGTATGAGGAGATTCATTTCCTGCACAGTTAAGTCCATTTTTTCTACTGAATAATAGTATAGGTACAATGAAAGTAAATAGCAAAAATGTTTGAGTAGATAATTAAGGAAATCTTTTTCATATTGCTTGCTTATGGACTGGGAAAAAAGACTGTTCAAGCAAATGTCTCCAGAACTGCTTTAATGGAAAAATGTGATTTTTTTTTTTTTAAGTACTTTGTGAAATTTATTGTTGTTGTGAAATTTATTGTTATACTTTGTTTAAACTTAAAAAGCGGTGTCATTAACAGTGAATCTAATCGAAAAATCGATTCAACAGGGTGAATCGGATCGAATGAAATATTTTTCTCTGAATCGGGCAGCACTATTGGCTACCATGAGAATGGGCTACTGGGCATGATGGACCATTGGTGTGACCCAGTTAGGCTATTCTTATGTTATGTTCTCATCTGTAGGGGCCTTTGTTTTCACTTCTTATTTTAATGTATTTTTTTCCTGGGAACTTATCAGTGTTTTTTTATAATGGGAACAAAAATGGAAGAGAATTAATGTGTGTGGAATGGGGGGGGGGTAACTAATTTCTTCAGCTAAATAATTCAATCCACTTCAAACAGACATAGGAGAACTCACGCACCATTCACACACCCTCCAACCAAAAACGTCAAAAGAAAAAAACTGTTCGACAACCTCCTAGCCATTCGAGCTGCAACACTTGACCCCCAACTCTACAACCTATTGACCTCGACCACAAACTACAAAACCTTAAAAAAAGAAATAAAAACCCTTCTATTAAAAAAACACATAAAACCAAACTAACATAATCAGAACTGTCCCAAGCATCACCTGCAACTACTCCATATGTACTTCTGATGTCATGACAATTCAGACATAATTTATGTTATGTTATGTTTGGAATAATGGTTACATAAATGAGGTTCAATAAAAGAAAATTTTCTGTGGGAGCATTTGTTGGAACTTCTGTTATCCTGATTTCTTCTATCTGTGGGCTTTCTTTAGCTAACCTACTTATCTGGGGCTTTCCACTTCTGCAGCTGCCCTTTTCACGGTCCACTTTGCGCTTGCACTCTCTGGGGCGGGGGGGTTGGGTCTGGGCTTGGTGGGGTAGGTGTGTCTGGTAGTTTTGTCTGGGTGGTGGCTGGGTGTTTCTTGGGTGCTTGTTGTGCGGATTGGTGTGTCTGGTGAGCGGTCTGGGTGTTGTTGCTTGTGGGGGTTTTTTTCATTATAAAATATGGCTGAGGGTCTAGTCCGGCTTATTATTCTTGTGGGTTCTGGGGTGGGATTTGTTTGCTTGCCCCAAGTTTTGGCCTTTTGTTGTGTATTGCTATGCCTCTCATTGGCAATTTTCTCTTGGGAGAGGCTTGTTCATGCTTGTTGTTGCTGTTACTCTCATTCTGTGTTCTTTTTGATAATGTATAAGTTTCTGTACAGACCATGGTTGCTTGTCTGGACCTTTTGCCATTCTCAATAAAAATACTTTGGAAAAAAAAAAAAAAAAGAAAATTTTCACTGCCTGTTTCTATTCTGACCATTTATTCCATTTCATGGTTATTGCAAAAAAAAAAAAAAAAAAAAATTTTACATGAGGGGGGGGGGGGGTGTCAAAAAATGATGGGCCCCGGGTGCCACATACCCTAGGTACGCCACTGCCTCTCTTGATTGCAGGTCAGATCTACAAATTGAACACTCGGTGCCCCTCAGCAGCGAATCCCCGATGACCACCACTCTGCGCTTCTTAGGGGTGGGCCGATCTGTTGACCCCGGAACTGGAACCGTCTGCTGAACAACTTCTTGTTCCTCATTGTCGGGACCTTCCTGTAGCAGCTGGTATCTGTTCCTTAGGGTGATTTGTGGTGTCGATGTAGAGCCGCCCTGTATGTGAGAGAAAGAGACAGAGTAAGATCTTCTGCATTTTCCTGTGGAGGAAGTCACCAGCTGCCAGGAGGAAGTCACCAGCTGCCAGGAATCAGTGTCCCCACCCACTTCCTGTATTCCGACGGTTGGTCTCAAGTTTGCAGGTTTGGAAGCTTTGGGTGTCTCAAGGATGGTCCTGTCAGGTTCCTGTTCGGCGATCTGAGACAGCTCCTGGATGACACCGTCGATGAAGGTCTCGTCGTCTTGGATGCATCTTAAGCTCCTCTCTCAGGCTCCTCAGCTCTAGCAAAAGGCTTTCATCTGGCTGATCCATTGCTTCCGTCTGTGTGGAGACTGTAGACATCTTTGAGGGGATGACCTCGGTCTGTACAGAGACCTCTGCCCTCCGCCCCAGTGGTGCAAAGTTATCATATTCAGGGGGTTGGTAGGGATTTTCCAGGGGAGGAGCAGCTGAAAGTTATTTATATGGCTCACCTCCAAGTCTCAGAACTGGTTCCTGCTCCTTGGAGGTGGCTTGCAGCTTAGAGTAAACTTTCTGCTGCATAATATTTGGAACTTGCACTCTGCATTCAGACAACTCATAACTCCACCACTTAAATAAAAACACTTACAATATGAACTTTGGCAGAAATTTGGCCACAGCTTTATTAATTAACATACTCCAGTAACAATGCAACTCAAATTCATATCTCTCATCCTAGGTGGCCTTCCTGTTTCCCATCCCAACAGCTAGTCGGTCCCGACCTAGCTGCTTATCCCAATATCCCAATACATTATATTCATTCCAAATATCCCATTTGCGAGACCTGCGGTGTCGCCCGGCCGCACACAGCATTCAACATTATATTTCATAGGTATTTCCCCACAATCCTTGGCCACCTGGAAGGAATCCCTTCTCATTTACCGCCCAAGCTGCAACCGCCAACCCCCCATTTTGCCCCGCCCACCCACCCAAGCACACATATCTCATATTTCAATAAAACATCCCAAACAACTGGAAACATACCAAACCATAACTCGCCCCCCCAACCACACCCACCCACCAAAACATAGACAGTGACCACAGAACAAGAGGATGGGAAAGGGAGGGAATTAAAACCTCAAACTACCCTCTCAATTCCCAACTTTTTCTATCACTCCTCTTTACCGCCTACCCTCCTCAGACCCCAACCTCCCACAAACAAACTCCTCACAATTCTCCCGCCCGAATCAACCAATCACCTTTTTCCCATTCCCACCAATCACTATACTTCACTCCTTGTTTCCAATCCCCCAAGAATTCTTCCTCTTCCCATTACTTCCATTCCTCATCACAGTCTCATTCACCTCCCTAATTATTCAAACTTTCTACCACCCCCCCTCCGAATATCCTCTTTTCTCTTGCAGGGCTCATCCAATATTAAGAGCCCTCTGAATATTTCAAAGGGCTTACCTTACAGCTTCTGGAAGAGAGTCCCTAGTTATTGAGGAGGTCTTTCTGGCTGTAGAGATTTCCATCATGCCTGGAGATACTGTTGAGGTAGACACCCACCTACAGAGTTTGACTGAAACATCTAAATGTGAAAAAAAAACAACAAAAAAAAACCCAACCCTGATCCTCTCCCAGAAAACAGACTAGTTAGTCAGGCACTATGAAAATCCAAGAACGACTGGAATAGGGAGACATTATAATGCCAGTGAGAGGCTGAATGAGTCTCTGATGAGTCCAAAACCAGAAACATCCCAACCTACTAGCAGAGATGCTTTTCTTCTTTTTCTGATGGAACGGAAAAAGTGGAAAATCACTGGACTAAGGGCTAGATTCACTAAGGGCACGGATCAGATCCAATCCGTGAGGGATCCGATCCGTGTCCGGAGGGCTGATTCAAGAATCGCCCTCATACAAATGAGGTCAATCAGAATCATGCCCTGAACCGACTGCCCGGATCACTCTGTAGCCATCCCGACTTTAAACCCTGGGCTCGCACTGTGGGGGAAGGCCAGGGCAGCACTTGGGACAGAAAGCAGAAGATTCAGGGGCAAAGAGCCGTGCAGGAAATTTAGGGCAGAATTTGTGGGTACCCCAGGGGGCCGCCACCCACGCCTCACGACGATACACTACAGGCCCGGCGTCATACCTGGTCTCCTGCCTCTCAGAATCACCCATTCCTGCCCCCAAACCCCTTAGAAGTATGTTATATACGGGGTGATATTTATTCACCCGGACTTTACCTGAATACACTTACCGTATTAGTTGTGTCGTGTGCTGGTTGTTGATCGCTTTATAGTTCGCTTTCATTAAATGTTTTTGGGCAGACACAACAAAGTGTCAATAATTTGGTGATTTTGGCAGGCTTTTCCAATTTTGTTCTAATTTGCCTATGCCTTTGAATTGGTTCAAACCACTGTGACTTTTGATTGCCTCTGCAATTTAATTTTGCCTAGCCTTTACGTTGAATCCACACTGCAATTTTATTTCGCCTTGCCTTTGAGTTGATTCTACGTTCTGTGCAGAATTTATTAAATCGCGTGCTTTAGTATTTGATTTTATTTGGTTTGCTGGACAGGTGTTTGAGTTTTTTTGATGATTGTTTGGTGGTATTTGATTATTGGTGCCAGTATGATGAAGTCTTATTTTTACTTTTATAACTGCATGTGTGGTTTTGGCATCTCCAGTTCTTGTATTGAACATCATCCAGAGGTCTTCAGTTCCTGTTGATCTTTAATACTTTGTGACAGTGACAGTTTTGGACCAGATTCAGCCAGTGTTTATACTAACTTAGCAGATTTGGCCTTCTTACATCCAGCCACCCCAGTATAACGAAGATGAGTGTTCCAAAGAAGAGCAAAATCTACCACTTGACAAACGATCTGGACATCGGTACGATGAGTGAGGTGATTAAATTTGTGGACAATACGAAGTTATTTAGAGTAGTGAAGACACAGGGGGATTGCGAAGATCTGCAACGTGACATAATCAAGCTCAAGAAATGGGCATCGACATGGCAAATGAGGTTCAATGTGGATAAGTGTAAAGTGATGAATGTCAGTAACAAAAATCTCATGCACAAATACAGGATGTCTGGGGCAGTACTTGGAGAGACCTCCCAGGAAAGAGACTTGGGAGTTCTGATCGACAAGTAATGAAGCCGTCTGCGTATTGCGCTGTGGCGGTAAAAAGGGCAAACAGAATGCTAGGAATGATAAAGAAGGGGATCATGAACAGATCAGAGAAGGTTATCATGCCACTGTACCGGGCCATGGTGCACCCTCACCTGGAGTACTGCGTCCAGCACTGGTCGCCGTACATGAAGAAGGACACGGTACTATTCGAAAGGGTCCAGAGAAGAGCGACTAAAATGGTTAAGGGGCTGGAGGAGTTGCCGTACAGTGAGAAATTAGAGAAACTGGGCCTCTTCTCCCTTGAAAAGAGGAGACTGAGAGGAGACATGATCGAAACATTCAAAATATTGAAGGGAATAGACTTAATAGATAAAGACAGATTGTTCACCCTCTCCAAGGTAGGGAGAACAAAGAGGGCACTCTCTAAAGTTGAAAGGGGATAGATTCTGTACAAACGTAAAGAAGTTCTTCTTCATCCAGAGAGTGGTAGAAAACTGGAATGCTCTTCTGGAGTCTGTTATAGGGGAAAACACTCTCCAGGGATTCAAGACAAAATTGGACAAGTTCCTGCTAAACTGGAATGTACGCAGGTGAGGCTGGACTCATTTAGAGCACTGATCTTTGACCTGGGGCCGCCGCGTGATCGGAGTGCTGGGCACGATGGACCACTGGTCTGACCCAGCAGTGGCAATTCTTATGTTCTTTCATGATGAATGGAAATGCACTACTTCTTCATCATGGTGAAAGACAAGTTGTTGTCTAATTTGTAACACCCCAGTATCCTTGCCCAAACAGGGTAATCTGGAACATCATTATAAGACTCTGCATAGCAATAAGTTTGATGCTGATTTTCCACCCAAAAGTGAAATTTGTAAACTGAAGCTCAAAGAACTTAAATTGAAATTGGCTACTCAGGAGCAGTTGACGGCGAAGCCAAGGTCACATTCGGTCAATGCAACCATAACATCCTTCAAGGTCAGCAACCTGATTGCAAAGAAATGTGAACCTTTCACTGAAGGGGAATTGGTAAAAAATTGTTTTCTTAAAGCAGCTGACAATCTTTTTGAAGGATTTAAAAATAAGAAAGAGATCATAGCTGCTATTCAAGATGTACACTTGTCAAGAAACACCGTCGTGCAGTGAATAGAACAGATGTGTGGAGACACAACTGAACAATTGTTGGAGAATGTTTCAAATTGTGTTGCTTTCTCACTCCAACTGGATGAATTTACAAACATAAGAGACATAGCCCAGTTACTAATCTTTATCCGGATGGTTTTTGAAGACTTCAGTGTTAAAGAACTACTTGGAATGATTTTTTTTTAAAAGGGAGAACTACAAGTCAGGAGATATTCAGTTCTTTCCATTCTTTTGTAACAAAGTGTAATCTTCCATTGCATGCAGTAGACTTGTTTCCATCACTACTGATGGAGCAAGAACAATGACCGGTGAGGTTAATGGTTTCATAGCCCTCTGTAGACAGCATGAAGACTTCCCAGATTTCCTTTCTTACCACTGCATCATTCACCAGCAAGTTTTGGCAAGCAAGAGACTCAATAGAAAGACTGTCATGAACATCACTTTCAAAATTGGAAATTCAGTTTGTGGAAGATCACTTCAAAAATGGCTTTTCAATCTTACTCTTAATGAAGGGGCAGCAGAAATCATTTTGCACACAGATGTAAGGTGGTTAAGTAAGCACAAATTTCTGCAAAGATTTTGTGATTTGCTGAATGAAATAAGAAGTTTTTTGAAGGAGAGGGGAGATGACCAAGCAGAGTTGGAAGATGAGGAGTGGTTATGTGATCTGGCATTTCCCGCTGACTTTACAGGCGAACTAAGTGATATGAACCTTGAACTACAAGGTAAAAACAAATGCATTGGCGATATGATGAATACAGTTTCATTCTACAAGAGCAAATTTGAGCTAATGATGACTGACCTTGCAAACAACACTTTTGATCATTTTCCTAATACGAAGGACCATCTGGAACAATAACCAAATTTTGTTTTTCAGAACAAGAAGTATGTGACAGAAATCTGTTCTGTTATCCAGGAATTCGAAAATAGATTCTGTTACTTCCAAAAAATTGGATTAGTTGTGGAGTACTTGTCATACCCATTCAAAATAGATGTGACATTAAGGAAACTGCAGCTGCTATCAGTAAAAATTGCTCATTGAACAAGCCATATCTTGAAAATAAAATATTAACCCTTAAAAATGACATTTTTCTCAAGACCCGTGCTGAGCAAGAATCGTTTTGGAAGCTAGTGCCTAGAGACAAATTCCCAACATGAGAAGATGCAGTGAAGCTAAACGCCCCTGTTTCGGTTCAACTTATTTGTGTGAATCTGCATTTTCCCATCTGAAAATGACAAAGAGTACACAATGTTCCAAAATGAAGATGAACATCTCCAGAATTCCCCGAGACTGGCCCTCATGCAATATTCACCCAACTTCAAAAAGCTGGTGGATGAAATGCAGGCTCAGACATCTCACTAATGAGCAAGAGCGAAATATTAAAGATTGTGCAAGATCAGCCTGGATCAATACTAGACCTAAATTTAATAGAAATTACTCAATAAAAGTTAAAGAAAGTTATTAAGACAGTTAAAGAAAGTTATTACTCAATAAAACTTTAAGAAAAAATGTACTTTCCATTTCCCCTCGCAGTTCTTACTGGATCTTCGTTTCTCTGTTTTGTTTTTGCTTAATTTGCTTAACAGCTGATCACATCCAAGTAAATTACAGAAGGTTCATTAAAAATGGAGGGGAGGGGGAATCCTCCAACTTTATTGGGTTAAAATTTAATTTGAAACTAATTTGAAACTTAATTTTCATGGTGGTAGATCACCGCCTAGAAAAAGGCCTAGAAAAAGTAGATCACAACCTGTTCGAAGTTGGATATGCCTGGTACATTGATATTAGATCCCTACTATGTGTCGAGTTAGAATAAAACTTGTATTGAAAAGTCTTGCTTTATAACTGTAGCAAATTGTAACCTGTAAACTCTATACTATGGGGTTCATAATCAAAAATCAAAGACGTCTAAAAAACTACATAAATCGGAGTTTGGGCATTTTACCAGGCAAAACGTACAAGCGACCATAATCAAAAGTCAGCCAGCTGCACGTCCTACGCTGCAAAACGTCTAACGTAAGTCGTACAACATGGGGGCGTTCTGGGGGCGTTCTGAGGGCGGGTTTAGGTCCCAAACATACAAATACAATAACCAAAGCTAAATCAGTTTGCTCTGTGCGTTCTAAGTAGCGTTTCCAGTTAAATCTACTTCCACAATGTCTAAGCTGTTCCTGTGTGTGTGCCGTCCTCTGTATAGGTAATGGAAGGGTGTGTAATTTTGTGTGTGTACCCCCTCACTCTGGCCATCTCTATCTGAACCTCCCTACTTATTTTCTCACTGCCGTTTGTCTCCCCACGTTTCATTGACCTCTGCAAAAACCCCTCTCTCATCCCACTTACCTCCTATCAGCATCACCAGCTCTTTCTCTTCCATTTCATCTTACTCATTCACTTTGGTCTCTATCGTGTGGCAGGAGCTGCACAGGAGTGAGTCCTCTGTTTCACAACCTGGCTTAATTCCTGGGGAGAGGGGAGGGTGTCGGGTGACTGCTTGGCTGGGGCCTGTTTAGACTCTAATGAGCTCTGCTTTCTTAGGGCAGAGTACGGTACTGGGGTTCAAGAAAGGATTGGACAATTTCCTGCTGGAAAAGGGGATAGAGGGGTATAGATAGAGGATTACTGCACAGGTCCTGGACGTGTTGGGCCGCCGCGTGAGTGAACTGCTGGGCACGATGGACTTCAGGTCTGACCCAGCAGAGGCATTGCTTATGTTCTTATGGAAAGTGGTAGTGGCTTGCACCTCTGTGGGCAATGGAAGGACTCAATGTGTTGGTTGCAGTGGAAATCCTTCTGCAGGAAGAGGAGCGGGAGAATGAGAGGTGCCATCACCGAGCCCACCGCAGGAGGGTCTTTAGACCTTGCTCCTGCTTCCTTGAGCTGACAAACCAGCAGTGCCTGAAGTGATACCGCTTTGACAAAGCCACCATACAGGATCTCTGCAAAACACCACCCCTACATAACACATCCTCACCAAACCCACCCCCACCCAAATACATGAACAACACAAGCCCCTTACCTACCTCCCCTTCCCCTTCTCTCACCCACGTGGTCTCCCACGGCCCCTGACAGCCCTCCCAGCTCCCCCTCTAGGTAGAGATGAAGCTTCTGGACCAACTGGGGCTACATCAGTGTCTGAGCTGACACTATCACTGCTGGAGTTAGTGTTCTGCTGTACAAAAGCTGGCCATGTTACTTGAGTGGGGGGAGGCAGGCGTGTAACAGGTCCCAACATATGGAGGTGGTTCTTTTCTCCGTGGCTTTGCGTCCTGTTGCCACTGAGCCAATGCTGGAGGGTGGTGCAGGCATCTGATTAGTGTGCTGGCTTGTGGAGGGAGTACGGTTTCTAGCTCTGAGCTCACCGTGGAAGCCTTCCAGCTTTGCAACGATGCCAGTGTTGGCATGCAAAAGCTGCCTCAGAAGTTCATTGGTCTCCCGTTGGGCCTTCAGTGACTGCTGTTTTGCCTCCAGTGACTGCTGTTTTGCCTCCACATCCTGTCTCAGCAGCTGGAGCTTCTGCTGCCAATATTCCTCCAGGCTCAGATTGTGCCCCAGTAGCTTCTGGGCCAGTCTAAGTAGGTGGTGACGCTGGCGACTGGGTGCCTTCCAGTGGCCAGGCTATACTCACTCACTGCCCTCCTCAGTATCCGCAGCCACATCGGCAAACTGCTCAGGTGGTGGGAGAATTAACAGGTCCTCATCCCCATTGGCAGGCTCCTGTGTTTGAGTGTCTTGGGACTCGTCAGGCTCCTGCTGGCTAAGTGTTGCAGCTGCCTGCACATCTTCCTCATCCTGCTGTCCCTGCACAGTTAGTGTGTCGATGGCACTACATCTGGGCTGATCCTCTTCAGAGCTGGCATCTGCGTAGGGGAAAAGCATATATGGATGTAATAGCATACCACAGGTGTGCTACCTGTGTCTAGGTGAGATGAGTTGGCAGTAACATGCATCCCAAAGGCGTGTGACTACATACCCAGCTACCATAGGGCGGTGTGTTGGTGACATTATGAAGGGGATGAAAGCAGTGTATGTGCAGACACCTTGCGTAAGCACACCTGCTGATCCTAGCAAATGTTCCAAACTGTCAGTATAAGGGTGTACGAATCTAATTCCATGCTCTGGCACTAGCACATGGAGCAGTACCAAACAGGTGTTATGTAAAGGTTTGAAGAGCAGGTGTACTCACTGCCCCATTAGAGAGTAGGAGAAGGAGGATGAAAGAGAGGTCTCTCAGAATATGGGACATAGCTGTGAGACTGGGGATTAAGACATGTACATACCAGAAGGCTGTGCAGGTACGGCTGCTGATGTGTCCTGTGTGCCCACACCATAGGTGGAGGTTGCTGACACAAAGGTGAGCACCAGCTGCTCCATGGAGCTAAGGTCTGCCATGTCAGCATCTGGAGGCCGGTTGCCCACCTTAGCTCGGACCTCCCTTTTAATGGCTCTCCATTTTTTCTTGCAGTCCTCCACAGCTCAGTTATGGCGGTGGACTGCGCTGAACTATTCCCATCCAGACTTTGCTCTTGGAGTATGCCCCAAGTCTTTCTCCTTGGGGTGAGAAGAGCTGCTGGTGGTGTGTGTGTGCACCTCCTGCACCAGCATTTATGTCTCAGCCTGGGAGAAGTTTGGCTTTCGGGACAGAGGTTTCACTGGTTTGGGAGGCATGGTGTGAAAGTACCCACATATTTGATAATATAAGGTTAGACGTTTTTATTGATAATTAAGCACGTCCAACAAGTCGTCCACTGGACGACTTTACGTGATACGTCCATCTGGTCGATTATGGACAAATCAGAAAGACGTCTAGGCCACTTTCTCCCGTCTAAGCCACATTTTGGGAAGGTTTATTGGTACGTTTAAATCCAGGGGAGCGGGATACGTCTACATCAGCACTAACTTCCATCTCCTATCTGTTCTGAGACACCTTCCTATCTACTGATGCATTCCTAACTCGTTTGCTGGCTCTTACAGATTACATGGTATGCCTTTTCAAGCCTGTTGCTGTATTCAGGTAAGCAACTATTCCTGCTTCATCTGTGATGTTTAAAATGGTTATAGAAATGTCTGGGGCTCAGGTTGCTGGTTACCCTCTGAAAAGCCTTTTTGAAACAGCGTTTAGAAGAACAGGGGGGGAAGCATTCTTTATAGGGGCCATAACAGGGTAAGGACAAAGACTGTGATAGGTTCCTGGAAGAAAAGTACTATATCCACAGTTTACAGTCATGAGGGTAAACCACTGTGTTTCCTGGATAGGCAGCATGGAATGATGCTACCATTGCATTTTTTTGCCTGGTACCTATTACTTCTATTAACTTCTGTGATAATAGCATACAGGGGTACATGGCCAATTGCTATGATCTACTGTTGTTATGGGGCTCTTGTACTGTGTAGATCCCTCTCACACATACACACCCTGTAATATTGCACATGCAGCTGTAAGATGTCCCAGCAACTGAAAACCTCCTTCCTCTTTTTCAAGACCTGGCTATTGTATTGCAGATACTACAGACACTTGCTACAGAGGAACACCTGCACATCATTCCTGGGAAACACACCTCTTCACTCTCCCCTTCCTCCATCCCTGCCTATGGGGGGGAGGGCTCCTTATCCCACAATGCCACCTCCTTCCTCCAATGATTGCCTCAACTTACCCCCTTCCCCTCCCCTGGGATTCTTTCCTTACACACTCTTGATCCTGGCCACATGTGTATGTGTGGCCTTGTTGGCTTGGCTGTTACAGCTTTTTTGTTTCATGGGGGGGGGGAATACCCTCTCAGTTGACACTGGTCTGCTTCCTAGTGCCTCACCTTGCACATGTGTAGCTCTTATGGGATCTAACTGATTGCATATGATAGGCAGCATTGCACAGCAGTCACCAGCTCTCCTTTACATGAGTCCTCAATCATAATATGTCCCTTCAGTCTAGGGTTAGCAGAGGGCTCTAGAAAGAGGAGGAGCTATTCAGACAGTCAGGTGTTACATCCATTGCAAATCATAGAACTCGTGTTCCCTCTAAGCTGAGCAGGTGTCCTCCAGCTGCATTGCTACCACTAGGGGGTGGAATATTTTCAGTCGCTAAGGACAGGTATGTTCCCTGGAGTCCTGCAGATCTTGCCTGTCCCTCACAATTGAAAAATGTGACAGTAAAACAGCACCCTCTATTGGTGAGACTGTGGGTGGAGGACTCCTGCTCAGCTTAGAGGGAACAGTGCGCAAGCCCACATGTCTACATCTCTCCCTTCAGTCTAGGGCAGGGGTGCCCACACTTTTTTGACTCGCGAGCTACTTTTAAAATGACCAAGTCAAAATGATCTACCAACAATAAAATTTTTAAAAAACACAACGCACACTGTACGCATAGAATTATTAATTATCATTCCTATTCCGGGTTTTTTTTCAAAGAGGTCAAAGCAGATGACTCTATGCACTGTCACCTCAGTAACAACCATACAAAAATAGACAAATACCCACCCCCCTCCCTTTTTAAAAAACCACAATAGCAGTTTTTAGCGCCGGGAGCTGCGCTGAATGCCCAGCGCTGCTCTCAATGCTCATAGGCTCCCTGCGCTAAAAACCACTATTGCGGTTTAGTAAAAGGGGACCATATTGTAAAATATAGACAGCAGATATAAATTCAGACACATTTTGATTTCATGAGTCTCTGGTTGCACTTTCTTCTTCTGACTGTGCATCCAATCTTTCTTTCAGCCTGTATGCTTCCTCTCCTCCACACCTCATTCCCTCCCCCAACTTTTTCTTCCTCTCTCCCTGACCTTTCTTTTTTTTTCTCTTCATGCCCCCTTTCTTTTTTTCTTTTCTCTTCTTTCCTTCTGTCTCCCTGCCTGCCCCCTTTCTTTCTTTCTCCCTGCCCTTCCCCAAGCCACTGCCACTGCCATCGGGGAACAGGACCCAAACCACCACCAATGGTAACAGGCCCCAAAGCCGCCGCAACCCCATGCTCTCCCTGCTTCGGGCCGACCAGCATTCCTCTCCCCAACGTCAATTCTGCCATCGGAGAGGAAGTTCCGCCCAGCCAGCCAGGCTGGGCGATTGGCTGGCCCGAACTTCCTCTCCGACGGCAGAATTGTCTCTGAAAGACTGCTTCCTGTCTTATTTTTGTTTCTGGTGAACAAAAGTCAACATCCACTGCTCTACTAGGATGAAAAGTCGACATCAGCTGATCTGCCACCACCCTGTACATAAGTCAAACATTTGTTATCCAGGGACTGCCTGTAATCAAATCTAAGACTCCTCAACTTGGTAGTGGCCAGACAGTGATATTAAGAAAAGTTGCAAGAGATGTCACTTACCTCTGGAGTAATATCAATGTTTATCAGTACTCAAATACAGTATATCAGTTTTGGTCCCATTTTTGGTGTACAAAACTGGTAGAGTGTTGTCCAGACATCAGTTTTAAGCAGTCCTGAAAATGGTAGTTAATGTTTTGTTCTGCATTGGTGCAGCCACCAGTGTAGAGAAAGTGAGGCTCAATGAGGCTAAAATAAAAAATATTGGAAAGTTCAAAGGCTTTTAGGGAATATATCAGAGGAAAAAGGGAGATAAATGTTTAAACAATAAATTAAAGTAATTAGATTTATCTCAGGCTAAGCATGGTTCTTTATCTCTGCTTCCTCCCTAGGGAGCCTTTTGTTTTGTGGTCTAATTAGATAAGAACTTAAGAATAGCCTTACTGGATCAGACCAATGGTCCATCCAGCCCAGTATCTCATCTTCAAGGAGGCCACATAAACAGATGTGTTTTTCTCGCTAAACCGTCTACTGGAAGAAAAATATGTTTTCCAGAAACTCTTTCATTTGCTAAACAATACATTTCTGCAACCACATGGTATAGTCAAATGACCTCCCCCAACAAATATATCAGTGTGACTTTTAGTTTATTTGCAGGGGCCCGCTATGTTATGGCTCCAGCATCTTGTTTCAGACATTAAACCATAATATTTTGCTCTATGAAGGAAAAATATGTACTCTGCTACTTGCTGTTTATACTTTGCTGTGTGTCACAGGTTACTGAAGGATTTCTGTTATTCAGCTATAATATTAGTGTCTTCTAAAGCCCTAACTAAGGGCTCCTTTTACTAAGCAGAACTAGCGGTTTTAGCGCGCACGAGACGCTAACGCCACCATTGAGCTGGCATTAGTTTTTACACATAGCACGGGGGGCAGCGCATGCTAAAAACGCTAGCACACCTTAGCAAAAGGAGCCCTAAAAGTGCATCTAATATATATATTGGTTATGGAGGCCATATTAGTTATGCCCCCCCTCCTTATATTCTGCACAATACAATTATCACCATCAAAATCGCACCATGGAGTGATACAGAGGCATTATAACATTCCTAGGCTTGTTCCATCCCTTTTCTAAACATTCCTAGCATCTTGTTTGCTTTTTTGGCCACTGCCTCACATTGGGCTGAAGGTTTCAGCATATTGTCTACGATGATACCCATATCTGTTTCTTGAACGCTGGCCCCCAAGGTGAACCCTAGCATCCGGTTACTATGATTTGGATTATTTTTCCCAATGTGCATCACTTTACATTTATCCACATTAAATTACATCTACCATTTGGATGCCCAGTCTTCCAATTTCCTAAGATCTTCTACAGTTTTTCACAGTCTGCATGCTTTTTTAACAACTTTGAACAGTTTAGTGTCATCTGCAAATTTAATCACTTCATTCGTAGTTCCAGTTTCCAGATTATTTATAAATAAGTTAAATAGCAGTAGTCCAAATACAGATCCCTGCAGCACACCACTATTTACCCTACAATTAAGAAAACAGCCATTTAACCCTACCCCCCTGTTTTCTGTCCAATAACCAATTCTTAATCCTATTGCATTACTCTTTAATTTTCTCAGGAGCCTCTCTTGAGGAACTTTGTCAAAAGCTTTCTGGAAATCTAGATACACTACATCAACTGGCTCACCTTTATCCACATGAAGTTACAGGGAATACAGGGAGTACCAATAGGATTAATTTTTTCACTTAGAGAATAGTTAAGCTCTGGAAAGCATTGCCAGAGGTTATGGTAAGAGCAGATAGCGTAGCTGGTTTTTAGAAAGGTTAGGACATGTTCCTAGAGGAAAAGTCCATAGTCTGTTATTGAGAAAGACATGGGGGAAGCCACTACTTGCCCTGGATCGGTAGCATGGAATATTGCTACTCCTTGGGTTTTGGCCAGGTACTAGGGACCTGGATTGACCACCGTGAGAACGGGCTACTGGCCTTGATGGACCATTGGTCTGACCCAGTAAGGCTATTCTTATGTTCTTATGTTTATTAACACCTTCAAATAAGTCAAGCAAATTGGTGAGGCAAGACCTCCCTCGGCTAAATCCATGCTGACTCTCTCATTAAATCATGTTTATCTACATGTTCCACAATTTTATCTTTTATAATTGTTTCCACTATTTTGCACGGCACTGAGGTCTGTAATTCCCTGGATATCCCCTCGAACCCTTTTTAAAAATGACATAACATTGGCCGCCCTCTAATCTTCAGGTACTACAGACAATTTTAGTGACAGGTTCTGGATCACTAACAACAGATCAGCAATTTCATGTTTGAGTTCTTTCAGTACCCTGGGATGCATACCATCCGGTCCAGATGATTTATCACTCTTTAACTTCTCGATTTGGCTTAGTACATCTTCCAGATTCACCGAGATTTCTTTCAATTATTCTGCCTCATCACCCTTGAAAACCATTTCTGGTTCAGGTAGATCTCTTACATCTTCTTCCATAAAGACTGAAGCAAAGAATTCATTCGGTCTCTCCGCTATAACCTTATCCTCCCTGAGTGCCCTTTTTACTCCTTGGTCATCCAACGGTCCCACGAATTCCCTCACAGGTTTTCTGCTTAAGATATACCTAAAAAAAAAAAAAATTGTTACTATGAGTTTTTACTTCTTTGGCAAGTTGTTCTTCATATTCTTGTTTAGCTTTCTTTATCAATGTGTTGCATCTAACTTGCCAGTGCTTATGTCTCTTCTTATTTTCATCATTAGGATCCTTTTTCCATTTTTTAAAGGATGTTTTCTTGGCTGTAATAGCCTCCTTCACTTCACCTTTTAAACATGCCGGCTCTCGTTTTTTCTTCTTTCCACATTTTTTAATATGTGGAATACATCTGGTCTGGGCTTCCAAGATGGTATTTTTAAACAATATCAACACCTGATTTCGAGTTCTGACTTTTACACCAGACCATTTTAGCTTCTTTTTAACCATTTTCCTCATTTTATTATGTCACCCTTGCAAAAATGAAATGCCACTACAGTAGATTTCCTTAGTGACGTTATCAGCTCAAATTTGATCATAAATCTTGCTGTCAGTCTCTTATGCATTGGTTACTTCTAAATTAGATTACTGTAATAGTGTCTATACCGGGCTTCCAGCAGTAGTAATTAAAAAATTACAAACTGTGCAAAATACTGCAATTAGAATTTTTACTAATGTACATAGATACGACCATTTATTTATTTAGATTTATATCCCGTCCTCCCAGTAGCTCAGAACGGTCTACAAGTAAACATACACAGTGGAAGTAATTAGACAAATAAGATGTACAATAGGTTTAGATGCTTGGACATACAAGACTGTGCAGTATTTATCAGAGTACAAACAATTTTTCAGAGTACAGACAATTTATCAGAGTACAGACTAAGAGAGGACTATATTGAAATTTAGGGAGAAGTTAAATAGGGGAGAGAAGAGAGAGGTGGGGTTTAAGGGGGGGTGTAGACTGAGGGAGACCTTTAGTTGAAGAGGAGGGTCTTTACCATTTTACGGAATGTCAATAAAGAGTTCTGTTGCCTGAGTTGGGGGGGGAGTTGATTCCAGAGATGTGGGATGAAGTGGCTGTAGGATCGTTTGCGGGCAGTTTCTGAGAGGAGGGACCTTCCAGGGGGAATGCATAGGCGTATTTCCGATTTTGAGTGGAGGGTGCGAGTGGGGGTGTAGATGGGAAGCTTGGATTTTATGTAGGAGGGGGTGGTGGCATAAATTCTCTTGTGGGCTACTGCTAGGGCCTTGAAAGCACAGCGCTAGCTAATTGGGAGCCAGTGTTCAGCGCGGAGTGCTGGGGAGATGGGATCATGGTAGTTGAGGTTGTGTAGGAGGCGGATAGCTGCATTTTGGACAAGTTGGAGGCGTTTGAGATTATTTTTGGTTAGTCCATTAAATAGGGAGTTACAGTAATCCATTCTGGAGAGGACATATGCGTAGAGGAGTTGGGCGAGGTCAGGTGTGGAGATGTAGAGTTTGATCCTTTTCAGTTGGCGGACGTAGTAGAAGGAGGTGGAGATTATTTGGGATATGTGGGCAGATAGGGATAGGTATCCATCTAAGGTTACTCTTCTATTCAAAGAATATCATTGGCTTCCAATTAAATTTAGACTGATCAATAAACGGCTTTAACTTTAGCATTTAAGGCTATACATTCAGTCCAACCTTGTTATTTATCAAAAATTTTGGTCTCTTATCACCCAGTTCAGAATTTGAGATTCATCTAATTATCATCAGTTGTCAATCTACTCATAATTCTTCCTTTTTTGCCTCAGTCCCATTCTAATGGAATTCTCTTCCATTTAGAATTCAATCTGAATCATCCTATTCTAAATTTAGAGTTCTTTTTTAAACTCATATTTTTAAAGTTAGCATTTTATTAGAGATTTATCGGATTCTGTTATTGCAGCCATTATTAAACTTTTTTTTTAATCCCTTTTTATCTTTCCTTTTAATGCAAAGGCATTCTTTTCCTTTTATTGTTTTTATGTAAACCGCATTGATGTTAAAACAAAATGTGGTCTATAATTTCCAAATAAATATAAATTAACTAACTCTCTTTCTTCCAATCCCCGTCCTCTCCTGGTTTGCCTCCTACCTCTGCCATTACACCTTTAGTGTATGTGTTGGTGAGTCCTCTTCTACTGCTACCCCTCTACCAGTTGGCGTACCTCAGGGTTCTATCTTAGGATCTCTTCTTTTTCTCTCTCTACACCAGTGTTTCTCAACCTTTTTAAGCCAAATACTCCCTAGCCTAACAAATACCAACTGAATACCCCCATCCAAGCTCTTCCCCAGACTCGCCTAAACTCCATCACAGACCTGCCCAAACTCCGCCCCTGACTCCACCCCATAATAATAGTACTAATTGTAATGCAATTTCTTCCATCCATTTTTCATATACTGTCACAAACACTCCTCAGAGCGAAGCTACCCTGTGACAAACCTTCTGTTCTGGTATAACCCCTATAACCAGGAGAATCTTCAGGACTTTTGTTTGGCCCTAGGTAACTGCCTAGACCTGGGAGAAAACAAGGTAAGTACCACAACTCAGACCAAGTTCTTCAAGAAAGAATTGTGTATTTATTCTGACCTTAGGGGTCAAAAAGATATAACACCAGGGCACATATCTGTAGTATTTCATTCAAAACAAATTCAGTTGCAAAGGAAAAATAAAAGTACAAAAGCAAAAATTACATACAGATTGTCCTTCCTGAGTTCTTGCATTCTGATTCAGCAATTAATCTATAATGGCATTCACAACATAATCCAAACTTCCTCTCAGCAGAATTTATCCCAGAGGTGGGAAACATAGATTTTCAGCATTCATATAAAGTTCAAAACAACCTCTTATAACAGCCAAGGTTAGATACTCTGTTAGGCAGCAAGCCACAGCTCAGCCTTGCAAACAGCCCACTGTCTCTGCAGCTACCTCTTGGAAGGCAGTGCAGCTGAGGGAGATTAGGTGATTATACTACCAGCAAACGGCAGTCACAGTAAGGTTTTCAAATAGAGAAAAAAGAAAACCTATTCATACAGTTCCCAAGCTCTTTAGCCACAAACTTCCCTTTAGGAAAACAAGCTATTCACCTGCAGGTAAGTACACTTCTTGTGCCCAAAATAATAGTTAACTCAAAGGCAGCAAAAATACATAAAGCTTTTCTAGCTTAGAAAGGAAAAACACCATCTGCTTTCCAGCTACTCCCTGGTTCTCAGTTTGTGTCCATGAGTTCTGCCTGGCTCTCTGGCATAGGGCCAGGGTCTTACACTTCCATTCCTTCTAAACCTTCAGGAATCTGGAAGTCAGAAGTGGGGAGGCTTTCTTCCACCTCCTGCATAGGCTCCGGCACTGCCTTGGACTGCTGAAATGACTCACCCTTGTCACTAGCTCCTCCCCCTGCTGTTTGCTTCAGCCTGTTTTTAATCAGCCCACAGCCATTCCCCTTCAGCCTGTAGAGGGGGGTGGGCTTTGGTTCCAATGTAGGCTTTCCCTGCCTGGGTTTTCTAGGTGCAGCTAATTTCTCTCTGGCTGCCTTATTGACCGGAGGCTGCTGTTGCCAGTCTGCCTGCCTCTGCTCCAGATCACTATTGCTCTGATCATATGGACAAGAGAGGTAGCCTCAAGTTAGTCCCCAGAATTAACCTGGTCATCTCTTCTGCACTGGATCCTACTAGAGGCAAAACTAGTGCTGGTGCTAGGTTTGTCACAATACACACAATATAATCTTATTAATAAATAATGGTGACCACAAAACTATAAAAACACAAAGCACACTGTACGCAGAGAAAATTTTAATTATCATTTATATTCGGGGGTTTTCAAAGAGGTCAAGGCAGATGACTTTAAAATATGCAATGTCACCTCAGTAACAACTATAGAAAAATGGACAAATATAGTGCAAAATATAGACGGCAGATATGAATTCTCAAAACTGACACATTTTGATCATTAAATTGAACATAAGATCATTTTTCCTACCTTTGTTGTCTGGTGATTTCATGAGTCTCTGGTTGCACATCCTTCTGACTGTGCATCCAATATTTCTTTCTTTCTTTCTTTGACCTAAGGGCTGCCATGTGAGCAGACTGCTGGGCAAGATGGACCAATGGTCTTACCCAGCAGTGACAAATCTTATGTTCTTTCTTTCTTCCTACATGCTTCCTCTCCTCCACACCTCATTCCATTCCCCAACGATCTCTTTCTGTCCCTCCATGAGTTCAAATTTTCTTCCTCTCTTATCCCCAGATCATTTTCACCACTGCCCATCACCACATGTCCATTTTTCCTTCTATCACCCCTCTCCAACCCCATGCCATATCTCTTCTTCCATCACCATGCCCAGCATTCCTATCACTTGCATCCCCTTCAATATATCCCTCTGTTCCCCCTCCACCACCATATCCAACATTTCTCCCTCTCATCCTTCCATTCCCCATGCATTTCTACCTCACTCCTCTCTATGCCCAATTTTCCTCTTCCTTTTCCCATGTGCACCATCTCTTTCCCTCTCACTCAAGTTTCAAGTTTTATTAACGTTTGATGAATCGCTTATACAAATTTTCTAAGCGATGTACAATTTAAAAGCTTGCCGTATTTTGAATTATCTGAAGTCGTCTTTTTCCTTTCTGAGTTATATTGATTAAAAGAGAATTACAGTAATCAATTTTAGATTTGACCAAAGAATGGATTAATATATTGACAGATTTAGGATCTAGGAATGTGGAAATTGAACGGATAAGACGTAATCTATGGAAGCAAGATTTAACTATTTCACTGATATGACTGTGAAATGATAAGTCACACACTTAGGCTCAACAATTGTCCCTTTCAATTCCCTTCCTCCCTCCTTCCTATGTCCCAAGTTAGTGCCCCCTTCCTTCTGTGTCCCAAGTTCATGCCCCCTCCCCCTCACTGCCTTCCATCCTTTGTCCCATCCCCTTCTTCCCTCCCTCTCCCGAAGCTGACCTGTGCCGAAGCTGACCCATCGCTGATTCCTCCTCCCTTCTAGTCCACCGCCACTCCCACCACCTGCTAGCTCCATTTAATTATCCCTCACCACCACCGCAACTCCGGGAAGGGAAGGGCCAGGTGCGTGCACTGATTGCACACTGCCAGCCCACAACATCAGTTCTGATGTTGGAGAGAAGGTCTGAGCCAGCCAAGCAGTTGCAGCAGCAGTGGGGGATAATTAAATGAAGCTGGTGTGTGGTGGTAGGGAGGTATTGGCGGTCAGTCCACGTACCCATAACAGGCAGCCCGAGTAGCCCCTAGGGTACGCATACCACAGATTGAGAAGAATTGCTCTACACCTCTTCCTTTGGTGCCCTGATCTCTTCCCATGGCTTCCATTATCATCTATATGCTGATGTCTCCCAGATCTACCTTTCTACATCTGAAATTTCATGTAAAGTCCAAGAAAAAGTCTCTGCCTATTTGGCTGACATTGCTGCCTGAATGTCCTGCCTTCATCTTAAACTAAAAATATTCAAGACTGAGCTGCTCCTCTTTCCTTCATCCTTCATCTCTGTAAATAACACTATCATTGTGCCAATCTCCTCTCCTCACAATCTTAGAGTTATCTTCGATTCTGATCCCTTATTTTCTATCAGTGCATATACAGAATAGGCAATCTTAGTAGTAACTTTCTTAAGGTAACCACAATTGTTTATTTCACAAATATATACTTTAAATATTCAGACTCACAGACCTTAGCGGTGCTGCTTTGTGACAAGGCTTAACACAGATAGGTAGCACCAAAATCGTCATTGGTCTTCAAATTATGTTTTCTCTTTTAAATATTTTTTAAGATTTTTAATAATTTAGATTTTTAAATACAAAGGTCATTTCTTAAATAATGCACACTATTTTTTTTTTCAAGTATTTCTTTCCAATCCTTCAATATAGTCTCCCTGCTTTACAATGACCAAGTCCCAACGTCCGGGAAACTTCATTATTCCATCCAAGACACCGTTTTTATTCAGTTGCCAAATGGCTCGGGTACTGGCAGAAGAAAGCTTTTCCAGAGATGCAAAACAATGTCCACATATAGGTTGTTTCAACTTTGGAAAAAGATCAAAGTCTGGTGGACTCATATCTGGACTGTAGGGAGCATGAGGTAACACCTCCCAGCCGTATTTGCATAGTTTTTCAATGACGAGTGGAGAGCTCCATCTTCCCAACAACCAAATAAATTTTGATGAGCTCAATCAAAAGACATACAAATGATGATTTTTGCTTATGATCATGAAGGCATCATCATCACAGCCAAAGTTCCATGTGGAAGAAGTGTCACAGCAGTGTATTATCATGATTTTTTGAACAAAATGCACAGAAAAATGCACAAAACCCGATCTCAATTTCTCTTGGCTAAGCCACTCATTCTTCATGATAACGCTTGCTCGCACATAGAGAATGTCGTCATTGAAAAATTACGTGAATTACGGCTCATGCTCTCTACAGTCCAGACATGAGTCCACCAGACTTCGACCTTTTGCCAAAGTTGAAACAACCAATGTGTGGATATTGTTTTGCATTTCTGAAAGAGCTTTCTGACACCGTTACCCAAGCTATTCGGTAACTGAACGAAAAGTGTCTTGGATGGAATAATGAAGCTTCCCGGATGTTGGGACTCCATCATTGCAAAGCAGAGAGACTATATTGAAGGACTGTAAAGAAATACTTGAAAAAAATAAAACATGTAAATTTTTTAAATAGTGTGCATTATTTATGAAATGAACCTCATATTTAGATTTTTAAATACTAATCTCTTAGAAACATAGCAAAGGGGATTTCGTCTGACTTAGAACTTTGTTTCGCCCATAGAGGCTGTTTCAAGGTATTTCCCCTAATAGGCACAAAGAGACAAAAATATAAGGATCTCATTAAATATCTCGTTAAATAACATTAGCTTTTATAGCAGGGAAAATACATTCTTAATCCCTACCAGTTTGGCATTATCTTTAAAAATATATATATTACAAGTTTAAAGCAATTACCTTAGTAGTACTGGTTCCGTGTCTGCCACTGAGTATGCTTACAAAGCAAACATGGGCGTGGCTTTTTTTTTAAGAATAAATGAACGTCATGAGCTTATCATTACGTATCCAATCATATGAACAGAGAGAGATCGTGATGTGGAGAAACTTTCAAATAAGAGTCATCCACTGTATTTCAGCATTCAGACCCCATGGTTTTACAGTATTCAATAAAAAAAATCCATTTTTGCTCTTTAAAATTTGAACATTCATCATAATTACTACCCTCCCACCCAACTGTAATATGGTCAATAATTCTCCATTTCAAATCAGATATTTTATATTTAGCTTCCCGCCAATGTTGAACAAGCGTGGCTTTATGATTAACTGTATTAATCCTTGATTTATGCTCAGTTAGTCTAACACCAATTTTCCTGCTAATTATGATGAATGTTTAAATTTTAAAGAGCAAAAATGGATTTTTTCATTGAACACTGTAAAACCATGGGGTCTGAATGCTGAAATAGAGTGGATGACACTTATTTGAAAGTTTCTCCACGTCACGATCGCTCTCTGTTCGTATGATTAGATACGTAATGATGAGCTCATGACGTTCATTTATTCTTAAAAAAGGCGCGTCCATGTTTACCTTGTAAGCATACTCAGTGGCAAACACGGAACTGGCACTACTAAGGTAATTGCTTTAAACTTGTAATATTTTTTTTAAAAGATAATGCCAAACTGGTAGGGATTAAGAATATATTTCCCTGCTATAAAGACTAATGTTATTTAATGAGATCCTTATATTTTTGTCTCTTTGTTCCTATTAGCGGAAATACCTTGATATAGCCTCTATGGGTGAAACATAGTTCTATGTCGGACAAAATCCCCTTTGCTATGTTTCTAAGGACCTCTTCTACCAAACTGCGCTAGCAGTTTCTAGCGCGGGGAGCTGCGCTGAATGGCCGGCGCTGCTCCCGACGCTCATAGATACTCAATGAGCATCGGGAGCAGTGCAGACCATTCAGCAAGGCTCTCTGTGCTCTCTCTGCGCTAAAAACCGCTTGCGTGGTTTCATAGAAAAGGGGGTAAGAGATGAGTATTTAAAAATCTAAATATTTAAAAATCTTTAAAAAATATTTTAAAGAGAAAACATAATTTGAAGACTAATGATGATTTTGGTGCTATCATATCTGTATGTTTAAGTCTTGTCATACAGCAGCACTGCTGAGGTCTGTGAGTCTGAATACTTAAGGTACATATTTGTGAAGCTCTCATTTTCTATGCACATCCAACAAACTGCTAAGGCCTGTCACTTCTATCTTTACAGTACATCACAAAAATTAATCCCTTCCTCTCTGAGCACATTGTTTGGATCCTTGTCCACACTCTCATAACCTCACACTTAGATTACTGTAATCTACTTTTAACTGGTCTCTTGCTGGTTCCATGTCCATACCACTTTTTGCCCATTCCTAACCATGCAGCACCTCTCCTTCAAAAAATATTGCATGCTTAGCTTGTACAGATGTCATATTCCTATGTGGCTTCAGTTTTTTCAACCTGAGTCACAGCTCCGTAGACTTAAATTCTTGAGAACCAGATCCTCAAAACACCACCAGAGGCTCAAACCTTTATTGCCTCGGGCTTTATGTGCTGCCTGGTCACTGGATCTTACTTTTTCTACGGTGTATAAATATATTTAAATAAGTGCTTTTTTCATCACTGTTAAGTGAATAAAGATTGTTACTTAGCTTATGCCTATGTGGTCTTGCGAAACATGTCATGTCGGTGATATACCCTAGCGGCAAGACCACATAGACATAAGCTAAGTAATAATCTTTATTCACTTAATAGTGATGAAAAAAGCACTTATTTAAATATAGTTATACACAGTAGAAAAAGTAAGATCCAGTGACGAGGCAGCACGTAAAGCCCGAGGCAATGAAGGTTTGAGCCTCTAGTGGTATTTCTGAGGATCTGGTTCTCAATAATTTATGTCTATGGAGCTGTGACTCAGGTTGAAAAAACTGAAGCCACGGAGGCATATGACATCATTGTGACCGTAGAATTTAAATAATCTGAGCCTGTGTTGAGACTGATAGCTTGTACAGATGGCAGATGGGAGAGTGTGGCACAGTGGTTAAAGCTACAGCTTCTACACCCTGAGAATGCGGGTTGAAGCTCATGCTGCTCATTGTGACCCTGGGCAAGTCACTTAATCTTCCCATTGCCCCACGTACATTAGATAGATTGTGAGCCCACCAGGACAGACAGAAAAAAATGCTTGAGTACTGAATAAATCTGTGTAAACTGTTCTGAGCTCCCCTGGCAGAACAGTATAGAAATTAAATAAATAAAACAAATGTAGGACACCAGTGCATCCTACATTAGGCCATTTTTGCTGCATTAGACCCACATTAGTGGCTAACACAGCTTAGTAAAGCAGCTCCTATATAATGAATTTATTATTTTAATTTGTTCAAAAAGTATGCAATCATATTCAGTTAAAAGAATCAAGTTGCATTCTTAAATTTACAGAACATAGACAAATGTATTCTTTTAAATGCATTTCACTGTTTTAGAGATAGAAAGAAGTGGGCAGAGTGAAAGAAATAAAAAGTTGGGGGATGGAAGGAGACAGATGCCAGACCAGGGGAAAGGAAGGAGGGAGGGAGGGAGAGAAAGGAAAGAAAGAGATGTCAGACCATGGAAATAGGGACGGAAGAAGAGAGAGAAAGAAGGGAAGGTAAGACATGGAAATGTAGATTTTGAAAAGAAAGCAGAAAAATTGAATATTAAGTTAATGCCAAAGATGGATGCAAGGCAGAAAGTGAAGACGGAGAGAAAAACAGTCAAAGGACAAGAAGGCCCTGGAAACAGTTAAAAGCACAGAAAAATAAAGTCACCAGCCAACAAAGGTAGGGAAAATGATTTTATTTTCAATATAGTGATTGATATGTGTCAGTTTTGAGAAAGGAAAGATATTAAACTTTAAATGTGAGGGCCGCAGAAAAAATAGTTAATGACAATTTTGCATAAGGTAAAACTCTTTATAGTTTATAAATCTTTCCTTTAACTGTTAAAGGAAAGATTTATAAACTATAAAGAGTTTTACCTCATGCAAAGTTGTCATTTCTTTAATAAGACATTAACTATTTTTTCTGCGGCCCTCCAAGTACCTACAAATCCAAAATGTGGCCCCACTAAGGGTTTGAGTTTGAGACCACTGCAGTACAAGAAGTATCATAGTGGAGTTCACTGCAAACCTACTTAACTAATGATCTTTAATGCTAATGAATAAATTATTATAATAATTGTTTCCAAGTTCAATTTCTTGGCACACTGTATACATGCAAAAAGAAAAAAAGTGAGCAAAAACTTGCCTAGATTGCTGACTAGCATGCTGCCTCCACTTTCAAATTCAACTGGAACTCTGCCGTAAAACCAATGACATAAAGCTAGCGTTTATTATTTAAACAAAATATGCTTTTCATTTTAATGGATTCAGCAAAAACTATAAAACTGAAGGAGATTTTGTCAACTCTACTGTCTGGTTCCTAGAACCTAGCAGACACTAGTATGACTAATTTTGATTTGAAAGGAAGAAGTCATTAATTCATAAAGCCTGATGTTATATATAGCTCCATGGTGCCTAAAATTGACATCAGGCAGTGGTTCAAATTTTGAAATCTGTCAAAAATCCAAGAGAATGAGAAAAAGCACATCAACTTGTGACTTTTACAGCATTTGCAGGACTCACTGGCATATATTCTCAGTGAGCTGTCCATGGTGTTCATGGCCTTCTGAATTATGGAACCTTAACTTTAGCCTAGATCAGAGTCATCATAGCAGTGCCTCACTATTTTGCAAGTTGCTACCACTTTGAAGAAAAAAAAAAAAAAACACACCCCAAAATTTCAGTGTGAGAGTTAGGACCATCATTGGACAAAGCAGCCAATGCCTTAATAATGGGTTAGAAAATTCCCTTCCAATGATGCAGTCAGCTCAGCTGAACATGCACGCCCTGTAATACATATAAATGAAGTTTTCACCCCTGACACTCTCAATCTATCTCTCATTCCTTTCAGCCCTTCTCCCACCAACTCATCTACCCCAATATACTTTCCTCCTAAAAATAACTCTCTGGCCCCAGTTCCTATAATCTACATTCTCTTTCCCCAGTACACATTCTCCTCAACCTAATCTCAGCCAGTCTCAGTGCTTTCCAATCTCTTCCATCAGTCAGCCTCTGTCAATCACCATTTCTACCAACAGGCCCTCCAGGTTGACTTTCTTTACATTTCATTAATGACTTTTATTCCACCATTACTTTGCAGTTCAAGGCAGATTACATAAGAGGTTATCTGGACATTTCCAGAAGAGTTACAGAGTTGAACGGGTTACTTTGGGGGGGGATTGAAATGCTTCCCTCACCGTGCTGTCAGCACTGCATCTGGAATAGGAGGGGAAGGAGGGGGGCTGCTATTCACTATTGTGTGGCAATAGTGGAGTTTGAGCCATAAGATGACCAAAATCCTTGACTGCCTGCTGAGTCTCATGAGAGTAGCTCAGAGGAGCTTTAGCAACATGTGACTCAAACTCACCAAAAGTTGTCAGTGCCAGAGATAATTCCAGAGGCAGTACTAGCAGCAAACCTCTGGTTAGGGTGGGCAAGAATGCAATGTTGGGGAAAAGATTCAGAAAGTCATGCTTAGGGCCAAAGGAATCTGCCCACTGGCCTCCAGGCCTTACAGTGAAAAGCGCTGTTTTCTTGAGTGTAAACAATAATACACACACACTATTGCTCTTGCATAAAATCCAAGCTTCAACATAGGATGTAGGAAATAATAGTTTTGCAGGGAGCAGTGCGCAGAGATTCAGAGCCAGACTAATCATTATGCAAGATTAGGTAGTTCCTTATGGTGGCAGGTTTTAGGGTGGCAGCATAAAGTGGCTGCTGTCAAAGCAAAACAAAAAGTCCTGACAGCCACAGAAATTCAAAGGACAAAGTTTAATCTTTAAAATTATGAAGGCCAGTTCTTCATTTTTAAAGAATTGTTATAGTGAAGGGTTGGCAAGTGTACATTATGCCAAAATAAGGGCTTCAGTAATTTTGGTGGCTAGGGTGCTTTTATGGAATAATCTGACAGGACTACTTAGGTCACTCTCTGACACAGGCATGCTAGCGGTTTTAGAGCGCGCTTAGCTCGCACTAAAATGCTGCACATGCTAGCCGCTACTGCCTCCTTTTAAGCAGGCGGTAATTTTTCAGCTAGCGTGCGCTATAGCGCAGACTAATCTTATGCATGCGCTAAAAACGCTAGCGCACCTTAGTAAAAGGAGCCCTCAGAAATTTAAAAAAGTGTTGAAGACAACATTATTTATAAAGGCCTTTTCTTGGAAGATAAAATTCTTCTTATTACTGCTGGAGAGTTCGTTTGATAAATGTAAATAATTTTTATAGCATTGTTTTATAATTAAGTATGTATTTTGTGAACAACTTAAGTTTTAAGCGGAGTGTAAGTTTTTAAATAAATGATAATCATGATTGTAGAGTTTAATTATCAAAATCTTTGAGAGGGAGACCACAGGATAGGGAAATGAAATTAACTGAGGTGGTGTAAGACTGAAGATTCACCTGGGGCACCCAATATTTTTACATTGACTGCAAAGATCAGTTTTCCCCCATTAAAGGCACACGATTTAAATTCACTTGACTTGAGGCCTGAAAGGATTGTAGTGGTTAATTACTATTTTGTGAATTCAGGCAAATATTTAAAATGCTATTCTGGGAATGAAAAATTTGGCTTAGGAATTTGAATAGAGGGTGATAGGTCATTAGTGAACATATAACGGTTGTTTTAGAAGCATCTCCATAAGAAGATAGCAGCATTTGCATGAGTAGATTATATCCTTGTATAAATGGTAATTTTAAAAAGCACTATTTTCCATTTGGAGCTCATATCACACAGAGATTTCAAGGGGGCATGGTGAGGGGCATAGTTTGAGAGAAACCAAAGAAACACTGTGGAGAGACAATGTTCCTGAAATGGACTTTATTCAAAATTCATAAATATATAGCAATCCACATAAACATCTTAAGGACCTAGTCCGCTGGGAGCATAGTTTGTGCATGCCAAAAATCTATATATGAATTCCGGCCTGGATGTCACAATTCCAATGTCAGTGTTCTTTGTGAAATGGACCTTCTCAACGATTTAGGGAAGACTTGGCTCCAAGCAGCATAATGCACATTGCTCTGCTCCCATTTTATGTGGGCATTTGCTCAGTTTCTTGTATAAGAACAAGTTTAAGTGTTTATGTTAAGATGTGTAAGTAGGTGTGCTCTATGGACTTAGATTTCCAGAGGGCTTTGCTTCTCCCAGAGAGCTAGGGGGCATACACAGAGCTTAAGTCCACCCTTCTTCTTGCAAGAGAACAGTTGCCATATTTGTAGACTGCATAAAAACTTGAGTCTAGCATTGTTCTCCCACCAGGTTTTCACCCTTATTTCTAACACAGCTAAGTTTTATATCTAAGTCTGGAGAACAGTTTTATTTCCACAAGATGTATACACACTTCCAGCTCCCTTTTTGAATAAGAGGGGCTGGTAGAGTGAGAAGATTCTGTGAAAACTGAACTGCCTTGAAGTCATCAATTGTAAGTGTTTAGTCTTTATTTCATGTTAAGAACATAAGAATAGCCAATCTAGGTCACTAGTACCTGGCCAAAACCCAAAAGATAGCAACATTCCATGCTACCGATCCAGAGTCTTCCCCATGTCTTAATAACAGACAATGGACTTTTCCTCCAGGAATTTGTCTAAACCTTTCTTAAAACCAGCTATGCTATCCACTTTTACCACAACTTCTGGCAATGTGTTCCAGAACTTAACTATTCTCTGAGTGAAAAAATATTTCCTCCTATTGGTTTTAAAAGTATTTCCCTGCAGTTTCATCGAGTGTCCCCTAATCTTTGTCATTTTTGATGGAGTGAAAAATCGATCCACTTGTACCCGTTCTACTCCACTCAGGATTTTGTAGACTTCAATCATATCTCCCCTCAGCCTTCTCTTTTCCAAGCTGAAGATCCCTAACCTTTTTAGTCTTTCCTCATACAAGAGGATTCCATCCCCTTTATCATCTTGGTTGCTCTTCTTTGAATTTTTTCTAGTGTCGCTATTTCTTTCTTGAAATAAGGAGACCAGAATTGAACACAATACTCCAGGTGAGGTCGCACCATGGAGTGATGCAGAGGAACTATAATATCTTTACTCTTGTTAGCCATCCCTTTTTTTATATTTATTGAGCATTTAAGGTACAGTAAAATAAAAGGTAAGTACACAATCGATTCATGAATAGAAATGAGATCAACAAACAAACATTCCGCATACAACTGAAGCATATAACAATTCACTGCATACATAAAACATCTGAAATGTGAAAGATATTAGTAGGACATGACTGATAGGTGTTTACAAGGCTTCACAATAAGTTGTCAAAGGGGGTCCATCAGTTATCATGTGTATGTAAGGAGCCATTTTTTATGGCAAAACATCGCTCATATCTCATAATAAGACATACATTATGCCACCATAGATGGTAGGAAAGATTATCAGTATTTTTCCAGTTATTCAATATAAGTTTAAGCGCTATAAGTAATAGGCTTCTCAATAATTTAGCTGATGGGTCATCGATTGGGGAAATCATGCCATATCTGCCATACATGACAATGGCTAGGGTTAGGGTTTCAGAAATATCTAACAGATCCGAGATGGTTTTCCAGATTTGGACCCAGAAGGAGCGAACATGGGTACAATGAAATATCATATGGTCTAGCGTGCCAACATCTGATTTGCAGGACCAACAACAGTTAGCATCGTTATTAGGAAGTTTGGAAAGTTTATAGGGAGTCTAAAAGGCATGATGAAGAAGAAAAAACATAGTTTGTGAAATGGCAGATGAATGTAGAGTATTAAGTGAGTCAATCCAGATTTTCTGCCATTCAGAAGGCAAAGGAGTAATCCCAGTATCTGAAGACCAGATGTCTAAAACACCTAGCTTGTTAGAAAATTTAAGAGATAATAAAGTCTTGTACCAGAAGGCGGATTGCCCTCTCTTCTTCTGCAACACCAAATTACTCAAGTTGGAAATGGAGGGAGGATCAGTTATAAGAGATTTGATGGAGTAATTTGCTTTAATAGCATGACAAATCTGTAACCATTGAAACATACTTGAGGACGGCAGGTTATAGAGAGAGCAGAGAGATTGGAAAGGAATCCATCCACTATCATTGTATAACTGGCCCAATGTCCATATCCCTGCCGATTTCCAAAGAGGCCAATTTACGGTACGTTTTTGTATAAGTATGTTAGTATTATTCCATAAATATGTAGAATTGGTGTCATTCCAGCTAGTTGAGAGCAAAATATCAAGACTTCTTAAAGCAGATTTTGTTGAGTTAAGCGCGTCACAACAATCCAGGTCAGTCGATGTGCCTGAAAATCCAAAGAATTGGAGGTCAGAATTATCAACAAGGGACTTCTCCAACCCAAACCATGTAGGGAAAGAGAACCCATCAGCTGTAGCAAGCCAGTAAGCACCTTGACGGAGTAAAAATGAGGTGTGATATTCAAGAAAGCTGGGAAATCGAACCCCTCCGTCAGCTTTTTCCTGTTTCAGTTTCTGTAAGCTTATGCGTGGGGTGGAATTATTCCATAAGTATCGAACAAGTATAGATTCAATTTTCTTGTACGAGGACAGTTTCTGGTAGATTGGTAGCATACAAAGCATATAATTAAAGACAGGTGTTATCATCATCTTGATTGTCTCTAGAAGCCCCCACCATGAAAGACGAAGAGGCGACCAATTAGTTGTAAGTGAAGTGATGGACGAGAGAAGATGTTCAGTATTATATTCCACCGTCTCTTCCAGAGACGGGCCAAAATAAAGACCAAATATTTTAATTTACGACCAGCCCACTGTAGTCCGAGCTTCGTCACAGTATCAAAAAGTTCTGGAGCATTCAAGGACATGATTTCTGTCTTAGATTGATTGAGTTTATATCCTGATACATGAGAATATACTGTTATAGTACTTAATATATGAGGGATGGAGTCTGAAGTGGCATACAAGAGAATATAATCTGCAGATATGCAGATACTTTCACTTCATGAGTACTAGTACTAATACCCACAATGTTGGTATTTAGTCGTAAAGCGATAAGTATAGGCTCCAATGCGACATTGAATAGGAGTGGAGACAGTGGGCAACCTTGTCTAGTACCTCTGGACAACTGGAAGTTTTGAGAAAGTAGACCATTAATGTAAATTTTGGTGGAAGGGGCAGAATACAAGGCCAAAACGAGCTGTATAAAAGAAGCAGGGAGACCAAACCACTTTAATGAAGCAAATAAAAAAGGCCATTCGACCCTGTCGAAGGCCTTTTCTGCATCAAGGCTCATGGCTATCATGGGAGTGGTAACAGTTTTAGCTTTAGCAATGACATTGATGAAAGTGCGGGTGTTATCGCTGGATAGCCTTCCAGTCATAAAGCCATTTTGATCAGACCCAATAATCTGTGGAAGGACAGGTTGCAGTTTCATGGCCAAAATTTTTGCATAGATCTTAGCGTCTGTATTAATGAGTGATAGTGGCCTATAATTTTGCACTTTGGAAGAGTCTTTATTCGGTTTCAATAGTACAATAATGTTGGCCTCAGTAAACGAACCGGATACCAGTAGTTACTAGATAGTCAAAGAAAGACAATAAATGTGGTATCAGTTGAGATTTAAAGCAGTGATAAAACTCAACTGGAAGACCATCAGGTCCTGGAGCCTTGGATCTCGCCATGTTATAAATAGCCCTTTCTATATCCGACAAGGTTAAGGAAATATCCAGCTGTTGTGCATCAGCATCACTCAAAGTGGGATGAGGTAGAGAGTCCAGATAAGTTTCAATATCGGCGTTAGAGGTCACCTCTGCCGAGTAGAGACGTTCATAAAAAATTTTGAACTGATCAAGTATTTGAATGGGATCACTCGTCAATTCTCCAGTAGTAGATTGTTTGGTCGAAATGTTAGTTTTTCCAGCTTTGCCCTTCAGATAAGTAGCCAAACTGTGACCACATTTGTTGGATTCAGTATAGTATTTAGAATGTTGGGTAAATATTTGATTAGCTGCTGTGATACTGAGCAGGCAGTTATAAGTGTATCTCGATGCACGTAGTTTGGAAAGGACATGCATATCAGAGACACAAGCAGTATGCATTTGTTCCAGACGTTTAATATCATTCTCTAAGTTAGTCAGTTCCTGTGTGGAAGTCTTCTTCTTGTAAGCAACATAGGATATAATAGACCCCCTTAATAAAGGCCTTAAATGCATCCCATATAACAGGCCACTTGCAAGTCGATGGTAAGTTGATGGTAAAAAATTCTTCAATCGCTTTGGATATATGGAGTTTGAAATTCTCGTCTTGAACTAAAGATGTATTAAATCTCCATTGAGAATGAACAACAGGTTTGCGCAGGGTATGAAACTCAAGGCACACAGCAGAGTGATCAGAAACACTGATTTCCTTGATATCAGCCGAGTTGACATATTGTATTAGTGATTGACTGATTAAAAAATAATCTATTCGAGAATAGGAATTATGTGGACTGGAGTAAAAGGTGTATTCTAGGTCGTCCAAATGAGTTAATCTCCAAGGATCAACTAAACGGAATTGACAGATGATATCCTGCATCATATGCCAGTTTTTTGATTTCTTGTAAGTAGTATCAGATTTTCTATCTTTGACTAGATCTTGAATAATATTAAAGTCACCACCTAGAAGTAGATGAAGGTCTTTGTGATTGTTGAGAACGTCAGCAAGGTCCAGGAAGAATTGAGTATCATCTAAGTTGGGGCCGTAAATATTTATCAGTAAAATTTTGCAGCCAGCTATCTCTAGCAATACCTGGGTCCAACGGCCGTACAGATCCGCCAAATGGTTGATGATGTGGATGTCAGGTGTCTTACGTATGAACAGAAGGACCCCATTCTTTTTTTGTACAGCAGGCGAGAATATCGCCGGGTGAGCCCAGGGAAGAGCAATCTGTTTTGAGTCACCTTCATTAAGATGGGTCTCCTGCAGTAGCAAGATGTCAGCATTAAAGTTGGAGAGGTAGTTCAATATCTTAGTTCTCTTAACTGGGTTATTTAAACCTTTGACATTCAAAGTTATACAACGTAAAGACATGTGTCTAGATAGAAGGGTGCGATAGTTATCATAAACACATATGTGCAATGTATAGTACTGGATTCATAGTCATATTGAGAAACAAACAGTTGGTCAGTAATTTCACCTATACGGGAAACAAAACATATAGGTATGCTGAGAAAATGGTATAAGCAGTATGCAGAAGTGATTAAACAACAACAAGAACAGGAAATACACAACAGTGGTGGATCAAGGGTCAGGTAGCTCCTGAGATGAGCCATTCAAAGCTCACAGTGCGCTGCTAAGTGGTGAGAATTAACCTACATAACATCAGGTAAAGATAAAAAACATGAGACAGGATTTTGGCTTCAATAAACAAGCAAGGATCAGGTTTAGCATGAGTCTGTAATAGCAGTATACTTATCAAGTGGCATCAATCCTGCTGGGAGCAATTTTTTCCAGATATTCAGCCAGTTCATTCGGTACTGTAAAATCCTTTGTGCAATTGTTGTAGGTGACTCAAAGTTTTGCAGGATACAGCATACCAAATCTTGCTCCCAATTGTTTGAGTCTGGGTCTGTATTCTAGTAGTAACTTTCTGGCTTTTGCAGTTTGTTTGCACAGATCAGGTACAAAAAGCAAAGTATGGCCCTCAAACTTAACCGGAGTCTTAAGCCGTGCTTTTTTGCATAATATCCATCACCTGCGGGTATCTGAGGAGTTTAACAATGACCGGTCTTGGGTAACCGCCAGGATCATGTGGCTGATGGTTAGGAACACGGTGAGCGCGTTCAATTTCAAACGCATGACAAAAAGTGAGATCCAAAAGTTTGGGAAGTGTGGATTCCAGAAATTTAATCATGTCACGGCCTTCCCACGCTTCAGGTATGCCAAGGATTCTGAAATTATTTCACCATGCACGATCATTGTTATCAGCCATTTCAGCCTCCAGTTGAGCGATGCGTTTAGATTGACGCTGTAGTATCTTAATATTTTCCACGTGGACGGAAGATTGAGCTTCCACCGTGTCCATCCGGCGATTAAGATCCAGAAGTTCAGCCTTGGACGTATGAACTTCTGACTTGATTTCGTCCAGATCGCCTTTCATCTCTCCCAGCAGGGATTGCAGAGCACGCATCTCTTCCAAGATGGACACCGCGGCATCCTCCTCTAACTTAGAGGAAGATTTGGTCGGAGACGGAGGTTCAATGCTCCGCTTTTTGCTGGATTTCGATGCAGCCATACTTCCCCCGCAAGAAACTGCTAGTCAAGCCACCGATCACACTAAAGTAGTAGGGTAATATTGATTTGTGGTCAGATTTGCGCCGGAGCAATGAATTCAGGCAGCCATCTCTAACGATGCTCACTAGCGCCCCCTCAGCCATCCCTTTTTTAATAATTCCTAGCATCTTGTTTGCTTTTTTTTGCCCTCGCCGCACATTGGGAGGAAGGTTTCATCGTATTATCTACAATAATACTCAGATCCCTTTCTTGGGCGCTAACCTCAGAGGTGGACCCTAGTATCCGGTAACTGTGATTTGGGTTATTCTTCCCATTATGCATCACTTTGCATTTGTCCACATTAAATTTCATCTGCCACTTGGACACCCTGTCTTCCAATTTCCTATGGTCTGCCTGCAATGTTTCACAATCTGATTGTTTTAACAACTTTGAACAGTTTACTGTCATCTGCAAATTTAATCACCTCACTCATCATTCCAATTTCCAGATCATTTATAAATAAGTTAAATAGCACCGGTCCCAGTGCAAATCTCTGTGGCACTCTACTGTTTACTCTCCTCCAATGAGAAAAATTACCATTTAACCCTACCCTCTGTTTTGTTTATATATTTCTTTATTAGTTTTATAATTTTGACAATTAAAATCAAAACACAAGAAAAAATATCATGAAATATGAAATTATCATTAAGTCCACATAATTCAATGAAAATTTTGATTACACAATATAGTTAGTCCACAATCAAATGGAGACAGAGCTGAAATTGCTGAAATTTAACAAATAAAATATATAACCAGGAAAACCAAAAGGAGGCTCGACTGCCGTAGAACATTTTCTTATCTAAACGAATTTAAAGAATCAGAAAGAACTATTACTTACTATCCTGAGATGTAATAAATTTAGATAACTGCTGCGGTTCATAAAAAACATATCTGTTCTTTTTATATATCATTACACTTTACAGGGGTACCTCAGAACAAAGGTCGCCCCCAACTGAACCACCCTTGGTCTCAATATAAGGAACTGTTTTCTTATCTTCTGTGTCGAACGTGAAACATCTGGGTACAGTCTTATAATATTAGACAAAAAGGGAACATCTTTATATTTGAAGAATATTTTTAACATCCATTCCCTATCTGAATCAATAGTGAACTGTACTAATAATGTGGCTGGTACCTGAGTCTCAGTTTCTGACCTCTCTAGGAAATTAGTTAAATCCAAACTATCTGCAGATAAATTCTGCAGATTGGGATTTTGAGATCTAGATCTCACCAGTAAGTAATATATTTTAGAGAGAGGTGAATATGAGGAGTCAGGTACTTGCAAAACTTCACTTAAGTATCGCTTAAACATATCTGTTGCCGATATGGAAAATAATTTTGGAAAGTTAATAATCCTCAAATTGCTTCTCCTAACGGAGTTTTCCACCATTTCTTGCTTGAAATGAAGACTTGCACTATCTTTGACCCAAGTTAGTGCTTGCATTTCCAATGATTTTATTCTGGTGTCACAGTCATCTGATTTATTTTCCAAAGCAGAAACTTTATTCTTCAAATCCAAATTTTCTGATAGTACCGCAGTACAACTTTGAGAAAGTTGCTGTATCTGGCTTCCCAGGGAAATCTGGAGATTAGAAATAGCCTCCCAAATTGATTCCATATTGAAGACTTTAAGTTTATGTAAGGGCAAAAGCTCAGTTCTGATTCCCCCTGATAAAACCAAAGTACTTGCGTTTGCTGCAGAGATATCAGGAACAACTTATCTGATCCTCCTCTCCTCGCAGCTGCATAGCTGAAACTGCACACTCCCCTTTCTTCCTCACAGCTCCAGGATCTTCACCCTCCAGGGCAAGCAAGAAGACCTGGACCTTACTCGGTGTCGGCCACTCCTCTCCTGCTATTCCAACATAAGAACATAAGAATTGCCACTGCTGGGTCAGACCAGTGGTCCATCGTGCCCAGCAGTCCGCTCCCACGGTGGCCCGTAGGTCAAAGACCAGTGCCTTGAATCTAGCCTTATCTGAGTACGTTCTGGTTCAGCAGGAACTTATCTAAATTTGTCTTGAATCCCTGGAGGGTGTTTTCCCTCCCGCCGCCTCAGGACAAACCAGAGGACTCCGTTCCTCCGGAGACAAGCTGATACCCTCAAAGGAAAGGAGACGCGCTTCAGCTTGCGCGTTCCCTCCAACCAAGGCATTATCTTCCAGGTGCTGCTGCGTCCTTGGGCCTTGCTGCACAAATTTGTCCATTGTGCTGATCCGAGGTAATTGTTCTCCCGGTAATCCCAGGCGTTTGGATTTCATTTTCACCATTACTGGGTAGAAACATTGCACTAAGACCGCCATGCAGGTTCGCCGTGCAGGTTCGAGCCGCCATCTTGTCAAGCTCCGCCTCCAAATTGCTACTCTCTGTTTTCTATCCAGTAACCAATTCCTAATCCACAACTGAACTTTGCCTCTTTAATTTTCTCAGGAGCCTCTCATGAGGAACATTGTCAAAAGCTTTCTGAAAATCTAGATACACTATATCAACTGGCTCACTTTTATCCACATGTGTATTCACACCTTCAAATAAGTCAAGCAAATTGGTGAGGCAAGATCTTCCTTGGCTGAACCTATGCTGACTCTATCTCATTAAATCATGTTTGTCTACGTGTTCCGCAATTTTATTTTTTATAATTGTTTCTACCATTTTGCCCGGCACTGAAGTCAGGCTTACTGATCTGTAATTTCCCGGATCTCCCCTGGAACCCTTTTTAAAAATCGGCATAACATTGGCCATCCTCCAATCTTCAGACACTACAGATGATTTTAGCGACAGGTTATAGATTACTAACAGCAAGTCAGCAATTTCATGTTTGAGTTTCTTTAGTACCCTGGAATGTATACCATCTGGTCCAAGTGATTTATCACTTTTTAACTTGTCAATTTGGCTTAGTACATCTTCCAAATTCACTGAAATTTCTTTTAGTTCCTCCGCATTATCACCCTTGAATACCATTTTCAGTTCTGGTAGATCTCTTACATCTTCTTCCGTAAAGACTGAAGCAAAGAATTCATTCAGAACAACTAAGGCGATTACAGTTAATCCAGAATTACAGAATTAAGAGTTAACTGAATAGAAGCTTCATGCAATTACCAATCTAACTCAGAGTGAGTTTAATAGTGTTTGGTCATTCAAAGGAGTTCTGTTTTCAGTATAAAGCCTGAGGAGAGTTCAGTGAAGAACTCTACAAAGACTGTTCATGGAAGCTGTAAACTGTCCAGTAAAGCTATAGTCAGCATACACAGCAATATAATATCATATTCTTTATTATCTCATTTTGACAATGCAAAGGTACTCTACTGTCATCAGCAACATCTGGAATTAGTAGAAAATATGATAATGTTTGATGACTGATAGCATAAATTAAAAGAACCTTTCCCCCCCAAAAAAAACATTTGCCTATATTTTGGTCACCATGCTCCCTTAAGTAGTCCCTGAAATATTCCACTGGATTCTGTAGGAAACCATAAGGACTGAAACAACAGGAAGACAACATGCATGATTATTTGACAGTATCCAAGGACAGATTGGACCAAAATATTAAATAACACCTTCTTCCTTTGATTAAATATGTTTTCTTCTTTATTTATTTCTTTATTCATTTTTATAGCCCGTCCTCCCCAGGAGCCCAGATCGGGTTACAAGGATACATACACAAAGTTTTCAGGAACATATGCTCCAGAGTCAATAACATGCTATAGGATCAAGACACAAAGCTATAGAATCAATAACTTACAACTTATAGAGAATGTGACTAAGAAACATGCTTTGCAAAATCTAAGAAAATGAAACCATAGAGTCATGAATGGGTATTAACTAGTGCTGTCCGATTCATGATTCGAATCGATTCAATTTTTTAAAAAATCAGCCTTCCGATTCAATGGCCAACCCTTCCCCTGTGCCTTCCTAAAGCAGGAGCTGCAGCACTGCCTCTTGCTGGCCATCTGCTGCTGCTCCTGCTTGAGGGGGGATGGTCGGTCAGAAAGGCCTCCCCCAGCTTGCCCGCTCTTGCCTCCTTTATGCTAATAGGGCAGCTTGCAGGCTCGCTGGTGTTATAGCGATCCCTGCAGCTGCCTGTGGTCCTCAGCGGCACGTTCTCTCTGCCACGATCCTGCCCCTGCTCTGACATCAGGGGCAGGATCGCAGCAGAGAGAACGTGCCACTGAGGACCATGGGCAGCTGCAGGGATCGCTATAACACCAGTGAGCCTGCAAGCTTCCCTATTAGCGTTAAGGAGGTAAAAGCGGGGAAGATGCAGGCTGCGGGGGGAGCAGGCGTTCGTTCGCGGCGGGGAGAGGAGAAAATGTGCCTTCGCAGCGGGGGGGGAGCAGGCGTCCGTTTGTGGTGGGGGAAGCAGGCCTTCACTGCGGGAGCAGACCTTCGCGGTGGGGAGGAGAAGATGTGCCTTCACAGCTGGGGGGGGGGGGAGCAGGCCTCATGGAGGGAGCAGGCCTTCGCAAGGGGAAGAAGAGAGAAAGTGCCTTCCTGGGGGGAGCAGGCCTTCAGGGCAGGGAAGCAGGCCTGTGCAGAGGGAGGAGGAGGAAGAGTTCCTTTGGTGGTTCATAGTCTTAAGCACGTGAAACAGACGCGGGCCGACAATTCAGCACAAGACTTCAGTGTGCAGCAGAAAAACCTTCTTTTAAAGGGTTCTGACGGGGGGATGTTGGTGGGGAATCCCCCCCACTTTACTTAATAGTGATTGCGCTGGCATTGCGGGGAGGTTTTGGGGGTTGTAACCCTACATTATACTGGAAACACTTTTTCTCTATTTTTTAGAGAAAAGGTTAAGTTTTCAGTATAATGTGGAGGGTTACACCCCCTCATCCCCCAACATGGCAGCGCGATCCCTATTAAGTAGAGTTGGGAGTTCCCCCACACCCCCAGTCGGAGCCCTTTAAAAGAAGGTTTTTCTGCGGCGCGCTGAAGTCTTGCGCTGAATTGTTGGTGCACATTTGTCGGCGCACGTCTGTCTCACGTGCTTAAGACCTGTCACCCCTTTGGCGGTGGGGAGGCAGGCCTGTTCAGAGGAAGGAGTAAGAAAGGGGAAGGGAGATGCCAAACCTGGGGTGAAGGGAAGAGAGAGACCAAAAAGAGGGGGGAGGAAAGCAGAGGAGAGGTGCTGGACTAATGGAGAGAGGGAGAGGGAGAGAGAAATGCAAGACCACAAGGGGAAGGGTACAAGTGGGACAGATACTGCTCCAAAGTAGGTGGGTAAGGTGCAGATGACAGGAGTGATAGTAGGAGAAAGCCTATACCTGGGGAAGGGGATACAGGAGGTAAGGAAGAGAGAAAGAAGAAGCTGGATATGGGGAAAGATAAAATGCTGGGCATGGAGGGAGCATAGGAACAGGGACACAGAAGAGAGATACTGGATGAAAGGGTAGATGAGAAAAGGAGAGATGGTGGATCTGTGGATGATGGGGTCCATCGCTGCAGCTGTGGGGGGATGGAAATGAAAAAAAGGAAAGATGCCAGACCTCCGGGGGAGGAAAGGGAAACAGAAGGGGAGGACAGAGATGGAAGATGGATGGTTAGCACGGAGAAAGAAGGAGAGCCTGATCAGAAGACAACCAGACCAACATAGGACCAATAAGATTTGAAAAATGACCAGACAACAAAAGGTAGGAAAAATAATTTTATTTTCTGTTTTGTGATTACAATATGTCAGATTTGAAATGTATATTTTCCAGAGCTGGTGTTGGACCGCAAACGTGAGCTAGGATTTAATAGAGAGAGGAAAAGTATTTTTTGCTTGTTTATTTTGTTTACACCACATGGCCAGTGTGGGTAGGAGAGGGCAAAGAGGGTGAAGAGGCTATAAAATAAACCCACCAGGATGTTTGGAAAAAACCACCCAATTGGGCAGGAAAATCGAATCGAATCGAAAAATTGATTCAATAGGCTGAATCGAATCGAATCAAAATTTTTTTTTCTTGAATCGGGCAGCAGTGAATGGTAGAAAAAAAAAATGGTTAGCAGGCACAGGTGTTCTGAAGTAAGGTATGCCAAAGCAAGGTCTGTTAAAATTTATTAAGAAACAGCATTGGCATTATCCTGACAAAAAGGAGAGGAGAGGATATTTGAAGTACTGTATTTCTATCATTACAATCAAAGGGGTCCTTTTACTAAGCTGTGGTAAGCACTAACATGTACTCACCACAGCTATAAAAGCCTTACCATAGAACATGTTACATAGAAACATAGAAGATGACGGCAGATAAGGGCCATAGCCCATCAGGTCTGCCCACTCTACTGACCCACCCCCAAGTCTACAATCCTAGGGATCCCACTACTGGTGACAGATTCCCTTGGCTTTAACACTCTAAGGGATCCCACATGGGCATCCCATTTGCTCTTAAATTCTTGCACGCTGTTTGCCTCGATCACCTGCACCGGGAGCTCGTTCCAAGGATCAACCACTCTCTCGGTGAAGAAATATTTCCTGGTGTCGCCATGAAATTTCCCACCCCTGAGTTTGAGCAGATGGCCTCTTGTGGCTGAGGGTCCTTTGAGAAAGAGAATCTCTTCTTCCATCTCGATACGGCTGATAATATACTTAAACGTCTCGATCATGTCTCCTCTCTCCCTATGTTCCTCAAGTGAGTACAGCCGCAAATTTTTCAGCCTTTCCTCGTACGATAGATTCTTGAGCCCCGAGACCATCCTGGTGGCCATCCGTTGCACCGACTCAGCACATCTTTTCGGTAGTGTGGCCTCCAGAATTGCACACAGTATTCCAAATGAGGCCTCACCATGGTTCTGTATAATGGCATTATGACTTCAGGCTTCAGGCTGACGAAACTCCTGTGGATGCAACCTAACAACTGTCTTGCCTTAGATGAAGCCTTCTCCACATGATCAGCAGTTTTCATGTCTGCGCTGATGATCACTCCCAAGTTTCGTTCTATTGAAGTTCTAGCTAAGGTCTCACCATTCAAGGTGTAAGTTCTGCACGGATTGCTGCTGCCGAGGTGCCTTATGCCATATGCCATATGCCAAAAAATAAAATTTATATTTTAGAAGTGGAGGTGGGTCTGGGGGCAGAGAGTGGGCGTGCTCTGTGCTAATCAGTTAGCACAGCTACATTGCCATATGTTAACCAATTGGCATGTGGTTAATGCATGAGCCCTTAGGGCCAAATTCTGTAAAGCACATCTAAAGTTAGGCGTCGTTTAGGCATCCAGCTAAATGCAATTCTACAAAAGTTAGATGTCCTTTATAGAATTGTGCTCAGCGGCATTCAATATCAGTTAGACATCCACATTTTCAGACGTCCTTTAGAGAATTGCTTTATAGGTGGAAGTTAGATGTCCATCCAATGTCTTTAATGTTATAATGTTTTATTATGATGATGTTATTAGAATGGTGATTTTATGCTGCTGTTCATTAAAACTGTAAGCAGTGAAATGCTGGCACCATTATAGTTCTGTCAGGATGGAAGGCTGTAGGTCAAACCAGTGTGCCACAAAGTAAGCTAGTGAGCTTACATAGCAATTGTAACACTAGGTCTTATAGGCATTGTAAAGCAGTCTACTTTTGAGTGTGGTTTGGGCAATCGATAGACATGAGTTAGGTGGACTGGATTTAGGCAGGCTTTGGATGTCTCCAGCGAGTTCTGCTAAATAGGTTTATGGGGCTTTTATTTTTGCATTAATAAGCTCAAAATACATTTAATAATGTAAACAGGGCACATGAATACAGATATATTGCATGCAAAATCTTCTATTTTTGTGGGCAAACAGCAATGGTATTTGCTAATTATAGGAAATGATCTATTAAACAAGCACAGCTCATGAAAAAGATATCTTTATATTGCTTACTTAAAAAGCTTCTTTTTTCTGAGTAAAGAGTGCTGCAATGTGCAAAGTCTTGAAAGAGCTGCATTAAGCAAGCAAGGCTCATGAAAAAAATATATATATTGCATAAATAACTTCCTTTCCAAAAGGTTAAGAACAGAAAAAGAGATACAGACCTCACCATGGCTTCTAGTTCAGAGCAAATGGATGTCTCCACCTGCAGAATGGTGACCTCATTGTGAGATCATCAAGGTGCAACTGGAAAGTAGAATGCCACTAATATAATAGGAATATGTGCTGGGGGCGCTGACCATGCTTGGGATTTGAATCCATGACCTTTGGAAAATGAGAACAGGGCTGTTACCCATTGAACCACAGCAGCTTCCATTCAGGTGCCTCTTCCTGACATGTGATATAATACCTTAGATTAAGAGAGACAGTAGGGGAGGAGCCAGGTCACATTAAAATAATATAAAGAGCCTTAAGATTATATGGAATATTGTACATTTCTTGTCACTCCAAAAAGTGATACTAGACCAGGATAGTTGGCTATATAACAGAATAAGAAAACAGATATGTGTCAACACATAAACATATACTATGTTCTGAAATACTGGTACATACACATTTATGTTGCCACATTGTACCTGTTGATATTTCAGAATTTTATGCTTCTGAAATGAAAGCTTCTGTTGCATGAAACTGGTGCATAAACATTCATTTCACCATGTTTTTTTGAATAGGTTTCACATTAGCAAATTCTTTTTTTAAAGTACTAATGGAACGTGAAATATCCCAGCCTGAGCAACTGAATTCCAATTTGTACATGCTTTCTAAAATGCTGTTCTATATCTCCATATCATCATTAAACATTTATTATGATGTATTTTTTTATTAGTTTTTGCCTATCAAATCAATCCTTTTATTGAACTTGATTTCAAGTTGTTTCAAAGTCAAAATTTATGCCAGAGAAATTCATGCTTTTAAATTCATGCCCAGAGAATACAATGAAAATTAACAGGCTCTTCACTGTCTCTGATAAACTGACTGGTAGACTGCACATTTCTATTCTTGACTACCTTCAATCAAACTCTCCAGAGAAGCAGATTTGGTCATTGCGAGATGTGCCTCTATCATCAAGCTTGGTGACACAAAACATTTCCCTATTCCTTTGAAGTGATAGCCTTTCAACATTGTTTCCCTTTCTGGTGCTTCAGGGTCATTTGGTCCAACAGGCCAAAATCTGCCCATCAGGACTTACCAAATTTTCAGGAAGAGCTCCTGTTATAAAGCCTTAGGCTGGGGCTCTTGGATGCTATCTCCCACTATATGGCAGTTGGTTTCAGAGTCTGCCAGGTGGGAGATTTTTTAAAAAGTGAAAAATCATGAAGAACCACAAAACTTCATTTAAACTGCCAACTAGCTCACCACAAACTCCAAATCATGGCCAAACCAAAGCAATAGACCCTGGGACCCTGCTACAAACTATATCAGGCTAACTAAGAGAGGAAATAAGGAGCAATTGCTGTGGCCTTAATTCCACAAAAATATACAACTCTCTTGGGTCAGTAACAATGTCCTCCTCTGTCAGTCATCCTGCCTGCTGGAAAGTTTAAGAGAAGGAAATAAATTTTACTCTGCCAAGACAAGGTTTTCTGTAAAATAAGAGAAAATCATCAGATTTACTGCAGGATTTAAAGTACAAGCACATATGCCCTATTTATTATCATGTTTACAGTAACTTGGCATTTTAAAGATGAAATTCTAAATTTCTTTGGCAAACTTGTAAAGGAGGTAAAGCACAAAGTATCACATTTTTACTATGATTTTCATGTAATATTTCTTTAAAGGAACTCTGCAATCAATTAGCATAGCAAGGTGCAATTTTGGAAAAACAAAACAGCCCATTTTAGGGGTCATATTACCAAACGGCAATTTTTACTGCAGGAGTAAAATGGCTTTATTTCCTATTGTTTGATTAATGGCCACATGCAGGACAGGATTAAAGGGTAGACCATGTAAGCATGTGCTTTGGACCTGAAGAGTTCAGGGGGGCCAATGTGCTGCTCTGATGCATCTAACTCTGCAGTTCCTGTGCATGGGCATAGCCAAGATCTAAGCTAAGGAGGTGCAAATGATTTTAGACTGAAAGAACTACAGTGGGATTGGACTCGAGCTTGAATACATGAGTGTAAGCTAAGTAAGCAGACTCATATCCATCGTTTCACTTATAACGCCAAAAACCACGTAATTATACTAAACTGCTGTAAGTCACTTCACAAAGTTGATTTTAGACTGATTGACAAGATGAAATTGAATAACAGAAGCAGAGAGCACTAATTTTATGTTTCCAGAGTGTAGAAACATCTATTTCCCCTCAATCCATCACCTTTCTTGCTCACATTTCTTCCTCCCTTTCCACCCTCCTTTCTGGTCAGGGTCACTTTCTTCCTCCCCCACTTATGGGTCCAGCATCTATCTCCATCCCTTCCCTTCCCCTTCACCCTGTGGGAGTACCATCCATGTTCCCTCCTCACCCCCAACTGCAGTTTACCATGTCCCTTTCCATCCTCCTTCTGTGGGTCTGCCCTCTCTCACTCTCTGATTACCCCCTCCCCCCCCAGTGGCATTGCCTTGCCATCCTGCTCCTGGCCCAACAAACCGCTCTCTCCCCCATATGGGTCTGGCCTCCAATCAACCCACTCCCCACCATAGAGCTGATATTTCTTACCCTTGGGACCTCCCAAAGCAGCAGTGGCGACTGGCCAGCAGAAGAAACACTGTAAACAGAATGCCTGTGGCCAACCCCACCATGGCCTTTCCTCTGCCATGTCAGAAAGGAAAGGCCTTGGCAGGTATGGCTGCAAGCATTTAGCATTGTATGCATTTTTGGTCAGTAAGAGGGGGGTGCAACTATACCCCACTGCATCCCATTGGCTATGCCCATGTTGTTGTGGTAATGCTAGCCTACCTTCTCGATGCACCAGAGTCCTGGCTGAATTTTTCCATGTGCCTGTGCCACTCAACATCCCATCTCATTGATCCGGGGGTAGCACTGGGATGTTTCGCTCTCACCATTCATCAGGCATGTGCATGTGGTGACTGGCAATTGGCAATCAGGATTTTGAGATTGTTTTCCTCTCTTATAAATAATAGCTATGATACAGTCAGTAATTTGCTGTGAAGTTTCCTGAGATCCATTTGAGGGTTGGTATTTTTCAGGATTTCCCCAGTGAATATGCATGAGATCAATCTGCATTCAGTGCCTCTATTGCATGCAGCTAGATCTCATGCATATTCATTATAGAAATCTTGAAAACCTAACCTGGCAAAGGCTGAGATTGGACACCCTTGGTTTAGCACATCTACTGAATCCCCTGCTATAAATGTCACACACACCACTGGACCAAGGCAGAGACGCTCGCATCCTGGAGATGGCATGGCTGTGTGAATCTAATCTAATCTTCTCTTTGTGCGTCGCTCATACCTATACAGGCTCAAGGCGATTGTAAAGAGAGGTAATAGGGAAGAAAAAGAGGAGGGAGAGAGAGGAGGTGGATAGGTAAGAGGGAGAGGAAGGGGAGAGAAAAAGAGGGAATGGTGTTGTTGAGAGCATTTTGTCTTCCTGGAGCATGGGCTGATTTTCCAAGGGCTGTGCAACAGGAATGGTGTGCATCTATATAAGAAAGGAAGAACTGTCTTCAGCAGCAGACTGACTAATCTACTAAAGAGGGCTTTAAACTAGAATTGTTGGGGCAGGGTGATTGAAGGTATGCAGGGTGGGGGGGGGGGATGATGGGGATACTCTTATTTTGAGGGACACGCCTACTTTGGGGGGGTCAGGAGCCCAGCCCCCCCCCCCATAAGAAGTTAGGTGCTGCCATGGATGATTCATCATGGCTAATTCAGTGATGAAACAGTCGCAATGAAATTACCATGTTGAATCAGTCACGATGAATCAGCCATTTATCCACGTGTACCATCTCCTCCCTCTTTCTTCTCCCCATCTATACATAAGAAACATTTCTTATATTTCTTTTCCCTTGCACATCCATTGCTGTGCACCATCTTCTCCCTCTCTCTCCTTCTCTTATGGTCTGGCATCTGTCTTCTTCCTTCCCCCTCCTATGGTCTGGCAACTTTTTCCTCTCCTTCCCACAGCCTGGCATATCTCTCCTTTCCCATGGTATGGCATCTCTCTCTTCTTCCCTCCCCAAGTCTGCATTTTCCCCTGCTTTCATCCCTCCCCCCAAAATCTAATTTAAAACAACTCCAGGGTATCTCTTCCCCTTCTGTCCATTTCCCTTCCCCTCACCTTCCCAATCTCCTTTGAAAGTTGAAAACTTTTCTCAGAGGGGCCCTGGTTTGGCAGCCATTCTCACAAGCTGCTGGTGCTGCCCCAAAGCTTTCCCTCTACTGCGATCTGCCCAAGTGGAAAGCTGTGTCAGAGGGAGGTGGATAGCAGCAGAGGGAAAGCTTCAAGGCAGCACCGGTTGCCTGTGAGAATGGCTGCCACACCAGGGCCCCTCTGAAAAAGAAGATTTTGATTTTGAAAGGAGACCAGGAAGATGAGGAGAAGGCAGGGAAGCAGATGAACAGAAGGAGAAGAGATGCCCAGACCACACATTAGCCCTGGTCACATGAGGCCCAAAGAATATTGGGGGTGCTCGGGCACCCATAGCACCCACAGAGCTGGTGCCTATGTCCAAATGGCAGATTAAATTTAGTGTGTACAAATGCAAAGTAATGCGCATTGGGAAGAATAACCCAAATCATAGTTACCTGATGCTAGGGTCCACCTTACAAGTCTGCACTCAAGAAAAACATCTGGGTGTCATTACATAGAAACATTATGGCAGATAAAAGCCAAATGCCTTCCAGTCTGCTCATCCACAGCATCCACTATCTCATCCTTTCCACAAGAAATCCCATGTTCCTGTCCCACACTTTCTTGAAGTCAGACACAGTCTTTGACTCTACCACCTCTACCAGGAGACTATTCCACATATCTACTACCCTTTCGGTAAAAATGTATTTTCTTAGATTATATCCGAGTCTGTCATCTCTTAACTTCATCCCATGCCCTCTTACCCTGGAGTTTCCTTGTAATTGAAACTGGCCTCAAGCCTATTTAAATGTCTCTATCATTTCTCCCCTCTCCCATATTTCCTCCAAAGTATACATTTTAAGATTTTTAAGTCTGTCCCCATAAGTTTATGATAAAGACCACTGACCAGTTTAGCAACCTTCCTCTGGACTGACTCCATCCTGTTTATATCTTTTTGAAGATATGTTCTCCAAAATTGTATACAATATTCAAAGTGAGGTCTCACCAGAGACTTATAGAATGGCATCAATACCTCCTTTTTCCTACTGGCCATTCTTCTCCCAATGTGCTCAAGCATTCTTTTGCTTTCACCATTGTCTGTTTGGCCACTTTAAGATCATCACATACTATCACACTCATGTCCCACTCTTCTTTCGTGCACAAAAGTTCTTCACCTCCTAAACTATACTGTTCCCTTGAGTTTTTACAGATGAACTACATGACCTTGCATTTCTTAGCATTAAATTTTAGCTGCCAAATTTCAAACTATTCTTCAAGCTTCACTAGTTCCTTCTTCATCTTATCCACATCAATTGCAGATTTTGGTATTATCCACAAAGAGGCAAATCTTACCAGACAGCCCTTCAGCAATATCACTTATAAAAATATTAAAAAGAACAGGCCCAAGAACCAAACCTTGAGGCATACACTGGTAACATCCCTTTCTTCTGAGTGATTTCCAATGACCACTACTCTCTGTCACCTTTCATTCATTGTACACACTATGTTGAAATCTTCTGCCCAGGAAAATAAGACTAATATTATAATGCCTCTATATTGCTCCATGGTGCAGCCTCACTCATTCTTAACCCAGGGGCTGCAAGTATCTAAAAAAAAAGATATAGTGATATTGGAAAAAGGTTCAAAGAACAGCAACCAAAAGAATAAAGGGGATAGAATTCCTCTTGTATGAGGAAAGACTGAAGAATTTAGGGCTTTTAAGCCTAGAGAATACACTGAGGGGGGTTATGACTGAAGTCTACAAAATCCTGAGTGGTGTAGAAAGAGTAGACTTATAAGATCATGAGGGGCACAGAGAGAGTAGAAAGGGACAGATTCTTCAAACTTTCAAAAAATAAAAGAACAAGAGGCCATTCGGAAAAGTTGAAAGGGGACAGATTCAATACAAATGCTAGGAAGTTCTTCTTTACCCAACGTGTGGTGGACACTTGGAATGCGCTTCCAGAGGACGTTATAAGGCAGAATACAGTACTGGGATTTAAGAGAAGATTGGACATTTTCCTGCTGGAAAAGGGAATAGAAGGGTATAAATAGAGGATTACTGCTCAGGTCCTGGACCTGTTGGGCCAACGCGTGAGCAGACTGCTGGGCAAGATGGACCTCAGGTCTGACCCAGCAGAGGCATTGCTTATGTTCTTATGAGTACAAGTGAATCGATTTTTTACTCCATCAAAAATTACAAAGACTAGGGGACACTTGATGAAGTTACAGGGAAAGTTTCAAGTTTAATAAAATTTTGATTTGATTGCAAAATCTTACTTCAATGCGATTTACAAAAACTATTAAAATTGGGGTAACATAATAAGAATAACACATTACTCAGACAATTGATTTACACAACTATATACCAGCCAAACACAAGGAAAAAATAAAATTGATTAAATACAATTTATAAAGTAAATCAAACAGGGTAGGATATTGAAACAGAAGGATGGGTAAAAGATTACCTGCTCGATTTTACTTATAGCTCTTTCTATTACTTTAAGGACAAAAAAAAAGTCTTGGGGGTATAACAAATGCATGTAACTTAGTTAAAAGCTTCCTTAAAAAGCCAGCTTTTTAGGAGGTTTTTAAATTTACCAAGTAATTTTTCATCCCTTATATTAGCTGGGAGGGAATTCCAGATTTGAGGGGCTGTGACAGAAAAGATCGTGTTTCTCCTAGAGTAGATGACTCTTAGTGAAGGGATTTTAAAACCAACAGGAGGAATTTTTTTTCACTCAGAGAATAATTAATCTCTAGAACACATTGCTAGAAGTTGTGGTAAGAGCGGATGGCATAGCTGGTTTTAAGAAAGGTTTGGACTATTTTCTAGAGGAAAAGTCTATAGTCTGTTATTGAGAAAGACATGGGGGAAGCCACTGCTTGCCCTGGATCGGTAGCATAGAATGTTGCTACGCCTTGGGTTTTGGCCAGGTACTAGTAACCTGGATTGGCCACCATGAGAACAGGGTACTGGGCTTGATGGACCATTGCTCTGACCCAATAAGGCTATTCTTATGTCAACAAAAAGTTTGAAATTTTCAAGTGTGAAACTCCGAGCCATCATGAAGTTCCTATTCATGCAGAAGAAAACTCCAAAGTAAATGGATGGGAGGACGGGCACCAAATGGAGACTCTTTGGGGAGGCCATGGCTCCTGTGATCTTCTCTTTTCTAATACCTATGAGTCACACAACAAGGAACTACTTAGGAAAAGACAACACTACAGTGGGCATTAGAACATCAATCTGTATACTTTGGAGGAAAGACGGGAGAGGGGAGATATGATAGAGTCGTTTAAATACCTACATAATATAAATGTGCAAGAGTCGAGTTTCTTTCATTTGAAAGGAAACTGCAATGAGAGGACATAGGATGAAGTTAAGAGGTGATAGACTCAGGAGTAATCTGAGGAAATACTTTTTTATGGAAAGGGTGATAGATCCGTGGAACAGTCTCCCAAAAGAGGTGGTGGAAACAGAGACTGTGCCTGGGATAGGCACATGGGATCTCTCAGAGAGAGAAATGATACCATTATTTTTGCACTAAATATGGACCTCTTTTACAAAGCTGCGCTAGTGATTCTTCTGTGGAAAATGCACCAAGGCCTATAGGAACCGACTAGGTTTCGGTGCATTTGCCGTGAGAGAATCACTATGCTGGCTTTTAAAAGGTTAACAAAACCCGAGTTTTTATAGAACAATAGCATAAACTGAAGTCAAAAAAGTTCTATAATGTGATTGGCTGACAAACTGTGAAGCGCAGCCCTGGGAAATATAAATATGAGATTAAACCTTAATTAGATTTTAGTGAGAAAGACCTCAGTGTGGATTGAACAGTCTGACAAATGAATTAACGTTCAATACTTCAACCCGTGTACGGGCTACAGCCCAGCACACCACACCATCATAGAGTCTTCCTATGTCAGTGAAAAATAAAGTGCAATAACACTAAAAGAATAACAATAACACACTGAGGTCTTCTCACTAAAATTTAATTAAGGTTTAATCTCATATTTATATTTCCCATGGTTGCGCTTCAAAGTTTATCAGACATTGACATTATAGAACTTTTTTGACTTCGGCTTTTAAAAGGAGCACTATATTTTTTTCAATTAACTTTCAGAAGCCAAAACCTCCTTCCTCTGGTCAGGACAGTATACTGCTGTTATGGTATCCTTTTCTGACATGAGGAAGGAAGTACTGGTCTCTGAAAGTTAGTCAAAAAGGTAATAACATTAGTTCAATAAAAAGATAGCACCTTATTTCCATTTCTATTTTTGGCTCTCTTTTATTAAGCCGTGGTAGGAATTCTATAAGAATCGGAGCAGCGGCAGAGCATTTAGCACTTCGGGTCATGGTAGAAACTTTTACCGCAGATTAGTAAAACGGTTTTGTAAAAAAAATTTCTTAATGTTTATTAACACAGCTATGTATCACACTATTTTATCTTAAACTAAAACTACATTTTTTTTTTCTTTTATTGTCTGGATTTTGCTTTTTTTCCAATTCTGTTGGTCCCAGACTCTGGTTTCTGCTTTCCTCATCTTCTCTTAACTCACTTGCCAGGATTTCCTGACAATTTGTACTTTTTCTCCTTCTTTTCCTTTCAGCTTTCTTAATCTTATTTTCTGTTGCTGTTCAAATTTAATTCTTTCTTACTATCCAGTTCTCAATTTCCCTCTTTTTTTTTTTACTATGTCCATTTACAGTTTTCCAATTCTTTCCTTCACTCCAGCTGTCCTATTTCACTTTCTTCACAGTCTTTCACTAACTTTGTCCTCTTTCCCCCAACCAGCATCTGCACTCTTTCCCCCAGCCTAGCATCTACATTTTTTCTTTATCCCTCTTCCAGTTAACATGTGCCCTCTTTCTCTTTTCCCTTCCATCTAGTGTCCTAACAATGCTCTTGAATCTACCACCCCTCAACCTCAAATTATGTCCTCTGGTTTTACCATTTTCCATTCTCTGGAAAAGATTTTGCTCTACGTTAATACCTTTCATGTATTTGAAGGGCTGAATCATATCTCCCCTGTCCCTCCTTTCTTCTATTCAGGCTTCCAGTCTCTCCTCATATGTCTTCTGGCACAAACCTCCTATCATTTTTGTCACCCTCCTCTGGACCGCTTCAAGTCTTCGCCAGATACAGTCTCCAAAACTGAATACAATACTCCAAGTGGAGCCTTACCAATGATCTGTACAGGGGCATCAACACCTTCTTCCTTCTACTGGCTACACCTCTCTTCCTTCTGGCATCCTTCTGGCAGCAGCCACCGCCTTGTCACACTGTTTTTTCGCCTTTAGATCTTCGGACACTATCACCCCAAGGTCCCTCTCCCTGTCCGTGCATACAGCCTCTCACCTCAGCATATACGGTTCCTTCCGATTATTAATCCCCAAATGCATTATTCTGCATTTCTTTGCATTGAATTTTAGTTGCCAGATATTAGATCATTCCTCTAACTTTTGCAGATCCTTTTTCATATTTTCCACTCCCTCTTCAGTGTCTACTCTATTACAAATCTTGGTATCATCCACAAAAAGGCAAACTTTTCCTTGTAACCCTTCAGCAATGTCACTTACAAACATATTGAACAGGATCAGCACCAGCACCGAACCCTGAGGGACTCCACTACTCACCTTTCTTTCATCCAAGCGACTTCCATTAACCATCACCCTCTGGCGTCTGTCCGACAGCAAGTTTATAACCAAGTTCACCACTTTGGGTCCTAATTTCAGCCCTTCAAGTTTATTCAAGAGCCCCCTATAAGGAACCGTATCGAAGGCTTTGCTGAAATCTAAGTAAATTATATCTAGCATATGTCCTCGATCCAGTTCTCTGGTCACCCAATCAAAAATTCAATCAGGTTCATTTGGCACTATTTACCTTTTGTAAAGCCATGTTGCCTCGGATCCTATAACCCATTAGATTCTAGGAAGTTTACTATCGTTTCTTTCAGCAACACTTCCATTATTTTTCCAACAACCGAAGTGAGGCTTACTGGCCAGTAGTTTACCACTTCATCTCTGTGACCACTTTTGTGAATAGGGACCACATCCACTCTCCTCCAATCCCCAGGAACCACTCCCATCTCCAGAGATTTGCTGAATAAGTCTTTAATAGGACCTACCAAAACCTCTCTGAGCTCCCTCAGTATTCTGGGATGGATTCCGTCCGGTCCCTTCGCTTTGTCCACCTTCACTTTTTCAAGTTGTTCAAAAACACTTTCTTCCGTGAATAGCGCAGAATCTACTCCATTTTCTTGCATTACTTTGCCAGACAATCTCGGTCCTTCTCCAGGATTTTCTTCTTTGAACACAGAAGTATTTATTTAGTACGTTTGATTTTTCCTCATCACTCTCCACATATCGGTTCCCAGCATCTTTTAGTTTAGCAATTCTATTTTTCATCTTCCTCCTTTCACTAATATATATCTGTAAAAAAATTTTGTCTCCCTTTTTTACATTTTTAGCCATTTGTTCTTCCTCTTGCGCTGTCGCCAGATGTATCTCTCTCTCTCTCTTGGCTTCATTCAGTTTCACCTGGTAGTCCTTTCTGCACTCCTCTTGGTTTTTTTTTAATATTTCAGGAACGCCAACTCTTTTGCCTTTATTTTCTCTGCCACTAGTTTGGAGAACCATATTGGTTTCCTTTTCTTCTTGCTTTTATTTATTTTCATTCAGCATCTGCCCCTTATTGCCCCATTCAATTTAATATTTGCCCCCTCTCCCCACTCTTCCGTCCAGCATGTGTTCTCTGGGCATTCCTCTGCCACAATCAACTGATGGCAAGCCTTCAATGTGTATTTTTTTTCTGCCATCTCTGTTTGGTGGGAGGGGGTTGTGACCACTGGGGAGTAAGGGGGTCATGCTATAAACTCTTCAGTGGTCATCTTGTCAGTTTGGTCACCTTTGAGGCATTTAGACCTATTTTATTTTGGTCTAAGTCCTAGCGTGTAAATTCCACCTAGGATGTCCTGGAAAAGCATTGATTATTGCTTCAGGATGTCCAGGTGGAAGCCTGCCCAATTCCCGCTTATAACACACCTCCCAATATGCCCCTTTGAGCTCTGGATGCACAGCATCTTAGAAGTGTTGCTGAACATCCAGAAAGTTTGTTATGAATATCGGCACTTGGATGTCCCTACTATTAGGATGTCCAAGTGCCAACTTAAGCAGGTTTTTGGACATTTTAAAGTTTTGATTATACCCCTCATATGCACTAAATAGTAATTTTGAGGTCTTTTCTTTGTATTTTTGTAATTTGTTTCATCTTATTTTGTGTTCACTTGTTTGTGTTTATGAAGTATGTTTTGTTGAGCACAGATATCTCTACATTTTTCTATTTGAACTGTTTTACTTGTTTGATGACAATGTTCCAGGGGCGAACCAGGAAACCACAGACCAATGAGTTTGACATCAGTGTTGGACAAAATGGTGAAGAATATTATAAATAATAACATTTTTGAACACATAGAGAAACATGGTTTAATGAGTCAGAGCCAACATGGATTTAGCTAAGGGAGGTCCTGCCTTACCAATTTGCTGCATCTTTCTGAAGGCTTGAATAAACAAATGAATAAAACTGAGCCAACTGATATAGTGTATCTGGATTTTCTCTAAACATTTAACAAAATTCCTCATGAAGAAATTTAGAAGCCCTTCCCTTATACTCTCATCATTGTTGCAGTTGTCTGGGTCTTGCCACATCTGGGGAGATAGATGCAAACATTGAGGGTCAGATTGTACGAAAGCAGCCAAATGTTAGGCAGCTAATTTAATTAGTTTAATTGGTTGCACCATTTAAACCCAATTAAACCCTCATTAAAAAAATAGCCACCTATATGTGACTTCTGGGTCCAGCTGGAGTAATTCGAAGGTGATTGCAGCAGTGCAGCAGTAGTTCAGTGACCAGACATCAAAGTATTTTTTGGAAGGGATACAGAAACTTCAGACCCAATGTTCCAAGTGTGTTGAACTTAGGAGTGAATATATGAAATAACTTTGGCAAGTTTCCCTTTTTAGATATGCTGAGAATTTTTCAGCACCCCCTTTTATTATCAAAATCCAACCTTTTCTTTCTGAACACTCTACCAAAACTCATATCTACGCTCTCATCACCTCACACTTAGATTACTGCAATTTACTTCTCTCAGGCTTTCCACTTAATCATCTCTCTCTCCTTCAATCTGTTCAATATTCTGCTGCATGAGTAATATTCTGCCAGAGTCACCATACTCACATTATCCCTCTCCTGAAGTCACTTCTTTGGCTCCTTATCCATTTCCAAATATAGTTCAAACTCCTCTTACTGACTTACAATTGCATTCACTCTGCGGCCCCTCAATATATATATGCTTGCCCCCCCCCCCCAATTAACTTGTCCCTCTTATCTATACCCTTCTTCACCACTGCCAACTCCAGATGCCATTCCATCTATCTTGCTACATTGTATGCCTGAATGAGACTGCCTGAGTCAATATGTCAAACTCCATCTCCAGCAGTATTCAAATCCAAATTAAAGCCCACTTTTTCAAGGCAACTACTACTAATACTACTACTATTAATTATTTCTAGAGTGATACCAGACGTGCACAGCACTCTACAGAATCATGCAACAGAGGAAAGCCAAGTGGCATGTGTGAGAGGCAAGGAAAGATGCTGCACATGGGGTGCGGGTGGGGAGAGAAAGGAAAGAGGAAGAATTGGGATGGAGGAGAGGAAGGAAAGTTGATAAAATTTTGGCCTAAAAGATATAGCTTCTGTTCTAATCTATTATATCATTTATTAATATTTTGTTAACCGAGTCGAGCCTTCCTGCTGGGATGAATCGGTATATAAAATCAAAGATTAGATTAGATTAGATGAAAAAAATAAGACATTCCCTAAAAATAAGTCACTACTGTTTTGGAGGCTTTTGGAGTGGAGGTATGTCAGGCTCATGGTGCACAAGAGGGATGGGAGGGAGGGATAGAAGGACACTGCAGAGGGAAGGCCCAGCCCTGGCAGGGAAGGATGTGAAGAAGCCCGTTCAGAGCACTGCCACTGTTTTTGGAGGCCTCGGGAGCTGCTGCACAAGGGTATGGGTGAGAGGCAAGGAAAGATTCTGTATGGGGGAGAAGAGAGAGAAAGGAAAGAGGAAGAATTGGGGTGGAGGAGAGGAAGGGAGTGATGATTGTTGTACATGAAAAAAAATAAAAAACATTCCCTGAAAATAAACTCTAGTGCGTTTTTGGAACAAATTAATATAAGACCCTGTCTTATTTTCGAGGAAACATGGTAGTTAACTAGTAGCGCATTTGAAACAAATAGGAGAAAACATTTTTTCACTCACCCCCAAATTCTATAAAGTTCGCCCAAAGTTAGGCACCTACATCATCATGCCTAGCCAATGTAGGCGTTTAACTTAATTGACTAATAGGTCAAATTGGTGCTGATAATTGAGGTTAATTGGAATTAAGTGACAGGCACCTAACTTGGTAGCTGCAATTCTATAAAAATTAGGCAAATTATCTAAATTGCCTATCTAAAAGTGGGCATGGTTAGGAGATCATGGTCAAAGCATCTATATATAAAAAAGGGTTTGGCACCCGGCATCATCACATCATGTAGCCCCCACTCTTCCCCACTGCTCGAGTATCTACCCCCCTCCCCCGTATACCTCTTGAAATGTTTGCCGGCACGATTCCACCTCCTGCTCGTATCGGCCTTGGCTCCTTTCTGACGTCACATCCTGGTCCTTTGACTAGGAAGTGACATCAGAAAGAAGCTGAGGCCAATGTGTGCAGGAAGTAGAAGATGTTGTTCACACTGGCGAATATTTTAAGAGGTATGCGGGGGGACAGAAAGGAGGAGAGGTGCCATCTCCCCTGCCAAGATGGCACCCAGGACAGTCCGCACACCCCCTTCGTATGCCACTGATCATGCCAGGTACTTGTGACTGGATTGGCCACTATTACAAAGCTACAAAGTTACAAAGCTACTGACCCAATAGGGCAACTACTATTTTCATATGTGTCAAACTACTGCACTGTTAGCATCGGCCTACATGATAATGCCTGTATTAGCTACTTATGACACTTTAGAAAATGGCCCAAGAGAAGCAGATGATATTTTTGAATTAGTATTGGTTCAATATACCTTGGACAGCGTTTTGTTTAGTGATCTATCATTTTATTAAATATACTTTACAAAACCATCGGTTTTCCAGAATACATTGTGAGGCTTAATTAGTCCTGAATATTGATGAAATATTAACCTTTTATGAATTCAGAATTAATTTTTACTAGAATATAAGAATAATTCAGCTAGTCTTTTTATAGTAATTAATTGAAGATTGAAGAAATAAAATAAATAAATAAATAATTTATGTTAAGGTTAAGGTAAGGAGGATGGGTTCAAGCCAGTGATGTTAATAGGAGTAATATAAATCGTTCTTTTCTTTGAAAGAACCCTAAATGGGTAAAACTCCATAATCTGAGGCTTGTCCCTGTTTATAGGATAGAAGATAGCAGTTAAAGAGGAAATAAAAAGTCTAATAAGTACCTCCGGTGTCATTTTGGGTTATACCGATGGTTTTGTAAAGTGTATTCAATTAATAGGTTACCATCAGGATTTCTATTTCATTGTTGTATAACACTATCATTTTATTAGCCATCACTGATATAAAGTGAGCCTGCTTATAATTTTTGAGAACAGTTGTACATTAAAATTCATTTTATTTCAATTCATTTTATGCTTGTGTAATAATATATGTACAATGCCACGTTTCATTAGGTAAATATATCCTCTAATAACAATGTGTGCAATTTACATTTGTCAAAATATCTTTTAACTAAGCAGTCTCTGTTACCTCCTGTTTTTATTTCACTGCCTTTTCTGCTGTCATGTTTAAGTCTCTGCCTCTCCCTTTCTCATCTGTTATCTTTCTCAGCCTCTCCCTCTCTCTTTTAGACCTCTCCCATTTATCTGTCTTCACTCAACAATTTATTTTTATTCATGGTAATATCAACCATAGTTAATTCATTAAAAGGATACCTTGTAAGGATGCCCTTAGAGTTAAACTTATATTTTTTGTCCCCCAAAGTATACAAGCAAACGTTTGTTTTATTATTTGTCTGGCACGTATACTATTTATGTACTGTACAAGTACATGAATCCTCAAAGACCCTTCAGTTTAAGTAGGGACCTAAAGAATAAGAAATGCTTTAGGTACTAAGTTTTTTTTTCCATATAAAGACAAGAGAAATAACATAGTACTGGTAGCAGATTTGGGACTTGACCTCACATCTTCTGATTCCTAGTTTATTTTGTCAATCACTACACCACTCCTTCACATAGGCTTTATGCTAATTTAAGTAGTTTGCAATCACTTTATTCATGTGGAACTTTTATAGTTGTGAAATATAGAACCTTTCATTACCATAAATTTCAGCTGTCCAGTGTCTCTCTGAGCCTTTCTGCCTATGCAGTTAGCCTGAGTTAGAAGGTTGCAGGCATTGTTTAGCTGTTTTAGAGAAGAGTTTCTCCATCCCTGCATGGAAGTTTCACAGAGATACATGTATGATATGATTCATAAAGCAAAGATTCAGTACTCAAAGATTTCTCCTGATTTTCACTCATGGACTATTTGTTTGTTTATTTATTGGGATTTGTTAACCGCCTTTATGAAGAGATTCACCCAAGGCAGTGTACAGCAGGTACAATTCAACATACCACACCAAAAATGTATTATTTCTATAGCGCTACCAGGTGGATGCAGTGCTGCACATTATACATGTAAGAGACAGAGACAGTACCTGCACATGTAAGAGACGGTTCCTGCTCAAAAGAGCTTACAATCTAATTATGACAGACACACAGAACAAAAGGGGAGTCATATCAAGTGCTCATGTAGGGAATTAAGGGCGGAGGGCTGAGGTAGAATCACATAGAACAAAGGGGACTATATACTTAGTGCTCAAGAAGGGAATTGGATGGGGGGGTGAAGAGGTGGTTGGGGACCACTGAGGAGATGACAGACAGATATGTTGGTAGAGTTAGGATTTAAATGCAGCTTCAAATAAGTGGGCTTTCAGTCTGGATTTGAATATCGCCAGAGATGGAGCCTGATATAACGAGCCAGGCAGGTTGTTCCAAGCATGCGCACAGCAAGATAGAAGGAATGGAAACAGGAGTTGGAAGTAGAGGAGAAGGGTACCTATAGGAGGAACTTGTGTGCTGAATGGAGTTCCCGGATGGGAGGGGGAGTATAGGGAGTAATAAAAGAGGAGAGATACTGAGGAGCTGCAGAGTGAGTGCATTTGAATTGTATGCAGAGATGGACAGGGAGCCAGTGAAGCAACCTGAGGAGAGAAGTAATGTGTGTATAATGACTCTGGTAGAATATGAGGTGCTCATCAGTGTTTTGAACAGATTGAATGGAAGAGAAAGTCCAGAAAGAAAGTTCAGAAAGAGGACCCCCCCCCCCCCCTAATAGGTGACTATGGGCTAATTTCAAAACATGTCTACAATAAGAGTGTGGAACTATCAGCTGTTCTACCTACTTCAAATTTCAAGTTTATTTAAAATTTTTTATACCGCTCAATCAGACTTCTGAGCGGTGTACAATAAAAATTACAGTTTGTATCACATAAAATGGGGAAAACAATTAAAATAGACAGAACAAATAGAAACAAATGGGAAAGGGGGGAAGAACTACAATGTTTTTCAAGAGGAAGAGAACAATTAAGGAAGAAAATTTTGGGATGGGGAAAAGATAATTTTTTGCCCTTACAAGAGCATTTAAATGTCATATGCATCTTGGAACAGAAACGTTTTTAAGTTTGTTTTAAAGTGGATCAAAGATTTTTTTCCCCGAATATAGTTGGGAATAGAGTTCCAGAGTAATAACATAACATAATATAACATTGTGCTTATTGACTGCGTAACCAGAAATTCAACGCGGTTTACAAAAAGTTATAAAAGTAAACATGTTACATGAAATAAGATGATTCGTTAAACAGTCAAATATTTAGAAAAAAGATAGGTCTTCAATTGTTTTCTAAAATGGCCATAGGAATAGGTAGTAAGCAACAATGTTTGGAATTCGTTGTCATGAAGAGCTGCCTGAGATGCCAAAGTATGATTTAGAAATTTCTTACTCCTGCAACCCTGGACAGATGAAAAATTAAACAAAGGATGAGTTCTTCTACTATGTCTGTATGATGCTAAAGAAAATCTATTGACTAAGTAAGAAGGAGCTGTACCATAAACAGCCTTGTAACAGAAGCAGCCTAGCTTAAACAATACCCGGGCTGCCATTGGCAGCCAATGCAATTTGTGATAAAAGGGTGTAACATGATCAAATTTCTTCAGGCCATAAATCATTCTGACCGCTGCATTCTGTATCATTGTAAGTCTTGCTAATTCTTTCTTGGTGACTGTCAGATAGATAATATTACAATAATCGAGAAGACTCAGTAGTAATGATTGAACCAGTAATCTAAAAGCAGTAAATTCAAAATAAGATCTAATTGTTCGCAATTTGCATAATATGAAGTGGCATTTACGCACTACAGCATCTATCTGAGCATGCATTGTAAGATGCTGGTCTAAAATAACTCCCCCAATTTTTTTTTTTTTAAGTTCAAAAATGTTTATGAATTATATACTGAATTGAATTTATACTAACAGAAGGTTCAGAAGAAATATTACTAGCAGTCGCCACACTAAAACTTTTTTTTGACAGAGTTTAACATAAGAACATAAGAACATAAGCAGTGCCTCCGCTGGGTCAGACCATAGGTCCATCCTGCCCAGCAGTCCGCTCCCGCGGCGGCCCAAACAGGTCACGACCTGTCTGAATCACCAGAAGGGGCCCCCTTGCCACCTTGGTTTCCCATTTAAGTCCTATCTTCCCATCGAAGTCCTAACCCTCCGGTCTTGCACATGCACGACCTGGTTGGGTTTCTATACTTATTACCTGGATACCTCTCTCAGTATCCCACGATCCCTTTATCCCTCAGGAATCCGTCCAATCCCTGTTTGAATCCCTGTACCGTACTCTGCCTGATCACTTCCTCCGGTAACGCATTCCAAGTGTCCACGACCCTTTGGGTGAAAAAAAACTTCCTTGCATTTGTTTTGAACCTATCTCCCTTCAGTTTCTCCGAATGCCCCCTCGTACCTGTTGTTCCCTTTAGTCTGAAGAATCTGTTCCTATCCACCCTCTCTATGCCCCTCATGATCTTGAAGGTCTCTATCATATCTCCCCTGAGCCTCCTTTTTTCAAGAGAGAAGAGCCCCAGCCTATCCAACCTCTCGGCGTATGGGCAGTGTTCCAGCCCTCTTACCAGTTTCGTTGCTCTCCTTTGGACTCTCTCAAGTACCGCCATGTCCTTCTTGAGGTACAGCGACCAATACTGAACGCAGTATTCCAGATGTGGACGCACCATCGCTCGATACAATGGCATGATGACTTCCCGCGTCCTGGTTGTTATGCCCCTCTTTATGATGCCCAGCATCCTGTTGGCTTTTTTCGAGGCTGCTGCGCACTGTGCAGATGGCTTCAGTGATGCATCCACCAGCACACCCAAGTCTCTCTCAAGTCTGCTGTCTCCCAATAATGCCCCCCCCCCCCAATTTGTAGTTGAACAACGGGTTCTTTTTCCCTATATGCATGACCTTGCATTTTTCCACGTTAAAGCGCATTTGCCATTTGTTTGCCCAGTCTTCCAGCTTGTCCAGGTCCCTTTGCAGGTCCTCACACTCCTCCCTGGACCTAACTCTGCTGCACAGTTTGGTATCGTCTGCAAATTTTATAACTTCGCACTTTGCCTCCTTTTCCAGGTCATTGATAAATATGTTGAAGAGTAACGGCCCCAGCACCGATCCCTGTGGCACACCGCTCGTGACTCCCCGCCAGTCAGAATATTGGCCCTTTACTCCGACCCTCTGCAGTCTACCCGACAACCAGTGCTTGATCCATCTGTGCTCATCCCCTCCCACCCCGTGGTTCCACAGCTTCCTAAGCAGCCTTTCATGTGGCACCTTGTCGAAAGCCTTTTGAAAATCGAGGTAAATGATGTCTATGGGTTCCCCATTGTCCACACGACTGCTTATTCCCTCAAAGAAGTACAGAAGGTTCATGAAGCACGACCTTTCCTTACAGAATCCGTGCTGGCTTGTTTTCAGTAGGCCATTTCTCTTGATGTGCTCACAAATGCCGTCCTTGATCATAGCTTCCACCATCTTCCCTATAATTGAAGTCAGGCTCACCGGCCTGTAGTTCCCGGGGTCACCCCTCAATCCCTTCTTGAAGATAGGTGTGACATTCGCCAATTTTCAGTCCTCTGGTACCTCTCCAGTTTTCAAGGATAGGTTGCAAACATGATGGATTGTGTCCGCTATTTCTTGTCTTAGTTCTTTCAGAACCCTTGGGTGGATCCCGTCCGGGCCCGGTGATTTGCCGCATTTTGAGTTTAAATTTTTCCATCCAGGAATCCATCTGTTTCATTACAATTTCAACTTTAGTGGTAATCTGAGATAGGGCTGAAGTAAAAAGTATGACAATAGTAATGTCGTCAGTGTAACTAAACAGTTCTACATCCAGGTTGCTCAAACATGAGCCCAATGATGAAAGATAAACATTGAATAGTGTAGGTGAAAGTGGAGAACCCTGAGGAACACCACATGGGTTATTCCAGATTGAAGAGAGGTGGGTCCTAAACCTAACTTGGTACAATCTGGACTCCAGAAAACCTTTGAACCAGGAGTAAACATTTCCTTGAAGGCCCAGAGTATCCAAACAAATTACCGTATTTTCATGCATATAACGCGCGCGTTATACGTGTTTTTACAAACCGTGCATAACCTTGCGCGGTATACGCGTGAGCGCGTTGTACAAAATTTTTTTACATAGTTCCCCCCCCCCCCCGACGTCCGATTCACCCCCCCTCCCGCAGGACCGTTCGCACCCCCACTCCGAAGGACCGCTCGCACGCACCCACACCCGGACCCCGAAGGACCACTCGCACGCGCTCCCACCCGCACCCCCACCCTGAAGGACCGCTTGCACGCACTCCCACCTGCACCCGCACCCTCACCCTGATGGACCGCTCGCACACACTCCCGCCCTCTTGCCCCAGCCAACCGCGGCACCCCCAACACGATCGGGACAAGAGGGAGCTCAAGTCCTCTTGCCCCAGCCAACCGCGGCACCCCCGACACGATCTGGGCAAGAGGGAGCTGCGACTACCTACCCCCCACCCCTTGTTTGCCCAGCACCATCATTAGAACCAACCATGAAACCCCCACCCATCTAAACATCACAAATTAAATTAAACACTCCCAACTCTTTTCCCAATTAACATCACCAAAAGAGGGAAGGGAGGGAATTGACTCCTACCCTCAAATCCTAATTTCCCCACACACTTCCTTCCTGCCTACCCTCCTCACACCCCACCTCCCACAGACAAAACTCCCAACAATTCTCCCGCCGAAATCCACCACTTACAATTCTTCCTTCCAAACCAATCACCACTCACCTACACTTAATCACTAACTCAAACCTATAAATTTAAGCCAATCAAAATCTTCAAAATTCCCCATTAATTCTTGTTAGCTCCTAATTACCTCACTCCTAACCCCCCCACCCCTTTACCTTTATCCTGAACTCATGCAGGGCTCGTCCCATATTATACGCCCTTTAATTAATTCAAAGGGCTTTCTTAATATTAGGAACTCGCACTCTGCATTCAAACAATTCAAAAATTTGAACACCAATTAAACACTAACACATCATTATTATGGCATAAATTTGGCCGCAGCTTTATTAATTTTCAAATTCACATAACAGTGTATTTCAACTTATTTCCATATCCCTCTCTTCCTAGGCGGCCTTCCCTTTCTTTCCCAACAGCTAGTCGGTCCCGACCTAGCTGCTTCTCCCCAACATCCCCCACATTAGATTACATTCCAAGTATCCCATCTGCAAGACCTGCGGTGTCGCCCGGCCTCACCTGTCTGTGGCGGTACCGCACACAGCATACAACATTTATCATATCTTGAACTTATTTCCCCACAATCCCTGGCCGCCTGGAAGGAACTCCATTTCATTTTTCGCCAAAGTGGTGACAGCATAAGCTTGTCACCACTCCCCCAAAACTAGCTGCAGCCAAATTACACTTTAAACACAGCTTCCAACAAATCCTGCACTGTGCTAATGAAAATATCTAGACCAATATCAGATAAGTGAGCCCCATCCGGCCGGTATAAGCCAGGGCAATCTGTAGATAACAAATCATGACTAAGGATCATACCCCCTAAACAGCCCACCCATCTAGCAACCTCCACATTCACCCTACGCCGCAATCGCTCAATCGCACGCTCATTTCGAGCATCTTTCCACACCAAACGAGGAATAATTTTAGACCAAACTAAGCGAGTTAAAGGAAAATGAGACAACAAAATAACAAAATCCTTTTGCATTTGCCTAATCAAATCCACCCCCTTAATATGACATAAATCATTCCCTCCCAAATGTACAAGTATCAAATCTGGATAAGAGAAACGTTCCGCCTCCAACAAGGTTGGTAAGAGTTGATTCCAGCGCATCCCACGCTGTCCCAGCCATTGAATGGAGATACCCAATTCAGCCAGCCCAACGAGAAGAAACTGCATGCTTTCGTGCCCAGAATATGAAAGAATGCCCACATAGCCAGACACACACCTCCACTGGCAAAGTCCGGATGCGAGCTAAATAAGATAAGGAGAGAAAACAAATTAAATGTAACTGAGCAATATTAATTAGTACGAACATATCCCAAATACCTATTGGATGCCCACCTCCCAATTTTCCTAATGAAGTCCGGAGACCCACCCTCCTGAGCCGCAAAAGTAGCTGCCCCAATTCGAAAAGAATGAGTGCCAAATAGCGCAGGATTTAAACCCACACAACCCAACACTCGTTTAAAAACTGCATTAAATTGAAACCGAGTTAATGGTGACCCATCCGCATGCACCAACCAAAACAAGCCCTGTTGAGGCCGAATTGATGCATACCGATGAGCCAAAGATACCGGACACTCCGAAAATTGCACCACTGCATGCAATCGAAACCAACATCCTTTCCCCATAGGGTCTGTCTTGGAGCGCCGTATACAACCACGCAACTCTAATGAAGACAAAACCACATCACTAAACAACAACCCCGTCCTACCAACCGAGTTCTTGGAAGGAGCCACCAATTCACTGATGCGCAATGCCCCAAAAAAAGCCACTGAAAAGGCTAGACGGAAAAGAACCACTTCAAAAGGAGACACACAAATCTTAGGAAGTGACTCCCCTATACTCACTAAGTGGTCCGTCAAAATAGGCAACCTTACCAAAGCCGGACTAGAGGAAGCCTTCCCACGAACAAAACCCACTCGAAGTTTACGAACTAAAAAGGAGGAAGTAGGATCCTTCCAACCTTGAATCTTACAAACAAAAGCAACCTCTGCCAATACTTGATTCACCACCCCCACCGACCATCCAACAGAATGCGCAAATAAAATAAAGGCAATGATAGAACTCTCATCAATTTTCAAACAATCAGCTCCTTGAAAAGACTGTAAAAAATACATAAAACAACGCCATCCAGCACTGTAAACTTTCCACTTGTTAGGTGCCAACGAATTCTTCAACAAAGTCTGGAAGCTTCTAGGAAGTGCTGCCACAAAGCTGCCGGCATCAGTGTCGGGCCACCGTCCGCTCCAGGATCCAACGCATGAAAACGGGTCCACTGAAAGCGAGAAAGAGAATCAGCAATTGCATTAGTATGACCAGGAACATGACGCGCCCTCAGTGTCAAATTCAAGCATAAACACTCCAGCACTATCAAACGCAACAAACCCAGTAACAATTTGCAATGCACTCTCTGCCTATTTACCGCTTCAACCACTGCCACATTGTCTGAACTCAATAAAACCCGTCTATTCTCTAATCTACAACCAAATAATTTCAGTGTCACCCAAACTGGAAACAACTCCAAAAATGCTATATTATCACACCATCCCCTAGCACGCCACCCATCTGGCCAAGCCTCAGCACACCAAGCTCCATGAAAATAGATTCCAAAACCACACCCACCAGAAGCATCTGTAAACAGACGCAAATCAGTATCCGATACCAATGGCTGAGGCCATACTCTCACCCCATTAAACTTTACTAAAAAGGTTTTCCACATGAACAAATCCTCACGCACTACACGAGACAATCGTATACGGTAATGCTTTCTTGTAAAACCTTTAGTTAATAAAGCCAAATGACGTGCAAAAACACGACCCATGGGTATAACGCGAGAGGCAAAATTCAACCGCCCCACCAAAGACTGAATTTCAGTGAGGGTCAACTTCCTCTTCTGCACAGCTCTGTCAATTTCAGTACGCAAAGCTTGAACTTTTTCCAATGGCAAGCGAGACTCCATTCGCACAGAATCTAACTCAATGCCCAAAAAAACCAAAGTCGAGCAAGGCCCTTCCGACTTCCCTTCAGCCAGCGGAACACCCAACCGATTCATCACACCACGGAATGTATCTAACAGCACACTACACTGATTAGACCCTACTACACCTCCAAACAAGAATTCATCCAAATAATGTACAATACAGGATGACCCAGAACATTGCTCCATTACCCAATGCAAGAAAGTAGAAAAAGCTTCAAAATATGCACAGGAAACAGAGCAACCCATAGGCATACATTTATCAAAATAATAATGTTGGTCAAATTGAAAGCCTAATAAATAAAACGACGAAGGGTGAACCGGCAATAACCGAAAAGCTGATTCTATATCTGCTTTAGCCATTAACGCACCAGGACCCAAACCCCTTAACATGTCTAACGCCCGATCAAAAGATGCGTATTGTACCGAGCAAAAACTCGGCTCAATAAAGGAATTCACACTGAACCCCAAAGGAAAGGATAAATTATGAATCAAACGGAATTTTCCTGGCTCCTTCTTTGGAATTACCCCCAGAGGCGAAAGCACCAAATTATCAAAAGGAGGAGACAGGAAAGGCCCCGCGATTCTTCCCAAATTAATTTCTTTGCCCAATTTTTCCCGAACCACCATAACATGTTTAGCAACAGATGGTGAGTTCACACAGGTATGCAACAGCAAGGGACCATCAAAAGGGATTATGAACCCATTAGTAAAACCCCCCCAAAGCCTGTCAGCATCTACCTGATTAGGATATAAGGGCAACCAACGAGCAAGCTCCTGTAGATCAACGGGGGAAGGGGCCTTGTCCAGACACACCCGGGGCAGCCGCTCCAGCGGATCGCCCAACCGGTCCTTTACTCCAGGCACCAGGACATCTAATGGCAGGGTGTGAGCCCGAGCACTGACTGCACACATGCCGGAATCTACACCCAGCTCTGTCACACCGACCTCCATTAAACTGGAAACAGGCTGAGCCCACCAATCCGACTCGTGTACTGCCTTGCCACCCCACAAACCCCATTCCCCCAACACCAACCCCTGCTCGACCCATTCCTGCTGGACCTGAGGCTCCCCTCCCCAAAGGCATAGAGCCTCCTGAGGAGGGGACTCCTCGAAAAAACGATGGTCGAACTGAAGTCATTTCAGTCAACCACAAGTCCACATCCCTAAAGCCCCAAGCTTCAGACTTATCACGAGCCATACCACGTCGAAAATGCTCATCATAATTTAACCAGGCCCACCCACCATAAGTCCGGTAAGCCCGTAAATCAGATCAGCATAACGCAGTAAGCCAGGATACAACCCCGGTTTGGCAGACCCTAAAACACTAGCATACACATGGAAACCCAATAACCAGTTAAATATAGTTCGGGAAACTCTACTTCTCTTTTTCTTCCCCTCCTCTTTGCCTTCCTCACTTTTCTTTCTTTCAAAACCCTCCTGCTCAGATTCCAATAAAGCAAAGACATCCACATATTTCATTCTTAAAATTTTTCTCTTCCACTTCTGAGACATCCAAAGGTGCAATTTCACATAACGTATGTCCAGAACAGGAAAATTGTGCAATGCCACCCGACATACCAGGCACACCAACACCAATTCCAACCGGTGCGGCCACAGACACCACATCCGACGAAGAAGATGAGGAAGGAGAATGAGAAGAATCCCAAGAATCCGAAGATTCCCAAACATGCATAGGATCTACCAAATCCAACCTCCTACTCTTACGATCCCTATCCAAATGCCTAACCACATGCTGCAAGCGATGCAAAAATTTTTTATTCCTCAACCTTTTGCCTAAAGACTTCCGTGGAGAACCCACCGCACTACCCCCCCACCCCCCACTAACCAAACCTTCAGACTCTCTACCCCCAGCCACCATACCCAACAAATCAGACACACATCTAGCAAACTCACCAGCCGGAGCCGGAACAGGCGTTGTGGAATTGAGTGATTGAGAGGTGCCATGTACAGCAGCATCAGGACCTTCTTCAGCCACCTCCGCCCTCAAAGCCTCCGGGCGCGAGCCGCTTCCACTAGCGGACCCCACCAAAGCAGATCTCCGTGCAGGTCTCGCTCCAGCTGAAACACTCAAACGTTCAGCTGCAATACGCCTGGCCACCTGTCCAACATTGCTAGCCCTGGAAACATTATTCACCTTCCGAGGGGCCTTACCAACCCTTGTTACCTTCTGCCCCTTTCCAGGCTGTTTCTTTTTAGGCAGCACTTTTTGTTTAGGAGCCATAAATGAACCAGCTCGTTTTACTGACTCAGAAACACAAAATGCTCCTAACCCCAGCACCCACACCAGCAGTAAAACCAACAGAAAATTGCAATTAATAAAAACAAGCTCCCCCACCGGCTCAGAGCAGACAAGCACTCACCCAACCCGCTGCAGGAAACCGACCGCTTCCAATTCCAAATGGGCGCCGCTTCCCCCACCACCGTAGCAGTGCTGTAACCCCGCTCCACTCCAACGATGACAGGCCCGCAAACCGGACCACCCGGCAAGTCACACCGCCGCTCGAGCCGTAAAGCAGTTCGCTCCTGCCGCAAACAACCCGACAGGAAATAAGAAGTCAGGCGCACGACGTTACACCGCACCACGGCAACTGCAGCAGCTAACACCGCCTTGAAAAGGGGAACTGCCCGAACCAGCACAAAAAGCGCCGCGATGACTACCAAAACTAGCACCACCTCAGCACCAAGGTAAACGCGCCGCAACGACCTCAATGAATTACTCAACTCCTTCACAATTAAATTGAATTAAATTGAATTGAATTAAATTGAATTAACTAATTGACTCCTACCCTCAAATCCTAATTTCCCCACACACTTCCTTCCTGCCTACCCTCCTCACACCCCACCTCCCACAGACAAAACTCCCAACAATTCTCCCGCCGAAATCCACCACTTACAATTCTTCCTTCCAAACCAATCACCACTCACCTACACTTAATCACTAACTCAAACCTATAAATTTAAGCCAATCAAAATCTTCAAAATTCCCCATTAATTCTTGTTAGCTCCTAATTACCTCACTCCTAACCCCCCCCTTTACCTTTATCCTGAACTCAAGCAGGGCTCGTCCCATATTATGCGCCCTTTAATTAATTCAAAGGGCTTTCTGTATACAGAGAGAAACTAGGAACCTGCAACATTAAGTTACTTTTCTTTCACAGCTGCAGTTTGTTTTTTAGGCTTTAGTTTGAAATACAGAAAGATCATCGCAATCCCTGCATATGTTGCCAACACACAATTCCTCCTGCCTGTCATCGTGTACGAGGTGACGTATTTCTGGATCCTGGAGAAGTTGTACTGTGCACCTGAGTCATGTCCTGCCATTGTTGCTGTTCCTTCCTCTACCGGGCAGCCTCTCTGTGTCCTTCACTACCAGCAGCTTCCACCTATCAGTTTCAGTTTCAATAGCACATCATTGAGCAGTACACTTTGGGATCTATTATTCAGGAAGGAGGTTAATCCAATTTCAGAGAGTCACACAATGAGGAGAGGATGGTCAATAGTGTTGAACACCACACTGAGATCCAGCAGCACCAGAAGGACATCATTACCCATATCTATGAGTTTCCAGCAGTCATTCATGATGTTGAAAGGATGGTTTCAGTACCGTTGAATTTCCTGAATCCCAATTGGAAGGTGGATAGGGCTCCTTGTTCATCAATGGAGTGTAATTGGTTTAACACTGTTTTTTTCTAGGATCTTGGAGATGAAGAGTAGGTTGGAGATAGGTCTAAAGTTGCTGGGCATGCTAGACTCAAGGGTGGGTTTTTTCAAGATTGGGCTGATGACCACTGACTTCCAGTTTGCAGGCACTATGTCTGTTTGCAGAGAGGTGTTGATGAGAGGAAGAATGGAGTCTACAAAGGTGTCTTTAACAGCCACTAGGAGGCATAGTGGATAGGCTGGTGCTGGAAGGGTGAATAGTGTCTAGTATCTTGGTGACATCATCGTGGGAGACAGTTTTGAAGTGAGTTAGGTTCCCAGTTGTAGTTTTATCTTGTCTGAGTTGTGGGGGGGGGGGGGGGGGCGATGTCTGTAACTCAGTGGAGTTGAAGTAAGACCATATTTTGTCTACTTTGTCAGCAAATTAGTCTGAGAGTGTTTTACTGTTGAGTTTGGTGTTAAGGCTTCAGTTGTCTCCTTGCAATGTAAGTATCTTTTTTGTTAGTTTAAAAAGTTTTTTTGATCTATTAGGGATCTTTAATAGCTGTTGGGAGTAGTACATCTTTTTAGCTTCTATGGTGGCTTTTTTATATTCTTCATGCAGTTCCACCCATTTGGACCTGATACTGTCAAACCTGGATTTGTACCATTTTCTTTCTGCTTTCCTTAGTTCTCTTTTCTTAATTCTTAAGTCATCGGTAAACCAGGAGGAAGAGTATTTGTGGGGATAGCATTTGTTCTCTTTGATTGGTGCTAGTCCTTCAGAGTTTTTACCTCAGTGTGCCAGTCCATGGAAACCTTGTCAGTAGATTCAGTATTGTGTTTTAATGTTCCCAATAGGTTGGAAAGTCTGTGGAGAGATCCTCTAAGTTGATAGTGTCGTTGTTGTATATTTTCTTATGTTGGGTTTGCTTCCTGGTTGACGGTTGATTCAATGTGTAGATGTGTTTGAATGTGATCAGACCAGGGTACTGGTTTGGTAGTGCAGTCAGGCATTCCTGTGATGATCAGAATATCTTTTTAAATAAAGATTAGGTCTAGGATGTGGCCTGCAGAGTGAGTGGGTGAGGGGACCATTTGCTGGAAGCCTAAGTCTGATAGTGAAGGGACAAAATCTGCCGGGGATCCAGTCTCATTTGGGTAGCATGTGAAGTTACAACCAGAACGAAAGAAGTTATCCTGCCATTGTATCGGGCGATGGTGCATCCGCATCTGGAGTACTATGTCCAATATTGGTCGCCGTACCTTAAGAAGGATATGGTGATACTCGAGAGGGTTCAGAGGAGAGCGACACGTTTGATAAAAGGTATGGAAAACCTTTCATACGCTGAGAGATTGGAGAACCTGGGTCTCTTTTCCCTGGAGAAGAGGAGACTTAGAGGGGATATGATAGAGACTTACAAGATCATGAAGGGCATAGAGAGAGTAGAGAGGGCATTCAGATTCTTCAAACTTTCGGAAAATAAAAGAACAAGAGGGCATTCAGAAAAGTTGAAAGGGGACAGATTCAAAACGAATGCTAGGAAGTTTTTCTTCACTCAACGTGTGGTGGGCACCTGGAATGCACTTCCAGAGGGTGTAATAGGGCAGAGTACGGTACTGGGGTTCAAGAAAGGATTGGACAATTTCCTATTGGAAAAGGGGATAGAGGGGTATAGATAGAGGATTACTGCACAGGTCCTGAACCTGTTGGGCCACCGCATGAGCGGACTGCTAACCATGATGGACCTGAGGTCTGACTCAGCAGAGGCATTACTTATGTTCTTATGTCCTAGTATGATGACTTGGTTGTATGTGATGACCAGTTTGCTAAGGATGGATAGCAAGTCATCTAAGATGGTCATTGGAGAGTGTGTGCTCTATATATCAAGGTGAAGATTAGGTCTCTGTTGTGACCCACCGAGAAGGTGAGGCACTCTAGTGCATCTATTATGATGGTGTTTATCTGTCTTGGGTTGAAGCTGGATTTAATGATGGTGGCTACACCTCCATCTCTGGTGTTGGTACATGAGCAAGCTAGTACTTGGTACCCTGGTGGGCAAAGCATACCCAAAGTAGCTCCATCATTGTCTTTAAACCAGGTTTTGGTGATTAGGAAGATATCCCAGTTATTGTCTGAGAGGAGATCATTTAGTATAATACCTTTGTTATTTACAGATCTTGCATTTGTCAGTGCAATTTTGGGATTATTGGGTATGGGGGGAGGGTGATAGGGATAGGCCTAAGGGTCTGTGTGCTAAGGATTTTCTGAGGGGAAGGTGACTCAGGTCACCATATCTACCCTGGCCTGTAATGACTGGGATGAAGGAATACATGCTGTTAAGGAGAGTAATTGACATGAAATAGGAGAGCAGATAGTTGCATTGGTATTATGAAAGTAGTGTAGTTATGAATGACCGTGGTGGCTAGTCTTGGGTTATAGAGCCTTAGTCTGTATCTCTTTTGTAGTACTCTTAAGGATATCCAAGCTATCTGTTATGGTATGACTGGTGATAGTGTACAACAGAGAACAGAACAAACAACATAATCAAACTAGGTCATTGTTAGCCAGATTGTGAGCCCACTGGGACAGATAGAGAAAAATACTTGAGTACCTGAATGTAAACTGCTTAGGCTATAAGCAGTGTATAAAAATACTAAAATAAAATACTAAATTATATAACATTTTGGCTTGCTGCAAAACTCTTTTGCCATCATTTACTAAATACTGAATAGATTTGTTGAAACCAAAATGTTTTGAGAGATTTCTTAAAAGCTTCTAGATGTTTCATGGATTTCAAATTACAAGGTAATGTGTTCCATAATTTTGGACAGCAATATAAAAAATAGAGTTTTGATATTCATCTAATCAGACCTGATGAAACAATGGAACATCTAATCTGTTATCTAATACTGACCTAAATGGTCTGAAAGGTTGCTATGTATGAACTAAAAGCAAGAGAAACCAGGCCATTATTATTGGCAACCAAAAACGTTTAATTACTGTAGGGATAATGTGCTCAAATTTTGAAATGCCAACTATCATATGAGCTGTAGGGTTCTGAGCAATTTGTAATGATCTCAAAAAGTCATTTGGGCAAACCAAAGAGAAGCCCACTGCAATAATCAAAAAAAGGAGTAATACCACATTCCTAAAATTATCTGGGCTTAGTTAATCTTTCAACCAAGGTACAAGACATTCTCTACTACATTTTTAATATGAGATTTCATGCTCAAAAATATGTCCAAAATTATACTAAGATAACATATTTCATGCAGTATGAGTATCTGAATGACATCAATAGAAAAAAAATGATGGAAAATGAAACAACAGATCACTGGACAGGATCATTATTTGAGATCTAGCCATATTCAATTTTCAACAGTTTGCTTTCATCCAAGTACAAACTGATCACAAGCATAGCTTCAAGCAATCTAAACTTTTTTTTCTGGTGAATTCTCAATACTAAAACAAAATTGAATATCATTGGCATACAATTTATATTGCAAATCCAAACATCTTTTTTAAGTTCCAAAATGTATTAAATTTTAGCCACATAGCAAACATAAGTACAAGAACAAAAGGAGGTGGAACATTCATCACAGCCATATTATACAACAATTCAGCAATCATAACAAAAGAGTACTTTACATATGCAATAAAAGTGTAACCCCCCATATACAAAAGTGTAGCATGGCTTTTAGTGCCAGCTGCTGCGGTATCAGCTCCGATGCTCATAGAATTCCTATGAGCTTAGGAGCTGTTACTGCTGTGATCAGCGCTAAAAAACATACTATGCTTTTGTAAAAGGGGGGATAAATCCCCCAAATTCCACCCACCCTGAAACATTCATCATATCGAGAAAATACACAATGCAGAACTTCTATGCAAAATCACAAAGAGCTCCTTTTACGAAGCCGCATTAGCGGCTTTATCGTACGCACATTTTTAGCATGCGCTAACCCCCATGCTAGCCGAAAAACTACTGCCTGTTCAAGAGGAGGCAATAGCGGCTAGCGTGGCTGGCAAATTAGCGTGCGCTATTATGCGCGTTAAACCACTAACGCGGCTTCGTAAAAGGAGCCCAAAGTGAATCAGTATCCAAATCCAAACACCTTAAAAGTTTACATAAAGGAAGCATGAATAAATTAAATAACATAGTGGACAGCATCAAACCTTGGCATAATCCATGAGATATCTTGAATGAAGTTCATTGCTGACATGAACTAGTTTTATAGAATTTTCAATCTGACAAAAAAAAGAAGAAAACCAGGCTAGAATCATTTCACACATTCCCAGGGATTCCAATCAATTGAATAAGATGGTATGATTTATGGAGACAAACATAATGGAGATATCAAGAGTGACAACTAAAAAAGATAAACCTGACTTAACTACATCCAGTTTAGATATCAATAATGTCTTTATGTCATGATGAACAGTTGTCAGAGTAAATCAAATCCAGAATATAAGAACATAAAAATAGCCTCACTGGGTCACACCAATGTTCCATCAAGCCCTGTAGCCCATTCTCACAGTGGCCAAACCAGGTCACTAGTACCAAAAAAAAAAAAAAAAATTCCTCCTATTGGTTTTGAAAGTATTTCTCTGTAACTTCATCGAGTGTCCCCTAGTCTTTGGAAATTTTGACAGAGTAAAAAATTGATCCACTTGTACCCGTTCTACTCCATTCAGGATTTTGTAGACTTCAATCAAATCTCCCCTAAGCCATCTCTTTTCCAAGCTGAAGAGCCCTAACTGTTTTAGTCTTTCCTCATACGAGAGGAGTTCCATCCCCTTTACTATCTTGGTCATTCTTCTTTGAACCTTTTCTAGCACCACTATATCTTTCTTGAGATAATACTGCAGATAAGGTTGCACCATGGAGCGATACAGGGGCATTATAACATTCTTAGTCTTGTTAACCATCCCTTTTTTAATAATTCCTAGCATCCTGTTTGCTTTTTTGGCCGCTGCCGCGCACATTGGGTGGAAGCTTTCATCATATTGTCTACGATGATACCCAGATCCTTTTCTTGGGTGCTGATCCCCAAGGTGGACCCTAGCATCTAGTAACTGTGATTTTGATTATTCTTCCCAATGTGCATCACTTTGCATTTGTCCACATTAAATTTCATCTGCCATTTGGACGCCCAGTCTTCCAATTTCCTAAGGTCTGCCTGCAATTTTTCACAATTCTCATGCTTTTTTAACAACTTTGAACAGTTTAGTGTCATCTGCAAATTTAATCATCTCACTCGACGTTCCAATTTACAGATCATTTATAAATAAGTTAAATAGCCCCAGTCTTAGTACAGACCCCTGCGGTACTCCACTGTTTACTCTCCTCCATTGAGAAAAATGACCATTTAACCCTACCCTCTATTTTATATCCAATAACCAATTCCTAATCCACAACTGAACTTTGACACCTATCCCATGACACTTTAATTTTCTCAGGAGCCTCTCATGAGGAACTTTATCAAAAGCTTTTTGAAAATCTAGATATACTATATCAACTGGCTCACCTTTATCCACATGTTTATTTACACCTTCAAAGAAGTCAAGCAAATTGGTGAGGCAAGATCTCCCTTGGCTGAACCCATGCTAACTCTGTCTCATTAAATCTTGTCTACATGTTCCACAATTTTATTTTTATAATTGTTTCTACCATTTTGCCCGGCACTGAAGTGAGGCTTACCAGTCTGTAATTTCCCGAATCTCCCCTATTGCCAATCTAATAATGGTAAAACTTTGAGAAAATTTGCTACAGTTTCACTAGTACTTATCAAATTTATGAGAAGATTAAAATCACCTATGGTATAAAATCACTTTGGTATTAATTCCAATAATACAATGGTATTAATAACTTAGCTCTTCAGCATCTCTCCTCTCTCCTACACTCCCCTCCCCCACCCCCCAGGCACTCCGCTTATCATTTATGTCTTTCTTATCTGTGCCCTTCTCCTTTACAGCCAACTCCAGACTCTGTCCCTTCTACTTTGCTGCACCATATGCCTGGAACAAACTGCCTGACTTATTACATCAAGCTCTGTCTCTGGCTGTTTTCAAATTTAGATTCAAAGCCTACTTCTTTGAAGATGCTTTCAATTCCAAACTCCAACCCACCTTCTAGCACCAATATCTGTCTTATTATTCCCTCTTTAATTCCCCCACCTGAGTGTATTAATACACTTTCTTGTCCAATTTGTCTGTCTTGACTAGATTGTAAGCTCTTTTGAGAAAGGAATGTCTCTTCTATATTTTGATGTACAGCACTGAGTATGTCTAGGTGTACTATAGAAATGACTAGTAGTAGTAGAAACAAGGAGTTCTAATAGAGCATAAAAATCCTTATACAGTAAACCAGGAGTACAGTAACACAAAAGAATGTAAAATTTGGGCTCATAAAAAAGAAATTTCCATCTCATCTAAAGCAGGTAAACCTCTCATCATAAAGCTAAAATAACTTTTAAAAATAGCTAAAATCCCATCCCATTTATTACAATGATATTGAAACAATGTTTGATATTGCAGTGGACAAATTAACCTAACAACAACAAAATCCCCAGCTGTAAACCAACATTCAGTAAGACATGTGGAGGAGTTTAATCAAAAGATACATATAAGTCCGTTATGGGCCTATGTCGCTAGTTGCCCAAAGTCGGACATGGAAAAGCTCCATTTTCAAAAAATACATCCAAAATATTTTTTTCCCGAAAATTGTCTAACTATACGTTCAGCCGTCAGATCATCCAGACTGCTAAGTCGTCTATCTTTATACCCCATTTTCATCCAAAAATTCATCCACATCAAAAACGCCTAGAAAAAGACCTTTTGGACGTGGGCGGGGTCAGAAAAGTGATGGACTGGACACCCAAATATTGCACCAGAGTAGTGGAGTACCTTACAGGACACTGCTGTGAACTTCACAAAAAGGGTGCCACACATCTCACCTCAACAACCTTATAGGTCATGATGAGCCCCCCATAACACCCCCCAGAACCTACTAGACCCACCTGTCTACCACCCCAATAGCCCTAATGGCTGCAGGTGCCACTTATATAGCAGCACATAAGGGTTTTGGGAGGGGGAGTTGGGGGGTGCACATTTCACCATGCATGCAGTGGTTAGAGTTGCTTATGGGCCTGAGTCCTCCTCTCCATGGTTCACTAGCCTATCCCCCAGGCCACTTAAGCCACCTCTGTGCAGCTCTACTAGGCTGTCCTAAGCCAGGCTGCCAGGTACTGATGTTCTAGAGACAGATATCAGATGTTTTTATTACAACTTTTATGACGGTGGGGGTGGGGGGGAGTCAGTGATCACTGGGGGAGTGTGTAGGAGGTCTGCACTTTGTCCCTGCAGTAGTTATCTGGTCACTTTGGATGCCTTCTTGTGACTTAGACCTGGTTTTAGATGGCCTAAGTCGCAATGTTGTTAAACTTTCGGTTATACATGCAGTACAACTAAGTCTAGGATGGCCCATGTCCCACCCAAATCCCACCCTCACCACTCCTCCTAAAATGCCCCTTTTAGCTCTGAGCGTACTGCAGCTGTAAGTCATTTTTAGATACATCTAAAACCCGGTTCGATTATCGGCACTTGGATGACTTGTCTCACTAATCGTCTAAGTGTCGATTTAGGCCGGTTTATAGACTATTTCTGTTTCAATTATGAACCCCACAGTATCAAAAGCATTGTCTTTAACCTAGTCAGTAAAAATAGCTATCTTGTTCTTAGCAGACCTCATATTGAAAAAGCTAAAGATAACTTAGAAACTTCTACTGTCTTCAAATGAGTAAAAGGTAATTCCATCAAACACCTAACCTGTCTAAGGTTGAGGGAGGAGTGAAATGAGGGAGGTAATATATCATAAAACTTATTACCATTTATCATTGAAATAGTAAAGTGAGACATGGTAAATAAAAGAAAAATGTAAAAGAGAAAAACATAAGAACATAAGAAGTTGCCTCCGCAGGGTCAGACCAGAGGTCCATCGCGCCCAGCAATCCGCTCCCGCGGCGGCCCATCAGGTCCATGACCTCTAAGTGATCCTTTGACTAAATAAAACCTTTCAATCCTCATTATTCTTCTATCTATACCCTTTTATGAACCTGTCTCTACCTTTATCTATATCCCTCAATCCCCGTATCCTTCAGGAACTTGTCAAATCCTTCTTTGAATCCCTCTTTGAAACCTCCCCAATAGTCCTCCTAAAATCCTCCTGAACTTTGCATACTTTTGTTGACATGTTTGGTGACTCCAGTTAATTTTTTATTTATAGCCTTTTAAATTTAATCAAGCATACATAACTTGAAAAAGATCAAAAACAAACAAAAAAAAAGAAATCACCTAATTATACAATCAAATGTAATGAAAACATTAACTAATATTTAGTCCACAATTACAGAGATCAAGAAAGGAAATTTTCACAATTGGAAATACAATTCTATACTAGAGTAACGGTAATAGGTAACGCAAGCTACAGCCGGATGGTAGGTCATTTATCATTGGACTGAGATTCTAACCTTTCTTTTGGTCCAATAAAATCTAAAAGCTGTTTGGGCTCAAAGAAAAGAAAATTCTTACTCTGATAGGTAATATAACATTTTGCTGGAAATTTAACCAAAAAAGTAGCCCCAAGAGCTAGGACTCTTGGTCAAGAATTCCTTCCTTTGCTTCTGGGTTTTCTGAGCCAAATCTGGAAAAATTCTAACAATAGAGCCCCAAAACTTATCATTAATATGTCGGAAATACAAACGAAGAATATATTCCCTATCACTTTCCAAAGCCAATGTCAGCAACAAAGTAGTTCTGTCGGTTATCACCTCAAGGGAGCTTTCTAGAAATGAAGACAAATTCATGTCCAAATTTTCTTTCGGATCTTCAACAGCTGTAGATTCCCCTTGAGGTTTCTTTATAGTCAGATAGTAAGCCCTCACAATTGGAGGTAAATTTTCCAATGGGATGGCAAGAACCTCTTGAAAATATTTTCTCACCATCTCAACAGGTGAAATGACTTGACATTTGGGAAAATTCAGGTGACTCCAGTTTTGATCATGAGTTTAAATATTCTAAGAACATAAGAATTGCCGCTGCTGGGTCAGATCAGTAGTCCATCATGCCCAGCAGTCCGCTCATGCGGCAGCCCTCTGGTCAAAGACCAGCGCCCTAACTGAGACTAACCCTACCAGTGTACGTCCTTGTCTAACTTTGTCTTGAATCCCTGGAGGATGTTTTCCCCTATGACAGACTCTGGAAGAGCATTCCAGTTTCCTTATAATGTCACAGATGGGCAAAGCTATAGGCTTTCCAGGTTCAGGAGTTAGGAGATGTTACCAGGAGATTACAGGCACAAATGATGACAAAGCCCTCAGCCAATTTTGCTGTGGGTGATGCAGTATGCTGAACAGAGAGCAAACTATAGTCTGTGCACTGAAAATGGACACTTGCTGGTTTGTACCTCACCAGTGGCTAGTTCTGGACAACAGACCTTTAAGTCATTCTGCTATTGTTCTATGTGCAAAAGGTTTGTGTACAATTAGGGGAGAGGGGGTTGGGGATGGGTTGTACTCAGTGTTTGGTTTCTTGGGAAAAAAAAGATGTCAGTACTCATTCAGAGGCAACCTTAGGGAGCAGGGTAGTCAAGGCATCTTTCCTGCCAATAAGCTATATGCAGCCCAGAAAAGCTCTACCTGGAAAACTGCTGCTGCCTCTGAATCTGAGGGTCGCAGAGTCAAAGCCAGCTGGTGCACCAATTTTGGGAAGCGGGGGGCTGGAAAGCAGAGAGTTTTTGGTTGAGAAATGTTATAAGGTAGGTAGATCATTTTGGGAAAGCAGGAAAAAAAGGTGATACTAGCTGAAAAAAAAAAAGCCCTGGATATTTTGCACTTGCTTTTTGCTGCTTGCTGGGGTGCTCAGAGAAATGATTTTAAGTATCTATCTGGCCAACATTATTTATTTATTTAATTTGTTTTCTAACCCATTCTCCCCAATGAGCTCAGAATGGGTCCAGGCTAACATACATAGAATATAGTCATGACAGTTTAACATACATCAATCAAGACAGGTTACAGTTGATGTATTTATTAACAATTTGTTCATCTGTTTTATACAGGGGATCTAGTTCCAATATACATTTGTTCTTGATTGTACTTGAATAATATACTTTTTTTTCTTTATTATTCCTTCTATAGCAATAGACAAAGGATTAGGTAAAGAGGTAGATTTTTATTGCTTTCCTAAAGTTCAGGAGTCCTTCAATGGATCAGATCTTTGGGGGTAGTTGATTCCAATAGCTTGGTAAAAATTGGGAGTAGGATCATCTTCTCGCATTTTGTAGGAGGGCATAATCAAGAGGTGTGTGGAAGCATATTTCCTCCTGGGAGTGGAGTGGCCTGTTTGGAACATATTGAGGTAGTTTAGTTGATATGTAGACTGGTGTCATGTTATGCAAGGATTTGTATGCTAGTATAGACACCGCATTTAGCTATGGGTAGCCAGTGAAAAGATGCGAGAGCCTGAGAGACATGGTTGTAGGTGCGAGGATTCTTCAGGAATCCAATTGCTGCATTTTATACAAGTTGGAGATGCTGTATATTCTTTGCTGTGAGGCAGTTAAACAGTGCATTGCATTAGTCCATGCGGGATAGGATGAAGGCATATAGAAGTTGGGTAAAGTCAGATTCAGAGAAATAATTCCTTATTTTTCGTAGTTGTCTTAGGTAGTAGAATGAGGAGGAAACATAGTAACATAGTGGCAGATAAAGACCTGAACAATCCATCCAGTATGCCCATTAGTTGTTCTCATTAAAAATACATGATTAAATTAACTTGTCTCTTCTTTGATATTTCTGGGCCATAGACTAAAGTCCATCTGGTATTGTCCTAGGTTCCAATTGCTGAAGTTGCCATCTAAGCTCACTCCAGCCTATCCAACCATCCCATTGTTTAGGTACGTTAGATAGATTGTGAGCTCACCGGGACAGATAGGGAAAATGCTTGAGTACCTGATTGTAAAAACCGCTTAGATAACCTCGATAGGCGGTATATAAAATCCTAATAAACTTGAAACTTAAAGTCTGGCCAGTAATGTCCTCATGTTCCAAGTTAGTGGAGTTCCCACTGATGCCCTCCCCAGCCCATCCTACACCAAATCACCATCTATATAGGACACAAACTGTACAAGTCTGTCTAATACTGGCCTTAGTTCTTTAATTTATACCATTTGTTTTCAAATTAGAGATCCTCAGAGAGATGTGGTTGGAAAGTGAATTGGTGATTCCCCTACTAAGGGTACCATTGCAATACTATGTACTTATCATATGAGTTCTGGCACAGCTGTGATAGGAACCATCTCAGGGTTCTGCATTGAGCGATAAAATTGGGCCACACTGATGATTGTGTTCATATAATTATATGACAATTCATTCCACTAATATTATTTGAAGCCTAGACTGGATAACTTTAGGTAGGCTAGGCCTAGCATATGTACAGATTGTAAACCCTCATGGAACAGGTAATGACTACAGAGATTATATCTGACCCTGTTGACCATGCACTCTTTGCTGTGAACCAAAATGCTACCTTTCTCAATAGATATGTCTGATCATATCTAGGTATATGTACTAACATCATGGGATAGTGGCATTGATCATTGTACCTGCCCAGCCTCCCTCACCCACCCCAGAGACTATGACTGTGCTCTGGCTGTTGGCTAGCTGTGTGTGGGCTCTTTCATTAGGCTAAAGATTAGGACAGTAATTCCCAAAGATGGTGCTTGGGGACACCCCAGCCAGTCAGGATATCTATAATGAACATTCATGAGAGCTACATGTATGCAGTGGAGGCAGTGGCTACACATCTCTCTTAGACATATTTATTATGGATATCATGATCATACAACCATGGTGTGTGAGAGGGTACTGGGAGAGGAAACTGCAGTGATGTTTTCTCACCCATACTCCAGTCTGATAGCAGCTCCTATATACAGCACACCTTTGTCAGGTACTGCAATGGTAGGATTACCAAACATCCAGGAAAATCCATACATGTCCTCTTTTTTGAGGACTGTCTGGGTACCTTAATCAGCTTTTGAAGGTAACCCTTTTTCTTCAGATCAAAAATAAGCAATACTGAATGTGTGAACCATAATTGAATTCCAATGATAATCTCACAAGAGGAGGGAGGGGTGGGCAAGGTAAGAAACAGAGAGAGCTGGGTGGATGAGAGACAGAGAGGTATGGATAGGTAATAAGAAGGTAGCAAAACAGTAAAATTTCATAGTTTGTAATGCACATTATATTAAGAGGGGGTTTGGAAGGCTCATATATTCCACTATGAGTGCAGTGACTTTAGCTAGATTGTGAGCCTTCGGGACAGATAAGGTAATTTTTCTCAAGTACCTAATTTCATTTTAGTTTGTAAGCCGCTTTGAACTATTGCATTAAGTGGGATATCAAATATATAATAAACAATAATAGTTAGAGTGAGATATGGGCCTCGGTCCCCATCTCTACAGTTCACTATATCATGCACCAGGCTGTTCCAGGAACCTGCTTGCTGTTCTAATAGGACTGGCAGTATTATCTGATGCTGTCATACAGGAAGCTATGTGTTTCATTCACATCTTTGGCAGGTGGGAGGGGGGTCAGTGACCATTGGGGGAGTATGGGGAGGGGGGTCATGTTTAGTGGTCATCTGGTCAGTTTGGACACTTTTTTGGCTCTTATTCGTTATTAAAACAGGTCTAGCCCCAAATGTCCAAATTGTGCTCTTTATGTATTTCACAACGTTCGATTATTGCAGAAATATGTCCAAATCATAAGCCCACTCTGATCCCATCCAAACCACACCTCTAACATGCCCCCTTGAGTTCTGGATACATTGCAGATGAAGAACATAGAAATCCATCTAGAGAATGGGTTTAAAAAAAACAAATTGGAAGGATTTGGTGAGAAAAACAAGCAAGTTAGTTACTACTTCCATTAAAGGCCTGGGTGAACCAAGCTTTCACCTGCATCCTGAAGTAAAGATAGTCTTGTGTTAAGTGAAACCTTTCAGGGAGTGCATTCCAGAGTGTGAAGGCTATTCCGGAGAAAGCTCGCTGGTGGGTATCATATCGTGTGATGTTATTGTGCACATGGAAAAGTACGCTTTTCACATCACAGCAGATGATATTCTTCCATTAAAGGGCCACTTCTGTCATTTAGTCATTTTAACTAGGTAATTTTCCAACAGGAACAATGACTATCTTAGAATGGGTATGTCAAGTCTACAGTGAGTCCAAAATGTAGATGGCCACCCGGATGGTCTCGGGACTCAAGGATCTTCCGTACGAGGAACGGCTGGATAAACTGCGGCTATACTCACTCGAAGAACGCAGAGAGAGGGGAGACATGATCGAGACGTTCAAATATCTCACGGGCCGTATCGAGGTGGATGAAGATATCTTCTTTCTCAAAGGTCCAATGGCAACAAGAGGGCATCCGTGGAAAATCAGGGGCAGGAAACTGCACGGTGACACCAGGAAATACTTTTTCACTGAAAGAGTGGTTGATCGCTGGAATAGTCTTCCACTTCATGTGATCGAGGCAAGCAGCGTACCTGATTTTAAGACAAAATGGGATCATCACGTGGGATCTCTTCACAGAGAAAAGTAGGGGAGGGTCATTAGGGTGGGCAGACTAGATGGGCCGTGGCCCTTATCTGCCATCTATTTCTATGTTTCTATGTTTTAGAGGCTGATTTTGGAACATATGAAAATATCTTTTGGCTCTATCTGTTATCAGGTAATTTTTTTTAGATGACTTGAGCTGGACTTTTTTTTCCCACTTAGGGTTCCTTTTACAAAGCCACACTAGAGCCTTAACGTGCGGAATAGCGCGCACTAGCCGCTACCGCCTCCTTTTGAGCAGGCGGTAGATTTTCAGCTAGCGTGCACTTAAGCGCGTGCTAATCTGCTCAAAGCCAGTCCAGCCCAGCCCAGACCAGAAGAAGGAGGATCTCCGATGCACCGCCCAGCCCAGGCCGCGCCAGATGAGGGAGGATCTTCGGGCACCGGCACTGGTGCCAAGTCGGGTAAAGGAAGTGTCATTGACTGCTCGGGGGGGGGGGAAGTAGGATCGCGGTGGAGGGGGGGCAATGCGAGTGGGGGGAGGATGCCGGTTCGCAGGGGGAGGAAGCCGGATCGCGGGGAGGGGTTTGGAACAGCGTTGGATTCCTCAAGACGGGGGAGAATGGAGCAGCGCCGATAGCCTCGGGGGGGGGGGGGAGGAGGTGGAACCAATCAAAGCAGTTTCCCTTTCTTCCTATGGGGAAACTTGCTTTGATATACGAGCAATTTGATTTACGAGCATGCTTCTGGAACGAATTATGCTCGTAAACCAAGGTTCCACTGTATTGTAATCCCTATATGGCTGCCTAGAGCATACTCCCTGGAGTTAGAACTGGGTACACAAAAAAATTTGTTGATTATGGGGCAAATGCTCGGACTGGATAAATGTCAAGGATGCCAAAAAGCAGTTCAGATGTTTATAAATCTCCATTCAATAACGGTTGACTCCAATAATGTTGTTCTGAACCAGAATTTTACTAATGCACTTCTAAAGTAACTTATAATTTCAACAGTTGAAATGGCAGTCAACATGTTGCAAACAGAATATTAACTCTAGCAAAAAGTGTTTGTGCTACTCTGGTTGTATTCCTTTGTCTCCTATATCCTATTACTACCACTATTTATTATTGCTATAATGCTACCAGCTGCATGCAGCGCTGTAAATTAAAAATGCAAGAGATGGTCCCTGCTCGAAAGAGCTTACAAGCTAAAATACGACAGACACACATGGTAGCTCAATATATTGTGCTCATGAAGGTACATACAAAGGGATGAAGAGGTAGAGAGGGTAGGGGCAACAGAGGGAATGAGAAACAGATAGTGTATTACAAATTGGAAGCATTAGGACCTAAATGCAGCTTCATAAAAGTGGGCTTTGAGCCTGGATTTGAATAACACCAGAAATGGAGCCTGGTGTACTGATTCAGACAGGTTGTTCCATGCGTATGGTGAAGCAATGCCGAAGGGGCGGAATCGGGAGTTGGTATTAAAGGAGAAGGGTATAGACAAAGGGTGGCAGGGTCAGATATAATTTTCAGTTCACTCTGAAGGATTACCAGTTTACTGTAAAGTTGTTTATCACTTATAATTTCAGGTAGCAGTTATGAGACTCGAGGCACTGAGCTCATAGGTTGACTCCTTGATTGGGATCTTGCTAGCTGTACCAGGACCTTTTAGGACTTCTGCTGAGGTGATAAATGAATGATATTATCTTTCATCTTTCAGATGTTTCTGAGCCACAAAGACCATGACCAGAGTGATTTGCTATAATTTTGAACTGTAGATTAGATTCTCCCTTCTGTGACTAAAAGGAGAAAAACTAGAAGTGGATTTATAGGACTGAAATCTGCAGACTCCCACTATATCGAGAGTGATGAGGAAAAAGCGGATGTGCTAAAGAAATACTTCTGTTCTATGTCACACAGGAAAATATAGGAGAATGACTGCAGTTGGCTGCTAAAGATGTATATTGGAATGGAATATATATGTTTATTTAAGATTTGATATACCGCTCCTGCATTTTACTGACCTAAGCGGTTTACAATGTATCAAACTAAAATGAAATTAGGTACTTGAGAAAAACTACCCTATCTGTTCGAAGGCTCACAATATAGCTAAAGTACCTGATAAACTAAAAATATGTAATAACAACATATAATACATTTCAAAGATCAAAAATAAAAGAGATATAAAATAGAAAGAATGAAAGAAGATTAAAAAGAAAAAAGAAAAACAAATTTAAGAGATAGAAAAGTCTCTGAAGCGGCTTAATAGCAAACAGTCATATTTTAGTGCAGGTCTTAATACAACTCCTGGCATGGCACACTTCACAGATCCGTCACTTGCAGAGCTTGAGAGCATAAAAAAAAGTAACATTTCTAAAACATACCCCCTAAAACTGTTATATGAAATAAATAAACCCAAATCAATATGAATCAGTACAAATTAATACAAATTCATGGAAGAAAGTGTATATGAACAATTTGAAAAACTGAAGGTAGACAAAGCCATGGGGCCAGATGGGATACATCAAGGAGTATTGAGGGAACTCGGAGAAATCCTGATGGAACCTCTTAAGGATTTATTTAATAGACTAGTGTTTAAGCCCGTTACATTAACGGGTGCTAGAGTAGATGTCTGTGTGTCTGGGGTTTTTTTTCTTTGTCTCTCTCTCCTTGCACGCTGCCTGTCTGTCATTTTTTCTGTCTGTGTCTCTCCCTATGTCCTTAGTGCCCTCAGTGCCTCCTTCCTATGTCCTTAGTGCCTCTTCCTATGTCCATAGTGCCCCTAGTGCCTCCTTCCCATGTCTTTAATACCCCTTCCTACGTCCTTAGTGCCCCCAGTACCTCCTTCCTGTGTCCATAATGCCCCCAGTGCCTTCTTCCCATGTCCTTAGTGCTTCCAGTGCCTCTGTACTGTGTCCTTAATGCCCCAGTGCCTGCGTACTGTGTCCTTAGTGCCCCAGTGCCAGTGTACTATGTCCTTAATGCCCCCAGTGCCTCCTTCCTATGTCCTTAGTGCCCCCAGTGCCTCCTTCCCGTGTCCTTAGTGCCCCCAGTGCCTCTCTCCTGCTTAGTGCCCTCAATGCATCCTATGTCCTTAGTGCCCTCAGTGCCCCTTTCTATGTCCTTAGTGCCCCCGGTGCCTCCTTCCTATGTCCCCATCATTATCTTCCAGACTTTGTCCCACCCCCACCCCCGATTCCAGCCTGCCTGCCTGCCTCCCATCCCCCTGAGCAGCATGTTTCCATTTAAACCCCCACCCCCCAATGCCAGCCTGCCTGCCTGCCTCCCATCCCCCTGAGCAGCATGTTTCCATTTAACCCCCCCCCCCGTGCCGACCCTACCCGGCACACCCAAAACCCCGTTGACCCTCCCAGCTGACCCTCCCACCGCTAGACAACCAACAAACCTCCCAGCTTCAGCAGCATCTGAGGCACAGTAAACATGCTGCTTCACGGTCTTCTACTGCCCTAATTTCCTCTGCCGCGTCTCTGATGATGTCATCAGGGACACGGCAGAGGAAATCAGGCCAGTAGAAGGATGCGAAGCAGCATGTTTACTGTACCTCGGATGCTGCTGGAGCCGGGAGGTTTGTGTTCGTCTCGTGGTGGGAGGGTTGGCTGGGAGGGTCAATGGGGGTTTCAAGTGTGCCGGGTAGGGTCGGCGCCAGGGGGGAGTCGTGGTGTGTTATCTGCCGCCGGTCATTAGAATAGAACAACACGCGCATGCGTACTCTTATCTGCCACAGACCTACAGATCAGGGATCAGGGAACACAGCGGTAAGAGTGCACATGCGCGCTTAGCGTGTTATTATAGTAGATTCTTAGTCAGGAGATATTCCATGAGATTAGAGATGAGATTATGGTCTCACTTCACAAAAGTGGAGATAGAGAAGAAGTGGGAAACTTCAGGCCAGTAAGCCTCACTTCAATGGTTAGGAAGCTAATAGAGATGCTGCTGAAGGAAAGGATAGTGAACTTCCTGGAATCCAACAGGTTGTAGGATCTGAGACAGTATAGTTTTGCCAAAAGAAAATCCTGGGAAACCAATTCAATTGATTTCTTTGAAAGGGTGAACAGTAAGTTGGATAATTTTATTTATTTAAAACATTTATATTTCACATAACTCAAAATCTATGTGGTGTTACAACTAACATACATAAACATAAACAAACAGCGAAACATATGCACATTAGTAAAACATTCAAAAGTATTCTCTTATAAATCTCCTAAAAGAGTAATAACAAAAAAAAAAAAAACCTCTTTAATATCTCCCTTATACACTACCAAAGGCTTCCTGATAATAATAAGCCTCGATAATGGGTTTAACTAATGGACAGACTGGATGGATCTGCAGTCATTTACTATGTTATTATGATGCTCATGCCTTAGATATGGTTCCTCACAAGAGACTCATGAATAAGATGAGCGGGATGAAGCTAGACCCAAAGTGATTAACTGGATTGGAAAATGGTTGACTGACAGAGGACAGAGGGTGGTAGTAAATGGAATCCGTTGGGGACCATTAACAGATTATTGTAATGAGTGAATAACACTTTTCCCTTATTTACATAATTGTAACTGAGAGGGTGGGGGGGTTCTGATCTTACATTAAGTGCTTGGATTTGTAGAAAAGAATATATTATATGATATACATGATTACATATGATATGGTAAGGGTGGGAGGGGATAAATTTCATTAATTTAAGATGATTGTAATAGAAATTCACGTGATGTTTGTAAGTTTGTAAGTTTAAATATTATTTCTGTTTACACTTGTTGTAAGTTGTAAAAATGAATAAAGAACTAGAAAAAAAAGAAAGGAAGGTGAGTAATTTAGTTATTCAGAATTCTGTACTATGGCCAATTAAAGGTTAAACAGAAAGATTTGCCTTTTTGCAGATGACATGAAGATTACCAATGGAGTGGACAACTCAGAGGGAATAAAAAGCATGAGAAAAGATCTACAGCAATTAGTAGTTAAAATTTGGCAGTTAAAATTTAAAATGTAATGCAAAGAAGTACAGAGTGATGCCCTTGGGTTGCAGAAATCTAAAGGAGATGTATGAGATTGGAGAAGAGAGACTAATAAACACAGATCAGGAGAGAGACCTTGGGGTGATTGTGTCCAAGAATCTCAAGGTGGCAAAACAATGTGATAAGGATGCTAGGCTGCATAGGTAGAGGTGTAACCAGCAGAAGAAAAGGAGTGTGCTCAAATTTGGTCACCATATATAGAATTAGGGGCAAATGATTATTGCTAAAATAATTAAATAAAACAATTATCTTATTGCACTGAGTTGTTAGATTAGCTTTTAAAATTCTGATAATAAAACTAACAAAAATTATCAATCATTCTTGGCTTTTCTCATAATTGTTGTGTTATCCCATCTCATAAGAGCAACAAGGTACTCCATAACAGTAATGTTCTATGAGCACATATATGTTTGATCAACTAAAGTTAATTTACCTTAGGCTTTGTGCCACATAACTCACTCTAATACTTATAGAATTTATCACCCACACCACTTAAGCAAAAAATCTCTAAATCTTTCCAATGATGATCATGTGAAGAATGTGCAATATATTTGCTGAATTTAAAACAGCTTTCCATTTACAATATAATGGTCTTTGACACCATATGACAAGCAAAATGTACCTAATTTGGTTTGTATTTCAGTACCATGGTAATCTTAGGCTTTGAAAATGCTTGGAATACTAAATGTTTTCCATTTGTTCAAAACAAAAACATCCTTTCTGATTCTTTTTCAAGCTCCTCCACTCCAAGCATTGTCTCATATTATGCCACTGAGAAATTAAAAGTTTGAACTGAAACATTTATTAAATGAGAACCAAGAATGGTCCCACCTTGTGTCTACATAAAATGACTTGTTTATATACTCAAAGAAAAAAATCATATTTAATATTTATAGAAACAGAGAACATGTTGAGGAAAAAAATCATACAATTTATCCAGTCTATCATGTGACATGGAAAAATAATTAGATGGCATTACTTGAAAAATTTATGAATCAGCATTTAAAGCTAACAAAAAGCATGATTTTTAAACACTGGCGACAGTGCCACTACACAGACAGCTGGTAGTGCTGGATATACTGTATAGAGAGTGCTTGCAGTTATTAGCTAAACCTTTTTGCTGGCCTAAATGAAACCATTTTGCTATACAGATAACAACTGAATCTTACTGCAGTTCAGGAGCAAACTGAGATGGAAACGTGCTCTGCATGACACAACCCTGCAACTACATCATAGCCAATGGAAGAGGGCTGATTTTTGCACCCCTATCTCCCATACACCCTATGTTGCTGCATCACACACACTGCCCTCAGATTGGCCCTATCTCATTGTATAGAATTTTGTTAGGAAGCATTGAAATAGTCAATATTTTTGTTTTAAAATTAAGGTGAACGCATAGAGATTTTTTCAATACCAATTGGTTATCATGCTTTATAACCATGAAAAATAGCAAGAAGACCCTTAGTTTATACCCAATACCTTACGTGACTATCCTTGAGCTTTATTAATAAGAGTTAAAGATAAAATGAGTGTGTATATGTTTCTCAGAGAGAGAGAGAGAATGTTTTTCAGATAGACAGTAAGGGGCCTAAAGTTAGGCATCCACAATGCAGACGTCCAACAACTTAGGCGTCCACATAGATTGAATAATAAGCACAATTAACAGTGGTGCGTGCATCTGGTAGCGCTATAGAAATATTTAATAGTAATAGTAGTAATTAGACATTCAAAGGCTGTGTGCAATTCACAGACTACACGTCTACAATTTCATAGATACACATCAGAAAAAACTACGCCTAATGGGATAGGCATGTGTGTGGTTTTAATATGGACATCCATTTACAGAATCGCATGGCGCTCAGTGTTCATAGGCATTCATAGATATCTATATTCTCGCCTAAAATGTAAGCATTGCAAAACCAGGTCGACTTTTGGGCATGCATTGGGCACGAATTAGGTTGGCGTGAGTTAGGCATGAGTTAGACATGCTGGAGGCGTCTTCATATAAGTGTATGGGTCTTCTGTTTTTGGAGGTAAAGAATACTCCTCTATGATAATAATGGAAAAATAAATTTAATAATGCATTACTCAATCAAAGTACATGAAAATATATATATACATATATATATATATATATATGCACACACAAATATTTCATACTAAACCTCATTCCTAAAGTTTAAGAAAAGAAGAAAAAAAACCCTACTCAAAGTGGCTGTGGCTCAGAGCAAGTGGACATGTTTGACACACAATCTTGACATCACTGTGACATCATAAATATGCACCTAGATGGCAGATTGTCACTAATAAAATAGGAGTATGTACTAGGGTACCTGAATATCCTGGGGTTTTGAACTCACAACCTTGGGAAGATGGAAGAAGTGCTTCCTGCCCTATGAGTCTCCTGATGCTACATCACCCCAACACCTTCAGGCCATCCCAAACCACAACATAAATGTTCAGAAAGAGCCTTGGTGGTTTCAAATCCACTGCAAACCCTCCTGGTACTTTCACACATTCTTTCACACCCTCATAAGAGAAGACTATCATTTATATTTGCACTCTTTCATTTCCAGGGTCCAGAACTGATGTGGCTCATTGGTTAAAGGCACTTCTTTCATCTTCCCAAGGTGGTGCTTTGATTGAGGAACACAGAGGCTAAAAGGAAAGGAGAGGAGGTCTTCAGGACACATATTGTGCTGGTGTGAGAGAAAACCAGCAGAGGAATTCAACAAGTGTTGAAGGTACATGTTTGATATGTATCCTAGAGAAATGACTGCTTGTGAATCAAGAGGATATAAGCTTGGCTTTTGAATTGACATGTGGTTTAATGCCTGGGGTGGGGAGTGGGATGGATAAGATAACTGGTACCTAGAGAGCAAGCAGGAATGGCTCAGTGTAAGAGCTGGAGGGAAGGCGATATGCATGTTGTATCTCCGAGTGAGTCTCTCCCAGGCCTTTCTGTACTGTGAGTATATTCTTCTCTGGTTGGGAGTGTATGGCGCAGTCATTAGAGCTATAGCCTCAGCACTCTAAGGTTGTGGGTTCAAATCCCTCACTACTTTTTGTGACCCTGGGCAAGTCACTTAATCCCCTCATTGCCCCAGGTACACTAGATAAGAGTTTGAGCTCACCAGAACAGAAAGGGAAATATGATAAATAGTTGAATGTAAAAACCACTTAGCATATAAATGGTAAATAAACCTCGTTGGTTCATTTTTTGCTGTCTAAAGAATGACTCTGGAGATGGGTGGGTGGGTTTCTTTAGTGGGGTTATGGTTGTATTCTACTTTGAAAAATGCAAGAGTTTGTATTTCCTTTGTTATCTTGACCTCAATAAAAATTATTTGAACAGAAATGGTATATAAATAACTAAAAGATAAATAAATAAAATAGTGGTGCTTCTTGGGGAGGAAGAGCCTGGAGTCCCCTCTGTAAAATTGGGCTGCCTCCTGCATGCCATTTTACTGCATACAATTTTAATGTAGAAAACAACATAAAATCACCTTTCTAATTATGTCATAACGCTAAAACACAATTACATTATAGATGTCATCAGGACGTCAATACCATAAAGGACACCTAACTATATAGATGTGCTTAAATTCGCTGAGCACAATTCTCTATTGTGCATCTATGCATAACAGAATCACGCTGAGCATTGTGCTGCTGGACATCTAAACGACGCCTAACTTTTAGGTGTCATTTATAGAATTTGCCCCTAAGTGCCACTCAGAAAGCAAATCAGAGAGATTATATGTGTTTCTTACAAAGAGAGAATAAGAAAGAGATGAAAGCACAGTGCCCGACAAAAACTCAATGCCTGATAGTATGACGCAGGACCTACTCCTGCTGGAGCATTGGTCAAAGACTTGGCAACTAAGTTTCAATGTCAAAAAATGCAAGGTCATGCACCTTGGTGGCAAAAATCCACTTACACCCTAAATGGTGAGATCCTAGCAAGGACTGTAGCAGAACGTGACTTGGGGGTGATCATTAGCGAAGACATGAAGACTGCCAATCAAGTGGAGAAAGCTTCATCCAAGGCTAGACAAATCATGGGCTGTATCCGTAGAAGTTTCGTCAGCCGTAAGACCGAGGTCATAATGTTGTTGTACAGATCCATGGTGAGATCCCATCTGGAATACTGTGTACAATTCTGGAGGCCGCATTATCAAAAAGATGTGTGGAGAGTTGAGTCGGTTCAGCGAATGGCCACCAGGATGGTCTCAGGACTCAAGGATCTCTCGTATGAGGAATGACTGGGTAAGTTGCAGCTGTACTCACTCGAGGAACGCAGAGAGATGGGAGACATGATCGAGACATTCAAATATGTCACAGGCCGTATCGAGGTGGAAGAGGATCTCTTTTTCCTTAAAGGACCCACGGCAACAAGAGGGCATCCGTTGAAAATCAGGGGTGGGAAATTTCATGGCGACACCAGAAAATATTTCTTCACCGAAAGGGTGTTGATCGCTGGAATAATCTTCCACAACAGGTAATTGAGGCCAGCAGCTGCCAGATTTTAAGAAAAGATGGGATTGGCATGTGGGATCTCTTCATGGAGGTAGTTAGGGGGTGGGCCATTAGTGTGGGCAGACTAGATGGGCCGTGGCCCTTTTCTGCCGTCATGTTCTATGTTTCTATGTTTCTAAAGAGAGAGAGAGACACACTGCATGTTTCTCAGGCCCAAATGCACTAAAAAGACTGTGTGGGTCTGCTCTGATCCAATTTTTGGCAGATTCAAAAAGAGCTATTCATGCACTAAAAAGTTTGCATGCAAATGATTCATGCTAAGGTTCATCACTTCACTCCCCGTCTATGTTTGATCAACTTTGAGTTATCAGCTAATCTACCTTCACCTTTCCCTTCTCCAGCTCACTCTGTCAACCATTGCCACCTTTTTCTTCCTTTCCCAAAATCACTGAAGAGGAAACTGCATACTTTCTTTCCTCCTCTAAACTTACCACCTGCTCCTCTGCTCTAATTCCTACCCATACATTCAGCACTATCTTTCCTACTATCATCCCTTCTATCTGTCGCATTCTCAATCTAACACTTTCCATGGCAACTGTCCCAAATGTCTTCAAACATGCCATAAATAATAATAATAATAATAATTTTATTTTTATATACCGCCAAAGCCATGATAGTTCGAGGTGGTTTACCTCGCTGGACAAGAGGCGCTGGACAATCAGCGAAGTAGTTACAATTCAAAGTCATCGAAGTAGTTACAATACAAAGTCGAAGAAGTTACAATGCAAAGTCATCGGAAATAAGGTACAGGTTGGGAGGAGTGATACACTAGATTCATAGGTTACAATTGGTTAAACAAATTTGTTTTTACTGATTTTCTAAAACTGAGGTAAGATGAGGAATGGTTGATGATGTTAGCCAGCCAGTCGTTCCATTTACCTTCCATGGGAGGCAAGAGTTCTGTCCAGGAATCTTTTGTAGCGGCAGTCCTTTAACGATGGAAAGGAGAACAAATGAATTCTGCATGTGGACCTAATGGAATTGTCCAGATTAAATTGAGAAACCAGATACATAGGGGCCAGGCCAAAAATTGATTTATAGCAAAGGCAAAAAGATTTAAACAAAACTTGTGCTTCCAAGGGCAGTGAAGTTTTTGATAGTAGGGACTGATGTGTTCCCATTTTCTCAACCCAAAAATCAGTCGAACCGCTGAATTTTGAATGATTCGGAGTCGTTGTAGGTTTTTTTTTTTAAAGTACCCAAATAAATGATGTTGCAGTAGTCAAGTGTGCTTAGAATGGAAGATTGAACCAATAAGTGGAATGATACTGCATCAAAATATTTTCTGATGGTTCTGAGTTTCCATAAGATCAAGAAGCATTTCCTAACCAAAAAGTCCATGTATACATTTAGGGTACGGTGTCGGTCCAGGGTCACTCCCAGAATTTTTATGAAATCTTCAATAGGCAAAGCCTGACCATTCACAAAAACTGTTGAGTCTTTAATTTTGTCATTTGGGCTTGCTAAGAAAAATTTGGTTTTGTCCGAGTTGAGTTTTAGTTTGAATTCGGTCATCCATAATCCAATCTGATTTAAAATAAATGGCAGGTGATTCTTTGTTTCAGACGACAAGGATGTAAGGGGGATGACTATAGTGATGTCATCTACATAAATGTAGAATTTGACTTTTAAGCTTTGCAGTAAGTTTCCCAGTGAGGCGAGGTAAATGTTAAACAATGTTGGGGAAAGGGGGAAGCCCTGCGGCACTCCGCAAGAGTTTACCCAGCTACTGGATTGTTTATTATCACTGTCGACTTGATACAATCGTTTAGTCAAAAAGCCCTGAAACCATTTTAATACATTACCTGAAAGACCAATTGACATCAGACACTCATCAGAATGGTATGATTGACCAGATCAAAGGCACTGCTTAAGTCTAATTGCAGAACTAGAGCACTTTTGCCTTGACTGAAAAGGCTATGGAGGAAATCTAGTAATGAAGCAATGACAGTTTCGGTACTGAACCCCGATCGAAAGCCTGATTGGTTGTCGTGTAGTATGCTGAATTTGTCTAAATACATTACTAAGTCCTGATTGACCAAACCTTCCATCAGCTTTACAAATAAGGGAGTGCTCGCAATGGGTCTGTAATTAGATATCTGCTTAGTAGAATCTTTAGGATTTTTTACAATTGGTGTGATCAAAATCTGGCCTAGATCCTCAGGAAATGTGCCGGCCTGCAATAGAGAGGAAAGCTTGGCTTTGAAGGTGACTGGAGCAACTTTCATAATATTTGGTGGGCAGCAGTCTAATCTGCAATAGGAATCAGCGTATTTCATGTAAGTTTTGCAGAATTGTTGCCAGGAAGGAGTAGTGAAGTTATTCCAGGACATGTCTACCCTAGGTCCATCTTTGTGTTGAGCAACTGGGTAGGACCAGTGGTTGGTTGTGGAGACCGTTAGTATGGATCTTAAGTTATTTATTTTGTTCTTAAAAAATTCAGCCAAAGCATTTGCAGATGGTGGGGAATCTAAAGTGGAACTGGAGAAGGCTTGAGTATTGTAAAGATTGTTAATTAATTCGAAGAGGTTTCTATTATTGGTGTTTGATGAGCCTATTTTTTGGGCGTAAAAATTAGTGCGTTTCTCTATTATTAGTTATATATATTCTTTTAGTTTTAGTCTCCAATTCGATCTCCCTTCACTATCTCCTGATTTCAACCATAGTCTTTCAAGTTTCACGTTTCCTAGCTCGATGTCGTACCAGCCATCCAAATTCTTATTTCTCACTTTTCTTGGTCCAAGAATCCACCGAGAAGGAGTCTAAATCTGGGCTAGAAGTTATGTCATAATGTGACCAGAATTCTACTGGGTTCATCAAGCCTCTGCTAGCTACCATTTTATTATTCCTTTTTTTTCTTCTTGGGTTTGTTTGGCGAGTGTCTTACTAGCCAGCTAATTTGGAAATTGCATAATCGGTGATCTGACCATAAAGAATCTGACCTGGTAGCTTGCTTCCAGTGGATCTTGGGACTGACTAGTTCTTTGGAGGAAAAGGATACTAGATCTAACTGATGGCATTTTTGATGGGTCTTTTCAGGGGCCGGCACAAAGAAGTCTAGTGAGGAAGTGAAGGATAACAAATCTTTGGAGTCACCCTGCTTTGTCTGCTCTAGGTGGATATTCAGATCACCGGTCAGTAGGTTGTAGGGGCCTGTTATAGAGTTTGTAAAGAGGAATTCGTAGAAATTGTCCTTAGCTGTGGGCCATTTCTTAGGGGGAATGTAAAATAGGGTAATTATTAAGCCGTCTTCTAACTGATCAGACCAAAGTTTACAAGAAAGGATTTCTAGGTCCGCTGAGGACTTTGAAGCTAGGATAGAAGACTCAAAGGACTCTCTTAAGATAATAGCTAATCCTCTCCCTTTACCCCTGCTTCTAGGTTGAGATATAATTTTAAACCCAGGAGGCAGACAGTCGCGAATAATAATGTCGCTATCTGCGATCAGCCTGTTTCCGTTAGAAGGACAAAGTGAGGGTTGTTCTCCTCAGCCAGTCTTTGACCAATTGTGCCTTATTCCTGATAGATCATATATTTAAGTAGAAACCTTGAAGGATTTGATGATCAGGAGGGTCAGTGGTTAGAGCATAGGTGATCTTCCTCAGTGACCGCTGTTTTTTTGCAATAAGGTTTGCAAGGTTTTTTTGAAGGGGGTACAATTGGGATATGGAAGGGACCCCATTCGGAATAATCATATAGAACTCGGTTTGTTGTTCTAAGAGGATCTGAGTTGGTAAGGCGGGGCCTTGTGAGGACTGGGATAGGAATGGTGTATAATGCATCAGCTGTCCAGCTTTTGTAACAGATCCAATAAAACATAAAAACCCAGATCAGATGCTTGTATAAAGATGCCATTATGTTAAAGTGAGCAATAGAGAAAGCTTAGTCCTAGTCGAACAAACCTAAGTAAAGCTTAGACCTAGTAAACCTAAGCAAAGCTAGTCCTAGTCAAACAAAACTAAGTATAGCTTAGTCCTAGTCAAACAAACCTGAGTGAAGCTTAGTCCTAGTCGAACAAACCTAAGTAAAGCCTAAATAAAACTAAACCTAAGTGAACCTGAGAAAAAACTTAAGTTAAATTAGTTAGCTGGTCCATGCAGGTACTTATCAGTTATATCCAGCCTGGGAGCAGACTCTGCAGGCCCAGCAGGATCGTGGCTGGGTTGAGGATGCTAGCTGATCCGATCCGGTGGGCTAGGAGGCGGAGTTTTGGCTGCTGGGCTTTCTTTCAGCTCTCCTGGAGATCAGTGTGGTGATTTCGGTCCGACCAATAGAAGGCCAAGTCTCTAGATGTTTGGATCCGCATGGCTTCCCGCAAAGGTGTGCGCCCGCCTTTGACTCACGCCTTAGACGTTGCACCGAACAGCGATGCGCCATTAGGCTCGCCCTTTTCAAAGGGCTAAGAAGATCTGGCCATCCTTGGGGGGCGGAGCCAAAGGCCCCGAAGTGGGCTCCAATGAGCGGGTCGGTAGCGCAGGAGGGAAGATGGCGATTCCCCTCTTCCTAGCTCTGCCGGCTGAAGAAATGATACGTGGCTCCCTGGGAGGCCCTTTTCAAAGGGCTAAGAAGATCTGGCCATTCTTGGGGGACAGAGCCAAAGGCCCCGAAGTGGGCTCCGATGAGCAGGTCAGCAGGGCAGGAGGGAAGATGGTGATTCTCCTCTTCCTAGCTCTGCCGGCTGAAGAAACCACCTCTCCTCAAAAAACTATCACTGGACCCTACCTGCCCTTCCAACTCCCTCCACCTGTCTCATCTCCCTCCTCCCCTTCTTATCCAAGCTATTGAACTTGCTGATCATCACCATTACCTTGACTTCTTGTCAACCTTAACTGCTCTTGACCAACTTCAATCAGGCATTTGTCCCTAACCCTCCATAGAAACCACCCTTGCTAAAGTCTCCAATGATATGTCCCAAAAGCCTCTATTCTATCATCATCCTTCTCGATCTGTTCCTTTAGATACTGTAGACACCACGTTCTCGATGTGTTGTCCTCACTTGAATTTCAGGGCTCTGTTCTTTTTTAGTTCTATTCTTATCGCTCACTCCATACCTTTAGTATATACAGTGGTAGATCTTCCTCCACTCCAATCAGGCTATCATTTGAGATACCCCAGGGCTTTCTCCTGGGATCCCTTCTCTTCCCCATTTATACTCATTCCCTTGGTGCTCTCATCTTCTCCCATGGTTTTCAATTGATCCACAGTGCCTGTTCCTTGCCCTTCAGATCCTGCAATTGTGTGGCTTCCAAGCTAAGTACTAATTTTCTGTGGCTGAGGTTCCCTTTAACATGAAAATTTATTGAACAAGGTTACAAAAAATTTGAAATATTAAATAGCAGTGGAAATAAAGAATTCTATGCACACAAAAAATAAGAAAAATCAAAGATAGAAAGTTTTACATTAAATAAATTACAATAAAATAAGGGTTTTTGACTAGTCATAGCTCACTACTGGCTAGTCTGCCAAGACAAGTTCTAATTACAGACAAGCTGTGAGCGCTTGAAGTCTTTTCTCTTTATTAAAAATCTATAAAAAATTAATAAAACAAATAAAATACATTAAAAAATCAAAAATAGATTTCACACATATTTATTATTTTAGAAGGGGTACTAGTATATAACTAATTATTTGAGTGTGATGATTTAATATGATCTTTAATATATAATGCTACTCTCCCTCCTTTTCTTCCTACCCTGTCTTTCCTGAACAGATTATAGCCAGGTATAACTACATCCTAGTCATGGTTATTGTGGCCAGGTGTAGCCGATTGGAAGTGTCCAGGGGCCAATACCATAAGTCACACAGACCTCGGCCGAGCAAAAGCGAGGTATGGGTAGCTGGGAAGGACTACAATAAAGTTCAAAAATAGTGCAAAACACTTGTGTGCCACAAAATAAATCTTTAGTTCACACCAGACTTGGTGCCTTTAACTCAAGTTAGTAGCAATTCAAAATGAGTTCCAAAATACAAGCAAACAATAGTTCTGGCACAAAAATACAAAACAAAAAAAAACAATCCATTTGTTTCCTTTATTTGGCTTCTTGCCATCCACTGGCTTCTATTTCAACCTTTTAATGGCCCCTCAGAGGCTCTCAGGCCTACACCTGCCACACTGGGCTAGGCCCTTCCCTGTCCAGCTACTGTTTGCCTCCTGGCTTGTTCAACCAGATTCTGCTATGATTTTCTTATAAGTCTTTTCACTGGGGAAAAGTTCACCTTGGGGTTTTATTAACCAAAATACCCCCAAAGGTGTTAGGATCTGTACCCACCCTGTAGATTTTGGTGTACCAATATCCCAACCAAGATCCCACTAGATTTTAAGAACATAAGACTTGCCTCTGTCGGGTCAGACCGGAGGTCCATCGTGCCCGGCAGTCCGCTCACACGGCGGCCCCTTAGGTCCAGGACCTGATAGTGCTCCTACCCTAAAACTCACATATGCTTTTCACTTTGGTCCTGTAGAGTAACCTTCTATCTATACCCTGCAATCCCCTTCGCTTTCAGGAAGTCATCCAGTCCCTTTTTGAAACCCAGTATTGTACTCTGTCCTATTACCTCCTTTGGAAGCGTGTTCCAGGTGTCCACCACCCTCTGAGTGAAGAAAAACTTCCTTGCATTCGTTTTGAATCTGTCCCCTCTCAGTTTTTCTGAGTGACCTCTTGTTTTTGTTGTCCCCGCTAGTCTGAAGAATCTGTCCCTCTCCACCCTCTCTATGCCTTTCATGATTTTATATGTCTGTATCATGTCTCCTCTCAGTCTCCGCTTTTCCAGGGTAAAGAGCCCCAGTTTGTCCAACCTTTCGGCATATGAAAGGTTCTCCATTCCCTTTATCATCCTAGTTGCTCTCCTCTGGACCCTCTCAGGTATCGCCATGTCTTTCCTAAGGTACGGTGACCAGTATTGGACACAGTATTCCAGATGTGGTCGCACCATTGCTCGATACAATGGCAGGATGACCTCCTTCGTTCTGGTAGTGATACCTTTTTTGATAATGCCCAGCATTCTGTTCGCTTTCTTTTGAATAAAGAGCTCCCCAGTGTCCTGTGGCCAGCAGTGCTTTAAGTAACCACTTTCATGCACTGCCCCAAACTGCATAACAGAAAACAAATAAATAAAGAGCTCCCCAGTGTCCTGTGGCCAGCAGTGCTTTAAGTAACCACTTTCATGCACTGCCCCAAACTGCATAACAGAAAACAAAATTCAGTCTTGCTTAAATTTAGGCTGTGCAGTTTTCCTTCTAGTTTCATACAAGTGAAATAAGACTCTCTCGGCCAGAGGCTTTAAATAATACAGCCTGGCTAGTCTGGAATCTTCACCAATAATTTCCCTTTGAAAAACACCAAACTTTTTCTACTGTTCCTCAGCCCCACTCCATTAAATCAGGGTCAGTAGCGTATGTAAAATCCTCACTCATTTTTTCCATACTCTGAGCTTCATTCATTTCTATATCATCTTAATTTATGAATGATTCCTCAACAAAATCCTCCCAATCTTGAGGTCCTACCTGCCCTTCTGGAGTATAAGGCTCTGGTGCATTTCTGTTCCCTTCTCTCTCCCTGCTGGGTTTTCTCCTATGTGGCTCAATGTCTGTTTGCCTGCCTGCAACTTGGAGCCCTACCCTTTTCTCTCTCAGAGGCTAACTGCCTGTGCTGGAGTGCAGGTGTGCCCTTGGTTCTGGCTAATTCTGGGCTCAGGTACTTGTTGAGCTGGCTCACACCAGTTCTGGATTTGCTAGGCACTGGAGCTGTTCCAGTCCTAGCTTTAGGAATTCTCTGCCCTTGGCCTGATGGGATTTGTAGTCCTGTTACCTTGCTTTTCACTGCTTAGACTGCTTAGAAAAAGGAGTCTTTATCTCCTTCTGTGTACTGCTATGCAAAGGCATTTTCTTTCTTGGCAGTGCCCTAGGAGGAATTTTAGGCTTATCTACTGTTTTCTCCTGGGACCATTCCCTACTTTGCTCATCAGTTCTGGGGCACTGCAAGGATCCCTTTGCCTTCACAGGGGGTTTTCTGTGATAATATTCAAAGGCCTAGAGATAGCCTACAAACTCTTTCATGACATGGTACCAGCTTATATGACCTCCAAACTTCCGCTCTAGGCCCTGAATTGACTGCTTCGCTCATAAGAAGAGCAGCAACTACACGCGCCATCAGAATGTGCCCTCCACCTTGAGAGTGCCCAAAAAAGATCTTACTCACACTACCTACTGTGCCTTTGGAGCAAGCTACCTACCAGCATAAGATCGTTAGAAGGTCTGCCGAACTTCAGAAAATCTATAAAAACACACTTCTTCAATTGATCCTGTGCCAATCCAAATCCCCAGGATCCTCTGACAAAGGGTCCCAAATGTTCTACTATTTTGAGACTACAAGCTGATGAGCTCTGTCCTATGTCTATACCACATTCTATCATACAAGGTTCTACCACTATACATCATACTGTTTACCACTGTCCTCCTATACCACACTATACACCATATTTACCATACTGTGTATACCACACTGTCTGCCTTGCTACAATCTCTCATGCCATGGTGGCCGCACAATATTTTCTATTCCATGTCCTCCATGCTATGTTTGACATTCATGCTTACCTTACCACTTTGCTAAGTCATGTCATACTATATTAACCATGGTTTGCAAAACTGTTTGCCATGTTATTTTGCCGAACTGTACTCACCATGCTATTTCTTATCATTTCATGTTTTACCATGCTGGGATGCACTGGGGAAGGTCATAAGTCTCTGATTGTCCCAGGTGCCTAAGGCCTCTCCCATAGGAGGGGCTTTATGTACCTGGTCTAACCGGAGTCTTAGGCCTCCTTCCCAGTGCATTCTGGGATGCACTGGGAGTGGCATAAGACTCTGATTAGCCATATACCTAAATTCTCTCTCATGGAGTGGACACTTCATATACAACACACAGGAGGGAAGTTAAGCTGACTTAAAATAATAAAAAAAAAAAAGACTGGAGGGAAGTTTAGCTGATAAAACCATGAGGTTGAGCACCTCACACAAAACACACAGGAGGGAAGTTAGGCTGATAAAACCATGGTTTCAGCACACAACCAGACAAAAATTAAACAGATTGGCACTTTACAAACACATAGGGAGACAGTTATACTTGTAAAAGCATGATTTCAAGACACAACCTGGGAACTTCACACACAGGAGGGAAGTTAGACTGAAAAATCATGATTTCAACACACAAGGAAGAACACAAACACACAGGAGGGTAGTAATGCTGATAAAAAGCATGATTTCAAGACATAATTACAATACTTCCCCGAGTGAATCTCAGTCTTCTAGGTACATGCACAGTGAATGCTGGACATATCACTGAAGTGAGGTGCCCATGACCAACACCATCACCTAGAGCAAGCTAAAGAGAAAAAGAACAACTTTAAAGAAATGTTTAATTTTGATTATTTGATCACCATATATGCAGTTTTCCTACCAAATTTCCACCTTTTACCTAGTAAATAACTGATGGGATGGGAGGAGATAAAGGAAGTGGAAAGAATGTGATCCAAGTTGAAAAGAAGCTATATAAATGGCAACTGAACTCTATGGAAGGAAAATTAATAAAAGCAAGAAGAAAAGGAAACCATTTTGGTTCTCAAACAGGTGGCTGAAAAAATAAAGGCAAAAGAAATGGCATTCAAAGAACGCAAGAAGAGAATACTAGATAAAACTCAAAGAAATGAAGAGAGAAATATGACTATGAAAATGCAAGCAGAAGAAAAATAGCTAGAGATGTAAAAAGAGGAGACAAGACTTTTATTCAGTTATACCTAACAGAGTTGACCATCCTACTTCAGGGTACCTTCAACAGATAGTTCATCAGAAAATTCCCAGCATGCAACAATATAAAGTTTACCAGGCAAATTACCTTATCCATCCAAAATCAATTAGCAAAATGCTGGAACCAACTACCATTTATACTACAATCTTGTGACCACTACCTCAGATTCAGAAAACTTTTAAATGCATTTTTCTACCAAGACAAGGAGTCTACGCTGAAGTAACTGAAATGGGAACTATAAAAGTCCATTTCTAAACTGTCTAATGAAACTCCTGGGACAAATCAAAGAGCCAACAATTGCCTACTTGTAACTATGTATTTGAAACTATGACCTTAAATTATTAATAGTTGTACTGATCTACCTGTACTAGCAACCCTATTGAATGTCCATGTCAATATGTCCATTGTAACTTCCTGGGTAACTGGCCCAACCTCTTGTAATGTAATTTGACCTTGAACTGAATAGGTAAAGGTAGAATAGAAAACCTGATTAACATAATATAACGTATATTGGAGAAAAGAGGAAGACTAGAAATAGAATTGTGTGACTGAAAGATGCTGAAAGAAAAGAAGAATCCAACGTAGTCTGCAGTGAAACAAGCAGCAAGCAAAAAACAACGAACAAACTGCAGATATGTACAAGATGCAGGCGTTATTTATTGAAACAATCAAAATGCAGTAGAAAATTTTCTACTGCATTTTGATTGTTTCAATAAATAACGCCTGCATCTTGTACATATCTGTAGTTTGTTCGTTGTTTTTTGCTTACTGAAAGATGCTGAACATTGCTATGTGGAAAATGAGGAAAAAGCAAATGTACTAAAAAAAAAAAAATCTTCTGTGTTCATGAAAGAAAAATCGGGAGAAGAATCACAATTGACTTACAAGGGCATACTGTATATGGGAGTGGAGTAAATACCATACCATTCACAGAAGGAAGTATTTATGAACAACTGGAAAAAAAACTAAAAATGGACAAAGCCATGAAGCCAAATAAAATTCATCCTAGGGTATTAAGAGAACTTGGAGACATTAATGCAGGACCTCTTGCAGATTTGTTCAATAAATCTTTGGAGATGGGAGAGGTTCCTTGGGACTGGAGAAGAGCAAATGTGGTCCCTTTTCACAAAACTGATAACAGAGAAGAAATCAGAAACTACAGGCCAGTGACCTGACTTCAGTGGTAGGAAAGATGATGGAAGCTCTTCTGAAGGAAAGAATAGTGAAATATGGGCTACAAGATTTGAGACAACATGGCTTCACCAAGGGAAAATATCCAAAAGAAAACAAACTGTGGAGGAACACAATGTTCTTGATTTTCCTTTATTTCTTAAAAGATATCTTCGGACAATGATAAAAGTAGACCACATCAAACATATAAAAGACTACCATGACCCGACACGGGCCATGTTTTGGCTAGCAAGCCTTTTTCAAGGGTCCAGTCAAAACGGGTAGTTGATTAAACAGAATTGATTGTAGTATGAAGAGTCCAGAGTGAAGACTGAAACAAGTGCTGTGCTCTGCTGTGTATCCAACTGGTGTCTTCCTGTTTTGTGCTTCACCAAGGGAAAATCATGCCAAATAAATATGATTGACTTCTTTAGGTGACCAGATAATTAGATAGAAAATGTGTGCTAGGTGTGGTCTACCTGGACTTCAGCAAAGCCTTTGACATGGTCTCTCATAGGAGGCTCATCAATAAGCGGGCTGAACTTAGGACCCAAAGTGGTGACCTGGATTAGAAATTAGTTGAATGGCAGATTACAGAGAATGATGGTAAATGGAATTTGTTTGGAGGAAAGAAAAGTTAGTACAGTACTCCCCTGAAATTCACAGGGATTCCATTTCAGGAACCCCTACGAATATTGAAAAACCTTTTGCCTATCAAAAGGCAAGAAAGGGCAGCTTGAGCACCGGTGGGTGAAGAAAATCACTCAAGGTCTGCTCTGACCGCTTCTTCCTGTAGTAAAGTCAGGCTACACCATTCAGGAGCTGCTTTGACATGCAGCTCCTGATTGGTGTAGCCCGACTTTACTACAGGAAGAGGCAGTCGGAGCAGACTGCGAATAAGCGAGTCTGCGATTCGTGAACTGCAAATTCGCAGGGGAACACTGTAGTGGCATGCCCCAGGGATCAGTACTGGGGCCCGTTCTGTGTAATATATTTGTGAGTGAGATTTCTGAAGGTTTAGAAGGAAAAGTGTTTCCTTTTGCAGATGACACTGTAACATTCTATAGCGCCCCCTAGCTTCAGTACTGCTCCATCCCAGTACAAAAGCAAAAACAGCTTCTAGTCACAATGGTCAAGGGTAAGTTGCTCTTCTCTTGGATGGAACACACTTCCACTAATGCCTTAAAAACCTACTTTAATGTCTCGAGTGTGAGGATCTGTAGACATTGAACAAATGGGACACAGTACAGACTTTACAGGAGTTCAAATGATAATTTTCTTTTTATTACACTTGATCTTCAAGACTGTAAAATCAAATATTAAAATGCAATCAGCATTAAAAGTTTGAAAAACACTTGAAAAATCTATTTAAATACAATTATTCCAGTAATACACCATTTGGGCTTCAACCCAGATGTAAGAATTAAAATGGTTTTCTTTTTCACTCCCTAGGAAAGACTGTTACAGAGGTTCTGCACCACTTTCTAATATTATATCATATAAGTGCCACTGAGATATGTTTTACACACTTTTTTTATACTTTAACTGTGGGAAACGATTCTTTCTGAGTAATTTTTTTTTTCCTTTTTGCTTGCAGTCCAAATGACAAACTTGAAGGTGATATCACCCCACCTGCAGGTACCTAATAAAGTAACCTGTGCTTTTAAAGTTCCAATTCAGATTTGTCACCCCTTTTGACAAATCTGGTCCAAAACCCAGTAACTTGAGCACTCAGTTAAAAATAAGTTCAATGTTCCAAAACCTTGTGTGCACATAAAATAAAAATAAAAAACTTATCTCTTGGATCTTCCTTCACGCTGGCTGACTTTCTTCCTATCAGGAGCCAGGAAATTCTAGAGTGCTCAGGATTTTCCATCTGGTTTCAGGTCCCAGGACTTTCAAGTAGGGCTGCAAATGTCTCTTCTTGCCTCCTGGTGCACTCTAATGACACTTACTCTTAATTCAGGCCAAGAAATGTCTTGTCTAGCCTTCCTGTATTACACAGCTCTGCCTCATCACTCAAGCTTTACTCTGTTCAGCCTCTCAGTGTGAGCTGTCTCATATACATTATTACTTTTAGGCTTCCTTAGTCTATTGGCTCAGCTCTACCTTCCCTAGCAATGCTTGTCTTTCTCCCAATGTTGCACTGTTCAGCTGCAACCAAATTCAAGAGGGAAAAAAAAATACCAAAATAAAACTGGTTCTATAAAGGACTTTTATGCAAAGCCACAAAAACCACCTGGCCTTTTGCCAGAGAGCATTACACTTCTTAATTAACTCAGGCTATCTCAAAAGCTCAGCCTGCATAATTACCTCTAACTCGGCTTTCACCAAAGCTAATATTCGTTCCTCTGCTTAAACTAAAATGCTTTACAAGTGCCAGCTTCTACAGCAGTATATTAACTATCCCTAGGCTAGCTCCTAACTGAACCAGAACCCCTAGCCTCATTGCTGTAGCAACCTTAATAATAAGATACAGACAGTAGTCCAGCAGCAAGAGGGGTTCTATTCAGTCGTTTGCACTGTCACATGTATGATTATCTCCCAGTTGGCAAGAACTTATATGTGTGTGCTCACTGCAAAGAGCTCCTTGCTCTCAAAGAATAAGTCTGTTCCCTTGAGGCTAGAGTAGCAGATCTAGAGGAGTTGAGGGAGACAGAGAAGTACATAAAGCAGGGCTAAGGTGACCATACGTCCCGTTTTGATCGGGACCGTCCCATTATGAGATCCCCTGTCCTGTTGTCCCCACACACAGCTTCGGGATGCTGAAATGTCCCATTTTCAGGGGCAGCATCCCAAAGCTGTGCGCGGCGACAACGGGACAGACGATTGCTTCCTCTCCCTCCCTGCCACACACAAAAAAAAGCCTCCCTCCAGCACCCAATTCAACCCCCCCCCCCGTCCGCCCCGCTGCTGCTCTCCTTACCTTCCTCTAGCGCCGATTCAACAACACACCCGTCCCTGGCCCCCTGCTGCTAATTGCCGCCCTGAAGCCTTCTTGCCGACGTCAATTATGACATTGGAGAGGACGTTCCGGGGCAGCCAGGCAGCAATTGGCTGGCCCAGAATGTCCTCTCCGACGTCAGAATTGATGTCGGGAAGAAGTCTTCAGGATGGCAATTAGCAGCAGCAGGCGGCGGCAGGTTTGAATCGGCACTGGAGGAAGGGAAGGAGAGAGGCTGGCAGCGGCAGCGGCGGACTGGGGGGGTTTGAATCGGGTGTTGGAGGGATGGAAGGAGGGAGGCACTGCAGGGAGGCAAAGAGGTAGGCAGGCAGGCTGGCTTCGGGGGAAGGGATGGGACAAAGGCTGGAAGGCAGTGAGGGGGACAAAGGAAGGAGGCACTGATGGCACTAAGGACATGGGAAGGAAGAACTGGGGGCACTAAGGACATAGTAAGGGGCACTAAGGACATAGGAAGGAGGCACTGGGGGCACTAAGAACACGGGAAGGAGCACTAAGGACATGGGAAGGAGGCACTGGGGGCACTAAGGACACGGGAAGGGGCACTAAGGACATTGGAAGGAGGCACAGAGGACACTAAGGACACAGGAAGGGGCACTAAGGACATGGGAAGGAGGCACTGGGGGCACTAAGGACATAGGAAGGAAGGAGGGAGGGAATAGAAAGTGACAATTGTTGGGCCCGAGTACAGAAAGAAAGAAAGGATGCACAGTCAGAAGGAAACGCAACCAGAGACTCATGAAATCATCGGGTAGGAAAACATATTTTTTTCAGTGTAGTGATCAAAATGTGTCAATTTTGAGAATTTATATCTGTCTGTATTTTGCACTATATTTGTCTAGACGCTAATACCCCCATAGAGCTTGCATTAGTATTTTTTGTTTAGCGCATGGTTTCGGCGTGCTAATCTTCAGCGCACGCTAAAAACACTAGCGCACCTTAGTAAAAAGAGCCCTATGTCTTCCATGGACATCTTTAATTTTATATGTGTTCCCCTCAAGCGGAAACACATTTAAAACTACATAAGGTACAGCTTCTCCTCTCTATCCATGGTGTCTAAGTAACACTAGATTCCCTTCAGCGATAAGTGCTCCTTTCTTGTAGAAGGATCCATTTCTTCCTCTTTTTAAAATTAAAATATTGTCTCTCCTTCCTCTTTATAACTGTTCTTTTTGAGTACCCTAAAAACAGTCAGTACTTTACGCAAGTTGTCTTTTCAAATTTTCTCCATTTTAGGTTTCAGGTTTTATTAAAATTTGATTGAACGCATATCAGTATTTCTAAGCGATTTACAAGTAAAATAAGGGATACAAAAATATAAATAATTAATATCACATGTACAAAACAGAGCAAAAATAACTAACCAAAACAAAAGGAAAGAGGGAGGAACAACAATTCATAAAAGGACAGAAGATATGTATGGTAATAACATCAGGACGGGAGGAAAAAATGTGGGCTGTTTAAAATCATAAGAATGATAGCCGATTAACTGACTTAGGGGTCCTTTTACAAAGGCGCAGTAGCGGTTTAACACGCGGAATACTGCGCGTTAAACCGCCTGCCGCGCTAGTACCTAACGCTTCCATTGATGAGGCTTTAGGATTTTAGGCTGCCGTGAGGGTTAGCGTGTGATGAAATGTCCGACGCGCTAACCCCCGTAGCGCGCCTTGATAAAAGGAGCCCTTAGTCTCCAAAAGCATCTCTGAAGAGGAAACTCTTCAGTGAACTTTTAAATCTTTCTAATGAGGATTCCTCTCATAAGTAGATAGGTAGTAAATTCCAGATTTGAAGGGTTGTAACTGAAAAGATGTCAGTGCGTCATGGATTAGTAACTTTCATTTTAACCTTTCATTTTCCAGATTCCATTTCAGTTATTGGAATAAAACTGTGGACTTTGTTCATTTTGGTTGGTATTGCTTAGTCCTGGTTTTTCTTCATGATGCACATGTCTTCTTCGTGACCTTCTGAAAAGATCAGTCTTTCTATGTCTTTAATGTTCTGGTTTTCCCTTGCAAAATGAAACAGGGGAAACAAAACCACAAACTCAAAAGCACAGAACCAGAGTGAAATTGTCCCAATCAGAATTGTCCCATTCTGATTGGGACAATTCCTTTCTGGTTTTCCCTTGCACATCTTCCTTTTTTAGTCGCTCTTTTTTGATTGGGAAAAAATTCTCCCTTCCTGAGCTAGCATACAGCTCAATTTCTTTCCATTTATACTCCCTAGCTTCTTCCAAACTTTCATACTTCTCTACCTCATCAGAGAATTCTTTATCCACTTTCTCACAGTATTCATCCAGCCCTGCTTCCTGCTCACAATCGGTATGTTCTTCACACTCTTCCACAGTAGAGATTGGCAACATCTCAACTTCACTTGACAAAATCAAGGGAACTACTTTGGTGGAACCTTCTTCTGACATCTCCTTTTTGCCAACTCTATGGTTCTCCGTCATCTCTTGATCTTTGTTTTTCTTCTATATGTAGGTACCTATTGGGCTTACAATCTAAGTTATGTACCTGGGGCCACGGAGGGTTAAGTGATTTGCTCACTGTCACAAGGAGCAACAGTGAGAATCAAATCCAGTTCGCCAGGTTTTCAGAACTCTCCACTAACCATTAGGCTACTCCTTCCTACTCATGGGCAGATATGGGGTATTCCTGCAATTTACATGAGTGGTTATGGAATAAGGGGAATTTGCACCTAATTTAAGAACATTTCAGTTAGTATAAATGGCCATGCCTCAAGTTAGGTTCTATATATGGCACCTAATGTTGAGTTATGAACTAATGTGCACACAGGTGATTATAACACACACCTTCTAACACTTCTCAGTGCTCAGAGAACCGTTTTTAGCTTATGAGACCACTGGGTGAAGCAAAATTTTAGCCCACTACTGATACGGCTCAATTCTCAATCATTGCACTGGTTCCTGTAGTATCTTTAAAGGTGATCAATGATGTGGTCCTTTATCAGCGCCTCTACCATCTTTCCCGGTACCGAAGTCAGGCTCACCAGTCTGTAGTTTCCCGGATCTCCCTTCGAACATTTCTTGAAGATCGGTGTAACATTCGCTACTTTCCAGTCTTCTGGAATCTCTCCTGATTTAATCGATAGATTTGCTATTAGTTGGAGCAGTTCAGCTATAAGCCCTTACGGTTCCTTGATTACTCTCGGGTGGATGCTTATAAAATAAATAGGAGAAAACATTTTTTCACTCAACAAATAATTAAAGCTCTGGAATACATTACTAGAAGATGTGATAAAAACAGATAGTATGGGTTTTTAGAAAGCTTTGGATATATTCATTGAGAAAAAGTCTATAAGTTGCTCTTAAGGTAGACTCAGGGAAAGCTACTACTTATCCCTATTGTCAGTAGCATGGAATCTTGCTACTTTTTGGGTTTCTGCCAGGTAGTTGTGACCTGGACTGACCACTATTACAAGCATCAGCCTTACCCAGTATCTCTGCAACCTGCTACTTACCCAGCACTATTGGACCATCAGTCTTACCCAGTATCAGGTTGCACACCAATTGAACATACAAGGAATGAAAGTATTTCTTACTCCTAAAGACCACTTTTATAGTAAATCATAAGGTAGCATAAATGCTACATTAATGCAGTCTGCTACACCTATTATATTAGATAGAACAGCGATATAAAAATCTCTTTTGTGATCCTTCCATTATTGCTTCTGTTTTACAAACTCAAATAGACTCATAAAATTGAATTTTATGTCTGTAAACTAAAACTAAACTAAACTAAACCTTAGATTTGTATACCGCGCCATCTCCACAAGCATAGAGCTCAGCATGGTTTACCTGGTTAGATTGAAAAGGAGCTACAATGAAGGGTTATAGGAAAGGAGCTAGGAAGATAAAGAGGGACAGGGTACCAAAGAGCAGGAGGTGTTAGATTTTTGAAAAGAGCCAAGTTTTCAGGTGTTTGCGGAAGGATTGAAGGGAGCTTGAAATTCTGAGCGGGGATGTGAGGTTGTTCCAGAGTTCTGTGGTTCTAAAGGGGAGGGATGTTCCTAGTTTTCCTACGCGGGATATACCTTTTGCAGAGGGGAATGATAGTTTCAGTTTTGGGGAAGATCTAGTGGAATTAGGGTTAGAGGAGTTCCAGAAGAGTGGGATAACGGGAGGGAGGATGCCATGTAGGATCTTAAAAGCTAAACAGGCACATTTAAAGAGGACTCTGGAGTGAACTGGGAGCCAGTGAAGTTTGGACAAGAGTGGGGAGACGTGGTCGAACTTGCCTTTAGCGAAAATAAGCTTGGCCGCGGCATTCTGGATTAGTTGAAGTCTATGGAGTTTTTTTTTAGTTAGGCTTAAATAGATGGAGTTGCAATAATCCAGTCTAGAGAAGATGATGGATTGAACAAGGAAGACGAAGTGAGAATGATGAAAGTACGATCTCACTTTCCTCAGCATATGAAGACTAAAGAAGCATTTTTTTTACCAAGAAGTTGAAGTGGTCATTGAAGGAGAGAGAGGAGTCTATGATGATGCCAAGGACTTTGCTTGAAAACTCAAGCTGAAGAGTGGAGCCGGAAGATAATGGGATGGAGGTGGGTAAATGACCTAATATTGGGCCAAGCCAAAGTAGTTTTGTTTTGGACTCGTTCAATTTCATTTGTACAGAATGTGCCCAGGATTGAAGGTTCATTATACATGCGGATATGTTCTCAACAAGGTTAGTGAGGTTCAAGTCGGTCTCAAGGAGGATGAGGATATCGTCAGCATAGGTGTAGAGAGTTTCCAGGGGGGATAGATGAAGGAGTTTCAAAGAGGACATGTAAATATTGAAAAGGATAGGAGAGAGGGGTGAGCCTTGCGGGACTCCACATATCGGCTTCCAGGGAGGGGATGAGGTTTATGTTAACGGTGTAGGAGCGTAAGCGTAGGAATTTCGAGAACCAGTCTAGGAGTGTGGAACTTATACCTATTTCAGAGAGTTGGAAGATTAGGATATCATGATGGACGGCGTTGAAAGCTGCGGAGAGGTCGAATTGTAGAAGTACAGAGAATTTGTTGCGAGAATGAAGTTTTTGTAGAGATTAGTGAGGCTAATAGGGATTCGGTGCTGAAGTTGGGTCTGAAGCCGAATTGGTGGGGGTAGGAGAATAGAGAATCTTTCTAGGTAGGATGAGAGTTGAGTGGATATGATGGATTCTAACATCTTGGTTAGGAGAGGGATATTTGCTATTGGACGGTAATTGGAGGGAATAGAGGGGTCAAGATCAGTATTTTTCAGTAGAGGGATTAGTGCAATATGTCCCATTTCAGAGGAGAAAAGGCCCGATGTTAGAGCAGTGTTTATAAGTTTGGTGAGGGAAGCAATGGCCTGTGTAGAGATATTCTCGAATAGGTAGGAGGGGAAAGGATCCAAGGTACATTTGCAAGTTTTTAATTTGAGGCAGAGTTTGGAGACTTGCAATTCGGAAACAAGCTCAAAAACGGTCCAGGATCTGTCTGCTGGAATGGGATTGGAGACAGGTAGGGAAGAGTTGAGGTCAGTAGAGATTAGGGAGTTGTAGGAGACTGTAGGCGGGAAGGAGCATCTTAGAGTGGTAACCTTTTCATTGAAGAATTTTGCAAGGGCATCTGCTGATAGAGACGAGGGGAGCAAGGATGGGTCCTTTTTTGTAGTTAAGGAGCGCCAAATGTTAAACAACACACTGATCTGGTTGTTGGATTTGGAGATTTTATCTCCGAAGAAATTCTTCCTGGCTTTTTTTAGTAATGAATTGTAAAGTTTAATATTGACCCTCCAGGTCTGTCTATCTGAGGGGATTTAGATTTTTTCCACTTGCGCTCCAAAGTGCGACATTTCTGTTTCGGCTCTCTATGGAGCGGTAGATACCAAGGGGCCTTTCGGGGTTAGGAGATGGTTTTTGTGGATATTGGAGCAAGGGAGTAATAGATGGATTTGGAGAGGGAGATCCAATTGCACCAGCAGGATTCAGAGTCTGTAGGCTTAAGATTGGAGGAGAGTTGGTTGAGAAATTTGGACCAGAAAAGATTACTTGAAATTTTCTTGCGGAAGGTTATTGAATGGGAGGAATGGGATGGGGATTCAAGGTGTGACATGAAAATGGGGAGGCAAGTAGCCCCTAAGAAGTCTGTATACATCTTCTTATGCATAACCAATAATGCGCTATTATAGTTATTGAGATTTTAATTTTGAACAGAAGAGAAAATGTCTGTATAAAGGCATAGAATGTAAACTTCAGCACTGATATAATAAAGTATCTTAGAATGAAGAAACTAAACAATGTCCAATTCAGCTGAGAGAAATTATCTCGCAGCGTTACCAACCTTCATTCACACTTAAGATATATTATTTTTCATTTGTTTTTCACTGTTCCTCAGCGGGCCACCATGCACTCAAGCATTCTCATAGGGCATGGCTTTACGCTCCCACTCCTCATTGGAACCAGCGTATATTTTTTTCTTATTATACTTCTTGCGCTTTAATTATAAATAAGTTATAAATACTAAAAGTACTTAGCTTTTAGCAAGACGCTGTGCAGGGGAGTTTGTATAAATACACCGACATGTTTCGCCCGTGCAAATTGATGGGCTTTATCAAGGTTCCCACTCCCTGTAAAATATAAAACCAGAAAGCTAAGTTTCCATAGTCCACCGTCCCGACTACTGTCAACAATATCGCTAAGTATAATTTCTACAAACCGTAATTTCATTTTCCCCCTTTCTTACCTCTCACAAACATTCAACCACCATAGCGTCCAAACAAAATGGCAGGCCGACGCTAAATCACGTGTTTTATAGACTCCCTCCCCCAACGTCAACCGCCCAACCATATTGTGGGCCGTGACGTCAGGGGCCGGAGTACATACCAAACTGTAATAATTGAAACTTCAATACACTGAATACGTGGACAATGTAGAAGACAAATCCAAGGCCAACAGATCTTATATTAACGAGGCCCACTCTAACTCATTATTAAGTCCATAAGGAACTACAGAATTTAATCGATAAATCCACCGTTGTTCAAGCACATTAAGTCTCTGCTCCCAATTCCCTTTCTGCTCACTTATTTCAATATGGTCAATGATTCTCCATTTTAATTGGTGAACCCCATGATCACTATCTATACAATGCTGAACTATCGGGGCTTGCATGGCTATTGTATTAATCCGCGATTTGTGTTCATTAAGGCGGACATTGATCGCCTTCTTGGTGCGCCCCACATATACTAAATTACAGGGGCACACAATTATATAGACTACCCGAGGGGTCTTACAGTTGGTATTAGTCCTAGCCCTCAATCGGGGTATATAGTGAGGGCTAGGACTAATACCAACTGTAAGACCCCTCGGGTAGTCTATATAATTGTGTGCCCCTGTAATTTAGTATATGTGGGGCGCACCAAGAGGGCGATCAATGTCCGCCTTAATGAACACAAATCGCGGATTAATACAATAGCCATGCAAGCCCCGATAGTTCAGCATTGTATAGATAGTGATCATGGGGTTCACCAATTAAAATGGAGAATCATTGACCATATTGAAATAAGTGAGCAGAAAGGTGATTGGGAGCAGAGACTTAATGTGCTTGAACAACGGTGGATTTATCGATTAAATTCAGTAGTTCCTTATGGACTTAATAATGAGTTAGAGTGGGCCTCATTAATATAAGATCTGTTGGCCTTGGATTTGTCTTCTACATTGTCCACGTATTCAGTGTATTGAAGTTTCAATTATTACAGTTTGGTATGTACTCCGGCCCCTGACGTCACGGCCCACAATATGGTTGGGCGGTTGATGTTGGGGGAGGGAGTCTATAAAACACGCGATTTAGCGTCGGCCTGCCATTTCGTTTGGACGCTATGGTGGTTGAATGTTTGTGAGAGGTAAGAAAGGGGGAAAATGAAATTACGGTTTGTAGAAATTATACTTAGCGATATTGTTGACAGTAGTCGGGACGGTGGACTATGGAAACTTAGCTTTCTGGTTTTATATTTTACAGGGAGTGGGAACCTTGATAAAGCCCATCAATTTGCACGGGCGAAACATGTCGGTGTATTTATACAAACTCCCCTGCACAGCGTCTTGCTAAAAGCTAAGTACTTTTAGTATTTATAACTTATTTATAATTAAAGCGCAAGAAGTATATTAAGAAAAAAATATACGCTGGTTCCAATGAGGAGTGGGAGCGTAAAGCCATGTCCTATGAGAATGCTTGAGTGCATGGTGGCCCGCTGAGGAACAGTGAAAAACAAATGAAAAATAATATATCTTAAGTGTGAATGAAGGTTGGTAACGCTGCGAGATAATTTCTCTCAGCTGAATTGGACATTGTATAAAGGCATATACACGTGAAGAATCCTTTATAAAATTTTGTCAACAGAGAGCATAAGAACTGCTATACTGCTTCATACCAAAGAACCATCATGCCTACTATCCTGTTTCCAGAAATTTTAGCAACATCTTCCTCACCACTCAAAGTAGCCCAAGTTGGCCTAATACTCAGGATTTTTGTAGGCAGGAAGATGATTTGAATAGATTACTGTGGATTTCCTAGAAGATGTTCTGAAGTAACCTTAATGAGCACAATGGATAATTGATCATGGAATCTTTTGTTGAACTGGGACTTTACATTCTGGTTCAAGTGTTTTAAGTTTTTAAATTTTATATCTTGAACTTTTTTGACTATTATCATTCTGTTTTATTTTAGCATACTGTTGCATTTCCTTATCGTTATCTTTTTATTTTTGTGTGTGTGAAGTATTTATATTCATAAGAACAAATTCTTATGTAGAACCTTGTAGTATGGTTCTATTTATTGTTTTGCAAATCTTGTTATTTTTAGATCTGCTCTGATATTGGAAACATATTTAAAAATGTTCTATAAATAACTGTTTCATTCTGGATAGAATAACAGGAACAGATGGTTTCATAACCAAGGAGGCATTTTGACTAGTCTGTTTAAGTACCATACCAAATTATTCTCCAGTTTCTGATTTTTCTACTGTGTAAATACTTTGGGGCAGAAGTTAAGGCAGAATTGGACAAACATGTCTCTGATCATCAAACCTTCTGGTCACCATCTGGGGTATGGTTATTTTTAACTTTATTCACAATACATTCCAGAATTTAAAATCCTGCTTTTTTTCTACTAATGAAAATGGTCTGCCATTCCCAAAATGTTTTGGGATGGGTGGTAAAAATTGAAAGGGAATAAATGATTCAGTGAACATCATACAAGTTGATCAATTGTAGAGGTCACTCTTCAAAAGAAATTCTAAAGTGGTCATTTATTTTGTTAAATGTTTATATTACACAAGGTGCAACATAGCTGGTCTATCAAATTTGCTAAATAACTACAGACATTTAAAAGAGGAGAGACAGTGGAGATTAAATCCAAAAAGCATGCATCCTGCCCCAGATCACTTAGGAATATAAGGCCAATTCAATAAATGGCAGCCAATTTATAGGCATTATATGAGAAGACGCAAGGCATGATTCCATATAATAAGGGCACACTATATAGAATCACGCACAGCGGTGCTTAAATGAATATGTGTCACTAGATGCCTTTATCTTGGGCATCTATAAATTAGTATGCCATTTACAGAATCATCCCTTATTGGCACCCTATGATGTCATTGGGACATATCTTACATCATGGCGGCAAGAAGCAAACAACCTGACTTCAGCTTTGCAGACTCCAGGCTGTTTCTCTCTTGGGTCATAATTATTTTGTTGTCCCAGGCCAGAAGAGGAGTTACCTGCATTATTGAAAGGCCTGGGAGACACTAACAAGGAAGTTTAATCAGCGAGCTTCCTCAGAGGTATAAGGATGATTCTAGAATAATTCCCTAGAGGTATTTCCCTAGAGGTATAAGCAGGGCTGGATTAAAGGGTAGGCCCAGTAGGCATGTGCCTAGGGCCTGAAAATGTTAGGGAGGACCACCGGTGCGATACTTTAAGACCATTTGGGTCCTCATGGGCTGGGCATTTCTCCCCCTAACTGGCCCATCTCCCTCACCTTCACAGTCATCTTTCCGATGTTTTTTTCTTTGTCAAATGGGCCTCGGCATCGATGACAAATGTTATCTTGCAAGTGGTACTCGGCCCAAAGCTTCCCCTCTGATGCAGCTTCCTGTTTCTGCCTTGGAGGCTCACGTCAGAGGAGAAGCTTTGGGCCAAGCACTGCTTGGAAGATAGGACCATCTATGGTGTCTGCCTCCCTCTCCAGGATCACCATGCTGCAGAATTTACAGGAGCCAGTAATGAAGCCGCTCAGCACCGAGCAACAGCACCAAATCACGCACATGCTTGTGCTGCTCAGCTGCCGAAGAAACTCATGGTAGCCAGTTAGCAGTGTGGCAGGAACTCAGAAAGTTCACTCCTGTCTGCTGCACCTCCATCGGGGATTGGCAGTAGAGGTATGAGGCTATGGCAAGGAGGGGAGCAAAAATCCCGGTTTATATTTGAGTATATAAGGTATGGTCTCTGAATTAGTAAAAAAAGTATTAAAATTAATCCAATAAATAGGATCACCTTATTTCCATTTTCTATTAATAAACGATCAACACAGCTACAATAATACTTTATCCTAACGCAAAAATAAATAAATAAAACAAATATAATTTTTTTTTTTCTACCTTTGTTGTCTGGTTTCTGCTTTCCTCATCTTCTCATCATTCTCTTCCTTCCATCCACTGTCTGCCCTCTCTCTATCTGTTCCATATGGTGTCTTCTCTCTTTATATGCCTCTTCCAAAAACTGTCTGCCTTTCCCTTCCATCTCTCCTTCCCCCCCACACACACTTTTGGTGTGGCATCTACTTCTCTCCATTCCCCCCATGGTATGATATGGCATCTGTCTTCTTCCATCTCTCCCTCCCTCCCACCAGATTTTAGCATCTCTTTCTCTTCTCCTTTTCTCCCCTCAGATCTGATATCTGTCTCCTCCCCTTCCCCTCTGCTCTGGCATCTCTCTTTCTCTGCTCCGTTCCTCCTGTTCTTCTCTGGTCTTCCTTCTCAATTTATTTTCTGCCTCTGTCTAAATTCTTTCTTACTATTCAGTCCTCAATTTACCTCTTTCATTGTGTCTACCTATAGCTTGCCACCTCTTTCCCTCACCCCTTCTAGTATCTAAGTCTATTCTCTTCCCCCTATCTAGCATGTGCCCTTTTTCTTCTCACCTCCCTACTTCCTTCCAGTATCTGCTCCTCTCTCTCACCCTCTTCCATTTAATGTCTGTCCCCCCTCTCCTCCACACTTCTATTCAGTATCTGCCCCCTCTCTCCCACACTTCTATTCAGTATCTGCCCCCTCTCTCCCACACTTCTATTCAGTATCTGTCCCCCTCTCACACCCCCTACACTTCCATTCAGCATCTATGCCCCTTTCTCTACCCCTTCCATCTCTTGCCCCTTCCATCCACTGCCCTCTCTGCCCTTTCCATCCAGTGTCTACCCTCTCTCTCTCTTCCACATGGCATCTTCCCTCTTTCTATGTCCCTTCAATAAAATGTCTGTCCTATGCCCCTTCTCTCCTTTGTACATGATTCATTTCAGCTTCACCCCCTCTCCATTTTTCTGTCGCCACACCTTCCCCAATGCTCTGGCATCTCTCTTCTCCTTTCCTTCCTTACTTCCCACTCAACTCCACAGCCTAGCATCTCTCTCCTATCTATCCCTCCCCCTCCATGATCTGCATTTTCTCTCCTTCCTTTCCCTCTGATTTGGCATCTGTATCCTTAGCTTCCTTTCCCTCTCCCCATGCACTGGCATCTTTCTGCTCTCCTTTTCTTCTATCTATCCCTCTCCCTCCATTATATGATATTTTCTCTCCTTCCTTTCTCTCCCTCCTTCCTTTCTCCTGGTCTGGCATCTGTCTCCTTCCCTCCCCCTCCATGTTCTGGTATCTCCTTTCCTTCTCCTCCCTCCCATAGTCTTGGCATCTCTCTTTCTTCACCTCTCCCTTCCCTGGTCTTCCTTCTTCCTCCTTCCCTCTCTCCACCCAATTGAGTGCAGCAGCATTTCTCCCTTCCCCTTCCCCCGACTACCTGGTAAGGTGAGGTCAGCTTCCCTCCCTTCCACTCACTCGCTGCCTTCTTGCCCCCGCCCACAAGTGAACTGAACCCAGGTTGCGGGGCTCTAACACCGCATGCGCCGGCTTCCCTTCTCTAAACTAAACGGGGTTTGTTTCACTCTAACACTGCGCCCACCAGCTTCCCTTCTCCTCCCTCCCCTCCTTCTCCTTCATGATATAACTTCCTGTTTTGGAGGAGAAGGGAAACCGGCACGTGCAGTGTTAAAGTCCTGCAGCCTGGGTTCAGTTCACATGCGGGCAAGAGGGCAGCGAAAGAGTAGAAGGGAGGGAAGCTGACCTCACCTTCCCAGGCAGTCAGGGGCCCCCTGCCATGTTTGCTCCCCCCCTAATGCCGGCCTTGGTACTCCCTGATATTTTCAGGCCCGAGACACATGCCTACTAGGCCTACCTTTTAATCTAGCCCTGACTGTGACCATGGAATTGGATATTGAAAGTGGATATTTTTGATGCACAACGTTGACATCATCATTGTGCACCCAGGTGCCAGATTGCTTTTGGAAACTTAGGATGTATGCTGGGTTTTTTGACCATATCTTTGTTTCCTGTGGATTTGAACCCTCCACCTGGGGAAGATGGAACAAGCCTTAACCACAGAGCCAGGTCAGCTGGTTTATAGTCAGGGCTTCCTGACATTTGAAATGATTCCTTAGCAGACCATAGCCATCTCTGTAAATATGATTTCCCCTGTGGACAAAGAAATCTGCACCATGTAGACACAAACAATATTTCTCAAGGTGAGTTAAAGTTAGGTACAGAGGGCATTTCCCAGTCTAAGGGGTCCATTTACTAAAGCTTAGGGTGCACTAACTGCTAAGAAGTATATAGATTTAAAATGTCTTCTTGGCATTTGGCGTGCTAAGCTTTAATATAAAGGGCCATTAATTTGTACCTATAAATTCCAGAAGACCTCAAGAATACAAGTCAACATGCTGGGTTCTATGTTCCCAGCAGTTTCTGATTTTATTTTGATGAAGATAATAGAAAGAATATTTATAACAGAATTTGCAGTTATTCTCCTCAGTGCCAGAGGAAAGTTTGCTTGTAATAAAGATTTTATTTGAGGAAGAAAGTTCATCCAACATAATCACCTCTCACCTCCAACCCAGTCTGCAACCTCCAATTGCAAAATTGTGTGGTTCCTTATCCCCTTCCCAAACAAATATGATTAATGAGTGGTTTGATATTCTGCATATAGTTTACTTACAGATTCCATGCCAGATAGATCAAGGAATTTGCTAATTTCATTCCATAGGCATATATGACACTGTCTGAATTCCTTAAACAAGGTGATGCAGAGTTGACATGCTTACTTTTCTTCCCCTGCTGATAGACATAATTTCTGTAGGGAGAGTTCAGAATGATTACTCTCCTTTTCTACAACACTTCCGGCTCCTCCATGGGTATATACATTAAAGATGGGCAGCCAGAAAATTTTTGCTTTGTGAAATTTCCTGTTTCATTTTTGAGAATGTAGGGATTTTTTCTGGATCTTTGTTCATTATGGGAGCTATGTTGTTAAGAGTGCACACTATTTGCAAAGAGGAAAATAGTGCATACTATTATTGATGAAGAAAAAACATAAAATGAAAGGTTTTTCTTGCTTATTTTTGTTGTGTCCTAGTTGTATCCCTCATTTTTTATCATTATATAACGCTTTGAAATGTTGATAAACGTTAAAATCAAATTTTAAATAAACTTAAAACTAATTATTAATGGCATGAAATATGTAATTGATGTTCCCATATTGTTTCAAATTATGCCAGTCTTTACTCTGTACTTCCTCTCTTAATAGAAACCACTAGCTGAATCCACGGTGTCCCGTCATTTACACGCAGTATAAATGCACGCAGTCAAATACGTGCCGACAATTTTGTGCAGGACAATTGCATGCAGGACACTTACACGCTATCAATCACATGCAACACAAATATGCTCAGACCAATTATGCGCAGGACAATGATGCGCACAACGAATGCGCGCATGATGGGTATATGCAGCACATGTGTGTGATCCTAAAAAACTGACATGCGCGCATGCGTTTATGTCAATCATAATTTTTTTGTGGTGCATGCGCATAAACACATATTAATGTGGCGCATGCATGCGATGCCTAGATGTGACACATGCACATGACCCCAAAAGCGGTGTTAAGCGCACATGCCTTGCATGACATATGCATGTGACGTGCGCACGTAACCTACGTGAAATTTCTGTTTCCATGGGTTACATAAGAGCATTTTCTGTTGCCATCTGTTTCATGGGAGCATTTTCCCGCAATTATCGCCGTGTATTTGACTGCATGCATTTGTTTTGCGTGTAATTGATGGTGTACCAGTAGAAGAGCAGAAGATTGTGTTACTGCTTGTGCTACAGAATGTGATCACGTGACTGGGCCGAGTGATGTACCCGACACATATTCATACCACCAGACACCTGCTAAAACCAAACACAAAACATACAAGTTTACATCCATACAGCAAACATGCCATTAAAATCCCTGATCAGGTCTTCCCAACTCCTCCTGGTTAGTCCCCGGGTCTTCTCTGGACTCTTCGTCTCTCTAGGATTCTCCAGAGTCCTTCCTGATCCTCCATTAGCCCTCCAGGTTTTTGGCAGTGTCTTGTGTAGGGTTACCAGTTCCACCCAACCCCACCCCATTATGCCCCAGTCCCACCCCCAATCCCACCCTAGCCCCGCTTCTTGCTGCCTGCTCTTGTTGGGCAGGAGGGCATCCGTGCATGCGCAGATGCCCTCCTGCCAAACGTGATTTCAAGGAAGCTTTTCAAAACCCGAACAAAGTACCAGGTTTTGAAAAGCCGTCTGGACCCCCGAACATGTCCTCGAAAAGGAGGACATGTCCGGGGAAATGTCATCTGGTAATCCTAGTCTGGTGCCAATTATTGGTTCCTCCGCCAGTTGCCACTGGCCCAGCCAGGCCCTCCTCTGGACCGCTCCTCAGTCCTTTGACCAATGATCCTTGGGTCCTTGGACTCTCTCAACTCTCTGTTACTTGGTTGTCATATCAGTCACACATGCACTGAGAGTTCTCCTAGCCCCTCAGTCATCTTCTCACCAATGTATGCACCAAGGATTCCTAGGTGCTTTGTCATCCAGTCGTCTTATCCAGCACACATGCACTGAGGGTTTTTCCAGCCCCTTAGTTGTCTTCTTGCTGACGCATGCACTGAGGACACCTGGATTCTCATTCACCAGTCTCATCTCCAGCCATCAAGCCTAAGCCCCTCAACTCCAGGCTCTACCAGGTCCCCGACTACTTCTTTAGCTCTTTCCCTGCAGATGTATAGGTTATCGTGGACCATCCCACCACTGGGTTTCCTCTGCTGTACCAGTCCCCTCCTGTCAGGACTGGTCAGCCAAATAGGGCCAGATCTTTTTCCCAGAACTCTCTCTCTCTCTCTCTCTCTCTCTCTCTCTCTCTGTTGGTGCATAGGTCCCCATGGACCCTCCCACCACTGGATTTTTGTTCTCCACTGCACCAGTGCCCCATCAGGACTGGTCAGCCTGGCCATTCTACTCTTCTGCACAAGGCTCCCTACCAATGCTGGAGTTAGGCCAAAGCCAGCATTCCTCTTGCCACAAGTACCCAGCTCCCGAAGAAACTTCTTGCCTTCTAAGCTCTCTATGCTGGGAGCTTTACCTTTTAGCACCACAATCCACTCAGGGTGAGTGGACAGCAACACTAGCAACACTATCAGCTCTATACAGATTAGCTCTTCACTCGGGCTCAATGAGCTCTATTGCTCTGGCTCCCTCCGCTGGCCAGTGACAGGTACTCCACCCTGTCACAAATGGCTTTTACCATTTAGTAAGGTTATACAGACCATATATGTCCCCTCACTAAAATACATGTGCCTTCCTTACATGCTATCATAATCCTTTAAACTACAGAGGAATAGACAATAAAAAATATTAACATTACAGAACTTGTACCACAACTAGAGCTATATCAAATAGTATATTTTACTATTTTGCTGAAAATGAATAACCACTGCCCACCATACCTACTGAAAACCTCCAGTACACTATTCCGCATGCTACTCCTATAATGGATACAAACTCTACTCACAGAGGGCCAGTTCCCACAAGTCCTCAGCAAAATTATTATAACTCCGATCCTAAAAGACCCCAAAGGACCAACAGATCAATCATCCAACTACAGACCCATAGCCTCAATCCCATTCTACATCAAACTAATGGAAGGCCTCGTAGCTAAAGCCCTAAATGGATATCTAGAAAACCACAATTTACTCCACCCTATACAATCTGGCTTCAGAACCAACTACAGCACTGAAATCCTGCTAGGAACACTCATGGACATCGCGAGACAACACCTCAGCACAGGCAAGAAAATGTGAATCATACAACTAGACCTCTCCGCAACCTTTGATCTAGTTGACCATGACATCCTCCTACGAACTCTAGACTCAATAGGAATTACAGGAAAGGTACTAACATGGTTCAAAGGTTTCCTACAATCCAGAACCTATAGAGTCAAAACAAACAAAGAAAAATCAGAACCATGGCCCAACCCATGTGGAGTTCCCCAAGGATCACCCTTTTCTCCAACACTCTTCAACCTATACAAACTAGGCATTACCTCCTACAGCTACGCAGATGACATCACCTTAATCTTCCCTTTCAACCAACCCGAGCCTACCATGATAGGCAAAATACACAGGACACTTGAAAAAGTTGCAACATGGATGAAAGAACACAAACTAAAACTTAACCCTGACAAAACAAACTTCATCCTCCTAGAAAACAACAAAACCCCATCCTTAACTAACCTAGTAATAAACTCGGTATCATACCCCATTCAACCCTCACTAAAACTCCTAGGAGTACTGATAGACAGAGGAGGTACCATGCAACCACAAATCAACAAAATAATAAAAACATCATTCGCAACCATGAGAAACCTAAGACAAGTCAGAAAATTCTTTGACAGGAAACAATTCCAGCTAGTGGTTCAATCACTAATACTAGGCCTAATAGACTACTGCAACATACTATATCTCCCCTGCCCAGCAACCACGATAAAACAACTTCAAACAATACAAAACACAGCCCTAAGACTTATCTACTCACTGAAGAAATATGACCACATCACAGAAGCATACCACGAATCACATTGGCTCCCAATACAAGCCAGAGTACACTTCAAATTCCACTGCCTTCTTTTCAAAGCTATAAACGGACACAGTCCTACCTACTGGAACAATCGACTAACCCAAATCACCTCAACCAGACACAGGAGAACCCACACAATTTTCACACACCCACCAACCAAAAATGTCAAAAGACGAAAAATGTATGATAACCTACTGGTCACCAGAGCAGCAAAACTGGACCGACAGCTCACTAATCTGCTGACTTTGACTACAGACTACAAAACCTTCAAAAAAGAAACAAAAACCCTACTCTTCAAAAAATACATAAAACCAATATAACACAACCAAACAGGCTCGGAACTCCTCCTGCAATTACCAACTACTCCTTAACAAATAATAAAATGCTCAAACTTTTCCTAAGTACTTCTTAATATTTTAACAATATGTTTCTTCCTATTATCATAACAACTCTTATGTAATCCGTCTTGAACCGCAAGGTAAAGGCGGAATAGAAATCACTAATGTGATGTAATGTATTATTTGGTTGAATATGAATACCAAATATGAATAATGGGCAATGAGCTTTAACATAAATAATAATAATTAAAAACACAACCAACATGAAATCAGAGATCAAGTGTTAACATAAGAACATAAGAACATAAGCAGTGCCTCTGCTGGGTCATACCAGGGGTCCATTATGCCCAGCAGTCCGCTCACGCAGCGGCCCATCAGGTCCAGGACCTGTTAGTAACCCTCTATCTATACCCTTCTATCCCCTTTTCCTTCAGGAAATTATCCAATCCCTTCTTGAACTCCAATACCGTACCCTGTCCTATCACGCCATCTGGAAGCACATTCCAGGTGTCCACCACCCATTGGGTGAAGAAGAACTTCCTAGCATTGGTTCTGAATCTGTCCCCTTTTAATTTTTCCGAATGCCTTTTCGTTCTTGTAGTTTTCAAAAGCTTGAAGAATCTGTCCCTCTCCACTTTCTCTCTGCCCTTCATGATTTTGTAAGTCTTTATCATATCTCTCTAAGTCTCTGCTTCTCCAGGGAAAAGAGCCCCAGTTTCTCCAATCTTCCTGCATATGAAAGGTTTTCCATACCTTTTCTCAAACGTGTCACTCTCTTCTGAACCCTCTCGAGTATCGCCATATCCTTCTTTAGGTATGGCAACCAATATTGGATGCAGTATTCCAGATGCGGGCACACTATCGCCCGATACAATGGGAGGATAATTTCTTTCATTCTGGTTGTAATACCCTTCTTGATTATACCTAGCTTTCTATTTGCTTTCTTAGCGGCCGCTGTGCACTGTGCCGACGGCTTCATGGTCTTGTCCACTATTACCCCCAAGTCCCTTTCTTGGGGACTCCTTGAAAAATGCCCCTTTTTGCTCTGGATGCACAGCGGCAGTCACAAGGCCTAAGAAGCCTCTAGATACATCTAAAACCCATTTTGATTATTGGCACATGGACGACCTGTCTTTTAGGTTGTCCAAGTGCCAATTTAGGTGGGTTTTTAGATGTATTTTCGTTTCGATTATGTACCTCATAGTGTTTTTATTGGTTTACTTGAGAACGCCTATGCATATAATCACATAAAAATAGGCATGGTTTTCCTAGCATCTGTTTTTATACATGTATATTGTGGTTTCATAAGTTCTTAATTGCTTATAAAATCACGCGCGTTTTATCTTTAGATAAATTTGACTTCCAATCCCTTCCAGTCTCCTGAATCGCAAAGATGAAACTCATCATGAAGCTAAAGTGTATACCTTAAAATTAAGGTAAATGGTGAAAACACCTACCTAATCATTCTCTTAGCTGGCAACTGGCTCTTAGTAACAATTACAGACTTGCCCAGTGAAATACTGACTGGGAGGTAACCTTAATCATTATCCTGAGATGCATATATTTCATTTTGAACTTTTTTTTCTGGAATTCCCCTGGATATTTAAAACTACTACTGTCAGACACAGTGCCTGAGCCCTGCTGGAATGTAACCAAGACCTCCTAGATCTTAAGCCTTATTCAGTTGATTCATCCTGCAAAATCATTCTTAGGACAGGAGACTTTTTTTTCTATATAAGGAGAAATGTTTAATAAAGCATTTACTTTTTTAAATATTCATACATTTTGTTTTCTTTTAGGGAGAGAAGTTATCAACATGAGTTATTGTTAACACATGCTATTTTACTGTTTACTATTAGTAACTAGGTCTCATTGCATAAAATAGAACATATGATAAAATAACACATCTTAATGGTAAAATAACATATCTTAAAGTTAGCCTATATTAATAACCATGTTCCTTGGGGCATTAAGATGTGTTATTTTACCATAATTCATTTTATTTATCACAGGCCTCATTTTATGCAATAAGATATACTTACTAATAGCTGGAGTTAACAATAAAATAACATAGAAACATGATGGCACATAAAGGCCAAATGGTCCAACCACAGTAACCATTATCTTTTCCTTTCTCTAAGAGACCTTCAAAATACTGAAAGGAATCGACAAAATAGAGCAGAGAAGATTATTTACATTGTCCAATTTGACACGGACAAGAGGACATGAAATGAAGCTAAGGGGGGACAAGTTCAGGACTAATGTCAGGAAGTTCTGCTTCACACAGAGAGTGGTGGACATCTGGAATACTCTCCCAGGGGAGATTATTGCGGAATCGACAGTCCCAGGCTTCAAAAGCAAACTAGATGCATATCTCCTTGAGAAAGGCATATAAAGATATGGTGGCTATAAATAAACCAGGTGTATACCTGGCGGGGCCTCCGCGTGTGCGGATCGCCGGACTTGATGGACCGAAGGTCTGATCCGGAGATGGCGCTTCTTATGTTCTTATGTTCTTAGATCCCATGTGCCTGTCCTAAGCTCTCTTAAATTCAGACAGTGTCTCCTAATCCACCACCTCTTGCAGGAGACTGTTCCATATATCTACCACCCTTTATATAAAAACGTATTTCCTTAGTTTAATCCTGAATCTATCACCTCTTAACTTCATGCTATGCCCTCTAATTGCAGCGTTTTCTTTCAAATGAAAGAGACTCGACTCATGCGCATTTACATTACACAGGTATTTAAACGTCTCTATCATATCTCCCCTCTCCCGCCTTTCCTCCAAATTATACAGATTGAGATCTTTAAGTCTGTCCCCATACGCCTTATGATGAAGACGACATACCATTTTAGTAGCCTTCTTCTGGACCGACACCATCCTTTATATATCTTTTTGAAGGTACGGCCTCCAGAATTGTACACAATATTCTAAATAATAATAATAATTTATTTTCTTGTATACCGCCCCACCGACAGTTCTAGGCGGTTCACAACAGAAAACTGAGACATTTCAGCAAAACATACAATTTCAAAAGTACACTACTACATACAACAGCATTGGTTAAAAATACAATTTCAATACATTGCTATCAATTAATGCAAGTTTAAAATAATTGAAATATAAAAACACCATCACGAATAATAAAAATTAACATTCTTCTTCATCAAAAAGTAAGTTTTTATAATTTCCAAAGGGGCATCAATACCTCCTTTTTCCTACTGGCTATATCTCTCCCTATGCAACTTAGCATCCATCTAGCTTTCACCATCACCTTTTCAACATGTTTGGCCACATTAAGATCATAAAGCCAACATTAAGAAAGGAAAAAAACCTCTCTCCAAAAATATAAAATGTCACCAAGAAAACAGAGAAAGTTAATGCATAATAGTGTTCTAAGAATTAAAAAGACAAGGATCAGAGGACCTCAAACACCCAACCATCACCCTCCAATGAGAGGCTTACTGGGATATGATTTTTATCATTAGTCCGAGAAACCTTGTTAAATTTTTTATTTATTTATTTTATTATTATCAATTTAGTAAATGTATGAAGTCCAAATCGGACCAGATGTGGACTTTGTACATTTACTAAAGAACTATACAGTTGATTCCATTAAAGATCCATTTGGGCTTTTTTGTCCCACACCAATACGAGCTAAGTCTTTTTTGGGGGACTTTTATAGATACAGTATGTGGATACAGTTTTAAATTTGGGGTGATAAATTCACTTGGTGATGAACACAAATGATTTTTTACTATTAATTAAATTGATAATAATAAAATAAATAAATAAAAAAATTTCTCGGACCAATGATAAAAATCATATCAAAGTAAGCCTCTCATTGGAGGGTGAGGGTTGGGTGTTTGAAGTCCTCTGATCCTTGTCTTTCTAATTCTTAGAACACCTTTATTTCTATTTCAAGATGCATTTGATATGTGACATGACACTTTTATACTTCTTACGTCTTATTATGACCATCAAATTTATCAATTCCCTTTGTTCCTTATTGTGTTTTCCCTTTTATGTAAATTTCAACAAATACAGATATTGTAACTTTTCCCTCCTTTCCTGCCCACTCATGTAAGTCCTTATCTTAACTGTTTTATATTGTTTGTCTGTTGTCTAATTCGTCTAAACTGTATGTGAAACCACCACCTGGTGGCTTTTAAATTGTACATCGCTTAGATATGTTTTTATAAGCGATTCATCAAATGCAAATAAACTTGAAACTTGAAACTTTATGCATTAACATTCTCTCATTTCAAAAAATACATCCAAAATTTTTTTTGTTTCGAAAATTGTCTAACTATATGTCCTGCCGATCTGATCGTCCAAGTCGCTAAATCGTCCATCTTTATACCACATTTTCGTCCAACTTTTCGTCCAAGTCAAAAATGCCTAGAACAAGCCCTGTTGAACGTGGGAGGGGTCTGCAAAGTGATGGACTGAAAACCCAGACATGGTACCTAAATAGTGGGGTACCTTACAAGGCACTGCTGTGAACTTCACAAAAAGGGTGCCATGTCATCATCTCACTACAGCTCCCATATAGGTCATGGTGAGCCCCCCAAACCACCTCCAGAATCCCCTAGACCCACTTATCTACCACCCTAATAGCCCTTATGGCTGCAGGAGCCACTTATTTGCCAGTAAAAAATGGTTTTAGGGGTGTATAGAGGAGTGCACATGTTTAATTATTAATGCAGTGATTACAGGGGCTTATGGGCATGGGTCCTTCTCTCCATGAGTCCCTAACCCACCCCCAAGATGGCTTAAGCTGCCTCTGTGTAGGACGACTAGGCTTTCCTATGCCAGGCTGCCAGGTGATGATGGTCTGGAGGCTGAATTTTAAAGGTGTGATTACAATTTTTCTGGGGTTGGGGATGGGGGTTGGTGATCACTGAGGTAGTGTGTGGGGGGGTCTGTTTTATGTGTTTACAGTGACTTTAGGTGGGTTTTTGTGTCCATGTTTTACTTGGTCTAAGTCACAACATCCAAGTTTCGTCTAGGCTCTATTGTAAAACTTTCAGTTATACATGCTGTACGACTAAGTCTAAGCCGGCCCACGTCCCGCCCAACTTCCACCCTTGACATTCCTCCTGAAATGCCCCGTTTAGCTTTGGTCGTTCAGCGACACTATGAAGGCCTAGGTCATTTAGAAATACGTCCAAAACCTGTTTTTATTATTGGCACTTGGATGTATTTGGACAATGTTCGTCCAAGTGCCGACTTAGGCCGGTTTTTGGACGTTTTTCTCTCGATTATGACCCCATAGACAACAAAGTTTTTATGAAATAACTTCACTATAGGCATTTATTTAGGCCCTCTTTTACTAAGGTGTGCTAACCGATTAGCGCACGCTAATCAATTTAGCGCATGCTAAACGCTAATGTGTGCATGTTGTCTATGGATGCGTTAGCGCACCTTAGTAAAAGAGGGGGTTAGTCTTCACATGTAAATAAGTAGTTAAAAAATAATCCCCATTATGTGTATTTGAATGCTCACTGTTTCTCTTTAGACTGTTAAGTAATTACTTATGAGCAACTGTTTGTGACCTTTCCATTTATGAGGGTGCTAACAGTTTATTATTAAAGGAAAAAAGAGATGAAAAAGAGTGAAAAGAAATTAGATGAAGGGTGACATGGGAATATACACATGCTTACAAGAAGTGGCAACCCTTAATTATGTTGGAAGCTTGAACTTCCTTTTGCCTCATTATGAGTGTGTTAAAGTCCTCATATTTATCACCCAAAAATAAATCTAACATTTGCATCATTCTGATTGTAGGTTTTCCTGATAATATTTCAACGACATACTGTGAGAACTTCCTTCGCTGAAAGCCAAACAAAAGCTGTGTGCACAAAAGATCTTACTCATAAGTATATACATAAAACTCAGTCAAAAAGTGTTAGTCAACATAAACCATTTACTGTATGTGACTGAAAAGGGCAAAAAATGTTGCAATATTTGGATGTGTCATTCCTGAGCCTATTTCATAAAGGTGAGGGATAATCTAACAGTGATTATTTAGAACCTTATAAAATAAAGATTGGTTCCATAGTCATATATGGGGCAATTTTAAAACTGGCCACCTAATTTTCAAACAAAAATATGTGATTGAAGACTGTCACTGGAAAATTTACCCATAAACTTTTTGTACTTGATAGTTTATACTAGTAAGATTTCTGTGAAAAGCAACTTTGTAAGCTGGCATCAATAGTTCTCCCAATAATCAGCAGTTACACACATAATTGTTAAGTACTATTCCATACAAAGTGCACCTCATTGTTTAGTGCACAGCTTTCAGAGGATGTACATGTGGGTGGAGCATGGGCATGTCACCAAGTGATACATGCAATTTATAAAATACTATCAGTTACATGTATAGCATAGCAGACTTAAGTACGTCCACTTCTACCAGCCATTGACCTATCTGTTGTAAGTAGGCACATCTAACTTTGGCATGCTAATGAAGCTTTGCATTAATACTCTATAATAGCTTATGCAAACATTTGAGCCATTATAGAAATAGTGCTAAGCACATGAAGAGTAAAATGGGATGCCAATGTATAGAATTGCTGCCATAGATTTGAAGGTTAATATAGACATACACTAGGCATACAGGTCTGTCTTGCTGGGTATATACGCAAGGGCAATTCTATAACAATGTGCCTGTCTTTAGGTGCAAGAATGTGTGTAAATTTCTGTACCAAAACAGGGAGCCAACCCAGAATTAACTGAAATGGTAATTGTAAAAGCCCATTTTTAAACTAGCTAATGCAACTCCTGGGACATAACAATAAACCAACAATGACCTTCTTTAACTTGTAACTATATATTTGAAACCATGACCTAACTACCGTATTTTTCACTCCATAAGATGTACTTTTTCCCCAAAAAAGTGGGTGGAAATAAAGGTGTGTCTTATGAATCGAATACCCGCCCCCCCCGGTACCTTTTTGAAATTGCTGCCGTTCAGCGCTGTAACCTGCACTTCTGCCCTTTCCTCCAGCTGACTCATCTGGCAGCGTCAGACAAACCAAGTCACACGCACTTGTGATCATCTTACCACCCTCTCGCATGCACCGTCCGGCATCCCTCCACCCCCCTCTCTCCTTCCCTCTTCCTTCACCCGTCTTCCTACAAACTCGCCAGTTTTTTTGCTCCTGGATAGCGGCAGTGACTCACATGGGTTGCCTGCAGCAGCCCTGGAGCCTTCCCCCTTAGCTGCTGCATTCCATCCCGCCTACTGGAAACAGGAAACTGCGTCGGGGGGGGGGATGGAACAAAGCTGAGGGGAGAAAAAGTTGCATTAAAGGGGGTAGGATGGTAACGCGGGCAGCTTCTGCAACTTGATGCCAGGGACCTCAAAGACAGTTTGAAGGTAGGATGGGGAGGGGGAAATGTTGGACAGAGGGTGGCTGGGATAGTTGTTCAGCTTCTGCAACTTGATGCCAGGGACCTCAAAGACAGTTTGAAGGTAGGAGGGGGTTGATAGACAGGGTCGGGGGAAAAGGCTGGACAGAGGTGGCTAGGTCGGTTGTTCAGCTTCTGCTGCCTCCCATTTGCCTGTCATTGCTCTTGAAGGTGTCCACGTGTTGGGATTGCCTGTCTGTCACTAGGCCACTAGGCCTGCCTGCCCTGTCCCGGCCTACCACTAGACCACCAGAGAGGGAACAGGGTAGAGAGCCTGGAAGGGAGAGGGGACAGGGTGCAGAACCTGGCAAGGAGTGGGGTGCAGAGACTGGCAGGAAGAATTTGGTTCAGAATGTTTTTTATCTTATTTTCCTACCCTAAATCTAGGGTGCGTCTTATGGGCAGTTGCGTCTTATGGAGCAAAAAATATGGTATATTAATAAATGATCTACTTATACTAGCAACTCTGTTGAATGGTGGGAGCCACAGGGGTCATGGCCTCCCCAAAACTTGGCAATGATTTGGCTACCCCACCTTACCTCCTCTTCTGGCGGCTATAATTTTAAATCTTCGGTGTGCAGGCTATGTTCATTTTTTTTCCCTTCCTCTCTCCCCTCCCCGCTCCAAAGCGAGACCCTACAGCATTATCTCTTTAGCTCTGGAAGCCTCCACACCTGCCCTCCTGGGTCACTGTTATTCTAAATGTTCGGCAGCCGCAGCGCAGCTTAGCATTGAAACAAGCATTCTGCCATCCGTCTGCCCCGGAAGTCTTCATTCAGCAGCGACTTTCTGTTCCCGCCTAGGCGGGCTGCCGCTGAATGAAGAATTCCAGCCAGGGCAGGCCGATGGCAGAATGCTCATCTCATGGACGTTGTGCCATGGCTGCCAGAACATATAAAATAACAGCGACCCGGGGGGAGCAGATGTGGGGGTAGTCTGGAGATGAAGAGGTCGTACCACAGGATCCCACGGGGGAGGGAGGAAGGAAGGAAAGAAGAACATAGGCTACATGTCACTTGTTGGGGGTAGGGGGTTGGTAAGACAGGGAGGACATATGCTGCAGAAGCTATGGGTGACTGAGAAGGCAGGGAAGAACAGATGTTGCTTGGGCTAGGGGGAAGCAGGGAAGGACAGATGTTGCATGGGCTGGGATGGGGTTGGGAAGGACAGATGCTGCACGGGCTGGGGGAGGCAGGGAAGATTAGATGTTGATTGGCTGGGAGGGGGTTGGGAACTACAGATGCTGCACAGGCTAGAAGGGGTTGGGAATTATAGATGCTGCACCAGCTGGGCATTGAAAAGGACAGATGCTGCTTGGATGGGATGCTGGGGAAGATGGAAAAGAGAGCTGCTGCTAGTGGAGGAGGGAAGAGAAAAAATAAATTGTTGTACATAGGTGCATGGAGTGGGAGGGAAAGAGAGATGGCATACATGGGGAAAGGATGAAAGAGAGAGAATTGTTGGACATGATAGTAGTGGAGAAGAGTTAAGGAGAAATATTACACTGGAAGGGAGGACAAATGACTCAAAGAAGGGAGAGATGTCAGCTTCAGGAGAAGGGTGATGGAAGAAGAGAGAGAGTTGGCAGACCACTGGAAAAGGAAAGAGAGATGCCAGATGAGAGAAAGGAAGGAGAGGAGCAAGAGATACCAAACTGCGGGAAGGAGAGGAGAGAGATGATAGACCATGGGAAGAGGGAGGGAAGGAGAGATACCAGACCATATGAGGAAGTAAGGGGAAATATAGAGATGTTAGACCATGGGAGAGAGAGGGAGGAGATGGTGCACAGCAATGGGTGTGGCAGGGAAGAAAAAGAGAAGAAATGTTTCCTATGGGATAGATGGGAATAGGTGAGAAGAAAGAGAGAGAAGATGGTGCACATGGATACATGGGAAGGGAAGGAAAGACATGGAAAAGGATTGGTGTATCTATTACATAGAAACATAAAAACATGATGGCAGATAAATGGCCCATCCAATCTGCCCATACGCAGTAACCATTATCTCTTCCTCTCTCTAAGAGATCCCACGTGCCTATCTCAGGCTTTCTTGAATTCATTCATAGTGTCTGTCTCCACCACGTCTTCTGGGAGACTGTTCTATGTATCTACCACCCTTTCTCTAAAAAAGTATTTCCTTAGATTACTCCTGAGACTATCACCTTTAAACTTTATCCTATGCCCTCTCATTCCAGAGCTTCCTTTTAAATGAAAGAGACTCCACTCATGCACATTTACATCACATAGGTATTTAAATGTCTCTATCATATCTCCCCTTTCCTCCAAAGTATACAAATCTTTAAGTCTATCCCCATACACCTTATGACGAAGGCAATGCAACATTTTAGTAGCTTTCTTCTAGACTGACTCCATCCTTTTTATATCTTTTTGAAGGTGCAGCCTCCAGAATTGTAAGAACATAAGAACATAAGAAGTTGCCTCCGCTGAGGCAGACCATAGGTCCATCCTGCCCAGCGGTCCGCTCCCGCGGCGGCCCATCAGGCCCATTGCCTGAGCAATGGTCTATACCTATCTATACCCCTCAATCCCTTTTTCTTCTAGGAATCTATCCAAACCTTCTTTGAAACCATTTAAGGTTTTCTTGTCTACAACAGCCTCTGGAAGCGCGTTCCATGTATCCACCACCCTCTGAGTGAAAAAGAACTTCCTAGCGTTTGTTCTAAACCTGTCCCCTTTCAATTTCTCCGAGTGCCCCCTTGTGCTCGTGGTGCCCCTTAATTTGAAAAATCTGTCCCTGTCTACTTTTTCTATGCCCTTCATGATCTTGAAGGTTTCTATCATGTCTCCTCTAAGTCTTCGCTTCTCCAGGGAGAAAAGTCCCAACTGCTTCAATCTGTCGGTATATGGGAGATTTTCCATTCCCTTTATCAGTTTAGTTGCTCTTCTTTGTACTCCCTCAAGTACCGCCATGTCTTTCTTGAGGTACGGTGACCAGTACTGGACACAGTACTCCAGATGCGGCCGTACCATTGCACGATACAACGGTATGATGACTTCCTTCGTCCTGGTCGTAATACCCTTCTTAATGATACCCAACATTCTGTTTGCTTTCCTAGAGGCTGTGGCGCATTGCGCCGATGCCTTCAGTGATGCGTCTACCATCACTCCCAGGTCTCTCTCCAGGTTACTGACCCCTAGTGGTGTTCCCCCCATTTTGTATGTGAACATCGGGTTCTTTTTCCCCACGTGCATGACCTTGCATTTCTCCACGTTGAAGCTCATCTGCCATTTTTCGGCCCACTTTTCCAGCTGCGTTAGATCCTTTTGGAGATCTTTGCAGTCTTCCCTGGTTTGGGCCCTGCTGTATAGTTTGGTGTCATCTGCAAATTTAATGACTTCACACTTGGTTCCCGCCTCTAGGTCATTTAAATAGATATTGAACAGGAGCGGTCCCAGCACCGACCCCTGCGGAACTCCGCTCGTTACCCCTTTCCAGTCTGAGTAGTGGCCCTTCACGCCAACCCTCTGCTTCCTGTTTGCCAGCCAGTTTTTGATCCATCGATGGACCTCCCCTTGTACCCCGTAGTTCCATATCTTTTTAAGCAGTCTCTCGTGTGGCACCTTGTCGAAGGCTTGTACACTATATTCTAAATGAGGTCTCGCCAAAGTCGTATACAGGAGCATCAATACCTCCTTTTTCCTACTGGCCATACCTTTCCCTATGCACCTTAGCATCCTTCTAGCTTTTGCCATCACCTTTTTAACCTGTTTGGCTTCCTTAAGATCATCACATACAATCACACCCAAGTCCGGATCTTCTGCAGGGCAGGATTAATGAATAGGCCCAGTAGGCACATGCCTAGGGCCCGAAACAGTCAGGGGGGGCCCGCTGAAGGATGACTTACCAATATGCCAATTTTTTTTTCACATGGCAATGGGCCCCCCCTCCATGGCAACGGGACCCCACCCAACAACAATGACAACACCGCCCCCTCCCCCGGCATCAACAGACTGCAACGCAGCCTTCCACCGGCATCAAAGGCAACGTGGCCAATGCTGCTCCAAGAAGGTCCCGTAATGACAGCGTCTGCCGGTCCATCCCCTTCCTACGTCACTTACTTCTTCCAGCAGACGCAGTCATCGCGGGATCTTTATAGAGCTGAGCTGGCTGCATTGCCATTGATGCCGGCGGAATGCCGCATTGCTGTCCGTTGCCATTGCTGGGGGGGCATTTCCGTTGCCGTGTGGAAAGGGTGGTGGAGGGAGAGAAAGGGGTCAGATGCTGATGGAATTGGTATGCTGGGAAAGGGGAAAAACATAAGGGGAAGGATACTGAATGGATTTAGGTTGGAGGGAAGAAAGGGGGCAGATGTTGATGAAACTGGTGTGCAGGGAAAGGGGGAAGGGTATTGGATGGAATTGGGTTGGAAGGAAAGAAAGGGGGCAGATTCTGATGGAAGTGGGGGGAAGGGAGAGGAGAGAATGAAATGCCAGACCATGGGTGTGTGGGTGTGGGAGAGGGAAGGGAAGAAGAGGAGAGGAGAGCGATGTCAGACCTTTGGAGGAGAGAATGGAAAAAGATGGATGCCAGACCAATGGGAGTGAAGGGAAAGATGGAAGGGGGAGGCATATAGTTTCTGGAAGTGGCACAGAAGATGAATGGAAGAGAGTGACAAATAGATGAGGAGAGCAGAAACCAGAGAAGACAAAGGTAGAAAAAAAATTTCTATTTATTTATTTTTTTGCTTTAGGGGACATGGGCGGGGCAGGGCAGGGGCCCAGTGTACTTGTGTGCCTAGGGGCCCTCGAAGAATTAATCCTGCCCTGCTCTTCTGTCGTGCACATAAGTTCTTCACCCCTAAACTGAACTGTTCCCTTGGGTTATTGAAGCTCAAATGCATGACCTTGCCAAATTTCAGACCATTCTCCAAGCTTCACCAGGTCTTTTTTCATGTTATTCACACCATCCTGGGTGTCTACTCTATTGCAGATTTTGGTATCATCAGCAAAGAGGCAAATCTTACCCGACAGCCCTTCAGCAATATTGTTTATAAAAATGTTAAAAAGAACAGGCCCAAGAACAGAACCTTGAGGCACACCACTGGTAACATCATAGGCAGCGGAACGCTTTTTTGTTGGGGGGGGGCCCCCAAAAACACCGCCCCAGACTCCACCCCCATAATAAGAGTACTTGTAAATTCATTTCTTCCATTCATTTTTCATATACTGTACACACAATATAATCTTATTAACAATACATAATGGTAACCACAAAATTAAACTACACGAAGCACATTCATTTTCCCCTCCCCACTCCTGCATAGAATTTCTTCCTTTCTCCTCCACCCCAATATGCAGTGTCTCCCTCTCTTTCACTGTCCACTATCTCTCTGGGTGTCTTTCTCCAACTCCCTTTACTGCCACATTCAACATTTCTCCCTCTTTTATCTTCCAAACTGTGTGCAACATTTTTTGCCCCTGCCTACCAGCTCCATGCCCAACATTTCTCCTTCTATCACCCTCTCCAGCACCATGCCACACCTTTTCCTCCATTCCCTCCACTACTATCCAGTCCAACATTCCTCCCTCTTGCATCCCTTTCCATCTGTCTCACTGTTCCCTCTCCACCTCCATCTCACTCCTCTCCCACCACCATGTCCAACAATTCTCTCCTTCCCAACAATTCTCTTTCTTCCTTTCCCCATATACACCATCGCTTTTCCTCTCACACCCATGTTCAACAATTCTCACTTTCTATTCCCTCCTACACCTCACCATCTTTCCCTCCCTCCCTCCATCCTATGTCTCAAAGTCATGCCCCCTCCCTCCCAAGTTTGTGCCCCCTCTCTTCCTTCTGTGTCCCAACACATTCCCTTTTCTCCATTCTGTGCCCCAAGATAATGCCCATCCCTCCTTCATCATAAATTCACACTCCTTTACTTGCCTCAATGCGGCCTTCCCCTCCCTTTTGTGACCCAACACACCTTTCTCCCTCCCTCCCTTGTCACAAGTTCATGCCCCCTCTCAATGGTATATACCTGGGGGGCGGAGCTTGGCTCACTAGAGAATGGATGGCTGATTCAGTTGCTCTCCCTCTTTATGCCTATCTTCTTTATCTAATTTGATTTAAAGATATTTCTGTTAGATATTTGGTAAGAACTTGTGGGATACTGAGTTTAATTGATTGAACCCATATGGCTTCAAGCAAATAGAAATGTTCAGAAATTGTAGGAGTTGCTAAAAGGGTAAAACAGGATCTTTCTTTACCCTCTAAAGTTCCACTGCCTAAGGATCCAGCTGAATTAATTGAACAAGTATGTGTGGATTTGAATACAATCAAGGAGCCATTAAAAGGAGTAACAGTGGAGATTAGTGGAGTTAAAGAAGAATTGGCTGAATTAAAACAACAAATGGCTTTATGTAATGCATGGATGGATCAGATGGAAAATCGTTTGTCAGGGGCTGAGGACACACTTCTGCAGTGTAAAATGGACCAAGGCAAAATAAACTGGCTCATGCAGGTAGTTGAAGAACAGGAGAACAGAAATCGTAGAAATAATATACGAATTCTTAGTTTAAAGAAAGTTTGGAAAATGGGAAAATGATTGATTTTCTAACCAAATTAATTTCAGAAGTGCTGTCACTGAGGTTCAAACAATCGTTTGAAATTGAAAGGGCACATCATCCTAGAATACAAATGGTTAATTGGAGTGTCAGTGACAGTTGAGAATAACAGCCTCTTTCATAACTGCATGATTTATTAAATTCATCATAAGTTCAGTTGAAATGACAGCTTATATTTTCAACATTTTAAAGTGCAGATAATAATAAAATTATTTGATAAGGAATGACTGAAAAGATTTATTTAATTTGGAAAGAAGAAGCAGATTCATTGAGCAGGGAAACATTAACAGATGTCAGTGTGACTATGTGAAGTGGATGCTGGGGGGAATAACTGCTGTGTATATACTGTTTGTTTCATTAAAATGATAGATAAAAGTTCCTCACTCAGCGTCTGCAGGAAACTTTCAATGGTGTTGTTCTTATCAGGAACCACTTTCACTGTTTTAGGTGGTGAAAGTGCTGCACAGACAGTTTTAAAAGTTTATAAGTGTCAGAGCTGTTACCACCGTGGCTAAAATCCACACTACAGTTTTGTAAAGGGGGAGGGGTTAGTTTGTGATGACATTCCATACTAGGCGAAGGTGTTTTCTGTGTTCTGTGTGTTCGAAAGACATGGTTTTCTGTTAGGATTGACTGTGCAGCATTGATCTGTACTAGTCTGGCTTGTTTAGTTTTACAATGGGTGTATTGCTGTCATACTGCTCACTGCAGTATGTAAGTTGCTGCCTTTTCCTAGGTACTCTTGTGTGATGTGAGGCTTGTTACTAAAAATCATGTTTTTCGTACAGATGGGGGGGGTGCCCAAAAATGATGGGCCCCGGGTGTCACATATGCTAGGTACGCCACTGCTTATTATTGATTTTTTTGGATAGTAAAGTAAGAATTGAGCACTATTTAGTTTTTTCTTTTAATCTAGATATATATTAATTGTCTTCATTAAGATTGATGCATATTGGTCATAAATATTCTAAGGTTATTTATTATAAGATTCAGATAGTATTGAATGAATAAGTTTAATATGAATGAATTATAGGTTTTATATATTGTATTAATTGAAGACAACGTTGCTTTACCAGAATGCAAGAATTTAAGTATTAGTAGTAATTTATTAGTAATGTAATATTGTAATATTGATGCAAATTTGATTAATTATAGGGATTATAAATGGATTTTAGAGTAAATAGATTTCCTCAGAAGATAGATATTGTGCTTCATAGGAATTAAGTTTATAAAGGGCATGGGGGGAGGGGTGGGTTGAGGGTCTGTTGTCTCGAACCAAGTTCACCATGTCAATTTGTCTTGGTAAGGGTGGAGGGGGGTGGGAAGGGTTGGGATAGGGGGGATAGGTAAAGTTCTGGATGTGTATGGGAATTTATTTATTGGGGAATACTTTGGTAGGAAGGATTCTGATTGGAATGTTTGGTTTATTTATCTAGGATGTCTTTAAAAATATTCTCATTAAATGTCAATGGCTTCAATAATCCGATTAAGAGAAAGAAAACACTTAATTTTTTAAAGAAACAGAATGCTGATATCTATTACATTCAAGAGACTCACTTAAATGCCACAGAAGTTCTTCTTCACTCAGAGGGTGGTGGACACCTGGAATGCGCTTCCAGAAGAGGTGATAGGACAGAGGACAATATTGGGTTTCAAAAAGGGATTGGATGACTTCCTGAAGGAGAAAGGGATTACAGGGTATAGATAGAGGGTTACTATACAGCGTACTACAGGATTAGGGTATAAACATTTTAGGCGGTAGAGAACTTACAGGTCATGGACCTGGGGTGCCGCCGCGGGAGCGGACTGCTGGGCATGATGGACCCCTGGTCTGACCCGGCAGAGGCAATGCTTATGTTCTTAATCAAAAAAGCTAAAAGGAGGTTGGATTAGTGAATGTTTATTTGCCCCTGCTGTGGGTAAAAAAGCTGTGGTGGTTATCTTAGTTAGTAGCAAGTATTTAGCTACATTTAAATTAAAATCTGCAGATCTCCTTGGCAGATGGATCCATGTAGACATGAGCTTGGGGGAAAACAAGATGTCGCTTTTTAATGTAAACGCCCCTAATTTGCATCAGAATGAATTTTTTTAAGACTCTTCAACAGTTGATACTACTACTGGCTGCTTCTAATGTAGTTGTGGCAGGGGACTTTAATGCACTGACGGATCCATTATTGGATATAAAGCCTAGTATAATAATAAAGTTGTTAGGATTAGATAATCTGGTGCATTCATGTGCACTCAAGGACTTATGGAGGATTCTCCATTTTAATGATCGGGAATTTTCTTTTTGCTCCTAGGTTCATAAATCCTTTTCATGAATTGATTATGTTTTTGTATCAGATACTTTAGGTAATAAAGGCCACCATAGATCCAATTATTTTGTCTGATCATGGTGGTGTTTGGATTGAATTTAAATTTGCAGATTAAGATTCTAGTAGACCTGTATGGAGATTTAATAATACATTGCTTGCAGACTCAAAATTTCTTCAAGAATTTCAATTAAAAATGAATGAATATTTTCAAATTAATGCCTCAGAGGAAATTTCATTGGAGACTTTGTGGGATGCCTTTAAAGCTACCATGAGGGGACAAATAATCTCATATTCAGTTCATATTAGGAAACAATTTATAAAGGAATTTTCTGATCTGGAGCAAAATATTAAAGACTTGGAGTAACAATTGGCTTTGAAGTGGGAACAATCTATTCTACAAGCTCTTTTAAAAGCTAAATATAAATACAATGAGATTTCCTCTCAGCTGACTAGAAAAAAATTGTTTTTTCAACAGGCTTTGTGTTATGGAAACTCGAATAAGACGGGAAGAATATTAGCTAATTATCTCAAATTAAAAAAAAGAAAAGTAAAAATTGTTGCGATTAAAGATGAAAAGGGTGAGACTCACTCTCAAATTGCAAGTATTTTAAAACAATTGTTAGAGTTTTATAAAGCTTTGTATTCTTCTGAGTCTTATTCAAATAAGGAAAATGAAGGTTTAGAATTTTTGAGATTAATTAAGGGACCTAAAATTCCTGATCATATGAGAGAAAGTCTTGAGGCACCTATATCAATGAAAGAATTACAAACAGCATTGAAGTCCCTTAGAGTTGGATCCATTCTAGGTGGTGATGATTTTACTGTAGAGTTTTACAAGTCATTCCAAATTACCCTGTTACCTCATCTTTTAAATTTATATCAGGCTCAACTAAAGGTTGTATATCAGGTACTATGGCAGAATTGTTAACTATTGTTTTACCAAATCCAAATAGAGATCCCATGTTGGTTTCAAATTACAGGCCTATTTCTTTGATAAATGTGGATGGAAAATTTTTGGCTAAGTTATTGGCTTAACACTTAGCCAAGGCTCGCCCATACATTATTGGTATGAATCAAACGGGGTTTGTTGCTCAAAGGTATTCTTTTCATATGTTGAATTTAACAAAAGCCATGGATGATCCGGCTTTCTCTGTTTATTTGGATGCAGAGAAGGCCTTTGATCGTGTAGAATGGATCTTTATGTATCAAGATATGGATTGGTTTGGTATTGGTTCTGGATTTATACAAATGATTCAAACCTTGTATAGCTCCCCCTTTGCTAGATTATCTAATATAATAAAAGGCTAGGCCGCGCATGCGCACTTCCTATGCGTGCATCCGTTTTCCATGAGCTGTAGCGACCCATAGGAAGTGCGCATGCGCGGCTTACGGTTCTTTCAGGCGGATGTCGGCCGCGGCGGCTGTCAGCGGCTGCAGGCCGCGGCAGCTGTAGCCCATCGCGGCCGAGCACGGAGACGGATCGAAGTTTTTTTCAACTTCAAAGACGCTGCAGTAGCTCCTCTCACGAGCCGCTCCTGCGTCGGAGAAGGCGGCGATCGTGAGAGGAGCCGCTGGAAACTTACACTGCTGGGGGCTCAGCTAATGCTGCGGCTGCTGCACAGGGAAGTAGGGAAGGAGATAGGAAGAAAGGGACCGCTCTGATGTCGCCCTCGCCTTCTGTTTTTCTGAAAAATACACCAGCCTCGGCAGCGGTTCAGAAACATTCCGCCGGGGGGAGGGGGGAGAACCGCGGCACATTGAAAGCAGGAAGGGGAGCTACAGCCAACATTCCTGAATCACAGCTGAGGCCAGCAGATTTTTCAGTGAGACAGAAGGTGAAGGCAATATCGAAATGGAATGGAGAGAAGAGGGAGAACATGCTGGGCCGAGGAAATTCCCTGGACTAACTTTTTTTTTATTTTTATAAAAGTAAAAAGGGGGAGAGTATTAAAAGAAGTGCCAGACTGGGCATGGGGGACAGCTTATGGGGCCAAGAACAGAGGAGAGAGAGAGATGGTAGGTAATGGTCTGAAGGGAGAGAAGCTGGATCTGGGGAAAGAAGGGAGGACTATTGGGGAGAGATGGTGGACCTGGGGGAGGGAAGTTGGACCTAGGGATGGAAGGGAGGGAGAAATGTTAGGTCTGGGGGTGGAAAGGGGAGAGAGATGCAGCATCTCTTTTTTCCCTCCATCTTATTGTTCAGCATCAAGGGGGGAAGGAAGAAGAACAACAGAAAATGGAGGAAATAATAATCGATGGGAGGGCAGAGAGCTGGGATAAGAAGATACTAGGAGATGAAGAGAAAGGGACAGGGAGATATAGCCTGACCAGTGGAGAGAGGGAGGGGTATTCTGAAAGTGGTGAGCCATTTTTTATGAGGTCAAAAAGGAGATGACAAGATTAGTGAGAGTATGGAAACAGAAAGAAAGATAGACATATATTCTAACACCAGCAGGAGGAAGGGAGACAGAAAGAAAAGAAGAAAGACACAGGGACAGGGAGAGACACAGACAGACAAAGGGGGCCAGGGACAGAGACAGACAGAAAGAAAAACAGCAGGACAGATAGAGAGAGACGGAAATAAAGACAGACAGACAGACAGACATATTCTAGCACCCGTTAATGTAACGGGCTAAAATACTAGTATTTTAATAATACTTTTTTAGAGCGCTTTCGTCTGGAGAGGGGAGTTAGACAAGGATGGCCATTACCTCCTCTGCTGTTTGATATAGTTTGTTTTATTTCAATAATTTTATTGAATATTATAAATAATATACAAAAAGCAGTTCAAGTACATAAAGATTGAATAAAAAAAATAGTGATGTATAAACAAGAGAAACCATAATTGCATTCATTTGCATATAACAGACTAGTAAGAAGAATTCAATGTATTTGAAACTGCTAAGAAAAGAAATAGAAAGGATAGATGAAGCAGAGATGATGAAATAAAAGAAAGGAAAAAAAAAAAAAAAAGAGAGATAGAGAAAGAGAGAGAGAGAGAGAGTGAGAGAGTGGCAGAAGTGTCTACGAGGCAGAGTGAACATATGAATCTAAGAATGACCAAGGTGATTTATTTCGCACCAAATTTGTAGAGAAACGGGATATCATATTCTTTTCATATGCATATGATTCGAATTTGTGGTACATGCTCAAAGAGTTCCACCAAAAGGTGTAGTCTAGTAGTGTGGATGACTTCCAATTTTTCAAAATGTGCATAAGAGCTGTCACAAACATGGTGTCAATGAGTTTAGGAGGACAGTTTGATAGTGCAAAACAAGGTGATATAGTTTGTTATTAGCTATTCAGCAGGCAGAGGAGATACAGGGTATTCCATATGCAGGTCAGGAATACAAAGTCTCTGCTTAATGCAGATGATATTTTGCTTCATTTGAGGAATTCTGAAACAACCATTCCACATTTACTTGATTTGATTGATAGATTTGGGAAATTTTCAGGTTATAAGATAAATTGGAGTAAATTGGAGGTTCTTCCTCTAAATGTTCATTGTTCCAAAGGATTATTTGATACATTCCCTTTCCTTTGGAAAGAAAAGGGTATAAAATATTTAGGCATTTGATTAAAAAAACGTTGGAAGAGACAATAAAAGTAAATGAACAATCCTTATTGCTGAAGGTCACAGAAATGTGTGAGCAATGGAACCCATTACATCTGTCTTGGTGGGGGAGAGTTCAGACAGTAAAAATGATGGTTTTGGCTGTAGTTTATTACCAAATGGGCATGTTGCCAGTTTATTTTCAAGGGTCCTTCTATAAGAAATTGAATAGTATTCTTACTAAATTTATTTGGCTAGGTAAAAATGCTTGAATTGCTTTAGTATCTTTACAAAAGCTGATTGCGGAGGGGGGGGGGAATTTTCCCAACTTTTATAGATACCATCAGGCCTATATAATGCGTCAGGGAATGTATTGGATCCTCCCCAAGCTTATGGAGTATCATCCAGATTGGCTATATCTAGAATGGAAAATTATATCCCCTATGAGATTATCTCATGTATTAAGTATCAGATTACCTAGATATGCTAAGGACATTATAATATTGGACACATGGAAAACAATTAAATTTATTGATAAATTAACAGATATTCCTATAATGAAATCTACTTTTCAGTCCTTATGGTTAAACTCCAAGATCCAAGTAGGTGGTGCTGGGATCTCCTGGAAGAATTGGATGCAGGCAGGTATTCGGACATCGTCTGCATAGGCTGCCAACTTGATCTGTCGGTGAGTAAAAGTAATGCCTTTAATTAAAGGACATTGTCGAATGGCAGAGAGGAAAGGCTCCAAAGCCAAGTTAAACAGTAGAGGTGAAAGGGGGCAGCCCTGACGGGTCCCCCTGTGAAGGGAAAATTTGTTAGAGAGGGAGTTATTAATCAGAACGCGTGCGGTAGGTTGCCGGTATAAGGTTTTAATCCACTCCGTGAAAAATGGGCCAAAGTTATACCAATTCAAGACCCTGAATAGAAAAGGCCATTCCACACGGTCAAAAGCCTTCTCAGCATCAATGGCTAGGCCAACCACTGGTTCAGGGAGAGTTTTAGCGTGTGCATTGATATGATGAAAGAGTCGTATGTTATCCCCTATAAACCTATTCTTAATAAAGCCCACTTGATCTTTGTGGATTAGAGAAGAGATCGCTTTATTAAGCCTCATAGAGAGGAGTTTGGCCAGAATCTTATAATCAAGATTTAGAAGAGAGATGGGTCTGAAATTTTTAACCAAAGTAGGGTCTCTTTCCGGCTTAGAGATAACTACAATAGTGGCTTCAGTGAAGTTAAATTGTTTGTCCGGTGTGGAATGAAGGAAATTATAATATGTGAGAAGATACGGAGCTAAGAGAGCGTGAAACTTTTTAAAGAATTCATTAGTGAATCCATCAGGGCCAGGAGCCTTGCTGTTAGCTAATGAGGTTATCGCAGTCTCAATCTCAGATATTGCAATGGGAGTATCTAAATCCAGTTTGAGAGAGTCTGGTAAAGTCGGATGGTCAATGGAGGCCAAAAAAGAGTCTATAGCTGATTCAGAGGAGGAGAAGTCCGATTCATAAAGGTTAGAATAAAATTCCTCAAATTGAGAGGAAATCAAAGATCGGGTCGTAACAGTCTGTCTGGACGGAGTTTGAACAGCTGTGATATGTAATCGTTTTGATTTGGTCTTAAGATATCGAGCCAGCGGACGTCCCATAAGGTTATCTCCCATATAATGACCTGAAGCAGAGATAAATAAATCCCGTCTGGCTTTACAAGAAAGAAGAGTATTATATTCATATTTAAGATTTTGGAATATAGACGGATATATAGTTGGAATATAGACGGATCGTATATGTGAGCTGACATGTGTTGCAGTTCCAAGGCCTTGATGGAGGATTCCAATTCTTCCTCTTTTTCCAGAGACGGCTTCTTTTTCCAGGAAGCAAGTTTGATCAATTCCCCTCTGAGAGAAGCTTTATAAGCCTCCCAGACAATGGAGGGGCAAACCTCAGGATCTTTAGAGTTAAGTTCAAAAAATTCCACAGTAAAGAGTTTAATCTTTTCAACGATATCATCATCCAGGAGAAGAGAGTTGTTTAAGCGCCAGGAAGAAGAATCTTTGCGAGGAGCAGAGTAATCATGTGTAGAGAGATTGCCGCATGATCAGTGAGGGAAATCGGATGTATGATAGTGTCCAGCAGGGTTTGAGTGAGGGAAGAAGACAGAAGGAAAAAATCGATTCTGGAGTAAGTGTTATGTGGCGGTGAAAAATGAGAGTACTCCCTGTCCTTCGGGTGTAACAGGCGCCAGGGATCCACAAGGGAGAAAGCTTCCTTAAGAGCATGCAAAGCTGAAAAAGACTTGGATTTAGAGGGCTTACAAGACGACGATCTGTCAATATAAATATCTTGAAGTTGATTAAAGTCCCCACCCAATATTAAAGAACAGGAACCATAGTCTAATAAAGTAAGTTGAAGATCTCTGACCGCCGCCCCCCCGGAAATAACATCTTCTAATACACATATTCCTGTAATCATCCAATGCTTCCAGATGACCTTAAATCCACCAATTTGAATCTTGTTCAGCCATATAGTTTGATTTGTTGATTTGTGAATTGGAATAAGTGTTATATTACTCACATATCTTAATGTTTTCCAAGTGTCTACTAATATTTTATTGTCTTTATATAATCTAGGCATTTTGATACTGAGAACATGGCACAATCGCAGAGGAAACATGAGTCACCATTCCAACCATAACCAATCTGGGATATTGTCAATGGGCTCTGGGAGGATCCAATACATATCTTGGCACATATCTTGGCTTTATGATACCTATAAGAGTTTGGAAAATTTACCCCACCCTCTGTAATCAGTTTTTGTAAAGATATTAAAGCAATTCTAGTCTTTTTGCCCAGCCAAATAAATTTTGTAAGAATAATATTTAACTTTTTATAGAAGGACCCCTGAAAAAAAAACTGGTATCATACCAATTTGATAACAAACCACAGGGGAAATCAACATTTTAATAGTTTGGACTCTTCCCCACCAAGACAGATGTAAAGGATTCCATTGCTCACACATTTCCGTTACCTTCTGTAATAAAGATTTTTCATTTATCTTCATTGTTTCTTCCAGAGTATTTTTTATCCAAATGCCTACGTACTTTATTCCATCCTCTATCCATAGAAAGGGAAATAAATCAAGTAAACCTTTTGTAGAATGGACATTAAGTGAAACAACTTCTGATTTGCTCCATTTTATTTTATATCCTGAAAATTTTCCAAATTTCTCTATCAATTCAAGTAAGCATGGAATGGTTGTTTCAGGATTTCTCAAATAAAGCAAAATATCTGCATAAGAGAGACTTTATATTCCCAATCTGAATAAGGAATACCCTGTATCTCCTTTGCTTGCTGAATAGCTAATAACAAGGGTTCTAATACAATATCAAATAGCAAAGGAGACAAGGGACAACCTTGTCTAACCCCTCTTTGCAGACTAAAACACTCTGAGAAATTATTATTAATATATAATCTAGCAACAGGGGAGCTATACAATGTTTGAACCATTTGTATAAATCCTGACCCTATACCAAACCACTCCATTGCTTGATACATGAAGGTCCATTCCACTCGAACGAAGGCCTTCTCTGCATCCAAGGAGACAGAAAAGGCCGGATCGTTTAAGGATTTTGACAAATTTAATATATGTAAAGCTAACCTGGTATTATTAGAAGAATGTCTCTGAGCAACAAATCCTGTTTGATGCATACCAATAATAGAGGGGAGAGCCTTAGCCAAGCGTATAGCCAAAGTTTTAGCTAAAAGTTTTCCATCTACATTAATTAAAGAAATAGGCCTGTAGTTTGAAACCAATGTGGGATCTTTATTTGGCTTTGGCAAAACTATAGTTAATGATTCTGCCATAGTACCTGTAATGCAACCTTTAGTAAGTTGAGTCTGATATAAATTTAACAAATATGGTAATAGGGTAATTTGAAAAGATTTATAAAACTCTACCGTGAAACCATCTCCACCTGGAGCGGATCCAACTCTAAGGAACTTCAATACTGTTTGCAATTCTTTTAGTGATATTGGCTTTTCTAAACTTTCTTTTATATGTTCAGGAATTTTTGGTCCCTTAATTGAATTTTATAAAACTTTAAAAATTGTTTTAGAATAGGACCAATTTGAGTATGAGTATTCCCTTTTTCATCTTTTACCGCCACTATTTTTGTTTTTCATTTTTTTGCTTTTAGATAGTTTGCCAATAATCTTCCTGCCTTATTTGAATTTCCATAATACAATGCCTGTTGAGAAAATAAATCTTTTCTTATCAGTTTAGAAGAAATCTCATTATATTTCCCTTTAGCTTTTAAGAGGTCCTGTAGTGTAGAATATTCCCATTTATCAATCAATTTTGATTCTAAAATCCTAATGTCTTGTTCCAAACTAGAAAATTGTTTTTTATTTTGTTTTTTTAATATATGCCGAAAAAGAAATAATTTAGCTTCTCATGGTTGCCTTAAAAGCATCCCAAAGAATTTCCATGGAGATATCTTCCGTATTATTAATTTGAAAATAATCATTTATTCTTAACTTAAATTTCCTCAATGAAATTTGGTTCTGCAAGCAATGTATTATCAAATCTCCATACAGGTCTACTATTATCTTGATCACTTATTTTAACTTTAATCCACACCCCCTCCATGATCAGACAAAATAATTGGATCTATGGAGGCTTGTGTTACTTGTTGAACTAATGTATCTGAAACAAATATCTAATCTATTCTGGGAAAATATTTATGAACATGGGAGCAAAAATAAAATTCCCGATCATTAAAATGAAATATTCGCCATAATACTACTTATACAACTGGACCTATCGGCAGCATTCGACCTGGTAGACCACAACATCCTTCTACAGATACTAGATGCAATAGGCATCTCAGACAAAGTATACTCCTGGTTCAAAGGATTCCTAAAACTCAGAACCTACAGTGTAAAATCAAACAAAGAAAAATCAGAATCCTGGTCAAACCCATGCGGCGTACCACAAGGATCCCCACTATCCCCCACCCTCTTCAATCTATACACTGCCTCTCTAGGAACCCATCTGGATAATCTAGGCATAACATCCTACAGCTATGCGGATGACATCACCATCCTCATCCCATACGATCACTCCAAACCTACCATGACAGAGGAACTTCACCAAACACTGGAAGCAGTCACAACCTGGATGGAAAATCACAAACTTAAACTCAACCAAGACAAAACCAAATTCATCCTCCTAGAAAACGACAGGATCCAAACCACAACCATCCTAGACATAAACGCAACCAAATATCCCATCCAAACAACCATAAAACTACTAGGCATGACCATAGACAGATGCTGCACAATGCAGCCACAAATAAACAAAACAACTCAAAAATCATTCGCAATCATGAGAAACCTGAGACAAGTCCGAAAATTCTTTGAAAGCACACAATTCCTACTTATAGTACAATCCCTAATACTAGGAATACTGGACTACTGTAACATTCTCTTCCTCCCATGTCCAGCAACTACGATAAGACAACTCCAAACAATCCAAAATACAGCCTTAAGACTCGTCTATTCATTGAAAAAACACGACCACATCACCGAAGCCTACATCAACTCACACTGGCTCCCAATCCAAGAAAGAATCCAATTCAAATTCTACTGCATATTATTTAAAACACTACACGGAGACAGTCCATCATACCTGAACAATCGCCTCATCCAAGCAACCAGCACCAGACACAGAAAAACGCACTCCCCATTCATACCCCCCCCATCCAAAGAAGTGAAAAGAACAAAACTACATGACGGCCTCCTAGCCACACAAGCTGCAAGACTAGATAACCAAATCTCCAACCTTCTGATGACCACCCCAGACTATAAGACGTTCAGAAAAGAAATAAAAACCACACTTTTCAAGAAATTCCTAAGACAGAAATAACAACACGACCACTAAAAGCCCTCAAGATCTTCATATTACCTCTCTAGCTATTCTCTACAATTCATATAATTCTGTTATTCTGTAACTCTGTAATTCTTTATTCATTGTAATTCTGTCCTTAAACTAACCTTTTGTAATCCGCCTTGAACCGCAAGGTAATGGCGGAATAGAAATCCCTAATGTAATGTAATGTAATGTAATATCTATCAAATCACAATTTTGTACCAAATTCTCTAATCCTAATGACTTCATAATTTTGCTAGGTTTTTATCCATTAAAGGATCTATAACAGCATTAAAATCCCCAGCCACAACTAAATTAGAAGCAGCCAGTGGTAGAAACAATGGTTGTAGAGATTTAAAAAATTCAAATTGGTTCAAATTAGGTGCATATACATTGAAAAGCGCCAGCGTAATATTTCCCAGGCTCATATCTACATGTAACCACCTCCCTGAAAGATCAGCAGCAATCATCTTAAATATAGCACTACATTTTTTATTCTCCAAAATTGCTACACCTGCCTTCTTTCTCACAGCTGGGGCTAAAAAACAATGTTTTACCCAATCTCCTTTAAGTTTTTTGGACTCTAAAGCTGATAGATGAGTCTCTTGGATATAACATATATCTACATTCTGTTGTTTTAAAAATAAAAGTGTTTTCTTCCTTTTTATTGGATGGTTGAGGCCATTAACATTTAACGAAAATAATTTAAGCTCCATTAATATATTTACTTATAGGATACATGAATTTCATAAAATATTTCATATTCTTATGATTTTTCTGTAAATATCTCATTTCCCTTTTATGTAATATCTGACCATCCCATATCTTCCCTTCTCAAATCCCATACTTTCCCTTGATATTTTAAACATTATCTTTATAAAATCCCCAAAATCCCTCCCTATTCCCTCCCATATCCCCACCCTTCTTATTTTATGATAACTTGAAGACATAAATTCAGACTGGTAACCATGACCCTCCCCCAAGCATCTTACTTTAATACTTCCTCTATCCCATTATAATTAGTCATCCCATGTTAATTAAAAGATTATAAATAGAGAATAAATATATAATCTTAGTCAAAAAGTAAATCCCTTTAATAACCCCTATAATATAAAAAAATTATCATTAAACCCTATAATCCGAACATTTCATTACTATATTTCTCCCCATTAAAATCTATTTGAATAAGAATTCAATGTAATTTAGTTATAAAATAGTTAATTTTAAACTTCTAGATTGAATATTTCATATACTTAAAAACCTATTTCCCCTATTCATGAATTAGAATTAATCATCTCAAAATAGTATTTCATAAATATCTTAGTTTTATCCATTTATATAAGAAGAATAAATATATATTGAAGTATATTAACCACCTAAATAATTAAATTATATAAATAAATTAATTCAGTTAATAGATCCTTTCATACTACTGTACAATAAGGCATCAAGTGCACACACCCATCACCAGACAGAGAGGCCTTCTCTCTCTCCTTACAATCATCTTCTACCTCCCACTAGGAAACTCTGTCTGTCTGATGCTGGACTTGTGCATTGTGCAAATTTTAAATGTAGAGGAGTGATCAGCTATGGGATACTAAATAATTATTGCACTATACACTGCAGCAGTATCCCCTACACGAAAATCCTCTGTCTCTTTCATGGGAAGGTCTGAGCTTTTTTAGGAGCAATAGAAAAAGCGGAAACTCAAAAGAAAATTGTAAAAATTCAGAAGGCAGCATCGGTCCCTGTGGGCTATTTCTTCATAATCTGGATGACATCTTCGTGTTCTATGCCATGAGTCAGACCTACTCTTTGAGGACTGTATTTCATGCTTGTGCCCCACACCAAGGCGTATTTGAACTGACTAATGTCCGATGAATCCAATGGCACATATGTTCTACAGAAGCTTTTCTTAACAGGATGATAGCTTCTGTAAAGTCTAATCTTTGTCCTCTTTTTTTCCCAGAGCATCTCGAGCAAGAAGTCCAAGTTCAAGTTCATCCTTCATCTGACCACCACGCTGTAGGACCTCCTCCATAGAGATCTAATCTGCTGTCTAATTCTGTCACTGCCGGCTCAAGTAGTTGAGTTCTAGGATGCCCAAGCTGGAGCGGGAGACATCCATTCAAGTACAAGGTTACAGCGCCACCGGAAGTGAAGCTGAAAGCGTCTTTTTTATTTCTCGGGGCAACGCACAGCGCACAGATGATTCCGCTCCGCCTTTCCCTGTCCCTGCCTTAGGGATGATGTTATTTCTAATGGAAAACTGCTTGATTTTTCACGACTGCAACAATCATTTGGCATTTTAAAATCTCAACAGTATAGGTGGTTGCAGTTGAAGCAGACTATTCAGAGTGGGTTCCCTGAATGGAAAAACTTTAAAACTTATTATAGCTTACAGATCCTTTGTTACCAGACAGATTTAGTAGGACATCAGGCTGCCCAGTGGTGCAAATTAATTTCTGAATTTTTGAATAAGAAGCCAAAAAATAGTCATAGAGACATTTGGAGCATCAAGATAAAACAGTATATTTCTGCATCTCGATGGCCACAAATTTGGACTTGGAGGTTAAAATATACAGTGTCAGCATCTATGAGACAAACTTGGTTATTTTTATTACATAGGATTTTTTGGACCCCAGTTCATTTACAAAAATTAGACAGTTCCAAGTCTAATAGATGCTGGCATTGTCATAATGATATAGGGACTTTGGATCATCTGTTATATTATTGTCTTTTGATACTTAATTTCTTGAAGTCAATTTGGGGACAAATTAATCTTATTCTTGATTCAGCAATTTCCTTAACCTATGAAGCCATAATTTGTGGTACGCTTTTACATGTCAAGCCTTCTTTGGATAAATATAAAAGTCGTCTTTTTTTTGATCATGACAGGAATAGCTATTCAAATGGTTACACATAATTGGAAGAGATATGACAGACTGAATTACATGTTTTGGTGGACAAATGTTTGTACCACATATAAATATTAGAGAATGAATGCGGAGTGTTTGGGGTTTAGTAGTACATTTAATAGAGTGTAGAGCTCATTGGCTGTATTTGTTACATCGTAATAATTGTCATGTTTTTATTTATTTATTTTTTGTTGGTGGTTTTCCTTACACATCCAGGGGAGGGTGGGGGGAGGGAAATGTATTTTGATTATTAAAATTACTTAATTATAATTTTGTAAACATGTAATTGTTTTCTTGTATTAATAATTGGGAGGAGGGGGAGAAAATGATTGTTTTATGTATAAATTGTGTATTTAATAGTGCGTTTTATGAAATATTTATGTTCAAGTAATTGTATTGCACTGTCAAAGTTTAAAAATCAATAAAGATTTATATTTAAAAAAAGGGTATATACCTGTGTTCTGGCTGGCTCTAAGACATCCAAGTAGGCCTCCTCCTCCTTCCTTCTTTCTTCACAAAGCCATGGCAGCAGCAGAGTATAGCCAGAGGTCCTAGTGTGTTGGCTGCATGGCCCGCTACCAAAAGGTGTGCGGCCACACAGCTTAGAGGGAACATTGCTTCATTTCTTTTCACTTTTTATCTAATCATATTTCTCTCTTCCTCTCACCCCCTAGCTTTCACATTTCTCATCCTCCTATTCCCTTCTATCTGCTTCCCATTACCACATTTCTATCCAAATATACTCATTCTGCTCATTCATCTGCTTGACAACTCGCCCGCATGGATCTACCATTTCTAGCATCTCTACTCCTTTTGCTTACGCCACCCTTGTAACCCAGCATTTCCTTTCTCTCCTTTTTCTCTTTCCCTCCCACAAGTCCATCTCTCATTTCTGTCCTTCCATTCCCTCCTCCCAAGTGTGACATCTCTCCTCCCAACCCCCCTTCTGGCCCCCAATCCATATCTCCTCTGCCTTTACCTGTCCATCTCTCCTCTTCCTCCTCTGCTTTCCCTGAGTAGTCCATCTTTCCTCCCCCTTCTACTTCCTCCACTGAATCTCCTTCCCTTTCCACATTTTGCCTTCTCTACCAAATCCATCTCTCCCTCTCTCCATTTTGCCCCTCCATATCCATCTCTCCCTTCCTTTCACCCCTTCTACCATTTCTCACTGATCCCCTCTGCCTTCCCCATGTCCTTCTCTCCTTCTCGTGCTCCCTCTGTCATCCTCCAAATCCATATCTCATTGTACCCCTTCTACCTCCCCTGCCACCTCTCCCTGTGATCCTTCTACCCTCTCTGCCATCCCTGTCCATCTCTCCCTGTCCCTCACAAATCTGACATCTCTTTCTCCTCCTCTTACCCTATTCCTGAGTGTCACATCTCTCCTACCTTCCCTCATTTGAATCCAACATCTCTCCCTCCCCCGAGTCCTATATTGCTTCTTCATTACCTTCTACCCCTCCCCCAAATCTGGTGGCAGCAGGCAGCACTCTGATGGAAGCAGCATCTTCCTGCCGGCCAGCTTACCTGCTGGTTGGCTCTCTCTGCCCTGAACCTTCCCCATCTTTTTCTTCCCCCCACGCATCTATTTTACTTTTCTTGCAAATGTTGCTGGGCAGCGGAAACGATTATCAATGCTTCCTTGCCGCTGCCAGTGACTTCTCTCCACTACCCACCCCAGCGGAAACAGAAAGTTGTCAGAGGGGGCATGACAGGCAGTGGATAGAAGATGCTGGTGGCAGGACAGCGCTGAGAATTAGTTCCTCCTCACGAAAACATTTGAAAGAAATGTAAAGTAGACACATGAGGTGTGACCAGTCAGGCTTTGTGCCTGCCATGGTCCCTGTTAAATCTGGTAGAAAGGGTGGCAAGAAGCCCAAAAAGGGGATTTTCGAGGCCAACTCACAGTACCAGTCACACCAGCCTGATGATCTCACAGACCCAGAATGGGGGAACAGGGAAACCCTACCCAGTCACTGTACTTCACACAGCAGGGCTAGAAACATAGGGCTAGATTCACTAACCTTCCGATCTGTATCCGATCCGTGTGCGATTAGAAGCAGGCCGACCGATTCACCAACCATCTTCATGCAAATGGAGGTGATCAGAGGCATGCCCCCAACAGACTGCATGGATCATATTGAGCCCTGACAGTAATGACAGGAGAAGCAGGCTCAGCCCTAAGGAAGTCCCTGATTGGCTCAGGCGCCTCAGGCCCTTCCCAAGGGGGGAGGAACCCGAGGCGCCTGAGCCAATCAGAGCCTTAGGCATCTCCCTGTGCATCACATGATGCACCGGGGCGGGGCCCAAGGCCCAACAGACACGTCGCAGGACCCGGAGGAGCAGGAGGGACTGAGCACCCTTCCTGCTCCCAACATACAGGTACTGGGGGGCAGGGCCGGGCCACGGGTGAGCCAGGTAGCAGGTGGAGTGAGAGACCTAAGGAGCAGGAGGGACTGAGTACTCCTCCTGCTCCCAACTTTTTGGGGCTGTGCCAGTTGGGGGGAAGGGGGAGAGGGCCATGCTGGTCGGGGGTGCAGGGCCATGCCAGTCAGGGTCAGCAGGAGGGAGAGTTGCATCCCTCCTTCCATATTTGTGTGGGATGGGGGGCAGCATTGGGAATGTTTTGTTTTTAATCGTTGAAGGCAGGAGGGAGTTGGCATCCCTCCTGCTTTTTTCTTGGGGGGGGCACTTTTTTGACAGGCCTGCCTGTCTTCTATTAATTTTTTTTATGGGGCAGATATTTTGCGTGTGTAACACACGCAAAATATCTGTGCCATGGAACAAAAATGAATAAAAAAGACAGGCAGGCCTGTCAAAAAACCTGCAGACCTGTCGTAAAGGGCTCACAAACCGATCGGTACATGATCGGTTTGCTTAGTGAATCTAGCCCATAGGTTTTAAACCTATTCCTGGTAATAGGGAGCAATGTCATTTCCCTAGTATCTACCGGGGGACCCAGAGAGAGAACCAGGTGAGATCCAGCTCAGCCAGGGCAGGGCGTGGCTCCCCACATGAAAAGCCAGTAGAGTTCTCTAGACTGTTGGAGAGGATAGGGAAGAGGAACAAGTCTCTCCCCAGTAAGGAGATTTTCAGCTCCAAGCAGGGTAATGGCTAAAGTGACCATACATCCCGTTTTGAATGGAACAGTCCCGTTTTTGGATCCCCTGTCCCGTTGTCCCCACACACAGCTTCGGGACGCCAAAATGTCCCGTTTTCAGGGACAGCGTCCCAAAGCTGTGCGCGGGGACAACGGGACAGGCGATCGCTTCCTGTTCCTCCCCTGCCACACCAAAAAAAAGAGCCTCCCGCCAGGTCTGATTTAAACTTCCCCCGGTCCACCGCCACTGCTCCTCTGCTTACCTCTCTGCCACTACTCGCACCCGGAAGTCTTCTTCCTGACATCAATCCTGACATCAGAGAGGACGTTCCGGCCAGCCAATCGCTGCCTGGCTGACCTGAATTGACGTCGGGAAGAAGGCTTCTGGGCGCGATTAGCGTCAGAGAGGTAAGCAGAGGAGCAGCAGCGGTGGACCGGGGGAAGTTTAAATCGGGCTTGGAGGGAGGCTTTTGTTTTTTTGCGGTGGGGGGGAAGGAGGCAGGCAGGCAGGCAGGCAGGCTGGCTGGCTCTGGGGGAGGTAGGTAGGTAGGCAGGCTTTGGGGGAAGTAGGCAGGCAGGCTTGCTGACTTTGGTGGAGACAGGCTGGCTGACTTTGGTGGAGACAGGCTGGCTGGCTTTGGGGGAGGCAGGCAGGCTGGCTTTTGGGGAGGCAGGCAGGCAGGCTCCGGGGTAGGTAGGCATGCAGGTTGGCTCTGGGGAGGTAGGCAGGCAGACTGGCTTTGGGGGAGGCTGGCTTTGGGGGAGGTAGGCCGGCAGGTTTTTTGGGAGGGGGTGGGACTAAAGCTGGAAGGCAGTGAGGGGACATAGGAAGGAGGGATGAAGGAAGGAGAGAAAATGGCAGAGAAGGGGGGCTGTAAGTAGAAGAAAGACTAGAAAGATAAAGGTCTGGACCAAAGGGGAAAGACAGGAGGCAGAAGCAGGACTTTGGGAGGTGCAGAGAGGGAGAGCCCCTGAGGAAAAGCAGAGAGAGGCAAGATCATAACAGAGGAGGGAGAGAGAGAGAGGGAGACCTGGAACAAAGGTACAAAGGAGAACTGACATTGGATCTGGGGGCACTAAGGATATAGGAAGGGGGCACTGGGGACACTTAGGACATAGGAAGGAAGCACTGGGGGCACTACGGACATGGAAAGGGGCACTAAGGACATAGGAAGGAGGTGCTGGGGACACTAAGGACATAGGAAGGAAGGAGGAAAGGAATAGAAAGGGACAATTGTTGGGTCTGAGTGCAGAAAGAAATGAAAGATAGGATGCACAGTCAGAAGGAAACGCAACCAGAGACTCATGAAATCACCAGACAGCAAAGGTAGGAAAAATGATTTTATTTTCAATTTAGTGATAAAAATGTGTTAGTTTTGAGAATTTATATCTGCTGTCTATATTTTGCACTATATTTGTCTATTTTTGTATAGTTACTGAGGTGACATCATTGAAAACCCCCCAAATATAAATGATAATTAACATTTTCTCTGCGTATAGGGTGCTTTGTGTTTTTTTTAAATTGTATGGTTACCATTATGAAATAATAAGATATTGTGTGCACATGAAAATTGAATGGAAGAAATTGAGGGTCGAGCTAGGGTAGGATTGGGGGTGGGGCTAGGGTAGGATTGGGGGTGGGGCTAGGGCGGGATTGGGGCCGGTACTGAATATTAATAGATGTCCCGTTTTGATGAAAAAAATAAATGGTCACATTAGTAATGGCCCAGATCCCATGAAAATAGAGGAGGCTGGCTCCCTATGTACTTTGCAGCAACTTATCCAGAGGAGCAGATGGAGTTAAAGGAGAAGCTGATTCCTACAAGTTCGTTCCAGGAGCCAGAAGTAATTGACAAGAAATTACTAAGCACTGCTGAGTGCACTACAGTGTGGAATGCTGAGCTTTGGGACACTTGTTGAAGTAATTATGTTTTTGCTACATTTGTTTTTCCTTTGATGACTTTTTTTTTTTTTTGCTTTTCTCACTGTGCTGGAGTGAATGTGAGGACAGAATCCAGTTCCCTGAGTTTGAAAACCTCAATTGTTTTGGAACTATGTAGGGGGTGGGGCACTGGCATGTGTTCTGAAGAAAAGAACTGGGTTTTTTTCTTTATAATTTGTATACTGCTGTTTGCTGACTGCAAAGGTTTATTTTTTCCTAGCAGTCAGGACTGTTTAAGAAGCTGATTCTTGCCTGAATAAGGGAGAGGTTTGCCACTATCAGGGTGGGCATTTTGGAGCTGCTTAATGAGCTACAAGGTAAAGCAAACCTTAGGCAATTCTCCCGGCCCCAACACTGTTTTTTCTTTAGCTAGGGGCTTCTGTGTTTAAGTTGGTTTTGAAGTACTTGGACTGCTAAAGCTTATAAAGCACTTACCTGGAACTTGTATTAGGCAGGCTTAGTGAAAGAAACTTAAAAAAACCCCAAAACTGTTTGTTAAAGAAGCAGATTTTCTGTTTGCTGGGAAATCCTGAAAGCTACCCAGGATTTTCCCTGGTGTTTGTTTTTCAGCACTGGAGTGCATTAAGTGCTCTGGCACAACTTGAATATTAAAATTATTTTTCAACTTGTAATTGAGCATTTTGCTGTTTTTGCTTTTGGTTTTCTTTCAACCCTGCACGGCTAACTCCCTATTGAGTAGCGTGCCTGGGTCAGGTCTTGCTGTGGTCACCAGGGATGCTGTTGAACTGTTCCTTGGAACTTTGGTGGCTACAGGGGGGAGGGGGGAGAGAGAGAGAGAGAGGAATCAATGGCAGGGAATGGTTTGCGGCAGAGCGAGCTGACCAGCAGATATGCTGGCCGGTAGGAAGATGCTGCTCCCAGGAGTGCTGCCTGTATAGATTCATCGATAGCCTCATTGCCACCAGCAATTTTTGAAGAGGCCATGGCTCCTGTGCCCCCCCCCCCCCCATTCATAAGAACATAAGAATTGCTGCTGCTGGGTCAGACTAGTGGTCCATCATGCCCAGCAGTGCGCTCACGCGGTGGCCCTCTGGTCTAAGACCAGCGCCATAGCCGAGACTAGCCCTATCAGCATGTGTCCTTGTTCAGCAGGAACTTGTCTAACTTTGTCTTGAATCCCTGGAGAGCGTTTTCCACTATGACAAACTCCAGAAGACTGTTCCTGTTTTCTACCACTCTCTGGGTGAAGAAGAACTTCCTTACGTTTGTACGGAATCTATCCCCTTTCAACTTTAGAGAGTGTCCTCTCATTCTCCCTGCCTTAGAGAGGGTGAACAACCTGTCCTTTTCTACCAAGTCTATTCCCTTCAGTACCTTGAATGTTTCGATCATGTCCCCTCTCAATCTCCTCTGTTTGAGGGAGAAGAGGCCCAGTTTCTCTAATCTTTCACTGTAGGGCAGTTCCTCCAACCTCTTAACCATCCTAGTCGCTCTTCTCTGGACCTTTTCGAGTAGTACCGTGTCCTTTTTCATGTACAGTGACCAGTGCTGGATGCAGTACTCCAGGTGAGGGCACACCATGGCCCGGTACAGCAGCATGATAACCTTCTTCAATCTGTTTGCCCTTTTCTTCACCGCCGCACATTGTGTGGACGGCTTCATCGATTTGTCGATCAGAACTCCCAAGTCCCTTTCCTGGGAGGTATCTCCAAGTACCGCCCCGGACATCCTGCATTCGTGCATGAGATTTTTGTTACCAACATGCATCACTTTACACTTATCCACGTTAAACCTCGTTTGCCATGTCGATGCCCATTTCTCGAGCCTGATTATGTCACATTGCGGATCTTCGCAGTCCCCCTGCAACTTCACTACTCTGAATAACTTCGTATTGTCCGCATATTTAATCACCTCACTCATCGTTCCTATATCCAGATCATTTATAAAGATGATGAAGAGCACGGCGCCTTTGGGTAACATCCCTTTCCACAGAGGAATCTCCATTGATCACTACCTTCTGTCGCCTTCTACTCAACCAGCTCTTGACCCAGCCCGTCACTTTGGGACCCATCCTGAGGGCACTCAGTATATTTATTAGATGTCTGTGTGAAACACTGTTAAAGGCTTTGCTAAAATCTAAGATCTAAAATCTAAGATCTAGCGTACTCCCTCTATTCAATTCTCTTGTCACCCAGTCAAAGAAATTGATCGGATTTTTCTAACAAGACCTACCACTAGTTATGTTGCCTCCAGTCCTGTAATCTACAGGATTCCAGAAATCAGTGGCGTACCTAGGGTACGCGGCACCCAGGGCCCATCATTTTTGACACCCCCCATGTAAAAAAATATTTTTTGTAGTAACCATGAAACAGAATAAATGGTCAGAATAGAAACAGGCAGTGAAAATTTTCTTTTATTGAACCTCATATATGTAACCATTATTCCAAACATAACATAACATAAATTATGTCTGAATTGTCATGACATCAGAAGTACATATGGAGTAGTTGCAGGTGATGCTTGTGACAGTTCTGATTGTGTTAGTTCGGTTTTATGTGTTTTTTGAATAGAAGGGTTTTTATTTCTTTTTTGAAGGTTTTATAGTCTGTGGTCGAGGTCAATAGGTTGTAGAGTTGGGGGTTGAGTGTTAGGAGGGTGTCGAACAGTTTTTTTTCTTTTGACGTTTTTGGTTGGAGGGTGTGTGAATGGTGCGTGAGTTCTCCTATGTCTGGTTGAAGTGGATTGAATTATTTAGCTGAAGAAATTAGTTACCCCCTCATTCCACACACATTAATTCTCTTCCATTTTTGTTCCTATTATAAAAAACACTGATAAGTTCCCAGAAAAAAATGCATTAAAATAAGAAGTGAAAACAAAGGCCCCTACAGATGAGAACATAACATAAGAATAGCCTAACTGGGTCCATCATGCCCAGTAACCCATTCTCATAGTAACCAATCCAGGTCACTAGTACCTGGTCAAAACCCAAAGAGTAGCAACATTCCATGCTACCGATCCAGGGCAAGCAGACACTTCCCCCATGTCTTAATAACAGACTATGGACTTTTCCTTCAGGAATTTGTCCAAACTATTCTTAAAACCAGCAACGCTATCTGCTTTTACCATAACTTCTGACCACTTCATTTTTAAGCTTAGATCTTTCCTTCCAAACAGAGACCTTGCTATATGTCAAATACAGAAAGAACAAGGTAACTTCACAAGGACTTAGCCGTGCAGGAAATGTGAATCTCCTCATACACCCATCATATAGTGCAAAAATGTGCAAAGGTCTGGATTTTTCTTTCGATCACTACATAGCCTAATGCCACACAAGCAGCGCTGTTACAAACATATTCTGAAGGTCAATGCTAAGGTTAACAAAGTTTCCTTCCTTGGACCACAAAGGCAAACCACTGGAAGAGATCCCAAAACAACTACCCAGGCACAACACCCAAAGACCCACTCAGTGTGTGAACCAGTTGAGTAGAGTGGACTAACTGGGGGGTGGAAATGGGCCCAGAGTTTGCTCAGCAGAATTTCCCAGACCACCTCTTCCTCTCAACACATTGACAAGCTGCCACCACCACCACCATTAGGAACACTTCACCGGGTAGGCCAGCAATGCTTATAATCTTTATAAAACACATTATTATATTTTCTTATAAAGCACATATTTTAACTCAACTCTCTGACATCCTCAGCCTTGCCATTCACAAAAATAGAAGGAAGAAAAGTTCCTGTTTCCTGCTGTCTCATGTCCCCGACCTATACAATATTTTTCTTCTGCAGACCCTTCAAAAGTCTGACCAAATCCTCGTTTCACTTACATTATAAAGTACTGAGGATGCCATCTCTCCCCAATCCCAGGTCCTAAAGTCTAAGACAGTAGTGCAAACTAGTGCTGCCCGATTTAGGGAAAAAAAATAAAAATTTGATTCGATTCAGACTATTGAATTGGTTTTTCGATTCGATTTTCCTGCCCAATTGGGTGTTTTTTGTTTTTTTTTTTCAAATATCCTGGTGGGTTTATTTTATAGCTTTTTCACCCCCCTTTGACTTCTCCTAACCACACTGGCGCTGTGGTGTAAATAAAATAAAGAAACAAAAAGGACTTTTCCTCTCTCTGTTAAATCCTAGCTCACGTTTGCGGTCTAACATCAGCTCTGGCAGGATACATATTTCAAATCTGACATTGTAATCACAAACAGAAAATAAAATTAGTTTTTCTACCTTTTGTTGTCTGATTATTTTTCAAATCTTGTTAGTCCAAGGCTCTGGTTGTCTTCTGATAACTTGCTTGCCAGGGTCTCCTTCTTCCTTCTTTCTGCATGCTAACCATCCATCTGCCATCTCTGTCCTCCCCTTTTCCCTTCCCTCCCCAGGAGGTCTGGCATCTTTCCTTTTTTCGTCTCCCTCCACAGATCCATCTTTTCTTAACTACCCTTTCATCCAGCATCTCTCCCTCCTTCCCCACCACCCCAGGGTCCACCATCTCTCTCTTTCTTTTCCCAACTACCCTCCTATCCAGTATCTCTATCCCCCCCTCCACACCATCCTTGTGTCCAACTTCTCTCCTTTTCTGTTCCTTCCCTCCCTAAAAACCATGGTCCATCATCTCACTCCCTCTCCTCTATTTTCAGACCCATTATTTATTCCCACCCAAAGTCCGGCATATGTGTGTCTCTTTGAACCCCCCTTTCCTTCCGTGTACTTCTACACCGGGTCCCCCCTCCCCTGAAGGCCTGTCCCCCCTTAAAGGTCTGTATCCCACCCCTGAAGGCCTATCCTCCCCCCCTTGAAGGCTTGCAACCCCCCGAATGCCTGTTCCCCCCTTGAAGTCCTGCCTGCCTGTCCCCTTGAAGGCCTGTCCCCCCCCTTGAAGGCCTGTTCCCCCTTTGAAGGTCTGCCTGTCTGTCCCCCTTGAAGGCCTGTCCCCCCCTTAAAGGCCTGTCCCCCTCTTGAAGGCCTGCCTGCCTGTCCCCCTTGAAGGCCTGCCTGTCCCCCCCTTAATTCCTATCCCCCCTTGAAGGCCTGCTTGCCTGTCCCCCCCTTGAAAGCCTGCCTGCCTGTTTCAGGGGCTCTCCCTCTCTGTCTGCACCCCCCTGTCTGTCCCCCCCCTTGAAGGCCTATCCTCCCCCTTGAAGGCCTGCCTGCCCACCCCACCCTGAAGGCCTGATGCCTCACCTCTATCCCTGAAGGACCGCTCATCCCCCTGGTCTCCCCGCACCACCTACGGTAGAAAAGCAGCCTGCAGCAAGATTCCGATGCCAGCGATCCCTGCGCTGCTTCGGCACTGCTTCCTCCGCCATGGTCCCGCCCCTCCTCTGATGTCAGAGAAGGGGTGGCACTGCGGCAGAAGAAGCAGCGCCGAAGCAGTGCAGGATCGCTGGCATCGCGATCCCACTGCAGGCTGCTTCTCTACCGCAAACGGTGCGGGGGGGTACAGGGGGAGAATCCGGACATCGGGGGGGGGAACCGGATGCCAACGGCTTCAAGGCCGGGAGCACCCCCTCAGGGCATGCACCCGGGGTGGACCTCCCCCCCCTAAGTACGCCACTGCCAGAAATATCACCATTCTCTGTTTTAAGTTTCCCTATTAATCTGCTTACCACAGAAGTCAGACTTACCAGCCTGTAATTCCCTTCTTCTTCCTTACTTCCACTTTTGTGGAGAGGGACCACATCTGCCCTTCTCTAGTCCTCCGGTACCACTCCCGACTCTAGAAACCGACAGTAGTTCACAGGTTGCTATGAGAACTATCTTTAATGCTGAGCCTCTATAACCTCTTTCTTAGGGCTAGATTCACAAAGGGCATGGTTCGGATCCGATCCGATCTGTGTCCGGGGGGCTGATTCATGAATCATGAGGGTGATCGGAATCATGCCCCCATCTGACTGTTGTGATTGCTCTCTAGAGATCCAGAGACATGCGCAGACCATCTGTAGATGGCCTGCGCATGCTTAAGAGCTGCAGTCAAGTTTTTTTCAGGAGATCCCGCTCTCCGCCTGCCCTCCCCAACCTTTGGGTTGTTCTTGCTATAGTACCAGAGCACAAGCACAAAAAAAGAAAAGAAAAGCCAGCTTGCATGAAGCTCTGTGGTTTTCCTGTCTTCCCTGGGATAGAGTACAGGTCGTTCAGCTCTGGCTCTCATTTATGGGTTTTTTCTTTTGGATAATCTTCGCACACAAGGACAGCCCCTTCCTTAGAGCTCTAAAACGTCCTAAAACCAGTTTCAACCGGCAGCGTCCTTTTTTTTTTTTTAACTGGTTTTAAAACTTTTTTGTGAGCCCGTGGTTTTAACCTGCTCTAAACCTGCGGGTTAAAACCACGGGCTTGCAGGGTGCGGAAGGACAGTGCAGGGCGGCAGGACTTCGGGGCAGAGAGCAGATTTGTGCTTGAGTTGGGGCAGAAAGCAGGATATGTAGTCGGAAACCACTGAACGACTGACTGGTCCCCAGCAGTCGCTTTTGGAGTTATCGGCCAGCCCAGTCGGATCGGATTGATTGTGTTGTGAATCGCTGCATTCCCTACTTTTGAATGTCCCTCCCCTCATTTGCATGTGCGGAATTTGGTTGCTAAGGCGTCGCAAACCGATCGGTACATGATCGGTTTGCTTTGTGAATCTAGCCCTTAGAACTAGGCCAGCATTTCTCCCCTCAAGGATCACCTGTGGAGTCTGATCTCTTAAGAAAGACCTCAGAGTTCAGTTCTATTGCAGGAGAATCTTTATTCAAAGTACAGGTCAGTCTATTGTGACCCAACCTCTTTTGCGATTTTATATTTCACCCAGAACAATTTACATGGAATCTATTTGGTGTGCTATTTTGAAACTGGGGAAAGCTTTGGTGCCACAGAAAAATAATCTAGCTGGGAGACTCCAGGACAAAGAGAAGAAACTGTCTACTTGTATTTCAGAAGTGGACTTTTTGAAAAAAATAATTTGCTGAATGTAAAAAAGAGTATTCCTGGTATACAGGAGTGTGAAGCCTCTTTGATTAAAGATATTATGCTTCTAAAAGCAAAAACTTGAGAACTTGAATAATAATAATAATAACTTTATTCTTCTATACTGCCACAATCTTGCGACTTCTAGGGCTCCTTTTACTAAGGTTCACTAGCAGTTTTAGCGCATGCACTAGACGCTAACACCTCCATAGAGCTTGCGTTAGTATTTTTCATTTAGTGCGGGGTTTGCACTCGCTAATCTATAACGCGTGCTAAAAATGCTAGCGCACCTTAGTAAAAGGATCCCCTAATATTCATTTCATTAAATTTCCTCATTTTCACCAAAGGAGATTTTTCTGAGATATTTCACTGAAATTTTGAAGATAACTCCTATGGGTAACATCCCTTTCCTCAGAGCGATCTCCATTGATCACTACCTTCTGTCACCTTCTACTCAACCAACTCTTGACCCAGACCGTCACTAAATCTAATGTGATATCTATTAAAAAATATTCCATCAGTTGTCCTGAATCTTTCAGATATTCTAGAAACATCAGATGTTGATGTAGCTACCTTGGCAACGTTGGTAGTGACTCATGCGTTAAAATTGGATAGAGATTGGTTACTTCAACTTTTTTTTAAGCTTCAGTTGTTTCTGGACTGCAAGGTCAAGATGTTTCCTGACATTACCAAATATGCTCAGAAGTGCTATAGGGAATTTTTGTTTATACTCCCTTCTGTCCTTCAATTTGGGGGCTCTCTTTTTTGTAAACTTTCCTTGCAAGTGTATTGTTAAAGTATAACGCTGTCTTCAGAGGTTTCTACCATGGGCTGGCAAGGTAAATGCACTGATGCTCATAGAATTCCTATGAGCGCTGGAGCATTTACCTCACCAGCCCATGGTAGAAACCTCTACCACTGCTTTGTAAAAGGAGCCCTAAATCTACTATCCCCCTCTTTTACTAAAGTGCACTAACCGATTAGCGCTCACTAATTGAATTAGCATACGCTAAATGCTAACGCATCCATAGACTAACATACACGCGTTAGCATTTAGCGAACGCTAATTCGATTAGCGTGTGCTAATCGGTTAGCGCACCTTAGTAAAAGAGGGCCTAAGTTTGTTTTCTTTCAATCGAAGCAGTTATCTACTTTTTTTGTCTGCAAACTGTCCAATTATTCCAGTGGCCCATGAGACCTCTTTGGTTTTGGCTGCACTATCTGAAGTTGATTAAATTAGACCATGAAATATGTGGACCATCAGCTTGCTTTATTTTCCTAAATGATGCAATTATGGCGTAGATTCCTGTTTTCTTGTTTGAAGTTGTGTACTGACTTTCTTATATATTATGGACTTGAATACTGTATTTGATTAAAAAATTTTCTTAGGTATTACTTTTATTTTTTCCCTTTTTCAGTACAATTTTCTGTACATTTTGCTTATTTGTCTTGTTACAAATTTAAATTTAAAAAGAACATGATTTGAGGAAATTGAAATAATAGGCACCTACTTAACTACAAATTATGTTTCAATGTGCCAATTCTGATATTTAGTAAAATGTACCATTCTGTCTGCTGCCTTAAATGGAACTGGAATGGACACTGAGTCCCCGATTCTGCAAAGTGCGTCCCAACTGTAGGCAGTTGTAGGCATCCTACAGCTGTCTAATCAGCCAATTGGGAAGCACGTTTTCTAAAAAAGATGCTCCCCAGGCAGGTCGCCTATATTGAAGGTGCCTCCAGGAGCTTAGGGAGACCCGCAAGCCCGCCTAAGCTCCCATAAGGCTAGGCGGTAGCCTTAGGCGCACCTAGGTGGCCCTACGCGTCTCCCTAGTAGAGCGGGAGACACTTACTATGTAGGCCAGCAAAATGCTGGCCTACATGGTAAGTAGACGCGGCCACTATACTTAATCGCAGCAAGGGATCTCCCTGCCGCAATTAGTATAGCAGCCACGGCTATGGCCACCAGTCTTCCCTCCCCTTTCCCCCCAGACGATCGCGGCAAGAGGGTGTCCAACCCCTCCTGCCCACAGAACCCCACCATCACTGGCAGGAAGGTGTTCAACCCCTCCTGCCGGTAGGCCCCACCTCCCTGAAGATCGCCGGCAGGAGGGTACCCAACCCCTCCTGCCGGACCCCCCCAACAAAATGCCCTCCACTCCCTAGACCCCCCTCCCATGAAACCCCCCCCTCGGGCTTACCCGCAAGTTGGCCAAATGGGTACTCGCACTGTCTGGACAGCAGGCCCGCCTCCATCCAAATGAGGTGGGCCCGCCCCTTCCCTGCCCAATCCACAGTATCCAAATGGCTCATTTGGACAGAGGCAGGCCTGCTGGCCAAATAGTGCGTCCAGCCAACTTGTGTGTAAGCCCGAGGGGGGTTCCAGGGTGGGGGGGTTCATTTGGGGGGGTCCAGGGAGAGGGGGGTTGGGATGTTTTGTTGGGGGGTCTGGCAGGAGGGGTTGGGTACCCTCCTGCTGGTGATCTTTGGGGGGGGCAGGGCCTACCAGAAGGAAGGGTTGAGCACCTTCCTGCCAGCGATAGTGGGGTTCTGTGGGCAGGAGGGGTTGGGCACCCTCTTGCCGCGATTGTTGGGGGGGAGGGAGGGGAGACTGGTGGCCATAGCCGCGGCCACTATACTAATCATGGCAGGGAGATCACTTGCCGCGATTAAGTATAGCGGCCATGTCTAAACAAACCACGTATCTGTAACCAGAGTCTGCAACATGGACATCGGTTACAGAATTGGGTTTAGTTTGGGCGGGTGTAGGCCTGGTCCCGGGCATCCTATACAGAATCCGGACCTGAGTCATTGCTTAGAGACATTACTCTTCTCAAAACTTAATAAACCTGGTTTAGTAGATGTAATGATCCTCATGTCTTTGACTTACCCCCCCCAAAAGAAGGGAAAATACACTGCAGTTACTGTAGGTAGAATGTCATCATTCTTGAACATTGTTGTTTGGTCACTGTGAGACACTAATGCTGATACAAATCAGTGCTTAGACTTACTAGAAATAGAACTCACACTTCATTTGACTGAGCCACTGTCATTTAAAATATTAAGATCCAAAGTCACCCAGGTCTATATAAAATGTCCAATTTCTTTAAAGATGTCCATATGCATTAAACAAGAATAGCAGGTAATAGTTTTTTAATTGACATTTCAAAAATTATTTGCAGCGGGGTAGATTAATGAAGTCTCAGATTGCAGAAAAATCGCTGATAGCTATAGGCAATTTATATCTCCTAGCAATTTAGATCTTATTTTCTTACACCTCTAATTAGGATTCCTGTCCAAGTAGCCTAGTGAAGCTTACATCTGGGAAACTAATTTTCGAAAAGTAATTTTGTATAGCAAAAGATGTGAGCTTACTGAAATAGCAGAATTGAAATTATTTTCATTTGACCTTGCTTGCTTTCAGCCTCACCTGGGTTCCAACCCATTTAGAATCTGCCCATACCCTATTCACTTTCATTTACTTTATGTGTAATAGGACTTAATTGTGTCTGCTGAGGTTTCTTCCCCAACTAACCCCCCCCCCCCAATCTTTTTGCCTCTTAACTCTAGTCATCATAGAAATAGTACTTGACAGAATCACAGCTCCTTTCAAAACTCATTACTCATACATGTGCATCTGACCTTTTACCCATAAGTGAGGATTTCATTTTTGTTTTAAGAAATTTGTTTTTCCTGCTTCTTTGAGCTTCCAGCATAATTGAAACTAGCTTTTTCAGGTCTATGGGCAGGTCTGGCATTATAGGTGGGCACGAGAGAGCATTGCCTATCCTCACCAGCTTCCTGCTTGTAGGATAAGGTTATTCTCAGTAGCCTTCCTGACTGAGCAGTAATATCACCAAGTCCTTTGAGGAGGAGGAGGAGAGAATAAGTAAAATTATGGAACCAAAGCAAAAAAAATAAATAAATAAAAAATAGGGAGAAAGCACTGCCATTTGTTGAATGTATTTTCCTCCAATCACTGTGGCTAACAGAGGTAAAAGAACAAGAGGAATCCAAGAACAGTCGCTCAAAAGATCATGGTTTGGAACAAGGTATCTTTAAAAGATATTGCCATAATAGGGGCAACAGGGCATCCTGATAGCAAGGTTGCAATATAAGCCACAGTAGACCAGGTCTCCTGAAATACAGAACAGACAGATTTTAAAGATTGCAAATTATCCATGCCAACTGCTGAGTAAACTGTAAATATGAATGGCAAACATTCTTTGAAATGTCTCTATGCAAGTTCAAGAAGTCTAAGAAACAAGATAGGAGAGTTAGAATATATTGCACTAAATGAAAAGATAGATATGCATTCCCTGCTCCATATTTGCAGGGATAGGGGCACAGCTCCCCCATGAATACTATGGGCTCCTTTTACAAAGGTGCATTAGGGCCTTAACATGCGGAATAGTGCGCGCTAAAATGCCGCTCGTGCTAGCCGCTACCGCCTCCTCTTGAGCAGGCGGTAGTTTTTCAGGTAGCATGAGCTATAGCGTGCGCTAATAACACAAGGAGGCCGCGGGCCTATATATAAGAGGACAAAAACGCAGACAAGCGACTGGGGGCCAAGGAGGCCTACAAACCAAAGGCGCCGACTCACCTAGCCCTCTGGTAAGGTACTTGACCAGGGGTGGGTGGGGGAGTTGGGCTACCCAGTTGTTTGGTTCCGCACTTGGGTTGGTCTCTCTTGTTGTTTCCTTCCAGGTGTCGGGCCAAGATGGACCAACAGCAGCTGATGGAGTTCCTGACGGCCGAGAGGCAGAGACAGAATGAAAATCTGCAGGCGGTTCTAAAAGCAAATCAGGACTTATGGGACCGCAGCCAGAAACAGGCCCGACAACAGCATGACGAACTGGTCCTGGCGATGGGTGAGCAGACCAAGCTGCTAACTCAGCTGCTACAGTGCTCATCTGCAAGCGCAGCGGGTGGGCCACCGGGACAGGCAGGGGGAACATATTTGGACCTTGCCGGATCAGGGAAGGATACCTCCTTACCGTACCCTGAAGAAAGTGGGGAACAGGCCCGGGGGGATAAGAGTATGGGGTCCCAGGGGCAGATCCCCAGGATAGGGTGGTCCAAGCAGGAAGGGTCCTTACATAAGGAGGCTGTCCGATGCTATCGCTGTGGGAAAATAGGACATACACAGCGATATTGTAGGGTCATCAGGGACTTCATGAATACCCGGGGGCCTGAGGCCAAGATCCCGGAGGAATACCGAGTGGTGGTATTGGTGAGCGGGAAAGAGATCCTGGCTCTAGTGGATACAGGGGCCGAGGTATCTGTAATGTCAGGGCAATTGTGGGAAGAGCTGGGTAAAGGCCGGAATGCGGGGATGAGGAAGGTGCCCATCACCTGTATTCATGGGGAGGCCCAGGAATACCCACTGAGACCCCTGAGTATAAAGTATAAGGGTAGGAAGATCCGCATGGCAGTGGCAGTCCTGAATTCTACCCCTTACCCATTAATTTTGGGAAGGGATTGGATTGCGCTGGCGGGAACAGGGAGGTCTGCAGGAATTCAGGGCCCGGAGAAATGGGTGTTGGGAAGCCGGGTGGGGGGAAGTTCACTCGCCTCTCCGGAGGAGAGCCGAAGATCCCGGGCGCCAAAACCTAAGAGTTGGAGGCCAACTATTCGATGGGCCCCACTCTCGGAGAAGGCTAGGGCACCCACTCGGGCTTACCCGAAGGCCGCAGATTATGACCTGTATGCGGCCCAGGAACAGGTGGTACCCGCTAAGGGACGCTCTTTAGTGAAGACAGATATTCAGGTGTCCCCTCCCCCAGGTGCCTATCTTAGAATAGCTCCACGATCTGGGTTAGCGCTTACGCAAAGTATTGATGTAGCTGCTGGGGTGGTTGACCCGGATTACAGGGGGAATGTGGGAGTACTCCTGGTAAACCAGGGGAATTTGGAATATAAAGTCCAGTGTGGAGATCGAGTGGCGCAGTTACTGTGTGAAAGGATTTGGCACCCTGACATTGTGCAGTGCTCCTATCTCCCGGAAACAAGCAGAGGGCAACGGGGTTTTGGCTCTACAGGGATGGGAGTACCAGGGGTTAGCTCCTGTCCTGAGTCACTAGCTAACCCTCCAGGGGATACTGGGTCTAGGTCCTTTGCCGCACTCGAGGCAGAGGTTGATAAGATTAAACAAAGTTTAATAACAGCTCGCCAGGACTGGGAGGCCGGGTTTAAATCCTGTGCGGAGGCCAGTTTTCAGGCCTGGAAAGATCCCATAGACCAGGAGCACAAAAGAGCCAGAGAGCAGGTTCTATCACAATGTCAGCGTGAGTCAGAAAAACTTGCTAAATTAATGGAGCAAGTTAACACTCAACTCAGGTTAATCCAGGGGCAGGTTAAAGACAATCAAGCCCAGCAGCAAGCAGTCCAACACAGTATGAAGGAAATAAAGGACGCTTGTGGAGAATTAACTACCAAAACAGGGAAGGCAGAAAGTTGGGTGGTAAAACAGCAAGCGCAGGAAGAACAGCTTGAACAACACGCCCAACACTTCGAGAAGGTCTTAGATACCTTTAAAGGAATGGAGCAGGACATGGAGGAACTAAGGGAACAAATCGCCCGAATGGGAAAGGAGGACTTAGGGGGCATTACCCAGGTGGTAGCGGCATTGGCCCAGAGGGTGGAGGGGCTAGAAGATCCAAAGAATCATAATGGCGAAACATCCAGAGGGCGAGGTGAGACATCCCTGTTGAGATGGCCAGAGGATTTTGAGGACCCAGACCCCCTACCTCTAAGTCAGGGGAAAAATCTTCATAAACCCCGGAAGCGCTACTAAGGTCGACACATTGTCCAGAATGCGAATGTGGATAGCTTGTCTAGGATGCAAGATAACGCAGGATCTGATCTAAAGTCTCAGGATAGACAACCCTTAAAGGTGAGGGTATGTCACAATCCTATCCCCGATGCTCTGCCTGTACCGGGTTTGGCTCCCACTAAAGCCGGCCCAGTCATACAGAGAGAGAATCATGGGGATAGGGTTGTGACCAGGAGAAGGGAAATAGCTGCATTCCCCTTTAAACTGGAAAATGCTGATTGTAAGGGAGGAGAGGAAAGTGAAGAGAATGGCCCTGGGCAGTCTCCTTGGGACCTCTCTCCCTCCTCCAACTCTCAGCTGAGGGAGATAATCAGCAAGCCGAGAAAACCTAGGCAAACTGTACAGGCAGCTCCTCCCCCTCAGAGAGCAGGGTGTGGGCGGCTGAACACTTTAGAGGCTGCTCTTAGGAGGAGAAGGGCAGTTCACTCTGGGCCAGCACAGGAAGAGGTCTATCCAGGCTGTTCTCCTGTAAACCAGGATATCGAAATGCAGGAAACAGACATTGACCCTGTGGCCAGCCAGCCAGCCAAGCAAGAGCCTATGGACTGCATGGAAACTCCCAGTCTGCCTGAAGACACCTGGATGGAAGTCAGCTAAGTGGCAGGGCTGGGAAGTTTGGGGTTTATTAACCCATTGTGTATGTTTTTGGGACTGCTTAGGAAAGGGTGCTTGCCTTTATGAGTTGATTGGGAACTTGTGCTGGCTGGTGCTGTCCTGCTTGAGGGAAGCAGGAAGAAGAAAAAAAAAAAAAACGTTTTTCTTTTTGAGCTTTAAAGTTTCCAGCCAAGTTGGGCTGGCTGGGGACTGTTACTGTTTTGAGAGTGTGAGAGGGAAGTAATGTTTGGGGAGAATCCACTGTCCATACTGGTTGGGATTGTGGGGCCATTAGTGGCATTCTGTGTTACAGAAAAGTAAAGTAGTGGATTCACTTACTTCCCCTTCCCCACCAACTCCCTTTGAGCTGGTTGGAGCTCAAGCCTTCATAACAAAAAGGCTTGTGCACAAAAACCATCTATAGCGCTAACAGTAAGGTGTGTTGTTAGTCTGAATGTAAGGACAGCAACTCTTTTTGATTTACTTTTACTTTCCCGTACCGTCAGCATGTAGATGACGGCTGGAAACCTAGACCTGTTGGTCGGTGATATAATTTTTGTTAATGTGTTTCTTGCTACTTGGGAAGTTGGACTAACTACAAGTTCGTTCCCAGCAATATACCACGCAATAAAGTGGTCATCACCTGAACAATTAGATTGACTCTGATTTTCTTTTAGCCTGTTTATTTTGATTATGCGAGAATGTCGTTCAGCAGGACTTCCTTCCTTTATGGGAAGCACACAGAAGGAGCTCTAAGGTGAGCGTGGACTGGCCCCGCTGAAGTACAGGTACCGGCCGCGCCACAATTTGTAAATAACTTTAGGGGCCCCCAAACCTTAGGTTCCACTCTCTTCCACCTCCTTGACTCCTACATGACTTACTTTAAAGCCTTGATGATCTAGCGGTGAAGCAGGGCAAGAGTGACTTCCTACGCTCCTGACCTAGGAAAGCTGTGATCAAAAATGGCTACTGTGAGTTCCCACTGTGGTCTCATGAGTTCCTGGGGTCTCACAAAAATGTCGCATGAATTTGTGACAGCCATTTTTTATTGTGGCTTTCATGGGGCAAGAGTGTAAGAAAATCACTTCTGCCTTGCTTCACTGCTAGACCACCAGGGCTATAAGATTTTATTTATTTTTAAATTTCCTATACCGTTATATAGGTATATAGGGGGGGCCTAAGACAACTGGGCTGATTCCGGTTGGCCCAGGCACCTCAAGCCCCATCTGTGGGTGGGGTTTGAGCCGCCTGGGCCAATCAGGCCCTAAGGCCAGCCATTCCGGAGATGGCTGGCCTGTCAGTCAGACGGGCTTGGCACCCATCCATCCGACCAACAATTTTAAGGTATGGGGAGGGGGGTAGGGGGTCGGCGAGGGGGTTGTGGGTTGGCGGGGGGGGGCGATCGGGGGTTTGGGGGGAACGTCGTTGGGGGGAGTTGCGTTGAGGGCAGGAGGGCCTGGGATCCCTCCTGCCCATATTTTAGTGGGGGGTGGGGGTTAAGGGGTGTCACCAGGCCAGGAGGGCTTGGGCTCCCTCCTGGCCGGATTGTAGGGGGGAGGGGGGTTGGAGATCGCAGGGACAGGAGGACTTGGGCTTCCTCCTGGCCCCATTGGACTCGGCGGGGGGGGGGGGGGGGTTGGGTATCGCGAGGCAAGAGGACTTGGGCTCCCTCTTGCCATGTTCATTGTGGGGAGAGGTAAGGGTGGATCGCGGCAGGGGAGATGAGCCATCTCTCCTGCCGCGATCATTGCTGTCGGGGGTAGGCAGGTTGCTGGGGCTGCTGAGCTGATCGCAGCAGCCACGATCAGCTCAGCGGCCCCTTTTCGGCTCTTATACCTGTTTTGACTTGGTCTAAGTGCCGACTAGGCAACTTGCCTAAAGTTTTGGTTATACCTGCTGCACGCCTAGGTCTAGGTCGGCCCACCTCCCGCCTTTTCCCCTCCTCTAAAAATGCCTCTTTTCTCTCTGTGCGTTTAGAGGCAGGGGAAAGGCCTAAGCTGGTTTTAGATACGTCTAAAACCAGCTTTGATTATGGGTACTTGGACAATCAGGCTTTTGATCGTCCAAGTACCCATTTAGGCCACTTTTTAGATTTTTTTATTTTTTATTATGAGTCCCTTGGATTTTATTTTCCAGCGTTTATGTCCATCGCTTTGAATTGTGATTAAGCAATTAATCAAAAACACTAATAAACTTGAAACTTGAAAATGTGGATGTTGTTTGAGTGAGAACTAACCCCTGATGCAGCTTGGTGAAATGGAGACTTCTCTGTCGGGTGTTCCAGCCTGCACGGCCTCTGGAGTACTGATTGAAGCAGTGGCGTTGTTTGGACTCCAGTTGAGCAGCAAGTGCAGCTAAGTGGATTGCTTCTTACCAAGATTGGGCATTTTCAGTGTGCATGAAATTAAATACTACCAAGACAAAATTATAATGGTTTGGGCCAAAAATTGAGCAGTTGCCTAGCTCAATTTTGTTAGCCTCTGGTAACTCACTGAAAATTGATTTTTCATCTAGAATTCTGGGTTTTATTCTGGATTCTTCACTCTCATTACCTAATCAAATTAATCATGTTACTAAAAAATGCTTTTTTCAATTTAAAGATGCACAGAAGAATACGTCATCATTTTTTTCCAGCAACATTTTACAGTTTTGGTTCAGGCCATTATTTTATCTCAGTTGGACTATGGAAACTCGCTTTATGCTTGTTTAAGTAAATGTAATTTGAGGAGGCTACAACTTATCCAGAATACAGCGGCTAAACTGATATATGGTAAGCATAAATATGATCATGTCATACCTTTATTGAGATCCCTTCACTGGCTCCCCATTTACTGGAGGATCCAATTTAAATGTGCAACTATTCATGTCTCATTTAATTCACAAGAAATCTCTAATTCTAGGAGCTCTCAGAAATATAAACTTGGCTTTCCCACTGTTAAAAGAATAAAAACTATGGCCAATTTTTGTCGATCATTCTCTTTTTTTTTTTCGCAAAAGTTTGGAATATCCTTCTATAATTAGAGTTCTTTCATCTACCCACTTTTTGTAAAGTACTGAAGACATATTTATTTCAGAAATTTACAAATAACCCTTCTTTTTCAAATCAATCATAAAAGAAAAAATTCTGGCCTAAAAGATATACCTCCTCTTTTACTAAGGTATGTTAACCGATTAGTGCGCGCAAACTGATTTAGCGCGCTAAACACTAACGCATCCATAGAATATAATGGACGTGTTAGTGTTTAGGGTGTGCTAAATAAATTAGTGCGCACTAAATCGGTTGGCACACGCTAATCGGTTAGCGCACCTTAGTAAAAGAGGGGGATAGTTTCTGTTCTAATCTATTGTATAATTTATTTATTTAAAAAATTTCTATACCGTTTACAACTAAATGGTTTGCAAAATTTACATACATAGTTTTAAAACAGAATGATAATAAAATAAACATAAAAACCAACCTTAAAAATCATGACTAAGGAGTGTGTGGCGCAGTGGTTAAAAGCTACAGCCTCAGTACCCTGGGGTTGTGAGTTCAAACCCACGCTGCTCCTTGTGACCCTTGGCAAGTTACTTAATCCTCCCATTGCCCCAGGTACATTAGATAGATTGTGAGCCTGACAGGACACAGGGAAAAATGCTTGAGTACTGAATAAATTAATGTAAACCATACTGAGCTCCCTTGGGAGAACGGTATAGAAAATTTGAATAAATAAATAAATAATGGCATACAAATCAACCTTAAAAATCATGGGTATAAAATAATGGGATAACTGTGCATAATAACAATCATAAGCAGTTTATCAAGATTTTATTAACCAAATCGAGCCCTCCTGTTGGAATGAATCAGTAAAAAAAAAAAATAAATAAAATCAAAGATTGGATTAGATTATGTAGAGTTGGGATTGAGCATATCATGATAATATGTTCAATCCCAACTCTACATAAGTGGACTTGCATGCTTGTTCCATTGTTTCTGAAATCAGGAAGTGTTTCTCTCTGACTGCTACTGTGCTTCATGAGATACTCAATACCATGATGAACAGATACTATTGGAAGATTTCATCTTGGATGTGATTTTGAGAAGTGGAGGGTTTTGTTTTGTTTTTAACAATGAAGTCAAACTGAGGTTTTTTTTTTTAAATCCAATTCTCAAACTTGTTCTAGGGATACATGTCATATTTTTGGTTTATTTGGGAGGGGGGCCTTGCAGTATAGAAGAGTTTACCCATGGTAACATATAGGGTGTGCATGTGTTTGCATGAGTGACTTCAACTACTCCAAAATTGACTAGGTAAATGTAACATCAGGGCATGCTAGGGAGATAAAATTCCTTGATGAAATCAAGGACTGCTTTGTGGAGCAGCTGGTTCAATAATGGCCTATGGACTTCTCTTTTAGGAAATTATCCAAACCTTTTTTTAACCCTGCTGACTGATTTCACCACATTCTCTGGTAATGAATTCCAGAGTTTAATTACACATTGTGGGAAGAAATATTTTTTCTGGTTTCTTTTAAATCTATTATATCGCATGCCCCCTAGTCCTAGTATTTTTTGGAAAGAGTAAACAAGCAATTCACATCTACCCTTTCCACTCCACTCAGTATTTTATAGACCTCTATCATATCATTGAGAAATGTAAAGTATTACATGTGGGAAACAGAAACCCGAGGTACAACTATACGATGGGAGGGATGTTATTAAATGAGAGTACCCAAGAAAGGGACTTGGGGGTAATGGTGGACCATGACAATGAAGCCGACGGCACAGTGCGCAGCGGCCGCTAAGAAGGCAAACAGAATGCTAGGCATAATCAAGAAGGGTATTACAACCAGAACAAAAGAAGTTATCCTGCCATTGTATCGGGCGATGGTGCGTCCGCATCTGGAGTACTGCGTCCAATATTGGTTGCCGTACCTAAAGAAGGACAAGGCATTACTCGAGAGGGTTCAGAGGAGAGCGACGCGTCTGATAAAGGGGATGGAAAACCTTTCATACGCTGAGAGATTGGAGAAACTGGGTCTCTTTTCCCTGGAGAAGAGGAGACTTAGAGGGGATATGATAGAGACTTACAAGATCATGAAGGGCATAGAGAGTAGACAGGGACAGATTCTTCAAACTTTCAAATAATAAAAGAACAAGAGGGCATTCAGAAAAGTTGAAAGGGGACAGATTCAAAACGAATACTAGGAAGTTCTTCTTTACCCAACGTGTGGTGGACACCTGGAATGCGCTTCCAGAGATCGTAATAGGGCAGAGTACGGTACTGGGGTTCAAGAAAGGATTGGACAATTTCCTGCTGGAAAAGGGGATAGAGGGGTATAGATAGAGGATTACTGCACAGGTCCTGGACCTGTTGGGCCGCCACGCGAGCGGACTGCTGGGCACGATGGACCTCAGGTCTGACCCAGCAGAGGCATTGCTTATGTTCTTATCACCCCTGAGCCATCTCTTCTTCAGGCAGAAGAACCCTAGCCATAGAGAATGACACAGGGACAAATTTATCCCCATCCCCGCAGGAACTCAATTTCCCTGTCCTGTCCCTGTCCCATCCCTGTCCCATCAGTTTTGTCGCTGCCCCTGCCCCCATTCCTGTAAGCTCTGCCTTAACCACATAAGCCTCAAACACATGATTTTAAAATGTTTGAGGCTTGTGCAGATGAGGACAAATGGGGTAAGGACAGGAAAAGAACTCGTGGGGATGGAACAGGAAAATGAGTTTCCACGGGGATGGGGAAAAATTTGTCCCCGTGTCATTCTCTACCTAGCCACTTTAGCTTTTCTTCATTGGGAAGTTGTCCCATCTCTTTTATCATTTTTGATGCCCTTCCAAGGTTAACTTATGTTGTTCCATAAACTCTTGGATCAGTGCAAATCTATTATATCAGCTCAGGATCTTGTCAGAGTTACAAACACGTAGTCACAAATATCAGTGAAGAGCTGTTATTATTATATATGATAGATGTTAAGTGATTGAAAAACAAGCACTAGTTCGTTTTTTCTTAATGAAGTTGTCAAGACCCAACATGGTTTTGGAATTGTTATAGACTGCTGTTTTGGGAAAGAAGGAGACATGAGCAGAAGGAAGCAATAGAGGAGAAACAGTACAGGAAGGACTCTAACTTGGATGGTGAAACTTCGCTGAGCCAATCTGGGATCACCTGTCTTCCAATCCAAAGAACAATTACACAGCAACTCATCAAGACTTCTCTTCCAATCCCAAGAATGATCATACACCGCAGCTTTTCAGGTCTGGAGAGAAGCCCGGAATGAAACTTGGGCTGCTTCTCAGGTTGCTCAGCCAACATCTGATGTGACAGATTAATGCTAGTGTATTCTTTAGTGCCAACTTCAAAGAAAGAGACTATGGGGCAAACAAGAGAAGGAATGGTGACATAGAAAACACCTGTGGTAGTACTATTACTATGTATGCTTGCCCATTAGCCCCCATTCATCTCTTGTGAAGCCTCAAGTGACTCTGGATACTTTGTGGTCAGCAATGGAAAGTCTTCTTTTGTATTGATTTATCTAAATGTTTCAACTAAGCTGTAAACTCTAGAAAATAATCTGACTCAACATGACACTAAGATTGATAATATGAAAAAAGAGATTAGGTTCTTGCCTGGCTAATATCTTTTCTAGTAGATATGTGTGGCATTCTGGACAGTAGGATATTCTCTCCATGTTCACGAGCTATGCAGAAGGAATCCATTCCAGGTTTTCAAATCTTCCTCCTTCTATCGAGGGCTTTGCTGCCCCCTTCAGTTTGTACCAAAGCAGACAATAGCCCTATATAGATAAACATAAGGAGGGATATGGGAGACTCCCCAAAATACAGTGCTGATCTGCTCTGTAAGTATAACAAACATGTTAAACATTGCAATGGAACAATCCAAACTTTGGAATAACCATATCAATCAGAAACATTTAAAAACATAGTAACATAGTAAATGACAGCAGATAAAGACCTGAACGGTCCATCTAGTCTGCCCAGTAGTCACACTTATTATACAGTGTATTCATAGTTACATTGTCTCAACTTTCTGGACAATAGACCATAGGAGTCCACCCAGTACTGTCTTTAGGTTCCCACTGCTGGAGTTTCCATTGAAGCCCACTCCAATCTATCTTAACTATCCTTCTATCAAAGCCCTCCCCAGCTCATCCTAAACCAAATCACCATATATGGGACACAGACCATGCAGGATTGCCCAGTACCAGCCTTAGTTTGATTTATACCATGCTTTTTTAAAAATTCCATCACTGTTTTCATCTCCACCACCTCCCTCAGGAGGGCATTCCAGGCATCTACCACCATCTTCATGCAAACAAATGTCCTAACATTACTCCTAAGTTAGTTACACTGCAACCTCAATTCATACCCTCTAGATTTACCATTTTCCTTTCTCTGGAAAGGATTTGTTTCTATATTAATACCTTTCAAGTATTTAAATGTCTGTATATCATATCTCCCCTGAACCTCCTCTCCTCTAGAGTATACATAGTCAGATCTTCCAATCTCTTCTTACGTCTTTTGGCACAAGCCTCGTACTATTTTCATCACTTTTCTCTGGACCACTTCAAGTATTTTTACATCCTTAGCCAGATACGGCCTTCAAAACTAAACAAAGTACTCCAGGCGGGGCCTCACCAATGACCTCATAACAACACCTCATTTCTTCTTCTTGTTATGCTTCTTTCTATACAGCCCAGCATCCTTCCTGGCTACAGACACTGACTTGTCACACTGTTTTGTTGCCTTCAGATTCTCAGACACTATCACCCCAAGGTCTTTCTCCCCATCCTTGCATATCAGTCTCTCAGCACATAAGGGTCCCTCGGATTTCTACTCCCCAAGTGCATAATTCTGCATTTCTTCACAGTGAATTTTAGTTGCCAAACATTAAACCATTTTTCTGACTTTTGCAGATCCTTTTCCATGTTTTCCACTCCCTCCAGTGTATCCACTTTGTTTACAAATCTTGGTATCTTCTGCAAAAAGACAAACCTTACCTTTTTAACCCCTCAGCAATGTCACTCACAAATATATTGAACAGAATCAGTCCCAATACCAATCCTTGTGGCACGCCACTACTCACCTTTCCTTCCTCTGAGCAGATTCCATTAATCACTACCCTCTGGCTTCTGTCCATCATCCAGTTTCTAATCTAGTTCACCACTTTGGATCCCAACTTCTGCCAGTCAAGTTTGTTCAAGAGCCTCCTAAGAGGAACTGTGTCAAAGGCTTTGCTGAAATCTAAGCAAATTATATTTAACACACTTCCTCAATCTAATTCTCTGGTTACCCAGTCAAATAATTCAATCAGATTCATTTGGCATGATTTACCTTTAGTAAAACCATGTTGTCTTGGATCTTGTAACCCGTTTGATTCTAGGAATTTCAATATCCTCTCCTTCAGCAATGTTTCCATTAATTTTTTCAATAATAAAAAGTGAGGCTTACAGAACTGCAGTTTCCTGCTTCATCTCTGCAACCTCTTTTATAAAGAAGAACCACATCAGCTCTTCTCCAATCCCTTGGAGCCATTCCCATCTCCAGGGATTTATTGAACAAATCTTTAAGTGGAGCAGCCAGAACCTCTCTGAGCTTCCTCAATATCCTTGGTCCCTCAATATACGTCTGGTCCCATGACTTGGTCTACCTTCAATTTTTCAAGTTGTTCATAAGCACTTTCTTCCGTGAATAGCGTGGTATCCACACCATTCTCACATGTAATTTTCCAGCCAATCATGGTCCTTCTCCAGGAATTTCTTCCATGAACATAGAACAGAAGTATTTGTTTAGCACATTTGCTTTTTCTCATCATTCTCTATATAGCAGTTCCTAGCTTTTCAGATTCACAATTCCATTCTTCATCTTCCTCCTTTCGCTAATATACCTGAAAAAATTTTTGTCTCCTTTTTTTAGATTTTTTATATTTCTAGTCATTTGTTCTTCCACCTGCACTTTCGCTTCTTTCATTTTCTTCTGGTATTCCTTTTCATACTCCTCTTAAGCAGTGGCGTACCTAGGGGGGGGCGGGGGGGGGGCGGGGCCGCCCCGGGTACCAGCCCTGAGGGGGTGTTCCCGGCCTTGCCGCTCAGTCCCCCCCCACGCCCGAAGGACCGCTCGCCCCACTTGACCTTCCAGCACACCTATGAAGCAGCCCGCAGCAGGATCGCGACGTCAGCAATCCCTCAGCTGCTTGGGCGCTGCTTCCTGCGCCGCGGTCCCCGTTCCTCCTCTGACGTCAGAGGAGGGGGCGGGACCGCGGCGCAGGAAGCAGCGCCCAAGCAGCTGAGGGATTGCTGACGTCGCGATCCTGCTGCGGGCTGCTTCATAGGTGTGCTGGAAGGTCAGTGGGGCGAGCGGTCCTTCGGGCGTGGGGGGGGGGGCAGTAGCTTAAGGTAGCCCGGCGCGGGAAGCAGCTCCTAAGCAGCGCAAAGATAGCTGACGTCGCGATCCTGCTGCGGCTGCTTCATAGGTAGTGCGGGGAGGCCAGGGGGGCGAATGGTCCTTCGGGGTGGGTCGGGGCATCAGGCCTTCAGGGTGGGGCGGGCGGGCGGGCAGGCAGACTTTCAAGGGGGGAGGGGGGTGACAGGCAGGCAGGCAGGCCTTCAAGGGGGGGTGCAGGTCTTCGGGGGGGGGGGCAGACCTTCAAGGGGGGACAGGCCTTCAGGGGGGGTGCATGCCTTCAGGGGGGGTGCCGACCTTCAAGGGGGTGCAGGCCTTCAAGGGGGGGGACAGGCAGGCAGGCCTTCAAGGGGGGGACAGGCCTACAAGGGAGTGGGACAGGCCTTCAAGGGGGTGCAGGCCTTTGGGGGGGGTGCCAACCTTCAAGGGGGGGGGCAGGCCTTCAAGGGGGGGGACAGGCCTTCAAGGGGGGACAAGCAGGCAGGCCTTCAAGGGGGGGACAGGCCTACAAGGGGGTGGGACAGGCCTTCAAGGGGGTGCAGGCCTTTGGGGGGGTGCCAACCTTCAAGGGGGGGTGCAGGCCTTCAAGGGGGGGGACAGGCCTTCAAGGGGGGACAAGCAGGCTGGCCTTCAAGGGGGGGACAGGCCTACAAGGGGGTGGGACAGGCCTTCAAGGGGGTGCAGGCCTTTGGGGGGGTGCCAACCTTCAAGGGGGGGTGCAGGCCTTCAAGGGGGGGTCAGGCCTTCAAGGGGGGGGGGACAGGCCTTCGGGGGTGCAGGCCTTCGGGGTGGGTGCAGGCCTTCGGGGTGGGTGCAGGCATTCGGGGTGGGTGCAGGCCTTCGGGATGGGTGCAGGCCTTCAGGGGGGGACAGACCTTCGGGTGGGGGGTACAATCCTTCGGGGAGGGTGCAGGCCTTCAGGGGTGGGGTTTAGGCGTTCAGAGGGGGACAGACCTTCGGGTGGGAGGTAAAGTCCTTCGGGGGGTGCAGGTCTTCAGGGGTGGGGTGTAGCCCTTCTGAGGGGGGACAGACCTTCGGGGGGGGGGGGGTCCTGGTGTAAAAGTACACAGAGGGAGAGAGGGAAGGGGGGGTTCAAAGATATGTGCATATGCCAGACTTTGGGGGTTAGAAATAATGGGTCTAAAAACAGAGGAGTGGGAGAGAGATGGTGCATAATGGGATTTAGGGAGGGAAGGAACAGAAAGGGAGAGAACTTGGAAACAGGGGATGGTGTGGAGGGGGGATAGAGATACTGGATAGGAGGATAGTTGGGAACAGAAAGGGAGAGATGGTGGATCCTGGGGTGGTGGGGAGTTGAGAAAAGGTGAATCTGTGGATGGAGACAAAAAAAAGGAAAGATGCCAGATCTCCGGGAGAGGGAAGGGAAACGGAAGGGGAGAACAGAGATGGCAGACGGATGGTTAGCACGGAGAAAGGAGACCCTGGCAAGCAAGACAACAAGAGCCTGGGACCAACAAGATTTGAATATTGATCAGAGAACAAAAGGTAGAAAAAATAATTTTATTTTCTGTTTTGTGATTACAATATGTTAGATTTGAAAAGTGTACATGAGACAGCTTGAAATGGGAACTTTTCTATTTTTGTGAATGGCAAGGCTGAGTTCAGTTAAAATATATGCTTTATAAGAAAATATAATAATGTGTTTTATAAAGTTTATAAGCATTGCTGGCATACTCGGTGAGGTGTTCCTAGTGTTGGTGGTGGTGGTAGCATGTCAGTGTGTTGAGAGGAAGAGGTAGTCTGGGAAATTCTGCTGAGCAAACTCTGGGCCCATTTCCACCCCCAGTTAGTCCACTCCACTCAACTGGTTCACACACTGAGTGGGTCTTTGGGTGTTATTTCTGGGTAGTTGTTTTAGAATCTCTTCCAGTGGTTTGTCAGTATCTCCTTCTGGTCCAAGGAAGGAAACTTTGTCAACCTTAGCATTGACCTTCAGAATATGTTTGTAACAGCGCTGCTTGTGTGGCATTAGGCTATGTAGTGATCGAAAGAAAAAAACAGACCTTTGCACATTTTTTGCACTATATGGTGGGTGTATGAGGAGATTCATTTCCTGCACAGTTAAGTCCATGTGAAGTTACCTTGTGCTGTATTTGACATCTAGCAAGGTCTCTGTTTGGAAGGAAAGATCTAAGCTTAAAAATGAAGTGGCCAGAAGTTATGTTAAAAGTAGATAGCGTAGCTGGTTTTAAGAAAGGTTTGGACAAATTCCTGGAGGAAAAGTCCATTGTCTGTTATTAAGACATGGGGGAAGTGTCTGCTTGCCCTGGTTCGGTAGCATGGAATGTTGCTACTCTTTGGGTTTTGACCAGGTATTAGTATCCTGGATTGGCTACCATGAGAATGGGCTACTGGGCATGATGGACCATTGGTCTGACCCAGTTAGGCTATTCTTATGTTATGTTCTCATCTGTAGGGGCCTTTGTTTTCACTTCTTATTTTAATGTATTTTTTTCCTGGGAACTTATCAGTGTTTTTTTATAATGGGAACAAAATGGAAGAGAATTAATGTGTGTGGAATGGGGGGGTAACTAATTTCTTCAGCTAAATAATTCAATCCACTTCAAACAGACATAGGAGAACTCACGCACCATTCACACACCCTCCAACCAAAAACGTCAAAAGAAAAAAACTGTTCGACAACCTCCTAGCCATTCGAGCTGCAACACTTGACCCCCAACTCTACAACCTATTGACCTCGACCACAAACTACAAAACCTTAAAAAAAGAAATAAAAACCCTTCTATTAAAAAAACACATAAAACCGAACTAACACAATCAGAACTGTCCCAAGCATCACCTGCAACTACTCCATATGTACTTCTGATGTCATGACAATTCAGACATAATTTATGTTATGTTATGTTTGGAATAATGGTTACATAAATGAGGTTCAATAAAAGAAAATTTTCTGTGGGAGCATTTGTTGGAACTTCTGTTATCCTGATTTCTTCTATCTGTGGGCTTTCTTTAGCTAACCTACTTATCTGGGGCTTTCCACTTCTGCAGCTGCCCTTTTCACGGTCCACTTTGCGCTTGCACTCTCTGGGGAGGGGGGGTTGGGTCTGGGCTTGGTGGGGTAGGTGTGTCTGGTAGTTTTGTCTGGGTGGTGGCTGGGTGTTTCTTGGGTGCTTGTTGTGCGGATTGGTGTGTCTGGTGAGCGGTCTGGGTGTTGTTGCTTGTGGGGGTTTTTTTTCATTATAAAATATGGCTGAGGGTCTAGTCCGGCTTATTATTCTTGTGGGTTCTGGGGTGGGATTTGTTTGCTTGCCCCAAGTTTTGGCCTTTTGTTGTGTATTGCTATGCCTCTCATTGGCAATTTTCTCTTGGGAGAGGCTTGTTCATGCTTGTTGTTGCTGTTACTCTCATTCTGTGTTCTTTTTGATAATGTATAAGTTTCTGTACAGACCATGGTTGCTTGTCTGGACCTTTTGCCATTCTCAATAAAAATACTTTGGAAAAAAAAAAAAAAAAAAAAAGAAAATTTTCACTGCCTGTTTCTATTCTGACCATTTATTCCATTTCATGGTTATTGCAAAAAAAAAAAAATTTTACATGAGGGGGGGGTGTCAAAAAATGATGGGCCCCGGGTGCCACATACCCTAGGTACGCCACTGCTCTTAAGTATTTTTATATTTCATGAACGTCAACTTTTTTGCCTTTATTTTCTTCACCACTAGTTAGAATGATATTGGTTTCTCTTTTCTCTTGTTTTTGTTAATTTTCTTCACATAAAGGTATGTAGCCATTTTTGTTGCTCCTTTCAGCTAAGGCCACTGCTTTTCCACTTCTCTTATGTCCTCCCATCCTATTAGCTCTTTCTTCAGATACTCTCCCATTCTACTAAAGTCCGCACATTTGAAATCCAGGACTTTGAGTTTTGTGTGGCTGCCTTCCACTTTAGCTGTTATATCAGACCAAATTACTTGATGATCATTACTATCCAGATAAGCACCCACTCAGACATTAGAGACACTTTCCTCATTTGTGTGCACCAGATCCAGTATTGCTTTTCCCCCTCATCGGTTCCATCACTATTTGAGCAGAGCCCCTTGAAGAGTATCCACTATCTCCCTACTTCTTCTCAATTCCACAGATGGAACTTTCCAATCTGCATCTGGCTGGTTGAAATCACCTAGCAACAGCACCTCTTCTTTCTTCCCTAGCTTTTGCATATCTACAAGTTTTTTTATGAAACTCTTTTCAAAGCTATCCAAATCACACCTTCCTTTCCCCAGAACCCCTGAATTTCAGTCGCTTGGATATTGGTCTTTACATAGAGAGCTATTTCTCTACCTTTTTTGACCATCTCGGTCCTTCCTAAAAAGATTATAGCCTGGGAATCACTGATTCTTGTCTCTGATCGCTACAATATCCAACTCTGCCTCTAACATCAGAGCTTGTAGATCATGATTTTTGTTGCCTAGACTATAACAGGGAAATTCTATAACCAGCGCCTAAACTTAAGCATCGGTAGGCACCCTGCCAATGCCTGTTAATTGAAAAATGCCATCATAAATGGCAAAGTTGAAGCACCTACTGATGTCTAAAAGGTGGTTGGAATTGTGGCTAGCTAGCTGCTTTAGATCATGGAACACCAAAGTAAGCCTGACCAACACCAGAAGTGTTGTTAAGTGGATTAAAGCAGCTACCTAGCCACGATTCATGGCAAGATAAGTGGCTGAAATATAGGCCCAGAAAACCCTGGCCTACATTTTAGCCACTTCTCTATGCTGCAGAGGGATCCTATAATCAGCCCGCAGCACCCATAAGCTGGCCATGGCAGGGGAAGTTATCCCCAATCAGCTGAGCCAGCAGGGTTCCCCGAAGCTTTAGCTTCAGGGAGTCCTGCTGGCTCAGCTGATCTGGGGGAATATATTCTTGTGCAATCATCTGAGCAGCTGCAGCAAGAGGGAAGCCCACTCCCTCTTGCCAGAACCCCCAAACCCTCCTCGAAGTCCCACAGCAAGAAGGATGCCTAATCCTTCCTGCCAGCAGGCCCCCTGAACCCATGAACCCCCCAACCACCGATACCCATAAACCCCTTACCCTGACCCCTTCCCATATCTTTTGTATGGCTGGTAAGAGGCTGGCAAGAGGGATGCCTGCTTCCTCTGGCTGGCAGGCCTACCTCTTCACAATGGCGGGCCTTCCACTTCCCTGTACATCCTGGGATGCACCAGGGAGGAGTCTAAGGCCCTGATTGACCCAGGCACCTAAGGCCCCTTCCATAGGAGGGGCCTTGATTTTTTTGTACATAATTCCCTGGAGTACATATGGTTCTTTTTTAAGAGTTGTGCTTATACAAGGGAGAGTCTTAGGTACCCGGGCCCATCCAAGGATACACTGGGAGGGGCCTAGGACTCCCTTGGATTCTCCCAGTATATCCCAGGATGGGGTGGGCTTATGGTACTTGGGTGGAGGACTGGGGGGGGGTTCAGGGGTATCAGCGGTTGGGAGGTCATGGGTTTGGGTGGGCCTGTTGATAGGAGGGAGTGGGAATCCCTCCTGCTGTGGGACTTTGATGGGGGGTTTGGGCACTCTGGCAGGAGGGAGTAGGCAGGGGTCCCCTGCCATAGTTGCTCAGCTGATTAGAAGAAATACCTCTACAACAATCAGCTGAGCCAGCAGGATTCCCTGAAGCTGTGGCTTTGGGGAGCTCTGCTGGCTCAACTGATTGGGGATAACTTACCTTGCCATGATCAGCTTATGGCTGCTGCGGGCTGGCTTTAGGATCCTGCAGCGGCATAGATAGGCAGTTTCCCAGGCCTGCATTTCAGACACCTATCGGCAGCATCAGGCACAATTCTGTAACTGACTGTCAAGTCATCTGGGAGTCATCAGCATAGAAGTGATATTGAAAGCCATGGGAGGAGATCAGTGCACCAAGGGAGTGGGTATATATGGAGAAAAGGAGAGGGCTCAAGTCAGAGCCTTGAGATACACCAATTAACAGTGGGATAGCAGTGATCCACCAGTGCATACACTGAAAGTACAATGGGAGAGGTATGAAGAAAACCAGAAGAGTACAGAACATTGGATTCCCAGCATATTGAAGAGTAGGTAGTGATCAATGGTATCAAAGGCTGCAGATTGAGAAGGATGAGTGTGATGGGGTGTATGTGCTATCACATGAGAGAGTGTTTCCTCAAAGGAGGGGTATACCAGAGCTTAACTCTCCCAAGGGGTTTTCAAGGAATGGGAAATAGATGATTGGGGTTAAACAGGGAATAATCGGGTCAGCCTATTTCCTGATGGGGTGGTACTAGTCATTGTGGAAAACTAGGTAGGTGGTATTAGGAACAGGTTACCCTATTTCATCAGAATGTTGCTTTCCTTACTGACAGAGAAACCTGGATAACATTTACATTGAATTGGATGAACTGATTTGCATCCTAATTTGCATATAGTTGAACTACAGAGATTGAAAGGAGAAAATACTCTTAAAGACAAATTGGAGTCCAGTCAGGGATCAGAGGTTCATCATGGGCCCTTTGGCCATTAGAAGACAGTTTGAGGGGGGGGGGGTCAAGAGGAACCTCACCTTAAGCTAAAAAGGGGGGGGAGGTTCTGGTTAATGGACTACCAGAACAGGAGAGCATAGTTTTGGAGTTCTTAGTAACAAGGACTCCTGGGCAACCCTTGAGGGAAGGAATGCTGGTTTTAGCCTAACCCTCAGTAAGCCTATAAACTGATCTAACTGACCAGAGTGCTCAGGGTGACCAGTGCTGACCAGTACAGGCCAGGGTGACTGATACAGCCAAGGTAATCAGTGACAGGAAGATCCACAGGAACCAGTGGTATTTGGTTATAGCTGCAGGATACTTGGCCTACACCATCAGGTAGGTGGCAGAATATTTGGCCTACACCCTTGATTAGGCAGAGCAGGAGCATGACAATGAGTATAGAGTAGAGGCTATTGTATCTGGCCAGGAACAGGTCATTAGAGACTTTAGCAAGGACAGTTTTCTTGCAATGTAGTGAGTAAAAGCCTGATTGAGGTGGGTCAAAATAGCTTGAGTAGAAAGAAAGTCTAGGCAATGGTGGTGAACAGCATGTTTAAATAGCTTGGATAAGAAGAGGCACTAGTTGTAGGGGGATGTGGGATCTAGTAAGGGTTTTTTGAGGAGAGTGTGACTGTAACATGTTTGAAGTCATCAGGAACAGTTGCAGTAGAGAGTGATAGGTTGCGGATGTGACAGATAGGAGGGATGACAGTGGGATAGATAGTGCTGAGTAGGTGCGTGGGAATCAGATCAGAAGAGCAGGATTGTGGGCTTGGAGGAGAGAAGATGTGCAGCTTCCTCTTCAGTGATTTCAGAAAAGGTGGAAGGGATTGAAAGGACGTTGGTAGAATAGACAATTGGAAGAGGTGATGGGGGAAGGTGACTTGGTTGAGAACTCAAGGTAAATCTCATGAATCTTGTCATAGAAGAACTCTGCAATCATTTGGAGAGGGGGGAATAAAAGGAGGATTGGAGATGAGGACACTTTGGGCCTGATTCTCCAAAGTGCGTCCCGATTTTAGGCAGCTGTAGGCGTCCTACGGCTGTCTAATCAGCCAATCAGGATGCACATTTTTTTAAAAAAATGCTCCCCAGGCAGGCCGCCTATATTGAAGGCGAGGCCTGCAAGACACCTAGACCCTGATTCTGTATAGGATGCCCGGGAGAGGTGTCCTATTCAGAATCGGCCTATACTAAACCCCAATTCTGTAACCGGCGTCCATGTTACAGACACTGGTTAGAGAATCGGGTTAGATTAGACACGGCACGCTACACTTATCGCGGCAAGGGATCTCTCTGCCGCTATAAGAATAGCGGGCCGCGGCCTGTCCAATCGCTGCAGGAGGGTGCCCAATCCCTCCTGCCCGAAGACGCACCCTCCCCCCCGACAATATCGATCGCTGGCAGGAGGGTGCCCAATCCCTCCTGCCCGAAGACGCACCCTCCCCCCCCCTGACAATATTGATCGCTGGCAGGAGGGTGCCCAATCCCTCCTGCCCGAAGATGCACCCTCCCCTCCCCCCGGCGCTAACAACCCCAAAACCTCCACCCCACCAAACTAACCTGTTCTTACGGCCAGATGGATCTTGCCCGTCCAGCCGGCAGGCACGCCTGGTTGAAATGAGGCGGGCCCGCCCCTTCCCGGCCCATCCCGCTGAAGCCTAAGGCCTGATTGGCCCAGGCTCTAGAAGCCTGGACCAATCAGGCCTTAGGCATAGCGGGTCCGCCCATCCCCACTTAATATAAGGCCTGATTGGTCAGACCTTAGACTTAGTGGGGATGGGCGGACCCGCTATGCCTAAGGCCTGATTGGTCCAGGCTTCTAGAGCCTGGGCCAATCAGGCCTTAGACTTCGGCAGGATGGGCCGGGAAGGGGCGGGCCCGCCTCATTTCGACCAGGCGTGCCTGCCGGCTGGACGGGCAAAACCCATCTGGCCGTAAGAACAGGTTAGTTTGGTGGGGTGGAGGTTTTGGGGTTGTTAGCGCCGGGGGGGGGAGGATGCGTCTTCGGGCAGGAGGGATTGGGCACCCTCCTGCCAGCGATCGATATTGTCGGGGGGGGAGGGTGCGTCTTCGGGCAGGAGGGATTGGGCACCCTCCTGCCAGCGATCGGACAGGCCGCGGCCCGCTATACTTATAGCGGCAGAGAGATCCCTTGCCGCGATAAGTATAGCAGCCACGTCTACTTACAATGTAGACCAGCATTTTGCTGGCCTACATTTTAAGCTTCTCCTCTACTAGGGAGACGCGTAGGGCCGCCTAAGTTCGCCTAAGGCCCTTAGGCGAGCTGAGGCATCTTGCAGGTCTCCCTAGGCTCCCGGAGGCGCCTTCAGGCCTGCCTGGGGAGCATTTTTTTTTTTTTAAACGTGCATCCCGATTGGCTGATTAGACAGCTGTAGGACGCCTACAGCTGCCTAAAATCGGGATGCACTTTGGAGAATCAGGGCCTTTGAATAGAATGTTGAGTATGCCAAAGAGACAGTGAGGGTTAGAGCTAAGAGAGTTAGTTAAATGGGTGTAGCAATCTTATTTGGCAAGAAAGAGGGCAGACTGCAAGAATGTCAGCAGGAATTTGAAGTGTATGAAATCAACATGTGTGCAGGATTTAAGCCAAAGATGTTCAGTAGATCGGGTGCAGGAGCATAGGTAGTAGATGTTTGGGGTCAGCCAGGGAAACAAGGTGGCTAGGCTTGGGGTCTTTCGGTTTGGTGGTATCTGTTCAGGGAGGGAGGAGAAGAGCTGCCTTTCTTGGGTGGGGGGGGCATTGATGATATTTTTTAACAGAAAATCTTTTTTCAACAAATCAGTTTTCCTTGTAGTTTTTTTTTTCTGCAATGCAAAATACATTTTTTATCATGGCTTTTTGAGCCCATGTCCTGCACACAGCTGTTACGGATCAGTTTATTTCCGACTGGCATTTTTATCCAAGTATCTTTATCATAGGATTTCATAGGGACTCCTGAAGAAGACATTCTGTCGAAACACGGACCGTGTTGGGTCCAGGGTCCAAAGCTTTTCAGTGGACTGCGTCCTAAAGGTTTTTATGTGGTTTACCAAGTTTTAATATTATTTTAATATTAATAAAGTCCATCTCAGGAACATCATTTCTCCACATTGGTTTTTGTTTCTTCTTGGATTTGTCTGTGGAGATCATTGGGTCAATTCTCTTGTTTTCATATTGGAAACATTGGGACAGAGATTGGATTGGCCACAGTCAGAGTTTTGGGTATTACATTGGGATCAGATGGGGTTGGGAAAGATTAGACAGCTGTGGTTTTGCAAAAGGCATTTTTAAAAAATTAAAGACAATTAGATAATTGAAGCCTTTTTGGATAGGAAAGTGTTGGCTTATTGCAATATTTTATATGTAAGTTTATCTTTGATTTTGTTTAAGAAACTCCAAAGCATCCTTTCCTGGTATAAATGTTATGAAAATGTAGAATGTGTTCAAAAACTTTCCAGGTTATTGACTAGAGTTTGGAAACAAACCTCCCTTAGAAATGAGATTACAGAGGAATCAGAAAGAAGCTGAAAACAATTTTGTTCCCCCGATGTCTTGACTTTTAGAATGTTAGATTGAAGTGGGTTGACTATGGCTGGTTATTTTGTTTTTATTATTTTTTTTCTTTAACTTTTATCTCTTTGTTCTGGATTGTTGTTGTTTTATATACTTGTGAACCATTTTGAATGATGTACTTTGATCAGGAAAATTGTATATAGGTGAAACTAAATAAATATATAATTCATCAACAGATGGCAGCATTGACATGCTACATGTGTTAATTTATTCTTTGAAATCTCTTCCTTCACCTCAGTGAGAAGGATCTGTGTGAAGAGGGTATTTTGCTATTGCTTGTGAAACAGAAATATGCAGTAAGCACTCATCACTATGATTTAAGTAACATGCTATGATAGAATTTCTGACAGTTGAGGTGTCCATTCAATTGAAATTCACCCCTGCATGCAGATTGTTTATGGAGATCACTGTGTTGATGTATTATGCTCACTTGACCAAAAATTGTAGATTGTGGATCAAGAAGGGCTGATTTGTGTGATCAAAAATGAAGCAGGTGGCCCGTGACAGCATTGGGATGAGTGTCACACAAGAAAACTTGACAAACTTTTAAAAGATAATTAGATGATTGCTCAAAGGGAAATTGCTGACACATCAACATGTGGGCTATATTATTGATATTTTTGGATATGGCAAGGTTTGTGCAAGATGGGTCTTTACATGCTGACTACAGAAATGAATGCTTTGAGACTTGAAATCTGTTAGCAACTGTTGTCCTGATATGAGAATGAAGGTGAGGAATTTCTTCACAAAATGGTGACAGCCACTGAAACACTGGCTTTTCGTTATGTGCCAGAATCAAACTACCAATCCATGGAATATCATCACAAAGGTTCACCTATGAAGAAAAATTCAAAACACTGCAGGAAAAATCATTGCTATAGACCTATAGAACATGGATGGTGTTATTCACATGGGTGTTCTTGAACCCAGTATAATCATCAACCACCAGAGTTTTACATTGCAAACCTGAAAACTTTGAAAGAACAACTGAGATGCATTTGGAAGCAGATGAAGGAAATTTTGCTGCAAGTTTACATTGATAGGCCTCAACAGCATGAAACAGAGGCAGTTATAAAGATGGGTCTCACTTAACGTGACCATTTATTTTTTTCATCAAAACGGGACATCTATTAATTGTCAGTCCCATCCCAATTTATTCTATTCATTTTTCATGTACACATAATATCTTATTAATTCATAAAGGTAACTATAACATTTTTTAAAAAAACACAAAGCACACTATATGCAGAGAAAATGTTAATTATCATTTATATTTGGGGGGTTTTCAAAGATGTCAAGGCAGATGACTTTAAAATATACAATGTCACCTCAGTAACTATAGAAAAATAGACAAATATAGAGTAAAATATAGACAGCAGATATAAATTCTCAAAACTTACACATTTTGATCACTAAATTGAAAATAAAATTATTTTTACTACTTTTGCTGTCTGGTGATTTCATGAATCTCTAGTGGTGTTTCATTTCTTTCTTTCTTTCTGCACTCAGGCACAACAATTGTCATAAGAACATAAGAATTGGCACTGCTGGGTCAGACCAGTGATCCATTGTGCACAGCAGACCAGCTCTATCTGCGTACGTTCCAATTCAGCAGGAACTTGTCTAACTTTGTCTTGAATCCCTACAAGGTGTTTTCCCCTATAACAGCCTCCGGAAGAGCGTTCCAGTTTTCCACCACTCTCTGGGTGAAGAAGAACTTCCTTATGTTTGTACGGAATCTATCCCCTTTTAACTTTAGAGAGTGCCATCTTGTTCTCCCTACCTTAGAGAGGGTGAACCTGCCTTTATCTACTAAGTCTATTCCTTTCAGTATCTTAAATGTTTCAATCATGTTCCCTTTCAGTCTCCTTTTTTCAAGGGAGAAGAGGCCCAGTTTCTCTAATCTCTTGGTGTACGGCAACTCCTCCAGCCCCTTAACTATTTTAGTCGCTCTTCTCTGGACCCTTTCGAGTAATACCGTGTCCTTCTTCATGTATGGTGACCAGTGCTGGACGCAGTATTCCAGGTGAGGGCGTACCATGGCCCGGTACAGCGGCATGATAACTTTCTCTGATCTGTTCATGATCCCTTTATTAATCATTCCTAGAATTCTGTTCGCCCTTTTCGCCACCGCTGCAGCACATTGCATGGATGGCTTCATCGACTTGTCAACCAGTACTCCCAAGTCTCTTTCCTGGGGGGTCTCTCCAAGACATCCTGTATTCGTGTATAAGATTATTGTTACCAACATGCATCACTTTACACTTATCCACATTGAACCTCATTTGCCATGTTATGGCCCATTTCTCAAGCGTGTTTATGCCACGTCGCAGATCTTCACAATCCTCCTGTGTCTTCACTACTCTGAATAACTTAGTATTGTCTTAAAATTTAATCACCTCACTCGTCGTACCAATTTCCAGATCGTTTATAAATATGTTGAAGAGCACGGGCCCAAGCACCAAACACTGCGGCACTCTACTGTTGACGCTTTACCAGTCTGAGTATTGTCCATTTACTCCCACTCTCTGTTTCCTATCCGCCAGCTAATTTTTAATCCATGTGAGTATTGTACCCACAATTCCATGGCTCACAATATTTCAAAGTAGTCATTCATGCGGAACCTTGTTGAACACCTTCTGAAAATCCAGATATACAATGTCGACTGGGTCACCTTTGTCTATCTGCCTGTTTACTCCCTCGAAGAAGTGAAGCAAGTTCGTCAAGTAAGATCTTCCTTTGCTGAAGCCGTGCTGGCTGGTCCTCATCAGATTATGTTCGTCAAGGTGCTCAATGATGAGGTCTTTTATCAGCGCCTATACCATCTTTCCCGGTCACTGGTCTATAGTTTTCCAGATCACCCCTTGAACCTTTCTTGAAGACCGGCGTAATATTCGCCACCTTTCAGTCTTCCAGAATCCTTCCCGATTTGATCGACAGATTGGCTATTAGTTAAAGCAGTTCAGCTATAGCCCCTTTCAGTTCCTTGATTACCGCAGGGCTCGGTGCTTGGACCTGTGCTCTTCAACATCTTTATAAATGATCTAGACATAGGTATGACGAGTGAGGTGATTAAATTTGCGGACGATACAAAGTTATTCAGAGTAGTGAAGACACAGGGGGATTGTGAAGATCTGCAACGTGACATAATCAGGCTTGAGGAATGGGCAGATGGCAGATGAGGTTTAACGTGGATAAGTGTAAAGTGATGCATGTAGGTAACAAAAATCTCATGCACGAATACAGGATGTCCAGGGTGGTACTTGGAGAGACCTCCCAGGAAAGAGACTTGGGAGTTGTGATCGACAAGTCAATGAAGCCTTCCACGCAATGTGCGGCGGTGGCAAAAAGGGCGAATAGAATGCTAGAAATGATAAAGAAGGGGATCACGAACAGATTGAAGAAGGGTATCATGCCGCTGTACCGGGCCATTGTGTGCCCTCACCTGGAGTACTGCGTCCAGCACTGGTTGCCATACATGAAAAAGGACACAGTACTATTCGAAAGGGTCCAGAGAAGAACGACTAGGATGGTTAAGGGGTTGGAGGAACTGCCCTACAGTGAAAGATTAGAGAAACTGGGCCTCTTCTCCCTCAAACAGAGGAGATTGAGAGGGGACATGATCGAAACATTCAAGGTACTGAAGGGAATACACTAGGTAAATAAGGACAGGTTGTTCACCCTCTCCAAGGTAGGGAGAATGAGAGGGCACTCTCTAAAATTGAAAGGGGATAGATTCCGTACGAATGTAAGAAAGTTCTTCACTCAGAGAGTGGTAGAAAACTAGAACGCTCTTCCGGAATCTGTCGTAGGGAATAACACCCTTCAGGGATTCAAGACAAAGTTAGACAAGTTCCTGCTGAACCAGAACATACGCAGGTAGGGCTAATCTCAGTTAGGGCGCTGGTCTTTGACCAAGGGCCGCCATGTGAGCGGACTGCTGGGCACGATGGACCACTGGTGTGACCCAACAGCGGCAATTCTTATGTTACCAACATGCATCACTTTACACTTATCCACATTGAACCTCATTTGCCATGTTATGGCCCATTTCTCAAGCGTGTTTATGCCACGTCGCAGATCTTCACAATCCTCCTGTGTCTTCACTACTCTGAATAACTTAGTATTGTCTTAAAATTTAATCACCTCACTCGTCGTACCAATTTCCAGATCGTTTATAAATATGTTGAAGAGCACGGGCCCAAGCACCAAACACTGCGGCACTCTACTGTTGACGCTTTACCAGTCTGAGTATTGTCCATTTACTCCCACTCTCTGTTTCCTATCCGCCAGCTAATTTTTAATCCATGTGAGTATTGTACCCACAATTCCATGGCTCACAATATTTCAAAGTAGTCATTCATGCGGAACCTTGTTGAACACCTTCTGAAAATCCAGATATACAATGTCGACTGGGTCACCTTTGTCTATCTGCCTGTTTACTCCCTCGAAGAAGTGAAGCAAGTTCGTCAAGTAAGATCTTCCTTTGCTGAAGCCGTGCTGGCTGGTCCTCATCAGATTATGTTCGTCAAGGTGCTCAATGATGAGGTCTTTTATCAGCGCCTATACCATCTTTCCCGGTCACTGGTCTATAGTTTTCCAGATCACCCCTTGAACCTTTCTTGAAGACCGGCGTAATATTCGCCACCTTTCAGTCTTCCAGAATCCTTCCCGATTTGATCGACAGATTGGCTATTAGTTAAAGCAGTTCAGCTATAGCCCCTTTCAGTTCCTTGATTACCGCAGGGCTCGGTGCTTGGACCTGTGCTCTTCAACATCTTTATAAATGATCTAGACATAGGTATGACGAGTGAGGTGATTAAATTTGCGGACGATACAAAGTTATTCAGAGTAGTGAAGACACAGGGGGATTGTGAAGATCTGCAACGTGACATAATCAGGCTTGAGGAATGGGCAGATGGCAGATGAGGTTTAACGTGGATAAGTGTAAAGTGATGCATGTAGGTAACAAAAATCTCATGCACGAATACAGGATGTCCAGGGTGGTACTTGGAGAGACCTCCCAGGAAAGAGACTTGGGAGTTGTGATCGACAAGTCAATGAAGCCTTCCACGCAATGTGCGGCGGTGGCAAAAAGGGCGAATAGAATGCTAGAAATGATAAAGAAGGGGATCACGAACAGATTGAAGAAGGGTATCATGCCGCTGTACCGGGCCATTGTGTGCCCTCACCTGGAGTACTGCGTCCAGCACTGGTTGCCATACATGAAAAAGGACACAGTACTATTCGAAAGGGTCCAGAGAAGAACGACTAGGATGGTTAAGGGGTTGGAGGAACTGCCCTACAGTGAAAGATTAGAGAAACTGGGCCTCTTCTCCCTCAAACAGAGGAGATTGAGAGGGGACATGATCGAAACATTCAAGGTACTGAAGGGAATACACTAGGTAAATAAGGACAGGTTGTTCACCCTCTCCAAGGTAGGGAGAATGAGAGGGCACTCTCTAAAATTGAAAGGGGATAGATTCCGTACGAATGTAAGAAAGTTCTTCACTCAGAGAGTGGTAGAAAACTAGAACGCTCTTCCGGAATCTGTCGTAGGGAATAACACCCTTCAGGGATTCAAGACAAAGTTAGACAAGTTCCTGCTGAACCAGAACATACGCAGGTAGGGCTAATCTCAGTTAGGGCGCTGGTCTTTGACCAAGGGCCGCCATGTGAGCGGACTGCTGGGCACGATGGACCACTGGTGTGACCCAACAGCGGCAATTCTTATGTTCTTATATTCTTATGTACCCTCGGATGGATGCCATCTGGTCTTGGGGAATTATCATTTTTAAGCCTATCAATTTGCTTGCATACCTCTTCTAGACTGACCGTCAACCCTGTCAGTTTCCTGTCTTCGTTTCCCGCGTATAGCCTGTCAGCTTCCGGTATGTTGTGGATATCCTCTTCGGTAAACACAGATACAAAAAATGTGTTCAGTTTGTCGGCAATGGCTTTATCTTTCTTTATTCCATGGTCATCCAATGGCCCCAACCGCTTCCTTCGTGGGTCATTTCAATTTTTTGCCTCCTTGGCTATTTTTTCCTCGTAGTCTCTTTTAGCCCCTCTTACCGCCTTATGGCACCTGCTTTGATGCTGTTTGTGCTTTTTCAAGTTTTAGTCCGTTTTCAACCTTTTCCATTCCTTAAATGAAGTCTTCTTGTCTCTGATCATTTCCTTCACTGCTACAGTGAGCCAGGCCGGTTCCTTGTTCTTTTTCCTCTTGGATCCCTTGTCGATATGTAGTAGATATAGATTTTGTGCCTCGGTGAATGTGTCCTTAAAAAGGGACCATGCTTGTTCTAGCGTCTTAACAGTTCTTATCTTTTTCTTAATGTTCTTCCCCACCATGAGTCTCAACCCTTCGAAACTCCCTTTCTGGAAGTTCAGCACTGTGCCCATCGTTCTGGATCGATGTTTCACTCCTGTGTCCAGGTCGAAGCAGATCATACTGTGATCACTGGTTCCCAGTGTCCCCTCTACTTCTACACCTTGTGCCGGGCCTCGTAGTCCATTTAGAATTAAATCCAGAATTGCATTTCCTCTCGTATTTTCCTTGACAAGTTGTTCCAGGAAGCAATCGCCTACAACATCCAGGAACTTGGTCTCCCCTACCACAGCCAGAGGAGCCTAGGCTCCAGTCTATCCCCGGATAATTGAAGTCACTCATGATAACTGCATTGCCTCCCTTGCAGTTGCATTTAATCTGGTCCGTCATTTCCCCATCAATTTCTTCGGACTGCCCTGGGGGTCGGTAGTAGATGCCATTCTTCATATCCATTCCATTTGTTCCCGGAATTTTGACCCATAGAGACTCTAACTTAATCTTTGTGTTCTCTCCGGTAGACTCTATTCCCTCTTTGACGTATAAGGCAATGCCCTCACCTGTTTGAGCCACTCTGTCTCAGCGGTATAACTTGTATCCTGGTAGCACAGTGTCCCAGACGTTTTCCTCGTTCTACCATGTTTCAGTGATGCCGATGATGTCAAGATTATCTTTTTGTGCCATAGCTTCTAATTCACCCATCTTATTCTTTAGGCTCCTTGCGTTCGTGTACATACACTTGAGTTTGTAGCCTGTTACTTTCTTGCATTTCCTTCCCTTTTGTGTCCCTTTCCATCCGTCAGGATTTCTGTATTGCCTATGATCCAGTGAGTCTTCCCCGCTGTCTTTCTGCATGGTATCCTCTGGGTATACCGGTTCCCGAACCATCAACGCTCGGTCGACTGTCAGCATTCCCCTTCTTCTTAGTTTAATAACTTTTCAATTTCTCTCTTGATGTTGCCTGCAAGTAGCCTCATTCCGTCTCCGCTGAGGTGGAGTCCATCCTTCCTGAATAGCTTGTTCTTCCCCCAGAACGTCATCCAGTTGTGCACGAAGTGGAATCCTTCTTCCTCACACCAGCGCAGCATCCACGTGTTGACTGCTTGCAGCTCCGTCTGCCTCTTGTCAGCCCTGGGTACCGACAGGATCTCCGAGAAAGCTACCCTCTGTGTTCTGGTCTTCAGCTTCCTTCCTAGCATCCGAAACTGGTTCTTCAGTACTTCCCTGTTGTAGTTCCTGTTGCTCAAGTTGTTTGTCCCCACATGGATCACCACCACCGTATCTTCCTCTTCCATGCTGTCGATGCGGTTCACTATGTCTTCTACCTGAGCTCCCGGTAGGCAGGTCACCAGCCGATCCTGTCTTCCTCTCGCTATGTGGCTGTTGATTTGTCGGATGATGGAGTCCCCCACGACAATTGCTGTCCTCTCTATCTTCTCTTACTTCTCTAGCCGCAAGTCTGTGTCCCTGATGTATGTCCATCTCTCCAGCTGTAGGTCTGTGTCCTGTGTGCACTTCCATCTTCCTTCATCCTGGCATTGGTTTGCACCAGACTCATCTTCTTGTGGATTCCCTCCGTTGTTTCCAGATCTCGCAGCTGTGTCACCCATTTCTTCCTTGTGGTTATCCTCCAGATGGTCCTCATTCTCTGTAGGAGTATCTCGAAAGTTCCACAGTTGCTGATGATTTTCCATGGCCTCCATGTATGCTTCCTCAATGAACTTTTCTAACTCTTGGACTTCTTCCTCGATGATTTCTTCTGTCTTGACGTTCTCTGCATCCCTGTCCTCCTCCACTGCTCGAAGTGCTTCCAGTTCCAGTATTCTGCCCTCCAGGAGTCTGACTTGTTTCTTCAGGATCTCCAGTTCCCTGCATCGAGTGCATACATAAGACCACCTCCCAGAGGGGAGGTAGTCATACATATGGCAGACGGTGCAGAAAACTGAGTAGCTCAACTTCTACTTCTGTCTGCTGCTTCCATTGCTTCCCGCTTGCCGGTCTGCTGTGGCTGTCCTCTATGACTCCTATGGCTGTCCCATTTTATTCCCTCCCTCCTTCCTTCCTATGTCCTTAGTGCCCCTTCCCATGTCCTTAGTGCCCCAGTTCCTCCTTCCCATGTCCTTAGTGACCCCAGTGTCTCCTTCCTATGTCCTTAGTGCTCCATCCTATGTCCTTAGTGCCCTTTCCCATGTCCTTAGTGCCCAGTGCCTCCTTCCTATGTCCTTAGTGCCCCTTCCTATGTCCTTAGTGTCTCCAGTGCCAACTTTCTATGTCCTTAGTGCCCCCAGTGCCTCCTTCCTATGTCAGTGCCCCTTCATATATCCTTAGTACCCCAGTGCTTCTTCCTATGTCCTTAGTGCCCCCAGTGCTCCTTCCTATGTCCTAGTGCCCCTTCCCATGTCCTTAGTGTCCCAGTTCCTCCTTCCCTTGTCCTTAGTGCCCCCAGTGCCTCCTTCCTATGTCCTTAGTGCTCCATCCTATGTCCTTAGTGCCCTTTCCCATGTCCTTAGTGCCCCCAGTGCCTCCTTCCTATGCCCTTAGTGCCCCTTCCTATGTCCTTATTGCCCCCAGTGCCTCCTTCCAATGTTCTTAGTGTCCCCGTGCCTCCTTCCTATGTCCTTAGTGTCTCCATTGCCTACTTTCTATGTCCTTAGAGCCCCCAGTGCCTCCTTCCTATGTCAGTGCCCCTTCCTATATCCTTAGTACCCCAGTGCTTCTTCCTATGTCCTTAGTGCCCCCAGTGCTCCTTCCTATGTCCTAGTGCCCCTTCCCATGTCCTTAGTGTCCCAGTCCCTCCTTCCCATGTCCTTAGTGCCCCCAGTGCCTCCTTCCTATGTCCTTAGTGCTCCATCCTATGTCCTTAGTGCCCTTTCCCATGTCCTTAGTGCCCCCAGTGCCTCCTTCCTATGCCCTTAGTGCCCCTTCCTATGTCCTTAGTGCCCCCAGTGCCTCCTTCCAATGTTCTTAGTGTCCCCGTGCCTCCTTCCTTTGTCCTTAGTGTCTCCAATGCCTACTTTCTATGTCCTTAAAGCCCCCAGTGCCTCCTTCCTATGTCAGTGCCCCTTCCTATATCCTTAGTACCCCAGTGCTTCTTCCAATGTCCTTAGTGCCCCCAGTGCTCCTTCCTATGTCATAGTGCCCCTTCCCATGTCCTTAGTGTCCCAGTCCCTCCTTCCCATGTCCTTAGTGCCCCCAGTGCCTCCTTCCTAAGTCCTTAGTGCTCCATCCTATGTCCTTAGTGCCCTTTCCCATGTCCTTAGTGCCCCCAGTGCCTCCTTCCTATGCCCTTAGTGCCCCTTCCTATGCCCTTAGTGCCCCTTCCTATGTCCTTAGTGCCCCCAGTGCCTCCTTCCAATGTCAGTGCCCCTTCCAATATCCTTAGTACCCCAGTGCTTCTTCCTATGTCCTTAGTGCCCCCAGTGCTCCTTCCTATGTCCTAGTGCCCCTTCCCATGTCCTTAGTGTCCCAGTTCCTCCTTCCCTTGTCCTTAGTGCCCCCAGTGCCTCCTTCCTATGTCCTTAGTGCTCCATCCTATGTCCTTAGTGCCCTTTCCCATGTCCTTAGTGCCCCCAGTGCCTCCTTCCTATGCCCTTAGTGCCCCTTCCTATGTCCTTATTGCCCCCAGTGCCTCCTTCCAATGTTCTTAGTGTCCCCGTGCCTCCTTCCTATGTCCTTAGTGTCTCCATTGCCTACTTTCTATGTCCTTAAAGCCCCCAGTGCCTCCTTCCTATGTCAGTGCCCCTTCCTTTATCCTTAGTACCCCAGTGCTTCTTCCTATGTCCTTAGTGCCCCCAGTGCTCCTTCCTATGTCCTAGTGCCTCTTCCCATGTCCTTAGTGTCCCAGTCCCTCCTTCCCATGTACTTAGTGCCCCCAGTGCTCCATCCTATGTCCTTAGTGCCCTTTCCCATGTCCTTAGTGCCCCCAGTGCCTCCTTCCAATGTTCTTAGTGTCCCCGTGCCTCCTTCCTTTGTCCTTAGTGTCTCCAATGCCTACTTTCTATGTCCTTAGAGCCCCCAGTGCCTCCTACCTATGTCAGTGCCCCTTCCTATATCCTTAGTATCCCAGTGCTTCTTCCTATGTCCTTAGTGCCCCCAGTGCCTCCTTCCTATGTCAGTGCCCCTTCCAATATCCTTAGTGCCCTCAGTGCCTCCTTCCTATGTCCTTAGTGCCTCTTCCCATGTCCTTAGTGCCCCCAGTGCTCCTTCTCATGTCCTTAGTGCCTCCAGTGCCTACTTTCTATGTCCTCAGTGCCCCAGTGCCTCTTTCCCATGTCCTTAGTGCCCCCAGTGCTCCTTCCCATGTCCTTAGTGCCTCCAGTGCCTAATTTCTATGTCCTTAGTACCCCCAGTGCTCCTTCCTATGTCCTTAGTGCCCCTTCAAATGTCCTTAGTGCCCCTGTGCCTCCTTCCTATGTCCTTAGTGCCCCTTCCCATGTCCTTAGTGCCCCCAGTGCCTCCTTCCTATGTCCTTAGTGCCCCTTCCTATATCCTTAGTGCCCTCAGTGCCTCCTTCCTATATCCTTAGTTCCCCTTCCCATGTCCTTAGTGCCCCCAGAGCCTCCTTCCTATGTCCTTAGTGCGCCTTTCTATGCCCTTAGTGTCCCCATTGCCTCCTTCCTATGTCCTCAGTGCCACCAGATCCAGGGTCAGTTCTCTGTTGTACCTTTTGTTCCAGGTCTCCCTCTCTCCCTCCTCTGTTATGATCTTGCCTCTCTCTGCTCTTCCTCAGGGTCTCTTCCCCTCTGTCTGCACCTCCCATAGTCCTGCATCTGCCTCCTGTCTTTCCTTTTTGGTTCAGGTCTTTCTCTTTCTAGTCTTTCTTCTGCTTACAACCCCCCCTTTATCTGCCTCTTTCTCTCCTTCCTTCCTTCCTCCCTCCCTCCTTCCTATGTTCCCCTCATTGCCTTCCAGCCTTTGTCCCACCTCTCCCCTGAAGCCACCAGCCTGCCTGCCTTCTTCCTTGCCAAAGCCAGCCTGCCTGCCTCCCCCTCACTACCTTGCCAAGATAGTTGTCCATAGCCAAATCTAATCCTTCCTAAATAAACTAGCAATGTAATGACTAGAAATATGTAGACTAACCTTTCGTGCATTTAGTCTTTTTCTTGTCTTGCAATCCCTTTTCAATTTGGCTGCCTTGGTAGGTTTGTTCCAAAATGATTCGCAATTGTTCACATTGCTGTTGGAAAAGAGACGCAGTCAAGATATTTCTGCTACGTCTCTGCTGCAGCTTTCTCCTCCCCAGTGTTGCCAGACAGCTGCATTTTCCAGGCTTCCAGCTGTTCCTTAAGTTTCCGTCTTAGCTCTACAACATCAATTATGTTTTTCTAAACAGTAAATTAATAGTTTCTATCTTATTATCATTAAATTTAAACCCTTTGCGTTCTATAGAAGCTGTTTTTTATATTTCCATAACCAAAGGATCTAAATTTTCATTGAAACATATATCACTTCTAATATTACGGTATTTTAAATTTTTCGTTATTTACTTCTTCTAAAAGACATTAATTTGACCAAATTTACTAATAGTACTAATTATAATGAAATTATTCAAGACATGTCAAAATGATTTCTTCAAGGCGCCAAAGGTAATGAGTTTAAATAACTGGCCACTTCTATAGTGTTAAACGATCGCCATCCAGTCAAAGTAAAAACATGAAGTACAGCTGGATAAGCCAATATAAAACGCTGTTTTCTCTGCAAAATAGCAGTACAAACAGGGGAGAATTTTTTCCTTTTTTCCATTGGAGAAACCGAGTAGTCTTGGATTAGCTGTATTTGGTGACCATTATATTTTAACGACTCTCGATGTTGCTGGTATTGTTGCATTAGTGCTGCTTTGCAGGCATAATTAAGAACTTTTATAATTACTACTCTGGGTCTTAAATGATTTTCCATTTTCCTGCCCCTCTAATTTTAAAGGTCCCAAATCCACTGAAAGCGGCAAGTCCACCCACAGCCATTGCTCTAAAGTTGACAGGGGAGCAGAATCAGAAATAGATTCAGGCAACTCCACTACACACATTGTCTCTGCGGGAACGATTTTCTAAATTGTCAAATTTTTCTTCTTGGCAACGAAGTCTCTCCCACAAGAACTTTACAGTTTCTGATGTTGTTGCCGCTGAATCCTCAATATCTGCAACCCGCACTTCAAATCCACTACTCCTGCGTGAAAGATCAGAAAAAAATTGCCTCCATCTTAGCCAGTTGGTTAGAAATTTGTGTTGTGCCTGTACAACTGTCACAGTGAGCTCCTTTACTTAATCCAGAGACATCAAAGGTGCCGAGTCCCCTGAGGAAACTGCCATACTATTTGATGGTTGCTGTGACTTTTTCGTTATCCTTCTCCTTACATGACAGTCTAGAGATCAGCTGGTCCATTAAAAAAGGCTTTTGTTTAAATTATGAATATATTTAAGCCAATTTAGGAGTTAATTAGAGCCAATGAGATCTGGGGAGCAGGAGCTCTGCATGGATGCATCCAGCTAAGCCCGCATCATCACGTGACTCCCTACTGGGTGTTATTTTATAAAACTGAATAGACATCTATTGCAAGCATTTGATTATGAGCCCCCATAGTGTATACCCCCTCCAGTTACTCATCCATTTCCGCTAAATTAGATAAGATTGCTGATATGGTTAACAACAAACAGATTAAGAATCAACTCACTGAAAACTGCAGTAATAATCTTTTCTTCCAGTACCCTTTTCCAAATCTACCTTGTTTCATAATGAAAGCGTCACCCTCTCATTTACAACATCAACCAAAATTCTTGGAGTCATGCGAGATAACACCCTATCCTTTCACTCCCACGTTTCCAAGGTTATTTCCTCCTCTTTCCTTGCCCTTCATATTGTCACAAGCCCAGCACTGCAGTTAGCCTTGTTCCAGGTAGAAACATAACCCTGAAGCTGAAGAGAACTGATCAATGTAGCAGCTCTACTACTGACATGGACCAGTACTCAGTTTCTGGGGAGGTTTCCCAAGAGCAGGAGCCCTAGGAGGATTTGGGACACTATGAGGGTAAAAACACCTTTAAACCTAAGCTAGTCACTGTTAGGACACAGCCTAGGAGAAAGCCCAGGGAAAGCTGAAGCCTGCCCATCCCCCATGCAGACTTGGGCGTGGCACTCACAAATTAAGGCAGCTTGAACAGTGCAGGCCAGAGAGAGACAGAGCTGAGCCAGCAGAGTAAGCACATCCATAGCTAGGTGCTCCAGAGGGCAGGCAAGGAAATGAAATAGAAATGTTGGATTGGGAGGAATTTTTACCTGCTAATCAGCTGCCATGCCTGGGACCATGGAAGCAATGGAGATTGTTCTACCACCAGTCAGTGAACAAATGGACATGAGTTGAAGTTTTCTTTTTGACTACTTGTTTTGCTGGAGTGAAGAAGCTGATACTGTTTTGTGTTTTTGGTAAAGGACTGTGTTTTGCTGGCTTGTTTTTGTTCCCAGCAGCTTGAAGCTAATTTGAAAGCTTGCAAGGCAGTTGAAAGGGAGTTGTCCTGCCTGAAAAGCACTCTTGTTTTTGCCATGTTTATTAGTGAAGAAAATACAAAGGCTGTTACCACTGCTGTCTTAGAACACTGCTAAATTCTGAGAGCACTTGTCTGTGCTGTCTACAGGACTTTGTACTGTGGGTTTTTTCTTCTGCTTTTGAAGTTACAAGCCACTGATTGCTACGGTGGGGATTGTGGGGCAGAATCCAAAGGGTTGGGATTGTAAAATCCAAAGGGTTGGGATTGCAGGGCCTACAAGGCTATTTTTGATAGTGGATTCAGCAATTCCCCACCCCACCAACTTACTAGAGTTGGTAGGGGAAGCCTGACTACTTTTAGGCAGGCACAGTGACTTTTGTAGGGAAAAGTTTTGTGATTCAATGAACTGTGAAATACTGTGTTGTATTTTTGGTTTTGGTTTTTCACTGGCAAATTGTCAGCTATATGAATTCCTGGACTTACCCTGAAGCATGGGTGTTGCCAGGCATGCACTGACCCAGCAGCTAGAGGGGCTGCAGTGCAAATTGCAGGAACAGGTGAACTGGTTGATTTTTGTCTTTATTTTGATAGTTTTGTAATCACCTGTAAGCAGAAACTGTGAGACCCTGATTCTCAGGGAACGAAGGAAGCTAGGCCACTGGACTAATGCTAGTTTTCTTTTGATACATATTTTGAACATCAGCTGAGTACAAAATAAAAGCCTACTTTATTTGAACCGTGGCTGGACTGTGGCTTTATTGTGATTTTGGGAGCTTGTGCCATTCTGACTATTATTTTCCCAGAATATTATTTTCCAAGCAGGGCTTTCACCTTTAGAAGGCACGCCAAGATCATAAATTGCGCTCAGCGAGGGTACCCACCTCAGGGCCCAGCACCCGTTACTCAATAATATTCATTACGTTTACTCCTCCATTCAGGTTCTCTTCATAATCTCCTATATACTCTAGTCTTCTCAAAACTTTATTGTAACTCTCTTCTCATTGGTCTCCCAAACTATCAGCATCAACTTCAACTCTTGTAAAACAAAGCAGTCAGACTCCTCTATTACCATTGTGACAAACCTGTGGCCAGCTTTGTCCCTGTAAGGGATAAAAGCCGAGCACAGTCCCTGGTCAGAAGGGCTGACCAGGTTAAAAGTAAAGTTTTGGAAATGGCTGACTACCCCTCAGACAGTGAGGTAGGTCAGGAGAGGTGTGAGCAAAGGAGTACCCAGCAGAGTGCGCCAGTTCAGGGCAGGTACACCAGAAAGCCTGGGAGGACTTTTGTTGAGAAGTGGAGTCCCAATGCTGGAAGGTATGCTCATTACCAGCCTAGGAGAAACCTGAATTATTTCCCTAGGGATTTCCTGCCTAACACAGCTGTTCCTAGGAGAGAGGGGTGGGGCTTTAACTCACATAAAAGCAGAGCATGGGATCACAGTAAGGAGAGCAGGGACGAAGCTAGAGCTAACGAGCTCAGGCAGCGGCAGGAGAAGCAGCAATGCCTTGATGCAGATGAGGGGAGAAGTCTCTCTCCTCCAACCCACAGCAGTGAGGACGTAGAGATGACAGAGGACTGCCTCAGCTTAACCCCAGCTGCTGCTGAGCAAGCAGAAGCGATGGATGTCTCTGAACCATTGCTGGAAGCTGGCTATTTCCCTTTTGACATGGAGGTTAGTTCCCAAGGAGAGTAAAGCAAGGCTGTGATTACGTGCTGGCCCTCTGTAACCTGAGACCAGCTAGCCTTGATTAGAGAGTGCAGGGGAATCTCTCCGTTTCACTGTGGGACTGCCCGGAGGGCAGTGTTTGTTCAATGAACTTTATCTATGCTTGTGTGAAAGCTCCGTGTGAAAGCCTAAGTAAAGTTTACAGCTTATCTAATGCCCTGCTGTGTTCCGTCGGCTAGGAAGCCCAACTGATATTAATGAGCTTTGAAGCCTGCTCTGCAAAGCATACTCGTGTCTCAGCTAGGTGAGCTGAAACGTTTGTGGAATCCAGTGCCAAGTTTGCAACTACAATTGCTCTGCCTGTTTCCACAATATATTTGCAAAGCTTTGAAAGTTTATTTTCATGGTATTTCATTTACCTTAAACACTGGTGAAGAGGACTGTATTTGGACTAGCAAAGTCCAGGGAATTGAGACTGTATGTCACATTTGTAGCTCAAGCCATTCTGACAACTACAAGCCATTTTGTGTTTATGTTGAAGTTTTTTCACTCCATGCGGGTGGCTGATGGTATTCAGACCCCGGGTTTAATAAAGTCCAAGAACATTCTTTTGTCTCCTCTTTTACAAACTACTCTCAGTGTGGCCTGGCAGACTAAGCCAGAGCCTAGGTCTATGGTAACCTGAAAAGCCTTCCTCCTACCTGAGGAAGCCACACCTGACAGGCCAGAACTCAACACATCTAATCCCTCTGCTGGTTAGAGCAAGGGATAAGTGTGTCACACCATTCAAAGTTTGTCCATGTTATCCCTCTCTTGAAAGCTGAACACATTCTTACAGTAACTTAGAATCCCATTCAAGGGAAGCTCTTTCAGCTATAAACATAGAAACATGAAGGCAGATAAAGGCCAAATGACTCATCTAGTCTGCCCATCCACAGTAACCATAATCTCTTTCACTCTCAGAGATCCCACAAGCCTATCTCAGGCCCTTTTGAATTCAGACACAGTCTCTTTCTCCACCACCTCTTCCGGGAGACTGTTCCACGCATCTACAACTCTTTCTGTAAAATATTTCCTTAGATTACTCCGGAGCCTATCACCTCTTAACTTCATCCTATGCCCTCTCATTGTAGAGTTTCCTTTCAAATGAAAGAGACTCGACTAATGCACATTTGCATTACATAGGTATTTAAACATCTCTATCATATCTCACCTCTCCCGCCTTTCCTCCAAAGTATACAGATTGAGATCTTTAAGACTGTCCCTATATGCCTCATGATGAAGACCACACACCATTTTAGCAGCCTTCCTCTGTACTGACTCCATCCTTTTTATATCTTTTTGAAGATGCGGCCTCCAGAATTGTACACAATATTCCAAATGAGGTCTCACCAAAGTCTTATACAGGGGCAACAATATCTACTTTTTACTACTGGCCATACCTTTCCCTATGCAACCTAGCATCCTTCTAGCTTTCGCCGTCACCTTTTCCACCTGTTTGGCCACCTTAATATCATCACATACAATCACACCCAAGTCCTGATCTTCTGTCATGTCCATAAGTTCCTTACCCCCCTAATCTGTACCGTTCCCTCGGGTTTTTGCAACTCAAATGCATGACCTTACATTTCTTAGCATTAAATTTTTTTTTATTTTATTTTTTAATCCTTTATTTATATTTTGAACATATTATCAAGAATAAACTCCTTGTACAGAATATGATTGAGTCAACATAATATAAACAATTGAAGTAACATCTATATGACAAAATTGCTATTTACTTAATCAAAATTAAAGTCCCAAATTGAGATCCAAGATGTTCCTGAGTGAGAAACTATTAAAAGGAAAAAGAATAAATTCAAATTACAAATTAGGCGGTCAGATGAGAGTGGATCAAGAGTAAATTATACATTAAGATTTTCTTAATCCCCTTCAAGGCCCCTCCTGGAGAGAAATCCTGTCAACTGAGAGGGTTCAAAGAAAATATAATTGCAAGATTTATACTTTACAATGCATTTGCAAGGATATCGTAAAAGAAATGATGCCCCCATTGCAGCGACCCCAGGCTTAAGAAGCAAAAATTCATTCCTTCGTTTCTGAGATTCCCTTGTCACATCCAGAAATATTTGAACTTTATATCCAAGAAATTCTTTATGTCTATTCTTAAAATAAAGCTGTAATATCCAATTTTTATCTGGTGATAAAACCACCGTAGCCAATAGGGTAGCTGGAATAGCTACCTCCTTCATTGAAGATTCCAATAATAATATTATGTCCATTTGTTCACCCTGACCTTGTTGTTCTAGTGGATGTTGTTCTTCCAAATTTTTTGATGGCAAATAATATATTTTGGAAAAAGGAGGAAAAGCATCATTAGGAACATTAAGAACCTCAGCATTAAATTTTAGCTGCCAAATTTCAGACCATTCTTTAAGCTTCGCCAGGTCTTTCTTTATGTTATTCACACCATCCGGTGTGTCTACTCTAGTGCAGATTTTGGTATCATCTGCAAAGAGGCAAATCTTACCCATCAAGCATTCAACAATATCATTTATAAAAATATTAAAAAGAACAGGCCAAAGAACAGAACCTTGAGGCACACCACTGGTAACATCCCTTTCCTCAGAGTGATCTCCATTGAGTGCCCTTGATTTATCACCAGTGAGTGCCTTTGATCTATCAGCAGCATTCAATAGAATCGATCATTACCTCTTCCTAAATAGTCTCAGAAACAGAGGAATTTTGGGATCTGCACTTCACTGGTTCCCCTCCTACTTTACTGATCGGAACTTCAAAGTAAATTCCAATGGATCATTTTCATCTCCAATTATCTAAACATATGGCATCCCACAGGGCTCAATTCTCCCTCCACAGCTTTTCAACATTTTCTTAGCCCCAGTGCTGACCTTAACACAATCCATTGGATTCACCGTCTTCACTTATGCTGATGACATTCAACTACTTCACCCCATCAACCCTACAATCATCACCGAAATACAGGAAATAAATACTAAATTGGACGTAATCAGTTCATGGCTCAGAATCAATAAATTATCAGTAAACATAGCAAAATCAAGAGGCATTCTATTCCTACCTAATAACAAAGAAAATTTAAAAGAACCAATATGTATTGAGTCTAGTCTCATAGAAATTGAATCTAAAATTAAACTCCTAGGAGTCATCCTAGACAAAGATCACAATTACCACGATCAAATTAGCACATTAACCCAAAAATGCTTCTACAAACTCAGATTAATTTGCTCGATAACATCCATCCTTGAGCCCTCCTCCATTCATATTCTGATTCACTCTCTTATCATTTCACACATTGATTACTGCGATTCCTTATATCACTACATAACACAAAAGAAATCCGTAGACTACAATTAATTCAAAATACTGTACTGCCATTAAACTCATAGATAAGGCAAAGAAATATGACCATGTCACCTCTTTACTCCGCAAAGCTCATTGGTTACTGATATCACATCGAACAACTTACAAGATACTCCTACTTACTTTCAAAATTAAACTCACCCACTCCCCAATCTTCCTAGATAGATATCTTATCCCCTATGCCACATGACAGGCTTTAAGATTTACTAACCAGAATTTACTGACTATTCCCCCATTAAGGAGCTCTTCTATACTTGCAATACTATATTTTCCGCTACAGCCCCTGCACTCTGGAATGCTCTCCCATCTGACATTCAACTTGAAGAATCCCTCAAAAAATTTAAGAGCAAACTTAAAACATTTGTATTCAGGGATGTATATCAAATATGAGATAGGATCATATCCCCTGACAACTCCACTTAAAATCAGTGATGAATGAAAACTGCTTTTAAGAAGTGACATCCCCTCCCTTGTTTTCTTCTCTCCCTTTCTTCCCTTCCTCTTAAATTTTATTTTATTTTATTTCATTGTATTTTTCATTGACCCTACCCCAGTACCTCTCGTACCTAATTTTTCTACAACTCATTAGTCATTTATGTTATATTTATGAAATGTCCCCCTTTCTTTTAAAATTGTACCTTAATTTTAGTACTGTAAACTGACCAGATACTCGCTGATGGTCAGTATATCCATAGGCAGCGGAACGCTTTTTTGTTTGGTGGGGCCTGAAAGCTCCACCCATTCTCTGCCCCAGACCCCACCTCCATAATTAGTACTAATTGTAATACCATTTTTTCCATTTATTTTTCATATATACATACAATATAATCTTATTAACACATAATGGTTAACCACAAAATTTTAAAAAACCACAAAGCTCACTGTATGCAGCGAAACTGTTAATTATCATTTATATTTGGGGAGTTTTCAAAGATGTCAAGGAAGATGACTATAAAATATGCCATGTCACCTCAGTAACAACCAGGGCTGTGGAGTCAGAGTTGGAGTCGAGGAGTCAGAGACAATTGGGTACCTGGAGTTGGAGGCGTGGGTACCAGAAACTGAGGAGTCGGAGTCAGAGACAAAGGATTTAACTACTGACTCCACAGCCGGACATGACCTCCTGGCTATACCTAATCCGTTTGCTAGGTGGACTTTGCGAGTCTGGAAAGGGGATGCACAAAAGTTATTGGGTAAGGTTAAGGGGCTACATCATCTACCTTTGAGGTTTGCTCCTGATTTTGTACCGGGTAGGGAAGGGGGGATATTTTGGAGATGGGGACAAAAAAGGGTTGCAGTACTATGGCCATTTCCTGGAGGAGTCGTCCATTCGAGCATTTCCTGTGCTTCAAGCTTAGTTCCAGCTGGACTCACAGGGCTGTGGAGTCGGAGTTGGAGCTGCAGTTGGAGTTGAGGAGTCAGAGACAATTTTGGGTACCTAGAGTCGGAGTCGTGGGTACCAGAAACTGAACAGCCGGATTTGAAGGATTTATCTACCGACTCCACAGCCCTGGTAACTATAGAAAAATAGACAAATATAGTGCAAAATATAGACAGCAGATATAAATTCTCGTGACACATTTTGATCACTAAGGGCTCCTTTTACAAAGCCGCGCTAGTGGTTTTATCGCACGCACCAGATTAGCGTATGCTATAGCGCACACTAGCTAGAAATCTACCACCTGCGGTAGCAGTAGCAGCTAGCACGTGTGGCATTTTACCATGCGCTATTCCGCGCGTTAAGGCCCTAGCGCGGCTTTGTAAAAGGAGCCTAAATTGAAAATAAAATCATTTTTCCTACCTTTGCTGTCTGGTGATTTCATGAGTCTCTGGTTGCACTTCCTTCTGACTGCATTCTTTCTTTCTTTCATTTCTTTCTTTCTTTCTGCACTCAGGCCCAACAATTGTCCCTTTCTATTCCCTCTCTCTCTCTCCCTTCTATGTCCTTAGTGCCCCCAGTGCCTCCTTCCTATGTCCTTAGTGCCCATAGTGCTTCCTTGCTATGTCCCTAGTGCCCCTTCCTATGTCCTTAGTGCCCCCAGTGCCTCCTTCCTTCGGAGCGAAGCCAATCAGAGCAGGAGAGGAGATGCTGGGAAACAGTGATCACTATATGATTTGCTTCAATCTGGATGCAAGGGAGAAACATCGGTCTAAAACGACAGCCATAGCTCTGAACTTCTGAAAAGGGAATTACGAAGGAATCAGACTAATGGTAGGGAAGATTATAAAGAGGATAAGCACTGTAAAAACACTAGAGCAAGCTTGGTCCCTTTTTAAGGACACAGACATCGAGGTGCAAAATTTATATATACCACATATCAACAAGGGATAAATGAGGAAAAAGCACAAAAAACTGGCATGGCTCACTGTAGAGATGAAGGAAGCGATCAGAGACAAGAAAGCTTCGATCAAGGAATGGAAAAGGTAAAAAATGGACGAAAACTGGAACAAGCACAAACAGCATCAAGGCAGGTGTCATAAGGCGGTAAGAAGGGCCAAAAGGGACTATGAGGAAAAAATAGCCAAGGAGGCGAAGAACTTCAAAGACGTTCTTTCGATATATTAAGGGAAAATGACCCGCGAAGGAAGCGGTGGGACCGCTGGATGACCATGGAATAAAGGGAGTGCTAAAGGAGGACAAAGCAATCGCTGACCAACTGAACACATTTTTGCGTCTGTATTTGCTGAAGAAGATTTACACAGCATACTGGAACCCATCAGGCTATATGCTGGAAACAAAGACGGAAACCTGACAGGATTGACGGTCAGTCTAGAGGAGGTGTGTAGACAGATTGATAGACTTAAGAGCGATAAATCCCCGGCACCAGATGGCATCCATCCGAGGGTCATCAAGGAACTGAAAGGGACTATAGCTGAACTGCTTCAGCTAATAGCCAATCTGTCAATCAAATCGGAAAAGATTCTGGAAAACTGGAAGGTGACGAATGTTACGTCGATCTTCAAGAAAAGTTCAAGGGGAGATCAGGGAAACTACAGCCTGGTGAGTCTGACTTCGGTACCGGGAAAGATGGTAAAGTCGCTGATAAATGACTGCATCATTGATCACCTTGATGGACACAGGCTGATGAGGACCAGTCAGCATGGTTTTAGCAGAGGCAGATAGTGTTTTACGAACTTGCTGCACTTCTTTGAGGGAGTAAACAGAAAGATAGACAAGGGCGCCCCTGTAGACATTGTATATCTGGATTTCCAGAAGGCATTTGACAAGGTTCCTCATGAACGACTACTTCGGAAAATTGCGAGCCATGGAATCGAGGGTGAAATACTCACGTGGATTAAAAACTGGCTGAAGCATAGGAAACAGTGAGTGGGGGTAAATGGACAATACTCAGACTGGAAGAGCGTCACCAGTGGTGTGCCGCAGGGCTCGGTGCTTGGACCCGTGCTCTTCAACATCTTTATAAATGTTGTGGACATTGGTACGACGAGTGAGGTGATTAAATTTGCGGACGATATGAAGTTATTCAGAGTAGTGAAGATGAAGGGGATTGCGAAGATCTGCAATGTGACATAATCAGGCTCAAGGAATGGGCATCAACATGGCAGATGAGGTTCAACGTGGATAAGTGTAAAGTGATGCATGTAGGTAACAAAAATCTCATGCATGAATACAGGATGTCCGGGGCGGTACTTGGAGAGACCTCCCAGAAAAGAGACTTGGGAGTTATGATCGACAAGTCGATGAAGCCGTCCACATAATGTGCGGCGGTGGCAAAAAGGACTAACAGAATGCTAGGAATGATAAAGAAGGGGATCACGAACAGATTGGAGAGGATTATCATGCCGCTGTACTGGCTATGGGGCACCCTAACCTGGAGTACTGCGTCCAGCACTGGTCGCCATACAAGAAGAAGGACACGGTACTACTCGAAAGGGTCCAGAGAAGAGCGACTAAGATGGTTAAGGGGTTGGAGGAGTTGCAGTACAGTGAAAGATTAGAGAAACTGGGCCTCTTCTCCCTCGAACAGAGGAGATTGAGAGGAGACATGATCAAAACATTCAAGGCACTGAAGGGGATAAACTTAGTAGATAAGAACAGGTTGTTCACCCTCTTCAAGATAGGGCGAACGAGAAGGCACTCTCTAAAATTGAAAGGGGATAGAATCCGTACGAACATAAGGAAGTTCTTCTTCACCCAGAGAGTGGTAGAAAACTGGAACGCTCTTCCGGAGTCTATCATAGGGGAAAACACCCTCCAGGGATTCAAGACAAAGTTAGACAAGTTCCTGCTGAACCAGAACGCACGCAGATAGAGCTAGTCCCAGTTAGGGTGCTAGTCTTTGACTAGAGGGAAGCCGCAAGTGCGGACTGCTGGGCACGATGGACCCCGGGTCTGACCCAGCAGCAGCAATTCTTATGTTCTTATGTCCTTAGTGCCCTTCCTATGTTCTTAGTGCCCCCAGTGCCTCCTTCCTATGTCCTTAGTACCTCCTTCCTATGTCCCTAGTGCCCCTTCCTATGTCCTTAGTGCCCCCAGTGACTCCTTCCTTTGTCCTTAGTGCTTCCTTCCTATGGCCTTAGTGCCCCCAGTGCCTCCTTCCTATGTCCTTAGTGCCCCCTGCCGAAGCCTGCCTGTCCCCAAGCCAACCCGCTGTTGCTTCCTCCTCCCCTCCTCTATCTCCCTCCCCCAGTCCACCACACGCTACCTGCTACATTAAATTGCAGCCCCTGTGCTGCAACTGCAGGAAGGGAAGGGCCAGTGCGTGCAGCAATTGCACATCGCCGGCCCACAACCCTTCCCTCCCAACATCAATGCTGACATCGGAGAGAAGTTCCGTGCTTTGATTGAGGAACAAAGAGGCCAAAAGAGGAACTGGACACGAATACAGCATGTCTGGTGCAGTGCTTGGAGAGATTCCCCAGGAAAGAGAATTGGGAGTACTGGTCGACAAGTCAATGAAGCTATCTGCGCAATGTGCAGCGGCAGCAAAAAGGGCAAACAGAATGCTAGGAATGATTAAGAAGGGGACCACGATCAGATTGCAGAAGGTTATCATGCCTCTGTACCAGGCCATGGTACACCCTCAACTGGAATACTGCATCTGTCCAGACTGGTCATCGTACATAAAGAAGGATACAGTACTACTCGAAAGGGTCCAGAGAAGAGCGACTAAAATGGTAAAGGGGCTGGAGGAGTTGCTGTACAGTGAGAGATTAGAGAAACTGGGCCTCTTCTACCTTGAAAAGAGGAGACTGAGAGGGGACATGGTCGAAACATTCAAGATAATGAAGGGAATAGACTTAGTAGATAAAGACAGTTTGTTCACCCTCTCCAAGGTACAGAGAACGAGAGGACATATATTCCGTACAAAGGTAAGGAAGTTCTTCTTCACCCAGAGAGTGGTGGAGTCTGTTATAGGGGACAACACCCTCCAGGGATTCAAGCCAAAATTAGACAAGTTCCTGCTGAACCAGAAGATACGCAGGTAAGGCTAATCTCAGTTAGGGCACTGGTCTTTGATCTAAGGGCCGCAGTGTGAGCAGACTGCTGGGCACTATGGACCACTGGTCTGACCCAGCAGCGGCAATTCTTATGTTCCTATGTACATGTTTGATATATGTCCTAGAATATTTACTGCTTTATATCAAGAGGATATAAACTTGGCTTTGGAAATGACATTCAGTTTACTATCTGAGTGTGTGGTACAGTGGTTAGAGCTACAGCCTTAGCACCCTGACATTGCTAGTTCAAATCCATTTCCATGATCCTAGTGACCCTGGGCAACTGGAACAGGAGAGAAATGTGATAAAGAAGCCAAATTTAAATACCACATAGGAAATAAGTGGAATGATAAAATATAATAGTGGTGCCAGCATTTTACTGTATAGAATTTTAATGTAAAAAAACAGCATAAAATTGCCGTTCTAAAGTCATCATAATGCTAAATATGATAACGTTATAAATGTTACTAGCTGATGCCCCGGCATTGCACGGGTATTTAATTATAGCAATAACACTGTAAATGGATTCAAATAAAGATACTTTATAGTGGTGAATGAAATTATTTTTTTACAGCTTTATAAAAAGTACAATATTCAAATTATAATGTGAAATATTTGACAAAATGAATACAATACAACTAACACAAAACTTGATTATAAACAACATTTTTAGTTTCACCTCCAGGAGCAAGAACATATAAATTCTTGGATGAACCCACCCTTGAGCAAGCAACATAGAGTTGTCCATGGGAAAAACAGGGGGATCTTAAATCCACTCCACAGTATGTAATAGTCTGTCCTTGTGATGTGTTGATTGTGATAGAGAATGCAAGTCTCACTGGAATTTGCAATCTCTTAAACTGAAAAGGAAGATCTGTTGGAATAAGTGGTATCCGCGGGATAAATACGGTTTCACCTTGTCCCTTTCCGGTTAAGATCGTAGCTTCAATTACATTGGCCAGTAACCTCTTTACACAAAGCCTTGTGACATTGCAAAGTTTTGGTGGGTCAAGGTTGCTAAGTAAAATAACTGGAGATCCCACAGCTTTTTACATTTTTTCCATTGACATGAATGGGTGAAATCTGATTTTCTGTTTGTAGCTCCGCCCATGTGTGCAGGTGGGCCGCGAGACCCCAGAACATATCACCCCAGGTAGTGAGGGATCTGCATACCAAGTTTCGTTCAAATCGGTCCCACAGCTTTTTACATTTTTTCCATTGACTTGAATGGGTGAAATCTGATTTTCTGTTTGTAGCTCCGCCCACGTGTGCAGGTGGGCCGCGAGACCCCCAGAACATATCACCCCAGGTAGTGAGGGATCTGCATACCAAGTTTCGTTCAAATTGGTCCCACAGCTTTTTACATTTTTTCCATTGACTTGAATGGGTGAAATCAGATTTTATGTTTGTTGCTCCGCCCACGTGTGCAGGTGGGCCACGAGACCCCCAGAACATATAACCCCAGGTAGTGAGGGATCTGCATACCAAGTTTCGTTCAAATCGGTCCCACAGCTTTTTACATTTTTTCCATTGACTTGAATGGGTGAAATCTGATTTTCTGTTTGTAGCTCCGCCCACGTGTGCAGGTGGGCCGCGAGACCCCCAGAACATATCACTCCAGGTAGTGAGGGATCTGCATACCAAGTTTCGTTCAAATCGGTCCCACAGCTTTTTACATTTTTTCCATTGACTTGAATGGGTGAAATCTGATTTTCTGTTTGTAGCTCCGCCCAGGTGTGCAGGTGGGCCGCGAGACCCCCAGAACATATCACCCCAGGTAGTGAGGGATCTGCATACCAAGTTTCGTTCAAATCGGTCAAGCCGTTTTTGCGTGATCGCGGCACATACACACACACATACATACACACATACATACCTCCGATTTTATATATATAGATTAAGATGTCTATGCAATGCCTAAAAGGCAATTCTGCGAAGGAAGTTTAATATAGATGCGCTTAGATTTGCCCAGCACCGCTAAGCGCAATTATAGTGCGCCTATGCATTTTAGAATCGCGCTCAGCATTCTGCTCCTGGACGTCTAAATGATGCCTAATGTTTAGACATCCTTTACAGAATCTGACCCTCAATGCTAGTTTTCCACTAAGGTCAGAGTATCCAGGTATAAATTTACATACCACGGTTAGTGTTTTATGTAAGTATTAACTACAGTGTTTAAATATCGGGGATCATGGTTCTAGCTAAGTTAATTCTTACCATGAGTTATTTTTATTACCATGTTTCATTGGTTCTGTTACCTATTGAAGAATGTTTAAGGATCTGATCATAAACCTGATCAAAAACAAAATGGCTACGTTAATAAATTTGAAACTGTGCCATATTGTGCCCAGAATACTATTTTTCAAGTGCCTTCTTCTTCACCGGGGCTGGGCATTAGGTGGTGGCAACCAAGGGAGGAAGCACAAGCCTGTTTCAAGCTCAACGAGGCATAGCCTGAATATTGGTTTTGGGGCCACCTCCCAATTTTTTGCCCTTGTTCTTCATTGGCATTCAAATAGTTTGTTGGTCACTTGAAACATCCTTTGACTGAAGTGAATTAGATAACAATGCATTCAATTTGCAAGATTCAAGCAGAAACCAAAAACCACAATTTCTCTTTGTACGGAAATAGACTTCATGTCTGCTAGTTTTTATGTGTCCAATTAAATGCAGATTTTTGGCTTCAAAAGCCACATAGCTGAAGCATTTTTCCAGAAACACCAATAAAATAAAGCAAAATTTAAATAAAGGCCTCATGAGCTGCCTGGTAACATTTTTCTCATATCATACCCAATGTCTTCCAGCTCCCTAGATAAGACTTCATCTCCTGGTCTTGGCAGTTTAATAGCATGGTTTGCAATGACTGGCATTTAACCTTCTTGAATGATGTTGTGAATATAATCAGGTTGGTAAATAGTGTGTCCAAAGAGCTGCCAGAAAAGCAGGATTTGTACTGTATTCTGATATCTTGATTCACAAATTTCCAAGTTAATACTCACACAAGAATCCAGGTTTCTTTTTCTTATTTTAAGAATTTGTCATGGACTCATCTGACTAAAGTCAAATGTTTGAACCAAGATAAAGGAGATTTGCTCATCCATGTACTTTAGGTCATTTTCTTTGCAACAAACAAAAAAAGATTCACGGGTACTTTTTATTTGCATTATTTACAGAATGTTACAATGGAAAAAAATAAAAATCTGTTTGCCACCTATGCAGCATAATTGTTAATTTTATGAGGCATTTGAGAGTAGGATTCTGCAACAGTAATTGGCCAGTGATGAAATCCAGAGATTTGAATGTATCTATTATTTGTTTCCTCAAAATGTAACCTTGGAGAAATTGGGAACAACAAGATCTCAGTTTCAAAATAGAGTACATTAAAAACACAACAACAACAAACTAATGAACTGTTTCAACCAGGTCTGTGGAGTCAGTACATACAACTTTCTGACTGACTCAAACTCCTGTATGATTAGTGTTTTATCAAATTTTAATAAAATTTGAAACGTGAAAACTTGATTTATGATATCTCCTCTTCGACTCTGACTCCAGAAATCTTTTTAAAATTAATTGTATACTGACTATTCTTGAGAAACATGTTGTACTTTTACTATTTGTATTCTGTAATTCGCTGATTGTCCAGTTCTCTTCAGTGTAAACCACCTAGAAGTCATTAGATCGTGGCGGTATAAAAGAATAAACTTATGTTATGTTATGTTTATTTATATATTTATATAGGAGTTCATGGAGGGTAGGGATGGGGCATGGATGGGTCACAGGAATGGGAGCAAACTTTGTTCCTGTGTCATTTTCTAGGTGCCACTTTCACTAATATAAATATAATATCCTATAATCTTTATGGAACAATGGAATGTTATGTCATCAATTATATTAGATAAAATAGCCCCACATCAAAGAAGGAATAAAAAACATGGGAAATCAATACAATAGTGTTAAGTGGTTCTCAACAGAATTATTAACCTTGAGAGTGCAGAAATATAAAAAAAAAGATGGAGAAAACATCAAACTGATGACTTAATGGACAATAAAACTCCTTACAGTACTGAGATGACATCTTTGAAAGAGCCCACACAAGAAAAGTTTATCCAGTTTAGTAAATACTAGAAGCTTTGAGTCACCTCACCACACAAGCATGCACAGTCAGTTTAATCACTGGACCAAGTGAGGATCTGGCCCAGGACATCAACAATTAAGGTTGCCAAAATACCTAGCCTCTGACTTCATCTTGTCTACAGGTAAACCTGTCCCCCCAGTCTCAACATAGGAGGTATGACCTTGTTTCTCCATACTTGCTGATGTAATACATTGCAATTTGATTTTAAATTTTTACTAAAATAATTTGTTGGCTAACCAATTTCTGAAAGCCTCTTAGATCATTACATGCTAATCTTAAGTCCAGAAAATTTATCTGGTAACATCTCTCTTGTTAGGATACAAGCACTAAGCTCCACTTTGACAGGGATATCTTTTGTCAGATTGGATTAAACCATCTACCAGGTAGCTTCTTCTACTAATCCAGATCATTGTTTGATTTGGTCTCCATACTTACTTTGTCCTCTGCCCCCATTTCTTCATCTCCCAAACCTGATATAATGGCTTCATTTTTTGTCAATGAAACACTTGCTTTGATTCCAGACCCTTCTACTAATGCACATACCAACTCTTCAGTTATTAGGAGATGGTGCTCTCTGTAGTCTTACATCATTATAGATATCCTTTACTCCAATATCCCTCCATTTCCTCTTTAAAATCCTGACTTCCCTTACTTCTTCCTCAGCAATTCCAGATCCCATGCCAATTTCACTTCTCAAAAAATCCCTTATTAGGTATTTCAGATTTTAGCTTGTATTTAGCAACTACAGACAAAGATCGGCTTCTACTACCGACCCCCAGGGCAGTCTGAAAAAATTGATGGAGAAATGACGGACAAGATTAAACACAACTGCAAGGGAGGCAACGCAGTTATCATGTGTGACTTCAATTATCTGGGGATAGACTGGAACCTAGGCACCTCCGGCTGCAGTAGGCAGACCAAGTTCCTCGATGCTGTAGGCAATTGCTTCCTGGAACAACTTGTCAAGGAAATGCAATTGTGGACTTAATTGTAAATGGACTACGAGGACCGGCACAAGGTGTAGAAGTAGAAAGGACGCAATATGAGCCACTGCAACCAGGACACAGGGGCAAAACATCGATCTAGAATGAAGGCCATGGCACTAAACGTCCAAAAAGGGAATTACGAAGAGATGAGACTCATGGTGGGGAAGAATATTAAGAAGAGGATAAGCACTGTAAAAATGCTAGAGCAAGCATGGACCTTTTTTAAGGACACAGTCACCGAGGCACAAAATCTACATATACCACATATCAACAAGGGATCCAAGATGAAAAAGAACAAAGTACCGGCGTGGCTCACTGTAGCGGTGAAGGAAGAAATCAGAGACAAGAAGACTTCGTATAAGGAATGGAAAAGGTCAAAAATGGACAAAAACTGGAAAAAGCACAAACAACATCAAAGCAGGTGCCATAAGGCGGTAAGAGGGGCCAAAAGAGACTACAAGGAAAAAATAGCCAAGGAGGCAAAAAACTTCAAGCCGTTCTTTCAATATATTAAGGGGAAACGACCAGCAAAGGAAGCTGTGGGGCCATTGGATGACCATGGAATAAAGGGAGTGCTAAAGGAGGACAAAGCCATCACCGACAAACTGAACACATTCTTTGCGTCTGCATTTACTGAAGAGGATATACACAACATACTGGAAGCTGACAGACTATACGCAGGAAACAAAGACGAGAAACTGACAGGGTTGACGGTCAATCTAGACGAGGTATGCAGGCAGATTGATAGGCTTAAAAATGATAAATCCCCGGGACCGGGTGACATCCATCCAAGGGTAATCAAGGAAGTGAAAGGGGCTATAGCTGAACTGCTTCAACTAATAGACAATCTGTTGATCAAATCAGGAAGGATTTGGGAAGACTAGAAAGTGGCAAATGTTATGCCGATCTTCAAGAAAGGTTTGAGGGAAGATCCGGGAAACTACAGACTGGTGAGTCTGAGCTTGGTACCGGGAATGATGGTAGAGGCGCTGATAAAGGACTGCATCATTGATCACCTTGACGGACATAATCTGATGAAGACCAGCCAGCACGGCTTGACAAACTTTCTGCACTTCTTCGAGGGCGTAAACAGGCAGATAGACAAGGGTGACCAGATCGACATTGTATATCTGGATTTTCAGAAGGTGTTTGATAAGGTTCCACATGAACGACTACTTTGGAAAATTGCGAGCCATGGAATCAAGGGTGAATTACTCACGTGGATTAAAAACTGGCTGGCGGATAGGAAACAGAGAGTGGGGGTAAATGGACAATGCTCAGACTGGAAAAGGGTCACGAGTGGAGTGTTGCAGGGTTCAGTGCTTGGACTCGTGCTCTTCAACATATTTATAAATGATCTGGAAATTGGTACGACGAACGAGGTGATTAAATTTGCAGACAATATGAAGTTATTCAGGGTAGTGAAGATGCAGGAAGATTGCGAAGACCTGCAACGTGACATAAACACGCTCGAAAAATGGGCTGCGACATGGCAAATGAGGTTAAACATGGATAAGTGTAAGGTGATGCATGTCGGTAATAAAAATCGTATACACGAATACAGGATGTCCACTGCAGTACTTGGAGAGATCCTCCAAGAAAGAGAGTTGGGAGTACTGGTCGACAAGTCAATGAAGCCATCCGCGCAATGCACAGCGGCAGCGAAAAGGGCGAACAGAATGCTAGGAATGATTAAGAATGGAATCATGAACAGATTGGAGAAGGCTATCATGCCACTGTACTGGCCATGATACGCCCTCACCTGGAATACTGCGTCAAGCACTGGTCACCATACATGAAGAAGGACACTACTCGAAAGGGGCCAGAGAAGAGCAACTAAAATGGTTAAGGGGCTGCTGGAGGAGTTGCCATACAGTGAGAGATTAGAGAAACTGGGTCTCTTCTCCCTTGAAAAGAGGAGACTGAGAGGGGACATGATTGAAACATTCAAGATAATGAAGGGAATAGACTTAATAGATAAAGACAGGTTGTTTATTCTCTCCAAGGTACAGAGAATGAGAGGGCACACTCTAAAGTTAAAAGGGGATAGATTCCATACAAACGTAAGGAAGATCTTCTTCACCCAGAGATTGATAGAAAACTGGAACGCTCTTCTGGAGGCTGTTATAGGGGGAAAACACTCTCCAGGGATTCAAAAGAAAGTTAGATAAGTTCCTGCTGAACCAGAACGTATGCAAGTAAGGCTAGTCTCAGTTAGGGCACTAGTCTTTGACCTAAGGACTGCTGTGTGAGCGGACTGCTGGGCATGATGGACCACTAGTCTGACCCAGCAGCAGCAATTCTTATGTTCTTATGATTGATCTTTTTCTAGAATGTTGGAAACATACATAAGTCCAGTAGGAAAAAGGAGGTATTGATGCCCCTGTATAGGACTTTGGTGAGACCTCATTTAGAATATTGTGTACAATTCCGGAAGTCGCACCTTCAAAAAGATATAAAAAGAATAGAGTCGGTCCAGAGGAAGGCTACTAAAATGGTATGTGGTCTTCATCATAAGGCATATGGGGACAGACTTAAAGATCTCAATCTGTATACTTTGGAGGAAAGGCTGGAGAGGAGAGATATGATAGAGATGTTTAAATACTTATGTAATGTAAATGCGCATGAGTCGAGTCTCTTTCATTTGAAAGGAAACTCTGCAATGTGAGGGCATAGGATGAAGTTAAGAAGTGATAAGCTCCGGAGTAATCTGAGGAAATACTTTCTTACAGAAAGGGTGGTAGATGCATGGAACATTCTCCCAGAAGAAGTGGTGGAGACAGACTGTGTCTGAATTCAAAAGGGCCTGGGATAGGCTCGTGGGATCTCTTGGAGAGAGAAAGAGATAATGGTTACTGTAGATGGGCAGACCAGATGGGCCATTTAGCCTATATCTGCCATCACATTTCTATGTTTCTATCTACTTCTTAAGAAGCCAGATCTTGATTCAGCAAACCCAGGAAGCTATTGTCCCATTTCTAACCTCTCAGTCAACTCTAGAATAACAAGGCTGTGTTACTTCAGCTACAATCATATTTGGTTAAAACAAATGCTTTACATCTTTGACAGTTTGGCTTTCACCAGCACCATAGCACCAAATTATGTCTTTTGTCCTTATTAAATTAAAACAGACCTAATCTAGACACAGAAAAATGTCTTACTAACTTTTAATATAGTAAATCTCAAGTTCAAGTTTATTTCATTTGATATACTGCCTAAATAAATCCTAGGCTTGGGCGACACATTGACCAAATGGGTTGGGAACTGGCTTGGAGGTAGGCTTCAGTGGGTAGTGGTGAATGGCTCCCCCTCCAAAATGTCAGAGGTGATAAGTGGAGTGCCACAGGGCTCCATCCTGGGCCCGATCTTGTTCAACATCTATATAAGAGACTTGACAGAAGGGCTCCGAAGTAGAATAACATTATTCGCCGATGATGCCAAACTAAGCAATGTAGTGAGCAAAAGCACAACAGACAAAAATTCAATGGCAGAAGATATGATGCATGACCTACTTCTACTGGAGCGCTGGTCTAGGTCCTGGCAACTCAGTTTCAATGCCAAAAAATGCAAAGTCATGCACCTGTGAAACCGAAATCCATGCAAGGTTTATACCCTAAATGGCGAGATCCTGACAAGAACTGAAGCAGAAAGAGACTTAGGGGTGATTGTCAGGGAAGACATGAAGTCTGCAAACCAAGTGGAGCAAGCTTCATCCAAAACAAGGCAAATCATAGGTTGCATACGCAGGAGTTTCATCAGCCGTAAACCTGAAGTCATTATGCCACTGTATAGATCCATGGTGAGACCGCACCTGGAGTACTGTGTGCAATTCTGGAGGCCGCATTACCGCAAGGATGTGCTGAGACTGGAATCGGTCCAGAGAATGGCCACCAGGATGGTCTCAGGACTTACGAGGAGGGGTTAGGGAAGTTGCAGCTCTACTCACTTGAGGAACGTAGAGAGAGGGGAGATATGATTGAGACATTCAAGTATCTCACGGGCCGCATCGAGGTGGAGGAAGATATCTTCTTTTTCAAGGGTCCCGCGGCAACAAGGGGGCATCCGTGGAAAATCAGGGGCGGGAAACTGCACGGTGACACTAGGAAGTTCTTCTTCACTGAAAGGGTGGTTGATCGCTGGAATAGTCTTCCACTTCAGGTTATTGAGGCCAGCAGCGTGCCAGATTTTAAGGCCAGATGGGATAGACATGTGGGATCTATCCGCAAAGATAGATAGGGAGGGCCATTAGAGTGGGCAGACTTGATGGGCCGTGGCCCTTATCTGCCGTCTACTTCTATGTTTCTAAGCGATTTACAGAAAAAAAACCCAACTTTTCTACAAAGGTATAATTAAAAAGGGGAGGACATACACTGACAAACACTAAATGATGACACTGGACAAAGAAGGGAAAATGGTAAAGGGAGACATCGTATAAAATAAAGGAGAAGGAAAGAGAACAAACCAGGTGGGTGGGAATAATGTGAAAAAGAAGAGAGGCAAAAAGTCTAGTGAGAAAACATTTTAAGGCTGGAAAAGTGCATCAGGTATTGAAAGCATCTTGGAACAGATGCTTTAAACTTAGATGCACAGTGTTCTTGTCTCAAGTTGATAGGGAGGGAATTCCACAGGGATGGTGTTACAATGTAAAAAATCATTTTGCGGGTAGTGTCATATACTATTTGGCGCATAGAGGGAATTGTAAGAAGAGACTGAGTTGATCGAAGCATCCTCGCAGTAGTATATGGCGTCATAAATCTGTCAATTAATGCCAGCGAATGATTGGATTGGACCTTGAACATGAGGAATAATGTTTTAAATGTGACTCTGTGTGCTACTGGCAACCAGTGTGCGTCTTTCAAGAGAGGTGTGACGTGGTCATATTTTTTGGCTTTGTAGATAATTTTAACCACTGTATTTTGTATGATTTGGAGCCTTCTATTTCCTTTTGTATGATGCCCTGATAGAGCAAGTTGCAATAATCTAAATGAGAGATTACTAATGAATGAATAACAATTGTAATAGATTTAAGTTTGAAGAAACACTTGCAAACTACTGAGCTAATCTGTTTGTCAAAGGAATATTTATCATCAAGGAGGATACCTAAACATTTAATAGGGGTCGATCTGATACAAATAGGAATCTTCAGAGATTCATTATTTCATGTTGGAAATAAGAGGGTTTTAGTCTTATCAATATTTAGGGAAAGCATTTTATCTGTTAATCAATCACAGATTATGTCAAGCTTTCGATTGATTTCCTGAAGTTCACTAATGCTCTGTGTTTGGATTGGGTGAAAAAGTTGAATATCATTTACATAAGCAAAGATTGTAAAACCAATTAATTGAGCTATTGTTAATAGCAGAGCCAAAAAGATTGAACAACATAGGTGAAAATATGGAACCCTGGGGAACTTCAAAATTCTGGGTGTAAGACTTTGAGACTGAGTCTGGAAGATTGACCTAAGTGTGTTCTGTGAAATAAGATTTAAACCAGTCTAGTACCATACCTGAGATTCCCAATTATTTAAGTCTCTTTAGTAGCAACGAATGATCAATCATGTCAAATGCTGATGTTAAGGCTAGAGATACCAGTAAAACTGATTTCCTTTGGTCAAGAAAGTAACGGATGGCGGTAACGAGGTCAAGTAAAGACAGTTCAGTTGAGTGGTGGGGCCTAAAGCCCGTTTGATTAGGATACAATGCATTTGTTTGCTCTAGGAAAGGGGATAGTCGATTAAATATAATTTCCAGCTAAATATAATCTCCAGCTATTGTTCAACTTCTCAGTCCTGTGACTAGTAAGAACAGTTCTTTTTTGGTTTAGATCAATTCTTAACAGATTGTTCTCTTCAGGTGACTTCTAACTCCCACACTATAAGAACATAAGAACATAAGCCGTGCCTCTTGTCACAACCCCAGCCCTAAAGCTCGGCTTGTGCCAGGTAAGGCTTAGTCTAAACCTAGCCTAGCCTTAAAGAGGGCCAACCAGTGTGACAGGCTAGACTCCAGTAAGAAGGAAAGCTCTGCATTCCCATTTAAAACCCAGTCTACAAAACTCTGGGGAGGTGAGGATTCTGAGGGGAACAGCCTGGAACAGCCCCAACACAATGACACTAGCTCAGCTAACACACAGCTGCAGGGCTTAATGAGAAGCACTGTGAAACCTAAGCAGAAGCTTCAGGTTGCCCTGCCCCCTCAGAGAACGGGGCGTGGTCGCCTCAGTGCTCTGGAGGCAGCACTAAGGAGGAAGCAGGCAGTCTGCCCTGGGTCAGCCCAGGAAGGAGGTTGTCAGGATAGCTCTACTGAACCTCAGCCTTGCCTAGATGTTGAAATGCTTGATGCAGCCCCTGTCTCTGAAGCCAACCAGTTAGCTGAACCAGAGTCCATGGAATTTGGGGACTATAGCATGGATACAGAACCTTGTGCTATGGAGGAAAGCTAAGTACAATGGTTTTGCTTGGTTGTGCTTTAGTTTGTGAACTGTTTGAGTTTGTTTATTGGAACTCGTTTGCACCTGTGTGAATCCAGTGAGCAGTGCTGGGCTCACTGCATGGTGCCTGAAGTGGAAAACTTTAACCCAGTTTATTTTGCTGAACAATTTTGGTTTTGTGTTTGCCTTTGAACCTTAAGGGAAACTGCAATTTGAGACTTTATGCAGGGGAGAATCCACACAAGATCCTTGGGAGGGATTGTGGGGCCATTTGTGGCATTCTGTTTAAACACAGATTTAAATTAGTGGATTCTGCTACTCCCCTCCCCCACCAACTACTGCTGAGTTGGTTGGGGCCAGGCCTGCCTCAATCCAGGCCTGGGCGCAACACTTTCATTCCTGAAAGGAAGTGTTATAACTTTATTCTTGCCTGCTTGCTAAGGCAGACTCATTAAGACTGATCTATTACAGTTTAAGGAACTACTCACCTGTGATACTTGGAAAGAAGGTGTGGGGATGTTTGTTTTAACAACCCAGTTTTTTTGTTCCTGTTTGCTTTTGTCCATGGAGTAAATGGATTAAAACCTGTGCAGGATTTTGTGAAGTCAATAAATTAAGACTTTATTTTTTGCTTTTGAACTTCTTTGTTCCTGACTCTTTTATATTTCTTGAGTGACTGAGAAACCAGCAGGACTTCCAACTTCTACTGGAAGCACGTGAGACGCCGGTTATTCTGGGCGCTGACCGGGGCCATTGTATAAAGCGGCACCGGCAGTGTTACACTCTGCTGGGTCAGACCTGAGGTCCATCATGCCCAGCAGTCCGCTCATGTGGCGGCCCATCAGGTCCAGGACCTGTATACTAGCCCTCAATCTATACCCTTCTATCCCCTTTTTCTTCAGAAAATTGTCCAATCCTTTCTTGAACTCCAATACCATACCCTGTCCTATCACTCCCTCTGGAAGCGTGTTCCAGGTGTCCACCACCCGTTGGGTGAAGAAGAACTTCCTAGCATTGGTTCTGAATCTGCCCCCTTTTAATTTTTCGGAATGCCCTATTGTTCTTGTAGTTGTCGAAAGTTTGAAGAATCTGTCCCTCTCCACTTTCTCTATGCCCTTCATGATCTTATAAGTCTCTATCATATCCCCTCTAAGTCTCCGCTTCTCCATCAATTGGAGTTCCTTAGGGTGCTGTGTAGGCCCCAGTTTTATTCCAAATATTCCTAAGTACAACTTGCAGCACTCATTCAATTATTGTTACAGGCTGTAACAAACCCACTGCCTGCAGCGGCTTTGTTCCTAGGAAATGTGTTAAGTTTAGTCCCAGTGCTGAAGAGCTGATTAGGTCAGTGCCAGTGGCGTACCTAGCATATGTGACATCTGGGGCCCATAATTTTTTGCCACCCCCCTCATCTGTACGAAAAAAACCCATGATTTTTAGTAACAAGCCACATGTCACACATGAGTACCTAGGAAAAGGCAGCATCTTACATACTGCAGTGAGCAGTACAACATCAATACACCCATTGTAAAACTAAACAAGCCAGACTAGTACAGATCAATCCTACATCGTCAATCCTAACAGAAAACCATGTCTTTTGAACACACAAAACACAGAAAACACCTTCGCCTAGTATGGAATATGTCATCAAAACTGTAGTGTGGATTTTAGCCACGGTGGTAACAGCTCTGACGCTCATAGAATTCTGAGCATCAGAGCTGGCGCTAAAAAATGCTCCACAGTTTTGTAAAAGGGGTTATAAAATAGAAATACATAGACAAAGGTTAAATTGAACCAGCAAGAAGCTGGACTCTGCATGCAATGCAACACCACAGAAACAGTGACACATGTCTCCTAAAGCAATAAATAAATAGAAAATTTTTGTTCTACCTTTGTCTTCTCTGGTTTCTGCTTTCCTCATCTTCTTGTTACTCTCTTCCTTCCATCCACTGTCTCTCTTCTCTCTGTATCTTCCATTTGCTCTGTTACTGTGCCTCTCCCTTTCTCCCTCCTTCCAAATTGGTCTGGCACCCATCTTTTTCCCTCCGCTCCTCCCATAGTCTGGCATCTCTGTCTTCTTCCCTGCCAGCGTCTTCTCCCAACTCTCTCTTCCCCATTTCCCTTCAGCGTCTTCCCCCCACTCTCTATTCCCCATTTTCCTGCAGCATCTTCTCCCCACTCTCTGTTCCTCATTTCCCTTCAGCATCTTCTCCCCACTCTGTTCCCCATTTCCATTCAGCATCTTCTTCCCACTCTGTGCTTCAGCGTCCTTCTCCCCCCTCTGTCTTCCCCATGTGCTTTCAGCATCCTTCTCCCCCCTCTGTATTACCCTGTTTTCCTCTCCACCCCACCTTTTCTCCCTTTCTCCCTCCCTGCCCTTTACCGTCGTGGCGCTTTCTCCCCCCCCCCCCCCACCCGACAAACCTCCCTGCCCTGTGGCCGGCGATGTCTAAACTGCCTTCTTACAGCAGCCGGAGCATTGTAGTTGCATATGGCTGCCGTAAAGGTTGTCTCTGATGCAATTTCCGGTTGCGTCAGAGATGACCTTTACGGCAGAAACATGCAGCTTCAATGCTCTAGTTCAGGGGTGCCCACACTTTTTGGGCTTGTGAGCTACTTTTAAAATGACCAAGTCAAAATGATCTATCAACAATAAAATTATAAAAAAAACACAAAGCACACTGTACGCTGAGAAAATGTTAATTATCATTCCTATTCTGGGGTTTTTTCAAAGAGATCAAGGCAGATGACTCTATGCACTGTCACCTCAGTAACAACCATACAAAAATAGACAAATACCCCCCTCCCTTTTTACTAAAGCACAATAGCAGTTTTTAGCGCAGGGAGCTGCACTGAATGCCCAGGGCTGCTCTCGACGCTCATAGACTCCCTGCGCTAAAAACCACTATTATGGTTTAGTATAAGGGGGGCCATAGTGCAAAATATAGACAGCAGATATAAATTCAGACACATTTTGATCACTAAATTTAAAATACAATCATTTTTTCTACCTTATTGTCTGGTGATTTCATGAGTCTCTGGTTGCACTTTCTTCTTCTGACTGTGCATCAAATCTTTCTTCCCTTCTTTCAGCCTGTATGCTTCCTCTCCTCCAGACCTCATTCCCTCCCCCAACTTTTTCTTCCTCTTTCCCTGCCCTTTCTTTCTCCCTGCCTCCCTTTTTTTTCTCTCTTCATGCCCCCTTTCTTTTTTTCTCTGTTTCCCTTCTTTCCTTCTGTCTCCCTGCCTGCCCCCTTTCTTTCTTTCTCCCTGCCCTCCCCCAAGCCATTGCCGCTGCCATTGGGAACATGCCCCAAAGCAACTGCCGCCCCAAGCTCTCCTTCCCTGTGTCGAGCCGACCAGCATTCCTCTCCCCGACGTCAATTCTGCCGTCAGAGAGGAAGTTCGGGCCAGCCAATCACTGCCTAGCTGGGCGGAACTTCCTCTCCGATGGCAGAATTGACGTCGGGGAGAGGAATGCTGGTCGGCCCGGAGAGGAAGTTCCGCCCAGCTAGGCAGCGATTGGCTGGCCCGAACTTCCTCTCTGATGGCAGAATTGACATCGGGGAGAGGCAGGCTGATCGGCCCGGTAGAATTTTCCGGACCTGGACGGCTGTGCACCCCCCCCTAAGGCTGCACGCGGGATGGACCGCCCCCCCCCCCCGCTCCCCCCCTTGGTACGCCACTGGTCAGTGCCCTGGAACTTGCAGGCGATGATTATCTCTGGAATAGCCAGGATGAAACAGGGAAAGTTTTTCAGGAAAGCTTGCACTCATGTATAGAGCCTTGAAATCCTGGCAGGAAATTTTCCCCTGTAATGCTTGCTGTTCCTTTAAAAAAGGAGCAGAGAAATCTGACTCCTGGCAGATGTATCAGTTCTCTAGAGCAGTGTTCTTCAACCTTTTTACACCCGTGGACCGGCAGAAATAAAAGAATTATTTTGTGGACCGGCAAACTACTAGGACTAAAATTTAAAAACCCCGTTTATGCCCCATCTCCGCAAGCTCGGTTCCCGCAAACCATCTGATCCCATCTGCACAAGCCGCAATTATGATTTTATATTGAACGTATTTTATTAAAGTATAAAAAGAAACAATACCAACAAAACCCCTGTCTCCCCTCCCCTTCACATATATCCCCTTTACTATCAAGAAAACTGAACAAGCCAAGTTATTATAGAATGCTACATAGAAATATCATGCTAACAGAATACTGCAGTCCCCAGTTATGTCTCTAGCAGGATATATAATTCAAATCTGATATATTCTAATGACAAAATAGAAATAAAATTATTTTTTTCTACCTTTTGTTGTCTCTGGTTTCTGCTTTCATCTTCTTTTCACTCTTTTCCTTCCAGCATCTGCCCGTTCCATCCAATGTCTGCCCTCTCCCCTTCCATATGTATCTGACTTCTTTCTATGCCCCTCTTCCTTGTCCATCCTCCTCTCCTTTTTACATCATTCATTCCAGCTTCACTGCCTTCTTCATTTTTATCTCTCCTACACCAGATCTAGCATCTTTATCCCTCTCTCATTTCTCTGCTGACCCCCTTTCCAGCATCAATGTCTCTCTACTTTCTCATTCCTCTCTCTCCCCTTTCTCTCATCTGATCTCTCCATTCCACCCTGACCCCCTTCCCCTCCTGTAATCTCCCTGCCAGCTGTTTCCTTCCTTTTTTCTTTCTCCCTACCCTCCTTCCTTTTTTTCCTTCTCCCTTCCCTCCTCCCTCTATCCAACATTAACTCTCTTCCCATCCCTTTCCCTCCTCCCTCCCAGCAGCATCTCTCCTTCTTCTCCCTTCCCTCCTCCCTCTATCCAACATTAACTCTCTTCCCATCCCTTTCCCTCCTCCCCTCCCAGCAGCATCTCTCCTTCTTCTCCCTTCCCTCCTCCCTCTATCCAACATTAACTCTCTTCCCATACCTTTCCCTCCTCCCCTCCCAGCAGCATCTCTCCTTCTAACTCCCTTCAAGTCCAGTAACAGCTCTCCCTTTTCCAGACCTTCCCAGCCTCCTACAGTGGCTTCCTCCCCTTCCAGCAGCTCTCGGTACTTGCCTGCAGGAAGTTGCCGGTAAATCACTTCCCTGGCAAATTGGAGAGCTGGTGGGAGGGGAGACAGCCACTGTGAAGGCTCCCCAGGATCTTGTTCGCACACGCTGACCATCTTCCTCCACCTGCACCTGCACCTGAATCTGCAGCTCTCTCCAGTCTAATCGCAACTTCCCCGCGGCCTTCTTCAGCAACTCGGCAGGGGTGGCGATCAAGACACGCTGCCGACGTTGGGACTTTCACTCTCTGAGTCCCGCCTATTTTGTTTCAACTTCCTGTTTCCGAACAGGCGAGACTCAGAGAGGGAAGGCCCCGACGTTGGCAGCCTATCTTGATCGCCTGAGGCTGGGAGGAACCGCAGTCGGGAGGAACCGCAGTCGGCAGGAAATTTAACTGCCGACTTGATCTCGCCGGCCCTGCGCAGACCGGCAGAAATTTTCTGCGGACCGACACCGGTCCGCGGACCGGCGGTTGAAGAACTGTGCTCTAGAGAACTGATTCACCTCCCCCCCCTCAGCCTTGCAGAGGGGGCATGGTTTGGATTTCCCTAAAATGGAAGCCAGTGAGGGTGTTAGGCAGACGGGGACTGAGAGAGAGAGAAGGAGAGAGGAAGTACAAGCTGGGAAATGCCTAGCAGAACAGAGGACATTTGTTTGACCAACCAGACTGTAAGAGGCTGGAGGACTGAGACAGGTGAATACTTTGAAACTTATGGATTTTGAAACAGCAGAAAGTGTACCAGCATTTAGTGTGGAACTCAAGAGAATCAACTGCTGTAAAAGTGAGTGTTTGGACTGTGCCATTAACTCTCTGAGGAGGACATTATTTTGAACGGTGTTTTTTTTGGAATATTGTGCCTAGAAAAAAGTGTCTTGTGCTGGCAGAAGTGTTCCTGCTTAAGGACTGTAATGTTTCTGAGCTGGTGGTTTTTGGTTTTCTCAAAACTAGCTCAGAGAAAATGTTGGGTTTTTCCTGCTTTGTTTTGCTGAGGTATTTTTCTGCATTGAGGTCCGTTTGAACAGAGGCAGCTAATTAGCAGCAGTGTAGTGTTGCAGCTGTGCCTAGAAGCTGTTCTGAATGCTGAGCCAGCCTGCGTCTATGAACTGTTCTTCGTATGATTACAAACTGCTGAAATGTAAGTTTGAGAAGCTGATATTTGTACCTTTTGCTTCACTTATAACCAGAGATAGTTATTTAAGGACTCTTTGGGCAAAATCTGCATGCATGCAAGATACCTTGATAAACTTAAGCCTTTGCCACCAGAGGCAAGAAACCTTGATAAAGTTAAGCATTGCTACTAGCTATCTTAAGAACCTGCCTGAAAGTATTGCTATACTGTACCTCTCTGTATCTAGTGTTTGCACCTGGCATAGTGCTGGCCAAGAAGCTAGAATTTTTGGAAGTTTACCTAATTGCATAAGCTAAGGTGACTGTTGGCCAGTTACTGGAGGAAAGCTATATTTTTGGTTTATTGCTGAAATTCTTTGCTTTTGTTACTTTTGAATCAGTTGAATTGTTCTGTGAGCAACAGGGTGCTTTGAACCCAAACACAAAGCCTGGCCAGTGGCCAAGAATAATAAATCTTTTAAGAACTTGAACCATCGGTGGAAGTTTCCTTATTTTTGCTGGATAGGGAAATCCTTACCCATAATACTGGGGTTTAACCACAACAGAGCTGTTGCCAGGCCTGAAGGGTACCCCAAGCAAAAGGGGACACGCCGAGCCAGTATTTTGTCACAATCCAGGTGGTCTGCTGTGCTCATCAGAGACCATGGGTTGCGTTGATGCTAATCTGATTGCGGCAAGGGAATCTCCCTATCACAATCAGTTTAGTGGCCACAGCAACCCATACCCTCCCACCGCAAAGACTATCAGCAGGAGAGATGCCTAATCCCTCCTGCTGGAACCCCCCACCTCGCAAAGATCGCTGGCAGGAGGGATGCCCAGTCCCTCCTGCTGGAACCCCCTATCCCCGCAAGAATCACCAGCAGGAGGGATGCCCAGTCCCTCCTGCCAGACATCCCCCGTAAAGATCACAGGAGTGATGTCCAGTCCCTCCTGGCGGAACATGCCCCACCCCAAAAAGTAGCCCACCCAGACCCCCACAAGCCCATCCGGACCCCTACCATATTGAGATGGCCAGCCTTAGGCATCCTTGATGCCTCCAGCCAGTTGGCCTATCTTTTCTAGAATGGCGGGCCTGCCCCTTCTCAGTGCATTGTGGGATGCACCAGGGAGGGGCCTAAGGCCTTGACTGGCCCAGGCATTTAAGCACCTGGGCCAACCAGAATCTTAGGCCTCTCTTGCTAAGTGGTCTAAGATTCTGACTGGCCAGATAACCTTAGGCACTCCCATGGGACTCCTCCAGAAGAAGGAAGGATGCCTCCGGCCACCCATATCAATAAGGTAGGGGGATCCAGATGGGCTTGGGGGTTTGAAGATGGGTTTGGGGGGGTCCGGGTGGGCTACTATTTGGGGTAGTGGGCATTCCCCCTGCTACTGATTTTTGGGTGGGTGCTAGCAGGAGGGATTGGGCATCCCTCTGCCGATGATGTTTGCAGGGGTTGGAGGTGTCAGCGATTTTTGCAGAGATGGGGAGTCCGGTAGGAGGGATTAGGCATCCCTCCTGCTGATAGTCTTCACGGGGAGAGGGGATGGGTTGCTGTGGTATGTCGGTAGTCTTCACAGGTATTTAGCTGATGCGAGATACAACCAAGTTCATTTACATAAGAACATAAGAATGCCATCTCCGGATCAGACCCTGGGTCCATGAAGTCTGGTGATCTGCACACGTGGAGGCCCCACCAGGTGTACCCTGGCATAGTTTTTAGTCCCCATATCACTATAAGCTTCTCGAACCAGAGAGAAAGAAGTGGGTTCTTTTTTTTTTTTTAGTTCAATATTCTTGAAATTCTATTGAATTGGTTTAGAAATATAAGGTAATACAGATATACAAGGTCAATAAACAATAAAGTAATAAAAATAGAAAAAGCTGTAACAATTAACCTAGGCAGTTTTCCAGTGAGCTAGAACATCACATCCTAAAATACATATTAATGTATATCATAGCTTATGTACTATGTCTTATCTATCATGTGTCTCTTAGTAATATGTAAGTGTGAGTTATGATATCTTAACACTTATGATATAACAACATTGTTTTATATTACCAATGGGCTCTTTTAATTTTACTGATGTCATCACGTTCCAACCTTTGAAAAACCTAAGTAGTATCGATGCTCTCAGCATAGAGAGTAGCGAATGGAGGGTTGGCACTTTAAACCAACATAGATGTAAAATAGGCTTCATATTTCCCACAGGTAATTATATTTCTGAAAATGAAAAACTTTTTAGTTACTAGTTTTAAACCGCTTATGTAAAACATAGATTTAAAATATAAACAACTGGGTTAGGTCAAAAAAGCCTAGTTCCAAAAAACGGAATCACAAATAAACAGATAGAGGAACCAGTTCAAAAAATACTTTCCACTTTCAACGGTGCTCAGAATCCAAGATGGAATGTAAGAACTCAGAGTGGGGGATTAACCCCTACCAGAACTCTTGTGGTATCTATCATTGCACCATGACTGCTGTGAAAAGTTGTTTTGAAACATTGAATAAAATAAGTGATACTTTGTAACTTGCACACTTTCAAATTGCTTATAATGTATGAATGATTCAAAGGTTAAGTAACTTAGCTGAAGATTGCTGCTAGCGTTAGTTTGGCTGGGTCCTGACGCGTTTCGCCTTACTGGCTTCCTCAGAGAACCCGCATACAATCTTGCATATTGTTATTTATCCTAAGAAAGACAGAAAAGTATGGTACATGTAAAAATGGGTGTAAAAAACTCAAATTCATACCAAACTCTCGGCGCAGGAGGCAATGTACCTGGTTTGAAATCAGTGAAATTTTCTTTTCCTGTGACATGAGCGCTCAGCTGAGCACCCGATATTTATGCTTGAGAAGAGATGTCAATCAACTAGTGGAGAAACGCCCACCACTCCACTTCTTTATTCAGTCCCAATGGAGTCACTGTCTGCCAGTGAAAGATCCAGCTCTGTTCATGCTTCCAAAGCCAAGTTTGAGAATCACCTCCTCTCCTGCAATGAGCCACCTCTAAAACCAAAAATTGTAATTCCTGTACTTGGTGCGGAACGGCCAACCAATGCTGCACAAGTGGAGCATTAATATCTCCCCTCCTGATTTTACTCATATGTTCGATGATGCGAGTCTTAACACTTCTGGTAGTATGTCCAATATAGAGAAGACCACATGGGCACAAAATCATGTAAACAACCCCTTGAGTATCACAATCTGAGTACTGTTGTAAAACATACTTCTTAGGTAATCTAGGATGACGAATGCATGAAGTTTCCAATGCTTGTGCACAAACAATGCAATGGCCACATTTAAAATGTCCTTTAGATGGTAAAGTTGCAGGCACCACTGCTGTACTCGTGAATTGTGAAGGGGACACACTGTCCCGTAAGTTCTTTCCCCTGGAATATGCAAAAAGAGGGGGTTGTGCTAAACATTCGTGAACCTGAAGAATGTGCCAATGGGCATTGATGATTTTTTTGATGTTGAAAACTTTGTATGAATAAGGTAACGTGCACACCATGCGTGACTCAGACTGTGTAGGGGGTTGTTGCAACAGGTATGTACGATGGGCATATAAGGCCCGTTTGTAAGCCTTTTTTATAATACTGTAAGGATATCCACGTTCTTTGAAACGATTCCACATGTCAACAGACCGGAGTTTATATTCGTCTTTGGTACTACACAACCGTCTGAGCCTCAAAAACTGGCCTACAGGTAAATTATTCCTCAAATGACGAGGATGGTAACTGTCATAATGAAGCAAGGTGTTACGATCTGTAGGCTTACGGTGTATAGACGTATTGAAAACTCCCTCATGAATGGAAATCTGAATGTCCAAAAAAGCTATATTGGTACATGAGGTACTTGCTGTAAATTGTAAATGGGGGTTGCATGTGTTAAGCCAACTCAAAAATTGGTGAAACATCTCCAAAGTGTTTGTCCAAATCAGAAATACATCATCTATATACCGCTTCCATACAAAAAGCTCGGAAGCGTATACAGATGAATAAATAAAAGACTCCTCAAAATCTGATACATACAGACACGCTAAAGATGGTGCCATAGTGGCCCCCATCGCTGTGCCCCAAATTTGCAGAAAAAATTCAGCATCAAACATAAAATAATTGTGTCTTAATGCAATGCTGGCAATAGTGACTAAGAACTCCACTTTGGCATTAGACATCTGTAAAGTACCAAGATGTTTACGTACTACCTCAATTGCACTATCTTGAGGGATGTTAGTGTATAAAGCCTGAATATCTAGAGTGGCCATAAGAGCCCCCTGAGGAATACAGTGTGACTCCTGTAACCAAACTAACATAGAAGTGGTGTCTTTGATATATGATTTAGCACCCGAGACTAAAGGTTTCAAGTAAAAATCTACAAAGTCCGACAGAGGTTCCAACACGGACCCTATGCCGGCCACTATGGGACGCCCTGGAGGAGAGGTGAAATTCTTATGGACTTTGGGAACAAAATATATCACCGGAATAGTAGGGTACTTTTGATGGAGAAACCGATACTCTGTCTATGATAGTCCCATTCTCTAATGCTTGCAGGAGAGTGTGGTGGATAAGGTCAGCAATGTCTACAGTAGGGTCGCGGGGTAATGCCTGATAATACTGTCTATCACTAAGCTGTCTACGGGCTTCAGCCACATAAGCTTCAGTATCCTGAACTACAATACCCCCGCCCTTATCTGCTGCACGTATGACAATATTCGCATCTTGAGACAGGGATCGTAAGGATTGCACCATCTCAGGTGACATATTGCGCCTAATATGTGAAGGCTGATGTTCTAAAATGACGATATCCTGCTCTACCAGATTGTAAAAAACCTGTAAATGCGGATCCAGGGCCCCAGGAGGATTCCAGGTCGAGGGTTTATGCAACCCAACAAGTCCTGAATCACTGGGCTTATCCTGGAAAAATAATTTAAGGTTACATTTTCTTACAAGTTTATACAAACTAATTCTAGTGTCCAATGGGTTGTAGTTTGAAAATGGAACAAAAGACAACCCCTTGGATAACACCCGTCCCCGCGAGGAATCCCCTCCGTCACCATCCTTCCCTATAAACTTCAGAAATAGTTATTTTATTTAATTATACTACTGAATTAAAGGCTCTGGTAGAGACCCATTTACAAATAAGCAAAGAGACTTTATTAATTTGGAAATATTAATTGGGAAGAATACATACTTTGTAAATGGGTTTCTACCAGAACCTCTAATGTAAATATAAAATATAAATACTCAGCTGATGAGAACCCACAAACTGTCAGCTGAGGACTTCCTTTGCAGTTGGCCGGGGGTCCCTTTTGCCAAGCTTGGCAGGCAGCAGTAGCGTCCCTGAGTCACAGATGCTGGCACCTCAGTGGCTCATGGATGCTGCCAGCGACTGCTGCGTTTGGTGGAGGGGAGTTCTGGCCATCTCTAGAGCAGGTCCTCTGCTGGCGGTGCTTGGGGATCCCCACCAGTCACAGCAAGGGTCAACAAGTACTTCAACACTGTAGAAATAAAACCAGAAATGCATTTTCTTTTCTTTTGAACACAAAACAAAGACATCTGCCATATACATTTCCCAAAGCTTACATATTTTAGTCAATAAATTCCGTTTTTTACCTTCGTTGTCTGGAGACTTATTTTTCCATAAAGTTGGTCCCAGTTTCTTTTTTCCGCTTTCCCATCTTCTGTAAATTCTTCTGTTGCTGTCCATTGGTTCCCCCTACCATGGTCCAGCATTTATCTCTTTCTCATCTTTCGTGCCTGCCCACCAGCCCCATACCCAACATTTCTCCTTCTATCACCCCTCTCCAACACTATGCCACATCTCTCCCTCCATTCCCTTCACCACTGTCCAATATTCCTCCCTCTTTCATCCCTTTCAATCTGTCCCATTGTTCCCTTGCCACATTTCTCACTCTCATCTTTTTCTTCCCTATCACATTCTGTACCTTCCTCCCTACGACCAAAAATTATCCTCTTTCTTCCATTTGCCGTGTGTGTGCCGTGAGGGAGGTCTGGTGCCCCAGAGTAAGAGCAGGGGTGGCCACACTTTATGGGCTAGCGAGCTACTTTATAATGACTAAGTCAAAATGATCTACCAACAATAAAATTTAAAAAAAACACAAAGCACAATGAAAGGCAGAGAAAATGTTAATTATTCATATTCCGGGTTTTTTCAAAGAGGTCACGGCAGATGACTCTATGCAATGTCACCTCGGTAACAAAATACAAAAATAGACAAATACACCCCCTCCCTTTTTACTAAACCACAATAGTAGGTTTTAGCACAGGGAGTTACGCTGAATGCCTCGCGCTGCTCTCAATGCTCATAGGCTCCCTGCGCTAAAAAACAATATTGCGGTTTAGTAAAAGGGAGCCATAGTGCAAAATATAGACAGCAGATATAAATTCTCAAAACAGACACATTTTGATCACTAAATTGAAAATAAAATCATTTTTCCTACCTTTGCTGTTTGGTGATTTCATGAGTCTCTGGTTGCACTTTCTTCTTCTGACTGTGCATCCAATCTTTCTTCCTTTCTTTCAGCCTCCTGTATGTTTCCTCTCCTCCAGACCTCATTCTCTCCCCCAACTTTTTCTTTCTGTCTCCCTGTTCCCCCTTCTTTCTGTCTCCCTGTCTGCCCCCTTTCTTTCTTTCTCCGTGCCCTCCCCCAAGCCACTCGGTTTGCTGCCACCGCCATCGGGGAATAGCCCCCAAGCCACCGCCGTCCCAAGCTTTCCCTGCAGAAGCGTCGCGCTGACCAGCATTCCGCTCCCTGACGTCAATGAGGAAGTTCCGGGCCAACAAGGCATTTCTCCTCATTCCATCCAGCCTGAGCCCCATCTCTCCTTGATCCAGCATTTCCCTTCTGTGTTTGTCAGAATTACCATTCCACCTATTTTCCAGCATCACCCTTCTTTGTGTCCATCTCACCTATATCCCTATCTCACCACTTTTTCAGAATCTTCATTTGTCTCTGTCCTTGTCTTTACCCCATGTTCACCATTTGCCCTTTCAATGTCTTTATCTCCCCCCCCCCCCCACTTTTTCAGCATTACTTATATGTCTCTATTTCATCTCCTCTTCATGTCCCCTCTGTATCTCTATCCTTATTCAGTAGGTCCTGCTTACTCTTTCTCTTCTTTGTGTCACTATCTCCATTTTCAGCTTTCCCCCTTTTCCGTTGTTAATGCACCCTGTAGCCAGAATCTTTCCACCCTCCCTCCACTCCGGCCCGGCCCAGTATGAAATATTTCCTTTTGTTTCCCTCCCCTCTCTCTTTCTCTCTCTCTTCTGCTCCCTCACCCACGAGTCCTGCATCTGGCCCTCTCCCTTCTACCTGCACCTGGCAAAACCCCCCTGCTCCGCGGCTCTCTTCAGCAACTCGTCAGCAGCGGTGATCAAGACAAGCTGCCGACATCGAGGCCTTCCCTCTACGAGTCCCGCCTTTGTGGAAAAAGGAAGTTGAAACAAGCGGGACTCGCAAAGGGTAGGCCCCGACATCAGAAGCTTGTGTCGATCGCTGCTGCTGAGTTGCCGAAGAGAGCTGCGGAGCAGGGGGTGTGGCCAGAAGCAGGTAGAAGGGAGAGGGAGATAGGAAGGCTGTAGAAGCTCCGGAGCATGACACCGACCCCGGCCAGGATGATTTCTTTTTCAGGCGTGCAGCTTACAAGTCCAGCGTCGCGGCGGGAAATAGCCATGCTGAGCAGTGAGCTCAGCACGTACACAGATGAAAGCCTTGCTTGCTGATTGGTCCGGCGGCACGGTGGGGCGGGGCCGCCTGACCAATCAGCAAGCAAGGCTTTCATCTGTGTACGTGCTGAGCTCACTGCTCAGCATGGCTATTTCCCGCCATGACGCTGGACTTGTAAGCTGCACGCCTGCATTGCCAGAATTTAGGTAGGCTGTTTTCATCCCCATGGGAGTCCCGTGGGCCAGGGGGCGTCCCCGTGGGAGTCCCGTGGGTCAGGGGGTCATTCACGTGGGAGTCCCGTGGGCCAGGGTGCGTCCCCGCGATCCCTGTTCCCGTGTTCACTGGAACCAACGGGAGATTAACCCTCTGAGGATCGAGTATCAAAGTATTTCCTTATGAGTACCTATTTATGAATGTGTGAAGATTATATTTAACCAGATGTTTTTTGATATAAATTCTATCAGCATAATAGTGACACAATGCTAAGCATATGTTCCAAGGTGATCCAGTGTACATAAATGAGATAAATAACCTAGTCAGTGACCAGTTGCCTTCATACTGGTGGCCGTGCTTTCTATTAGCCACGGAGAATTCCTGGAAAAAGCTACTCCTGACAAAGCTCCTAGTGAAGTGAAACAGGGACGTTCTGTTTAGAAAGAAAATTAAGTCCCAGCAGAAATAAAGGTCCCAGTTGTTCACCCACCAGCTACTAACTAAACCTAAATAATTTAACTGCAAAAACGCAGTGAAAATTGTCATATCAGTAGCAACTAATAAGCAAAAAGTATGTGAAAATAAAAAGTAAAAGCATACATAAAAAAGAAGAAAATAAGAAGAACACAAGGGGTTCTTAAAGACTAATGATAGCTCACAAATGGGTGTCCAGACAAGATTTATCTAACATTCAGTACATGTGAACACTTGAAGTCTTTTCTCCTTGGGCTACTAATTTAAATTATAAGATCAGCAAGTAAGCACTTGGTTTTCTTACATTGAAGTGTTTATATTGTCTTTTTTGACATAGAATAGAAGGATTTTTTTATAAGTTTATTTTGGTCATTCTAACAATTTATTTGTGGTTTTTTTGAATGACTACCGAGAGCGAGATATCATCACTAAGAAAGAATACACTTTTTTGTTTGAAAAAAACCCCAGGATTCCATGTATCTCATTCGTCCCAAAAATTCACAAGACGCTGGAGAATCCACCGGGGAGACCTATTGTCAACACCCGGTCTTCTATTTTGGAACCTCTCTCCAAACTGGTTGATTTTTCCCTTAGAGAGGAAGTACCTAAGATAAAATCATATATAAAGGATTCATCCCATTTCTTGAGAACTCTAAACGGGTATCACGGTAATTTGACTGATGTATGGCTAGTGACATTGGATGTCGTTTCACTATATACACAGATCCCCCAGGAAGAAGCTCTGACCGTCATTAGGGAGTCCCTCCACAAGAGAGAGTCCCACCGTATTCCAACCGAATTCTTGATGCAGTTAGCGAAGTGGGTTATTAAGAACAACTACTTCAAATACCAACATTTATTTTACCAACAAATACAGGGGGTGGCTATGGGCGCAACCCTCGCCCCCTCTGTAGCTGCTCTATACATGGCCAGATTTGAGGAGACCTGGGTTTACACTTCACCATGGATGTCCCACATCCAACTTTGGGGCAGATTTTTAGATGACATTTTTTTCATCTGGCACGGCACTACACAAGAACTAAACTCCTTTGTAGAATTTTTAAATTCGGTTGATCCAAATATAAAATTTACAATGACCTGCCATAAGACTAAAATTGACTTCTTGGACATCACTGTACAAATACAAGGGGACAGAATTAACACGTCCCTATACAGAAAACCAGTAACCCGCAACACCATTTTACACTTTAGCAGTTTTCACCCATTCAAGCTTAGATTTAATTTGCCGGTGGGACAGTTTCTGCGGGTGCGCAGAATTTGTTCTACAATAGAAGAATATAAATTACAAGCTAAGGATTTAAAACAACGCTTTCTTGATAGGGGTTACCCAGCACGATCCATCAAACAAGCATTTAACAGGGGCAAATATGCACAGAGGGAGCTTCTATTGCAAGAATCAACTACCACACAGGATGAAGAAGATAACCTTATCTGTGTGCTTCCTTATTCTAGAGTGGTACAAATGGTAGTGCAAATATTAAGAAAACACTGGTTTATTGTTCAACCCCATTCAGCTTTGTGTTCTTTTCCTATGATAGCATACACCCGAGGAAACACACTGGGTCAACAATCAAACTTTATGAAGTTCGGTATTCGTCCGGATAGAGAGGGGGTGGAGGGAAACCACGGCATATGTGGTAGATGTCAATGGTGCCCCTCAGCCATCCAAGGAAAAACATGGGATGTTCCGGGTCGTCCGGACATTTTGAAGGCACAACATATCACCAACTGTGATTCGGAGGGGGTGATTTACGTCATAGTATGCCCGTGCGAGCTTATATACGTTGGACGTACGAGCAGAAAAATAAAAACTAGGTTAACTGAGCACAAATCTCGAATTACAAACAAGATCATGCAGGCTCCTTTGGTGGAGCACTGTTTAAGGTTCAAGCATGCAGTGACAGAGTTGAGGTGGCGGGTTATTAAGAAAGTAACAGGGCGGGAGGGACGGGGGGATCCTGTTAAGCTTAATGAATTTGAGCAAAGATACATTTTTTCTTTGGACACAGTTGAACCCCACGGATTAAACATCGGTATAGAGTGGGGGACGGTATAATCTTGTGAGGACCAATTGAATGCAGGGGGAGGAGTTTTGTATGACAGCGAGGGAGGATTTAAATTTCACTCCGAGGACGCCGGCGCCATCTTTTCTCATGAAAGTAGTGGAGTCGGATGGCGGCGGCGCCCTCGGTGAGTACACTATTGAATTGAACTACTACTGACATTGAATGAATTACAGATTGGAGGGGAGCAGTGCACACAACTGTATGTGACTACTTTTCTCTTTTTAATATCTTACAGGGAGACCCTTGATAAAACACAATGCTGTGAAACATGTCGGGTCTGACTCCCTGGGTTTAACGCTGAGATAAGTATCAAGTACTTTTAAAATCACGATACTCAGAAAGAGAATATTTATTTCTTAAAACTTCTTAAAGTCTAAGTCTAATGACTGAAAAATATACTGAAAAATATATTAAAAACTTATTAAAAATACAAAAAATACAAAAATAAATAAATTTAGGATACAAACCCGACAGCCAATGATGAGGCTCCCACAGTAAATCTCCCGCTCTTTGAACTTAACATTGCGGTGGAGTGGTGGGGCTGAGGCGTCAGGTTTAAAATCAATACAATCTGGACACATTTTTGGACATACATATTAATCAATATTTGTCTAGATTATACCAACCTAATTTTTGTGGCCATAGGTTTAATGAGCTTTAAGTGACAATCGATATGGCATCAGAACAACTACAATTTGATGGATACAACGAAGAGCAGTTCCAAAAAACGCTTTTGAGACCTGCTCTTCTTGATAATGAAGAGACACCCCCTGCGGAATCTTCTTGGTTTGAACTTGAAAGTACCATGAAACGAGCCATTAGAGCAGAGCTACATTGTAGCACACTAGTCCAATACTTAAAAAATGCAATGATCCCGAGGGGTCTGCGTATTTTAAAAGAACCCAAAATGATAACAACTGATAAATCATTCACAGAGCGTTGGACAGCGATTTTAAACAAATGCTCAAGAGATCTTATGATTCTCCTGGTGGAAACTACCGAAATCACAGAAAAAGAACTTTGTAACAAAGTCAGCATTATAGAGAACGAGCTCCAACAAACATTAGACACTAGCGACTTCGACAAAAAACTAAAAGAATTGAAAGTCAATATGAAGACCTTTAGGGATGACATTAGGACTAATAAAATTAAAAAATGGAAAAGAGACCAGAAAGATTACTCACAAGATCGAGTTTACTCGTGGCAAAAGAAAACCTCAATAGTCGCGTATAAGAAGAAAGTCACTTTTGACAGTACCTCGGGGGAGTCTGATACCTCAAGTGAGGGTCCAGCTGAGACGTCCACCGAAAAACCAGGGGAGCCTACCAACGTAGACTCTCGCGGTCAGGGCAGGATGAGAAGACAACGGACAAGGGGCAAAACGCGGACAGTACCCTCTCGACAGTGATTAATCTTTCAACTACAACTCTCACAAATTCCCAACTGGAAATTTTAGAGAAAGGATTGGGATTTGTTAGGACCCACCCTCCGGATTTTTTTAAACTACATGCAGCATTTAATGCATTTATAAGGAAGATGCAACTAAAGGTTTTTTTTGGAGAGAAACACGAGCAAGAACTTCAACTTACTGAGGAGGAGCAAATGGAAGATTCACTTACATCATGTAGGGATTCTATCCCAATATGTAAGACAAAATCATTATGGGTTCCCCCGGGTTCTATGGACCCTTTGGTCCACACTTTCCGACAGTTGGTTACTGCTGAATTGAAACACCTTCAAAAGACTTGGCACAATATGGGGCCTTACAACACTACAAGAGCCCAAGAGAAGGGTTTTCAAGAATTATTGAATAATAAAGATATCATCATTATAAAGGCCGATAAAGGCGGTGCCACGGTAATCCTAGATAGGAAAAATTACGAACAAGAAGCAGACCGCCAACTGGCAGACATTCGCGCCTACAAACTGCTACAGGGGGACCCCACTACATTTCTGGGTCAACAAATTCTTGAATTTTTGAATGACTACCGAGAGCGAGATATCATCACTAAGAAAGAATACACTTTTTTGTTTGAAAAAAACCCCAGGATTCCATGTATCTCATTCGTCCCAAAAATTCACAAGACGCTGGAGAATCCACCGGGGAGACCTATTGTCAACACCCGGTCTTCTATTTTGGAACCTCTCTCCAAACTGGTTGATTTTTTCCTTAGAGAGGAAGTACCTAAGATAAAATCATATATAAAGGATTCATCCCATTTCTTGAGAACTCTAAACGGGTATCACGGTAATTTGACTGATGTATGGCTAGTGACATTGGATGTCGTTTCACTATATACACAGATCCCCCAGGAAGAAGCTCTGACCGTCATTAGGGAGTCCCTCCACAAGAGAGAGTCCCACCGTATACCAACCGAATTCTTGATGCAGTTAGCGAAGTGGGTTATTAAGAACAACTACTTCAAATACCAACATTTATTTTACCAACAAATACAGGGGGTGGCTATGGGCGCAACCCTCGCCCCCTCTGTAGCTGCTCTATACATGGCCAGATTTGAGGAGACCTGGGTTTACACTTCACCATGGATGCCCCACATCCAACTTTGGGGCAGATTTTTAGATGACATTTTTTTCATCTGGCACGGCACTACACAAGAACTAAACTCCTTTGTAGAATTTTTAAATTCGGTTGATCCAAATATAAAATTTACAATGACCTGCCATAAGACTAAAATTGACTTCTTGGACATCACTGTACAAATACAAGGGGACAGAATTAACACGTCCCTATACAGAAAACCAGTAACCCGCAACACCATTTTACACTTTAGCAGTTTTCACCCATTCAAGCTTAGATTTAATTTGCCGGTGGGACAGTTTCTGCGGGTGCGCAGAATTTGTTCTACAATAGAAGAATATAAATTACAAGCTAAGGATTTAAAACAACGCTTTCTTGATAGGGGTTACCCAGCACGATCCATCAAACAAGCATTTAACAGGGGCAAATATGCACAGAGGGAGCTTCTATTGCAAGAATCAACTACCACACAGGATGAAGAAGATAACCTTATCTGTGTGCTTCCTTATTCTAGAGTGGTACAAATGGTAGTGCAAATATTAAGAAAACACTGGTTTATTGTTCAACCCCATTCAGCTTTGTGTTCTTTTCCTATGATAGCATACACCCGAGGAAACACACTGGGTCAACAATCAAACTTTATGAAGTTCGGTATTCGTCCGGATAGAGAGGGGGTGGAGGGAAACCACGGCATATGTGGTAGATGTCAATGGTGCCCCTCAGCCATCCAAGGAAAAACATGGGATGTTCCGGGTCGTCCGGACATTTTGAAGGCACAACATATCACCAACTGTGATTCGGAGGGGGTGATTTACGTCATAGTATGCCCGTGCGAGCTTATATACGTTGGACGTACGAGCAGAAAAATAAAAACTAGGTTAACTGAGCACAAATCTCGAATTACAAACAAGATCATGCAGGCTCCTTTGGTGGAGCACTGTTTAAGGTTCAAGCATGCAGTGACAGAGTTGAGGTGGCAGGTTATTAAGAAAGTAACAGGGCGGGAGGGACGGGGGGATCCTGTTAAGCTTAATGAATTTGAGCAAAGATACATTTTTTCTTTGGACACAGTTGAACCCCACGGATTAAACATCGGTATAGAGTGGGGGACGGTATAATCTTGTGAGGACCAATTGAATGCAGGGGGAGGAGTTTTGTATGACAGCGAGGGAGGATTTAAATTTCACTCCGAGGACGCCGGCGCCATCTTTTCTCATGAAAGTAGTGGAGTCGGATGGCGGCGGCGCCCTCGGTGAGTACACTATTGAATTGAACTACTACTGACATTGAATGAATTACAGATTGGAGGGGAGCAGTGCACACAACTGTATGTGACTACTTTTCTCTTTTTAATATCTTACAGGGAGACCCTTGATAAAACACAATGCTGTGAAACATGTCGGGTCTGACTCCCTGGGTTTAACGCTGAGATAAGTATCAAGTACTTTTAAAATCACGATACTCAGAAAGAGAATATTTATTTCTTAAAACTTCTTAAAGTCTAAGTCTAATGACTGAAAAATATACTGAAAAATATATTAAAAACTTATTAAAAATACAAAAAATACAAAAATAAATAAATTTAGGATACAAACCCGACAGCCAATGATGAGGCTCCCACAGTAAATCTCCCGCTCTTTGAACTTAACATTGCGGTGGAGTGGTGGGGCTGAGGCGTCAGGTTTAAAATCAATACAATCTGGACACATTTTTGGACATACATATTAATCAATATTTGTCTAGATTATACCAACCTAATTTTTGTGGCCATAGGTTTAATGAGCTTTAAGTGACAATCGATATGGCATCAGAACAACTACAATTTGATGGATACAACGAAGAGCAGTTCCAAAAAACGCTTTTGAGACCTGCTCTTCTTGATAATGAAGAGACACCCCCTGCGGAATCTTCTTGGTTTGAACTTGAAAGTACCATGAAACGAGCCATTAGAGCAGAGCTACATTGTAGCACACTAGTCCAATACTTAAAAAATGCAATGATCCCGAGGGGTCTGCGTATTTTAAAAGAACCCAAAATGATAACAACTGATAAATCATTCACAGAGCGTTGGACAGCGATTTTAAACAAATGCTCAAGAGATCTTATGATTCTCCTGGTGGAAACTACCGAAATCACAGAAAAAGAACTTTGTAACAAAGTCAGCATTATAGAGAACGAGCTCCAACAAACATTAGACACTAGCGACTTCGACAAAAAACTAAAAGAATTGAAAGTCAATATGAAGACCTTTAGGGATGACATTAGGACTAATAAAATTAAAAAATGGAAAAGAGACCAGAAAGATTACTCACAAGATCGAGTTTACTCGTGGCAAAAGAAAACCTCAATAGTCGCGTATAAGAAGAAAGTCACTTTTGACAGTACCTCGGGGGAGTCTGATACCTCAAGTGAGGGTCCAGCTGAGACGTCCACCGAAAAACCAGGGGAGCCTACCAACGTAGACTCTCGCGGTCAGGGCAGGATGAGAAGACAACGGACAAGGGGCAAAACGCGGACAGTACCCTCTCGACAGTGATTAATCTTTCAACTACAACTCTCACAAATTCCCAACTGGAAATTTTAGAGAAAGGATTGGGATTTGTTAGGACCCACCCTCCGGATTTTTTTAAACTACATGCAGCATTTAATGCATTTATAAGGAAGATGCAACTAAAGGTTTTTTTTGGAGAGAAACATGAGCAAGAACTTCAACTTACTGAGGAGGAGCAAATGGAAGATTCACTTACATCATGTAGGGATTCTATCCCAATATGTAAGACAAAATCATTATGGGTTCCCCCGGGTTCTATGGACCCTTTGGTCCACACTTTCCGACAGTTGGTTACTGCTGAATTGAAACACCTTCAAAAGACTTGGCACAATATGGGGCCTTACAACACTACAAGAGCCCAAGAGAAGGGTTTTCAAGAATTATTGAATAATAAAGATATCATCATTATAAAGGCCGATAAAGGCGGTGCCACGGTAATCCTAGATAGGAAAAATTACGAACAAGAAGCAGACCGCCAACTGGCAGACATTCGCGCCTACAAACTGCTACAGGGGGACCCCACTACATTTCTGGGTCAACAAATTCTTGAATTTTTGAATGACTACCGAGAGCGAGATATCATCACTAAGAAAGAATACACTTTTTTGTTTGAAAAAAAACCCCAGGATTCCATGTATCTCATTCGTCCCAAAAATTCACAAGACGCTGGAGAATCCACCGGGGAGACCTATTGTCAACACCCGGTCTTCTATTTTGGAACCTCTCTCCAAACTGGTTGATTTTTTCCTTAGAGAGGAAGTACCTAAGATAAAATCATATATAAAGGATTCATCCCATTTCTTGAGAACTCTAAACGGGTATCACGGTAATTTGACTGATGTATGGCTAGTGACATTGGATGTCGTTTCACTATATACACAGATCCCCCAGGAAGAAGCTCTGACCGTCATTAGGGAGTCCCTCCACAAGAGAGAGTCCCACCGTATTCCAACCGAATTCTTGATGCAGTTAGCGAAGTGGGTTATTAAGAACAACTACTTCAAATACCAACATTTATTTTACCAACAAATACAGGGGGTGGCTATGGGCGCAACCCTCGCCCCCTCTGTAGCTGCTCTATACATGGCCAGATTTGAGGAGACCTGGGTTTACACTTCACCATGGATGCCCCACATCCAACTTTGGGGCAGATTTTTAGATGACATTTTTTTCATCTGGCACGGCACTACACAAGAACTAAACTCCTTTGTAGAATTTTTAAATTCGGTTGATCCAAATATAAAATTTACAATGACCTGCCATAAGACTAAAATTGACTTCTTGGACATCACTGTACAAATACAAGGGGACAGAATTAACACGTCCCTATACAGAAAACCAGTAACCCGCAACACCATTTTACACTTTAGCAGTTTTCACCCATTCAAGCTTAGATTTAATTTGCCGGTGGGACAGTTTCTGCGGGTGCGCAGAATTTGTTCTACAATAGAAGAATATAAATTACAAGCTAAGGATTTAAAACAACGCTTTCTTGATAGGGGTTACCCAGCACGATCCATCAAACAAGCATTTAACAGGGGCAAATATGCACAGAGGGAGCTTCTATTGCAAGAATCAACTACCACACAGGATGAAGAAGATAACCTTATCTGTGTGCTTCCTTATTCTAGAGTGGTACAAATGGTAGTGCAAATATTAAGAAAACACTGGTTTATTGTTCAACCCCATTCAGCTTTGTGTTCTTTTCCTATGATAGCATACACCCGAGGAAACACACTGGGTCAACAATCAAACTTTATGAAGTTCGGTATTCGTCCGGATAGAGAGGGGGTGGAGGGAAACCACGGCATATGTGGTAGATGTCAATGGTGCCCCTCAGCCATCCAAGGAAAAACATGGGATGTTCCGGGTCGTCCGGACATTTTGAAGGCACAACATATCACCAACTGTGATTCGGAGGGGGTGATTTACGTCATAGTATGCCCGTGCGAGCTTATATACGTTGGACGTACGAGCAGAAAAATAAAAACTAGGTTAACTGAGCACAAATCTCGAATTACAAACAAGATCATGCAGGCTCCTTTGGTGGAGCACTGTTTAAGGTTCAAGCATGCAGTGACAGAGTTGAGGTGGCGGGTTATTAAGAAAGTAACAGGGCGGGAGGGACGGGGGGATCCTGTTAAGCTTAATGAATTTGAGCAAAGATACATTTTTTCTTTGGACACAGTTGAACCCCACGGATTAAACATCGGTATAGAGTGGGGGACGGTATAATCTTGTGAGGACCAATTGAATGCAGGGGGAGGAGTTTTGTATGACAGCGAGGGAGGATTTAAATTTCACTCCGAGGACGCCGGCGCCATCTTTTCTCATGAAAGTAGTGGAGTCGGATGGCGGCGGCGCCCTCGGTGAGTACACTATTGAATTGAACTACTACTGACATTGAATGAATTACAGATTGGAGGGGAGCAGTGCACACAACTGTATGTGACTACTTTTCTCTTTTTAATATCTTACAGGGAGACCCTTGATAAAACACAATGCTGTGAAACATGTCGGGTCTGACTCCCTGGGTTTAACGCTGAGATAAGTATCAAGTACTTTTAAAATCACGATACTCAGAAAGAGAATATTTATTTCTTAAAACTTCTTAAAGTCTAAGTCTAATGACTGAAAAATATACTGAAAAATATATTAAAAACTTATTAAAAATACAAAAAATACAAAAATAAATAAATTTAGGATACAAACCCGACAGCCAATGATGAGGCTCCCACAGTAAATCTCCCGCTCTTTGAACTTAACATTGCGGTGGAGTGGTGGGGCTGAGGCGTCAGGTTTAAAATCAATACAATCTGGACACATTTTTGGACATACATAGTAAGATTTTAGACATATTAGAAGAGCACACAAAGGAAACCACTTTATTGTAACTGTTATGATGTATTCATATGTCACGTGAGATAGTAGCTTTGAGAAGAACATGAAATATGTAAACAAATGAGTTACCTTGCTATAATCCTCACTGCATGATGAAATTGTAACCTTGTAGAGCATTAGCTAAGTAATTAATAGAGCTTAGATTCTCAATAAAAGGAGGAGAGACCATCCATTTAGGTCGCCTCATCCCGATCTGAGCCTTGTGTGAAAGCATCATTCCTATATAAAAAGCCTAAGAAACAAGATGGGAGAGTTAGAACATATTGCACTAAATGAAAAGATAGATATAATAGGCACCTCTGAGACTAGGTGGAAGGAAGATAATCAATGGGACACTGTTATACTGGGATACAAACTATATCACTATGATAGCATGGATCAAATTGGCGGAGGTATAGTGTTATATGTTAAAGAGGGCTTTGAATCGAATGGACTGAAAATTCTATAGGAGTAGAAACACACCTTGGAATCCCTTTGGGTAGAAAATCCATTTGTAAAAGGGAAAAGGATAGTGATAGGAATGTACTACTGTTCACCTGACCAGGTTGAAAGGACAGATGCTGAAATATTATCAGAAATTAGGAAGGCTAACAAATTGGGTAACATAATAATAATGGGTGATTTCAGCTACTGTGATATTGTCTGGGTAAATGTAATAACAGGGCATGCTAGGGAAATAAAATTACTTGATGAAATCAAGGACTGCTTTATGGAGCAGCTGGTTCAGGAACTGACAAGAGGCGAAGCAATTCTAGACCTAGTTCTTAGTGGATTTCATGAATTGGTGTGGGAATTAATGGTGTTGGGTCCGCTTGATAAACGATCAGATTTTATTTAATCCCTGGAATAAATTCACACAGGAAATCCAGCATTTAACTTTTAAAAAAGAAGGCTGATAATGAGAAGAATGGTATAAAAGAAAATTAGAAGAGCAGCTGCAAAGGTCAAAAATTTACATCAGACGTGGACGATATTCATAAATACCATCCTGGAAGCCCAGACTAGATATATTCCATGTATTAAAAAAAGGGGAAGGAAGACCAAATGGCAACCAGTATGGTTAACGAGTGAGGTGAAGGGAGCCATTAGAGCTAAAAGAGAATCCTTCAAAAAGTGGAAGAATCTCAATGAAAATTAACTGTAAACAGCACAAGGAATAGCAAGTCAAATGGAAGAAAGACAAAGAGAGACCCTGAAAAGAATATTGCACTGGAAACAAAACATACAGTTAAAACTTTTTAAGGTATATTAAAAGCAAGACTCTCAGGGAAGATTAAATTAATTTTTTGTTTTATTCTTCACATAGGAATATGTGGGATAGTTACTGGTGATAGAAATTATATTCAATTCTGTTGAATCAGAGAAATTCAAACAAATCTCTAACACTGGAAGATGTAATAGGTCAATTTAACAAATTTTACAGTAGCAAATCACCTGGACCAGATAGTATATATCCCAGAGTACTGATAGAATTGAAAATGAACTTTCAGAACTATTGATAGTAATGTGTAATTTTTCTCTAAACTCCAGCATAGTACTGGAAGACTGGAGGATAGCCAATGTGATGACAATTTTTAAAAAGGGTTGCAGAAGTGATCTGGGAAATTATAGAACAGTGAGTCTGGCCTCAGTGCCGGGCAAAATGGTAGAATAGAGACTATATAAAGAACAAAATGACAGAACATATACATTAGCATGGATTAATGAGAGAAAGTTAACATGGATTTAGTTAAGGGAAATCTTGCCTCACTGATCTGTATTTCTTTGAAGGGAGTGAATGAACATGTGGATAAAGGTGAACCGATTGATATCATGTACTTTAGTTTTCAAAAGGCATTTGACAACATACCTCATGAAAGACTCCTGAGAAAATTAGAGAGTCATGGGATAGGAGGTAATGGCCTATTATGGATTAAGAACTGGTTGAAAGACAGAAAACAGAGAATATGGTTTAAATGGTCAATATTCTCAATGGAGAATGGTAAATAATGGGGTTCCACAAAACAAATCCCATAGCTTATATATCATATATTCAAATTCCACAAAAAGGGACTTCTGGTTGATGCTTGAGCATGGTGGCCACATGAGCTGTGAGTTCCCACTTCTTGATCTAGATAATCATCCAATATTTTTATACTTTAATATCATCTGAACCATTGTTTTCTGCTTTAGTGGATTGCAAATCCACTATCATTTGGCTTTGAAAAAAATAATAAAATCAGAGCTATCTCATGCAAACAAATGTTTAAAATCTGTTTCACCATCTCTGTACAAATCTGGCAGGCCGCTTGACACTGATGTGGAAGAAGACCCGATCATGCAGTAACTTAGAGACATAAAAGAGCTTATGAAAAATCAGATGGTGAGATATGTGACAGAAGTTAGAAACCATTCACTCACAAATCATGACATCTCAACAACACATTGAGCAACTGTTGGCATGAATACCCAAGGTCAAAGCTAAATTACCCATGATTCATACCAATGCAGCTGAAATTTGCAAACTGAAAGATGACATAGAAGACCTGGATAATTACAGCTGAAGAAATAATATACTTATCCTGGGCTTACCTGAAAACACAGAAGGCTCCAATATGATCTCCTTCATGGAATCATGTATTCCTAAGTTTCTTAACATTGAATTCTCCTCTCCGATTGAAATTGAGTGGGCTCAATACCCCCTTCAAAAATTACAAACAGGAAAAAAATATCCCAGACCTATCGTGGCCAAGATTCTGAGATATCCTCATACATTTCAGATTCTCATGGCTGTGAATAGCAAGGCTTCTTTACTACATATGGGTTGTAAAATTTTAATTGTTCTGGATCTTGCCACTTCCACTGCTATGAAGCAGAAAGCCGTTGTATCTCTTTGGCATGATTTAAAGGAACTTGGCGCACAATATGGGCTTTTCTATCCAACCCAAATGAGAGTGACTCACCACTAACCAAACTATTCATTACTCCACTCCTGAGGCATTATGGGCCTGGATTAAAAAATGAGTTTCATAATTTCTTTATACTCCATTTGCTCAGCACCATCTTATCACAATTATTGAAAGGTAATGCTAGATTGTTATAATAAGATCTGATCTCTCATTTCTCATATAGTAGGCAAACACATACATTCTTAGAGGGGCATAATCAAAAGGAACATCTAAGTCTGTTTTTGTCTAAGTCGCAAGTTGTCCAAAGTAAAAAAACAGCCTAGGACATATTTTCGAAAAATACATCCAAAATTTTTTTGTTTCTAAAATCGTCTAACTATACGTCCTGCCAATATGATCATCCAAGTCGCTAAATCGTCCATCTTTATACCACATTTTCATCCAAATTTTCGTAAAAATCAAAAATGCCTAGAACAAGCCCTGTTGGATGTGGGAGGGGGTCTGCAAAGTGATGGATTGAACACCCAGACATGGCACCTAAATAGTGGAGTACCTTACAGGGCACTGCTGTGAACTTCACAAAAAGGGTGCCATGTCTTCATCTCACTACAGCTCCCTTATAGGTCACGGTGAGCCCCCCAAACCACCTCCAGAATCCCCTAGACCCACTTTTCTACCACCCTAATAGCCCTTATGGCTGCAGGAGCCAGTTATATGCCAGTAAAAAAGGGTTTTGGGGTGTATAGGGGAGTGCACATGTTTAAGTATCAATGCAATGATTACAGGGGCTTATGGGCATGGGTCCTCCTCTCCATGAGTCCCTAACCCACCCTCAAGATGGCTTAAGCCGCCTCTGTGCTGGACTAGGCTTTCCTATGTCAGGCTGCCAGGTGATGATGATCTGGAGGCTGAATTTTAAAGGTGTGATTAATATTTTTATGGGGTAGGGGGGTCGGTGATCACTGGGTGGGGGGGGGTCTGTTTTATGTGTTTGCAGTGCTTATCTGGTGACTTTAGGTGGGTTTTTGTGACTTAGACCATGTTTTACGTCCAAATTCTGTCGATCCTGGGCTGTATAAAACTTTCCTGGGCTGTATAACTTTCGGCTATACATGGTGTATGACTAAGTCTAAGCCGGTCAATATAGGCAGTGCATCTACAATGTTCTATTGAGTGGAATATTGTATATCACGTTATATTGATTATTGAGGCCACTCAGGGTGATAAGTTTAAGTTAAGTCTAAGCAGGTCCATGTCCCACCCAACTCCTAGTGAAATGCCCCGTTTAGCTTTGGTCGTTCAGCAGCACTATGAAGGCCTAGGTCATTTAGAAATATGTCCAAAACCCGTTTTTATTATCGGTACTTGGACGTATTTGGACAATGTTCATCTAAGTGCTGATTTAGGCTGGTTTTTGGACGTTTTTCTCTTTTGATTATGAGCCCTTTAGTGTTTTACAATATGCTATGCTCCTTGCACTATTTTGATTTTTGTCTATATGTTACTAACTGAAGATTTCAATGATATGCTTTCATTTATATTTATTTTCTTTATTTTTTGGTCCTGATATATCCTTTTTAGGAACACACATGGGTATTAGTTTACAGGACATTGGAAGCAGGTGCCAGCGATCTTTTTAGCTCCATGTTTGACAAGCTGGTTAGTCACTTTTGTTTCACTAGTTCCTGGAGGTTTAAAATCCATATTGTATTATATGGCATTATTGTTATCTTAATAACTTATGTCTTTTTTATTATGTCATTTCATTATTATCAGTCTGTTGTCTTGCTAGATACTCATCTACAACAGCTTTTTAAAAAAAATTATAACTGTCTATGCTTAAGTTTGCTTCCTAACTAACTCACTCACCCTCTTAAATGTAAAAAAGTTATGAAGTATATACCCAAAAAAGTCAAAATTATTCGCCTTCAAGAAACAAACCTCAATAATCCTGATTATAAATATCTTTCTAACTGGAGTGACACCCAGATTTTTTCAGCTGCTCAAGCAATATCTCTAATATTTAAAAAAGGGTCAAATGTTAATGTTTTTACAACAATCTATTGACTGTGAAGGCAGATGGATTACTATCTCAGTACAAATTAGAATGTAATTTATTTCTATTATGAACATTTGCACTCCAAATATTAATTTACCTGAATTTATGTTGACCATCAGAGAAATAATACTGGTATATTCTACTTAGCCTCTGATTGATTAATGAGGGTGATTTTAATCTCCCTCTGAATGTCAATTTAGATCATCATTCATTCACCAGGTTTCGACCATCCAAAATGTGGCATGATCTTCATTCTATTATACAAGACACTGTTCTTTGTGATATATGGGGAATTCTTAACCCATCAAGTCAGAACTTCACTTTCTATTCTGCTCTTCATCAGTCTCATACCAAAATAGATTATTTTCTCATTTCCAAGTCTCTGGTTTCTCATATTGCCTCAATTGAGATACATCCAATAACCCTAAAAGATCATGCCACCATTACCCTTCATTCTCCAACAGTTATTTGGTTTAGAAGTCACTGTGGTAAGCTGAATACTTCTGTGTTATTGGATTCTTCTTTTGTTTAAAAAATTAAATAATTTATATCTGAGTTTTTTCAATTAAACACTGATTCAATATCCTCTTTTAATATCGTCGGGGAAGCTTATAAAGCTAGCTTGCGAGGAGAAATTCTCAGTTTCATGTCTTGGCATAAAAAAACAGGATTCCACATGATTGTTATATCTCAAAAAGGAAACTGTCAAAATGGAACATACTCACCAATTATCTGGCAAGCAAAAATTCTCATTGGAACTGATCCAATTAAAAATGGAATTCAACCAAATACAGTATGTAGCACCAAAACTCAACAGGATTTATTGGTTCTTCAATCTGGGAAATATGCTTCTGCCAATAAATCAGGCAGGCTATTGGCAAGATATCTGGCTAACCACAAGCAATGTTCTTGGATTTCCTCTATAGTTGACAATACTGGCAAAGCATTAACCCCCCCCCCCTTTTTTATTTTTATTTTTTTTTTACAAAACTGTGCTAGCATTTTTAGCGCTGGTCACAGTGGTAACAGGTCCAATGTTCATAGAACTCTTATGAGTGTCAGAGCTGTTACTGCCATCGTCAGAACTAAAAACCATGCTATGGCTTTGTAAAAGGGGAAGGGGTTACTGATGAAGAGTCCATCCTTGCTGAATTTGTATCTTTCTATAAAAACCTATACTTTTCATCTTTATCTACTGAAGACCAATTAATTCAAAATCTTCTGCATCCTTCATTATCAGATTCACAAAGTATCTCTCTAGGAGTGGACATAGAGGAGGAGGAGGAAATAATTTCAGCCATAAATCTCTTGCTAATCATAAATCTCCAGATCTGGATGGTTACCAGTGGAATTTTTCCAAAATATTTTCTTTGGAATTAGCTCCTATTTAAAAAATAAATAAATAAATAAATAAACTTCTCTCATATCTTCTTGAACATTCCCTTGATCAGGGTAGATTCACTGAAGCCCATATTATAATACTTCCCAAACCAGGTACAAATGAAACAAAAGTAGCTAACTATCTCTCTACTCAATATAGATTGTAAAATATTAGCTAAAATTCTTGCTTCCATATTGGATAAGGTTCTGGGCAGTGTTATACATCCTGATCAAGTGGGTTTCATGAAAGGTTGACATATTGGGGATAATACACATACATTTCATTCTCTAATACACTGTTCTTCAACCGTTGGTCCGTGGACCGGTGTCGGTTCGCAAAAAAATCTTGCTGGTCAGTGAAGGATGTGGGTCCGCGCCGCAATGAAAGGTGCCGGCGTCAGCTGACTTGCAACTTCCTCTTGCCATCGCTGCACCGGGACTCCTGCCTTCGCCGGAACTCCTGCCGCGTATGCTTCCTGTCTTTGTCTCCACACCTCCAGACCAGCAGTGGCAGCTCTGTGTGCTTTTAACTTCGGCACAGAGCTGTCCCTAAGCAGTAGTTTAGCCGCGGTTTCATGAGGCAGCTTCGGGGCCTTTGCTAGGCCGACCCACATCGCATCATCGAAGCGGCCCGGCCTAGCAAAGGCCCCGAGGCTACCTCATGAAACCGCGACTAAAGTACTGCTTAGGGGAAGGAGAGAGATGCCAGGAGGAGTGTGTGGCGCAGTGGTTGGATCTACAGCCTCAGCACCCTGGGGTTGTGGGTTCAAACCCCGCGCTGCTCCTTGTGACCCTGGGCAAGTCACTTAATCCTCCATAGCCCCAGGTACGTTAGATAGCCCACCGGGACAGATAGGGAAAATGCTTCAGTACCTGATTGTAAAAACCGCTTAGATAATCTTGATAGGCGGTATATAAAATCCTAATAAAATAATAGTAATAATTAAAAAATAATAAAATAAAAAATACCATAAGGGGAACAGAAGGAAGATGATGGCGCCAGACCAAATTGGAGGGGGGGCAGGAGGAGAGATGGCAGGGAAAGACAGACAGTGAATGGAAGGGGCAGATGCTGGACTGAAGAGACAGAGGGCAGATGCTGGATGGAAGAGAGTGAAAAGACAATGAAAGCAGAAACCAGAGACGACAAAAGATAGAAAAAATAATTTTATTTCTATCTTGTGATTAGAATATATCAGATTTGAAATATGTATCTTGCTAGAGCTGATGTTAGACATAACTGGGGAGTGCAAAGCCCAGGCAGTGCTTCTTTAGCTTCCAGCTGGCTTAGGGATCTCTCTGACCAGGGGGCAGTTGCCCTAGTTCCACTCCCCAACACCATTCCTGCCATGTGTGACTATGGTATTCTGTTACATGATATTTGTGTAGCATTCTGTAATAATTTGGCTTATTCAGTTTTCTTGATAGTAGAGGGGATATATGTGAAGGGGAGGGGAGACAGGGGTTTTGTTGATCTTTGCCCTCTATTATTTGTATTTATAAAATGACAATTGTATAGAATATTGTTTCTTTTTATACTTTAATAAAATATGTTCAATATAAAATCATAACTATTTGAGGCTTGTGCGGATGGGATCAGATGGTTTGTGGGACCGAGCTCGCTTTTTGATCGTCCAAGTACCGATTTAGGCCACTTTTTAGACTTTTTTTTGTTTTGATTATGAGCCCCTTAGCATTTCTACCTAATTTCTATTGGTCTTTCATGTTAGCTTTAGTTTAATAATAATAATAATAATTTTATTTTTGCATACCGCCATACCCAGGGAGTTCTAGGCGGTTCACAACAAATAGATGAGTTACATACAGTGCGATTGAAAAAAGAAGAACATAACAAGGCAATTGAAGGGTCAAACTAGTTTACATTGACAATTTAAGTGAAGGGAGGGCTAATACAGAGCACATACGGTATGTACTGTAAGAGAGTACAATTGAATTTATGAGAGGGGGGAACAAAGCATATTATATGAGGGGGAGGGGGCAGGGATCTTGGAAGGGGGGAGGAGGGGGAAAAAGTAAAGAAAGGTGGGCAGTGTTGAGGGGGGAGGGGAGAGTTAAGGATTTGATCTGTTGCAAAGAAGAGTGTTCGATCTGTTTTCTAATGTGGAGAGGGGGAGCGTTAAGGCGGAAGAGGGGAGCATTAAGGATTTGGTCCATTGAAAAGTAGAGTTTTGAGCTTTTTTCTAAAGTGGAGGTATGAAGAGGCGTCAAGTATAATTTGGGCAAGCCATGAGTTTAGTTTGGCCGCTTGAAAAGAGAAGGTTCGTTCGAGGAATCTTTTAAGATGAAATGATTTCAGTGAGAGGAAAGCGAACATAGTTATTCTGCGGGAGCTCTTATTATTATAGTTCAGGTTGAAGTGGGGGTAAAGATAGTCTGGTGACATACCCGATATGGTAGGACTCTGGATTTGAATGGCAGCCAGTGCAACTTGTGGTAGAAGGGGAATATGTGTTCCCATTTCTTCAGGCCAAAGATAAGGCGGATGGCGGTGTTTTGGACCAATCTCAGCTTCACCCCCTTCTATAACAGGGCACTTAAATTTAAGTGCCTTTGGTAGCCACTGACTTAGCTTAAGTGAACATGCCTTAACATAGGCATGTTGATGCCTATTAATACTATGTTGGCACACAGATGTCATTATAAGAATTGGCACTCATCACACAGCACTAGAGCACCTAAATTGTAGTACTCAGTTATAGAATTGTCTTCAAAGTGTATATTTCCTGAGTCCATATTTCTATTGTTCTTTTTATAGTGGTACAACTTGCTAAGATTAGGAAGAAGTTTTAAAAAATAAACACTGCTATTCTATCTAGATGAAATAATCATTGGTTTATGTTATAACTGCCAAGTGAATTATTTACAAACAGTGGAAGAATGCTGCTTTCCTCTTTTCTTCCTGTGTACTTAAACTTGAATGCATGGAATTTAAGATACAGTCACATAACATGTTCTCAGTATAATCTTTTAAATATGTTTTTTTTACCTTTTTGTAAGCAATACTTCTGATTTCTTCCAGTCAGTCAATCAGAGCTCACTTCATGCTTGAAAATGTGAATTAGGTTTGATTTTCAAACAAAGCTGGCTTAAAAACATGACTTAGAGTGCTGAAGCTCAAGGGCACCAAAAGCTTATCTCACTGGCTTAACCTTCATAGTGGTGACAGCGTATTTCTTTGATCTCATACAGGTTGTCTCAGGATACCACAAACCTTTGAGCCAGCCTATTTTCAAATATGTTATTCAATAAAACTCATGACTCCTGCATAGCAAACCTGAAATTAGTCTATCAGCAGAGTAGTTTTTTCTCCTATAAACCTGACCAGTACACAAGGGAGACAGAGAGTGGATGTGAAGTGAGAATAAAGACAAAAAAGTAATGTTTGAAAATCAAATTTATATATTTTTCATAGTCCTATTTTATGTTACTAGTAAATCATAAGTTGGACATATTCCTATAAATAGTTAAAAGAGATACATTGATAATATATTTTCCAGTTAATAGGGATGGCATGCTGAACCATAGAATACTCAATCTATTCTCATGGGCATGCTGCACGTAAATGTCAATCACAGCTTTTGAACTTCTCCTTCTCCTCGGTCACTGCTGTCCCATTCAGTTCATACCAAAGCATGTGAGAGCTCTAGAGTAAATACAGGAGAAGCGGGAACATAGGGAACTCCCCAAAACCAAGGTTCTGATCTCCTCATATAGCATTATGACAGTCAATAATGAAACTTTAATTTATAAATGAATGAACATTGCTATTGAACAGTAAAATATATCAAATAGAAAAACAGCTTGAATATTAGTGGAGCTCAATCATCTTTTGAGATTCTATTTACAAACTGATTATGAACCCATAAGCCAGTTGGTAGAGAAGTCATAGCTATGGAGAGGACCATGAAACTTATGATAAACAGGAGCCTCAGACATATTGGGATTGGGGTTTAGCATACCATCCCTATCTATTGGAAAATATATTATCAATGTAATAACCTAATCTCTTTTTTTCCATTGCAATAGGGATGGTATGCTGAACATAGGGACACACTTAAGGAGTCCCCAAAGTCTCTGATGGTATAGAAAAAAGGCTGTTCTCATTATCTAGGATCCAAACACCTAGAATCCTGTGCTGCCACATCTACCCTATATAATTTAGTGAATGTATAAAGAGAAGACCATGTAGCAGATCTATACCTCCTAAGGAGGTATCACCTACAATTCCACCCAAGAGGAGGCCACTCCTCTTGCCGAATGTACTTTCAGTGACACTGATGGTTGTTTGCCACAGACAGTGTATGAAGAAGAGATCACTGGCCAATTCCACCTGGACATTGTGGCCTTGGAAACTGGTCTGCCTTGCCTCAAGTCTTTGGTTAGCACAAAGAGATGGTCTGATAGACAAAACGCATTAGTCACTTCCGGGTAACACAAAATAATTCTGTGGTGTTCAGAAGCTTTAAAACATTGTCTTTCCTCTTCGAACCTGTAGTTTGAAAGGCTGGAAGTCCAACTTCCTGGTGTTATACCCGCGCTCCTGAAATGTGCAGCGAGCCCACGGGAACTTGACAAAGTTCTCTGGCCCGGCGTGTCTCTTACCACCAAGGGACCCTTCAGGACTTTACCTGGCTTATTATGAGCCTAGGGTGCATGCAAAGAAAAGAATCTTAGTCAGAAATGGCAAAAACCACTAGCTTTATTTCAGCTACTGGCCAAATAAACAAAAATGCAGGCTACTGCCTGGCAGTTACAGAAAACATTCATTCCATGAAATTATAAGAAACAAAAAACATCAAAATCCCCAAAACCAAAGTGTTCAAGTCCGCCAGCAATGGCTTAAGTGTAGTCCCCTGCTTCTGGGCTTTAACAGTATAATATAACTCAGTCCTCTTCACCAGAGCAGATATACTTCAGGCATGTAATGTTTTATCACAAAGTCCAAAATCACTGTTCTAATCAAATCCCAGTATCATGCATACGTTTCCCTCTGAAAACGTTGCTGCAGTAATCATGCACAGCTGTGAAGGAGAAACGTGATTTCCTAGCTTGGTAAGTAGCTGAGGAAACATGCACACACTTGTAGGCAGCAAACCTTGAGGCTTTAAGTTCAAGCTCAAAAGAGAACCTAACCTTTTGCCCAAGAAGCTTGACTGGACACTCAAATCTGTCGGCAAACACCACTACAAAAATTCACTGCACCTCCATTGCTAAGGGGGAAGCCTCAATTCCTACCCTGCTTTCTTGAGTCTCCATAGCTTCTTCTTCCTGCTGCTTCAAAACCTCAGAGTAGAACACATCTCCTCTGCATCGGACATTTGCCAGTCTGTGTCACCAGCCACTGCAGGTAGGGTAGAGAGGACCTTATCCTCCCCTGCTCTTTGTCTCCCTCTTGGCTGCTCCTTTTCAGTGTGCCTCCTCCCCCCTCCTGTTCTGAGGAGCCACGTTATATCCTGTGGAGAGCCACTCCCCCTCTGAGTAAGTGGGGGAAGAGAAGCTTCCTACAAGGGCTCCTGAGACCCTCTAACATGATGTTGAGATTCCAGGAAGGAAAAGGATATCATATCAGCAGCCTAAACTTCAGAGCTCTTTTAAAGAATTTAATGATGTCTGGGTGATCCACTAGGAAACTCTTTTCTCTCAGCCTCTAAAGCAAGCAAGGCCTGCCATCTGTACCTTAAGGGATGCCACTACTAATCCCTTGTCCAGGAACCTCTTGTTGGAAGGCCAGTACCAGAGGTGTGTGTGACACAGTGGTTAGAGCTACAGCTTCAGCACCCTGAGGTTGTGGGTTTAAATCCCATGCTGTTTCTTGTGACCCTGGGAAAATCACTTAATTCTTCTCAAATGTCATTTCAGTTTTCTTAGTCCAAGTTATCCAGAGGTGTAAATCCACTATGAATAGCTCCTGAACTTAAATCCTTTTTTATTTACTATCAAAGGGGCTGAGCCTCAGATCCCTGTGTGTTGTATGTGTTTTTCAATCACACTAGAAAGGGAATTAACCTCACTGGCTCATGCTCCCCTCCTGCCCTGTTGTTAATCAAAAATACTTATAGTTTTTAAAACAGGGACTTAACTTTTAGATCCCAAGCAGGGTTTGTTGAAAATAGGCAGTGAAAGTCATTATCACTCAATCTTTCCTGCTGTCTCTGGAGCCACTAGCGCTTGCTTCTTTGGGTTGCCTCCATCCAGGGCAGAGAAGATTGTAAAGAAAGCCTCAGAAAATACCAATGAGACAACAGTGCATTCTGGACCAACAATAAATACAACAGCATCGACCCCCCCAGCACCTGGAGATAGTGCCATGCCTTCAGCACTGGCTGTGACAAGAGATTTGTGATTTGCCCCTGAAACTTTTGTCTGCTTGGCTCTGGAAGAAAAACTTGGCCTTTCCCGTGTGGAATACAACTCCCAGGTATTCCAAAGACTGAGCCAGGAATAACTGGCTTTCCAAAAGTTTACAAACCAGCCCAGACTCTGTAAAAGTGTTTACAACTGCTGCCTCTGTTCTTTCTTCCTCTTCTCTGAAGGGGGCTTTAATGAGCCAGTCATCCAAACAAGGATACACCAGCCAACCTGCTCTGGAGAGATAAGCTGCTACCACCACCTTCACTTTGGTGAATATCTGGGGCACTGTTGTCAGCCCAAAAGGCAGCACTGAGAATTGGTAGTGATTCTCCAAGACATGAAATCTCAGGAAGTTTCTGTGTGTTGCGAAAATTTTAATGTGGAGATAAGCTTCTGTCCAATCTAGGGTGGCCAGAAACTCTCCTGACTGGACCACTACAATGACAGATCACACCATCTCCATCTGGAACTGTGGAACCCTCAGGACTGCAGTTGTCAGAGCCTTTCTTGACCATAACAAAGTATATGGAGTATCTGCCTGAGTCCAAATGTTCTTTTGAAACCAGTTCTATGGATTGAATGTCCAGCAAACTGTTTAGTGTTGCCTATACTTAGGTTGCTCGGTACAGCCAGCCTGTTGGAGAATCCACAAACTAGTCAGACAGAGGGTATGCAAACTCTGTTTTGTAACCCTCTCTGATAATGTCCAAGACCTAAAGATCTGTAGTTATATGTTCCCAGGCCTCCAGGAAGTCTGAAATATGATCTCTAATCTTCTGGAAGACTGGCGTCATTATGGCTTATTGGTTGCAATTGTGGCCCGGGAATCTGTAGTATGGATGTTCCGGTTTCTAGAATATCTTTGTCTGGATCTTTGATAGGTTGTCTGAGATGAGCCTCCTGAGGTATACTGGCAAAAATGTGATCTCCGAAAGCAGCTCCAAATCTGGCTCCTAGCAGCTCAAGGACTGCTGTCCGGTAAAGACAAGGGACGATGATCTTGCTCACTGACCATAAGATCATCCAGAGCTTTGCCAAAAAGCGTCTATCCCTTAAAGGGAAGCCTGCTGAGTGTCACCTTAGAAGTCAAATCACCCACCCATTGCCTGATCCACAGCATGTGTTAGGCAGAGATGGAATATGCAGAGACGTTTGCAATGACTCTGATTACATTGTAAAATGTATCCACCATGTAGTCTACCCCCTGCCAGCACAAGCTGAGATAATAGGTAAGCCACTGCCATATCAATGCTGAGCTCATGAAGAGATTCAGTAATAATGTCCACTAGTACTGAAGACTTGAACAGTTTGTCACAAACCCGGCACCCGAGTGAGGTTTGTGCCAGAGAAGGGACAAAAACCCCTGACTGTTAGGAGAGCAGACCAGTACAGCAGCCCTCCTACAAACAGTTCCCAGAGCTCAGTCATTGGCAAGGGTGCCCTACATCAAGAGGACTGGGGAGGGAAAGATGAGAGTGGGAATAGCCCGGTGCAGCAGGAGGTGCCTTTGATAAAAGAACAGCCTAAGAGGCAGGCTCACAGCACAGCCAAGGCACAACTGCTGAGCCCAATTAGGGCTAATCAGAAAGCCCAGCAGAAGCTACAGATCGTCCCTCCCCCCTGTAGGTTAGGGCGTGTCCAGCTTAGGGCTTTAGAAGCTCAGCTCAGGAGAAACAAATCAGTCTGTCCTGGGGCAGCCCAGGAAGGAGGCTCAAGGGACTGGGCTCCTGAACCCTCTCAGAATCAGGATGTGGAGATGGCAGATGTTACCCCTGTCTCTGAAGCCAGCCAGCCAGCCAACCCAGAGGCCATGGAATTTATGGACACTGCCATGGATTCAGAAGCACCTGCAATGGATGAAAGCTAAGTGCAATACCTTTAACTTTTTGCTGTGCTTAGTTTGTGAACTTTTGGGATCTTGAAATCCGATTGCACTTGTTTGGAGCCAGTGAGCAGTGCTGGGCTCTTACTGCAAGGTGCCTAAAACCTGGGAGTTGTTTAAACCAGGTTTATTTTGCTTGGAAGTTTTTTGTTTGTGTTTTGCCTTTTGAGGATTGAGTGAAACTGCAATTTGGACTTTGTATAGGGAGTTAAAGTGGGGAGAATCCACGCAAGATCCTTGGGTGGGATTGTGGGGCCAGTTTTTTGGCAAGCTATAAAATAGTGGATTCAGCTACTCCCCTCCCCCACCAACTACTCAAGAGTTGGTTGGGACAGGCCTGCTTCAATCCAGGCCTGATTGCAAGTCTTTCATTGTACAGAGAAAAATACAATTGTTGTATTCCAGCCCTGCGTGATAAAGGCAGACTTATTAAGACTGGACTATTGCAGACTTTGGAATTACTTACCTGTTAAATACCTGCAAGGAAGGTGTGGGCTTATGGTTTTACAGCCCAGATATTATTTCATGTTTTCTTTTGTTCATGAAAGGAATGAACTAAACCCTGTTAAGGGTCTGTGAATTCAATAAATAGAGACTCCATTATATTTTGAACTTTATTGTTACTGACCATTTTGTGCTTCTTTATTGACTGAGAAACCAGCAGGACTTCCAGCCTCTTCTGGAAGCACGTAAGACGCAGCCTATTCTGGGCGCTGACCGGAGCCAAGCATATAGGCTGGCACCAGCAACGCCACAATTGGTATCAGGAGTGGGATGTTGCGCCTCCTGCTGGACATTTGAAGCAAGTGTTTTGGAAAAAAAAAAAAAGTTTCGGCTTTTTGGGGGTTTTTTTGGTTTATTGTTTTAGTTTGTTTGTTTCGTTCCTGTCCTGGAGCAACTGGTTTCCAGACTCGTCTGTCCGTGGTAGCTGAGGGAGTCGAGTCTTCTGAGGAGGATATCCTACCGGCTGGACGGAAGCGGTCGAAGCATGAAACCGGAGGAGCCTGGCCTTACTGCGGTAGACCTGTGTCAGAGGGTGACCGAGAAGGACCAGACCCAGTGTTTAAGAGGACAGAAACGCAGACAAGCGACTGGAGGCCAAGGAGGCCTACTAACCAAGGCGTTGACTCACCAATATCTCTGGTAAGAGTACCCGAGCTAAGGGGTTGGTGAGGGAGATAGTTACCTATCTTGAAGTACCGCACTTGGTTTGTTTTTTTTGCTTGTTTCTGTTCCAGGCCCGGAAGAGAGATGGACCAGCAACAGCTGATGGCGTTCCTGGCCGGAGAAAGGCAGAAACAGAGCGAAGACCTGCAAGCGGTGCTTAAAACTACCCAGGACTTATGGGAGCGCAGCCAAGAGCAAGCCAGACAATAGCACGATGAACTGGTCATGGCAAGGGGTGAGCACACAAAGCTGCTAACTCAGCTGCTACAGGGTCCAGTTTCAAGTCCAGAGCTTGGTAACGCAGTCATAGGCAGAAGATAATCCTTTTTCTATGCTGGACTTAGGCAGAGTGTCACCTAAGGATGCCCCAGATGAATTTCTAGGCGCATTTGAAAGGATAGCTACTGCAGCTGGGTGGCCACAGGGACAGGTAGATAGAGGATATCTGGACCTGAGGGACCCGGACAGAATTAGCTCCTTCCCGTACCCGGAAAAAAATGAGGAACAGGTCCGGGAGGGTGAGGCTACTAGTCCCCAAAAACAGACTCCCAAAGCCCCGATTTGGGACAACCTTAGAGAGGCCTCCCAGAGGGAGGTCTTCCGCTCTTTTCATGGTGGGAAAGGTGGCCATACCCAGCGATTTCGCAAAGGGAAGAAGGACTTGGCGGTTACTCGAGGGTCAGCCCAGTATCATCCCAGCGAATATCGTGTGTCAGTCTCCATAGCAGGGAAGGAGGTATGGGCTTTGGTGGATACAGAAGCGGACCAATCTATGATGTCCACAGGCTATTAGAAGCAGGCATTCCCAAGGGAAGAATTGAAGGGGAAAAGGGACACGGTCACCATTAGACGTATTCATGGGGACAAGATAAGATACCCGCTCTGACCGACTACTATTTTGTATGGGGATAAGGTCTACAGGGTCACTTTTGCGATAGTCCCTAGGGCTCCCTATTTTCTGATATTAGGTCGTGACTGGGAAGGACTGGAGGAGTATTTAAAGACTAAACAGGGCTTAGTGGGTACCCGTTCCCAGGGTCCGGTTACCGCAGAGGGGGAGGAAGAGTTGGGCAACATTTTTCCCTTTAGGGGGGAGGTGCTGCACAAATATCCCCAGAGACCGAACCAGCACACTCAGGCCCAAAAGCGGAGTGTGGAACCGGGATCCTGGCGAGGCCTAGTAGCTCCACAGAATCCCAGTCTTGGCGCGAGCGTAACCGTGGTGGACCACACCTGGCCTGGTGCCTCCCATAAACTGCACACCACACTGGCCGGGTTTTGTCCAAATATTTTACTTTTATTTCTCCACAAGGAAAGTTTCAAACAAAAAGGTCAAAATTTGGCATTCAAAGTAAAAACCCAAAACATTCCAATTTTCTCTTGTTCTGCTTTCTTTCTCTTATGTGCCAGTTCTTTTCACTGCACCCTCAGTGCTAGCCAATTCAAGTTCACAAATTAAGAATATAACATACAGTTCATATCAGGTGTCATTTCCCCAAGCAGTGCTAGAACCGTACCTGCCTTGGCAATAGTTAGGCTACCTGGTTCTAGGCACTAATTAAGCTTCTGGTAAATTTGAGTGGCAGTTCCCTTTCACTAGGAGCAGAGGGACTTGTACTCCCACAGGTGTGGCCACTGTTCCACTCAGCTAACACAAAAGTAAATTCAGCAGCTTCCAGCCCCAGCTTGAAAACACGGATACAAAATCCTTCACAAAACATAAACCCCAAAAAGGAAGAAACAAAAAAAACCCTTTCACCAAGGAAAAAGGGACACTCAGGCTTTCCTAAACCTATTCCCATTCCATAGGGTGTTCTTCCTCAGAAGACATAGCATTATTCTCTAACCAGTCCATGTCACAAACCTCAGATTGGGTTTCAAGGTTTTGCCTTTCCCCATCCTGGTGAGAACTTTCCAAGGCTGGCCAAAAGTTAGCTGCTTTAGTTGGGTTCCTTCTCAGCTTCCCCTGAGCTTCCAGTTCCAGCTGTCCCTCTCCTCTCACTGACGAGGGAACTTCAGAAAAAGGGAGCACATAACCACGCCCCTTCACAGCAGCTTTAGCTAATTCCTTAAAGAGCCCTGTCCTTCCCGTTCCAGCCTGAGCTCTGTGAGCATTTAAAGGGACAGGCTCCCTCTTAACCTTGTGCTCAGGATTTTCCCTATACACAGGATATTTCTTCTCCTTAGTCCCTGGCACATTATTAATGCTTTCCTGCTCTTTTCCCTGGGCTTTTCCCCGGGCTTTATTAGGACTAGCCAGATCCCTGTCACAGGAGGCAAAAGCATCAAAGGAGCCAGGCTCTAAAGCAAGTGTCCAATACTAAAGAGATACCCTGGCTTCCTAAGGGAGTGAGGGAAATCTTTCCTACCTTCCCCGCGGAACAAAAAGCTGATGCCTCACTACAGGAAGCTTGGCAACAGGCTAACAAAGGGTCTAGAGGCTTGGTAGGTTTTAAAGTGAAACAGGGTTTATTGTATAGGCAGATCCCAGGGGAGGTACCCCATGCTAAGAGAGAGCAGCTCATGGTTCCACAAGGATTTCGGAAGGTCATATTGCAGACTGCTTACGATCACCCTCTATCCGGACATAAAGGGACGGGGGCTACTGCGATACAGGTACTGAAGAGATTCTTTTGGCCCGGGGTGTCGCAAGACATAGATAATTTTTGTAAATCCTGTCCCATTTGTCAAAAGCTATCTCTGAGCAAGCCTGCCTGGGCCCCGCTCATCTCTGTACCGAAGGTAGAGGAGCCTTTGACTCGATTGGCAATGGATATTGTAGGACCTTTAGAGAGGATTCCCCGGGGGCATAGCTTTATCCTAGTAGTCATGGATGTGGCCACGAGATATCCGTGGGCCTTTCCACTGCGGAAAACATCTTCAGCAGCCCTTATGAGGGAGTTGATTGGGTTGTTTTGCACAGTGGGTTTTCCGAGGGAGGTCCTAACTGACCGGGGGACCAATTTCCTTTCAAAGGAGATGGAAGGGTTCTGGCAGGGGTTTGGTATCCGGCATATAAAAACTTCTGCCTACCATTCCCAGGCCAATGGAATGGTTGAACGTTTCAACCAGACACTGAAACAAATGTTGAAAAAGGTCCTTGAACAGGACAAGAAAGATTGGGATCTTGTGGTGCCCCTGGTGCTGTTTGCAGCAAGGGAAAAAGTTCAAGACTCCCTGGGCGTTAGTCCTTTTGAAATGCTATATGGCAGAGCTCCTAGGGGGATACTTGATATTGTAAAGGATCACTGGGGTACACAAGGGGGAGAAGAGGAGAATGTAATATCCTACTTGACCCAATTGAGGAAAAGGTTGGCTCAGGTAGCCAAAGTGGGTAAAAATAACCTGGAATGGAGCCAGAAAAGACAGAAAGTGTACTATGATAAGAAGGCCAAAGACCGCCACCTGAAGGTTGGCGATAAGGTAGTGATCTTGGTACCCTCCGACCCACATAAATTCCTAGCCAAATGGAAAGGCCCCGCCACCATTGTGGAAAAATTAAATCAAGTAGACTATCAGGTCAAGGACGAAAGAAATAGAGTCCAGACATACCACATCAATCTCTTGAAGCCATGGAGAGAAAGGGAGACTTTGGCCCTGATGGCGGAACAGAGACAGGATGATGATCTGGGTCCCCAAGTTGCTGATTTAGCCCAAGAGGAGGGGGTCAACATAGGGATGGAACTATCGGATAGGCAGGTGGGGCAGTTAGAAACTTTAGTGCAAGAATTCAAGGACGTGTTTTCTCCAATACCCGGTCGCACTAAGGTGGTGGTACATGATATAATCACTACTCCGGGAAAGGTAGTTAGGGTGAAACCCTATAGGTTATCTGAGGGGAGGAAAGAATTGGTGCAAGATCTAGTTAACGAAATGCTATCCCTGGAGGTAATTGAACCATCACAAAGTCCATGGTGCAGTCCCATTGTTATAGTGCCCAAAGCTGATGGTACCCCCAGATTTTGCATAGACTTTCGTCAACTCAATGAGGTCTCACAATTCGACGCCTTCCCCATGCCCCGGGTGGATGACCTATTGGATCGGTTGGGCCAAGCTCAGTATCTCTCTACCCTGGACCTTACAAAGGGATATTGGCAGATTCCCCTGTCTCCCAGCGCTAAGCCTAAGACTGCCTTCAGTACCCCGCATGGCTTGTACCAGTTTAAGCGGATGCCATTTGGACTCCATAGCGCTGCCGCGACATGTCAACGAGGAGTCACGGAGGTCCTAAGGGGACACCACCAGTATGCAGAGGCCTACTTGGATGATATAGTCATATTTTCCCCAAGTTGGACTCAGCATCTGGAGCATGTGACAGCTATTCTAAAATCACTGAGGAAAGCAGGTTTCACTATTAACCCAAAAAAATGTTATTTGGGACAGAGGGAGGTGAAATACCTGGGTTATGTAGTGGGGAGAGGTCAGGTCAAACCTCTGATAAATAAGGTACAGTGTGTGCAGGACTATCCCTTACCAAGAACCAAAAAGCAACTCCGGGGATTTCTGGGGCTCATTGGTTACTATAGAAGGTTCATACCTGCATTTGCTACGAGGGCAGCCCCTCTCACTGATATGTTAAAGAAAGACAGGCCAGATATTCTCTGGTGGGAGGACAATGGGAGATAGGCTGTGGAGGACCTTAAGGAGACCCTATGTACAAACCCGGTGCTAAGTTCTATTGACGTCACTAAGCCTCTCATTTTGCAGACTGATGCTTCGGGTAGCGGGTTAGGAGCAATACTCAGTCAGGAGGTACAGGGGGTTGAACATCCGATTCTATACCTAAGCCGTAAACTATACCCCAATGAGAGAAACTATGCGACCGTTGAATTAGAATGTTTAGCAGCCAAGTGGGCAATGCAGACCCTTGAGCATTACTTACAAGAGCGGGAGTTCACCCTGGTCACGGACCATGCCGCTCTGAAATGGCTCAATACCATGAGAAATAATAACGCTCGACTTACTCGTTGGTATTTGGCCCTTCAGACCTTTAGGTTTAAGGTACTGCATCGTCCAGGACAGTTAAATACAAATGTTGATAGTCTGTCCAGGATGCAGGACAAACCAGAGATAGAGGTAAAATGCGAAGACAGTCAGCATTTAAAGGTGGGGGTATATCACAAACCCGGCACCCAAGTGAGGTTTGTGCCAGAGAAGGGACAAAAACCCCTGACTGTTAGGAGAGCAGACCAGTACAGCAGCCCTCCTACAAACAGTTCCCAGAGCTCAGTTATTGGCAAGGGTGCCCTACATCAAGAGGACTTGGGAGGGAAAGATGAGAGTGGGAATAGCCCGGTGCAGCAGGAGGTGCCTTTGATAAAAGAACAGCCTAAGAAGCAGGCTCACAGCACAGCCAAGGCACAACTGCTGAGCCCAATTAGGGCTAATCAGAAAGCCCAGCAGAAGCTACAGATCGTCCCTCCCCCCTGTAGGTTAGGGCGTGTCCAGCTTAGGGCTTTAGAAGCTCAGCTCAGGAGAAACAAATCAGTCTGTCCTGGGGCAGCCCAGGAAGGAGGCTCAAGGGACTGGGCTCCTGAACCCTCTCAGAATCAGGATGTGGAGATGGCAGATGTTACCCCTGTCTCTGAAGCCAGCCAGCCAGCCAACCCAGAGGCCATGGAATTTATGGACACTGCCATGGATTCAGAAGCACCTGCAATGGATGAAAGCTAAGTGCAATACCTTTAACTTTTTGCTGTGCTTAGTTTGTGAACTTTTGGGATCTTGAAATCCGATTGCACTTGTTTGGAGCCAGTGAGCAGTGCTGGGCTCTTACTGCAAGGTGCCTAAAACCTGGGAGTTGTTTAAACCAGGTTTATTTTGCTTGGAAGTTTTTTGTTTGTGTTTTGCCTTTTGAGGATTGAGTGAAACTGCAATTTGGACTTTGTATAGGGAGTTAAAGTGGGGAGAATCCACGCAAGATCCTTGGGTGGGATTGTGGGGCCAGTTTTTTGCCAAGCTATAAAATAGTGGATTCAGCTACTCCCCTCCCCCACCAGCTACTCAAGAGTTGGTTGGGACAGGCCTGCTTCAATCCAGGCCTGATTGCAAGTCTTTCATTGTACAGAGAAAAATACAATTGTTGTATTCCAGCCCTCCGTGATAAAGGCAGACTTATTAAGACTGGACTATTGCAGACTTTGGAATTACTCACCTGTTAAATACCTGCAAGGAAGGTGTGGGCTTATGGTTTTACAGCCCAGATATTATTTCATGTTTTCTTTTGTTTATGAAAGGAATGAACTAAACCCTGTTAAGGGTCTGTGAATTCATTAAATAGAGACTCCATTATATTTTGAACTTTATTGTTACTGACCATTTTGTGCTTCTTTATTGACTGAGAAACCAGCAGGACTTCCAGCCTCTTCTGGAAGCACGTAAGACGCAGCCTATTCTGGGCGCTGACCGGAGCCAAGCATATAGGCCGGCACCGGCAACGCCACAAGTTACTATATTGAAGGATCTTCTCCCTGTTCCATGGCTGGGACCTCATCCTGATCCTCTAGATAGGAGGCTGAATCTCCCTTCAGAGATGCCTCATTTTGCGACAGTAAAGGGATCAAAACTGAATTTTTGTCCCTGCATCTCTGTCTGAGTGGCAATCTAATTCAGGAAAGAGATCCACTTTCATGGAAGAAGCACTCTGAGGATCCCAAAAGGAGTGTGCAAAAGGTCACTAGTCAGCAGACCAGAAAGGCATATTTTGTCCATGTGCATACACCCGCCAGAGCAGATTAATGATCTCTGGGAAATTGCCTTAGAGGGCAATTCTCCATCCCCTTTAGAAAGAAGAGACACCTCTTCTTGGACTGTGGGGCTTCTGTGTCAATTTGGCACACTGTGCCACTGTTCCAGGGCACCTGAGTGAAGTTTAACTCCCCAAACAGGCTCAATAGCCATGTACCATGCCCTGAAGGCTGCATGAGAGCTAAACCTGAGGTTCCTGCCTTCCCATTTCACTTGGTGTGGTATGTGGCACAAGGGCAGAATTCAGCCACCCATCCTTTGCAAACAAGGCATTAAATAGGGGCATTAGATTTGGAGGATTCCTTCCCTGGCACTTTGGAAGCAAAACAAGGTATTTTGGAGAAGTTTTAGAACTAAAACTAAATTGGGAATATCCAAGATGGCCTACATGGGTAAATTTTAGCACTAAAAACAGCTTAAAATCACCTCAAGGCTGAACAAAAATATAAATAAATTGGATTTTAGGGGAAGGGACCAAGGCCCTAGCTATAGAAACAATCAAAAACAGCTTTTGAATCCCCTCCCCCTCCCCAACTTTTTTCCCACAGGCTGCCACAGCCTTACCCATAGACCATGTGCTGGGGAACAGTGCTGATGCCTGCTTCAGCTCTTCTCAGGTGTAGCTGTTCTAAGAGAGACCCTATGCTTCCATTCAATCAGCCACTTCACTGGGATATTTTGGCTACCAGTCGGACCTCCCAAAACCAACCATCAACCCACCAGACCTCGAGACCTCATGAAAAAAGGGGTATAGATGAATGCAGCGGGCGCCTTGAGTGCCCTGAAGGAATGCTATTAGTACCATAACAACCTGAGTTCTAGCCCCTGACCAAGTCAAAGGGGCAAGCAAACACCAGGGGAATGGACCCTGAGCTCCACAAATCTTCAGTAAGCTGGCTAAAGCAGGTTCTCAAAGGATACACATGCCAGCTGCAGATTCAAAATCTACTCCTCTCCATACAGGCAGTGTACACCCTTAACAAGAGGGAATTCTGACTTCATGAAAAAAGAAATCATGACCATAGTGAAAAAAATCACAAAACTACAACAAAATAAAAAAAGAAATACACTGAGCAGATCAGAAGACACCTTTCATGCTTACCTGCAGAAAGAGAAACTGAAGGGGGCAGCAGAGACCGGGGAGAAGGAGGAGGTGTTCAAAAGCTGTGATTGACATTTTTCAGCAGTATGCTCACGAGAATGGTTCGAGAATCCTATTGTACTGGAAACAGTAAATAGTGAATGTGATGCTCAGTCCTCTAAATAGTGTAGTAAGAACGTGATTACAAAATGAAGATGGTAATTTATTTATTTTTAATTTTTAATATATGACCTGCAAGCTATTGAAGTGATCTGCATTCATGTACAATAGGTATTTTTCTGTGTTTGGAGGGCTCACAATTCAGAACTGGATTCTCTAGGCTCAGCCTGCTATTGAAGCCATCAGGCCACTTGTCTACTCCATTGAGTTAACATTTCATCCATCTGGTTTGGGTGATTACCTCCTTTTTCTGTCCTATGTATGAAAAGGACTAGAGAACTTTGTCTGAAATGAGAGGAAATGTAATCCTCATGCCTGTAAAGGAGGGGCTATGGACATTCATAAATGACCTTGTGTAGGATGGAGACTTTTGGGCAGTTCTGATTTTGAACTTGCATCCCAAAGCAGTGCGATATTTGTGGTCCCTGATTCTACACTTTGAAATGGGAGCTGCAGCGCTGATAATACCTAAAGATATGGTTGTCTAAAATTCCACTAATGTAACTGGTAGGTTGGCAGCTCTGAGGCTATGTGGATAATTGCCATGTAGTTCTGTGGCAAAACAAACAAAACATCTGCAGGAGGTAGAATAGAATTGCCAAAGGCTGTGAGTAGAAACAAAGCAGAAAATAGCTCTCAGAGATAAGGTAATCTGAGTCTTGTACTCCTACAGCAAAAGTAAAATAAAAGCAGCTGGTGGGGGAGGGGCAGTAAAAAAATCATCTTTATTCATTTGCTACTAGTAACACAGCCCCTGCAATGCCAATTCATGCAGAAGTGAACTTTATGAGGAAGAAGAGAAAAATGCTACTTCCCTAGATTGCTACTAGGACGGGCTACTAGGCTAGATAGATCATTGGTCTGACCTGGTAAGGCTGTTCTTATGAGATAGATCAGGGGTAGGAAATTCCAGTCCTCGAGAGCCGGAGCCAGGAGAGGTTTTTAGGATAGCCACAATAAATATGCATGATATAGATTTGCATCTCGAGGAAACAGTGCATGCAAATCCATCTCATACATATTCATTGTGGATATCCTGAAAACCTGACCTGGCTCCGGCTCTCGAGGACCAGAATTGCCTACCCCTGGGACAGATGAACAGGACATGAAAAGATGAACTTGGAGAAATGTAGCAGGGAGGAATGAAGCTAGTGTCAAATATACTAAATATATGAAATAACTTTTGAAATAAGCACCGAATATGTCTAATATCATATATCTCTAGTTTTTTTTTGTATGCCAAGGCAATTATAACATGTGTATCATGTGCAAAGATCACGTACATGCTAAACCTGGACACAGTACTGGAGCAGTCTTTTCATATAGATCAGATCTTCCTGATTACTTTCTCAACGCATTATTTATTTATTTTAGGTATTTATGTACCACCTATTATCTATGCGGTTTACAATCAGGTACTCAAGCATTTTCCCTATCTGTCCTGGTGGGCTCACAATCTATCTACTGTATTTTTTGCTCCATAAGATGCACCTGACCATAAGATGCACCCTAGATTAGAAAAGAAAAACAAGAAAAAAAACCATTCTGAATCAAATTTTCCCTGCCAGGCTCTGCATCCAACCCCACACTCCTTGCCAAGCTCTGCACCCTATTCCCCCCTCTGGTGGTCTAGTGGTAGGCCGGGACAGGGCACAGGGCAGGCAAGGACAGGGCAGGCAGGCCTAGTGACTGGCTGGCAGTTAGGGACAGGGGGCAGGCAGGCAGGCAAGCCTCCTACCCAGGCCCCCCAGGCAGGCTGGCCCTGGCCTTTCCCTCCTCCCTCCCTATTTTTAATTTGGCAGGGTAGGCAGGCAGGCCCTGGCCTCTCCCTTCTCCTCCCGGTACCTATTTTTGCCCAGGCCCAGCCCCCCCCCCCCCCCCCGGACCTTTTTTTGTTTAAATCATTTTTTAAAATTGAGCATACATAAGAACTAACAATACAAAAAGAATAGCATTATAAATATCAAATATTAAGCTCAATCAATTTTCAATAACAATCATCAATCCCATCATATCAACCCACTCCCCCCACCCATTTAATCCCCCTTTCAATATCTATAACAGATGTATTGAGCATATACAAAATCTAGCAATACAGAGAGAATATCATTGCAAACATCAAATATTAGGCTCAAACAATTTCCAATGTCAGTCTCCAAATGTACCCTACCAACCCACTTCCCTCACCCATCTAATCCCTTATCTAATAACTAAAGCAGATGTATTTTAAATATTAACTAATTAAATGACTGATTTCTTCTACGCTTTTCCTTTCTCAGGACCACAAAAAAACAAACAAACAAACAAAAAAACTGCTTAAGGTCTTCCTAATAAAACACAACTGCGAGCAGTGGAAGTCAATGTATTTAAAAATGGTTGCCAGGGCAGTAATATTCTGCCCTGTTTCATATCCCCATCAAGATGTAACATTCTAGCTCTTCAGTGACCATAAGTTGATCCTGCAGAACCTATCCATAAATAGAGAATAGTTTTCAAGCCTGAAAGAATCACCCATTTAAAAAAAAAAATTTACAACCCTTAGGTATAGGATGTTGAATATCAAAAATCCAAAATAAACTATAGCTATTATAATGCCATTTAACATGCCACATACAACTAACTTGAGAAAAAATTATTGAAAAAAATTTATGAATCGAGGAACATTCAGCCAGGCATGTGAGCTCCTCCCCCTATATCCCGTTTAAGAGATCAATCTACCTGCTTTAAATATCAGCAGCAGTAGAAAAACAACTGCTTTTACATACAAGCAGCAGCAAGACCTACTGCAACCACCAAGAGCCCACAGACCCGATCCTGCCAGGAGTGTGAACTCCTCCCCCTGCAGTCCATTGGAGAGATCAATCTGCCTGCTTTTAAATATCAGCAGCAGTGGAGATCAACTGCTTTTACACCTAAGCAGCAACGAGACCAGCCACAACCACCGAGAGCACACAGACCCGATACTACCAAGAGTGTGAACTCTTCCCCCCCTGCAATCCGCTAAGAAGATCGACTGTCGGCTCCGGGCGGCTTTACCGCAGAGGAGAGAATCCTGCATTCACCGTGGGCCTCATCTGGGGCAGCCTCCTTGGAGCGGCTGGGACACGGGCAGTGTGTCTGGGAGGGAATGCATGGATGGGAGAACATTTCAGGGGAGGAGACATAGGCATCCTGGGGCTGTCGGCCAAGTCTCTTCCCTGAAGAAGCCCTTTCTGGAAACGTCAATTGCTTCTCCTAAACTTACTTGCTCCACTTCATCACTTCATCATGCTTCTATTCCTTTCTCTCCTCTCTTCTACCTTCCAAAGTATTTAGATCAATGCTGTCTTGTTAAAATGTTTATTTTATTTTTATTTTTCCTCTAACTCTACTTTTCACTTCTCTATTACCCTCTAGGTACTTTAGTTAGATTGTGAGCCTTCGGGACAGTAAGAGAATTTTTCAAGTACCTTTCTTATTTCTAATCTTAATGTATATTTTCTGTAAACCGCTTAGAACCTAACGGATGTAGCAGTATATAAGAAATAAATTACATTACATTACATTACATTACATTCCCAAAACATATGAGCTAAGGTCGCTCTATTGTGGCCACATTTCAGACAAGTACCTTCAGAGACAATTTTTGCTCGATAGGCTTGGCAAGGTGTCATATACAAATGACAAATAAATTTATATCCCATCTCAAAATAAGAAATATCTGATATAAGACCATAAAGTAAGGACAAAAAACGTTATACATGAGTACCTTGTAAATTTAATTGTAATTCTATTTTCCAAGCTTTAGACATAATGGGAGAAAATTCCAACAAAGAGTGTCTAAAGTATTTTAAAGGAACTATTAATTGAACTTCCAACCAAATTACCTCTGATAAAGTTGCATATATTTTTAAACATAAAAATTTTGGGGGTAGAGCGGATATGTTAATGTTTTAATTAAAGTTATGAATAAATATCTAAATGAGGCCATCCACACTCAGTATGCAATTGAGAGAAGATTGGAAGAATATCATCATCTCCAAGAATTTGATACAAGTAAATGATATTCCCTCTCTTATTTGCCCAAAAACCAGCAGATTTCATACCAGGTTGAAAGGATCCATTTCTACTAATAGGCAACAATGGGGTAATTTGATAATTAATATCTAATTTACTACAAATCTGATGCCAAGAGGCTCGTAAAGGTGCAACTAAAAAAATAATAAGGATTCATCAGAACAACAGACTCCAACCTAGAGGAATGAAGTAAATAACTATATGAAGTAAATAAGGTTTCCACAAATGAAGTTCCACTGGAGTCCAAGAAAAATAAGACATTGAAAGAAACTAGTCATGTATATGTCTCATATTATAAGAATCTACAAATTGACATAAAAACAATAGACCAAGATCTCCTCCTTTCCAAATAAATCCTCTAAGAAATTTATTTAATTGAAATTCAATTTTTCAGGAAAGAATAAGAATCATCTGATAAATGTAAAATTATCATATTGTATAGAACTATTCACCCCATCAAAGAAATTGGAAAATGATGCCACATCAAAAGCCGAGATTTAGGGCTCCTTTTACAAAAATGCCTAAATTCAAGAAAGTATGGGATAGGCATGTGAGATCTCTTAGAGAGAGGAAGAGGCCATGGTTACTATGGATGGGCAGACTGGATGGGCCATTTAACCTTTATCTGCCATCATGTTTCCATGTTTCTATGTTATTGGATAGAAAGCCTGCTGGTCAATCAGTATACTCTATCTCCAGTAGGTGGATGGGCATGTCCTCACTAGATCCTTCAGTCTCTTACAACTCCCTAGTGCCCACCGATTCCACTCTCACCCTAATGGTCTCCAACCCCATCCCAGCTGACAGATCCTGGACCACCTTTGAGTGCGTATCTGAATCCCTGGTCCTCAATCTCTGCCTCAAACTGAAATCCTGTAATTGCTCCTTGGACCCATTCCCCTCCTACCTATACGAGAACATTCCCGCTCAGGCTATTTCTTCTATCACCATTCTCATAAACTCCGCCCTTCAGTTGGGCCATTTCTCCCCAGAAATGAGTCATATCGCATTGACCCCACTACTGAAAAAATCTGACCTTGACCCTTCCATACCATCCAGCTATCGCCCAATTGCAAATATCCCTCTCCTAACCAAGATGCTAGAGTCCATCATTTCTTCCCAACTCTCATCATACTTAGAGAGATTCTCTATTCTTTTACCCTATCAATATGGCTTTCGTCCTAACTTCAGCACCAAATCCCTACTGTCTTCCCTGATTTCAAGGGTTCAACAACTTCACTCTCGAAACAAGTTTGCCGTCCTCCTACAATTTGACCTTTCCGCTGCTTTCGATGTTGTTCACCATGATATTCTTGTTTACCAACTCTCTGAGATAGGTATCAACTCCACAGTCCTAGGTTGGTTCTCTAAATTCCTCCGCTCTCTTTCTTACATTGTTAACATGAATGGCACCTCATCCTCCCCCTGGAAACCGAATTGTGGAGTCCCGCAAGGCTCTCCACTATCCCCTATCCTTTTCAACATCTATATGTCCTCCCTAAAACTCCTCCACCTATCCCCCCTTGAAACAATTTACACTTATGCAGATGACATCCTCGTCCTCCTCGAGACCGATTTGAACCTCACTGACCTGTCTAAGAACATATCCTCTTGTATAATGAACCTACAATCCTGGGCCCACACTGTGCAAATGAAATTGAATGAGTCCAAAACAAGACTTCTTTGGCTCGGTCCAAAACTAGATCACCTACCCACCTCCATCCCACTACCCTCTGGCTCCTCTCTACAGCTTGAGTTCTCGAGCAAGGTCTTGGGCATCATCATTGATTCCACATTGTCCTTCAATGACCACCTCCAATCCTTGGTAAAAAAATGCTTTTTCAGCCTTCACATGCTGAGGAAAGTTAGATCCTGCTTCCATCAAAAACATTTTACCCTCCTTGTCCAATCCATCATCCTCTCCAGATTGGACTATTGCAACTCTATCTACTTAAGCCTAACTAAGAAAAACTTCCACAGACTCCAACGGATTCAGAATGCCGCGGCCAGGCTCATCTTCGCTAAAAGTAAATTTGACCATGTCTCCCCGCTCCTGGCCAAGCTCCACTGGCTTCCGATAATCGCCAGGGTCCACTATAAATGCGCCTGTTTAACTTTCAAAATCCTATATGGTATCCTCCCTCCCTTTATCCCTCTTTCTTGGAATTCCTCAAACCCTAATACCACCAGATCCTCCCACAAATTAAAACTATCCTTCCCCTCGCTAAAAGGCATTTCCCACACAGGAAAGCTAGGGACCTCCCTCCACTTCAAAATCACTGAGCTCTGGAACAACCTTACCTCCCGTCTTCAGAACTTGAGCTCTCTCCAAGTTTTCTGCAAACATCTGAAAACCTGGCTTTTCTCAAAAAATGTAAGTCTCCCTCCAACTTAGGAATCAAGGAAACTCTTATATCTTGGCACCCCAAGTCCTCTAAATTTTCTTCACACTTCTACCTCTAACCCTCTGTTGTAGTTCCTTCCTATTTCTCCTACTGTAAACCGCGTCGAGCTCTACGAACGTGGCGATGATGCGGTATACAAACCTAAGGATTAGATTAGATTAGATCCTGGCCTCTGCTTATCAGCTCTTGTTCTGGCCTAGTTCAGTTGAGCTGATGGGCGTTCAGGCTGTTTGGTGCCAGTTTTAGGTAATATACTTGGTTCCCCCAGGTCCCTTCCACATCCTATCTACAGATGTCTGTGCAGTTTTCCCTTTCCCACACATTAAAAAAACAACTTGCATGACTTGGTGTCAGAGCTGTTTTGTGGCATAGCTAGCAGCTCATCTTGGCTGTAATGTCCAGGAAGGTTACATTGTGAACTGAGAAGCGCCTGGATGACAGTAGCAGCTAAGTGGTTTTTTTCTTTTTCATTTGCGTCTAGTGCATTATCCAGGACCTTAGTGCTGTTTTGCTCCCTTGCCCACAATATCACGATTTGGGGCTATGTACCCCGGCGTGCTGTTTGATATCACTCTGCAGGCTATTACAGTGTCTTTTTTCTACAGTTTTTTGTTTACAGTGCAGGAGTATTTTGGAAGAAGTGGAGTTTTTTTGCCAGATGAAGCAGAACTGAGGCTTTTTCTCCACTTCTTTTTTCTTTTTTGTTTTCTTTCTGCTTTTTTATACCTGTGCTGTGTGGATTAGATGAGGTGAAAGGCCTTTTAGTGTTGCAGAGTGTGTATCTTTGTCCATATAGAGTTCTGAGTTGAATGGAATATTTGCCTTAAAAGCATCCCTTATAGTCTTAATGGAGATATCTTCTATATTATTAATTTGAAAATAATCATTTATTTTTATTTGAATTTTCTCAATGAAATTTGGTTCTGCAAGCAATGCATTATCAAATCTCCATACAGGTCTATTATCTTGATCAATTATTTTAAGTTTAATCCACATCCCACCATGATCAGACAAAATAATTGGACCTATGTAGGCTTGTAATACTTGTTGAACTAATGAATTTGAAACAAATATATAATCTATTCTTGAAAAAGATTTATGAACATGGGAGCAAAAAGAAAATTCCCGATCATTAAAATGAAATATTCACAATATATCTTTCAAATCACAATTCTGTATCAAATTATCTAATCCTAACGACTTCATAATTCTACTGGGTTTTTTTATCCATAAAAGGATCTATAACAGCATTAAAATTGCATGCCACAACTAAATTAGACAAAATAAGTCTCCCAAAGCCCCAAGAAAAGGAACTAGATGAGAGGGAGAGACCGCCTGTAGAGAAGAGTAGTGCCACTCACAGTGTGAGTGACACTACTTTTCTCTACAGGCGGTCTCTCCCTCTCATCTAGTTCCTTTTCTTGGGGCTTTGGGTGACTTATTTTGTTTGAGTATTGTTTCATCTCCCATTTTTCGGGTTTTGTTAGTATACAACTAAATTAGAAGCAGCCAGTGGTAGTAACAATGGTTGTAGAGATTTAAAAAATTCACTTTGGTTCGAATTGGGTGCATATACATTGAAAAGTGCCAGCGTAGTATTTCCCAAGCTCATTTCTACATGTACCCATCTCCCTGAAGGATCAGCAGCAATCAACTTAAACATAACATTGCATTTCTTATTTACCAAAATAGCGATTCCTGCCTTCTTTCCCACAGCAGGGGCAAAAAACAATGTTTTACCCAATCCCCTTCTAGTTTCTTGGATTCTAAAGCTGATAAATGTGTCTCCTGAATATAACATATGTCTACACATTGTTGTTTTAAATATAAAAGTGTTTTCTTCCTTTTAATTGGATGGTTGAGGCCATTAACATTTAAAGAAAAAAATTTAAACTCCATTAAGATATTTGCTCACAGGACATATGAACTTTATCTTATAATAAATTTCCTGTACAGAACTCATTTCCCTTAATATTCTCTGTGGAACATCCCCTCCCTCCCTTGATCTTTTAATATCTTGATATTATATTTTTAAAATCCCAAAAACCCTTCCCTATTTCCTCCCCAACCGCCTCCCCCTTTCTTATAGTACGATAACTTGAAGACATAAAATCAGACTGGTAGCCCCACCCCTCCTCCAAGCATTTTACTTTGCTCTATATTCTATATCAGTGGTTCCCAACCCTGTCCTGGAGGAACACCAGGCCAATTGGGTTTTCAGGCTAGCCCTAATGAATATGCATGAAGCAAATTTGCATGCCTATCACTTCCATCATATGCAAATCTCTCTCATGCATATTCATTAGGGCTAGCCTGAAAACCCGATTGGCCTGGTGTTCCTCCAGGACAGGGTTGGGAATCACTGTTCTATATTATAAAAATTGATCAACCTATATAATTAAAAGATTTATTACTAGATATATAATCTTATTAAGAAGTAGAGAACATTTAATTTCCCCTTCAAAATGACAATTTATCAAAATTTGAATCTCACTAAATTGAATAACTCATAAATCTAAGAAATGTTTTCCCCCTATACATGAAATAATAATGATCCATAAATATTTGAAGATCAATTTTACCATCAAATTAGAGGAGTGGCCATGGGAGCTACTATAGCGCCATCGATAGCCTGTTTTTTATGACATGTTTTGAAGAAACTCATGTGTATCTTTCCCGGATGTTTAAAAAGGTGTTTATGTGGAAACGTTTCATTGATATCTTTTTTATATGGAACGGGACCAAAGATGATTTAAAGATGTTCATAATGGAACTAAACTGCTTTGATGAAAATATTAAGTTCACTTTCAACATCGAGAATGAAAAAATTTCCTTTTTGGACATTACTATTTATAAATACAACAATCATCTTAGCACTGCATTTTTTAGTAAACCATCTGATCGAAATACTTTACCAGAATATGGTAGCTATCACCCTACGAAGCTGAAGGAAGGTATCCCTCTAGGCCAATTCCTTAGAATAAGACGTTTATGTTCTGATGACAGGGAATTCAAAATTCAAGCGAGTATCCTCTTTGATAAATTTAAACAAAGAGGTTATCCGGATAAATTTCTAGAAAAAGCTTGGAAAAGGGCATATTTTTGTCAACGGACATGGCTCTTAAAATCTTCTAGCAAGGAAACTAATAACCTTTTAGTTTGTTCTTCTTTTTTCTCCTCAGAGCCATCAAATTTGCAAAATTATAAGTAAACATTTGCCTATTCTGAAAATACATCCCCCTTTTCAACAAATTCCTAAATTTGCATTTAGACGAGGGAGAAATATAGGTGAAATATTGAATTCTAATTATGATTCAGTTGACAGAAGTACTGTGGTGCAATCCCCTCACAAACCTTGCAATCACTGTATTTATTGCTCTTTAATATGGTCTAAGGGACACATAATGAATTTACTAACCATATTGATCAAAAAGTGTATAAGCTAAAGAATTTTAGCACCTGTCAAACTGATCATGTAGTGTGTGTTATCATGTGTTCATGCACTAAGATTTATGTGGGCATGACAACAAGACCTTTCAAAACACGTCTTGCTGAACACAAATCTAACATTAAAAGAGCCATCACTAAAGAACCACTGTATCGATGCCTCACATACATTCAATAATCTGAGGGGATTTATTATTGATGTAATAAAGAAGAATGATAGGGGAGGAGATAGGATTTTAGCCCCGCTCAGAATTTCAAGCTCCCTCCAATCCTTCCGCAAACACCTGAAAACTTGGCTCTTTTCAAAAATCTAACACCTCCCGCTCTTTGGTACCCTGTCCCTCTTTATCTTCCTAGCTCCTTTCCTATAACCCTTCATTGTAGCTCCTTTTCAACCTAACCCTGTAAACCGTGCCAAGCTCTACGCTTGTGGAGATGGCGCGGTATACAAACCTAAGGTTTAGTTTAGTTTAGTTTAGGAATCCTATTGGATTTTTACTTTACAAACTCTGTTCCCAAAGGGACTTAATGATAAGGTTGACTGGACAGTTTATTATTAAAAGCATTATCCAGATATTAAGTTCTACTGAAGTAATCGGCAGGTGTTTGAATATTCAACAAATAAAAGGAATGCCATAATCAATCTCTATAGACAGAAACTAATAAGATTTAATGTATTGATTAAGGTTACAGGATATAGCAATATATCAATAACAACTGGGTTAAGTCTTTTACATCATGACATAACTCATTTTGATTGGCTCTTTAAATAGTTCGGCGTTCTCGGCTGATGGCGCCATCTTGAAAGAAACATTTTGAGCCATGGGAAAGTTTTGTTCCGTAAGATGTTGTTTGTTTTAAGCACTTTGTTAAGGTTGTTTTAGATTATAAAAGAACATTGTTGAAGCAACTAATCACTCTTTAATGTTTCAGGCACTGTTTCAGTATATCCCCTGACGAAACCGGTAAAGGTGAAACGGCGGCCCCGTCGGGTTTCAACTGCAGTGCTGTTGAAATACAGCTAACAAGACAAGTGCTGTTTGAAAATCTATGCACTATCGTTTTTGATTTTTTTGATATATTTAAAATAATTCATATAATTCAAAATAACTTTAAAAATTATAAATATTTACGAAGTACGAGCCAATGATTGAGATTTTGACCTGTAAATATATCTAGCTGCATACTGCTTGAATTTAAGGTCTCTGAGGCTTGTCTTCGTATAGTTAACTATTCACTAAGGTGCTAGTCACAGAGGTGATTTTTGGCTTAGACACATAATGATCCCCCATAAAACTAAGAAATTCTTTTTGAGAACTCATATAGATTGCAATTCTATGGGTGTCATCTATTGTGTAATCTGCCCATATGAGAAGTTATATAGTGGGCACACCAAACGTAAAGTTAAGATCTGTATTGGGGAACATTTATCTAATATTAAACGGAAGCAGACACAAGCCCCTTTGGTGGCTCATTGGGTTGAGAAGGGGCATTCTATTCATGATTTTCAATACACTGTTCTAAAACAAATTAGTTTACCTAAAGGGGGGATATTTCCCACAGACTTCTGTCTGAGGAATGTAGATTTATTTATGAATGGCAAACTTTGAGTCCCCTGGGACTGAATGAGGAAATCGAGTGGTTTCAGCTGTGACTGGTTAATGTGAGGGAGGGTTTTGGTTTCCTTGGCTCCCATGACACACTCTGATTGGTTGTGTGACTGATTGTAAGAAAATGAATGACTGTTGAGTGTCTATAAAGTTTTGAAAAATGAAGACTAATGCCTCCAATCTCTAGCTGAGTAAGTTGTATTAAGATTTATATGAAGTTAAGGATTATGAATTTATGTTTAAATTGGATGAGGGTAATTTTGGTTGAACTGTAGTGTTTAAAGTGTAGTTGGAGATTTAGTTAGTCTGTAGTTTTTATCTTTAAGCTGTAGTACTTTTTCTGTTCACAGTGCCCCCTTCCTGACGACACTTTTTGTGAAACTCGAGTCAATGGGAGGCTATGGGAGTTTCAAATTCGGGGAGTGTTTATTGAGATGGATATCTGTTACGAGCGCTGGATTTGAACAAAGCATTTGCTACCTTCTTTTTGCTTATTTAAAGATAAGTGTTTTTTCATTTCTTCTTGATAATTATTACTGTATAAGGAAGGTTTAGGGACTGTGAGTGCTATGATGGTCCCTGTTGTACAACCAGCGCTTGTACTTTTAACAATACTTTATGCACGGATCAGTTGGTGACTGAGCGCTTCACTTATATTAATGAATATTTATTACTATTACACAGCATATTGTGTTTTTTAGATATATATTGGTTCTATAACTTGTGGAGTATTTTCATTAAATTGACTTATTAACACAAGTAATTACTATTTAACTCCTTAATATTATTGAGTTTAATTTCTGTACAGGCCTTGAGTGCCCATTGACTTAACCTTGTTATTTTTAGTGAGCTTGGTATCTAGGGTTTTCCTAGATATGAGGGCCGCCTTGTCCTAGGAGAAAACAAAGTTACTTACCTATAGCAGGTGTTCTCTGAGGACAGCAGGTCAAATGTTCTCATATATCCTCCCACTTCCCATTGGAGTTGTATTCAGTAAGCTATATCAGTAAGCTCGCCCACACACGTGCAGTACGGTACAGCTAGCTGATTCTACATATACAGTTTTATGCTAAGCACCGCATTGGGCTCCACAAATGATATCATACAGAAGGCCTCGGAGAACACCTGCTATAGGTAAGTAACTTTGCTGTGCCACAGGATGCATTCAGATGTCCTGCAGTTAGTGTCAAATGTGCACGTATTAACCTTGCACTAAAAATATTTTTACATTTTTTGAAGGGATGTGTCTATGAGCAGAGGCTAGGTGTCACTATAGACAATACAATGAAAACTTCTGCCCTATGTGCCGCGGTGGCTAAAATAGCAAACAAGATGCTAGGAATTATTAAAAAAGGGATGGTTAGCATGACTAAGAGTGAAAGATTAGGTTTCTTACCTCTGCTAATCTTCCTTCTTGTAAATCTCCTCTGGAGGCTAAACTCGAGGGATCTTGTATGTCTGGTAGCTTCTGCTGCAGGGCTACTAAAACTTGATCCCTCCTCTTTGGGCTATCTGCCTGGGAGTTTCTTGTCATGTTCAGTTAGTAGAAAAGCCAGGTAGATCTATGACAAAAGGAAACAGATGAAAAAAAAGAGAGGGTGCGGGAACTCCCGCTACCAGTCAATTCTGCACAAGAAATTATTACACTAAAAACCATGGCCAAAAAAGGCCAACTGTAATCAAACATATAATGTGAACATTATAAAACTGCAAAACATAGGAAATTTATGGAACGTAGACACATAAGAACATAAGAATTGCCGCTGTTGGGTCAGACTAGTGGTCCATTGTGCACAGCAGTCTGCTCCCGTGGGTGCCCTTTGGTCAAAGACCAGTGCCCTAACTGAGTCTAGCCTTACCTGCGTACATTCTGGTTCAGTAGGAACTTATCTAACTTTGGCTTGAATCTCTGGAGGGTGTTTGCTCCTATAACAGCCTGATGATCAGAAGGGGTACCCCCCCTATCAGGAACCCCACTAACCCTTAAACCTGACAAAGGGGAATACGCATGTAATTCTTAGGCTGGTCAAAAACAGAAATCCAGCTTACCAGTTACTGAAGAGGCAACCTGCGAATTGGACAAAACAGATGGGTAGGAGTTCAGCCTCCAGAGGGATTGTACAAGAATGTTATAATGCCTATGTTTCGCTCCATGGTGCAACCTCACCTGGAGTATTGTGTTCAATTCTGGTCTCTTTATCTCATGAAAGATATAGCGGCATTAGAAAAGGTTCAAATCAGAGTGACTAACATGTTAAATGGGATGGAACTCCTCTCGTATAAGGAAAGACTAAAAAGGTTAGCGCTCTTCAGCTTGGAAAAGAGATGGTTGAGGGGAGAAATGATTGAAGTTTTCAAAATCCTGAGTGGAGTAGAACAGGTACGAGTGGATTGATTTTTCACTCTGTCAAAAATTACAAAAACTAGGGGACACTCGATGAGGTTACAGGAAAATACTTTTAAAACCAATAGGAGGAAATATTTTTTCACTGAGAGAATAGTTGAGCTCTGGAACGCATTGCCAGAGGTTGTAGTAATAGCCAATAGCATAGCTGGTTTTAAGAAAGATTTGGACAATTTCCTGGAGGAAAAGTCCATAGTCTGTTATTGAGAAAAACATGGAGGAAGCCACTGCTTGCCTGTATCGGTAGCATGAAATGTTGCTACTCCTTGGGTTTTTGCCAGGTACTAGTGACCTGGATTGGCCACTATGAGGATAGGCTACTAGGCTTGATAGACCATTGGTCTGATCCAGTAAGGCTGTTCTTATGTTTCTGCACTTATCATTTAGCGCAGCTATATTACCACACAACTCTACTCATTGGAGACTGAATGTAAGTCTTTATCTGTCATCATATACTATGGGGTTGATAGAATCTGACCTGCTTAAATCGATTATTTCCACCCAGCCACTGATATTTACCAGCACTAAGCCGGGCAATGCCGCTGAATATCTGCTCTGACCAGCCCCACCCCAAAAGTTTGCCAGTCAGGATTGGGCAGGAGGTAGTGCTGGGATAGAGCCGGGGCATTTTTGGGTTCCAACGATATTCAGCTGAAGCCTGAATAAGCTATGCAGGTGAATTTAGGACAGCTCAAAAGCTTTCCTAAATTCAGCTGCTTATTTTGTGTGGGTCCCAGCTGAATATTAGGTCGGGGCTCACATAAACTATTTTTATTATAAAAATAAAGAGGTCAACCACCCCTTTTTTCTCTTTTCCTCTTCCCCTCCCCTGATTCCTCCCCCCCCCCTCCCCGGTTAAGATGTATTGTTTTGCCACTAACTCATGATGTTTTAGCACAGGTCCCATTTTAAGCAGTGAGACCTAGTTGCTAATAACCAAGGTTAACAGTAAAATAGCACTTCATAACAATAGCCCACATTGATAACTTTCCCCCCGAATCATTTACATCCAATTGTGCACCAGAAGGGCATTTAAACCCAGATCTGAACCTGATGCATATCGTGTTAAGTCTTCATCAAGCTATAGAATTCTTTAATTTTAATAACCATAAATGAATTGGTGCTGCCAACAAACTAATGCTGACCTTTACCATACCATGGTAGAGCTTCTTACTGTGGGCTAGCGAGGTAAATGATGCAAAGCACGAAGGAATTGAATGAGTGTGGAAGCATTTACCTCGCCAGCTCGCGGTAAAAAGCACTACCACAGTTTAGTAAAAGGAACCTTAAGTGATTACAGCACATTATTCTTTGCTTTGTCCCACAAGACAATGTAGTTTCACTTAAAAACACTGGTAATGTGTTCTCTTTAATTGCTGTTTTATTTGAGTCACCAGTATGAGGATTCCTTAGGATGCACTTAATAGAATACTTATCTTAGGAACATTCTGTTAGTAACATCTTTGACTCGGAAGTTGCTTCGCATGTAAGTCATTCTTATCTTTGTACATGCTGCACATAAGAACATTTCCTTCAAGTGCCAAGATTAGTCTTATTACAGGATCTCACTTTATCACTAAAGAATTTGCAACCATGATTACAGTTTTAGTAGTAGAAATTGATAATGTGTATTTATACTAATGGTGCTTGTTTAGTAAATAGTATAGGCTGTCCATATGTGGAAAGCTCTTATAAATGATGCATATGATTTCTGTTCTGTTGCTTACAGAATGTTTTGGAATGCTTAAGAGTACATTTGTAAAAGACATTAAAATTCAGGCATGAATGAGTAGAGTTTTATATTTATTGTTCTATACTGACAGGAGGTATCTGATTTCACACTCATGAACTTTTCAATTTATGACTCATAGCAATTAATTTTTGTTTGAACAACAGCTGTAGTATTTTGAAAATTGTTCTACGTTCTGACATTTCTTTTTAGAAGATGTGAACATACGAGGCGTGCTAGAAAGTTCTCAGGTCAACCAAGAAGAGAATGAAATGAATATGGTTTGATCAATGATCTGAAACAGGTTCAATCAATGATATGAAACAATGTCAAAACATTCTTAGAAAATGGCTACACAGACATCCATGCAGAGCAGAGAGTCAGCTTAGTGGTTTGTGCAGTGGAATTTAATCCAAGGGACCCACTTTAACTCTTTGTTTTGTAATTGTGAGTCCTCCAGGAACAGAAAACTATATACTGTACCTTCAATGGCTTTCAGGCTTGTAGGTGTCTTATATTTAGTGTTCAATATCTTTATTGGTTTAGAACAGTGGTCTCAAACTCAAACTCTTTGCAGGGCCACATTTTGGATTTGTAGGTACTTGGAGGGCCGCAGAAAAAATAGTTAATGTCATTTTAAAGAAATGAGAACTTTGCATGAGGTAAAACTCTTTATAGTTTATAAATCTTTCCTTAATTGCTTCTGATAATTTCAACTGTACACAGCTGAAAGAAGTGCAACATGCAGAAAGTGTTTTTCCCTTTCTGCATGTTGCACTGCTTTCAGCTGTGTATAGCTGAAATTATCAGAAGCAATTAAGGAAAGATTTATAAACTATAAAGAGTTTTACCTTAAGCAAAATTGTGATTTAGATTCTAATCTAAAGTATCAACTGCAAGAGACAAGATTTTGGTGTAGTCCTCTAGGCTTTTTTGTAGAGGGGAGAATCAATATCAATGCCTCAGCATGCCCTGTGGTAAGCTATTTTTTGATGCAGTAAGCATGCATTAATGCTTACCGCAGCTTAATAAAAGGACCCCTCAGTGCTACTTATATAGTATAGGGATCCTTTTATTAAGGTGCGCTAACTGATTTAGCACGTGCTAAATGCTTAGGTGCCCATAGAATATAATGGATGCCTTAGCATTTAGCATGCGCCCAAATCGGTTAAAGCGCCTTAATAAAAGGACCCCAGAGTTTGGCACAAACCTCTGCATCTTACATATATATATAAATAAAGTATAGTACTGAATTTGTGTCAAGAATGAAAAATTAGGAAAAACTGTAAAATAAAAATATTTACATCTTCTAACAGGAAATGGGTGTATCTAGTCTGTAGTGTAGAGGACTTCTCTTAAGATGCTCTTTGTTTTGACATATGTACTAAACTAATGCCTTAAACTTTGTGCAGCAATTACAAATATATGATTCTTCTTCTTAATTTTATTGAGTATGAATCTTATATTTCTGGATTTTAATAGGGAATTCTACACTTTGACTTCCATTTTTTCACCTCTGTGTATGAGCTTCCGGGGTGGGGTGAGCAGGGAGCTGTTCTGTTCTCCAGATCGACTCACAGTTTCCATCTGCTTTTGCTTGACTTGTGGTCTTGAAGATCATGCTTGGCCCATGGGATTGTACAGTGTGCTGAGAGGATGTGGAGTTTTGTCAGCCAGTGAAATATGTCTGGCTTTATTTCTGTGAATTTCATGCCTTTCATCCTGTGTGGTCCCACTAAACAGAGTTTATATTTAACAGACTAGCTCTCCTTCTTTATCTTTTTCTCTTGAGTTGTCCTTTTTATTTTTTTCCAAAAGAAGGTATGTCCATAGGAAGTGCCAAAAATGTAATCCTGGCTACAGGAGCAGACAAAACTAAAGTGTATATAGAAATGCACTCCAGCTGTTACCAATACCCACATTGTGGGTGATTTTTAATCTAATTTCAATCATCCACAAATACCCTATCAGTTAATTTACACTCCTTCAAAAAATAATTTAAGGTACACCAAATGCAAAACTCAATATGGTCTGTCTTTGGAATGTATTTGTCATGAGTTTTTTATTTATATTTCCAGGCATTACTTCAACAACGAGAGACTAGTGAAAAGTACGGTAGTTCAAAACTGCAGTTAAGAAATAGGCATAAAAGTTGAAAGAACTCCTTAAGGTTCAGGTAAAGTGAAAACATACAAAGTAAAACAAAATAGAAAAGCAATCCCAGCTGGCCTGTTCTGAAATTTCAAGTACACTGATCTCATATGTTTATATTCTAAGACAGTCTGGTCAGAGCACCATTAAAAAAAAATAATAATAATAATATCCTTTCTACGATGACAAGCGGGCACCATGTTCTCACATCTGGGGTGACGTCATCCAAGGAACCCAGCAATGACAGTCAAAAAGTGCACTGTCACTTCAAATCTCTTAAGACTGCATGCATGCTAGTGCCTTCCCATCCAATGTCAGCTTGCGGAACCTGCAGTTCATAGTTTTCCACAGAGCTGAGAAGCTGTGTTTGAGAGTTTTCTCAAAGCACATCAAATTTAACCCCCTCTTCTATTAAACTACGCTAGCAGTTTGTAGCGCAGAGAGCCGTGCTAAATGGCCCGTGCTGCTCCCGACACTCATAGGAACTCTATGAGCGTTGGGAGCAGCTTGGCTTACTGCGCTAAAAACTGCTATCGCAATATCGTAGAAAACGGGGTAAGTCTTTTTGTGCCTTCCCGTTCCTTTGGTCCTTCAGTTTTGTCATAATATTTTGTTTCTTTCATATTCTTTCATTTTTTTCAAAAATGTTCCATTTTTCCAAACTTCAGGTTTTTGGGCCTTTTTACTCTTTTCAGCATGTTTCTATACCAGGAGCATTTGATTCTTTTTCAGATTGACATCTACTCGACCTCCCTGGACTATTGAGCCCTTTGACTATGCATCAATATTTTTTTCATTAATATCCAAGGCACCCAGTGGCGTCAAGCAGTGCACTTGATGTCAAAGGACTATTTCCGATACTGACTTGTATAACTGATTTGTGCAGTACCTAGATCCTGACCATCAAGAGATTTCATGCACACTCTTGCAGAAGAGGTCTCTTAAAGCCAGAAAGTTGTAGTTCTAGAAACTCTTTAGTACAACTTCAGGGACACTGGGCATTGCTGGAGACTCTGACCCCAGCGCTTAACCGCATGTGACTCAAGCATCGACACCAGTACTGATCACATTGACAACTAATTCCACCTCTTATCTTTGGTGCTACCGGCTTCAAGGTAGCCCTGTAAGCAAACTAAGAAGCACAAAGATGTTTCCTCCTTGAAGCATGCATCAGTATCATCTATAAGAACATAAGAATTGCCACTGCTGGGAGGAAGTGACGTCATCACGGAATATGGCCGCTTAATCTTAGAGCTCTGTCGGGGCTCGCGGTTGCAAGTTTAATAATTGCTTCCAGTGGTGGTTTGAGCGCAATCTTTTTGGTGCCTGAGCTCGCTGAATGTATGGCGAGTCGGAAGAAACTAGAGAAATTTCATTTTCCTGGCGCAACGAGTGTGAAAACCCGATCGCACGTTCCTGGCTCCCCGGCGGCGCTACTCAAGATGGCGGAGCCGACCACGCCGCTGCAGACAGTGTCCTCCCAGTCCAACTCTGAGTCGAACGATCGTCCGATGGAAGGGAAGATCGAGCTGTGGTTTAAGGAGTTGAAAGCAGAAATGGTAGGGATGAGGTCAGATATGAAGACTGCGCTGGGAGAGATTCGGGCAGAAGTGGGAGACCTGAGCGGCAGAGTCCTTGTCGCTGAAGCGCGATTGAGCCACGTGGAGGGCCTGGCGGAGGAACGAGCTGCTGCTGTGGACACAGTAGTGGCACAGCTGGAAGACTTAAAAAGGCAGGTCGAGGACTTGGAGAATCGCTCAAGGCGAAATAACCTGCGTTTTAAGGGGGTGCCAGACTTGGATCGATATAAGGATGCCAGGGAAGTGGTGTCAGACTTTTGCAAAGCCCTCCTTGCTGAGGAGTCTCAGGTGATACCACTTGTGATAGACTTACAGAGGGCTCACAGAAGTCTGGGGCAGACGAGAGGTCCTGGCAACCGTGACATTATAGCCTGCTTTGGTGACTTTCAATTGAAGGAAAAAGTTTTACAGGCTGCACGTCGTCGCCCTGAATTTGTGTGGCAGGGGTTGAAAGTGGGGGTCTATCAAGATCTGGCCCTTGCTACACTCCAGAAACGTAGATCGTTTAGGGAAGTCACCCAGATATTGCGAGCTGAAGGCTACCGCTACAGATGGCTCTTTCCTTTTGGATTACATTTCACTATCAATGGGACTCACCGGAAAGTGGACAATGTGGCTGACGCATGGATGGCGATGAAGGACCTTGGATGTCGGATGCAGCACGACACCCCTGCTCGAGACATATCGGGAACAGTATCGGAGACCAGAGCTGGTGTCTCCCAGAACACTACTGAGGACAGCCAACCTTCTACATCAGTTACCTGATCCGGTACTCCAGAGGGAAACATGACTTCAGTATCTTTGGACTACAGCTGAAAGAGATTTTGTAATTTTGTTGGTTGAAAATGACTTGCTTGTTCCCTAGGGAATGGTTATTCTGCTTGTTCTGTGTGCTTGCTTTAGGTAGAAGGGTTGGTTATTTAATTATACAGGCTTGGATGGAGTGCTGGCTTGAGTGTGTGTTTTATATGTATGCTTGAGGAATAGGGGGGATGGAAGGGGAGGGAAAGCAATAATAGGTGTTTATTCTGGGCCTTTTCAGTATGACTCATTTTCTTCGTATGGCTGATTCGAAACTTGGAGAATCGGCTAATTGGAGGGGGGGAGGGGGGAGGGGGGGAGCGGTTTGTATGGGGTCTAGCGGGCGGCGGAGCTTGGGTGTTGGGAGATCCCCAGGGAAAGATCCGGAGTTGATCATAGGCTCCTGGAATGTAAATGGGCTCAATAGCCCGGGTAAAAGGAGTATAGTTTTCAGAGACCTCCAGCGTATGAAGTGGGACATATGTCTCTTGCAAGAAACGCACTTGAGACCTAGGGATGTATCTTTGCTTCAAAGACCACAGTTTGATATGCTCTGGACCCATCAAGGGGAGGGGGCCACAAAAAGGGCAGGAGGATTGGCTATTCTGGCACGCAAGGGACTGGGATTACAGGTGGAACATGTCTATAGGGACAAAGAGGGTAGGTGTCTAGCGGTGAAAGGTATGCTTCAAGGTCGCCCTCTGACTATTATTAACCTCTATGGTCCTAATGCGGGACAAGCAGCATACTATCGGAATTTGAAGGGGGCTCTACATACCTTTACGCAAGGAGCGGTATATTTGGGAGGCGACTTTAATGTCCCTCCAGACCCGACTGTAGATCACTCAGGGGGAGGGCGTAAATCAACGAGAAAGTCGGCCGCTGCATTTCGCGATCTGATGGGTTCGCTTGGCCTAGTTGATGGCTGGCGACTGCTTCATGGTGCTCAGAGATCATATACCTTTTATTCCCATGCACAGAATACCTATACTAGACTAGATGGGATATGGATTCATAGGAATCAAGCAGGGGGGCTGCGAGTAGCGGAGATAGAACCGATGCATGTCTCAGATCATGCACCGGTGTGGATATCTTGCACTGGTATGTTAGATCCGGGGGGAGGTACATATTGGAGGCTTAATGAATCCCTGCTGAGTTCCCCCCAGGTGGTCACGGCGGTGGAAAACACTATGAGAGAATACTTGGAAATGAATGACAATGGGGAGGTATCAGACGCCATTCTGTGGGATGCCCTGAAAGCAGTAATCCGGGGAGAGCTTATTAAGTGGGGGGCTAGATTTAAAAAACAGAGAGCCCGGACCTTTCTTCAATTGAGAACCCGATTGACCCAGCTGGAGTTGAACCACCAGAACACGAGAGACCCCCAGATTTTGGTTCAACTGCAAAGAGTCCGGGATGAATTGTATCAGCTCCAGGTAGAGGACACAGAGCGTATGCGTGAGAGATTTCGTCTCAATATTTATGAGCATAGCAATAAGGCTAGTGCTCAACTGGCTAGATATATCCGTATCAAACAAAATCGGTTAAATATCACTTGTATTAAGGGAGACTCAGGGGGGGACCTACAAGTTACGGATTCTGCTATCCAACGTGAGTTCCGGGACTTCTATTCTGGGCTTTATGGACAGCCGGGGCCGCTAGCTGCTGGAGTGCAGACTGGATTTCTGGACTCACTACAAATACCTAAGCTGGCAGAGGCGGATCAGGAGTATTTAAGAGAACAGATACAACTCTCTGAGATCTTGGGGGTGATTGAGGGGTTGAAGAATGGTAAATCCCCAGGGTTGGATGGGTATACTAGTCGTTATTATAAACAATTCTCGGCACAATTGGGGCCCCTTTTGGTCCGGGTGGCTAACGGTATTTCTACTGGTGGCATGTTGCCGTCTACGATGGGTGAGGCTGGGGTGGTTATATTGCCCAAACCGGGTAGAGATCCTTTATTATGTGGGTCATATCGGCCCATATCATTGTTGAACTTAGATGCAAAAATTTTGGCTAAGGTCCTGGCCCAGCGTTTGGGGAGGGTACTGCCTTCCCTGATCCATCAAGATCAAGCGGGGTTTATACAACGGAGACAGGTGAGCGATAATATTAGGAGAACCCTTAATTTACTTTGGGAAGCGAGTACTGGTAGGGAAAAGGTGGTTTTGATCTCGGTTGATGCCGAGAAGGCATTCGATCGGGTTCTCTGGGAATTTCTTTGGGATGTCATGGATAGGATGGGACTAGGGGGATTATTTGGAGATTGGGTCCGGGCTCTGTATGTTGCTCCGCGGGCATGCTTGCGGATTAATCAATCTTACACTGATTTTTTTCCCATCTTTCGGGGAACTCGGCAGGGATGCCCCCTTTCGCCATTATTGTTTGCAGTGTATCTTGAACCCCTTGCATTGGCCATTAGACATCATCTATCGCTAGTTGGGGTCGTTAGTGGGGGGGAGGATCACCGAATAGCGATGTTTGCGGACGATATTTTACTATACGTGGGACAACCTGAGAACTCTATACCCCATTTATTGCAGCTATTTGACACCTATGGACAGATCTCCGGGTTTAAAATAAACTTAGCTAAAACGGAAATCTTGAATCTGACCTTGACACAGGGGGAGGTGGATGGGTTGAGGGGGACTTTTCCCTTTAAATGGGCTAGCCATGGGATTAAATATTTGGGCATTTTTATTCCATCGGATATTGGGAGGATATATGAGAAAAATTACCTGCCTATTTATAGCCGTATAAGGGCTGATTTACAGCGCTGGAATGGCCTATGGTTATCTTGGTGGGGGAGAATTGCGATCATTAAAATGAATGTACTTCCTAGATTGTTGTTCCTATTTCAGACTTTGCCAATATCGGTTCCTCTAGGGGATCTGAGAAGATTAAGCAGGGAAATCCGCACCTTTATTTGGCATCGTAAATCCCCACGACTTGCCCAATCTCTGTTGTGGGCTCCTCGGGAAGAGGGGGGAAGAGGGTTACCTAATCTGGTGTGGTATTATCAAGCGGCACAGCTGAAGCTAGTGCTTGATTGGGAAATGGGAGAACACAAAAGTGGGGTACAGCTGGAACAGCGATATAGTGGTTTGGAGCCTTTGAAATTTAGGTTGTGGATGTCTGGCCCGCAGCGTGCATGGGTTCAGAGCATATCAAACCCCTTTGTACAACATTTGGCAAAGGTATGGAACCAGGTGCGTACTACCTTGGGAGGGGGGGCGTTGGTATCTTCCCTAGCTACTATCACGGCTGAACCTCAATTTTTGGCAGGTCGTGACAATCGAGTTTTTCATCGTTGGTCTCAAAAGGGGATTCAAACATTTAGAGATTTAATGGGGACGACCGGGATTGCTTCTTTTCAAGCACTCCAACAGAAATATGACTTACCGGATGGTGATTGTTTCGCTTACTTTCAAATTAGACATTTCATGCATGCTCAGGGTTGGGACTCTAGTTTGCCGCTTGAGAGGGAAACGTTGGAAAATCTCTGGCTGATACTTCAGAAAATTCCTAAATCATTATCGGTGCTGTATCAATATAGGAGGGGATACTCCCCTATTATTCCTTTGTTTCGTCAGCACTGGGAGAGGGATTTAAACTCCCGGTTACCAGCTAAAGACTGGGAGGTAATATGTAGGGAGGTATATAAGGCCTCCTCCTGTGCTTTGATTCAAGAAAATGCTTATAAGGTTCTTACGAGGTGGTACTATACTCCGGAACGCCTGCATAGAATGTTTCCAGGAGCCTCTGATCAATGTTGGAGATGTGGCTCCCATGTGGGGTCCTTTTTGCATATCTGGTGGGACTGTGGGGTTCTCAATTCCTATTGGAAGGCGGTGATTGTTACTATATCTGAGTGTCTGGGTGAGAGTGTTGTGTTTTCCCCGCTGAGTTGTCTTTTAGGTTTATATAATATTAGGGAGCATACATGGCAAACTAAGTTCCTTCGTTGGGGGTTGGCAGCTGCGAAATGTCTCATTGCCAACCATTGGAAGAACACAGAGGCCCCCTCTTATACTGCATGGGTTAACCGATTGTTATCCTTGGGGAGGATGGAGATAGCTGTGGCTAAAAGACGCCACATCTATATTACTTATTTCCACACATGGAGTAAGTTGGAAGATCTGCTGGATGCACTCTAGGGGATCTCCCTGAACTGGATGTTCTGTTGCCTGCTATAGGGATGGGGAAGGGGGGGGATTAGGGGGTAATTTGGGATGGGGAACATGAGCTTGAGGGGGGGTGGGGATGGGGAAGATTAGAAATGGTTGTATGCTATTGTTTTTGACTTTGGGTTGTGGTAATCTAGTTTTAACTACTGCCTTATTTGTATTGGATTTGTATCTGGTGTTCCATGTTTTTGCGGTATGCTACTACTGTACAATATATTGAAAAATTTTCAATAAAAATTTATATATAAAAAAAAAGAATTGCCACTGCTGGGTCAGACCAATGGTCCATCATGCCCAGAAGACCATTCACACGGCGGCCCTCTGGTATAGACCAGCACCCTAACCAAGACTAACCCTACCAGCGCCCGTTCTTGTTCAGCAGGAACACATCTAACTTTGTCTTGAATCCCTGGAGGGTGTTTTCCCCTATGACAGACTCCGGAAGAGCGTTCCAGTTTTCTACCACTCTCTGGGTGAACAACCTGTCCTTATCTACTAAGTTTATCCCCTTCAGTGCCTTGAATGTTTCGATCATGTCCCCTTTCAATCTCCTCTGTTCGAGGGAGAAGAGGCCCAGTTTCTCTAATCTTTTGCTGTATGGCAGCTCCTCCAACCCCTTAATCATCTTAGTCGCTCTTCTCTGGACCCTTTCGAGTAGTACCGTGTCCTTCTTCATGTAGCTTTGCCTTGAATCCCTGGAGGGTGTTTTACCCTATGACAGACTCCGGAAGAACGTTCCAGCTCTCCACCACTCTCTGGGTGAAGAAGAACTTCCTTACATTTGTACGGAATCTATCCCCTTTCAACTTTAGAGAGTGCCCTCTCGTTCTCCCTACCTTGGAGAGGGTGAACAACCTGTCCTTGTCTACTAAATCTATCTCCTTCAGTACCTTGAATGTTTCGATCATGTCCCCTCTCAATCTCCTCTGTTCGAGGGAGAAGAGACCCAGTTTCTCTAATCTTTTGCTGTACAGCAGCTCCTCCAACCCCTTAATCATCTTAGTCGCTCTTCTCTGGACCCTTTCAAGTAGTACCGTGTCCTTCTTCATGTACGGCGACCAGTGCTGGACGCAGTACTCCAGGTGAGGGCGAAGGCCTGTTACAGTGGCATGATAACCTCTGATCTGTTTATGATCCCCTTCTTTATCATTCCTAGCATTCTGTTTGCCCTTTTTGCCGCCGACGCACATTGCGTGGACGGCTTCATCGACTTGTCGATCAGAACTCATGCATGAGATTTTTGTTACCGACATGCATCACTTTACACTTGTCCACGTTGAATCTCATCAGCCATGTCGATGCCCATTCCTCAAGCCTGATTATGTCACGTTGCAGATCTTCACAATCCCACTGCGTCTTCACTACTCTGAATAACTTCGTATCGTCCGCAAAGTTAATCACTTCGCTCATAGTACCTATGTCCAGATCATTTATAAAGATGTTAAAAAGGATGGGTCCCAGCACCGAGCCCTTCGGCACCCCACTGGTGTCGCACTTCCAGTCCGGGTACTGTCCATTTACCCCCACTCTCTTTTTCCTATGCTCCAGCCAGTTTTTAATCCATATGAGTATTTCACCCTCAATTCCATGGCTCGCAATTTTCTGAAGTAGTCGTTCATGCGGAACCTTGTCAAACGCCTTCTGAAAATCCAGATATACAATGTCGACCGGATCGCCCTTGTCTATCTGTCTGTTTACTTCCTCAAAGAAGTGCAGCATGTTCGTCAAACACGATCTGCCTTTGCTAAAACCGTGCTGACTGGTCCTCATCAGCCTGTGTCTGTCAAGGTGATCAATGATGCTGTCCTTTATCAGTGACTCTACCATCTTTCCCGGTACCGAGGTCAGACTCACAGGTCTGTATTTTCCCGGATCTCCCCTCGAACCTTTCTTGAAGATCGGTGTAACATTCGCCACCTTCCAGCCTTCCGGAATCTTTCCCAATTTGATCGACAGATTGGCTATTAGTTGAAGCAGTTCTGCTATGGTCCCTTTCATTTCCTTGATGACCCTCGGATGGATGCCATCCAGTCCTGGGGATTTATCGCTCTTAAGACTATCAATCTGCCTACACACAGTTTGTCAGTAATTGCTTTGTCCTCTTTTAGCGCTCCCTTTATACTATGGTCATCCAATGGTCCCACCGCTTCCTTCGCAGGTCGTTTCCCCTTAATATATCGAAAGAACGGCTTGAAGTTCTTCGCCTCCTGAGCTATTTTTTCCTTGTAGTTTCTTTTGGCCCCTTTTACCACCTTATGGCACCAGCGTTGATGTTTGTGCTTGTTCCAGTTTTCCATTCCTTAAATGAAGTTTTCTTGTCTCTGATCACTTCCTTCACCTATACATTGAGCCACGCCAGTTCTTTGTTCTTTTTCCTCTTGGATCCCTTGTTGATACGCGGTATATATAGATTTTGCGCCTCAGTGACTGTGTCCTTAAAAAGGGACCAAGCTTGCTTTAGTGTTTTTACAGTGCTTATCCTCTTCTTAATCTTCTTCCCTACCATGAGTCTCATCCCTTCGTAATTTCCTTTTCGGAAGTTCAGTGCCATGGCTGTCATTTTGGACCGATGTTTCTCCCCTGCATCCAGATCAAAGCTGATCATATTGTGATCGCTGCTTCCCAGCGTCCCTTCTACTTCTACATCTTGTGCCGGTCCTCGCAGGCCATTTAGAATTAAGTCCAAGGGTAAATGCTTCGATATCTAAGCACTATCTCTGCAATTTGTGTCTCCTCATGGACATTTCAACACCCAACTCAACAAGCACCTTGGCAATATCAGTACTAGTACCATCGTTACAGGAACAGCTTCGAGTGCTGTTGCAGCAGGAACTAACTGGGTTATTGAAGTTGCACTCAATGCAGACTCAAGAATCATCTCTCCCAGCTTCAGCCCAGTCCAAGCATCGACCACACAGTCCATAAAGACAATGATCTTGGAGCACTCAACATCAAGTGTCTGCATTGAAGAGACGCAGGACCCATGCATCTTCTTCTAAGGAGCAGAGCACACCAATTTCTCAGCATTCTTTGTCCCACTCTCAACGCTCCCCTCAATGCTTTTCTTGATGCTCTCCTTAACCATCTACTAGAAGAGTTGACATCGAGGACTCTGATTCTGATTTGTCACCATGCTCTGCTAACGATTATCCAGACTTTTCTGCTGATGAGTCCTGCGGGATACCATTGGATCCTTCCCCACCACCTCCTCAACTGAGGTCCCCAACTGAAAGTCTGTCCATTAGGAATTTTATCCAACAGATGGGCCAAGCACTCCCTATTAATATGGAATCAAAGGAGAAGCCTAGGGCAGAGCCCATGGAGGTCTTAGACTACAAGCAATGGCCTAAAGATTGCCTCAAGATACCACTCCATAAACTTATGAAGGAAGCCCTTTTTTAAAAATCGGAAAATCTGTACCAGTGGCTCCATGTAAATTGGACACTTTTTATAGAATCCAGTCTTGTCCAGAATCTGGTAAACCATAACTAGTCTCTGTTAGTTGAGTCAGTCCTAAAACAAGCAAACAGTTCTCATACATAAGAACATAAGAACATAAGCATTGCCTCTGCTGGGTCAGACCAGAGGTCCATCATGCCCAGCAGTCCGCCCACAAGGTGGCCCATCAGGTCCAGGACCTGTATAGTATTTTTCTATCTATACCCTTCTATCCCTTTTTCCTTCAGGAAATTATCTAATCCTTTCTTGAACCCCGATATCGTGCTCTGTCCTATCACACCCTCTGGAAGCTCATTCCAGGTGTCCACTATCCTTTGGGTGAAGAAAACTTCCTAGCGTTGGTTCTGAAACTGTCCCCTTTTAATTTTTCTGAGTGCCCTCTTGTTCTTATAGTTTTCGAAAGTTTGAATAATCTGTCCCTCTCCACTTTCTCTATGCCCTTCATGATCTTGTAAGTCTCAATCATGTCCCCTCTTTTCCAGTGAAAAGAGCCCCAGTTTCTCTAGTCTTTCAGCAAATGAAAGGTTTTCCATACCTTTTATCAATCGCGTCGCTCTTTTCTGAACCCTCTTGAGTAATGCCATATCCTTCTTAAGATACGGCGACCAATATTGGACGCAGTATTCCAGATGCGAGCACACCATCGCTTGATACATCGGCAGGATAACCTCTTTCATTCTGGCTGTAATACCTTTCTTGATAGGGTTAGGGAGAAAAATTTGCCTTTTTGCAGATACCACCAAGATTTGTAACAGAGCAGACACCGAGGAGGGAGTGGAAAACATGAAAAAGGATCTGCAAAAGTTAGAGGAATGGTCCAATATCTGGCAACTAAAATTCAATGCAAAAAAGTGCAGAGTAATAATAATAATAATAAGTTTATATACCGCAGGACCATGAAGTTCTATGCGGTTTACAATGATTATAAAAAATGTTACAAATTGAATAGAATAGACATAGTAATGCATTTGGGGATTAGAAATTGGAATGAACTGTATGCCCTGAGAGATGAGAGGCACGGATGGGGAGAGGGACCTTGGGGTGACAGTGTCTGAAGGTCTAAAAGCGAAGAAACAGTGTGACAAGGTGGTGGCTGTTGCCAGAAGGATGCTAGGCTGTATAGAGAGTGGCATGACCAGTAAAAGAAAGTAGGTGTCGATGGTGAGGCCCCACTTGAGAGTATTCTGTTCAGTTTTGGAGACCTTATCTGGCGAAGGACCGCTTCAAACCTTTTTGTATCCTTCGCCATCAACACCTTCTTTCTTTTACTGGTCATGCCACTCTCTATGACGAAAATGATAGGAGGTTTGCGACAAAAGACATATGAGAGACTTGAGCTCTGAATATGTATACCTTAGAGGAAAGGAGGGACAGGGGAGATACGATTCAGATGTTCAAATACTTGAAAGATATTAACGTAGAACAAAATGTTTTCCAGAGAAAGGAAAATGGTAAAACCAGAGGACATAATTTGAGGTTGAAGGGTGGGAGACTCAAGAGCAATGTTAGTAAATTATTCTTTACAGAGAGGGTGATTGACACGTGGAATGTGCTCCCAAGGAAGGTGGTGAAGAAAACGGTGATTGTTCAAACAAGCTTGGGATGAACATAGAGGACCTCTAATCAGAAAATAATGGATATACATTGAAAGAACTAAGGCCAGTACTGGGCAGGCTTGCATGACCTGTGTCCAGTATATGAACATTCAGTTGAGGACGGGCTAGAGGGCTTCAATGGCTGGGATGGTTAAGATAGGCTGGAGTGAGCTTTCATGGAGACTCCAGTAGATGGAACCTAAGCACACTACTGGGCAGGGCTCTGGGTTTCTGGCCCAGAAATATCTAAGAAAAAGGACCATTTAAACTAAATAATTAATTTATGGAACATGTATGGTTGGGCAGACTGGATGGAGCATTTACCAGTACTCCACCAAGCAGAGAGGGCATCACCTTGGACAAATTTGGCAGAAGGGTATTTCAAGCAATGATGCTTGCTAACAGAATACTCAATTACAACTTTTACAGGTATATGACCTTTTACTTGAAATCCTTGACAAAACATTTACCAACTTATGAGTAGTATCTTCTATCAGACCAGCTCAAGTATTTTCAACATCTGACCAATGATTTGTTAGAAACCAGCAAATATATGGTCAGATCTACATTTGATGCCTTTGACATCGCCTCCCATGCTTCAGCAGTATCTTTGGTTATTTTAGCTCTTTATTTGAAGCACATTTTGAATGGTTTTGCATGTATGTATATATGTATTTAAAAAAAAAAAAAAAAAAAATTTTTTAACCATGAAATTTTATTGAAAAATTTTATCCAAATACAAAAAAAAAAAAAAGATCCGATACAACAACTCAGATGTAAGGACAACAATTCAAAATGAGCAATACCAAATGCACAGGAAATAAACTGTCCAATCCATTCCATACAAATATTCAGAACTAGTCTTTAAGCCCGTTACATTAACGGGTGCTAGAATAGATGTGTGTCTGTCTTTCTTTCTTTCTCTCTCTCTTTTTCCTCAGCTGTCCACCACCACCCCTTGCCTGCTCCCCCTGTCCAGCAGCACCTCTTCCCTGCTCCCCCTGTCCAGCAGCACTCTTTACCTGCTCCCCCTGTCCCCTCTTCCCTGCTCCCCCTGTCCAGCAACACCTCTTCCCTGCTCCCCCTGTCCATCAGCACTCCTTACCTGCTCCCCCTGTACCTCTTCCCTGCTCCCCCTGTCCAGCAGCACTCTTTACCTGCTCCCCCTGTCCCCTCTTCCCTGCTCCCCCTGTCCAGCAACACCTCTTCCCTGCTCCCCCTGTCCATCAGCACTCCTTACCTGCTCCCCCTGTACCTCTTCCCTGCTCCCCCTGCAGCCGGCTTCCTGGTGTCTTTGAACCGCTGATGCTCCTCTTCAAAGCAGCCTGCTGAGGGTCGCGGCTGGCTTTAGCGAACCTCGCAGGCTGCTCTTCACTTCAGTAGTACATTCCTTCAGCAGGCGGCAGCAGTTGGTGAGTGAGGGCGGGAGGGGAAAGTTGCCGGTGTTTCCCTGCCTCCGTGTTCGAAAATGGAATTCAGCCGGACCCAGAGACCAAATTGGCAGGGATCACGCCATCCTAAGTGTGCATGCGCGTTTAGGATTTTATTATAGAAGATAAACCATAAGGGAAGAAAAAAGAGGACTTAGAGAAAAGTAAAAGATAAGCATAAAAACAGAAGGGAGAGAAGAGAAAATCCCTCAGAGGCCAAAGAAACCGATTAGGAGAAGAAGAAAGGTACTGTATGTATATAAAGTATATAATGGCTAACAGAGTTAGGAGGAAATATGTGGTTATATTGAATTTAAGTAAGTCTCGATAATGGCCCATTTCCTAGTAGTTTTATTATGCAGAGGCAGAAACTTAGGGGTCCTTTTACTAAGGTGCGTTAGGGCCTTAACGCACGGCATAGTGCACGCTAAATTGCTGCGCGCGCTAGACCTTAACACCAGCATTGAGCTGGCATTATTCTAGAAGCGTATTGCCTGGTTTAGCATGCGGTAATTTCGTGCATGCGCTAAAAACACTAGCAAGCCTTAGTAAAAGGAGCCCTTAGAAACTAGCATTTTAACGTCTATGCTATAAAAGCACTGACTGCCACCAAAAGTGGACATTTAATGAATGAAAAGATTTCCAGTAAGATAAGATTAGTCTCAGTGCAATAATTAGGAGGGTATCAAATAGATCATGATGAAAGTCAGGTAGTTTAATAGAAGGAGCCTTTGATTTAAGTATGATTACCTTATGTGCAGGTGGGCATGGCTCTGCATTTCAGATTTAGACACCAATGTCCAAGACCACCTCTCCAATATCCCATGTTTAGAAGATTATTTATTTGGGAATCCCATTGAAGAGGTTACACAAAAGATCAAAGGCCAGATTCTCTAAAGTCACCGTACATTTAACGATGGCACTAAACCATCATTAAATACACGCCCAATATCAAAACGACTCACTGTAGTCTTTTCCATGCTATCTAGTAGCCTCTGATTGTACTATACAAATATAGTACAAAGAGATCCTTAATATTAAAACTGTAGTATAATGAGGTCATTAATATTACAATGAGCTCTCTGGGCAATTCTCCAAAAGGAATGCCCCTCTATTTAAATGGAAATGGGGCCATTAAAAAAAGCAGCCCCTGCTCTCCCTGCTTGTCGGTTCAGGCATGGAGAGCAGGGGCTGATTTTGGGAGGGTTTCAGGTAGACAGGCAGGGGCTGTGCTAGTGATTGCTCTTCTGAGCAAGCACAAGGCACAGTTCCTCCCTTCCCCCCTCCCCCTTTCAAGCAATTTTCATCACAAATAGCATGTATATAATATTCATGCTATTGTGCTGAAAATCCCCAGTAAAACAAAAATCATTCCCACCACAGTATTATTTTATAGTAGTGTCGGAATTTAGAGAATCACCCGAGGGTTCTGTTCCCTCTTCAGTTTTTCCTTATGCATATGAGCCGGAAGGAGTCTTTCTGATTTTCTCTTTATATATATTTTTTTACTTTTGGTCTTTTTTTGTGGTTCTTGGCAGCTTTAGGTGCTCAGAGCTCATTACTTTGAGAATCAAGCTCTGCCTGCGTGGAGGAGAAGCAAAACTGAGGTCTGCAGCTGACAGGCCAATCAGGGCAGGATTAATTTTTCGAGGGCCCCTAGGCATACAAGTACACTGGGCCTCCCAGCCCTGCCCCATCCAGGGCAGGATTAATTTCTCAAGGGCCCCTAGGCACACAAGTCCACTAGGCACCCTGCCCACCCTGCCCCACCCCCTACCCCACCCAGCCCCTCCCCTCCCCAACGTGCCCCACCCTTGCCCCTTCCCCATTTAGTTACCCATTTTCTTATTTACTTCTTTATTTCCACTTTATTTCTTTTATTTTAAAATTCAAAACAAACAACAAAGATTGCCATACCAGTGCCAGTGTACCATTTTTCTTCTATGCAACCTCCAAACATCTCTGAACAAATTCCTCCTTCCTTCCTAGAGGAATGCTGTTCAGCTGGTAGGGCTTTGGGAAGCCCACCAATTTATATTTTGCAATTTGGGTAGGAGGCATGCGGTATGAAAATTTAGTGCCTGTCATTTTATTGGACTAATACTTTTCTCAATTAGCTTTCAGAGGCTGAAACCTCTTTCTTCAGGTCAGTAAACCATATTGCTGTTATAGTATCCCATCCTGACCTGAGGAAAGGAATTGTGGACTCTGAATTAGTAAAAAATGTATTAAAATTAGTCCAATAAACAGGTTCACCTTACTTCCATTTTCTATTAATAAACAATTATCAACGCAACTACAATAATACTTTATCCTACAGCAAAAATAAATAAAATAGAATTTTTTTTTACCTTTGTTGTCTGGTTTCTGCTTTCCTCATCTTCTCATCATTCTCTTCCTTCCATCCACTGTCTGCCCTCTCTCTGCCTCTTCCATATGGCATCTGCTTTCTTTCTATGCCTCTTCCAGAAACTGTCCACCTTTCCCTTCTATCTCTCTGCTCCCCCCATCCATCTACTTCTCTTTGCTCCCCCCATGGCGTGGCATCTGTCTTCTTCCCTTCCATCTCTCCCTCCTTCCTTCCCAGCATATTTTAGCATCTCTCTCTCTCCTCTTCTCAGATTTGGTATCTGTCTCCTTCCTCCTCCTCCCAGGTTTGGTATCTGTCTCCTCCCTTCACCACTGCACTGGCATCTCTCTCTCCACTCTCTTCCTCCTGTTCTTCCCTACTCTTCCTTCTCAATTTATTTTCTGCCTCTGTCTAAATTCTTTCTTACTATTCAGTCCTCAATTTCCCTCTTTCATTGTGTCTACCTTTCCACCTTTCCCTCACCCCTTCCAGTATCTAATTCTATCCTCTTCCTCCAATCCAGCATGTGCCCTTTTTTCTTTCTCCTCCCCACTTTCTTCCAGTATCTGTTCCCCTCACCCGCCTTCCATTCAATGTCTGTCCCCTCCCCCACACTTCCATTCAGTGTCTGTCCCACTCTCTCTACCCCTTCCATATACTGTTCACCCTGTCTTCCACTTCCATCCACTGCCCTCTCTGCCCTTTCCATCCAGTGTCTGCCCACTCTCTCTCTTCCATATGGCATCTTCCCTCTTTCTATGTCCCTTGAATAAACTGTCTGTCCTGTGCCCCTTCTCTCCTTTGTACATAATTCATTTCAGCTTAACCCCCTCTCCATTTTTCTGTCTCCACCTCTTCCCCTATGCTCTGGCATCACTCTCTTCTCCTTTCATTCCTTCTCACTCAACCCCAAGGCCTGACATCACTCTCTTTTTCTTCTCTTCTATCTCTCCCTTCCCCTTCATGCTCTGGCATCTCCTCTCCTTCCTTTCCCTCTGGTCTGGCATCTATCTTCTTAGTTTCCCTTCCCTACCCCCATGCTCTCACATCTTTCTGCTCTCCTTCCCATCTATCTCTATCCCCCCCCTCCATTATCTGGCATGTTCTCTCCCTCCCTCCTTGCCTCTGGTCTGGCATCTGTCTCCTTCCCTTTTTTCCCCCTCATGGTCTGGTATCTCCTTTCCTTCCCCTCCCGCCTATGGTCTTGGCATCTCTCTTGTCCTCTCCTTTTCCTGGTCTTCCTTCTCCCTCCTTCCCTTGCTCTCCCCATTTGGGTGCATCAGCATTTCAACCCCCCCAACCCCATTGAGTGCATCAGCTTTTCTCTCCCTACCCTGCCCCCATTGGGTGCATAAGCATTTCTCTCTCCTCCCCCCATTGGGTGCATCAGCATCCCCCCCGACTGCATCAGCATTTCTCTCCCCATCCCCACACCATTTGGTGCATCAGCATTCCCCCCTTCCCCCAACTGCCTGCCTGGTAAGGTCAGCTTCCCTCGCTGCCCTCTCACTGGTAAGAAACTGAATCCAGGCTGTGGGGCTCTAAACTGCGTGTGCAGGCTTGCCTTCTCCAAAACAGGAATGATGTAACTTCCTGTTTCGGAAGAGAAGGCAAGCCTGCATGCGCAGTGTTAAGAGTCTCCCCGGGTTCAGGGGGGCCCAAGGCCGGTGTTAGGGGAGAAGCAAACAGGGAAGGTGGGCCCCGACTGCCAAAGATCAGCTTCTCCCTCTTACTCCCTCTCTGTTCTCTCTCCCGCAATGCAAGGAAACAACTCAAGTCGCGGGGCTCTAACTGCGCATGGCAGCTTCCCTTTTTCAAAACAGAAAGTTACGTCCTGTTTTGGAAATGAAGGGAAGGCGGCACCCGCAGTGTTAGAGCGAACAGGGGTCTAATATTTCACGCGCTGCCTTCCCTTTACCTCTGAAATAGGACGTAACTTTCTGTTTCGAAGAAGGGAAGCTGTCACGCGCAGTTACAGCCCCGCGACTTGAGTTAAGTTTCCTTGCATTGTGGGAGAGAGAGCAGAGAAGAAGTAGGAGGGAGAAGCTGACCTTCAGGCAGTCGGGGTACTGGAAAGAATTTCCTTGATTTGAGTTTTTTAAAGGGATTTTCTAGAGTTACAGATAAAATAGAATTCTGCAGAAGTAAACAATGAGCTATACTAGTGAAGATTCTAAAACACTGAGCAATGCTGTGCAGTGTTCTAAATGCAACAGGTTCTTTTAAAATCTCTTAAAGACAACCCAGTGGCATTATCATATGATACTGTGCTGTTTGGTATGGAAATGAGAGAAAAAGTCAGATTTCTACAAATAATAACAAATTATTACTTATAATGACTGGGGTTGCTATTCAACAAATTACGTATAATTGGAAAAATTGGAGTAGATTAAATTATAATTTCTGGTGGAATTCCTTATGTCAGGTTTATAAAATGAAGAGATTTATAGCAATACAGAGTGGTTCTTTCAGGAAATTTCAGGATGTGTGGGAGCCATTTACCAAAGTATTGTACCGATTAGATGTCATTTTATTTATTTATTTATTTATTTTCCCCTTAAATTTACAAGTTCGATTGTGAGGGGGGAGGGAAGGGTAAATTTATGTTACATATTATATAAGGTATTGATTATATGATAAAGGGTGGGAAGGGTGGGAGTTAAGAACATATCATTTGTTCCATTGATAATTATTAAGTGATATAATTATTGTTAATTTGTTTTAATATATTGTTACACTTATTGTAAATTTGAAAATGAATAAAAAATTGGAAAAAAATAAAAATAAAAATGTGACAAGTATAAAGACAAAAAAAAATATAATAAAATCTCTTACAGAGACAGTTTTTATTAATTTGAGATTAATGTGAGTGGCACACTTGTTACTGGGAAAAGTTAAGGAATAATATAAATTAAAGTTATTTTTCTAAAAATAGCTAGCAAACACCAAAAAGTCAAAGAAGAACATAAAGATATATCACTGAGGAAGTTAAGGCTTTGACTTATTGCTTTATTTTGCCTTATTGGTTTATTTTGAGTCAGGCAGTAGGTATAACAAAGCAATTATTCCAGTTGTTCAAGTACCAGATTTTGTCTTGTGTTAGCAAATCAATTTTTTTTTTAACCGGATTCTTTTATAGTCATTCACAACTGTCCTCCATCACCATTAATGGGACAAACTATTCCATACCTTTGGTAACTAATAAGAACATAAGAATTTGCGCTGCTGGGTCAGACCAGTGGTCCATCGTGCAGGTTACCTAGTCGGCACTTATACGTTTTGACTTAGACCAAGTCAAAAGAGGTATAAGTGCCAAAAAGGGGCTGCTGAGCTGATCGTGGCTGCTGCGATCAGCTCAGTGGCCCCAGCAACCTGCCTACCCCCTACAGCAATGATCGCAGCAGGAGAGATGGCTCATCTCCCCTGCCGCGATCCACCCTCCCCCCCCACCGACAACGATCAGGGCAGGAGGGAGCCCAAGCCCGGGTTGGGCCCATGTGCCTAAGGCCCCGCCCACAGGAGGGGCCTAAGCCTACTGAGCCTATTCCGGTTGACCCAGGCATCTCAGGCCCCACCTGTGGGCGGGATTTGAGCCACCTTGGCCAATCAGGTCCTAAGACCAGCCATTCAACGGATGGCTTGTCTGTCAGACGGATGGGCTTGGCACCCGTCCGTCCGACCAACGCTATGGAAGGTACAGGGAGAGGGGTGGGGGTGTCATGGGGTTGGCGGGGGGTCATGGGTGAGCAGGGGGGCAATCGGTGTTTGGGGGGGCCCTTGCGTTTAGGGCAGGAGGGCTTGGGCTCCCTCCTGTCCGATCCTGTCGGGGAATTCGGGGGTGCCCGGGGCAGGAGGGCTTGGGCTCCCTCTTGCCCCGATGTCATTGGGGGGGGGGGATTCTGTAACCGGTGTTGGTTTTGACAGACGCCGGTTACAGAATCCCGCTTTTAGGTGAAGGTCTGGCTCCTCCTTCACCTAAAAGCCCTTGTTTTGGACGTTTGGGGCTTAGACTTTTTTAAGGTTCATTATATGGTATAAGTTTAGACGTAGTGGTGGTATGGGCGTTTAAACAGCTGAACGTAGAGGCAGGCCATTATAAAAAAAAAAACCTCCTTTTGGACATATTTTTGATAATGGACATTTTCCCTGCTTCTACTTTCAATGTTTAAGGCCTTAGGTCAAAAGGGGACTTAGACGTTTTTTTGTATTATGCCCCTCCATGTTACTAACCTATTTTTAATCATATATTTGATCATATTGTTTGTGCAGGAAAAGGCCTCAGAGTCAGGGAGTAATACGCTTTATAGTTTCATCGACTCTCACTGTCAGCGTAGATGTAATCCATATACATACTCCATACTTCAATCACTGGCCAAAATCCTGCATAGCGCACTTTTACTATTTATATTTTACTTATTATCTTTTTTATCCTTTTTTAAAATTATATCTTATAACTGATGAACTCCACAGTGAACATCTGAATAAAGACCATTTCAAAGGTTTGAAAAGAGCTAACAGGAAATTACTTATCTTTAGTATTTTTAGTTTTTTTCACATATTCTGTTTTCGCTCATAAATTCCATTTACTCTGTGCCGTATCAAACTACCGGGACCAGGACAGGAGCTTTTCCATGCTCCCGGAACCAGATGCGGCTGGCGTTTCGCGGACCATTAGTTTGTCACTGCTTCATGGCCAATTTCAAGGCACAGTGGTATCTATAAATTAAAATCAATACAATAGCTTATCAATGAGACGTAATATTTAAAAACAATAACCAGTTTACTATAACGAATTTTCAAACACCGGCAAGATGGCGCCAGCGTGTGATTTATACAACACAATTAGTTTATGTATGTCTAATCAGTTGAAATGTTTATTTTCCAGCTATTTTTAAATATTTTGTACAACGCTTTGTACTCTTTGATAAGCGTTTAATCAAAAATTTAAATAAAGATAAAAACACAATCCTACGTAGCCAAATGCTCCACCCCCTCCCTTTTCTTATTGGCTCAATATTTTAAAGGTCCTGAACATCTGAAAGAGCAAACCAAGGGCAGGGAGTTATAATCATCTAATAGAGCGAACCAAGTACAGGGAGTTAATAAAAATGTTGCCATTTGATATTTTTATTCAGCCCTTTAGGGAATAACGTATCAAGACGATATATCCACTTCTGTTCATGCTGGGCCAGATATTTTCTAAAGTCCCCCCCTCTTTTTCCTTTATGGACTACTTCAATCACACAAGCTCTCAAAGACTGGAAATCATGCTTATGTTCTACACAATGTCAAGCTAAAGGCCCTCCTAAAACTTTCTGTTTGATGTTACGTTTGTGTTCAGTAAGACTGATGTTGAAGCGCCTAGAGGTCTGACCAACATAAAGAAGGTCACATGGGCACTTAATGATGTATACCACTCCATCTGTTTTACAATCTGAAACATGTTTAAGAGTATATATTACCTTGTCTTGTGGATTTAGAAAATTGTCAGTGCACATCATGATATTACACATCTGGCATGAACCGCAAGCACGGTGTCCACAGGGACTGTCATCAGTATTAAAACTTTTCTCTGGAGGCATAGATGGACAGAGGATTTCTTTTAAATTCTGATTCCTCCTATATGCTATTCTTAAATCATGATTTTTAAATACAGCTAAAATTTTCAGTATCTTCCCAATGTTTTTGGAGGGACCACACAGTTTGATAACTGTTTTGGAGTACATAAGTACACATGTGACAGTTTGTTCCTCAGACTGAGACAGGACCACCATCAGAAGTTTCTGGGCCCCTTACTGAGCAATCCTATTGGGCCCCCCACGCACCCCCTCCCCACCCCCAACCCCCCCTTCTTCCATGGGCTGAATACACATATACTTTTCTCTGTCGCCGCACTCTTTGACCAAAAGATTTGTAAGCCTGCAACCACGTCAAGGTAGACTCTTTCAACAGGGCCCTAACCTAACCTAAACTAAACTAATCTATATCTATCTATTCTAAACTAACATATGTCTAATACTGAACTAATAACAAACTAACAAACATCTGCATAATAAATAATAGTGCTAGTAGCTATAATTCATTTTTGAATGTAAAATCTCAGTTAAGGATTTCTTTTGACCTTTGTAGGCCAGAAGTAGATCACAATTGCACAATATTTTTTGTAACAAGTATTAAATGTGTTTTTATAAATACTGTAAGCTTAATAAATATATCAGAAAAAAGTACATATCTGAGCGCATATCTGAACATACACATCTGTATGATCCCATCCTCCTCAGCTTGCCTATAGCTGCATCATGCATGTTAAAAATGTACGATATGTTGATATGTGCACCTTCCTTCCTTCCCATCCATCCTCCTCAGCCTGTCCTTACACATCCACAGCTGCATGTTAATGATGATGTATATGTTATGATGATAAATAAGTGCATATGAGCACATCATTAACATGCAGCTATGGATGAATATATAATGATGTTATGAGTGTGCACCTCTTCCTTCCCTCCTCAGCATGTCACATACAGCATGTTACATTACACAGACTTTGTGTAATGTAACATGCTGTATGTGACATGCTAAGGAGGATGGGAAGGAAGAGGTGCACACTCATAACATCATTATATATTCATGAATCAATCTGATAATCATCACCACCAGGCTGTGTGTGTTATGGGATGGAGGAAGAAAAGTGCATGTTTAAATTGCGCGGGGACAGAAATCCCACCCGTCCCCGTGAGGACTCCCACCCGTCCCCACGAGGAATCCCTCCGTCCCCACCCGTCCCCGCGAGGAATCCCCTCCGTCCCCGCCCGTCCCTATAAACTACAGAAATAGTTATTTCATTTAATTATGCTACTGAATTAAAGGCTCTGGTAGAAACCCATTTAAAAATAAGCAAAAAGACTTTATTAATTTGGAAATATTAATTGGACCGGTGCTATTTAACTTATTTATAAATGATCTGGAAATTGGAACGACGAGTGAGGTGATTAAATTTGAAGATGACACTAGACTGTTCAAAGTTGTTAAAACGCATGCAGATTGTGAAAAATTGCAGGCGCACCTTAGGAAATTGGAAGTCTGGGCGCCCAAGTGGCAGATGAAATTTAATGTGGACAAATGCAAAGTGATACACCTAAATCACAGTTACCGGATGCTAGGGTCCACTTTGGGGATTAGCGCCCAAGAAAAGGATCTGGGTATCACCATAGACTTGGCTTTTCACCAAATTGTAACTCTATCCTCCCCCCTTTTATCCTCCCTTCTACACATAAGTTCATGTAAACCTTTTTCTTCTTCTATACCTATTATTTAAGTTCTTGTAAACCGTGTCGAGCTCCATACTCATGGAGATGATGCGGTATATAAACTTAAGGTTTAGATTAGATTAGATTAGATTAATTGGGAAGAATACATACTTTGTAGACGGGTTTCTACCAGAGCCTCTAATGTTTATACATTTTTATCAACACAACTAATATACTACTTTATCCTGAAGAAAAAAAAAAAAAAAAAGAAATTAGAATTTTTTCCTACCTTTGTTGCCTGGTTTCTGCTTTCCTCATGTTCTCATTTAATTCCTTCCATCCACTGTCTCTCTTCTTTCTGCATCTTCCATTTGCTCTGTTACTGTGCCTCTCCCTTTCTCCCCCCTCCCAAATTGGTCTGGCACCCATCTTCTTCCCTCTGCTTCCCCCCATAGTCTGGCATCTCTGTCTTCTTCCCTGACAGTGTCTTCTCCCCACTCTCTCTTCCCCATTTCCTTTCAGCGTCCTTCTCCCCCATCTTCCCCATGTCCTGTCAGCATCCTTCTCTCCCCTCTGTCTTCCACATTTGCTTTCAGTGTCCTTCTCCCCCCTGTCTTCCCCATGTCCTTTCAGCGTCCTTCTCCCCCCCTCTGTCTTCCCCATGTGCTTTCAGCATCCTTCTCCCCCCTGTCTTCCCCAAGCCCTTTCAGCGTCCTTCTCCCCCCATCTTCCCATGTCCTTTCAGCGTCCTTCTCCACCCCTTTGTCTTCCCCATGTCCTTTCAGGGTCCTTCTCCCCCTCTGTCTTCCCCATGTGCTTTCAGCGTCCTTCTCCCCCCCTCCTGTCTTCCCCATGTCTTTTCAGCGTTCTTCTCCACCCCTCTGTCTTCCCCATGTGCTTTCAGCGTCCTTCTCCCCCCTGTCTTCCCCATGCCCTTTCAGCGTCCTTCTCCCCCCATCTTCCCATGTCCTTTCAGCGTCCTTCTCCACCCCTTTGTCTTCCCCATGTCCTTTCAGGGTCCTTATCCCCCCTCTGTCTTCCCCATGTGCTTTCAGCGTCCTTCTCCCCCCCCTCCTGTCTTCCCCATGTCTTTTCAGCGTTCTTCTCCACCCCTCTGTCTTCCCCATGTGCTTTCAGCGTCCTTCTCCCCCCCTGTCTTCCCCATGCCCTTTCAGCGTCCTTCTCCCTCCATCTTCCCATGTCCTTTCAGCGTCCTTCTCCACCCCTTTGTCTTCCCCATGTCCTTTCAGGGTCCTTATCCCCCCTCTGTCTTCCCCATGTGCTTTCAGCGTCCTTCTCCCCCCCTCCTGTCTTCCCCATGTCTTTTCAGCATTCTTCTCCACCCCTCTGTCTTCCCCATGTGCTTTCAGCGTCCTTCTCCATCTCTTTGTCTTCCCCATATCCTTTCAGCGGCCTTCTCCCCCCTCAGTTTTACCCATTTCCCTTAAGCGTCTTTTCTTCTCCACTCCACCTTTCCTCCCTTTCTCTCTCCCTGCCCCTTACCTTTGTGGCGCTTCCCCACCCGACAGACAACAGAACAGGCCCGGTCGGACAAACCTCCCTGCCCTGTAGCAGCGAATCTAAATTACCTTCTTACAGCAGCTAGAGTATTGAAGCTGCTGTAAAAAGGTAATTTTGATTCGCTGCTACAGGGCAGGGAGGTTTGTCGGCCGGGCCTGTTGTTGGTCAGTCGGGGGAAGCGCCACAAGGCTAAGGGACCTAACCAGCTGTGCACACTCCCCCCCATGGCTGCACCAGGGCGGACCGCCCCCCCCCCTTCGGTACACGACTGCCTTTTCCCTACCAGACCTGCCGCAAGCAGCCAACCGGAAGTCTTCCCGATGTCAGCGCTGACGTCAGAGGAAGGGAGGGCTTTGCTTAAGCCCTCCCTCCAACGTCAGCGCTGACATCGGGAAGACTTCCGTTCCGCTGTGTGCTGCAGCAGGGCAGGTAAGGAGAAGGAGAGGAGACTATGCTTGCGACCCTGGGGGAGCCCGGGCCCCCTGTCAGCTCCGGGCCCCTGAATGCAGGACTGGTAGTATTGCCCTGATGGCGGCCCTGGACTGAGAGCCTGAGAGACTATAAAGTGCAGTACTCCCTGACTCTGAGGCCTTTTCCTGCACAAACAATATGATCAAATATATGGTTCAACATAGGTCCAATAAGAACTTAGTGAATACAGACCTCTTCATTTGAGTGGATCATTGACATTTGTTGTATATTGGTTATTCATACCACTCAGTTAGAGATTCCTTAAGCCTTTTTAAGTTCCCATTTTAGAGGTCTATTTAGTTTTCATATGTTATTTAGTTTTTTATATGCTTTTTATATGTTTCCTTAAATATTGATTGGCTCGTTACTTTATTTTAGTTATGCTTTTTAATTTTTGATATTTTTTAGCTTTGTATCCTTTTATTTCATGTGTAAGGCTATTAAAATTAACTTCTTTTATCACACCTTGATGGAGATATGTCAGTCCCTATGGGCACCTGGCACTGTTGCCCTTTCAGTTTCATTTTTGCTGTTTTTCAATCACCAGCATCAATATATACAATAGCAAAAGTCTTTGCGGACTACTATTTTGAGGTTCATCTCATTTTTATGTTATGTTATCTTATTTTTATTCTATTTTAAGTCTATTGATGTTATGAAATTTCATGTTTCCTCACATCTTTGTCTTTTTTTGCTCTCTTAAGGCTGATCAAGCTATTCATATTACTCCACATTTGCAAATGTTGTGCAATTAATATCTCAGTAGGTAGATCTTATTCTGTCCTTCTCTCAAATATTTGATATTATTGGCTTTGCACTTAGGGCTTCTTTTACTAAGGTGCGCTAGCGTTTTTAGTGCACGCTAAAGATTAGTGCACACTAACCACACGCAACATGAAAAATACTAACACCAGCTCTAAGGAGGCATTAGCGTTTAGCGCGTGCGGTATTGTAGCGCGTGCTAAAATGCTTAGCGCACCTTTGTAAAAGGATCCCTTAGTCTTTTCATTTTCCTGCATGCATAGTGGTTTTTTCCACTGAGCTATATCACATTACATGCACAGGTGCAGGCCTATTACTTCCTCACTAGTTTGGAGATCTTTTATTTCCTCACCAGCACAAATTCTGTGTGTTATTCACTAGTAAATTGTACAACATTTATTTCTTTCACTGGGCACCATTTATCTTCGTGTTTAGCATTCAAATATTCATTATTTACACTCTCTTTAAATTAATGCCATAGGATCCCTGAGGAAGGCGTGTTTTGCCAAATCACGGCCCGTGTTGGGTCCTTCTATGACAAATGTGGACTTCCTATTTTAAAGGATTTAATTAATAAAAACAGCATCAAGAACATTAGACTTCCACAGTCTTGTTTGTTTACAAGTGTATCATGAAATTGTGGTACAGGAAAAGATAACTCAGAATAACAAGATACTGGCTAAGTGGCAGTGAGCTGGGGAATTCTTTTTTCCTCAGTGCTCCTAATGTTTATGATTATTAATTTTTAATTTGTGAGCTCTAATTCTTTGATTCCTTTAGACCAGTGTCTCTCAAACTTTTTTTTAGCTCCGGCACACTAAACGGAGCAAATGTGTTTGGTTGCAGTCATACGTGTGCGGGCGTTGTCAGGAACTGAAGAGCTTGAGGAGTGAAGTCAGTCACCTGAAGTTGAGGATCCAGGAACTAGAGGGACTCTACATCTCAGAAGACCCCTTCCAGACAGACGAAGATCTCACACGAGAGGGCCGCATCGAGGAGCAGGTCAGGGAGCTCGAGAAGTTCATTGAAGATGCCTACAGGAGAGTGGAAGAGAAGGAACACGAGAAGTGGAGAGACGAGGAGGACACACAGAGCAGAAGACAAGAAGCATCTGACATCAAGGTAGAGGATACCCACGGAGGAAGTTTACTGAAAGAAGAGGAGAGGCACTCTCAATGCCTAGAGCGAGAAGAAATGAGGAACACCAGGGACACAGACCTGCGACCGCAACGGAGGCTGAAAAAGGGGAAATCTGCAATCCTGGTGGGAGACTCAATCCTAAGGCAAGTAGACAGTCACTTAGCAGGAGGGAGAGAGGATCGGCTAGTGACCTGTCTCCCAGGAGCAAGAACGAAGGACATAGTCGACAAAATTGAAAGAATCCTGGAGGGAGCAGAGACGGAAGAGACAGCAGTGATAGTCCACGTCGGGACAAACGGATAGCCTTCTCAGAGATCCTGCCAGTACCGAGGGCAGAAACGAAGAGGCAGACGGAACTACAATCAATAAATGCGTGGATGAGGAGATGGTGTGAGGAAGAGGGATTTCTCTTCGTGAGGAACTGGACAGCGTTCTGGGGAAAGAACAAGCTCTACAAGAAGGATGGTCTACACCTGAGCAAGGCAGGAACTAGACATCTAGCAAATAACATCAGAAGAGCGATAGAGCAAGCTTTAAACTAAACGGAAGGGGAAAGCCGACAGTCGACCTGATATCGACGGTTCGGGAGACAGTACCCAGTGAAGGTACTGAGGGGGAAAAATGCTGGGCAGAAACAGCAACAGGTTATGGAAAAACAAGAGAAACAGAAGAAGAGAGAGGAGGACATGATAAACATACTACAAGGGAAAGTCAAAAAGGAACGGGAAGATGGGAAGGCACAGGAAGAAGAAAATACGAACATGCCACATGGGCAAGGCAATAGAAACATACCACAAAAGGACAAAGGAGATAAATTGCAGGAGTTGGCTGGACAGGAAGAGGACAGAAAGAAGACTGAAGCACATGGGAAAACAGCGGGGAAAACTAAATGCCAGGACTTGAACTGCATGTACACTAATGCAAGGAGCCTAAGGAACAAAATGGGGGAATTGGAAGTCATGGCCAAAAATGAGAACCTAGACATCATAGGGATCACGGAAACATGGTGGAATGAGGAAAACAAATGAGACATAGTACTGCCAGGATATAAACTCTACCGAAAAGATAGGACTTATCAGAAAGGAGGAGAAATAGCACTGTACATAAGGGAAACCATCCACTCAACCAGTATGGATACAGCAGCGGCAAATGGACAACTAGAGTCATTGTGGGTTAAAATACCAGGAAAAAACGGATCCGAGATAAAGATGGGACTGATTGTCCACCTGGGCAATCTGAAGCAGAGGATACAGAAATGGTAGCCGAGCTGAGGAGGGAATGCAAGAACACTAACATTATAGTTATGGGAGATTTCAACTATCCCGGGATAGACTGGCATCTTGGAAATTCAAAATGTACGAAGGAAACGGAGTTCCTGGAAGCCGTACAAGACTGCTTCATGGAACAACTGGTCCAGACTCCAACGAGAGGGGCAGCGATCCTGGATCTGATCCTCAACGGGCTTAAAGGACCTGCAAAGGGAGTGGAAGTAATGGGACCGCTAGGAAACAGTGACCACAGCATGATTCTGTTCCAAGTGGAAGTAGGATTACCAAAGGGGAATAGATCAAAGAGAACAGCGTTTAACTTCAGGAAAGGGAACTATGATGCCATGAGACAAATGGTGAGGAAGAAGCTCAGAAACAGCTCCAAGATAGCTCTGTCTGTGGAGCAAGCTTGGTCCCTACTCAAGGACACAGTAAACGAGGCGCAAAACCTATATGTACCCAGATTTAGGAAAGGATGCAAAAAGAATCAGACTAAAGACCCAGCATGGATAAACAATGAAGTAAAGACAGTGATAGGAGACAAGAAAACATCATTTCGGAAGTGGAAGAAGGACAAAACTGAAGGAAATTGGAAAGAGCACAGGAAGCATCAGAAAGAATGTCACCGAGTGGTCAGAAAAGCCAAGAAAGAATACGAGGAGAGACTAGCCAAGGAAGCAAGAAATTTTAAACCATTTTTCAGATATGTAAAAGGGAAACAGCCAGCGAGGGAGGAGGTGGGACCCCTGGATGAGGGAGACAAGAAAGGAGTGATGAAGGAGGAAAAAGAGGTGGCTGACAGACTAAACAAGTTCTTCGCGTCGGTCTTTACAAAAGAAGACACATCCAGCGTGCCGGAACCAGAAAAAATCTTCAAGGGGGATCAGGAGGGTATATTATCATGCATGGAGGTAAGCCTCTAAGACGTTCTAAGATAGATTAAAAATTGACAAATCTCCTTGCCCAGATGGGATCCACCCGAGAATATTGAAAGAGCTCAGAGACGAAATAGCGGAGTTACTCAGGCAAATTTGCAACCTATCCTTAAGAACAGGGATAATCCCGGAAGATTGGAGGATAGCAAATGTTACACCAATCTTCAAAAAAGGATCGAGAGGCGACCCGGGGAACTATAGACCGGTGAGCTTGACCTCAGTTCTGGGGAAGATGGTCGAATCACTGATCAGGGAAGGTATCAATGAGCATATAGAAAAAAATAAACTGATGAGAACAAGCCAGCACGGTTTCTATAAAGGACGATCGTGCCAAACGAATCTACTACATTTCTTTGAGGGGATAAGCAAACATTTGGACCAAGGTAACCCCAATGACATAGTTTATCTGGATTTCCAAAAAGCCTTTGATAAGGTACCCCACGAGCGCCTGCTGAAGAAACTGTGGAACCACGGGGTGGAAGAGGAAGTCCACAGATGGATCCAAAATTGGCTGGCGGATAGGAAGCAGAGGGTAGTAGTAAAAGGACACTACTCTGACTGGAAAGAGGTCACGAGTGGTGTCCCGCAGGGGTCAGTGCTGGGACCGCTGATGTTCAATATATTCATTAACGATCTGGAAACGGGCACGAAGTGCGAAGTTATCAAGTTCGCGGACGATACAAAACTCTCCAACAGGGTCAAAACTGTTGAGGAATGCAAAGAACTGCAGAGCGACCTGAACAAACTGTGCGAGTGGGCAAAAAGATGGCAGATGAGCTTCAATGTGGAGAAATGTAAGGTCTTGCACATCGGGAAAGGGAACCCCATGTACAGCTATACGATGGGAGGAAGGGAGATGGGGAAAGGCACCCTAGAAAAAGACCTGGGGGTAGTGGTGGATACAACAATGAAGCCAGCGGCGCAATGTGTAGCTGCCTCAAAGAAAGCGAACAGAATGCTGGGCATTATCAAAAAAGGTATCACTACCAGAACGAAGGAGGTCATCCTGCCATTGTATCGAGCAATGGTGCGACCACATCTGGAATACTGTGTCCAGTACTGGTCACCGTACCTTAGGAAAGACATGGCGATACTTGAGAGGGTCCAGAGGAGAGCAACTAGGATGATAAAAGGAATGGAGAACCTTTCATATGCCGAAAGGTTGGACAAAGTGGGGCTCTTTACCCTGGAAAAGCGGAGACTGAGAGGAGACATGATACAGACATATAAAATCATGAAAGGTGGAGAGGGACAGATTCTTCAGACTAGCGGGGACAACAAAAACAAGAGGTCACTCAGAAAAACTGAGAGGGGACAGATTCAAAACGAATGCAAGCAGTGTTCCCGCTAAGCTGCGCTGGCGTGCGCTGGCGCACAAAATATTAGGTCGCAGTGCACAAGTTTCTCGTCACAGCGCAGGACCGGCAAGATTGACTCATTTGAACTTCTGCAAGATCAGCATCGGAAGCGTGCGCTGGGCCGGAGAGATCTTGGGGAGCCTCCGACAGTGGCTTTCTCCCCTCTCTGCAGCTCTCCTTTACTTCCCAGCGCAGCGATTCACGAAGGCAGCCTCGGGGCTTTTGCTGAGTCGCGGCTGCCTCTGATGATGCAACTTCCTCTTTCCTCAGAGGCGGCGCGACACAACAAAGGACCCGAGGCTGCCTTCGTGAATCGCTGCGCTGGGAAGTAAGAAGAGCTGCTGGGAGGGGAGAAAACCACTATCAGTCTGGGAAGCTGCTGGGCAGGGGAAAAAAGGGACAGCTGCTACTGGAAAGGGAGAAGGAGAGATGCTTCTGGGAGGGGAGGAGGGAAAGGAATCTGGGAAGCTGCTGGGCCAGGAAAAAAAAGGGACAGCTACTACTGGAGAGGGAGAAGGAGAAGGAGAGATGCATCTGGGAGGGGAGGAGGGAAAGGAATCTGGGAAGCTGCTGGGCCAGGAAAAAAAAGGACAGCTGCTACTGGAGAGGGAGAAGAAGGAGAGATGCTTCTGGGAGGGGAGGAGGGAAAGGAATCTGGGAAGCTGCTGGGCAAGGAAAAAAGGGACAGCTGCTACTGGATAAGGAGAAGAAGGAGAGATGCTTCTGGGAGGGGAGGAGGGAAAGGAATCTGGGAAGCTGCTGGGCTAGGAAAAAAAGGGACAGCTGCTACTGGAGAGGGAGAAGGAGACGGAGAGATGCTTCTGGGAGGGGAGGAGGGAAAGGAATCTGGAAAGCTGCTGGGCCAGGAAAAAAAAGGACAGCTGCTACTGGAGAGGGAGAAGAAGGAGATATGCTTCTGGGAGGGGAGGAGGGAAAGGAATCTGGGAAGCTGCTGGGCTAGGAAAAAAAGGGACAGCTGCTACTGGAGAGGGAGAAGGAGACGGAGAGATGCTTCTGGGAGGGGAGGAGGGAAAGGAATCTGGGAAGCTGCTGGGCCAGGAAAAAAAAGGACAGCTGCTACTGGAGAGGGAGAAGAAGAAGAGATGCTTCTGGGAGGGGAGGAGGGAAAGGAATCTGGGAAGCTGCTGGGCAAGGAAAAAAAGGGACAGCTGCTACTGGATAAGGAGAAGAAGGAGAGATGCTTCTGGGAGGGGAGGAGGGAAAGGAATCTGGGAAGCTGCTGGGCTAGGAAAAAAAGGGACAGCTGCTACTGGAGAGGGAGAAGGAGACGGAGAGATGCTTCTGGGAGGGGAGGAGGGAAAGGAATCTGGGAAGCTGCTGGGCTAGGAAAAAAAGGGACAGCTGCTACTGGAGAGGGAGAAGGAGACGGAGAGATGCTTCTGGGAGGGGAGGAGGGAAAGGAATCTGGGAAGCTGCTGGGCAAGGAAAAAAAAGGGACAGCTGCTACTGGAGAGGGAGACGGAGAGATGCTGCTGGGAGGGGAGGAAGGGAAGAGAGTTACTGCTGGACAGGAGGCTGGGAGAAAGAAAGAAAGGGGGCAGGCAGGGAAACAGAAGGAAAGAAGAGAAAAAGAAAGAAAGGTCAGGGAGAGAGGAAGAAAAAGTTGGGGGAGGGAATGAGGTGTGGAGGAGAGAAAGCATACAGGCTGATAGAAGGGAAGAAAGATTGGATGCACAGTCAGAAGAAGAAAGTGCAACCAGAAATCACCAGACAAGGTAGGAAAAATTATTTTATTTTAAATTTAGCAAAGTGGAGGCAGTATTACCACAGTTTTCAAAGGAATTTGCCCAAATAACTTAATAGTTAACTGGGTAAATTCCCAGAGATGAAAACTTCCCTTCACTTACTATGCACAGTTCTGAATTTATATCTGCTGTCTATATTTTACAATATGGTCCCCTTTTACTAAACCGCAATAGTGGTTTTTAGCGCAGGGAGCCTATGAGCGTCAAGAGCAGTGCTGGGCATTCAGCGCAGCTCCCTGCGCTAAAAACTGCTATTGTGGTTTAATAAAAAGGATGGAGGGTATATTTGTCTATTTTTGTATGCTATAAAAACCAAATACAGAGAGAGACTGAGAGCTGTTGACGAAGAGCTACGTGTGTGTCTTTCTTCCATTCCAGCCAGAATATCAGCTTTGTGTTCAGCCAAACAGGCCCAGGTTTCGCACTGAATAAAGTATTTTATAATTTTTATAATTTTTATTTCATAATAAAGTAATTATAAAATACTTTCTTTGTGTTTATTTGATTCCTATTCAAGAGAATTACTTTATATATAGTCAATATAGGCAGAGAGTTAAATTTTTTAACATTTTCTAATGGTGGTGTGCCTCGTGATTTTTTTCATGAAACAAGTGTGCCTTTGCCCAAAAAAGGTTGAAAAACACTGGTCTAGAAATTGAAAGCATCAAACGTATTGTCTTCTGGACTGTTTTTAATTTACAGTTTACACATATGGATGTAACAGACATAACTACATTTGTTGTAAAACATTTATTAAGATATCATTTCATCCCTACAATTTCTGTGTTCTTAAAAATATTATTTAACGTTATTTAATTTAGCGTGTAGGCCTAAAATTCCTTTGAATACCTCGTCCTCATGTATCAGCAACTTTGACAACATATTTATTTGGCTCATAACTTGCTGGCGCCCGATATTTTTAGCTCACAGTGAAAAAAGTTTGCTCACAACACCCGCCCGCTTAGAGGGAACACTGAATGCAAGGAAGTTTTTCTTCACTCAGAGGGTGGTGGACACCTGGAACATGCTTCCAAAGGAGGTAATAGGACAGAGTACAATACTGGGTTTCAAAAAGGGACTGGATGACTTCCTGAAAGCGAAGGGGATTGCAGGGTATAGATAGAAGGTTACTCTACAGGACCAAAGCGAAAAGCATATGTGAGTTTTAGGGTAGGAGCACTATCAGGTCCTGGACCTGAGGGGCCGCCGCGTGAGCAGACTGCCGGGCACGATGGACCTCCGGTCTGACCCGACAGAGGCAAGTCTTATGTTCTTATGTTCTTATGAGGAATCTCACTGGAAGACTGCAGATCCTCCTTTAGTCTTTTGGTTTTTCCTGTTGATTTAGCGTGAGATTCTGGTATCTTTTGCTTATTTGAGGACATTCCTGCTATTTTGAATTAAATTGAAGAAATATCTGTTAATTAAAACAAATAAATATTGCTTATGAGAGGGAGCTCAGCAGTTAACTAGCCATCCTCTTAGGCTCCAAGTTCCGGAATCAGAAGAAGAGTTTCCTTTTATATGGAAGGAAGATGGTATTAAATATTTAGGTATATGGATTAAAAATACATTGGAAGAAACGATGAAAATAAATGAAAAATCTTTATTATTAAAGGTCACGGAAATGTGTGAGCAATGGAACCCTTTACAATTGTCTTGATGGGGAAGAATTCAAACGGTCAAAATGATGATTTTGCCGGTAATTTGTTACCAAATGGGTATGTTGCCAGTTTATTTTCAAGGGTCCTTTTACAAAAAGTTAAATGGTATTCTGACAAAATTTATTTGGCTTGGGATAAAAGCAAGAATTGCTTTAGTATCTCTACAAAAACCAATTGCGGAGGGTGGGGTAAATTTCCCAAATTTTTATAGGTATCATCAAGCCTATATAATGCGTCAAGGTATGTATTGGATCCTCCCTGAGCTCTTGAAACATCAGCCAGACTGGTTATATCTGGAGTGGAAAATCATGTCCCCGATGCGACTATCTCATATATTAAATATTAAAATACCTAGTTATGCTAAGGACAATGTGATTTTATTGGACACCTGGAAAACAATTAAATTTATTGATAAATTAACAGATGTCCCTATAATGAAATCTACTTTGCAGTCCTTATGGTTAAACTCCAAGATTCAAATAGGCGGTGCTGGGATCGCTTGGTAGAACTGGATGCAGGCAGGAATTCGGACATTAGATGATGTTATATCTAATGGAAATCTGCTTGATTTTTCACAACTGTAACAATCATTTGGAATTTTAAAATCTCAACAGTATAGGTGCTTGCAGTTGAAGCAGGCTATTCAGTGTGGGTTCTCTGAATGGAAAAATTTAAAAACTTATTTTACCCTGCAGATCCTTTGCTACCAAACTGATCTAGTAGGACATCAGGCTGCCCAGTGGTATAAATTGATTTCTGGATTTTTAAACAAAAAACTAAAAAACAGTCTTAGAGACATCTGGAGCATCGAGATAAAACAGTATATTTCTGTGTCTCGTTGGCCACAAATTTGGACATAGGATTTTTGGACCCAGGTTCGATTAAATAAAATAGATAGTTCTAAGTCTAATAGATGCTGGCATTGTCATATTGATATAGGGACTTTGGATCATCTGCTATATTTTTGTCCATTTATATTTATATTTTGGAAGTCAATTTGGGGACAAATCAATTTAGTTTTGGATTCAAACGTTTCACTATCATATCAGGCTATAATTTGTGGGACGATATTACATGTGAAACCCACTCTAGTCATCTATTTATGATCATGACAGGTATAGCCATTCAATTGATAATGAGTAACTGGAAGAACCATGACAGAATAAGTTATACTTTTTGGTGGGTGAACATGTGCACCACATACAGATATGAAAGAATTAATGCAGAGTATAGGGGATTTAGTGGTGTAATTAATAAAGTTTGGAGCCCATTGACTAAATTTGTAAAATTATAATAATGTATATTTATCTTATCTTTCCTTTTGATCATTTACCTTTACACATCCATGGGGGGTGGGGGGTTGGAGGGAGGGGAATAAATATTGATGGGGACATTTGGGTAACTTTATTCTTTATTTATACTATATATTATGTTATTATTATATACTAGCTGATGCTATACTAGCTATACTAGTTTCGTTCAAATCGGTCAAGCCGTTTTTGAAATACTGGGAGAATGGCAGCTTTTTACATTTTTTCCATTGACATGAATGGGTGAAATCTGAATTTCTGTTTGTAGCGCCACCCACGTGTGCAGGTGGGCCGCGAGACCCCCAGAACATATCACCCCAGGTAGTGAGGGATCCGCATACCAAGTTTCGATCAAATCGGTCAAGCCATTTTTGAATTACTGTGAGAATGGCAGCTTTTTACATTATTTCCATTGACATGAATGGGTGAAATCTGATGTTCTGTTTGTAGCTCCGCCCATGTGTGCAGGTGGGCCGCGAGACCCCCAGAACATATCACCCCAGGTAGTGAGGGATCTGCATACCAAGTTTCGTTCAAATCGGTCAAGCCGTTTTTGCGTGATCGCGGCACATACACACACACACACATACATACATACATACCTCCGATTTTATATATATAGATAGGATAACTGAAAATCTTGAATGATATATATGTTACCTGTACAGATATTAGTGTAATGTATGTAATATCTACTGTTTGTTCATTTGTATAACACTGTTTTCGATTAAAAATCAATAAAGATTAAAAAAAGAAAAAAAAAAGATTGTGAGACAGAAAAAGTACCTGCACATAGTATACATAAATATTTGAACCCACAGAAAAACAGTATATCAAATCCATGACCCTTTACCTAAGGTGACCATACGTCCCTTTTTTAACGGGACTGGCCCGTTATGGGACCAGCCGTCCAGTTGTTCTTACCCACCACTTCGGGACGCCGAAATGACAGTGTCCCGAAGCTGTGTGTGGGGACAACGGACCGGCGATCGCTTCCCCTCCCTCCCTGCTCACTTATCTGCCATCAGCCCTGCCAGTAATGCTAAACTGGATGGTAAAAACAAAGAAAGAAGCCGCGGGACTTTTCCACTTGCCTGCATCGCTCCTGTTTTTGAGGGGCAGGATCGAGAGCAACAGAACTTAGAGCGATGTAGGCAAGTGGAAAAGTCCCATGGCTTCTGTCTTTGTTTTTACCGTCCAGTTTAGCAGTAACCGCAGCCGAAGGCAGGGCTTATGGCAGCTAAGAATCGCCTCCAGTCTCACAACAGCTAATCAATTCTTGGTAACAGCACTGGTACATTCGCCTCTAAATTAAGCTGACGGTATGCACCCAACAACTTTAACTGCACTCAATAACTGAATGTATTTCTAAGGGAAAGCATGTGATGCTGTATTGCAGGCCAGTATAAATACAGGATTACATGAGGTTGGCATGCATCAGATATAGTTTTCTCAAACCATAAGCTTAGTTCTAGCACCCTGCAGGCTGATTCCCTGAGGGACTTCTACACCATCCCAGCCTATTAAGATGGGGAAAAGAGGGGAGGTACTGGAATGGGATAGGGAAGATGGTGGGTTGGCTGGCTCAGGAAAGGGGAGAAAGCTGCTAAATCAGATAAGGAAGAAAAAAGGAACACAGGAAGATGCTGGACATGGAGGTTGTTGGGTGAAGGGAAAAAAACAGAAATGAAGTGAATAGGAAGGCAGGTGGGAGATGCTGGACACGGGGTGGATGCAAGAAGAAGAAAAAGGAGGCTCTGGATATTGGAGTAATAGGTAGATAGGGGGCATGCTGACACAAAAAGAGGGAGAGGAATGAGAGTTGCCAAGTCCATGGGAGGGAGGGAGGGAGGGAAAGGAAAGGAGATACCAAACCATGGAGGGAGAGGAAGAGATGCCAGGGCATGGGGAAGGGAGGAGGAGACAGATGCCAGACCATGGGAAAGGAAGGAAGGAGGAATGGAGAGAAATGGAGAGGAGATGCTAGATAATGAAGGGGGAGGGGGAGTTGGAAGGAGAGGATAAATATGCCAGGGCATGGGGCAGAGATGGCAAACAAATGCCAGACCAGAGGGAAAGGAGGGAGAGAGATGCCAGGGCATGGGGAGGGAAGGAAAGGAGACAGAGACACCAGACCATGGGGTGGGGTGGAGTGGGAAGGAAGTAAGGAAAGGAGAAGAGAGAGATTCCAGAGCATAGGGAGACAGAAAAATGGAGAGGAGTGAAGCTGAAATGAATCATGTACAGAGGAGACAGTTTATAGAAGGAGCATAGAAAGAGGGTAGATACCATATGGAAGGGGCAGAGAGAGAGAGGGCAGATAGTGGATGGAAGGGGCTGATGCTACATGGAAGACAGAGAGAGGACAGATGCTGGCTAGAAAAAAGAGAGCGAAGACAAGATGATTAAAGCATAAAAATCAAAAGGTAGAAAAAAGATTTTTTTTGTTGCTTTACAATAAAATAGTATTGTAGTTGTATTGATAAAACTTTTATAAACAGAAAACAAGGTAATCTTTTTATTGGACTAATTTTAATACATTTTTTACTAACTTTTAGAGACCAAAACCCCCTTCCTCAGGTCAGGACACTATAATGTAACAGCAGTATTAACCTGAAGAAGGGGGCTATGGCCTCTGAAGATTAATTGAAAAATGGATTAGTCCAATAAAATGGCATATTCTTATTTTCAATTTTTGTTTTATTTCTATTTGTTAATTTGTAAAGTGGTGATTGTCAGTTTCTTCAAATATACATCTGCTTTATTTATATTTTGCAGAGTATTAGGTAGCTATGTGTCATTGTTTCTGTGGTGTTTCACTGTATGCAGTTTGGCTTCTTGGCAGTTTAGTTTAACCTTTATCTACATATTTCTATTTTTAGTTTGTGATTACTTTTTCCATAGTGGGTGAGGGTGTATCTGTGTTCTGTGTTTATGAAAGACATGGTTTTCTGTTAGCTTTGACTAGCCTTGTTTGGCGAAATGCATCGGGCATGGTTCTTGGGAGCACCTTGAATAAACCTGATTTGAATCTCCTTATTTTCTGCCGATCTTCTTTTGTTTCATGTTGGATTCATTGGTGAACTGCTTGCCTTGTTGTTTCATTACAAGTTAACATACATGGAGTGGAACATACTAGAGGAGTTACAGATTTGGTTGTTTATACATACATATGGGTTACAGAGTGAGGCAGTTGAGAGGCGTTGTAAACTTGGTTATTAATATAGACATATTTCGGATAGTATTACTGCTTTACAATATATTTGAACACTTTAATATATATATATATGGAAAGGGTTCATATTTATAGTCCTGGGTAAGTAGGTGGGAAGGGAAGGAAGAGGGATTTGTTCAGAGATGTTTGGGGGTTGCATAGAAGAAAAACTGTGCACTAGTATGCTAATCTTTGTTTGTTTTGAATTAAAAAAAGAAAAGAAAAGAAATACAAGTAGAAATAAAGAAGAAAAAAGATAAATGGGTGTGGGGCATGGTCAGGGCAGGGCAGGGCAGGGCCAGGAGGGCCCAGTGTACTTGTGTGCCTAGGGGCCCTCGAAGAATTAATCCTGCCTTGACCGCAGCTGCCGCTTCTTGCGGCCCAGAAGCCTTCTTCCGGATGTCAATTCTGATGTCGGAGAGGAAGTTCCGGGCCAGCCTCTCTCTCTTTTTTTTTTTTTTTTCCAGATGATCCAATTTTTAAAAATTTGAAACATCCCCAAAATTCAAAATGTTTACTCAAATTTTTATATTTATTCACTGTGGAAATGCAGTATGAAAATTGTAAGCCAGATTTTCTAAAACAAAATAGAATATTCACATTGTCATGCTGCATCAACTCTTTACTGTCTTATAATAAGGGGGCGGAGGGAGGATTCTTCAAGTTGCGCTAACTAATTCAGCTGCTTTAACCATATTAGGGTATGCTAACCATATTAGTAAATGCTAAACGCTAAGACACCCATTATATTCTTATGGTCATCTTAGTGGTAAGCGCCCATGTTAAGAACATAAGAAGTTGCCTCCGCTGAGGCAGACCATAGGTCCATCCTGCCCAGCGGTCCGCTCCCGCGGCGGCCCATCAGGCCCATCGCCTGAGTAGTGGTCTATATCTATCTATACCCTTCAATCCCTTTTTCTTCTAGGAATCTATCCAAACTTTCTTTGAAACCATTTAATGTTTTCTTGTTTACAACAGCCTCTGGAAGCACGTTCCATGTATCCACCACCCTCTGAGTGAAAAAGAACTTCCTAGCGTTTGTTCTAAACCTGTCCCCTTTCAATTTCTCCGAGTGCCCCCTTGTACTTGTGGTGGTCCTTAATTTGAAAAATCTATCCCTGTCTACTTTCTCTATGCCCTTCAGGATCTTGAAGGTTTCTATCATGTCTCCTCTAAGTCTCCGCTTTTCCAGTGAGAAAAGTCCCAACTGCTTCAACCTGTCGGTATATGGGAGATTTTCCATTCCCTTTATCAGTTTAGTTGCTCTTCTCTGTACTCCCTCAAGTACTGCCATGTCCTTCTTGAGGTACGGCGACCAGTACTGGACACAGTACTCCAGATGCGGCCGCACCATTGCACGATACAGCGGCATGATGACTTCCTTCGTCCTGGTCGTAATACCCTTCTTAATGATACCCAACATTCTGTTAGCTTTCTTTGAGGCTGTAGCGCACTGCGCCGATGCCTTCAGTGTTGCGTCTACCATCACTCCCAGGTCTCTCTCCAGGTTACTGACCCCTAGCGGTGTTCCCCCCATTCTGTATGTGAACATCGGGTTCTTTTTCCCCACGTGCATGACCTTGCATTTCCCTATGTTGAAGCTCATTTGCCATTTTTCGGCCCACTTTTCCAGCTGCGTTAGATCCTTTTGGAGATTTTCGCAGTCTCCCCTGGTTTGAGCCCTGCTGTATAGTTTGGTGTCATCTGCAAATTTAATAACCTCACACTTGGTTCCCGCCTCTAGGTCGTTTATGTAGATATTGAACAGGAGCGGTCCCAGCACCGACCCCTGCGGAACTCCGCTCGTGACCCCTTTCCAGTCTGAGTAATGGCCCTTTACGCCAACCCTCTGTTCCCTGTTCGCCAGCCAGTTTTTGATCCATCGGTGGATCACCCCTTGTACCCCGTGGTTCCATATCTTCTTAAGCAGCCTTTCGTGTGGTACCTTGTCGAAGGCTTTTTGGAAGTCAAGGTAAATGATATCTATAGATTCCCCTTTATCCACCTGGCTGTTTACCCCCTCGAAGAAGTGCAATAAGTTTGTGAGGCATGACCTACCCTTGCAGAAGCCATGCTGACTCGGTTTTAGCTGCTCATTTTTTTCGATGTGTTCACAGATGATGTCCTTAATCAGTGCCTCCATCATCTTTCCTGGGACTGAGGTCAGGCTCACTGGCCTGTAGTTTCCTGGGTCTCCCCTTGAGCCCTTCTTGAAGATGGGCGTGACATTTGCTATTTTCCAGTCCTTCGGGATCTCTCCGGTTTTTAAGGATAGGCTGTATATTTGTCGAAGTGGCTCCGCTATTTCGTTTTTTAGTTCCTTGAGTACCCTTGGGTGAATGCCGTCCGGACCTGGAGATTTGTCGCTCTTTAGTCTGTCTATCTGCTTGAGTACATCTTCTTGGCTTACCTCTAAATTGACCAGTTTTACATCTTGGTCTCCTTTTCCGCTCTCTTCAGGTTCTGGGATGTTGGTTATATCTTCCCTCGTGAAAACTGACGTGAAGAACTCATTTAACCTGTCAGCTATTTCTTTCTCTTCCTTTACCACTCCCTTCCTGTCTCCATCATCCAATGGTCCCACTTCTTCTCTTGCCGGTTGCTTCCCCTTGACGTATCTGAAGAACGACTTGAAGTTTGTTGCTTCCTCTGCCAGTCTCTCTTCATATTCTCTTTTTGCTTTTCTAACCGCTCGGTGACACTCTTTCTGGTGTTCTTTGTGCACTTTTTGGTTCTCCTCTGTTTTGTCTTTTTTCCATTTTCTGAACGATGCTTTCTTGTCGCTTATCGCCTTCTTCACTGCATTTGTTATCCACACTGGGTTTTTTGTTCTGTTTTTTTTGCACCCTTTCCTGAACTTGGGGATGCACAGGTTTTGCGCTTCGTGCACAGTTCCCTTGAGTAAGGTCCAGGCTTTTTCTATGGAATCCATCTTCCCTATGTTACCTTTGAGTTTTTTTCCCACCATTTCCCTCATGGCATCATAATTTCCTTTTTTGAAGTTGAGTGCTGTCGTTGTGGTTCTTTTCCCCTTTGATGATCCAATTTCTAGCCTGCACTGGATCGTGTTGTGATCACTGTTACCTAGCGGGGCTAATACTGTCACCTCCTTTGCTGGCCCCTCTAGTCCGTTGAAGATTAGGTCAAGAGTGGCGTCACCCCGTGTTGGTTCCTTGACCAGTTGCTCCATGAAGCAGTCCCTCATGACCTCTAGGAATTTGGTCTCCCTTGCGCAGTTTGAGTGCCCAATACTCCAGTCTATCCCTGGATAGTTGAAGTCCCCCATCACCATCACCTTTCCGCTTCTGCATACCTGCCTCAGTTCTGCCTCCAGGTCCTGGTCGATTTCTTCAGGTTGTCCTGGTGGGCGGTAGTACAGACCCATTTTAATGTCTGCCCCAGTTCCTACCTGTAGCTTAACCCATAGTGATTCCAAGCCATCCGCCTGAACTGTTGTTTCCATCCTGGTTGAGGGTATGGAGTCTTTTACGTACAGCGCTATTCCTCCACCCTTTTTATGTGCCCTGTCTCTCCTGTATAGTTTGTACCCTGGTATGGCCACATCCCATTGATTTTCCTCAGTCCACCATGTTTCTGTGACTCCAATTATGTCTAGGTCCTTTTTGCTAGCAGTGATTTCTAGTTCTCCCATTTTGGCCCTCAGGCTCCTAGCATTTGTGTACAGGCAGTTTAAGACCCAGTTTTTTGCCCTCTCTTTTAGTTCTCCTCGTGTTTTGGTACTCCTGCAGTCCTCCTCATGGTTTGCCAGCCCCCGAGTTTCATCCTCCTCCTGCTGCTGTGTGTCTGTGACGTCCTCAGCCTGTTTCCCTTGCACCACTTGTTCTTGTAATTTTCTCTCAGTTCTGGTCTCTATTTCACAAGGTCCTTGCTCCTCTGGCTCCTGTTGTTCCATGTTGGTGCCTCTTACGAGTTCCATTTGTGCCCTCGGTCCCTGCAATGCGTCCTTAGGTCCTTTTTCAAAACATACACACTCAGTCCCAAGTCCTCCCTTACAATATCCCGGGTCAGTATCCTTATCAGGTATTGATGTCCGATGTCCTTTTTCAAAACATACACACTCAGTCCCAAGCTTTCCTTCCCAATGTCCCAGGTCAGTATCCTTGTCAGGTACTGATGTCCGATGTGTCGAGGTCAGTTCGACTATCGGCTTTCCCCTTCTCTTCAGTTTAAAGCCAAGTCTATGGCGTTCTGGACGTTGCGTGCCAGCATCCTCGTCCCAGCTGTGCTAAGGTGTAGTCCATCTCTTCTGTAGAGCTTGTTCTTCCCCAGGAAAGTAGTCCAGTTCCTAACAAAGTGGAAACCCTCCTCATCGCACCATCTCCTCAGCCAAGCGTTAATTGCTTGTAGTTCGCTCTGTCTCCTTGTGTCCGCTCTCGGTACCGGCAGGATCTCTGAGAAGGCTATCCTCCTTGTCCTTAGTCTCAGTTTCCTCCCCAGGATCCTGAACTGGTCAGTTAGTGTAGTCCTGTTGAAGTTTCTCCTGCTGATGTCGTTTGTTCCTATGTTAGATATTATGCATACTTTTGAAGATAGTAGTGCAGACGCCTGTTATTTATTACATGCAGAAATATATAGAGACAGCAATTTTATATTTTCTGCCATGAATTAATTACTTGTAAATTACTCCCGTTTCTGATGAGTGTTTAATTCCCTTGTAACTGTCTTCAAACGAAAACCATTTTGAATAAATTGATGTGTCTCTCCCACAAGTCTGGCCACAAAATATATATTTGGACAAAAAATTACATAGCTATAAAGAGAGGAAATGTGGTTTAGTGATTTGTTCTGTGGCTGGGAATGAAGGCTCCCTTGGGTTTAATCCTAGCTTTTCACTGGCTTTCATTATGACCACCATTATTGCCATGCAAATGGTTAAATCATCATTAATATTTTATTTCTTGTGTATTCTAAAAACTGGGAAGTGAAGAGTTTTATATCAGAACACTTATGTGAGAAGTCCAAAAGGACAACATAAGTTCCTATGTGCTCGTCTTATAGATTAGAACGAGCCCCAATACTACAAATATGTCCATGCATGAATTTACAACTCGTCAAGAAAGGTATAAATGCATGTATTCTACTTATGTACCCAGATATGTTATCAGATAGCAGACCTACATCTCAATTTCACCTCTGCTCTACCCAGATTATGGTCTGGGAACACCAATTGTACATGCTGATCATGTAAAGGGAGACACATTTTTCTGTGCATTTACTTTTATGTGTTTGTTTAATCTTAGAAAAACCCTTTTCTATATTTAAAACAGGCTTTACATACATAAAACATAGTAACATAGTAGATGACGGCAGATTCAATTTAAATTTTTACATTTTTTTCTTCTTAGCTATTTCTGGGCAAGAATCCAAAACTCTGCCCAGTACTGTGCTTGGGTTCCAACTGCCAAAATCTCCGTCAAATCCTACTCCAACCCATCTACACCCTTCCAGCCATTGAAGCCCTCTCCAGTCCATCCTCCCCCAAACAGCCATATACAGACACAGACTGTGCAAGGCTGCCCAGTACTGGCCTTAGTTCTTCAATATTTACTATTATTTTCTGATTATAGATACTCTGTGTTCATCCAACGCCTCTTTGAACTCAGTCACCATTTTCCTCTCCACCACCTCTCCCAGGAGCGCATTCTAGGCATCCACCACCCTCTCCGTAAAGTAGAATTTCCTAACATTGCTCTTGAATCTACCACCCCTCAATCTCAAATTACGTCCTCTGGTTTTACCATTTTCCTTTCTCTGAAAAAAATTTTGTTCTACGTTAATACCCTTCAAGGGGAGCTGCGGCCGAAAGCAGCACAAGCCGCGTGGTTTGGAGCAGCGGCAGAGAGAGGTAGCCGGGAGGAGGAAGGAGGGCTGAGGCGGAGACAGAGGGTAGCGGAGGCGAGGGCGGGCAGCGGCGAGAGTAAGCTCCGCCCACCCGCGCCGCGTCACCAGAGGAGTCAGCGACCGGCTCCCCCTTAAGAGGAGGGGAGCCAACGGCGCCCAGCGAAGGAGCCTGGAAAAGGGGTCCTAAAAAGGCAGAGGGGAGAAAGCAGGATTTGAATAAGAGAGAGCATAAGAACATAAGAACATAAGCAGTGCCTCTGCCGGGTCAGACCACAGGTCCATCCTGCCCAGCAGTCCGCTCCCGCGGACGCAAAGCAGGGGGCCAAGGAACAAATGAAACTAAAGAGCGGAAAAAGGAGGAAACAGCCAGAGCCAGAGGGACATACAAAAATGGAGAAGCAGGCTGAGGACGAGTTAGACGCACCACAGGAGCAGGGCGAGGACGAAACAGACACACCACAGAAGGAGGATGAACGAAATGAGGCTCCGGTGCTGACCAACCATGAAGGGTAGGCAGGAGCACCAATCCACGAGGAAAACAAGCAGAAAAGGTAAACAACAGGGACTTAACTTGCCTATACACAAATGCTAGGAGCCTAAAAACCAAAATGGGGGAGCTAGAAGTTATAGCCAGCAAGGAGGACCTAGACTTAATTGGAGTCACAGAGACATGGTGGTCCGAGGACAATAAATGGGATGTGGTCCTACCAGGGTACAAACTCTATAGGAGGGACAGGACACATAAGAAGGGTGGAGGAATAGCGCTATATATAAAGGACTCCATTCCTTCAACCAGGATGGAAACAACAGTAAGGGCGGAAGGCTTGGAATCGTTATGGGTTAAGCTGACAGGAGGAAAGGGAGCAGACATAAAATTGGGGCTCTACTACCGCCCACCAGGACAACTGGAAGCAAACGACCAGGACCTGGAAGCTGAATTGAGGCAGGTATGCAAAAGCGGAAGTGTGGTGGTGATGGGTGACTTCAACTACCCTGGGATAGACTGGAAAACTGGACACTCAAATTGCACGAGAGAAACAAAATTCCTGGAGGTGGTGAGGGACTGTTTCATGGAGCAGCTGGTCAAGGAACCAACACGGGGAGATGCCACTCTTGACCAAATACTCAACGGGCTAGGGGGACCCGCAAAGGACGTGGTAGCACTAGAACCATTAGGAAACTGTGATCACAGCATGATCCAGTGCAAGATAGAAATGGGAGCATCAAAGGTGAAAAGAACTACAACAACAGCATTTAACTTTAGAAAAGGAAATTACGAGGCCATGAGGAAAATGGTGGGAAAGAAACTCAGCAACAGCTCAAGGAAGATGGAGACCGTAGAGGGTACCTGGGCCCTACTTAAGGGCACAGTACACGAAGCACAAAACCTGTATGTCCCCAGGTTCAGGAAAGGGTGCAAAAAAAATTGAACCAAAAACCCGGCGTGGATAACAAATGCGGTGAAAAAGGCGATAAGAGACAAGAAAACATCATTTAGAAAATGGAAAAAGGACCAAACAAAGGACAACCAGAAGGAACACAAAAGGCACCAAAAGGACTGTCACCGAGAGGTTAGGAAAGCAAAAAGAGAATATGAGGAGAGGCTGGCGGGGGAAGCAAGAAACTTCAAACCATTCTTCAGGTATGTGAAGGGGAAACAACCAGCCAGGGAGGAAGTGGGACCGTTAGACGATGGAGACAGGAAGGGAGTAGTAAAGGAAGAAAAAGAGATAGCTGACAGGTTAAACAAGTTCTTCTCGTCAGTCTTCACGAGAGAGGACACATCCAACATCCCAGAACCTGAGGAGCACATAAACGGAAACCCTGATGAGAAGCTAGTCCAACTAGAGGTAAACAAAGAGGATGTTCTCAGAAAGATAGACAGACTAAAGAGCGACAAATCACCAGGTCCGGACGGCATCCACCCAAGGGTATTAAAAGAACTGAGAAACAAAATAGCAGATACACTAAGCCAAATATGTAACCTATCCTTAAAAACTAGGGAGATCCCAGAAGACTGGAAAATAGCCAATGTCACGCCCATCTTTAAGAAGGGATCAAGGGGTGACCCGGGAAACTACAGGCCGGTGAGCTTGACCTCGGTTCCGAGAAAGATGATGGAAGCACTAATCAAGGACGCAATCTGCGAATACATAGAAGGCAATGGACAACTGAAGGTGAGCCAGCACGGCTTCTGCAAGGGAAGATCGTGCCTCACGAACTTACTGTATTTCTTTGAGGGAATAAACAACCAGGTGGATAAAGGGGAATCCATAGACATCATTTACCTTGACTTCCAAAAAGCCTTCGATAAGGTACCTCGTAAGACGTAAGAAGACTTGAGGCGGTCCAGAGGAGGGCGACGAAAATGATAGGAGGCTTGCGCCAGAAGACGTATGAGGAGAGACTGGAAGCCCTGAATATGTATACCCTAGAGGAAAGGAGAGACAGGGGAGATATGATTCAGACGTTCAAATACTTAAAGGGTATTAACGTAGAACAAAATCTTTTCCAGAGAAAGGAAAATGGTAAAACCAGAGGACATAATTTGAGGTTGAGGGGTGGTAGATTCAGGGGCAATGTTAGGAAATTCTACTTTACGGAGAGGGTGGTGGATGCCTGGAATGCGCTCCCGAGAGAGGTGGTGGAGAGTAAAACTGTGACTGAGTTCAAAGAAGCGTGGGATGAACACAGAAGATTTAAAATCAGAAAATAATATTAAAGATTGAACTAGGCCAGTTACTGGGCAGACTTGTACGGTCTGTGTCTGTGCATGGCCGTTTGGAGGAGGATGGGCAGGGGAGGGCTTCAATGGCTGGGAGGGTGTAGATGGGCTGGAGTAAGTCTTAACAGAGATTTCGGCAGTTGGAACCCAAGCACAGTACCGGGTAAAGCTTTGGATTCTCGCCCAGAAATAGCTAAGAAGAAAAAAAATAAATAAATAAATAAATAAATAATTTAAATTGAATCAGATTGGGCAGACTGGATGGACCATTCGGGTCTTTATCTGCCGTCATCTACTACTACTACCTCACGAAAGACTACTTAAGAAGCTGTGGAGCCACGGGGTGCAGGGGGATATCCACCAATGGATCAAACACTGGCTGGCAGGCAGGAAGCAGAGGGTTGGAGTAAAGGGCCATTACTCAGACTGGCAATGGGTCACGAGTGGAGTTCCACAGGGGTCGGTGGTGGGACCAATCCTGTTCAATATATTCATCAACGACCTGGAGACGGGGACGACATGTGAGGTTATCAAATTTGCTGATGACACCAAGCTTTGCAGCAGGGTTAGAAACGCGGAAGACTGTGAGGTCCTGCAAAGAGACCTAACAAGACTGGAAGAGTGGGCAAAAAAATGGCAAATGAGTTTTAATATAGAGAAATGTAAGGTCATGCATGTAGGTAAGAAGAACCCGATGTTCAGCTATAAAATGGGGGGATCACTGCTAGGGGTAAGCAACCTTGAAAGAGACCTGGGGGTGATGGTGGACACAACATTGAAAGCATCAACTCAGTGCGCAACGGCCTCAAAGAAAGCGAACAGAATGTTGGGTATCATTAAAAAGGGTATCTCAACCAGGACGAAGGAAGTCATCATGCCGCTGTATCGTGCAATGGTGCGCCCACATCTGGAGTACTGTGTCCAATACTGGTCGCCATACCTCAAGAAGGACATGGCAGTACTCGAGCGGGTCCAGAGAGCAACTAAATTGATAAAAGGTATGGAAAACTATTCGTATGCTGACAGGTTGAAGATGCTGGGGCTTTTCTCCCTGGAAAAGCGGAGACTTAGAGGAGACATGATAGAAACCTTCAAAATCCTGAGGGGCATAGAGAAAGTGGACAGGGACAGATTTTTCAGACTGTGGGGAACCACTAACACAAGGGGTCACTCGGAAAAATTGAGAGGGGACAGGTTTAGAACAAATGCTAGGAGGTTCTTTTTTACCCAGAGGGTGGTGGACACATGGAACGCGCTTCCGGAGGTTGTGATAGCCCAGAGCACATTGCAGGGTTTCAAGGAAGGTTTAGACAAGTTCCTAAAAGAAAAGGGGATTGAGGGTTACAGATAAAAAAGAAGAGGTAGGTTACAGAAACGGACAGGAACCACATTACAGGTCATGGACCTGACGGGCCGCCGCAAGAGCGGACCGCTGGGCGCGATGGACCAATGGTCTGACCCAGTGGTGGCAACTTCTTATGTTCTTATGTTCTTAAGTATTTGAACATCTGAATCATATCTCCCCTGTCCCTCCTTTCCTCTAGGGTATACATATTCAGGGCTTCCAATCTCTCTTCATACATCTTCTGGCGCAAGCCTCCTATCATTTTCATCACCTTCCTCTGGACCGCTTCAAGTCTTCTTACATCCTTCACCAGATGCAGTCTCCAAAACTGAACACAATACTCCAAGTTGGGCCTCACCAACGACCTGTACAGGGGCATCAACACCTTCTTCCTTCTACTGGCTACACCTCTCTTTATACAGCCTAGCATCCTTCTGGCAGGAGCCACCGCCTTGTCACACTGTTTTTTTGCCTTTAGGTCTTTGAACACTATCACCCCAAGATCCCTCTCCCCATCCATACATATCAGCTTCTCACCTCCCAGCATATACGATTCCTTCCGATTATTAATCCCCAAATGCATTACTCTGCATTTCTTTGCATTGAATTTTAGTTGCCAGGCATTAGACCATTCCTCTAACTTTTGCAGATCCTTTTTTATATTTTCCACTCCCTCTTCGGTGTCTACTCTGTTACAAATCTTGGTATCATCATCAAAAAGGCACACTTTTCCTTCCCAACACCGAACCCTGAGGGAGATTTCATATAAACCACTCCATGTGGATAATTTTATATAGGTTGCATAGACTATGAAGGGGAAACCATACAAATTTTTCAAGATTGTTCACTGGCTGTCATAGAGCAACAGCAGCGTTTGTGCCCCTTTGCAGTAGTGAAGACACAGGGGGATTGCAAAGATCTGCAATGTGACATAATCAAGCTCAAGAAATGGGCAGCGACATGGCAAATGAGGTTCAATATGGTAAAGTGCAAAGTGATGCTTGTCGGGAACAAAAATCTCATGCACGAATACAGGATGTCCGGGGCGATACTTGGAGAGACCTCCCAGGAAAGGGACTTGGGTGTTCTGATTGACAAGTCCATGAAGACATCTGCACAATGTGCTACGGCGGCGAAAAGGGAGAACAGACTGCTAGGAATGATCAAGAAGGGGATCATGAAAAGATCCGAGAAGGTTATCATGCTGCTGTACCGGGCCATGGTACGCCCTCACCTGGAGTACTGCGTCCAGCACTGGTCGCCGTACATGAAGAAGGACACGGTACTACTCGAAAGGGTACAGAGAAGAATGACTAAAATGGTTAAGGGGCTGGAGGAGTTGCCGTACAGCGAGAGATTGGAGAAACTGGGCCTCTTCTCCCTTGAGAAGAGGAGACTGCGAAGGGACATGATCGAAACATTCAAAACACTGAATTAGTAGAGAAAGACAGACTGTTCACCCTCTCCAAGGTAGGGAGAACGAGAGGCACTCTCTAAAGTTGAAAGGGCCTAGATTCCGCACAAACGTAAGGAAATTCTTCTTCACCCAGAGAGTGGTAGAAAACTGGAACGCTTTTCCGGAGTCTGTTATAGGGGAAGACACCCTCCAGGGTTTCAAGACAAATTTGGACAAGTTCATGCTAAACTGGTGAGACTGGACTCATTTGGAGCACTGGTCTTGACCTTGGGGCCGCCGCGTGGTGAGTTGACTGCTGGGCAGGATGGACCACTGGTCTGACCCAGCAGCTGCAATTCTTATGTTCTTATGTACATGAGCGTAAAATTTGTTTCATGTTTTTTTTTCCAGCAGTATTAAAACTTTTTTCTGGATGGGAAATGGATCTCTCTTGATTCATTTCAAGCAGCTTAGGACTGTATCTATCTACTTGAGAGATCGTTCCCCTGTTTTGTTTTGGACATTTATTTATTTACTAGTGTTTAAGCCCGTTAGATTAACGGGTGCTAGATGTCTCCTGCTTTTGAACCTGGGCAGGGGCAGAGGCAGAGCCGGGGCGGGAGGGAGTGACGGTGGGAGAGCAATTTCAAAGCTTCAGCAGCGGCGGCTCCTTGACCAATCCGCGCTTACAACGTCCCCACACTTGTGGTCTGGCTGGCTCCCCCACCAAAGCCCTTCGCAGCGGCAGCCCCTCCCGCATCCGTCCCCGCGTCCCAAGCCTCTCCGAAGGCCGGCTCCCACGAAAATGGTACCCCTCTGTCCAAAGCCGCGGCGGAAGCCTCCCTCAAGACACATTTCAAATCTGACATATTGTAATCACAAAACAGAAAATAAAATTATTTTTCTTACCTTTTGTTGTCTGGTCATTATTCATATCATGTAGGGGTCCCAGGCTATGGTTGGCTTTTGATAACTCGCTTGCCAGGGCCCCTTCTTTCTTCTTCCCTCCCTCCATCCCTGCAGCTGAAGACAGGCACCTCCCCCCAGTGGTCTGAGACAGGAGGGAGCAGTTAGGACAGGGTCTGAGGGCAAAGAGGGGCTCAACAGCACACAACCACCTTTCCTTCCCTTCCTCCATCAGGTGCTCCAGTGGTCTGAGACAGGAGGGAGCAGTTAGGAGAGGGTCTAAGGCTAAAGAGGATCTCAACAGCGCCCAACCACCTTTCCTTCCCTCCCTCCATCAGGTGCAGTGAATCCACCAATGTTAAAAGGAGCCGTGTCGAAATCGGAGGCCTGTCACTGCTGTAGCACGTTCCCCTCTGCCTTGGTCCCGCCCCTTCTCTGACATATGGGACCGCGGCAGAGGGAATGTGCTACAGCAGTGACAGGCCTCCGATTTCGACGCGGCTCCTTTTAACATTGGTGGATTCACTGCACCTGATGGAGGGAGGGAAGGAAAGGTGGTTGGGCGCTGTTGAGCCCCTCTTTAGCCTTAGACCCTCTCCTAACTGCTCCCTCCTGTCTCAGACCACTGGAGCACCTGATGGAGGGAGGGAAGGAAAGGTGGTTGTGTGCTGTTGAGCGGCAGGACTCCAATTTCAAAGCAGCTCCTTTTAACATAGGCGGAGGTGAACTGTACCTGATGGAGGAAGGGAAGGAACGGTGGGCCAAATTTCGGCAACGGCAGGAATTGTTTTGCGGGCCAAGCACCGTGAAACTTTGTTTCTTTAGGCAGCCCCGGTTGTTTACTTGGATTCAATGTGAGCCGGGTGAGGAAGGCCGCCGCAGCCTCGCGGCTAGGTAGGGGGACAACAATGGCGCTTATGCTCAAGCCCCCGCCGCAGCTCCTCTCTCGATCCTGGTGCGGTTCGAGAGGGGAGTCGTGGCGGTGGCTTGAACATAAGCGCGATTGTTGTCCCCCTACCTAGCTGCGAGGCTGCGGCGGCCTTCCTCACCCGGCTCACATTGAATCCAAGTAAACAACCGGGGCTGCCTAAAGAAACAAAGTTTCACGGTGCTTGGCCCGCAAAACAATTCCTGCCGTTGCCGTTTCCATGGCAACCCGATCGCGGATCTCAGTGTAGGGCCGGGTCTGGCGGCGCCATGTAGTGCGGAAGCGGGAGGAGGGACCTCAGCACAGCGCCGCCGGCCCCCAGGAGCTCGAGGCCGGCTGCGGACATGCCTGGCGTGGCATGGTGCAGGAGGAACAGTGATCGGTGGAGAGCAGGTGATGACAGTGATAGGTGGCGCGAGGTGGAGAGTAGGTGATGACGTAAAACGTGCGCATGCGCACTCGTGTTTTCGCGACGGATCAGGGAACACGTTTTTTTTAGTGCGCATGCGCGGCCTAGCATTTTATTATATTAGATTGAATTTTCTATACTGTTCTCCCAAGGGATCTCAGAACAGTTTACATCAGTGTATCGCAAACTGTGTGCCATGGCACACTACTGTGCTTTATGAGATTTTAAGTGTGCTGTTGCTCCAGCACCTATGTCAGCTGACTTCTATCGGGACTGACTTTTGGATGCATGTCTTCTGGGACTCCTGCCTTCGACTTCTCTCCGCACTCCCGGACCAGCAGGGGCAGCTCTGTGTGGTTTTAACTTTGGCACACAGCTGCTGCTAGCAGTAGTTTAGCCGTGGTTTCATCAGGCAGCCTCGGGGCCTTTGCTAGGCCCGAATTGGGCCAGCCTAGCAAAGGGCCAGAGGCTGCCTGATGAAACTGCAGCTAAACTACTGCTAGTAACAGCTGTGTGCAGAATGTTAAAACCACGCAGTGAGCTGCCGCTAGCCTAGAGGAGAGCTATGCTGGACAGGGAAGACGGGAAGGGATAAGGGGTACTGCTGGACAGGGGGAGGAGGGAAGAGGTACTGCTGGACAGAGGGGAGGTAAAAGGAAGGGAGAATAGATGCTGCTGGACATGGCAAAAAGGGAGGGAAAGCAAAGGTGCTATACACTGGAGGGGAGGATGAGATGGTGCATGGGGAGAGAGCATGTTGGGTTGGGGGTGGGAAGAAGGGGTGCCACTCGAGGGAAGAGGCAAGGACAGAGAAAGAAAGTGTGCAGGAGAGAGAAAGTATTGGACTCATGGAGAGGGCGAGATGGATGGGAAGGACAAAAAGGAGGAAAGAAGAAATGTTACACTCGGGGAAGGGGGAGAGGGTAGAGAGTGAAAAGTTGGACTCATGGAGAGAGAGAGAGAGAGATATGTTGCTTGGGGGAGGGAATGAGGGCCAGAGGAGAAGCATGCAGGAGGAAGAGAGAAAAAATGTTGGACTGGTGGAAAGGAGGGAGAAATGCAGGACTGGGACAGAAAGGAGGAAGGGAAGGGAGATGGACTGCAAGGGGCAGAAAGGGGGAAGGGATAGAGAAATGTTACACGGGGGGGGGAGGGTAGAAAAGATGACTAAAGGAAGGGAGAGCTATCAGACCAGGGAATAGAAGGGAAGGAGGGGAGTCTGGTAACGCTATAGAAATAATCATAGTAGTAGTAGTAAAGAGAGATGCCAGATTATGGGAAGGAGAGGAGAGAGATGCCAGACTGGGAAGGGGGGAAAGGAAGGAGAGAGATGTCATCAGACCACTGGGGGGGGGGAGGAAAGGAGAGAGATGTCAGACAATGGAAATAGGGAGGGAAGGAGAGAGAGATAGGAAGGGAAGAAATGGAAAAGTAGATTTTGAGAAGAAAGCAGAAAAATGGAAATATTAAATGTTAAGTTAATGCCAAAGATGAATACAAGGCAGAAGGTGAAGATGGAGAGAAAAACAATCAGTGGATATGAAGGCCCTGGAAACATAGTTAAAAGCACAGAAAAATAAAGTCACCAGACAACAAAGGTACGGAAAATGTTTTTATTTTCAATATAGTGATTGAAATGTCAGTTTTGAGAATTTATATCTGCTGTGTATATTGTGTGTATATGAAAAATGAATGGAAAAAATTGCATTACAATTAGTAAAGGGTGTGGGATCTGGGGAAGAGCTTGGGTGGGTCTAGGGTGGAGCTTAGTTAGTCTGTGGTTAGGGGTACTCAGTTGATATTTGTTAGACTTCCCTACTGGCACGCCCTACTGGCATTTCAGGGCCTGTCTGGAGGGCCTCTGTGCATGCATGGATGTCAGCGTGATGATGTCATGCATACACGTGATGTCATCACGGCGACATCCACGCACTTCTAGGTGCCTTGAGTCGGGGCCACCACCTTTAGTGTGCCCCTACTTTAGTGTGCCCCTACCGTGTTAAGCTGGTGGATCCAACGTTGTTCTTTTACGTTTAAAGCTGCCTCAATCTTGCACAATATTGCACATTGAGGCAGCTTTAACGTAAAAGAACAACGTTGGATCCACCGGCTTAACACAGTGAATCCGATGGGGTTAAACATGGAAATTGAGTGGTCAACGTTGTTCTGATTCTTCCTGGTTGGTTTTGGGATGTCCCCTTTAAATTCAAACCCTTTAGGGATTGGATAGTAGTAGAGAACGTAAGGGGGTTGGTCTCATGCAAGAAGACCTTTAAATTGAGTTTGTAGAGACGCTGCCGCCATCTTACAGACAAAATTTAGAGCAGGGTGGATGTTAGCGGTTATGGTGAGTAAAGGATACAAAGAAAAATTGTATTTTGTTTTCACAGTAGGATATTAATAGTATGACTTCATTGACACAATATTGTTTTATATACAGCATGGATCCCTGCCGAAGCGGTAGCGAAACATGTCGGGTCCTGCCGCTGTACTACTTGATAAGATAAGTACATACTTAAGAAACACGAAAAAAGTACAGAGAGTTAAAACGATTTATGTTAAGAATTAAAGCTTAGGACCGGTGTGGAGATATACACCCAAGAGCTCTCCGTTTAGAATTCTACAAATAACGGTGGAGGTGGGTGGTTCTGAGGTCCATAACAAGCATGATGTATATCTGAAGTGAAAGAAGAATTAACAGAACACATAGAGTTGTACTCTTGGACATTGAAGAGAGAGAGATAGATTGTTGGTTCCAAGATTAAAGATTCAGCCTACATTTGGTGTTGTCACAGTGGACATTATGGCACAAGAAGGCATAGAGTTTGAAGGTTACTCTGAGGAAGATTTGCAGAAAGTTTTGAGGAGACCAGCTCTCCTGGATGACGAGGAGGAGCATTCCTTAACCAATTCCACTTGGATGGAATTGGAAACTTTATTAAAAAGAGCTGTTAGAGCTGAGTAGCACACTAGTGCAATACCTAAAGAAAGCCATGATCCCAAGAGGGTTGCGAATAATAAAAGAGCCAAGAATGATAACATCAGACAAAACGTTTTTGGATAAATGGACAGGGATTCTCAATAGATGTTCTCGCGATTTAGTGATACTCCTCATAGAAACAACAGAGGCAACTGAGAAGGAGCTATTAATCAAGGTATCGGAGATCGAGGAAGATTTACAGCAGGCCCGAGAGCATGAGAAGTACATAAAGCAGAGAGAGGAGGTGCAAAAAACGATAAAAGAGTTTCGAGAAAGCATTAAACTAACTAAAGTTAAGAAATTAAAACGCGATGAAAAAGAATATCAATTTGATAGAGTTTATACGTGGAATAGAAAATCTGGATTTAACATACAGAAAAAGAAAGTGGCATTTGGAAGCTCATCTGCTGACACGGATGGGCTGAGTGAAGCATCAAGCGAAACATCTGTGGAAAAACCGGGGGAAGGGGCCAGCATCCATCGAGGAGGAAAGACCAGGGGCCGAAGTCAACTACCACAAAAGACGAGGGGACAGTCTCTTCAACCAGGGGTCAAAACCAGAACAGCCCAGAGATGACTGTGGTAAATTTATCCTCCATTGATCTCACTCAGGCTCAAACATCAGTATTACAATTAGGATTAGGTTACGCTTTAGCATTCCCTCCCGATTTCTTTCAGCTAAAGGTGGCGTTTTTTAAATTTATATGCAAAATTCAACTAAAAATCTTTTTCTATTCAGAGGAGGGGAAGTCACAGATCAATCAGGAGGATGAAGATGAGGAGGAAGTAGATATGGGAAAAGCCACCTTGCCCATATGTAAGGTTCGTTCAACATGGATTCCCCTTGGGGTAATGGACCCGGCAACACATATTATTCAGCAGTTAGTAATGAATGAGATGCGATTGATCGAAGAAGAATGGAGGTTCCAAAAGATACCAAAAAATTTGTCAATTCAACATTATGAAGCCCTTCAGGAGTTGAAAACCAATAATGAGATAATCATTCTTAAAGCAGACAAGGGAGGAGCTACAGTGGTCCAGAATTAAAGGGATTACACACAGGAGGCTGCGAGGCAATTACAAGATATGGTAGCATATAAGAAGTTGGATGTGGACCACACACACGCTTTAAGTGAAGAAATAAGAGCATGGGTACTTCAACATTATGAGGAAAAAATGATAACTAAAAAAGAATGTGAGTTCTTGATACAAAAGTACACCAAGAGACCGGGTATATACTTTGTACCTAAAATTTACAAAGGGTTTACCCCTCCTCCAGGACGTCCAATAGTAAATACCCGAGAGTCTATATTGGACCCTTTATCTCAATTCGTGGATTATTTTTTGTGTGTAGAAGCAAGGAAAGTAAAATCATTCTTGAAAGACACGTCTCATTTTGTGAGAAAATTACAGGAATTGCAACCCATTAAGGAGGAGTTTTGGATGGTTACAATGGATGTTGTTTCATTGTATACCCAAATCCCCCAATCCTCTGCTTTGAATATCGTCAAGGAGATTTTGGAAAAACGTGATGCTCCGCAGAGGATTTCCACTGACTTCCTATTACAGTTGGCTCGTTGGGTAATAAAGTCCAACTATTTTGAGTTTCAGGGCCAATTTTTCAATCAAATCCAAGGGGTGGCTATGGGTGCCACTCTGGCACCATCGGTAGCGACCTTATATATGGCCAATTTTGAGGATCAATATGTATACACAGCGAGTTAATTTGAGAAGATTCTGTTATGGACCAGATTCCTAGATGACGTCTTTTTTCTGTGGAAGGGCACGGAGAGTGGATTAAAGGAGTTTGTGGACTATTTAAATTTAAGGGATCCTCAAATCAAGTTTACGTACTTGTATCATCAACAAAAACTTGAATTTTTGGACCTTTTAGTGATCCGCACTCAGGAGAATTTTTCAACCACCATTTTTAGGAAACCAATGTCCCAGAACACTCTGTTGCATTTCTCTAGCCATCACCCAGTTAATTTAAAATTGAACTTACCCATCAGTCAATATTTTAGGTTACGGAGAAATTGTTCAGAAATATATGAATTTAAACATCAGGCTAAGATATTGGAGGATAGATTCCTGGAAAGAGGCTACCCGAGGGGGGCGTTAAAAAAAGCTTATTTGAGATCCCGGTATGCCAACAGGGATTTATTGATTGCAGAAAGGGGAGATAAAGAGGAGGATGAACGCCTCATATGTGTATTACCTTTCTCAGGGGCCACTAAATCGCTCATACATATTATGAGGAAGCATTGGCACATATTGGGGTTACATACTAGTCTGAATGAGTTTCCCATGATAGCTTTTCAGCGAGGCAGGACTATTGGGCAGTTGTTAAATTTCAAAAAGTTCCATGATTATGTGGAAAACAAACAGGGTAGACACCAAGCCTGTGGGAAATGCCAATGGTGTGGGAGCACCATAGAGGGTGAAAGATGGGAGGTTCCGGATAAACATGTATGGATAGAATCCAGATCCAATACAGATTGTAACAGCAGGGGTGTGATCTACATAATCTTATGCCCTTGTGAACTTCTATATATAGGAAGGACTATGAGACCGGTGAAAGTTCGTTTAAATGAACACAAGTCACGTATAAAGAATAGGAAGAGCGAAGCCCCGATGGTTCAACATATGATAGAACATAACCACAGTGTATCGGAATTAAAATGGAGAGTGATTGATGATGTTTGTGAGGGGAGGGTGGGCGGTAACATTGAGGCAGCTTTAAATGTAAAAGAACAACGTTGGATCCACCGGCTTAACAAAGTGGATCTGATGGGGTTAAACATGGAAATTGAGTGGTCAACGTTGTTCTGATTCTTCCTGGTTGGTTTTGGGATGTCCCCTTTAAATTCAGACCCTTTAGGGATTGGATAGTAGTAGAGAACGTAAGGGGGTTGGTCTCATGCAAGAAGACCTTTAAATTGAGTTTGTAGAGACGATGACGCCATCTTGCAGACAAAATTTAGAGCGGGGTGGATGTTAGCGGTTATGGTGAGTAAAGGATACAAAGAAAAATTGTATTTTGTTTTCACAGTAGGATATTAATAGTATGACTTCATTGACACAATATTGTTTTATATACAGCATGGATTCCTGCCGAAGCGGAAGCGAAACATGTCAGGTCCTGCCGCTGTACTACTTGATAAGATAAGTACATACTTAAGAAACACGAAAAAAGTACAGAGAGTTAAAACGATTTATGTTAAGAATTAAAGCTTGGGACCTGTGAGGAGATATACACCCAAGAGCTCTCCGTTTAGAATTCTAAAAATAACGGTGGAGGTGGGTGGTTCTGAGGTCCATAACAAGCATGATGTATATCTGAAGTGAAAGAAGAATTAACAGAACACATAGAGTTGTACTCTTGGACATTGAAGAGAGAGAGATAGATTGTTGGTTCCAAGATTAAAGATTCAGCCTACATTTGGTGTTGTCACAGATATCAAGGGAACATGTTGGGTGCATAATCCACGAACAGCTGGGTATGCAGAAGCTGTTAGCCAAGTAAGTGTCCAAATGTTTAAATGTTGACAAGAAACGACATTGAGTGGACACTTCCAAGTTAATTTTGCTACATTTTCAGCATGTTAGTGCCAACAATTTGGAATGTCTAGTTACTGTTGATGAAACATAGTTACACCACTATGATTCTGAGACAAAACAACAATCCATACAATGACTGTACTCAGGCCAAGGAAATTCCAAGACCCAAAAGTCAGCAGGAAAGGTCATGGCCACAGTGTTCTGGGATCAGGAAGTTGTTGTAATGATTATCTTCTCAGGGGCCAAACAGTTAATGCAGAATACTACTGTAACATGTTATGCCGATTAAAGGAAACATTGAAAGAAAGGGTTTGGGATTTGTATACAGTACTGCCTTTTAGTAGTTATACAACCAAGTTTCAAGTTCAAGTTTAATAGTTCTTTTGATTAATTGCTTAATCATATTTCTAAGCGATGGACAATTTAAAATACATTTAGTGGGAAACAATACAATACAAACTTTAAATAGTAACATTGGGTTTAAAAATTAACTCATCATACTCATAACACAAGGCAAAAAGGGGATGCGAAATACAATTCAATATAGAAAAGCAGAACAAAAAAAGGGAAAAGTACAAGAGGGAAACAAATAAAAGCATAATATAATACAGTAAAATCGCTGGCTTAAGGATTATTAGATTAAGTACCAAAGGCATCCTTAAAAAGAAATGTTTTTAGATTACTTTTGAATTTTCCCAGATCCTGCTCCTTTCATAAATAAATTGGAAGGGCGTTCCAAATCTGTGGGGCTGTTACCGAAAAAATAAATTGCCGTCTTGTATTAATAATCTTAAGCGAAGGAATAGTTAGTAAATTTTGTTCATTAGATCTTAAAGCTCTATTTGGAGAGTATGGAATTAATAATTTATATATAAATGCTGGAGTTTTATTAAGAAGAGACTTGAAGGTGAGCAAGCAGAGTTTATATGTTATCCGATGAATAACTGGAAGCCAATGCGCGTTTTTTAGAAGAGGTATAACATGATCAAACTTTCTAGATTTGGTTATAAGTTTAATGGAAACATTTTGAATGATTTGAAGACGTTTAATTTCATTCAACGATATTCCCTTGAAGAGAGCATTACAATAGTCTATTTTAGAAATCACCAAAGAGTGAATAAGAATATTAAGTGATTTTGGACATAGAAATTTTGAAATTGATCGAATCTTACGTAATCTATAAAAGGTAGTTTTAACAATATTACTGATGTGATCATGAAAATTCAGTTTATTGTCAAAAATCACCCCTAAAATTTTTATATTGTTAACTAATTGCAGGGGGACATTTTTTATAGTAATAGGAACAATAAGAGAGAAACTCTCTTTCCATGGGAAAAGCATCACGTTAGTTTTTTTAATGTTAAGTGCCAGTCTGTTTGTGTTCAGCCAATGATAAACTTGATCAAGTTTCTTACTAATCTCTAAGATATCAGAGATTTTATTAGTATCTATTGGATGCAAGAGCTGGATATCATCTGCATAGGCAAAAACTTGAAAACCCACGGATTGACATAAGGTCATTAGAGGGGCAAGAAAAATATTAAATAATAATGGAGAAAGAATAGACCCTTGAGGAACCCCATGTGTAGTTAATGAAGATTTTGATGTTGAGTCTTTGAAGAAAACAGTAGAAGTACGATCTGTGAGATATGATACAAACCAAGAGAGAACTTGGTCTGTAATACCAATAGATTGAAGTCTGTCAAGAAGAAGTTAGTGATCGATTGTATTGAAAGCTGCAGAAAGATCAATAGAGATTAACAGAGTCGATTGGTGGTGATCTAGAAAGTATTGAATAGAGGTGGTCATTCCAATCAATGAATGTTCAGTACTGTGGTGATGTCTAAAACAGTTTAAATACAGATACTTCAAGCATTTTCCCTATCTGTCACAGTGGGCTCATAATCTATCTAGTGTACCTGGGGCAGTGAAAGATTAAGTGACTTGCCCAAGGTCATAGGGAGCAGCATGGGGTTTGAACCCATAACCTCAAGGTGCTGAGGCTGTAACTCTAACCACTATGCCACACTCTCCTCTCTTCCTTAAGTACCTTAAAACTGATGGTGTTTCTTGACAATTTTCTGCCTACTTAGTGTGCTATGAAATTTTTTTAAAAGGTTGAAAATCACTGCTCTAAATCTAGATATGCAAGTTGAAACAAGAATATAAGTGTACCCGTGGTACAGGCAATAGCCAAATGTGGCCTTGTTGGGTATTCTCTGATTGTCACCATACTGCTACCTCCTGTATCTATTGTCCTCTGGAATGACTTCATCTTCTTTATATCCTTTTGAAGATAAGGTCTAGGAATTGGTACAACTTTCACTATCGAGTGATCTCAACAGCACAGATGTTCTTATTATTTAATCTACAAGCCTGCCTATAGGACCTATATGGACCCCTGAGGAACACAATAGTGTCAAAACACGGACCATGTTGGGTCCAATTGTTTCCAGTGGTTCAGGCCCTAGATTTTTTTTATGTTGATTACCGTATTTTCACGTAGATAACGCGCACCCGTGTAAAACGCGCACACGGGTATAGCGCGCGAAAAACACAAATCTATGTACAGAAATTTTTATATACCGCGCACACCCGTATACCGCGCATGCTGCCCGACTCTCCCGTCGCCGCCCGACTCTCCTTTCGCCAGCCCCGACTCTCCTCTGGCCACCCCGTCTCTCCTTTCGCCCGCCCCGACTCTCCTCTCCCCCTTGAAGTCTTGTCCCCACCCTGAAAGCCTGATGGGGGCGGGGCCTTGGGCACATGGTCGGATTAGGCCCATGTGCCTCAGGCCCCGCCCCCAGGTGGGACCTAAGGCTCCCGGGCCTATTCTGATTGGCCCAGGCACCTTAGGCCCCACCAGTAGGCGGAGCTTTGGGACGGATGGGCCAATCCGGCCTCATTCCGTCGTTGGCTGCCTGCCGGACAGGCGAGTTTGACTCCCATCTGTCCGGCCAACTACACAAAGGTACGGGGAAGGGGGGTGGGGGTGTCGTGGGGGTCGGCCAGGGGGGTCGCGGGTCGGCTGGGGGGGGCAGTCGGATGTTCTTGGGGGGGCGGTCGTTGTGGGGAGGGGGGTTTGCGTCGAGGGCAGGAGGGCCTGGGATCCCTCCTGCCCGTAATGTAGTGCGGGGTGGGGGTAGGGGGTCGCCGTGGCCAGGAGGGTTTGAGCTCCCTCCTGGCCCGAACAACTAGGGGGGGGGGGTTCGCCAGGGCCAGGAGGACTTGGGCTCCCTCCTGGCTCGATATTGTCGGTGAGTTGGGGAGTCGGCGGGGCAAGAGGGCTTGGGCTCCCTTTTGCCCTGATCGTGTCGGGGAGTCGGGGGGGCAAGAGGGCTTGAGTTCCCTCTTGCCCCGATCGTGTCGGGGGTGCTGCGGTTGGCTGGGGCAAGAGGGCTTGAGCTCCCTCTTGCCCCGATCGTATCGGGTGTCGGGACCGCCAAGAGGAAGCAGCAGGACACCGGTAGGAGCTTGTACATGATGGGGGGGTCGGGAGGCTGTGGGGGTGCGGGTGCGGGTGGGAGTGCGTGCGAGTGGTCCTTCGGGGTGGGGGTGCGTGCGAGCGGTCCTTCGGGGTGGGGGTGCGTGCGAGCGGTCCTTCGGGGTGGGGGTGCGAGCGGTCCTGCGGGGGGGTGAATCGGACGTCGGGGGGGGGAACTATGTAAAAAAAAATTTGTACAACGCGCTCACGCGTATAACGTGCGAGGGTATGCGCGGTACGTAAAAACCACGTATAACGCGCGCGTTATATGCGAGAAAATACGGTACTTATTTGCTCTAATAAAGTCATCTTGGACATCAACTCTCCACAGGTACTTTTGTTTAAGGTCTAGGAATTGCACATGTGAGAGCCACTGAAAAAATTCTCAGCCCAACCAACAAAGTTGGGTCAATCTCAGTCAAGGGCTATATACTTAGGCCCAGTGATTTTGTTCTGTATTTTTCTGACAAAACTAAAAAAAAAAACCCTGAAAATCACTGGACTAAGGGCCTGATTGGGGACATGGTACCTGCCACAACAGGAGCCTGCAAAACAGCCACCTGCCATGTCCAAAATCACTTAAAAAAATTAAAACAAAAGTGCCTTAAATGTAGACCAGCATTTTAAAGGCCTACATTTAAGCTGCTGGTCTTGCAACTACGGAGGCGCCTAACTTCGGGATGCCATTTGGAAAATTTGTCCCTAAGCATATAGCCCTTGATGGAGACTTATCCAATTTTGTTGGTTAGGCTGAGAACTTTTCAGCGGTCCTTCATAGTAGTAGTATTTCAACTGAAGTCTCAACAGAGACTTATACAGAGGAACTATCAATTCCTTTTTCCTACAGGCCATTCCTCTCCTTATACAACCAGTCATCCTTTTGGCTTTTCCTATTGCCTTTTACATGTTTGGTCACAATAAGATGATCAAATACATTCATAGAAGAATTTCACACACATACACACCCCTTATTCTGCTATTCTTCTGGCAGCCAAACACAAAGCCCTGTATTTTCTAGTATTAAATATTAGCTGCCACACTGGACCATTACTCTTTGTTATATCCCTTTTCATAAGAACATAAGAATAGCCATACTGGGTCAGACCAGTGGTCCATCTAGCTCAATACCCTGTGTTCAGAGTGGCCAACCCAGTTCCAAGTACCTGGCAGAAACCCAAATAGTAGTAACATTCTATGCTACCGATCTCAGGACATGCTTATTCCACACCTTTCAGGGTATTTTCATACTTTCTTAAAATTCCATTTCATTTAGCCACAATGAAATCCAGAACATCAAAGTTTTGCTCCTATGTTTTTAATTTTAGGGTACTCTGTGCCAAATACAAGAACATTGTAATCTACTTTGTTAGAAATTTGCTTAGTTTTTGCAAGTATGTCTAGGATAATTTGTGAGTAAGTTTCCTATAAATGTAATTTCACACATCAGGCATGCCCTAATTGTTCTGCCAGTTTTGGGGGGGATTGTGGTGTTTGCATAAATCGTTATATCATTAGATTAAATTGTAGTCACTGTTCTCAAAAGCAAATCTACAGAAACAGTTGCTTCAATCAGCAGTTTGTGGCTATACTGCAAAACACACATGTTGCTGAGCTGGTAGCTAGAAAACAAATGTTATATTATATCTTATAAGACTAGATTTGCAGCACTACTACTTTTTTGCCAGAATTTGTGGATTTTTTTTTTTTTTTAAAGTGTCATTATCTCTTTTTATGACTGAACATGGAAGTACTTTCTGAACTCAAAACTACTTAATTTAACATAATAAATAAAATTTGATTGCAATTAGGTATTCACTCAAGGTAAAGTTAGCGCTTTCTTCAGTGGCGTACCTAGCATATGTGACACCCGGGGCCCATCATTTTTTGACACCCCCCCCCCCCATCTATATCAAAAATATGATTTTTAGTAACAATCCACATATCGCACAACAAGAGTGTACCTAGGAAAAGGCAGCATCTTAAACACTGCAGTGAGCACTAGAACACCAACACATACATTGTAAAACTAAACAAGCCAGATCCTACAGAGTCAATTGATCCTGCAGTCAATGCCAACTGAAAACTATGTCCTTTTCATACACACAGAACAGAGATATACCCTCGCCCAATATGGAATAATCACAAACTAAAAATAGAAATATGTAGACAAAAGTTAAACTGAACCGCCAAGAAACCAGACGCATACAATGCAACACCACAAAAACAGTGACACATGTCACCTAATACTGTGCAAAATATAAAGACAGTAGATGTAAATTTGAAAAAACTGATACATAACATTCACCACTTTACAAATTAACAAATAAAAATAAAACAAATAATGAGAAATAAGAAAATATCATTTAATTGGACTAATCCATTTTTCAATTAGCTTTCAGAGGCCAAATCTTTCTTTAGAACAGTACAGTATACTGCTGTTATGGTATCCTGTCCTGACCTGAGGAAAGGGGTTTAGTCCAAAAAAGTGCCTTATTTCCATTTCCTATTTATAAACTTTTATCAATACAGTTACAATACTACTTGATTCTAAGTAAAGCAACAACAAAAAAATCTTTCTACCTTTTGTCATTTCTGCTTTAATCATCTTCTCTTTGCTCTCTTCTTTCTATTCAGCGCTTGTCCTCTCTCCCTTCCATGCAACATCTGCCCTCTCTTTGCCCCTTCCACCCAGCTTCTGCCCTCTCTCTCTACCCCTTCCATCTACTGCCCACATTCTCTCTGCCCCTTCCATCTACTGTCCACCCTCTCTCTCTTCCATATGGCATCTTCCCTCTTTCTATGTCCCTTCAATAAACTGTATATCCGGGGTCCCTTCTCTCCTTTGCACATGACTCATTTCAGCTTCACCCCCTCTCCATTTTTCTGTCTCCACCCCCTCCCCTATGCTTTGGCATCTCTCTCTTTCTCTTCTCCTTTCCTTCCTTCCTTCCCACTCCACACCATGGTGTGGTATCTCTATCTCTATCTCCTTCCCTTCCCTCCCCCCATGCCATGGCATCTTTTCCTCCCCCTCCATGGTCTGGTATCTCCTTTCTTTCCATCCCTACCATGGACTTGGCGTCTCTGGTTCCTCTCCCTTGTCTTCCTTCTCTCTCCCCAATTGGGAGCAGCAGCAGCATTTCTCTCAACCCTTCCCTGTGCAGCAGTAGCATTTCTCTCCCCCCCCTTCCCTGTGCAGCAGGAACATCTCTTCCCTGCCCAGCATCTCTGACCAGTTCCCCTGCTCAAAGCAGCGGGTGTCTACACCTCACATGATCCGCGGCTGCATTGGAAGCCTTTTCTCTGACATCGTGACATCAGAGGGAACGCTTCTGACGCAGCCGCGGCTTGCGTGAGGAGCCAACACCCACAGCTTTGAGCAGGGGAGCCGGCCAGAAGTGAAACAACCACCGGAGAGAGCACAAGCTGGGACGGACACCACTGTTTATGGAAGGGATGCCCACACTTTTTGGGCTTGTGAGCTACTTTTAAAATGACCAAGTCAAAATGATCTACCAACAATAAAATTTAAAAAAAACACAAAGCACACTGTACGCAGAGAAAATGTTAATTATCATTTATATTCGGGGGGGGGGTTCAAAGAGGTCAAGGCAGATGACTCTATGCAATGTTACCTCAGTAACAACTATACAAAAATAGACAAATACCCCCGTCCTTTTTACTAAACCGCGATAGTGGTTTTTAGTGCAGGGAGCTGTGCTGAATGCCCTGCGCTGCTCTCGATGCTCATAGGCTCCCTGCGCTAAAAACCGCTATTGCGGTTTAGTAAAAGGGGGCCATAGTGCAAAATATAGACAGCAGATATAAATTCTCAAAATGGACACATTTTGATCACTAAATTGAAAATAAAATCATTTTTCCTATCTTTTTGTCTGGTGATTTCATGAGTCTCTGGTCCTTCTTCTTTCTCCTCCAGGCCCCCCCTCTTTATTTCTCTCTCCCCCTGACCCCCCTCTTTCTTTCTGCCTTTCTTTCTCTCTCCCCCTGACCCCCTCTTTATTTCTGCCTTTCTTTCTCTCTCCCCCTGACCCCCTCTTTATTTCTGCCTTTCTTTCTCTCTCCCCCTGGTCCCCCTCTTTATTTTTGCCTTTCTTTTTCTCTCCCCCTGGCCCCCCTCTTTCTTTCTGCCTTACTTTCTCTCTCCCCCGACCCCCTCTTTATTTCTGCCTTTCTTTCTCTCTCCCCCTAGTCCCCACAAAGCCATCGTGCCAATTTCTCCACTTCCACAATTCTTTCTCCTCACCCCCAAGCCAGCAGCCGATTTCTCCCTGCTCCTTCCTCGAGCCAGGCCCGGCACGTACAAGTGTCGGGCCCACAAAAGTCTTCACTTCCGGGGTCAGTTCTAATGGGGAAGAAGTTGCCGGCCAGCCAGACAGCGATTGGATGGCCCAGAACTTACCCTCCAACGTTAGAATTGATGCCGGAGGGGAGTCTTGTGGGCCCTGCACTTCTTCCCCGCCCACCAGCCCGCCTCACTTTTTGTCTCCACCTACCATGCAGTTGCCGGCCAGCTGGGTTAAGGAGTGACTCTGCGGGGGAGCCGGTGCCGGGATGCGGTGGTGAGACAGAGCAGCGGCAGAATAGGGAGGGTGGCCGGCTGTGCACCCCCTTGGGGCGTGCACCCAGGGCGGACCACTCCCCCCCCCTTGGTATGCCACTGGATTTCTTACATTCTAGGGCACAGCAGGGATTCTGAGCAGAATGACAGGGTGTTTCACTACCTCTTCCATAATACAAGCAAATCACTCTTAAAAATGAACCAGATAGGTGCTATATATGTATGAGAGTGGTTTGAAAAGTTTGGTAAAAAAGGAAGTTAAACAACATAGAGGGGCATTTTCGATAATTCATCTAAGTCTAACTTTGTGCGTTTACTGCTTGATGTCCAAAGTCAGATATGACTATTTTTGAATTTCCTGGATGTCCAAATATTTTTTCCAAAAATTGCCTACTTGGATGTCTTGGCCGACAAGACATCTAACTTTCCCCCTCTTTTACTAAGGCGCGCTAGCCGATTTAGCACGCGCTAAATGCTAATGTGCCCAGAGGGCATGTTAGGACAGAGTACAGTATTGGGTTTCAAGAAAGGATTAAATGTTTTCCTGAAGGAAAAGGGTAAAGAAGGGTATAGATAGAGGATTAATATGCAGGTCCTGGACCTGATGGACCGCCGCGTGAGCCGACTGCTGGACTTGATGGACCTCTGGTCTGACCCAGCAGAGGCACTGCTTATGTTCTTATTATATTCTATGGTTGTGTTAACATTTAGCGCGTCTTAGTAAAAGGACCCCTTTATGTGGCATTTTCGACCACAGATATGTCCAAGCTCTAAGCAACCAAATGTAGACCATTTGAATGTGGGAGGGGTCAGCATTATAATAGACTGGCCACACAGACATACTTACAGAGCAGTGGGGCACTTTAGAGGGCACTGCTGTGAGCTTCACATAAAGGGTGCCAGATGTACATCTCACCAAAATCCCCTTATAATTTAGGGTGAGCTCTCCAAAACTCTCCCAAAACCTACTATACCCACTTGTCTTCCACCCTAATAGCCCTAGTGGCTTCAAATGACATCTATATGGAAGTAGAGTAGGATTTTGGTGGCCTCACCCTGTCCACCATAAATGTAGTGGTTAGAGGTTTTATGGGCCTGGGTCCTCCTCTCTATGGTTCACTAGCCCATCCACCAGGCTACTTAAGACACGTGTGATGCTGTACTAGGTTTTCCCATACCAGATGATGCAGTTCTACACACAGGTATGCACTCTGTAAATAGGATATTTGGGGGGTGGGAGGGTGTCTATGAGCATTAGGGGAGTGGGGGGTGTCATACCTTAATGTATGCAGTGATCATCTGGTCAGCTTGGGCACTTTTGGGCCACTTAGACACCTAGAGTTAGACTTGTTTTAGATGCATCTAAGTTCCATTTAGGACATCCTAGGAAAGCTTTAATTATCGCTGCAGGGCATCCAGGTCTAAGCCCGCCTGATGCCTGCCCATCACGCCCCTTTGAGCTCTAGATGCATAGCAGCTTAAAAGTCCTCCTGGATGTCCAGAAAGTTGGTTTCAAAAATCGGCACTTGAACTACGTGGCTATTAGGACATCCAAGTGCTAACTTAGGCAGGTTTTTGGACATCTGGATGTTTTAATTAGAAGCCCCGTAGTCTACATCAAGGGCTATATACTTAGGCCAGTGAGTTTCCCATTTTTTTTCATATTGTAGGAAAACTAGCTCACAAAAAAATGGGAAACCCGCTAGACTAAGGGGCTCATAATCAAAATACAGTGGAACCTCGGTTTGCGAGTAACCCGGTTTGCGAGTGTTTTGCAAGACGAGCAAAACACTCAGCAAACTTTTGCCTCGCAAACCAAGCATGTTCCGATATGCGAGCACCTCCCCTCTCTAACCGGCATTGCACCCCCTGAACCGGCATCGCAACCCTCTGCCCCCGCGAACGCTCCCCCAGAGGCAAGAGGCGGGAGCTTGCTTTCACTCTCACAACCAGCAGAAGGGGTAAGGAGCGTGTTTGAGAGGAAGGGCGGGCGGATGCCACTTTCAGCACGGGGGTGCGATGTGGTTCTCACGGGGGGGGGGTGTTCGCAGGGGGGGTTTGCGATGCTGGTTCGGGGGGTGCGATGCCGGTTAGAGCGGGGGGAAGGTGGTGATGGAGCAGCGCCGGTAGCCTCGGGTGGGGGGGGGGGTTTGGTGGAACGAATCAGAGCGAGTTTCCATTCATTCCTATGGGGAAACTCGCTTTGATATATGAGTAACTTGATTTACGAGCATGCTTCTGGAACAAATTATGCTCATAAACTAAGGTTCCACTGTATAATCCTGGTGGCAAGATCCCATTATAGAATTGGCCAGTAGCATAGCCAGACGTTTATTTCTGGGAGGACCCAAGGTTGCATGGGTAGAACCACACATTTCCTCTATTTATTTGGATTTATTAGCCACCTTTATGAAGAGATTCACCCAAGGTAGTGGACAGCAAGTACAGTTCAACATAAAATTTACAATTTCAGTAACAGCATAACAATAGTAAAATGACATAAATACAATAAATGAGGTAAACAAAATCAGCAAGTTGAAACAATAATAGGACCACCAATGCCAGTACAATGTACTATAGGATAGAATAATCATTAATTCCCTGCCCCATAGAGCAGGGATGTCAAACTCAAATCACATAAGGGACCGAAATCTAAAACGCAGGCTAAGTCGTGGGCTGGATTTTTTATTAAGATACTTGCCCCATCCTTTGCTGATGCGCAGTGTGGGCCCCAGCACCGGTGGCAGCTCCAATGCTCACAGGACTTCTGTGAGCATCGGATCAATGGCCAGCACCGGCACCAAAACCCACGCTGCGCGCCAGCAAAGGAGGGGATTAGTCTTAGTAGAAGTATAGGGATGCAACCGCTCCAATCCCACACTGGCTTCAAAATAAATAAAACAGACTTTTCCTCTCTTTTAGGTCCTAGTTCACGCTTGCTGTGTAACACCAGCTCTGGCAGGATACATATTTTAAATCTGACATATTGCAATCTCAAAATAGAAAATAAAATTATTTTTTCTACCTTTTGTTGTCTGGTCATTATTCAAATCATGTTGTGGTCCCAGGCTCTGGTTGTCTTCTGATAACTCGCTTGCCAGGATCTCCTTCTTTCTTCTTCCCTTACGTTTCCCTACCTTCCCCCGGAGGTCTGGCATTTTTCCTTTTGGCCGGAGATTTAGCCCTCTGTTCCTTCCCTCCCTCCATCCCGGCTTCCTGGTCTCACATTAAAGCAGCCTGCAGAGGATCACCAGTCAACTGTAGCGATCCTAGCAGGCTGCCGTCGGCACGTTCCCTCTGCCAAAGTCCCACCCCTCCTCTGAACATGCTGCTGAGGCTAAAGCAGCCTGCTAGGATCGCTACAGCTGACCGCGATCCTCTGCAGGCTGCTTTAATGTGAGACCAGGAAGCCACGTGAACCTTCAGCTGATGTGGTGCTTGTACCGACAGGCCAGCTTAAGTGCAAATTTGAAATTGTCTGGCGGGCCAAATTTTATTATACCGCAGGCCAGAGGTTGACATGTCTGCTTTAAACACTGACATCGCTGAACAAATTAGATCCAGATATTCTGTTCCAGGCTATATCCAACCACCGCCACTTAAGATCCAGGTCATTGACAGTGTCTAGATAAAGATGCGAATGATATTCAGAGCCGTACCCATATAACTAACCAGGCAAAGTTAGGACTGCCTTTTATCTATGCAAGTACTAGCATATTGTTGGTGTTCTCATAACACCTGGTTTGACCCTGGATTGCCCCAGCACTAACCAGAATGCAACAATAATTAGAGTTGATTTCAGTTAGGTACTGCTGAATATTGGCTTCTGGCCAGCTCAGCATGGTTTAAGCAGACAGTAACATCTCATGCCTACAGGAACCATATTGAATAATGATCCCAAGATATAGTATAGAGAAATAGACAGGTAGATACATTGCTGTGAAAAATTTTGCATCACCTTGTCATAAAACTAATTTTCTAGGATTGTGTGCCAGTATGGCAAATTTTTTTCCAGAATTCCAAGACAATGTATATGTTTACTATCAAAATTCAATAATGTATTCTTTCTGACTATAAATGTCTATCAGAATGTCAACTATGATAATAAGTACGCCAGGGGGAATTGTCTTTAATGCTGTTGTGTTCAGTACAAAAGCATGTATCAGAACTGCAATTAAATAATGCAACTATTTGGCACATTGATATTAATCTTATCTAGGAATTAATTTTTATTTGTTGTGGCCCTGCAAAGAGCCATTTGAACAGTTTTGATTTCTAATACTTTGTTCTTTTTTATTAGTCAGCATCTCTCTGGCTGGAGTGCACCAGCTTCAGAAGTTGCTCCTGAATGATGACACAGTTCCAAGCAGGAATAAGAGACTCAGTGACTTTTGCTCATTGGCTATATTTTAGCTGTTTCCAATGACATCTTATACCATAAATTCTGAATTGGATTGAGATCTGCAAACTGTGCTAGTCATTCATTTGTCTTCACTAGGTTCTTTTTCTTCCAGTTTGCCACCGTTTTTATTCGATGGCATGGAGCATTGCCATTTTGGATGAAGTAATGTCTGGAAAACAACTACTAAGCTGATGGTAGCACATACTTAGTGAGGATTTCTTTTTTTCTTAATTATTTACAGTATTTATAGATTATGCAATTTTACATACAAGCAGGTACTTGTTCAAAGAAAAAAGAACTAAATATATAAAGAAAATGTGAAAAACAAGCATGCATTTCACTTATAGGAAATGAGGTCTTAATTAGACCACCATAGAGGGGCAGAAAAAATAGTAAAAAATAAATAAATAAATAAACTGGAGGATATATGCAACATACCGGAGGCCGACAGGCAGTGCTCCCTCTAAGCGGGCGGGTGGTGTGAGCAAAATTTTTTCCCCGTGCGCTAAAAATATCGGGCGCCAGCGCCAACTCACCCGATTCTCCTCTCGCCGCGGCCTGCCATCTCTGTACGCCGTGCTCTGTGACGTGACATTGTGCGCTGCGAGGCAATATTTTGTGCGCCAGCGCACGCCAGCGCAGCTTAGAGGGAACACTGCCGACAGGCTATATCTAGAAAACGAAGACAGGAAACTAACTGGGTTGACGGTCAGTCTAGAAGAGGTATACAGGCAGATTGACAGGCTTAAAAATTACAAATCCCCGGGACCAGATGGCATCCATCCGAGGGTAATCAAGGAACTGAAAGGGGTTATAGCTGAACTGGTTAAACTAATAAACAATCTGTCGATCAAATCGGGAAGGATTCCGGAAGACTGGAAAGTGGCGAATGTTATGTCGATCTTCAAGAAAGGTTTGAGGGGAGATCCAGGAAACTACAAGCCGGTAAGTCTGACCTTGGTACCGGGAAAGATGGTAGAGGCGCTGATAAAGGATCGCATCGTTGACCACCTTGACGAACAAAGTCTGATGAGAACCAGCCAGCCTAGCTTCAGCAAAGGAAGATCTTGCTTGACAAACTTGCTGCACTTTTTCGAGGGAGTTAACAGGCAGATAGATAAAGGTGACCCAGTCGACATTGTATATCTGGATTTTCAGAAGGCGTTTGACAAGGTCCCGCAAGAACGACTACTTCAAAAAATTGCGAGCCATGGGATTGAGGGTGAAATACACATCTGGATCAAAAACTGATTGGCAGATAGAAAACAAAGAGTGGGGTAAATGGGCAATACTCAAACTGGAAAAGCATCACCAGTGGAGTGCCGCAGGGTTTGGTGCTTGGGCCTGTGGTCTTCAACATATTTATAAACGACCTGGAAATTGGAACGACGAGCGAGGTGATTAAATTTGCAGATGATAAGAAGTTATTCAGAGTAGTGAAGACGCAGAAGGATTGCAAAGACCTGCAACAGGACATAAACACGCTCGAGAAATGGGCTGCGACATGGCAAATGAAGTTTAATGTAGACAAGAGTAAGGTGATGCATGTTGGTAACAAAAATCTTATACACGAATACAGGATGTCTGGTGCAGTACTCAGAGAGACACCCCAGGAAAGAGACTTGGGAGTACTGGTCGACAAGTTGATGAAGCCGTCTGCACAATGCTCAGTGGCAGCGAAAAGGGCAAACAGAATGCTTGGAATGATTAAGGGGATCATGAACATGGTATGCCCTCACCTGGAATACTGCATCAAGCACTGGTCACCGTACTTGAAGAAGGACACAGTACTACTTGAAAGGGTCCAGAGAAGAGCAACTAAAATGTTTAAGGGGCTGGAGGGGTTGTCGTACAGTGAGAGATTAGAGAAACTGGGCCTCTTCTCCCTTGAAAAGAGGAGACTGAGAGGGGACATGATTGAAACCTTCAAGATAATGAAGGGAATAGACTTAGTAGATAAAGACAGGTTAGACAACGAACTATCTAATTTTTGCAACCTAACAGGGGTCCACAACGCTCTATGCAACAGAAAAAAACAAGTTTGTCTCATAGATGCTGACACCGTACATTTCATCCTCCAAGACCAAATTCGTGGCCATTGAGATGCAGTAATTTCATGCTTAATCTCAATACTCCAAATATCTCTTAAACCAGTTTTTAATTTCTTTTTAGTAAATCCACTTAACACTTTGATACTGTGATATTTGGTATGGAAATGAGAGCAAAAAGTCAGATTTCTGCAAATAACAATAAATTATTACTTATAATGACTGGTGTTGCCATTCAGCAAATTACATATAATTGGAAGGATTGGAGGAGATTAAATTATAACTTCTGGTGGAACTCTTTATGCCATATCTATAAAATGGAAAGGTTTATTGCATTACATCGGGGATATTTTTTTTTTTTTTTTTAAGTTCAATTTCTTTTATTATTTCAAGCAAAATACAGTTAAAAAAGAACCATATATAGCATGAATAATGAGAAAAAAAGAAAGAAAAGCTAACATTACAGAACTGTATCACAAATAAGATGCTTGATCACAAACATATTGACAAATCAAGTAGATATATGTTGCAAAAGGGAAAGTATAGATGCCCAAAAGTACGGTAATCATATCTCAGTCAGAAGAGGGCCCCAAATTTTGTTAAAAACAGGTATAGAGTTTGATTTTTCAGCGGCAACTTTTTCAAATTTGACAAATAAACATACTGTATTCCACCAGATATTAGAGTCCAAGGTGGAAGAGTCTTTCCAGTTAGCTAGAACAGGTTTAATCGCCAATTGTAGCAGACAGGACAATAACCTGGATTGGTGGATATCAAGATCATCTGATAACACAGCTGAACCAAATATAACAATTGGAAAAGAAAGTGCAGATGAAATAGGTAAAATATCACATATAATTGACCACACTTGCGACCAGTAAGACCTGACATTTGGGCAGTGATATAGCATGTGATCAAGGGTGCCCACATTAATGGAACAGGACCAGCATTTATTCGAGTGTTTACTGTCAATTTTTGACAGTCTATGTGGGGTCCAATACGCCCTATGTAGGATGAAAAACATCATTTGTGCTATTGATGAGGATTTGAGAGACTTTCTAGCAGTTAACCATATATGTTCCCAAGTAATGGGTGTGAATACAACATTAATATCATGACTCCAGACGTCATGTAGTGACCTACAAGATGAGAATTTATGATTCCGTAGAATACGGTACCATGCAGAGGCCTCCTTCTTTTCACCGCTGTATGTTGAACACCAAAGACACAGTGTAGGAGCAACATGTGTCAGAGTTTTAAGTAAGTGGCTAGAAGAGATACAGTGATGTAGTTGCAACCAGCGGAAGAAATGATTTGCAGGTATATTGTGTTTTGCTTGCAAGGTAGTGAATGATAGTGGTTTGGAGTCTTCCATTAGTTGATGAACATGCCATACGCCCAGTTTGATCCATGATTGCCATTCAATGTATTGGCCCTGAATCATTATATGTGGATTGTTCCATATAGATGAGTGGGTCGTCGAGTTCCATCTAATGTCAGCTGATTCATCCAAGATCTGTATCGCTTTCCTGGTGGAAGAGATGATGACGTTATGCTTGATTTTAGCAGAAGGATTTGTAAAGGGTAAGAGGCGCAGATGATATTCAGAAAGAAAGGCTCTTTCGAAAAGAAGCCATGCAGGAGGACGCAGTATTGGACACTCCACTATCCATTTAGAGCCTTGTCTGGACAGGAATGCTAAGTGGTATTCGTAATAGCTTGGAAAATTCACACCTCCACATTCCTTGGACATTTTCAGTTTTTTTAGAGCGATGCGAGGTGTTTTTTGATTCCAAAGAAATTTGACCAATATTGATTCCAGTCGGGTATAAACACTCGATGAGAATAAAAACGGAATCATCGAGAGAATATAATTTATCTTAGGGGCCAAAATCATTTTGATGGTGTCCAATCTGCCCCACCAGGACAATTTAAGTGGAGACCAACGCTCAGTCAATGTTTTGGCGGTGTGAAGCAACAGATCCTCATTAAGGCTACTAGTATCCTCTAGAGTTGGGCCAAAAAACAATCCCAGGTATTTCAGTTTCTGAGACGTTAGTTTAACCCCATGATGTTTCAGGGAGTCATGACACACAGCACTGTTAAGAGGCATGAGTTCTGTTTTTGAAATATTAAGCTTGTATCCAGAAACCCTAGCATATGACTCAATGGTATTAAAAATGTTGCTGAGAGATTCAGGCTCTGAATACAGCAAGATATCGTCTGCGTACGCAGAAAGTTTCACCTGAAAGGTCCCGTAATGAAAACCTATGATGTGTGCGTTTGATCTGATAGCAATAAGCAGTGGTTCCAAAATTATGTTAAACAATAAAGGTGAAAGAGGGCAGCCTTGTCTGGTCCCTCGAGATGGACGGAAAGCCCTCGATAAAGAGTTATTGATCCTTAGGTTGGTTGATGGATTGGCATAGAGAATCCGAACCATTTTTATAAAATCCATATGGAATCCAAACCAACGCAGCACGTGGAATAAAAAGGACCATTCCGCACGGTCAAAGGCTTTTTCCGCATCTAAAGCCATAGCCACCAATGGGTCCGTAGAGTGCTGAACTTGATTGATAATATGAGAGAAGAGTCTGGTATTATCCGAGGAGAGGCGACCAGACATGAAGCCACATTGATCAGTGTGTATCACTGTGGGTAGTACCGCTTGCAACCGCATTGCCAAGACTTTAGCAAAAATCTTCGCGTCTAAATTAATCAGTGATAGAGGTCTATAGCTCCTTACATCCAAAGGATCCTTTTCTGGCTTCAGTAGAACTATTATTGTGGCTTCAGTGAATGTTCCTCTGATATCTCCAGTAGCAATGAGGTAATCAAAAAATTTCAATAAAGTCGGAATCAACAGATCTTGAAATGCGAGGTAAAACTCAACTGTGAGACCATCAGGTCCAGGAGCTTTCTTTGTAGCCATTGAAAGTAAGGCTTCTCTTATCTGTGATTCATGCACAGGTGCCGATAACATGTCATTGTCCTTAGATGTAATAGTAGAATGTGGTAAATTAGCTAGAAAAGGCTCAAACAAGAGAGGGTCAAGCACATCAGAAGTGTATAGATCAGTATAAAATTTCCTGAACTGGGAGCAGATGTCATCAGTATTAGTCCAGAGATTGCCCATATCATCTTTAATAGCTGGAATCGTAGTCCGTTCCGATCTGACCTTCACATACTCAGCAAGTTGATGTCCACATTTATTGACCGTTGAATAGTAATGAGCCGTCTTCATGAATACCTCCTTGGCCGCAGCCGAACTGAGTAGTAAATTATACTCAAAACGTAATTTCCTAAGAGATGACAAGGAGTCTGCATCCCGTAAATGAAGCATGTGATAGTTTTCCGCCTGTTTCAGTTTCTTTTGTAAAGTAGATTCTTGATCAGTGAGAAGTTTTTTCCGACGTGCTGTGTAGGAAATGATCATACCTCGTATGAAGGCTTTGAAACAGTCCCAGGTAGTTACCCAAGAGGTATCCTCCGGATTATTTAATTCAAAGAAATTTGAGATGTGACTCCGAATTTCAAGCAAAAAAGTGTCGTCGGTCACCAGATTAGAATTGAATCTCCATGCACCTTTGTTGATGGGAGTGCCCAGATCTTGGAGAGTAAGGAGTAGAGGTGCATGGTCCGATACAGCTATCTCACCTATCGTCGCTGTAGTGACTTTCGACATTAGAACATAGCTGATCAAAAAGAAATCTATTCTAGAATAAGATGCATGAGGTGCAGAGAAAAAAGTGTAGTCCGTGTCCGACTGATGCAAGGTCCTCCAGGGATCTCCCAACTTAAACTGAGTCTGTAGGTCTTGAAGTTTAAACCATGATCTAGATTTCCGGTAGGGCACAGTAGATTTTCGGTCTATAAGCGGATTCAGTATTAAATTGAAGTCGCCGCCTATGATAACACGGGAATCTCCAACCGATGTGATCTCAGTAGCCAAAGCATCAAAGAAAGCAGGGCAGTCTACATTAGGTGCATAGATGTTGAATATGGAAATAAAGTCTCCATTGAGTTTAAGATGAACTCTGAGCCTCCTGCCTTCCATATCAGCAGCGTGAGATAAGATGGCAAAATCTGGTCTTCGGCGAATAAAGGTAGCTACTCCACCCTTTTTGTTGACTGCAGCCGAGTATAAAACAGGATAGCACCACTTCAGTGTGAGTTTGGAGGATTCCAACGAGGACAAGTGAGTTTCCTGTAGTAGAATGACATCAGGTGTAAATTTTTCAACATAGCGTAATATTTTGGTCTTTTTCACCGGATTGTTGAGTCCCTTGACATTAAGAGAAAGACATGTTATAGACATGATGCAAGAGGATAAAGATTAGGCATATCAAAGCATGAAATAATGATCCCTGTTACAATGATTGAAGCATACAGTGCAGCAACAACAATCTGTTTGTGAATGAGAGCAAGAAAAATACAGACTGTAATGAACATCATGTTAGCAACAGCTAACAATGCCCTATGGGGGTAATGGTCTGCACTAACAGCCCAGAACAAGAGATCCACAGAGGAAAAAACACACAGTGATAGTAAAAAAATCATCGAAGTGATATGTTAGACAGCCAGAGTATAACAAATATTCCTGTCATGTAACAACACAGTATAAAGGCAGTGAGACATGAGGTACAATAGAACATGTGAATAGAACAGATAGCATGGAGTATCAAAACACCACACATCAGCAGGATCAGGTTTTATCAATAGCAGATGGCTTCTCAGATTCAATGAATTCTGCCAGCTCTGTTGGATTGGCAAAATCTGTTGTTTTGTTCTTTAGGGTGACTCTCATGCGCGCCGGAAACAGGATACCAAACTTGGCTCCCAGATCTTTCAATGCAGGTCTGTATGCTAAAAGTTGTTTTCTTCGTTTTGCTGTTTCTGGTGATAGATCCGGAACAAAAAGCAACTTACTGCCTTCAAACACGATTGGGCCATGTAGCTTGGCATGCTGCATTATCAGCATGGTCTGAGCATGGCGGACCATAGAGGCCACAATCGGGCGCGGGTAGCGGGTGGGGTGGCTGCGTTGATGCGGTACCCGGAATACGTTGTCAAAATCCAGCTTAGTTGATTCAGGCAGCTTCAGGATTTGCGGCAGGAGAGCACCCAGAAATTCGCTCAGGTCACACGATTCTCGGCCTTCCGTAAGGCCAAGGAGACGAAATCCATTGCGTCTCGCCCTGTTGTTCGCGTCCTCCAACGCACGTTCAAGATGTGCAGTGCGTGAGGCCTGGCGGCGCAAGAGTTTAAGAGATTCATCTGTGGCTGAAGCTTTGTTTTCCAGAACTTCAATTCTGGTAAGTGCTTTAGCGAATTCACCGTTTAGATTTGCGATATCAGTTTTCATCTCGGCAATATCCCGATTGGTGTCAGTCAGCAGATCTTTAATGCCTCGAAGCTCTTCCAAAATGGAGGCCTGCTCGTCTTCAGGTTTGCCAGGATTATTTTTATTAGGAGAAACCGGCTCCACACTTTTGCGTTTGCCCGGCTTCGATGTAGCCATAATAACGATCAAAATTTGATAAAAATAATAAACAAATTTGAAGGAAAAGCACGATGATTTTCGAGTTGTAGCTTATTTTCCTCAGGAGCTCTTTCCCTAGGCTGCCATATGTGCTAGAGCTCACTAGCGCCCCCCATCGGGGATATTTTAAGAAATTTCAGGATATGTGGAAACCATTAACAAAATATTGTAAAGATTAATTGAAATTGTTTCCCTTATATTTATCAATTTAAAGTGTAGGGAGGGGGGAATTTTATTATTACATGTTTTTTATATGATAATGGAATATATGGGTGGGAGGGATGGGAAAGGGGAAGGGATAAGAATTTATGTAATTTACCAATGATTGTTTGTAAGTGATGTATTTATTGTTAATGTGAATGAATATATTTAACACTTAATGTAATTTTGAAAATGAAAAAAGAATTTAAAAAAAAAAATGGGATAGATTCCGTATGAACGTAAGGAAGTTCTTTTTCACCCAGAGAGTGTTAGAAAACTGGAAGGCTGTCATAGGGGAAAACACCCTCCAGGAATTCAATACAAAGTTAGATGAGTTCATGTGGAACTGGAACGTACGCAGGTAGGGCTGGTCTCAGTTAGGGCGCTGGTCTTTGACCTAGGGGCCACCGCGGGAGCGGACTGCTGGGCACGATGGACCACTGGTCTGACCCAGCAGTGGCAATTCTTATGGGATTTGGGGGCCAAAATATTAGCCCAATAATGGGGTCCCGGTTTATATTTGGGTCAATGCCCTCTCCTATAATTTTTTTTAAGGCCGCCTCCAGGCTCTGCCCCCCTTCTCCTCCCTGCCTTATCATACCTCTGCCGATCCATGGTGGAGGTGCAGGTGCGGGGGGCCTTTGCCGATCCATGGTAGAGGTGCAGCGGGCAGGAGCAAGCTTTTCAAACTCCTGCCCCGCTGCTAACCATCTGCGCGATTGAATTTCCTCATCTGAGCGACACGAGCAGCAGTGCAGTTTGGCACTGCTTCCTTACTTGCTCCCGCGAATTCTCGCATAAATTCGCAGGAACCAGTAAGGAAGCTGCTCAGCACTGAGAAGCAGCACAAAATCGCGCTGCCGCTCGTGCAGCTCGTGCCGCTCAGATGAGGAAATTCGATTGTGCAGCTGGTTAGCAGCGTGGCAGGAGTTTGAAAAGCTTGCTCCTGCCCACTGCACCTCCACCACAGATCAGCAGAGATATGAAGATAGGGCAGGGAGGGAGGGACAGAGGGCAGAGCCTGGGAGGAAGAGTGCAGTGTCTGACAGGGGAAGGACTGAAAGTTGCTGGGTGTAGATCCTGACAGGGGAGGGGAGGAAGGAAGGGTGCTGGGTGCAGAGCCTGACAGGGGAGGGGAGGAAGGAAGGAAGGGTGCTGGGTGCAGTGCCTGACAGAAGGAAGGGGCTGGGTGCAAAGCTTGGCAGGGAGGGGCTGGGTGCAGAGCCTGACAAGGCAGGACACTTGAATATTAAGCTGCCCGACTTATATTTGAGTCAACCATTTTTCCTCCTTTTGGGGGGAAGGGGGTCTCAACTTATATTTGGATCGACTTATATTCAAGTATATACGGTATAAAGATATTTCCCTACTCAATTATTGACAGGCTGAAAGAGCTGGGGCTGTTCTCCCTGGAGAAGCGGAGACTTAGAGGAGACATGATAGAAACCTTCAAGATTATGAAGGGCATAGAAAACGTAGACAGGGACAGATTTTTCAAATTATGGGGAACCACAAGTACAAGGGGGCACTCGGAGAAGTTGAAAGGGGACAGGTTTAGAACAAACGCCAGGAAGTTCTTTTTCACTCAGAGAGTGGTGGATACATGGAACGCGCTTCCGGAGGCTGTGATAGGCAGGAGCACGTTGCAGGGCTTCAAAGAAGGTTTAGATAGGTTCCTAGAGGACAAAGGGATTGAGGGGTACAGATAAGAGTAGAGTTAGGTACAGGGATAGGAGTGTGAGGCAAGTATAGGAATAACCAGGGACCACTGATCAGGCAATGGGCCTGATGGGCCGCCGCGGGAGTGGACCGCTGGGCGAGATGGACCTCTGGTCTGCCTCAGCGGGGGCAACTTCTTATGTTCTTATGTTTATGGAGATCTTCAAGGCCAAATACCTCTTCAGCTAGTCGGGCTCATAAAAAATTTATTAACATCTAATCTAAGGCTTGGCTTTATATACCGAGTCATCATTCTAAGAAAGCTCGACTCGGTTTACAATAATTAACTTAACAGATAGAAACCATAAGAAATAGAGGCTGAATTTCAGAAAAATTAATTTTCAAAATGTTTAACAAATAAAGTGGTTTTTAAAGATTTATGAAAAAATTGAAGCGAACCAGAACTCCTTAAAAGGAGTGGAAGATCATTCCAAAGTTGAGATAACTTAAAAATCAAAGATTGACTAAAAATCTTGACTCCTTTAATCCCTTTTCTCGAAGGAAGAGATAGTTTAAATTGTTGGTTGCCTCTAGCAAAAGAGAATCTATATACATTCCAAGATAAAGGAATAAGAGGGGTAAAGATACCATATAAGATTAAAAAACAACACAAGCACATTTAAATTGAACTCTAAAATAAACCGGGAGCCAATGAAGACTCTGAAGCAATGGAGTCACATGATCAATTTTATGTTTCCCAAAGATCAATTACGCAGCAGTATTCTGAATCAGTTGCAATCTGTAAATACTTACATAAATACTTTATCAAATATTTACAGGGGTAAGATAACAAAAAAGAAGAACCAAGATCGTTAACTTGTTGTCTATAAGAGAGGAAACCTTCTCTCCTCTCCTGGGTCTTTTCATCACATCAGGGAAAATCCTAATATTCTCATCATAGAAAAGTTCCAAAGATTTTCTAAAATATAGTCTTCCTAAAAGAAGAGGAATGATATTATAAAATACCTGTGATATACTTCATATAAATCTTAACCAAAATCACAGTTGACTTTCTTCTATAAAATAATTAAATAATTTGTAGCAGTGCTCAGAGCCACAACCAATAAAGCGTCCAACTATTGTGAACAAATAAGGTTGTTCAGTAGAACCATCATAGCAGCTGTTAGTTCTGCTGTCAATATTTCAGACAATTATTCATTGTTACAGTGATTTTAAATTCAATGTAAAGAAAAATTACTTTGCTAAAAAACAAAACAAAACACTTGTTTTGGTATTCCTTATGGTGCGTCTCAATTTACTTCTGATATACAGTATACTCATAAAATGAATTTAAGAATAGAAATCAGAGTATTACCGTACGACAGACAGAAAATATGAATGATGTAATATGTTATAATTATCCCTAAACGACTTTAGAATGTTTGAGAAAAAATTAATCTTTAGCTGGTAATAACTGATTTCATACAAATCAATTACTGTAGCAGCAAATAGATGGATATGACATTTTATTTTTTTGTTATTACAGAATATGTTTCACACAGAAATAACAAGTAATAACACTTCAGATACTCTATATCTGGAGGATTACTGTACTTCTTGGGTGGCTAAAAAAACTTGGCCTTCAGCCTCATACCTTGCAACAGCACTTAGGGTATGCAGTAATCCCCAAGAAATATTCTGCTTGTTATGTCTTATTGCTTAAACATCTTAAGATGTTTTTTGCAAATGGTCCACTATAAGATTCCTTAACAAAACTAAAATGTTAGGTCACAAGCATTCTATTGTATCCTTTCAGTTCTGGAGACATGATACCAGTCCCTTAACTAAAATTTCACTTATTACATTGAAGCATTTTGGCAATACGTAGCTACAAGAATTGTACAAAACTTGTTAAGCACTTCCATTCTACAAAATAAGCCTGTGGTTCAGCAATGCTAAAAAGCCCTAAAGCTTTACAACTTCAACCATATAATTATATTCTCTACTGAAACTGTGGCTTGAGGTGTTTTCCCACAGATTAGTATGTGAATTGCTCCCTGTAGATGCAACAGAGTGGCTTTCAAAAAATTACTTTAGTATATTTGAATCAAAGGATCTGCAAAGCTAGGAGGAGAAAAAAAAAACCTTAAAAACAACACACCATACTTTCTCCTCTACACTTCTCAAATATTTCAAAAGGGAGACAGCCTTATCCCCCCCCCCCCCTTTTATAAAATCATAGCTTGGTTTTTAGCGTGAGCCAAGGCAGTAACAGCTCCGACAATCATAGGAATTCCTATGAGTGTCAGAGCTGTTACCGCCACTAAAAACCACGCTACAGTTTCGTAAAGAAGGGATATATGACGTGCATATTTGCATTTTTTTAAAAAAATTCTTTATTCATTTTCAAATTTACAGTAAGTGTAACAATATATCCAAACAAATTAACAATAAATATAACACTTAATAATCATCAATTGTATAAATAATATGCTCTTATCTCCCACCCTTCTCACCCTTTCTTATCATATAATCAATACTTTATACAATATGTAACAATAAATTTACCCTCCCCTCCCCTACCAGTTTTTCCTTCTCTGTTTACACAGAGTCAGGGATCTCTACTTCATCCCAACCTGCAGTCTCTACAACTGACAGCCTGGTACCTCTCAACATAACATTTTTGTTAATAATCTTAGCAAAGTCTTCTTTCACAGGTCCTTCCACCTGTAAATTTTCACAATGATAACCTCTCTGTAATTCATCAAGTCACTAGGACTCGAGCACTAGTCGATGACACCTAAGAAGAACCTCTCTGTAAATATCCTCTATAATAAAACCCTAAGCACGCATGCGCACTTAGGACGGCGTATTCCCTGCTACCGTGTTCCCTGAGTCCATGCCGAATTCGATTTTCGAACATGGAAGTAGGGAACACACCGGCGACTCCCCCTCCTTCCCTCACTCCGTCTAACAGCGGTGTCAAACTCGCAGCCCCCCCAGGAACTGTTCTGCAACCCTTGGTCTGGCCAGCTCCCTTACCCTTGCCGAAGTTATTTTTAAGTTCAAAGCCACCACCTCGGCTCCTCTCACGAGCCGCACCTGTGTCAGAAACCTCTCTGACATCATGTCAGAGAGAAGACCTCCTACACAGGCGCGGATCGTGAGAGGAGCGGCCATGGCAGCTTTAAACTCAAAAATAACTTCTGCTAGGGTAAGGGAGCCGGCCAGATATGATGCTGCATAGGGAAGTGGGGTGGGGGAGGGAAGTGCTGCTGCTGCACAAGGAAATGGATGGGGAGGGAAATGCTGCTGCAGCACAGGGAAGGGTGGGAGGGAAATGCTGCTGCTGTACAGGGAAATGGAGGGGAAGGGAATGCTGCAGCAGCACAGGGAAGTGGGGTGTGGGAGGGAAATGTTGCTGCTGCTGCACACAGAAGTGGGGGAAGAGAGAAAGGGGGGCCAGGAAGCAAGCTTGCTTTGCTTTGGGGGAGGGGTGTGCTGGGGGCTGAGAGCAATCTTGGATTGCTTTGGGGGGGGGAGACAGAAGGGGGCCACAGAGAAAGACAAAGAAAGGCAGACAGAGGGCCACGGAGAGAGACAGAAAGACAGGCGGGCAGTGCATGAGAACAAAAGACAGTGGGCAGGGAGAGAGACAGAAAGAAAAATAGGCAGACAGGGGGCCAGGGAGAGAGAAAGACAGAAAGAAAGAAAGAAAGACAGACAGACAAATGAGGCCAGAGAGAGACAGACAGAAAGAAAGACAGACAGGGGGCAGGGAGAGAGAGACAGACAGACAGCGGGATGGAGAGAGAGAGAGAGAGAGAGAAAGAAAGAAAGAAAGACAGCGGGAGGGAGAGAGACATAAAGAAAGGAAGAAAGAGACAGGGGCAGGGAGACAGACAGACAGACAAAGGGGGCCAGGGAGAGAGACAGACAGAAAGAAAGGCAAACAGACAGTGGGAGGGAGAGAGACAGAAAAAAAGGAAGAAAGAGACAGGGGCAGGGAGAGAGACAGAAAGAAAAGAAAGACAGACAGACATCTATTCTAGTACCTGTTAATATAATGGGCTTAAACACTAGTAAAAATATAAAGTTCTAGATATGAATATAATGCAGACTTAATTAAAAACTGGGATTCTGAAGTGGTCCAATAAAGCATAGGATATACACAGAGGATCCCTAAATGGCAAGAGGATAGAAACCAAAGAGTACTTCAGTTCAAAATATTTGTGAAATAAGTTTTAAAATTCTAAAAAAATGATTGGAAAGTAACCTGCAATGTGCAATGAATACAACCCTAACCACCTTGGGGACAGGGAGACTGAAAGAGACACACTCATAGGTAGTGGAATGCTTTTTTGTTTAGGGGGGCCCAAAAGCTCCATCTTACCCCCCACCCAAGCTCTACCCCAGACCCCACACCTATAATAGTACTAATCGTAATACAATTTTTTCCATTCTTTTTTCAAATATACATACTAGAGCAGGGGTGCCCAAAACGTCGATCGCGATCTACTGGTTGATCGCAAAGGCAACACCGGTAGATCACAGAGCCAATGTTCTCCCTAGCGTCGAGCACCCAGCTAATTTAAGTGTCTTGCTCAAATGACATGCTTCCCCAATCAGCGTCCTCCGATTCCCCTATGGTCACTGTCTCACCTTTAAAGTTAATTACAGCAGCCTGCAGAGTGAACCTAGCAGGCTGCCGTCAGTCTCTGCAGCATGTTCCCTCTGCCGCGGTCCCACCCCTGACGTAAAAGGAGGAGTGGGACCATGGCAGAGGGAACGTGCTGCAGAGGCTGACAGCAGCTTGCTAGGTTCGCTCTGCAGGCTGCCGTAATTAACTTTCAACTGTGGTAGTTAGGCCCAGAGGGAAGAACGGAGGCGAGGACAGTTGCAATCAAGAGATCTGAGGTCCTAACAGTCAATGTGTGCGGGAAGCAGCGGAGATAAGGCACTGCACATCGGGCTAAGAATGGGGGTTTTCTTAGAGATGCTGGATTTGGACGGGGTGGGGAGGAGAGACAAAAGGACCTTGAGGAGGGGCAGGAAAGCAGATTTGAGCCTCAAGGGAGGGGGAAGACTACTAGAGGGGTTAGAGAGGGGAAACACCCTGAACCAAGGAGAGAGAGATTCCAGGCTCTGGGGAAGGGGATGACAAAGAGTGAGAGAGACAGAAAGACCTGGATCAAAGGTGAGGACTAAAAATATTAGAAGGATGAGAGAGGGAGAAACCTGAAACAAAGGGGAGGCAGAAGAGAGGGGGGCAGATGTTGGACTTGAGGGTGTATAGAGGGAAGGGAGAGACTGCTGAGAGATGGAAATATTCTGGACCAGGGAGGGAGGAAGGAAGGAGAGAGAGGGAGAGGCAGAGAAAGACCTGGAAGAAAGGAGAACACAAATGCTGGACATTGGATGGGGGTGGGGGAGGTTATAAGCAGAATAAAGACAAAGAGCGAGAGGCCTGAACCAAAGGAGAAAGACAGGAGGCAGATGCTGGACTATGGGAGGTGCAGACAGAAGAGACAGAGGGGGAGAGACCCTGAGGAAGAACAGAGAGATGCAAGATCATAACAGAGGAGGGAGAAAGAGGGAGACATGTTGCTAATAGGGGTGGAGGAGAGAAGAAGAAAAGTTGGACTCCTGGAGGGACAGAGAAAGATGTTGGTTGGAGAATGGAACGAGGTCTGGAGGATAGAAGAGGTGCACTCGGTATATATATATATAAATAAATATGGGGGGTCTTGTACTAAGGTGCGCTAAATGCTAACGCGTCCATAGAATATAATGGGCGCATTAGCACTTAGTGCGCGCTAAATCGGCTAGCACGCCTTAGTAAAAGAGGAGGGTATATGTTTAGTATTTTTATTGTTGGTAGATCATTTTGACTTTGTCATTTTAAAAGTAGCTCGTATGCCAAAAAAGTGTGGGCGAACTCGGTCCCTGTCCCTACCCAATTCCCGTGAACTCGGTCCCCGCCCCCGCCCCATCCCTTGAGCTTGGTCACTGTCTCCGCCCCATCCCCACAAACTATCTGATCCCATCCCCACAAGCCTCGAATAGGTTTATACTGAACATATAACATAACACCAGATTTCCAGACCGCATAACCCTTAGTTCAATGCGGTTTACAAAAGTTTATAAAAATTAATACAATGAAGGCGATTAGTTCAGAAATTTTGAGAAAAGGAAAGTTTTCAGTTGTTTTCTAAACTGTTCATATGAACTAGTTGTAAACAGTAGGCATCAAAAATCTTTATCGTAAACAGCGCTTGATATGCTATGGTGTGTTCAAGATGGAGCTTATTTTTGCATTCCTTAATGGATGGAAAAATGAAAAGGGGATGTGACTTTCTGCTATTCTTATGGAGCACTATGTAAAATCTATCTGTTAGATAAAAGAGTTTGAGCCCATCAGGACAGATAGGGAACTATGATAAAGTACCTGAATGTAAACCACGTGGAGGGGCATAATCAAAACATAGGTCTATGTCTAAGTCCGTTTTGGCCCTAAGTCACTAGTCGTCCTAAATATTTTTTTTTTTTCCGAAAATCGTCTAACTGTACCTTCAACCGTCAGATCGTCCAGCCTGCTGTGGTCTATGTTTATACCCCATTTTTGCCCAAAAATTTGTCCAAGTCAAAAACGCCTTGAAAAAGACCTTTTAGATGTGGGCAGAGTCAGCAAAGTGATGGACTGGACACCCAAACATTGCAACAGAGTAGTACAGGGCACTGCTATGAACTTCAGAAAAAGGGTGCCACATACACATCTCACCACAACCTTATGGGTCTTGGTGAGCCCCCCAAAACATCCCCCAGAACCTACTAAACCTACCTGTCTACCACCCCAATAGCCCTTGTGGCTGCTGGTGCCACTTATATGGCAGTACATAAGGGTTTTGGGGGGTGCACATGTTTCACCATGCATGCAGTGGTTAGAGTGGCTTATGGGCCTGGGTCCTCCTCTCCATGGTTCACTAGCCCAGTGATTCCCAACCCTGTCCTGGAGGAACACCAGGCCAATCGGGTTTTCAGGCTAGCCCTAATGAATATGCATGAGAGAGATTTGCATATGATGGAAGTGATAGGCATGCAAATTTGCTTCATGCATATTCATTAGGGCTAGCCTAAAAACCCAATTGGCCTGGTGTTCCTCCAGGACAGGGTTGGGAACCACTGCACTAGCCCACCCCCCAGACCACTTAAGCCACCTCTGTGCAGCTCTACTAGGCTTTCCTATGCCTGGCTGCCAGGTGCTGATGTTCTGGAGGCAGATATGTGACATTTTTATTACAAATTATATGTTGGGGGGGGGCAGTGATCCACTTGGGGAGTGTGTAGGGGTCTGTACTTTATCCCTGCAGTGGTTATATGATCACTTGTGACTTAGACCTGGTTTTAGATGGCCTAAATCACACCGTCCAAGGCAGTGTTGTTAAACTTTCAGTTATACATGCAGTACGACTAAGTCTAGGATGGCCCAAGTCCTGCCCTCATCACTCCTCCTAAAATCCCCTTTTAGCTTTGGGCATACTGCAGCACTGTGAAGCCTAAGTCATTTTTAGATATGTCTAAAACCTGGTTCGATTATCGGCACTTGGATGACTTGTCTCACTGATCGTCTAAGTGCCGATTTAGGCCAGTTTTTAGACGTATTTCCGTTTCAATTATGAACCCCTTAGGATATAAGTGGTAAATAAATAAATAAATAAGGGGGCTAAACCAAAAGCAACTTTATAATATAGGCATCCCAACTTAAAGATGACACGGGCCTCCACGGGGAGCCAATCCAACTCACGATATAAAGGCATCATATGATCGTATTTCTTCAAGCCATAAATCAGTCGAACTGCAGTATTTTGAATCAATTTTAACCTAGCCATATTTTTCTTAGTACTTGACAAATAAATGATGTTGCAATAGTCAAGAAGACTCAGCAGTAGTGACAGAACCAGAATTTTAAAGGCAGCAGTTTCAAAATAAGATCTAACAGTGCACAGAGTATAGCATCCCTTACAAATTACAGCATCGATCTGGTTCTTCAAAGTGAGATGTCAATCAAAAACAACACCCAATATTTTAATAGCAGAACATATCATATAAGATGATGTGTTTATCTTAAATGATTGTTCAATCATGGTCTTTTGTGGAGAAGCAAAAAAGAATTTGTTTTTTTCTTGATTTAATTTCAGTTTAAATTCTTGCATCCAAGAATCCATCAGATTCAAGACAGACTCTATAATTTGCGTACTATTAGATAAAACTGTACTGCAAGGGATGATGATTGTAATATCATCAGCATAGCTGAACAGTTTTACGCCCAATTCACTCAGTATAAAATCCAAGGAAGAGAGATACACATTAAATAGTGTAGGGGAAAGAAGTGAGCCCTGTGGGACTCTGCTTGGATTTTTCCAAGTGTTAGAGAATGTATTGTTAAACCTGACTTGGTATAATCTGGATTCAAGGAACCCGCTTAAACCATGAAAAAACATTACCTTGAATACCCAACATATCTAGCACTTCAAGCAATTTATTTTGAGACTGTAGGCAACTGCAGCAGTTACCTTTATTGCATAGATCTGCCATACTATTTTGCATCAGGATCCATCAGAGGAGGTGGGTGCTTACCTCCAACTGCTAATTTCGGGGGTAGATTAGATTATGTAGTAGATGCTCAATGTGATGTATTCAGGGTCATGAGCAAAGTCTCTGCTTATTCGATCTCATTTCATCCCACACTTTTTTGAACTCCGTCACCATTTTCCTCTCCACCACCTCTCTCGGGAGAGCATTCCAGGCATCCACCACCCTGTCCGTAAAGAAGAATTTCCTTACATTGCTCTTGAATCTCCCATCCCTCAGCCTCAAATTATGCCCTCTGGTTTTACCATTTTCCTTTCTCTTGAAAAGATTTTGGTCTACGTTAATACCTTTCAAGTACTTAAACGTCTTAATCATATCTCCCCTGTCCCTCCTTTCCTCTAGGGTATATAAGAAAAATCTAAAAGGAGGACTGTTTCCTTTGATAGAAGCTCCAGTCCTGTAAAATGCTGTCATATTATAAAATGTATTGATTAATGAAACTTTATATAAAGAACCAGACATATATTATTCGTCTGGCATTTGACATCCCTGTGCTTCTGCCAGTACACTACACAGTAAGAAATATAAACATGCAGTTATCACTTTTAAAATTATTTTTCTAAATAGTTCTCTTGCCTATTTTTTAAAGTTCTGTTTACTCTATAGTATGATCTCATAATTTAAATAAACATAAATGGACATCTGGCAAATTTACGAACTATGACTCATATGTGAATGTGATCAGCTTTCATGCACCCAAACAAGCCTGGTTTCAGATTATTGAATATGACAAAGAATGTGTGAATTTCCTAGTGTGGAACTGCAAATGGCACAAATCAGTTTTCCATATAAAAAGATATTAATCTCCCAACTAGAATTGAATCTGGCTGGGAAAAACTCTGCCAGTTAAGAATGAAGTAGCCTAGTGGTTAGAGCAGCAAACTAGGGCCCTGATGCTCTAAACCAGTGGTTCCCAACCCTGACCTGGAGGACCCCCCAGGCCAATCGGGTTTTCAGGATAGCCCTAATGAATATGCATTGAAAAGATTTGCATGCCTGTCTCTCTTATGCATATTCATTAGGGCTATCCTGAAAACTCGATTGGCCTAGAGGTCCTCCAGGATAGAGTTGAGAACCATTGCTCTAAACCAGGGGTAGGGAACTCCAGTCCTCGAGAGCCGTATTCCAGTCGGGTTTTTAGGATTTCCCCAATGAACATGCATTGAAAACAGTACATGTAAATAGATCTCATGCATATTCATTGGGGAAATCCTGAAAATCCGACTGGAATACGGTTATCGAGGACCGGAGTTCCCTACCCCTGTTCTAAACCATGGCTGCTCAAGTCTGGTCCTCAAGATCTACTGGCAGGATATCCTCAATGAATATGCATGAAAAAGATTTACCTGCACTGCTTCTTGGTATGCAGATCTCTCTCATACATATTCATTGTGGATATCCTGAAAACCTAGCCTGCCAGTAGATCTGAAGGACTGGACTTGGGCAGCCCTGCAACTAACCATGTGAAAGCAGGTAAATAAATCACCCACCTGGAGGGAGGAAATATGGACAACATGCTCTCCGACCCCACCAACAAAGAAGAGGGGATGGAGACATGAGAGCATGAGAGAGGGAAACAGGCTCAGTCTTATTTTGGCTGTAGCTGAGTTTTTAGGGGTTTTTGAGCTGTAAATGCTCAGAGAATAATTACAGGTGGTCAGAAGGGTAAAGGTATGCTGCTGAAAGCTATGATGTTTGGTGCATATGGGTGTCTCTTAATGTGTTTGTGAGCAGAGTGTATGAGTTCTATAGAAGAGTGTGCAGGTAAGAGTTCCAGAAGAAAAAAAAAAAAACTTTTCAAATATGGGTGACATAATTCACGGAGACTGATACGGACAGTTTGACAAATGAACTGTCACTTTAAGTTGAGAAATTTTGCAACTGCCTGCACCACGCATGTGTGAATGCCTTCCCGCCCAACACAAGCCCGAGCCCCTCAGTTCTTCATTTTCAACAGAGCGAAGAAATTTGTTGTCACTGAACTCCGTTCAGTTTTTGTTGTCTTCTCACATTGCGTCTTTTATTTTCTATTCTATGTTTAGTAATTCAGTTTTATTTTTGATGGGTTTTCTAGAGAAAAAAAAAAGTTAAAGAACTTTTCTGTCAAAGACTTCTTTCATCTGTGGCGATGGCTTGTGCAGCGGTAGTTATGTTGGTTTGTTTTTTGTTGCTGAACTTTTTCTAAGGTTGGTGGCTTTCTTCTGTAACACCTCTTTAATTTACTTCTTTAAAATAATTTTTTTCTTCCGTATCCTTCTTTTCTGTCAAGAACAGTTCTTCAACACAAGCATGGACGGTGCCAGGTCTTCGTAGTCTTTGACATCAAAAGCATCAACATCAGGACTGCAGGACATTTCAGCATTGGGAAAGCTAGCTAAGAGGCCATCTGCTTCCCATCAAGCATCACAGGTCTCTACAGCATCAAGTCATTCGATGCAGACCAAACAACAATGCCACCGCTCCCTAGCTTCACAGTGTGCATCCTCATCGAGGTCACCCATACCGAGACAACCTCCTGCACTGATGGTACCAGCTGTTGAGCCTATAGTACTGGTGTATACTTCAGGTCTCTACAGCATCGAGTCAGTCGATGCAGACCACACATCGACACCATCGCTCTCCAGCTTCGCAGGCTGTCTCTCCTTTATGGTGTGCATCATGATCGACCATTTCAAGACAACCTGCTGCACTGATAGTACCGGCTGTTGAGCCCATGGTACTGGTGCATACTTCATTGTTTTAGTGAGCGTCGCAGGTCTCTATAGCATCGAATCAGTCGATGCAGACTTCTTATCAATGCTGCTACTCCCCAGCTTTACAGGTTGTCTCTCATTCATGGTGTACATTGAGGTCATCCATTCCGGAGCAACCTGCTGCACCGATGGTACCAGCTGTGTAGCCTTTAGTACTGGTGCACACTTCAAGATGTTGAAGGTCTTATCAGCATTGAGTCTTTCATGCAAACCATACATCGATGACATTGCGTTCCAGCTTCACAGATTGACTTTTCTCTTCGGTATGTATCCTTATTGAAGTCATCCACTTCGAGTCAACCTGCTGCACCGAAGGTACCGCCTTTTTAGCAATTAGTATTGGTGCATACTTCAAGGCAGCGTAGGTCTCAAAAGCATCTAGTTATTTGATGCAGACCACTCAGTGGTACCATTGTTTCTTCAGGCCACCTATTTTTGACACCTCAAATGGGCCTCAGTTTGGTCAGGAAAGGGTTGAACACACACCTTTTCTTTGGACGAGCTATTGGTGTTTACTCTTTTTGTGGTTCTATGGAGTATAAAAGATACAAATGACTGTGCCATAGTCTGGACAGCTCACAGAGTAATGGCCTTATCCTAACTTGAATATAAGACTAAATAACCAGAAATTGAAAGAAACCTCAAAAATTCCAAAGAAAACACCAGAATAGGTTTCTGATCACAACTTCCATTGTCATATCTAAAAATGAGAAGGAAAAGATTTCAGAATGCCTGCACTGATTAATGTCAATAAAGACAATCATTTTGTCAGCAGGTCAAGCTTTCTTTCATTGATCAAAACCTCTCATTTATGAAATTATTCAAATTACGAGGTGCTACCCAAAAGTTCAGGGAATTCAATTGTAAAAAAAAAAAATTGCTTACAGAAACTCCTAGTTTCCACCATCTCCTTTGAAGTAGGCCCTTTGAGAATGTATACAGCGATCCCAGCATTTTTCCCATGAGTCCATACATCTATGGAAGTCATCTTGGGTGAGTGCCTTGAGGACCTCCTTCGAATCTGCCTGGATCTCTTCAATCATGTTAAAACGTCACCCTTTCAGTCGTAATTTCTTTTTGAGGAATAGGAAAAAAATCACAGGAGGCAAGGTCAGGCAAATAGAGAGGGTGTGTAATCACTGGAATGTTTCTAGAAGTCAGGATTTTCAAACAACGAGTGATGTGTGAGCGGGCACATTGTCATGGTGAAGCAACCAATTTTTGGTTTTTCACTTGTCTGGGCGTTTGCACCGAATGCTCTCTCTCAACCACTTAAATTAAGTCAATAATTTAAAGAGCGGGTAGGGTTGGGCAGACTGGAAGGACCATTCGGGTCTTTATCTGCCGTCATCCACTATGTTACTATGTTGTTTCAAAACCTCACAGTAAAACTAACCATTGACGGTTTGACCTGGAGGTAAAAAACAACAATCAACATCGACTTGACAAGGTTGCACACCTAATGTGCTTTTTTCAGCCGTGATGATAGTTATGACTCACTGCGATGACTGCTGGATCATAACCGTAAACCCATGATTCATCACCAGTTATGATACGGCAAATGAAGTTGGGGTCATCTCTGACTTGTTGCTTGAGTTCCGAATAGATAGAAATGTGATGGGTCTTCTATTCATCGGTTAGCAGTCTTGGCACAAATTTCACAGAAATGCGTCTCATGTTCAATTCGTCCATCAAAATTTGTTGAACTGTCCCTTATGACTGTTCTACTATTTCACAAACATTGTAGATAGTTTGCCTATGATCTGCAAGGATAGTCTCACAAACTTTTGCTATGGTTTCTGGTGTTCTGCTTGTTGACGGTCGTACGGAACGATCATCATCGTGACCAGATGTTCGTCTATCCTTGAAACGTTTGTACCAAAGAAAGGTTTTGCTTTGGCATATGCACATGGCATTATCTCCAAAGGCTTCCTGGAACATACAATGGGTTTCTGCAGCAGTTTTTAAAAAATCTTCAAATGTTGATTTTACCATCATCTGCCTCCAATTTAATATTGCTGAAATACTTTCAGGGATATGAAATTTATAGACTCAAAGCCAGAAAAAGCTATCAATATACACCGAAAAACTGGCCTTGTGAATAATAAACCAGTGAAGGGTGATTAAAACAAAATTATAAGAAAGCTCAGAGATTTGAAACTCTGAAGGGAAGGTTTTGAGGCCTCCCTTAGGGAAAGAGTTTACCTTCCAGTCATAGTCCTCTTATGAAAAATGTTTAATCACTCCTCCAAAGGTATTGTATGAAAAACCACTTCAAAATACTTCAAAAAATGTCCAACAAGATACTAGTTTAAAACTTGCAATTGTCACTGCACTTATGGCAAGTTCTAACAAGTTTACTTAACTTATAAGCAGGTTTAGGGGGGGTCCCAACGCGGCCCCGTTTCGATACCCTGCTTCAGGGGACCCGATTGCTGATTCTCTAAACAGGTTCCATTACTTTCATGCTGGTAAAATTTGCTGTGGTGACATGCAGCTGAAGAAAACTCTAAAACAAACACAAAAACATGCCACGTGTGAGTAAATCCCTATACTAGACTCACACTGACAAAAAAGTGATACACTTCAAGGCATACACTGGATATAGAATGCTGTAAACTCAAATAAAGTGTACATACGCTGCTGAAACAAAGTGCCTTCCAAATCTTGAAACCGCCAGACCAAAAACGATTCTCCTGGCTTGTTAAATACTAAATTTCCTACTAACGTTAAAAAAAAACGTGATGAAGTCATGACACTGAAAAACGGGTCCATGGATCCAAAACAGCGTGGGGGACAAAATGCTTGCAGATCTCCAAATATTAACTCTTAGGGAATAAATGAAGGCTGAAAATAAAAGTGAAAGTAAAAATAAAGATAACAATAACAAAACACTCCTCCTGCTTGAAAATGTTCCTTACTGAAAAATAGACGAGGGCTGGAAAGCCCTACTCGGTATCCTAAGTAAATGAGGGCGGAGAAACCCCACCTGAATGACTGTTTAAGGAATGTATAGTGATGAGAAAAAATGGAATACTTAAGCATAAAAAATGACACAAACCTCCCCTTGCTTAAAGAAACCCTTACTAAAGAGTAGGTGAAAGCTAAACACCCACTATTAAAGTTGAAATTGTACCCTATTGAATTGTAGATTAGAAACTGGGGAACCACAACTGAAATTAAGTGTAAAAAATATGTGTGGAAAAAATTAAATGTAGAAAATTTTTTTTTGAGAAGTACTTTCTCTACTCGACATGTACCTTACTGAAAAGAAAATGAGGGCTAAAAATCCCAAATAAAACTCGAAATATGCCTTACTGAAATGTAAATGAGGGCTAGGAAACCACAACTGCAAATATGTAAGAACATGTATGGTGATACTACAGAAATGCTATCCACTCTATTTCTTGGTTTAGACCATGCGGGCTCAATGTGTGCAGATTGTAAATCCACTTTTGTTCTTTCCTCCACAGTATTTTAGCGACATCACCCCCTCTTGTAACTGAAACTACATCCAAAACGGAGAATTTTAGGTCTGACAATTGGTGTTGTAAATATGTCCAATGAGATACCAACTTTATTTGAGTTTACAGCATTCTATATCCAGTGTATGCCTTGAAGTGTATCACTTTTTTGTCAGTGTGAGTCTAGTATAGGGATTTACTCACACGTGGCATGTTTTTGTGTTTGTTTTAGAGTTTTCTTCAGCTGCATATCACCACAGCAAATTTTACCAGCATGAAAGTAATGGAACCTGTTTAGAGAATCAGCAATCGGGTCCCCTGAAGCAGGGTATCGAAACGGGGCCGCGTTGGGACCCCCCCTAAACCTGCTTATAAGTTAAGTAAACTTGTTAGAACTTGCCATAAGTGCAGTGACAATTGCAAGTTTTAAACTAGTATCTTGTTGGACATTTTTTGAAGTATTTTGAAGTGGTTTTTCATACAATACCTTTGGAGGAGTGATTAAACATTTTTCATAAGAGGACTATGACTGGAAGGTAAACTCTTTCCCTAAGGGAGGCCTCAAAACCTTCCCTTCAGAGTTTCAAATCTCTGAGCTTTCTTATAATTTTGTTTTAATCACCCTTCACTGGTTTATTATTCACAAGGCCAGTTTTTCTGTGTATATCCAATTTAATATTGGCAGGGGACTTTAATGCGGTAATAGATCCGATTTTGGATAAAAAACCTAGTAAAATATAAAAATCATTAGGATTAGATAATTTGGTAAATTTTTGTGGTTTAAAAGATATCTGGAGGATTCTCCATTTCAATGATCGGGAATTTTCATTTTGCTCTCATGCACATAAATCATTTTCAAGAATTGATTATATATTCGTATCAGATAATTTAGTTCAACAGGTAACAAGGGCAACCATAGATCCGATTATTTTATCGGAACATGGAGGTGTCTGGATTGAATGTAGTATAGATGGGCAAGAAAATAATAGACCTGTGTGGAGATTCAATACTACATTGCTGGCAATTGGCCAAACAGACCTTAGACTTAGTGGGGATGGGCGGACCCGCTATGCCTAAGGCCTGATTGGTCCAGGCTTCTAGAGCCTGGGCCAATCAGGCCTTAGGCTTCGGCGGGATGGGCCGGGAAGGGGCGGGCCCGCTTCATTCCGACGAGGCGTGCCTGCCGGCTCAAGAAGTGCAAGACCCATCTAAGAACAGGTTTGGTGGAGTGGAGGTTTGGGGGTTGTTAGCGCCGGGGAGGGGGGGTGCGTCTTCGGGCAGGAGGGATTGGACACCCTCCTGCCAGCGAAAGATATTGTCGAGGGGGAGATCGGTAATGTCGGGGGGGGGGCGGTCAGTAGTGTCGGAGGGGGCGGTCGGTAGTGTGTGGGGGGGTGCGTCTTTGGGCAGAGGGTTTGGGCACCCTCCTGGTCAGGGGTCCGCGGCCCGCTATACTTATAGCGGCAGAGAGATCCCTTGTGATAAATGTAGCGGGCCGTGTCTAATCTAACCCGTTTCTCTAACCCGCGTCTGTAACATGGACGCCGGTTACAGAATCGGGGTTTAGTTTAGGCCGATTCCCGGGCGTCCTATTAAGAATCAGGGCCTAGGTGTCTTGCGGGCCTCGCCTTCAATATAGGCGGCCTGCCTGGGGAGCATTTTTTTAAAAAAACGTGCATCCCGATTGGCTGATTAGACAGCTGTAGGACGCCTACAGCTGCCTAAAATCGGGACGCACTTTTAGAGAATCAGGCCCAAAGTGTCTGCATATGCAGACGATATTTTGCTTCATTTGAGAAATCCTGAAGGATTTTCTGGACCCCAGTTCGATTAAATAAAATTGATAGTTCTAAGTCTAATAGATGCTGGCATTGTCATATTGATATAGGGACTTTGGATCATCTGCTATATTTTTATCCATTTATATTTATATTTTGGTAGTCAATCTGGGCACAAATAAATATAGTTTTGGATTCAAATGTTCCACTATCATATGAGGCTATAATTTGTGGAACAATTTTACATGTAAAACCCACTCTAGATAAATATGAGTCGTCTTTTTATGATCATTACATTACATTACATTAGTGATTTCTATTCCGCTTGTGCCTTGCGGTTCTAAGCGGATTACAAATTAGAAGATATCGGACATTACCGAGAAAATTATATAACAGTGATTCTTGTACATTACATAATAACATGACAGGTGTAGCCATGCAATTGATCACGAGTAACTGGAAGAACCATGATAGAATAAGTTACACTTTTTGGTGGGTGAACATATGCACTACGTACAGATATGAAAGAATTAATGCAGAGTGTAGGGGACTTAGTGGTGTATTTAATAAAGTTTGGAGCCCATTGACTAAATTTGTGAAATTATAATAATGTATTTATCTTATCTTTCCTTTTGTTCATGTACCTTTACACATCCATGGGGGGTGGGGGGGGTTGGAGGGAGGGGAATAAATATTGATGGGGACATTTGGGTAACTTTATTCTTTATTTATACTATATAATATGTTATATTATGTTATTATTATATGTAGGATAACTGAAAATCTTGAATGATATATATGTTACCTGTTCAGATATTAGTGTAATGTATGTAATACCTACTGTTTGTTCATTTGTATGACACTGTTTTAGATTAAAAATCAATAAAGATTCCCCCCAAAAATAAAATAAAATAAAGTTTGAAACAAAATTTGATGCAGATTCTTTGCTCAGTAAAATCCATCATATCGAAATCCGCTGAGTCACTAAAATACAACCGTACAAAATCGCACAGAACAAAACAATATGACCATTCAGCTGCACGCCTGTTGGCACACTGATCCACAAAGCATACTGCTAGACACCTCTAGTGGCAGAAGGGCATACTACATATATCCAGTTCGTGTGCGCTGTTCACATTCCCTGAACCTTGTATAGTGCCAATTTTTTGAATTAGTGTAACATTCAAAAATAGTGGTAAATTAAGAGTGCAACTTAACACCGGCACTTATCTTTAAATAGCCTGTAGCCCTCTTCAGGAGTCTTTAAATGCCACAAACAAAAAAAGTGTGCAGTTAAAATCTTTACTTATAATTGACAAAAAGTTGTAAAAATACATTTAGCCAAGACGTACTTACTGTGAGCAGCTTTACTATTGCATCAATATAATTCAAAGATGGCGCTGACACAAAACAGTCGCCGAGTATGCACATTTTAACTCTATTTCATTATGACATCACCACCATACATACTTAAATGTTTAATGCTTAGTTTGATTTAAAGGACAACAGACATTCAATGGAACTGTTTAAACCAGTTGGACATTCAGAATATGTTGTTTTTATATGTATTGTTCATTAAAACTAATAAAAATATTGAACTGTAAAATCCAGCTGAGCACCTACCTAGCAAACACCTGTACCTGGCTGGCCCGGAACATCCTCTCCGACTTTAGAATTGACGTCGGGCAGCAAAGAGTTGGTCGGTCCTGCGGGGAAGAGAAGCAGGGCGAACTCGGAGCCGGCCTGTTCCCGATGGCGGCAGTGGCAGCTTATTTCCCAGCGGTGGTGACATAGGGGAGGGGAGAGAGAAAGAAAGAAACGGGGGGGGGGGTGAGACAGGGAGCCAGAAAGAAAGGGGGCAGGGTGAAACAAAGAAAAAGAAAAAATGGGGCACAGAAAGAGAGAGAGAAAGACAGACAGAGAGAAAGAAAGAGGGCATGGAGAGAGAAAGAAAGAAGGGGGCAGGGTGAAACCAAGAAAGAAATGGGGCACGGAGAGAGAGAGAGGGAGAAAGACAGACAGAGAGAAAGAAAGAGGGCATGGAGAGAGAAAGAAAGAAGGGGGCAGGGTGAAACAAAGAAAGAAATGGGGCATGAAGAAAGAGAGAGAAAGACAGACATACAGAAAGAAAGGGGGCAGGGTGAAACAAAGAAAAAGAAAAAATGGGGTACGGAGAGAGGTAGAGAAAGACAGACAGAGAGAAAGAAAGAGGGCATGGAGAGAGAAAGAAAGAAGGGGCAGGATGAAACAAAGAAAGAAAATGGGGCATGGAGAGAGAGAGAAAGACAGAGAAAGAAAGAGGGCATGGAGAGAGAAAGAAAGAAGGGGGAAGAGTGAAACCAAGAAAGAAATGGAGAACAGAGAGAGAGAGAGAAAGACAGACAGAGAGAAAGAAAGAGGGCATGGAGAGAGAAAGAAATAAGGGGGAAGGGTGAAACAAAAAAAGAAATGGGGCACGAAGAGAGAGAGAGAAAGACAGACATACAGAAAGAAAGGGGGCATGGAGAGAGAAAGAAAGAAAGAAAAAGTTGGGGGAGGGAATGAGGTCTGGAGGAGAGGAAGCATACAGGAGGCTGAAAGAAGGGAAGAAATATTGGATGCACAGTCAGAAGAATAAAATGCAACCAGAGACTGATGAAATTACCAAACAAAGGTAGGAAAAATGATTTTATTTTCAATTTAGTGATCAAAATGTGTCCGTTTTGAGAATTTATATATGCTGTCTATATTTTGCACTATGGCCCCCTTTTACTAAACCGCAATAGCGTTTTTTAGCGCAGGGTGCCTATGAGCATCGAGAGCAGCGTGGAGCATTCAGCGCAGCTCCCTGCGCTAAAAAATGCTATCGCGGTTTAGTAAAAAGGGTGGGGGTATATTTGTCTATTTTTGTATAGTTGTTACTGAGGTGACATTGCATAAAGTCATCTGCCTTGATCTCTTTGAAAACCTGCGGAATATAAATGATAATTAACATTTTCTCTGCGTACAGTGTGCTTTGTGTTTTTTAAATTTTATTGTTGGTAGATCATTTTGACTTGGCCACGAAGGTAAGGGGGAGGGAGGGAGGGGAGCTGCTGAAAGACATCTAGTAATCCTTGCAGGCTTGACTGCAGGGAATTATTTTTGTAAAATCCTGTTTTGTTATGTGACTGGCATTATTTAGACTTTAATTTCTATGAATGAATAGAATGAAAATGATATAAAATGACTTGCTTGTTTTTATGTGCGTGCGCTGAAGGAAAGTGGTGAGAGAGTGGGCTGAGGACGCTGAAGGGAAATGGGGAAGAGAGAGTGGGGAGAAGATGCTGATTTATAAATTGACAATTGTACAGAATATTTTTTCTTTATATACTTTAATATAACAAGTTCAATATAAAACAATTCAAGGCTTGTGTGGATGGAATCAGGTGGTTTGCGGGGATGGGGACCGAGCTTACGGGGATTAGTCCAATAAAATGGTATTTTCTTATTTCTCATTATTTGTTTTATTTTTATTTGTTAATTTGTAAAGTGGTGATTGTTATGTATCAGTTTTTTCAAATTTACAATTACTGTCTTTATATTTTGCACAGTATTAGAGGACATGTATTACTGTTTTTGTGATGTTGTAGTGTTGCATTGTATGCAGAGTGGTTTCTTGGCGGTTCAGTTTAATTTTTGTCTACATATTTCTATTTGTAGTTTGTGATTATTCCATATTGGGCAAGGCTGTATCTGTCTGTGTGTATGAAAGGGACTTGGCTTTCTGATAGCATTGACTGTACAAGATCAATCGACTGTACAGGATCTGGCTTGTTTAGTTTTACAATGTATGTGTTGGTGTTCTAGTTCTCACTGCAGTGTTTAAGATGCTGCCTTTTCGTAGGTATACTCTTGTTGTGCGATATGTAGATTGTTACTAAAAATCATATTTTTCATATAGATGGGGAGGGTGTCAAAAAATGATGGACCCCGAGTGTCACATATGCTAGGTACGCCATTGAATTAAGGTACACAAGTGTGTAGTTACGAGGTCCTTACTGACTCACCTTTCATTAATGCATTATTCAGGAACCAGTGTGAATGTGAGGTTGTTATTAATGAATGCAGAATGTGACAAAGTGGGGGGTAACTTAAATGGGCTATGGTATGCTGTGTGGCAAACCTTTATAGCCATGTGTGGTCCCTATATTCTCAATGTTGTCTAAGTATAGCATGTGCAGTATGGTGTAAATTCTGTATGTTAAGCTACAGAAAATGTGTACATTGATATGTACTACAAATGACCTTTCTATCTCCTCTCTTCAACTGTTGTGTGTCGAAGAGTCTATAAATCAAAAGATCAGCCTTACCTGTGCCTATTAGCTGTGCTTTTTATTGTACTATAGCAGTTTTAAAATATTCCCTTGAAATGCTAGCTTATGTACTTTAACAGAGACTTTCTGTGCTAAGAAAAATTCCCTGTAAACTCCTTTGCTATGAGCAAAGTACTTTAAAATAAAATAAATTCCCTGAGCTTTCCTATTTATCTTTAAGGTCTCCTTTTATTAAGGTGCGCTGGCAGTTTTAGCGCACGCTACAATACTGCACGCACTAAACGCTGACACCTCCATAGAGCTTGCATTAGTATTTATCATTTAGCGTGTGGTTATTGCGCTAAAAATGCTATCACACCTTAGTAAAAGGAGCCCTAAGTCTTCCCAATTTCCCAGCTAAGTCTTACCAGTGAAAGTAAGGTTTCAGGTTTATTTAAAATTTGATTATATCGCTTATAATACTTCTAAGAGATGTACAATTTAAAATGGGGAAATTACGGACATGCACTAGAACAATACAAGACCAACATGATACAATAGGGACGGGGGTTGAAATACAATAATTATAGGAAAGAAACAAATAAGGGCAGTACAAAACGGGCCAATAGGGAAGGTGTCTGAAGCCTCCTGAGGTTCGGGTTCCTATGGAGAGAAACATCATTTATTTGATTTTATGTTTGAAAGGCATCTCTATATAAGAAGGATTTTAGTGAGCTCTTAAACCAATCAACATTTTGTTCTTCTCTGAAATGGGAAGGTTAACATATTCCATAGTTGGAGCATAAATTGTCAAAATTTTTTTTCTTCAAGTATTGATTATTTATAAGGAGGGGGATTACAAGCAAATTTTGATCTTCAGATCGTAAGGTCCTAAGGGGTGTAAGGTTTTGTAAGGGGTGATGTTGCAGCATACAAGCCCCCAATGATGTAAGATGGTGGCTTTACAATCCGCCAGGTCCCGGATTCATTGTTCTCATAGAAGGTTCAGTAGGAAGTGAAATTAATGACAATAACAGCCAAGAGTGATTGCATGAAAAAGTGGAGGGGCATAATCAAAAAAAGCATCTAAGTCCCCTTTTGGCCTAAGTCCTTAAACGTTCAACCCAGAAGCAGGGAAAGTGTCCATAACCAAAACAAACGTCCATGTTTTGATTATGGCCTTCCTGTGCCTAAACGCCCAATCTCCACTATGTCTAAAAGTACACCCACAGCACGTCTACACTTTTTAGCCATAATGAAACAAAAAAACGCCTAAGCCCCAAACATCCAACAGAAGGGCTTTTAGGCGAAGGCCAGTCCTTCGCCTAAAAGCTGGATTCTGTAACTGGTGTCTGTAAAAACAACACTGGTTACAGAATCCCCCCCACAACGATCCAGGCAGGAGGGTGCCCAAGCCCTCCTGCCATGTCAAACCACCAACCCCCCCCCCCCCCCCCGAAACGATCGGGGCAAGAGGGAGCCCAAGCCCTCTTGCCCCGCGGCAGTTCAGGTAGAGGAGTGATGGCATCGCAGTAGGGGAGATGAGGCATCTGTCCTGCCGCGATGGTTAGGTTGCCGGGCCGCTGAACTGATGGCGCCAGCGGCCATCAGCTCAGGGGCCCCTTTTTCGGCACTTAGACCTGGTTTTATTTCGTCTAAGTGAAAAAGGTCTAAGTGCTGACTAGGCAACCTTTAACTGTTTTGGTTATAGGTGTTGTACGCCTAGGTGTAGGTCGGCCCACCTCCCGCCCACTGCCCGCCCTTTCCCCTCCTCTAAACACACCTCTTTTCTCTCTATGCGTTTAGTGGCAGGGGAAAGGCCTAAGCTGTTTTTAGATACGTCCAAGTAGCCACTTAGGACACTTTTTAGACGTTTGTTTTTTTTTTTTATTATTACCCCCATATTGTGCAGAAATAGGCTTATTTTTACAGAAAGGCACTGTTTAGAAAGATACATCAAGCATATGCTGGGTTACAAATGTACAGAAAGAGATAGAAATAAGCTTTAAAAATACAGAGTGGATTTAAAGACTGCTTCTCTGTGTGAGAGAGAAAGGACAATTTACACTTCTCCCTCAATATTCACGGGGGTTAGGGGCAGAGCCGGCCCACGAATATTGAAAATTCACGAATAACTTTTGGGCTAGCTCTGACTCACCCCCGCCTTCCCCCTGGCATCCTGGACCTTTTTTTAAATGAAATGCTGCATCCTGGATCTCCCTGGAGCTTACCTGGTGGTCTAGCGTGCTTTTGGGCAGGAGCAATCTTCCTACGCTCCTGCCCTGTGCAGATCACTCATACAAAATGGCTGCGGGGAGTTCCCGTCGTAGTCTCGAGAGACTTTGGGAATTCACAGCAGCCATTTTGTATGAGTGATCTGCATGGGGCAGGAGTGTAGGAAGATTGCTTCTGCCCCGAAAGCCCGCTAGATGACCAGGTAAGTTCCGGGGAGGTCCGGGATGCAGCGTTTTGTTTAAAAAAATTGCGAATAACCGAATCCACAGATACTGAAACCGTGGATTCGGAGGAAGAAGTGCACCTCCATTATAGGTGGATAGGTGAAAGGCTGTGTCTTTGAGAAGACAAGGAGATGAGCAAGAGTCCAGAGAAAAGAGAGAGAGAGAGAGAGAATTAGGGTGGTCAAGGCTCCAGAGAGAGAGAGTAAGTCCTCTGGAAGTCCTCTTACAGCACCTTTACATTTGGAGTGTAGATATTAAACTGTACCAACTTCTATCTATCTAATGTAATGCGCAATAATATGTGTTGCCCCTTTATAACACCATAATGTTCTATTTGTTAGCCTTTTGTAAAACAGAATTGTCACTCCTGCTTCTTTTGCCACAGCTGGTGACACTAGGCATTCTCCCACCTACTACCTTTTCAGTTTATTCTCTAGCAAAGGTAGCTGAGTTTCCTGCAAGAATGGCACCAAGGCATTCTGTTTGTTTAAAGCAGGGGTGTCCAATGTCGGTCCTCGAGGGCCGCAGTCCAGTCGGGTTTTCAGGATTTCCCCAATGAATATGCATGAGATCTATTAGCATACAATGAAAACAGTGCATGCAAATAGACCTCATGTATATTCATTGGGGAAATCCTGAAAATCCGACTGGACTGCAGCCCTCGAGGACCGACATTGGACACCCCTGGTTTAAAGCCTATAAAATATTTTGGTGCTTAATTGGAAAGGAATGTCCCCCCACATTGCAAGACACAAATGTCACTATTTTTATGTAATGCTATTGGTGTGCTGTAACCAAACTCTGTCAATGGACCATAAAATAGAGACTGTCTCATTCCCCAGCAATTAGCTCCCATCCCTCTCCCCATGTAAGCTTCTTGCCTTCTGGATCATCTCTACAGAATCTTCAATGCTCCTCCAATCTTCCTTATATTTCCTCCCCAATCAGGCATGATCAATCCCCCTCCTTTTCCTAAATATCCTAAACTCCCTGATCCCCCCTTAGAACAATGCTTCTCTTTCATCTTTAGCACTCCTTTTAAATAGATGTACATGTAGTTACAACACAGTGTAACCAGCCTAGGGTTTTTTTTAAAACTCACCCACGGGAGAGGGGGGGGGAGGCATACTGTCCGATCCTTTGTGGACCCTGCTGTTAGAGGCAGGAGGAACAGCATGGGTCTGCCACAACCCGGAGCTGACAGCTGTTTAGCACTCTGGGCTGGCTGACCCTGACGAAATATGTTTTTTTTTCTGTCAGCAGCAGTTTTTCTCCCTTGCCAATGCCAGCCTGACTGCCTGCCTTCCCCTCACTGCCTACCAGCCTTTGTTCCACCCCCTCCCCCAAAGCCAGCCAGCCTCCCTCCTTCCCTGTGCACCGAATAGGAGAAAGCTGAACTGCAGGTAGGACTACTGCCTGCCTGTCTGTCTGCCTGCCTCCCTCCCTCCGAAGCCTACCCGATTCTTCTGCTCCCCTCCCAGTCCGCCGCCTGCTGCTACTTCCTGCCCTTGCTACAACAACCGCAGGAAAGGTATATCCCAGTGCTGGCCCAGAAACCTTCTCCCTGATGTCAATTCTGACATCGGAGAGGAAGTTCCAGGCCAGCCAGGCAGCGATTGGCTGCCCCGGAACTTCCTCTTCAACGTCAGAATTGACGTCGGGGAGAAGGCTTTAGGACCGGTGCTGGGACATGCCTTTCCAGCTGTGATTGCGGCAAGGGCAGGTAAGCAGGGAGAGAGCCCATTCTCCCGTGATTGCTGTCCCATTGTCCCTGCACATAGCTTCGGTACGCTGTCATTGAAAACGGGACATTTCAGCATCTCAAAGCTGTGCATGGGGACAACGGGATGGGGGAATCAGAAAAAGGGACAGTCCCATTCAAAATGGGACGTATGGTCAACTTACTCATGCTGGAAAGCATGAGAGGGAAGCAGACAGGGCACATTCTCAGCCATACATAGCTGAGGCTGAATTTTTGCAGATCCTTGAGTCATAATTGGACTCAGCGGTAAACTTTTGCATGCAGACAGATAAAATTAATCTGGTGCTGGTATGCAAGAGTTAGTGTGTGTGTATGTGTGTGTGTGTGCATGGAGTTCCATGTTGAAATGGTATGTTAGAATGGTATGTGTGAGTTCTACAAAAAAATCAGTTGATAGATGGGATTGGTCTCTGAAAGAAAGTATAGATGTTGCTGACTGTGTGGGTATGAAAGAGAATTCTTTTAGGTTAATTTGAGATAGAACAAAATGGTTAGATTTAAGAAGTTGTAGGGGATTGATTAGAGAAAAGTGAATGTGGTTAAGGGGAACAAGTTTAAATCTTATTCTTTAGCACTCTCCAGACCAGTAGAGGTTAACTTTACGAATGGGTATATATCTAATCATGACCAGCAGGTGGAGACTGAAAACAAAACTGTGGGACAGTATATCCTATCCCCTCTTCTCTATTTCCCTCAGTCTTCTTTCAGTCTCCAGCAGGTGTTGAGTGATCTGTACCCATCTCCCTTGGTAGGGCTGTTGGAATTTGTTTAAGGGGTTTGTTGTCCCTGTTTTTAGCCGGACGGAGCTTGGGCGGGCCCTGTTTGGGGGTTCGTCCGACCTCGGGGGTGTCAAACCCGGCGGGTCTCGAGCGGGGTCCCTCCCCCCACTTCCTCCACCTCCCCACATTTTTTTAGAGGAGCCTCAGCAGTAAGCCTTGCCCCTTAAATCAAGCAAGGCATATTGCTTCGAGAGCCTGTGGAGTCTGTTCTGTAAAAAAAAAAAAAAAATCCTGAGGTAGTGCTGGTCTGGAGGGTTGTTTCCCTTTAAGAAAACTGTATTTTACTGTATTTTTTCATCTAACCGGCACTTTTTTCTAGCTAGGTCGCGTATGGAGCAATTGTGCCCTTCTCCGGGGGAGGGGGACACAATTAGGTCCAGCCGCGAGGCACTCGCGGCCGGCCTGAACTCGGCGGTTTGGGTCGGTGAGGTGGTGGAGCTCCGTCGGCAGCGGTTGCAGGCACCCAGAGCTCCCCGCCGATGGTGCCTCGCGAGTCGGCTTGGAGCAGTGGGGAAGCCCGGTCTTCTCCAACCGCCCACGGAGGGATTCCCCAAAGGATTCCCTCTCAGCTGATTTTTTGACAGCTGATGCCGGCTTGCCTGTTTTAGCGGCTGGGACTGTTCAGTCTTCTCAGCCGCTACAGGCCATGGAGGGAGCTTTTTTGGCGGGAACTTCGCCATTTTCTCTGTCTGGCCCCTCCATTTTGTCTGCAACCTCAGGTGACCTTCCCCCTGTATTGCAAACACAGGGGCAGGTTTCAGTTGGGACCCCTGCTGGGGCAGGGAGTCCCTGGGGACCCCCAGGGGTTTTTTGTCCCCAATTTATTTTCTTTCTTTGTGCAGACAATTGGGGGTCCCACGTGCACCTGGGGGGTTTCGGGGGTGGTTTCCCTCCGCGCCCCCTATGGCTTTGCCTCCCTCTTTTCGTTTGGCGTCCCCTCTTCCTCCTCCCTCATCCAAGCGCCCGCGGGGGGGCTTGGTTTGCGGAATGGTGGTCGGGGGAGCGGGTTGGCATGGTTGAGGACCTGGCTGCTTTGGCGGGCTTCCAGGATCCTCTAGAGGGGACGCCCGCTGGCAGCGGGGCGGCGGGTTTCCCGTCTTCCAGAGCAGATGCGTCCGTGGTGCGCTTTTTATTCTGAGGGATGAGCTTTTAGACCTGATGTAGCAGGTCTCCTTGGTGCTGCATTTTTGAAGTTGCGCCGCCGGAGACCCCGCGTATGGGGGCCCCTCTGCTTCAGGGGGTCTGTCCTGTTTCCCGCTCTTTTCCTGGGCGTCAGGATTTTCGGGATTTTGTGTTTCGTCTGGCGCGTAGCATGGCTCGTTTGTATCCCATCCCTGAGGGGGATCGGGCTACTTTAGTATCGCCAGTCGTAGACGCGGTGGTCTCGGCGATTTCTAAGCGGCATATCGTCCCTGTTGAGGGCGGGTCTGCCTTGCGGGACTCTGAGGAGCGCAAATTGGAGAATATCCTTAAGCTCAATTTTCAGGTCTCGGCTTTTGGGGTCCAGGCGGCTATTTGTGGGGGGCTGGTCGCTCGCGCCGTTTTGCGGTGGGCTGAGCGCGTCCTGGATCGGGAGTCTGATGACTGGTCTCTGGTGGATCAGGAGGTGGCAAAGATTGAGATGGCGGCCTCGTTCCTCTCTGATGCTCTTTATGACTTAGTGCGGATCTCGGCTAAGTCTATGGCCTTTGGAGTGGCAGCGCGGCGTATTTTGTGGCTGCGCGCTTGGGCGGCGGATGCTGCGTCCAAAGCTAAACTTACTAAATTTCCCTTTCGGGGGTCTTTTTTGTTTGGGGAGGAATTGGATAAGTTGATTCAGACTCTGACGGACTCTAAGGTTCCCCGTCTGCCTGAGGACCGTGCCCGTCCTGCGTCTCGGGGTGGCGCTGCCCGGGGGCGTTTGCGGGAGTTTCGCAAGTATCGCCCTGGGCGTGGGGCTGCTTCTTTCCCGGCTCCGGGATTTTCCAGGGGTCGGTTCTTTCAGCGCATGCAGCCCTTTCGGGGGCGCGTCGGGGGGCAGGGAATCCCTCCGCCGGCTCCCCCGCTTCCCGTCCTGCGCAATGACTCCTTGCCGGCGCCCCCTTTGGTTCCGGTGGGGGCCCGGCTGCGCGAATTTTTCCCAAAGTGGGCCGAGATCACGTCCGATCAGTGGGTCCTGGAGGTGGTGCGGGACGGTTATGCTCTGGAGTTCGCCCGCTCTCTGCCGGACCTTTTCCTCGCTTCTCCATGTCAGTCTCCAGGGAAGACGCAAGCTTTTCGCCAGACCCTGCAGCGCTTGCTGGATCTCAAGGCAGTGGTGCCGGTGCCCCCTCCGGAGTGGGGCACCGGCAGGTACTCCATTTACTTTGTGGTGCCCAAGAGGGAGGGGACCTTTCGGCCCATCCTGGATTTGAAAGGGGTCAACAGGGCTCTCAAGATTCCTTCTTTCCGCATGGAAACTCTGCGGTCGGTCATTCTGGCGGTTCAGCCGGGGGAGTTCCTCACTTCTCTCGATCTGACGGAGGCCTACTTGCATGTTCCCATTCGGGACTCTCATCAGCGCTTCCTGCGCTTTGCGATCTTGGGGCGGCTCTATCAGTTCTGTGCGCTTCCCTTTGGTCTGGCCACGGCTCCCCGGACGTTCACCAAGGTGATGGTGGTCGTCGCGGCAGCCTTGCGGTCGGAGGGCATCCTGGTTCACCCCTACCTAGACGACTGGTTGATTCGGGCAAAGTCGTTGCAGGAGAGCTCCCGGGTTACGGCTCGGGTGGTGGAGTTTCTCCGGTCGCTGGGCTGGGTGGTCAACCTTTCCAAGAGTCGGTTGGTCCCGGCTCAGCGCCTGGAGTACTTTGGGGTTCTGTTCGACACCTCCTTGGGGAAGGTCTTCCTTCCAGAGGCCCGGGTGAGCAATTTGCAATCGCAGAATCGCCTGCTTTTGGCGTCCCGGTGTCCTCGGGCGCGAGATTTCCTCCAGGTCTTGGGGTCGATGGCGGCGTCCCTGGACGTGGTGAGGTGGGCGCGGGCCCACATGCGTCCTCTTCAGTATGCTCTGCTCCGGAGGTGGTCTCCCCAGAGGCAAGATTTGGATGTTCCGGTGCCCCTGCGGGGGTTGGCGCGCGGCAGCCTGCGCTGGTGGCTCCGGACCCCTCACCTGGTTCAGGGGGTGGGTCTGGATCTCCCGCAGTGGACGGTGCTCCTGACGGATGCGAGTCTCCTGGGTTGTGGGGCTCAGTGTTTGAGTCACTCAGCTCAGGGCACCTGGTCCGCGGAGGAGGCCGCCTGGTCGATCAACGTGTTGGAGACCAGAGCGGTCCGTCTGGCGCTGTTAGCTTTCCACTCCCTTTTGCTGGGCAAGTCGGTCAGAGTGCTGTCGGACAATGCCACGGCGGTGGCTTATGTCAATCGTCAGGGGGGCACCAGGAGCACTCCGGTGGCGCAGGAGGCGGCTCTGCTCATGGGTTGGGCGGAGTCCCATCTGCTGGACCTCTCGGCCTCTCATATAGCCGGGGTAGAAAATGTTCAGGCAGACTTCCTCAGTCGTCACTTCCTAGATCCAGGAGAGTGGTGTCTCGGCGCCGGGGCGTTTCAGTTGATAGTGCAGGCTTGGGGGCAGCCCCTGATGGACCTGGTGGCCACGGTGGCAACGCCAAAGTGCCCCGCTTCTTCAGTCGTCGCAGGGACAGTCTGGCCGAGGATCTGGATGCTCTGGTCCAGCCGTGGCCAATGGAGGGGCTGTTGTATGTGTTCCCTCCTTGGCCGCTGGTGGGCAGAGTGCTTCTTCGCATTGTTCACCATCCGGGTCGGGTGGTGCTGGTGCCTCCGGATTGGCCTCGACGTCCGTGGTATGCGGATCTGGTGAGGCACCTGGTAACGGATCCTCTTCCTCTGCCTCTCTCGGACGACCTTCTGACGCAGGGTCCCATTCCCATGTTCGACCCGTCTCCCTTCTGTCTTACGGCATGGCTCTTGAAAGGGGTCGCCTTAGCAAGAAGGGATATTCAGACAAGGTGATCTCTACACTGTTGGGGTCCCGGAGGCTTTCTACCTCTCGGGCTTATGTGCGGGTTTGGCGTCTCTTTGAGGAATGGTGTCGGGCGCGGGGAGTGTCCTCTTTTCGCGCTTCCCTGCCTAACATTCTAGAGTTCTTGCAGGATGGCCTGGATAGAGGCCTGGCTTGGTTTTCTCTCCGGGTTCCTCTTGCGGCCCTGTCGGCTTTTCGAGGGTTGGTGTCAGGTCAGCGTTTGTCGGCTCTTCCTGATGTGATTCGGTTTTTGCGGGCGGCCAAGTTGCTTAGGCCTCCCCTACGGCCCTCGGTTCCTTCTTGGGATCTTAATCTGGTTCTCTCTGTTTTTGGTGCGCTCGCCTTTCGAGCCCTTGGACGACTGTTCTTTGAAGGACCTTACTTTGAAGGCGGTCTTTTTGGTGGCCATTACTGCTGCTAGGCGTGTTTCTGAGCTGCAGGCTTTCTCTTGTAGGGCTCCCTTCTTGGAGTTTTCTAGGGAGCGGGTCGTCTTGCGGCCTGTTCCTTCCTTTCTGCCGAAGGTTGTTTCTCCTTTTCATGTCAATCAATCAGTGGTTCTCCCGGTCTTGGGTGGTCGGGAGGGCTCTTCTGAGCAACGGCAGCTGCGCAAGTTGGATGTCGGTCGGGTCCTTCGCTCTTATGTGCAGCGGACCCAGGAATTCCGGAAGTCCGATCATCTTTTTGTCCTTCTGGCGGGTCCTCGTCGGGGAGCTGGCGCTTCTAAGGCTACTATTGCGCGCTGGATCAAGGAGACGATTGCTTCCGCTTATCTTCTGAAACAGCAGCCTGTTCCGGAGTTTCTCAAGGCTCATTCCACTCGGGGTCAGGCGGCTTCTTGGGCTGAGTCGTCGCTCGTGCCTCCAGTGGATATTGGTAAGGCTGCGGTTTGGTCCTCCTTGCATTCCTTTGTTCGTCATTATCGGGTTGATGTGCAGGCGCGTCGGGACGCGGTGTTCGGGGAGCGTGTACTGGTATCGGCCCTTCGGGGGTCCCGCCCGTGAGAGGGACTGCTTTGGTACGTCCCATTCGTAAAGTTAACCTCTACTGGTCTGGAGAGTGCTAAAGAAGGAGAAATTAGGTTCTTACCTGCTAATTTACTTTCTTTTAGCTTCTCCAGACCAGTAGAGGTCCCCACCCTGTCTGTTGTTGTTGTTCGGGCTGTTGCGCGGGCAGTTTTTTGTGTTTTGCTGCGGGTTCTAGTATTTTTCTAGGGCCGGGGAGAATTAAAGAACAGCGGCTGTGGCTCGGCTGGCTTAGCTGGCGAGCTGTGGGGACATTTTCCTTCGGGTATTTCTCCTCTGCATTTTCCAACAGCATTTTTTGGGTATGTTAATTGTTACTCCTGTTCGGAGTATTGTTTTCTTTTTGTTTTCCAGTTCTTGGTTCTGCTTGGCTATTCGGCAGACTGAGGGAAATAGAGAAGAGGGGATAGGATATACTGTCCCACAGTTTTGTTTTCAGTCTCCACCTGCTGGTCATGATTAGATATATACCCATTCGTAAAGTTAACCTCTACTGGTCTGGAGAAGCTAAAAGAAAGTAAATTAGCAGGTAAGAACCTAATTTCTCCTTTTCCTCAGGTTTTTCCTTTAAGAACCTGAGAAGAATTACCATATTTTTCGCTCTATAAGACACACCTGACTTTAGATGCACCTATATGTAGAGGAGAAAAAACCAAGAAAAAAAAATATGTTTCAGAATTTTTTTTCTTGATTTTTTTCTCCTCTACGCGTAGGTGCGTCTGGTGCTAGGCAGCCTGTAGCGCCCTCCCCCCCCCCCCCCCCGGTACCTTTTTTTAATTGCTAGCGGTCCAGCGCCTCCAAGTCTTCTTCTCTTGGGGACCTCTGCGATCTCCCGTCCTGCGTGTCTGTCGTGGGCTCTATCTCCTGCGGGTTCATGTGTAATGCTGTGCACATGTAGTAGCAGCAGTTGAGAGATGAAGTCAGCCTGAGGGGAGCCACAGCCACTGAGTCTTCTCAGCCTTGACCAGGGTGATTGTGCTGCTCAGAGCCCCGCCGCTTCTGCAGAGCGGAGCCTGCAAGGAAAACAAAGCACCACGGAAAACATGTGTTGTGCCACTTCATCTCCATAGCGCCTGCATGCCTATGAACATGCCCCCTCCATCTGCCCTCCACCAATCGGAAGGCAGGACACCATCATGGCCTTGCCGCTGAGAAGGAAGGGGTGGAGGCGGGTGCAGGAATGCCGTCGATTAAAGAAAGGTGTGGGGAGCGTTAAAAAAAGGTGCAGTAGGTGGGAAGGAAAGCTGGACTGCCGGCGATTAAAGAAAGATGTGGGGGGGGTGTAAAAAAAGGTATGAGGGGGGTATTCGCTCCATAAGATGCACCCTTATTTCCACCCACTTTTTTTTTGGGGGGGGAGGGGGGAGTGCGTCTTATGGAGCGAAAAATATGGGTAATTTTGTGACCACAGACTAATAGAGGAAGATGGGATCTCTATTCTTAAAATATTCTACTGAACTTATTTTGGTCACTTTTTCAAAGAAGTTAGAAAAGGAAAATTATAATATTGATAAAAAAGTTTCTGTATGAAGCTTCTATAGTCTAAAAGTCAACTGACAAAAATTATTCTGAAAGGATGTCTAAAAAATTGCCTTCCTTTTAAGGTTGACTGTAGTTCTGAACAGTTAGAGAAAACAGTTATTAAGCTATAAGGCTACCAGAGTGATAGAATCTTTAACAGTGTGAGCTTTGAGAAGAATTGTGCTAAGTTGTGCTGAGTAGTGAATATTCTCTGTGTATGAGAAGTTTGCCTGCTGTAATAAAATGTGTTGCCAGAGAATATGGAAAGGCACTAGAAAGGGCAACTTTTAATTTTATTTTATTTTCTGTGGAAAGTAGTTATTGTCACTAAGTTCCTGCTGGAAGAGGTAACTCTGAGTAGAGAATGACATGGGGAAAAAATGTGTCCCCGTCTCTGCCCCATCCCTGCGAGCTTGGTCCCCATCCCCACCCCATCCCCGCAAACCATCTGATCCCATCCGCCCAAGCCTCGAATAGTTATGACTTTATATTGAACTTATTTTATTAAAGTATAAAAAGAAACAATATTCTATACAATTGTCATTTTATAAACACAAATAATGCAGAGCAAGGATCAACAAAACCCTTGTCTCAAATATCCCCTCCACTTTCGAGAAAACTGTATAAGCCAAATTACTAAAGAATGCTACACAGAAAAATCATGCTAACAAAATACAATAGTCACACATGACAAGAATAGTGTTAGGGAGTGCAACTAGGGCAACTGTCCACTGGTCAGAGAGAGCCCTAAGCCAGAAAGGAGCTAAAGAAGCACGACCTGGACTTTAAAGTTCCCAGTTATGTCTAACACCAGATCTAACAGAATACATATTTCAAATCTGATATATTCTAATCACAAAATAGAAAATACAATTATTTTTTTCTACCTTTTGTTGTCTTGTCATTTTACTCTTCAAATCATGTTGGCCTCAGGTGCTGGTCTCTGTTTTCTTTTGTATTAACTCACTTGCCAGGGTCTCCTGACCATTTGACATTTCTTCTTCCTCTATGCTCACCATCCATCTTCTATCTCTATGTATGTATTGTTCCCTATGTTCAGCATCTCCTTTCTCTATGTCTCCTATACGTCTTGTTTTGGTATTTCCCCTCTGCCCATCTCCTTGCCTTCATCATCTGACCATTCTATGATCCCCTCCCTCTGTGTACAGTTTCACTCCTCTATAGCCCTATGCCCCCCCCATGTCCAGCATCTTCCTTCTGTGCTCTTATTCTCCCCCATGTCTAGCAGTACCCCTCTGTGTCCATATACCCCCCATGCAGCATTCCCCTTTTGTCCCTGTTCCTACGCTCCTCTCTTTTTGTATATCTCCCTGTGCCTTGCTTCTCCCCTCTCTTACTCCCTTACACCAATGTGTCTCTCACACTCTCTCTTTCTTTCCTCCTTCTGCTATGCTCAATATTTCACTCACTCTTCCTTCATCCCCTTGGTTCAGCTTTTCTTTTTCCCTTCCCTTCTCTCTCTTCCTTCCTGCTGGTACTGCACCTCTCTCCCTTCCCTATAGGTCCAACACATTTATCCCATCCCTTCAGTGCCCAGGTGTGGGTCTGGCACCTTTCCCTTCCCTCTTGCTCCACTCCACCGACCACAAGTGCCCAGCACATCTTTCTCTTCCTTCCAATCTTCAGACCCGATCCAGCAACTGTCTTCCTTCACTTCAGTTCCAGCAGTCCAAGCATCCCTCCTCCCTCCTTTACAGGTGTAGCAGCAGCCTCCCACCCCCCTCATGGATACAGCAGCCCCCTACCTCCCTATTGTAGGTCCAACAGCCCCCTTCCCTCCTTCATTCCTGACTGTGGGTCAAAACCAGGAAAAAACAACAACCTGCGACTCCCTTGAGTCAATCCCTTTGCACCTCCCAGGGTAAGCCTATCAGCCTCTTAGAAGCTTCATGGATGAAGAGGCAGGCAACATCACACACAGAGCTTCTCCAGGACCTTCTTCCAGCCGAGTCCCTCCTTCCGATGTAACTTTTGGTTTAACTGGAAGTTACATTGGAAGGAGGGACTCGGTTGGAAGAAGGTCCTGGAGCAGCTCTGTATGTGTATGATATTGCCTCCTCCACGAAGCTTCTAAAAGGCTGGTAGGTCCGCACCAGGAGGTGAAAAAGAGCTGACCCTGGGAAGTCACAGGCATGGGGTTTTTTGCTGGTTTTGACCCCCCGATGGGGAGCGAGGCTGTTGTTCCCATGATAGGGAGGGAGGGGGCTGCTGGACTCGTGAGGGGGGCTACTGGACCCGTGATCGCAAGGGGGCTGCTGGGTGGGAGGGGTTGGAAGGGAGGCAATTCGCTGCAGATCCATTGTGAGAACAAGGCCATTTACCACTCCATGGGGTGGTGAAAAGCCTTGTTCCCATACCCTCGGGAAAGGGCTGATTCCCCCCCCCCCCCCCCCCCCCGTTCCTACCTGTTAGTTGTGGCTAGCTACGGGAAACAGTCCCCGTTTCATTCTCTAACTCTGAGCTCACACACCACCAAGGGAGAAAGGGTTTTATTCCTTTTATTTTATTTAAGATAGGTAGTAGGTAGAGACAATTGCTGATACTTACCTGGAGGAGAAACTTGATTCCAGGAGTTGTTCTGGTCTTGAGTTCCTGTCATTGGATCTCAGCAGATGCAGCACTTGCAGTATGGGCCTGAAGAAAGAGGGGTTTAAAAAAAAAAAAAAATTATTCATTAGTTCAGTGTGCACTTACATTTTTATTTTAAATTAATTTTTGAAGTCAATGTTTTCAAGTAAAGACAGTGCTCAGTTTTTCACTTACCTGTGCTGAAGGTGCAGTGATCTCTTTGATTCGCACTGGTTTACCTGAAAGGAAAAACCGGGTAGAACAATTTATTCACAAAGCAATTTATTTTTGCTTTAATAACACAACATTCATTGATTAATAAAGGAAGGGATAACACTTATCTGATAAGTTTACTCATTTCTTTTTTTTTTTTTTTTTTTAATTATTTATTGAATTTATCAAATTCAAACAAGCAATTCACATACTTGTACACAGATTTGTAAACAATTAAAAGAAAATTTATAAACCTAATTCCACTTAATTCAGTGTTTTAAGTTATTCCATTATAATTCAACTATTTAGTCCACCATAATTGAGAGAGAATTATAGGAAAAATAATAATAAATAAAAAAGTCTTATCCAACCTAGAAAGCGGCACTTATCTGCAGTACTACAGCCATTCATGACAGGTTATACATTTTCAGCTATGAGCACTACTTGCTCTTTTGATTCTATAAATCCTAACAGTTGTTTAGGTTCAAAAAATAGGTAACTCTTATTTTACAGGAAATTTCAACAAAAAATTTGCTCCCAGGGCTAGGACTCTTGACCTTAATGCCAAGAACTCCTTCCTACACCTCTGAGAGCTTAAAGACATGTCTGGAAATATTCTAACATTAGAACCTAAAAACTGATCATTTATATGTCGGAAATACATACGTAATATATATTCTCTATCACATTCCATTGCAAGTGTTATTAACAGGGTTTTCCTTTCCGTTATAACCTCTAAAGAGTTTTCCAGAAAAGTTGTTAAATTAATATCTTCGTTATTTGTCCCTTTAATCTCATTAGGAGTAGAGATTTCCATAGGTTTCTTTATTTGAAAGTAATTAGCTCTAACAATAGGTGGTAAACTTTCTGTAGGAATAAGCAGAATTTCTTTAAAATACTTTCTTACCATCTCCATTGGCGAAATTAAGGGACATTTATGAAAATTATGGAGTCTCAAATTATTTTTCCATAGTTGATTTTCAAAACTTTCAATTTTCCTGGCAATATATGTTCTTTCCTTTATTAATTCCAAATCCAAAGTTTTCATTTCACAAATTCTTGTCTCCTATTTTTCTATCTTTTCACTCATGTCTTTAAGGACCAAACCCTGTTGCTCCACTTTAGAATGGATAGTCCCATAGTCAGTCTTTAAAGTAGAAAAATTTGAGATTTGCATCCATAACTGAAATGGACTGCCATAAAGCTTCCAAATCTATTTTCTCCGGATTCTCCAGCATCCCAAACGTGATATTAATTCCACCCGAAGCTCCTCTCACCTCTTCTGTAGTGTGGGTTAGCTGTTGCTGTTCTCCTGCCTCTCCAGCTCCTGATGGCATTGGAGCTACCGACCCTCCTATGAGGCTCGAGATCTCCTCCCGGGTCATCGATGCCTCAGCCACTCCCAACTCTGCACTGCGTCCGGGTTGCGGTGGTGGCTGCTTTTGTTCCGGGCTTAACAACGCCCAAACCTGGTGGCTGAGTTTGCCCGACGAGTTTGGGCTTGCCCCTGAAGTAGTCCTTGCTGATTCACCCGATCGAGTAAGCGCTCCCTCGATTGTTGTCTGCTATCGCCGCCGAAGGGTTGCCGCGAAGGGCTCCTTTCCTCTTACTCATCTTGGGTAGTGGAACTGTTGTAAAAAAAACGCTGGCTGATCAAAAAAGAGGGAGCCTCCTTCTCAGGCGTCCGCTCTCGTCGCCATCTTATTTCTCTCTCTCCCTGATAAGTTCACTCATTTGAATTGAACTTCTTGATATTCTGAGTTGGTTGAGCTGTAAGAAAAAGTATTTAATGTTAAATTTATAATTGTGAATCTACAGTTATTAGAAGAGCTGTGTTTTAAAAGTATTAGCACTTTATTACATCTTTATGGATTTTAAAAATGTTTTTAAGATAATTTTAATTGGAGAAAGGCACTTTAAATTAATAACAGTGCTTTTAAATGTTAAATGCACTTTATTAATATGTAAAGCTTTTAATAGTTCAGAGCTGGATTTACGTTTAATTCATGTTTAAGCAATAAATGTTCATTGCTTTATTGAAAATCTGTGTGAGTCTCTTTCTACCAGGTGTCACTACCAGAACGAAGGAGGTCATCCTGCCATTGTATCGAGCAATGGTGCGACCACATCTGGAATACTGTGTCCAATACTGGTCGCCGTACCTTAGGAAAGACATGGCGATACTTGAGAGGGTCCAGAGGAGAGCAACTAGGATGATAAAGGGAATGGAGAACCTTTCATATGCCGAAAGGTTGGACAAACTGGGGCTCTTTACCCTGGAAAAGCGGAGACTGAGAGGAGACATGATACAGACATATAAAATCATGAGAGGCATAGAGAGGGTGGATAGGGACAGATTCTTCAGACTAGCGGGGACAACAAAAACAAGAGGTCACTCAGAAAAACTGAGAGGGGACAGATTCAAAACTAATGCAAGGAAGTTTTTCTTCACTCAGAGGGTGGTGGACACCTGGAACACGCTTCCAAAGGAGGTAATAGGACAGAGTACAATACTGGGTTTCAAAAAGGGACTGGATGACTTCCTGAAAGAGAAGGGGATTACAGGGTATAGATAGAAGGTTACACTACAGGACAAAAGCGAAAAGCATATGTGAGTTTTAGGGTAGGAGCACTATCAGGTCCTGGACCTGAGGGGCCGCCGCGTGAGCGGACTGCCGGGCACGATGGACCTCCGGTCTGACCCGACAGAGGCAAGTCTTATGTTCTTATGTTCTTATGTCTGCTGAGGCTCACATTCGTCTAGATGTCTGCAGTGCATTTGAGTGGGAGCGTGCTCTGTGTTTGGGGAGATTTTCTTGTTACCCGGTACTGTGACCAATAGAAGACTTGCTGCTGCTTCAGGACAGAGTACTGCTGAGACCTGGAGAGCGCTGCCAGGGTTTATAACAGTACCCTGGCCATTGCCTTTCCCCTAATTTTGTGTCACCTTTTCAGTTCTTTACATATTACTATTATCCATATCCCCTACACCTGAATAAAGAATTTCAAATGTTGTCTAGGATTTTAATTTCATGGATAATTTGCTGCTTTTCTTTTTGTTCTCAAACTAGGGTGGGAGGAAGGATGGGGATAATTATCTTGTATTAATATCTGATTGATTGAAAGTGCTATCTCTGATGATAATTGTATATATATTTTGTAAGCACTGTTCTAGATTTGAAAATCAATAAAGTTTATTTAAAAAATAAAGAATTTCAATTATAAGCAGTTATAACCCCAATTATAATTATAAACAATTATAACCCCAAAGATTCCCCTTCATCCTTTCTTTCCTGTTATACACTAATGGCAGCTCAAATCATCACACACCTTCACAAATATCTTCATTCCAGCAAAAAAATACATCAACTTTTTAATGAATTATGGTTATTAAATTAGGGGTAGATGCAGTGGTTTTCCATTGTCATTAGTACCTACATCTACCAAGAGAGATGGCTCCTCCAAACACTATCTAAAATCCTATCTAAGTGATGCATGAGGTCCATCACCTTCGCACCAGGCAGGCAAGTGACCAGGCAATCCTCATGCCCTACCAGACACCCAGCTATCTACATGCCTAATGATGAAATCACAGACTACAATTGTCCTCACACTTTCCTCCTGGGCAGAAGCCCCTGGAGTGAGGAAGGGGAAGGAAAAGGCCTGTACATGTGTATACAGGTGAAGAGATAAGACCTCCATGAAACTGGAGGTGAATATAGAGACCCCTGAGATCCCCAGATTAACAGAAATATGACAATACCATTACAGGCTTGAACAAGCTGTTACATCTCTCTGCTAATATAAGCAAGGAGAAACTCATCTTTCACAACAGGCATGTTGACCATAGGAAACAAGAAGCTTTGTTTGTGAGAAAGGAAAATTACTGACATCAGAAGGAAATTAACACATCTCTATAATCTAGGTTAAGTTGATTTACCAGAAATATGATCAACCACAAGGATATGTGTAAAGACGTATAAGAGAAATAACATAGGCCGTTGCTCGGAAATTGATGATTTTTGATATTAAAAGGACATATGTCGGGAAATTAGGCAAGCCTTTTGGTAAACAGGACATCATGCTCAATAAGACACAGAAAAGTATAAATGTTGACTAATCAATGAACTGATAAGAGAAATGACAATTATGAATAGCCAATAGAGATTAAGAATGTAACATATAACAACGTGGTCTGAAGTTGTTAAGAATGTATAAAAGCCAGCTTGCTATGGGCCTAGTCAGAACAGACACCTGGCTTGAAGTATATGCTCTGTTAACTCAATGGGCTGAAAGACTTGTTTCTTTAAGCTGTTATTGATTATTAATAAAATATATATTACTTATACCAGCACATTGAGTTGTCGTGAGGTCATTGGTGAAGGCTTAATAACAGGTGGTCTTCAGGAGACACATCCTGGAGACACAAGAGGATATTGCATCCCCTGGTGGGCAGGTCCTGGCTACAGGATTATTTCCTACTTCACCAGAGTGACGCTATCCTTTTAGGAGACCTTCCTCCTCCAAAGCAGCACAGGGGATGCCAGACTGGAGGTGGGACTTCTCTACACTGACCCTGTAGGTCTCATCTATGAACCTGTGAATGCCCTTCACTTCTCCACTCCCAGGTGCTTCTGGTTTTCCAGGCACTGTTCTTACACCTCTGTTCTTCATCACATGACCTTTCTGGTCTCTCAGGCCACCAAAGATCACTCCAACCATTGCCAGTCCCTCTGGTTGCCACCGATCATTCTAGTCATCTCCAGATATCCTGGTAGCCAGACCCTCTGGTCACCACTGGTTACTCATTCTGTGCCCTACCGTCACTGGTTGCCAGCCTCTTGGGTCCCCACCAGTCCTGGACACCACCGATCCCTCTGGTTGTCGGCCTCTTGGCTCCAGCTAGTCACTCTAATTCCTCCGCTGGTCACAAGTCTCTCATACCAATCCACTGGTCTCTCACACCAGTCTTTCCATCAGCCACTGTCAGCCCAAAACTTCCCCGGTACACTGGTCTCTCCTCAGACAATTTGGCCACCGGTCACTCCCTAAGGACTCCTCCAGGCACTCTGGCATTCCCTGGTCCCTCAGACACTCTATGGGCACTCTGAAGGTCATTCAGATGCCCTCTCATTGGCCCTCCCCTGGTCATCTAACAGCTAGGGTCTCCAGTCCCTCCATGCTCTACCAGGTAGACTCACACTCTAGGCTACTACTGATTTCTCTGGTTGCCAGCCTCTCAGTGCCCCTCTCTCTGAGGACTCTCCAGGTCCCTCAGATGCTCTCTCTCTTGTCCCTCTACTGGTCAAGATTGAGGGTTCTCCAGTCCCTCCAAGCTCTACCAGGTTGTCTAATACAGAGCAGGGTCTATCTCTCTCTCCGCTGCACTGTGCCTCATGTCAGCACTTGACAGAACCTCTACTACACCAGGCCCCTTGTCATCACTGGCCAGTACTGAGAGTACCAGGAGTTAGGCTAAAGTATTCTTCCTCCTGAGGGTCGCCCAGCTCCCAAAGGAACTCTTGGTTTTCTCTGGTCTCTGCTTGGCATCTGTCTTTTTTTCTTTTTTTTTAATATTTTTTATTCATTTTGAAAACTTACAGCAAGCGTACAGGAATATATCATTAGTAACAGCAATAACACTTGCAATTCTCATATAATTCTACAAACATAAAAATTATATCCCGTCCCACCCACCTTCTTTCAAATTCTTAATTATACATTTTGGTGGAATTCGGTATGCCATATTTTTAAGATGGAAAGAGCAATTGTAAAACAGAAAGGGAACTATAATAATTTTATAAAGATCTGGGAGCCATTGGAACGATATTGTAAGGAGTAAACATCATTTTCCTTGGATGAATATATGTACACATTGGGGGGTGGAAGGGAGTTTTTCTGGAAATTTCACTAAATTATGTGTTTATATTATATTTATGATATAATTGATTATAATTTAGTATAATTTTTCCAGTTATTGGTGATATGCTTGGCATCTGTCTTTTTCAGCACCACTATTCCCTCACGATAAGTAGACAGCTCCCAGCAGCCCTTGCAGGATGGTATGCAGATTAGCTTTTTCTTTCAATTGCTTCTGGCCTGGGAGAGGAACTTCACCCTATCACAGTACTGCTCTGTCTCCATCAGCTTCTTCATGTCTGCAACTCAAGCCTGAAGGAAACAGATTCATTCTTAGAGAGCTAGGAGCTTTTTGCAGCGTGCACACACACATATAACTGCTCACCATGTGAGAGATAATCATTCATGTGACAATCAGTGTAAAAGACTGGATAGCACCCATCTTGCTGCTGGACTACTGTCTGCATCTTGTTTTTGAGCTGATTAATTAAACTCTATTACGGTTCTAGGAATATTAGATTAGTATAGAAAGTCTTGGGTTTATATTGTATGTTTTATTTAGTGTTTGATTCTTAGCAAGTAATAAAATGTAATAAGAATATGTAATAAACAGTTATCTTGTTGTCCTAATTAGAATAACTGACTATACATTAAGACTCTCGGGGCTGGGGGGAAGGGGGAGTTCTATTTTGTTCTCTCAAAAATGTTCAACACAGTTCTTGTGCTTGGTGGGACATTGTTGTTTGGTTGTGTTCCTTGTGTTTTTCTTGTTTCCTATCTGTGTTTAAATAAAGAATTACAAAAAAAAGACTATAAGCAAAGAAATGAGCTAGTGGAGAATGGGAGTGGGGAGGGTAGGCAGGAATGAAGCTAAGCCAGACCCTGCTATGCCTGCCAGAGACTATCTCTAGCAGAAAATTCAAGTTCAAAAACTGTAAAACTATAAAAGGCTTTTGTACTATGTAAACTAGTTAAGTTTGCTCTTTTAAGATTTAAACAGTCTATATCAGTGGTTCCCAAACCTGTCCTGGGGGACCCCCAGCCAGTCAGGTTTTCAAGATATCCCTAATGAATATGCATGAGAGAGATTTGCATATAATGGAAGTGACAGGTATGCAAATCTCTCTCATGCATATTCATTAGGGATATCTTGAAAACCTGACTGGCCGGGGGTCCCCCAGGACAGGTTTGGGAACCACTGGTCTATATAAAGGAACCTACAATTATTCTTTTATCTCCAAAATTATCAAAGCTCAGAGAAAAATTAATTTACTCAGTGAATTGTCCTCTCTTCTCCTCTCCGAAAGAAAAATGTCCTCTTCTCTTCTCTCAGAAAGAATATTATCTTGGACTTTTGTGGGGTTAATTCTATAAATGAGCATCCTGATTGTAAGTGGTGGCAGGCATCTGCCAGCCAATCAGGATGCACATTTTTAGAAAAAGAAATCCCCGAGGCAGGATGCCTATACTGTATGCATTTGTCACTGGTCTAGGGAGATAGGTAAGGACATCTAAGCTTCCCAAAGGCTGGGCATGGGTGTGGTTTTGCCTGGAAGTGAACTTGGGTGATTTTAAATGGCCCTAGGCATCTCTCTAGAGCCATGACAGCTGCCTGAAATATAGGCCTTAGGCCTCTCCCCGGTGCATCCCAGGATGCATCAGGAAGACCTGACATTTTGAAGAGGCGGGCCTGCTGGCTGGAAGGAGTAGGAATCCCTCCAGATAGTCTTTTTTCAAAAAGGTACGGGGTGGTAGGTATCCAGGTAGACTTACTACTGTAATGGTGTGATGATGGTCCCAGGTAGTGACCTCTGCTTATGACACTATTAAAGCACGTTGGTTTGTGGATCTGAACACTTTACACACAAACTATATTAATTTTTATTTGTTGGTTGTGAAGATTTATAAATATATATATGGCAGGGGTGCCCAATACGTCGATCGCGATCGACCGGTCGATCACTCAGGCAACCCGTCGATTGCAGAACCATGCGGTTTTCCTTCTCTTTTCTTTCCCCTCCTGACCGGCGTCCAATTAATCCGGCTCTTGAAGAACGCCGGCCAATCAGAGTGCTGGCAGGGCGGAGTTAGAAGGTTGGCGGGGGGATGGAGCTTAGCGCACAACAGGAGACATAAGCGCCACAATTTTTAAACCCCCCCCCACCAAAATTGGCCTCCCAATTCAGTGACTAACCCTCCCCCCTCGCCCCCTAAAGCAGGATCGGCAGCGCTGCCTCTTGCTGGCCGGCCGCCGCCGCTTCTGCTTTAGAGGGCAAGGGGGGAGGGTCAGTCGGGAAGTGCTGTGATATCTGGCTCTCTCCCTGGCCTCCCATGCATCCCTTTACCTAATTTTAGCAGTGAGCCGTGATCCTGCCTCTGACCACAGCAAAAGGAAGACAGCTCCTGAGGCCTATGGCAACCTGCAAGGATCGCTAAACATAAGAACATAAGAACATAAGCAGTGCCTCCGCTGGGTCAGACCATAGGTCCATCCTGCCCGGCAGTCCGCTCCCGCGGCGGCCCAAACAGGTCACGACCTGTCTGCATCACCAGAAGGGGCTCCCTTGCCACCTTGGTTTCTCATTTAAGTCCTATCTTCCCATCGTAGTCCTAACCCTCCGGTCTTGCACATGCACGACCTGTTGGGTTTCTATACTTATTACCTGGTTAGCTTTCTATACCTGTGTTACATCCCAGCATCTCTCTCAGTATCCCACGATCCCTTTATCCCTCAGGAATCCGTCCAATCCCTGTTTGAATCCCTGTACCGTACTCTGCCTGATCACTTCCTCCGGTAGCGCATTCCATGTGTCCACGACCCTTTGGGTGAAAAAAAACTTCCTTGCATTTGTTTTGAACCTATCTCCCTTCAGTTTCTCCGAATGCCCCCTCGTACTTGTTGTCCCCTTCAGTCTGAAGAATCTGTCCCTATCCACCCTCTCTATGCCCCTCATGATCTTGAAGGTCTCTATCATATCTCCCCTGAGCCTCCTTTTTTCCAGAGAGCCTCCTTTTTTCTCGGCATATGGGCAGTGTTCCAGCCCCTTTACCAGTTTCGTTGCTCTCCTTTGGACTCTCTCAAGTACCGCCATGTCCTTCTTGAGGTGCGGCGACCAATACTGAACGCAGTATTCCAGATGTGGACGCACCATCGCTCGATACAATGGCATGATGACTTCCCGCGTCCTGGTTGTTATGCCCCTCTTTATGATGCCCAGCATCCTGTTGGCTTTTTTTGAGGCTGCTGCGCACTGTGCAGATAGCTTCAGTGATGCATCCACCAGCACACCCAAGTCTCTCTCAAGTCTTCTGTCTCCCAACAATGCCCCCCCCAATTTGTAGTTGAACAACGGGTTCTTTTTCCCTATATGCATGACCTTGCATTTTTCCACGTTAAAGCGCATTTGCCATTTGTTTGCCCAGTCTTCCAGCTTGTCCAGGTCCCTTTTCAGGTCCTCACACTCCTCCGTGGACCTAACTCTACCGCACAGTTTGGTATCATGTGCAAATTTTATAACCTCGCACTTTGCCTCCTTTTCCAGGTCATTGATAAATATGTTGAAGAGTAACGGCCCCAGCACCGATCCCTGTGGCACACCGCTCGTGACTCCCTGCCAGTCAGAATATTGGCCCTTCACTCCGACCCTTTGCAGTCTACCCGACAACCAGTGCTTGATCCATCTGTGCACATCCCCTCCCACCCCGTGGTTCCACAGCTTCCTAAGCAGCCTTTCGTGTGGCACCTTGTCGAAAGCCTTTTGAAAATCGAGGTAAATGATGTCTATAGGTTCCCCATTGTCCACCTGACTGTTTATTCCCTCGAAGAAGTACAGAAGGTTCGTTAAGCATGACCTTCCCTTACAGAATCCATGCTGGCTTGTTCTCAGTAGGCCATTTCTCTCGATGTGCTCGCAAATACTGTCCTTGATCATAGCTTCCACCATCTTCCCTGTAATTGAAGTCAGGCTCACCGGCCTGTAGTTCCCGGGGTCACCCCTCGATCCCTTCTTGAAGATAGGTGTGACATTCGCCAATTTCCAGTCCTCTGGTACCTCTCCAGTTTTCAAGGATAGGTTGCAAACATGCTGGATTGTGCCCGCTATTTCTTGTCTTAGTTCCTTCAGAACCCTTGGGTGGATCCCGTCCGGGCCCGGCGATTTGCCGCATTTTAACCTGTCTATCTGTTTGAGGACATCCTCCTTACTTACCTCTATGTGTTCCAATTTTTCAGCCTGTTCCCCGCTCATGAGTTCCTCTGAGTCCGGTATATTAGATGTGTCTTCTCTCGTGAAAACCGACGAGAAGAACGTGTTCAACCTCTCAGCTACCTGTTTATCCTCCTTAATCACTCCCTTCCTATCCCCATCGTCCAACGGCCCCACCTCCTCTCTTGCTGGTCGCTTCCCCTTTACGTAACTGAAGAATGCCTTGAAGTTTTTCGCCTCCCTGGCCAGCCCCTCTTCATATTTCCCTTTTGCTTTTCTAACCTCTCGGTGGCATTCCTTTTGGCATTTCCTGTGCGCCTGGTGATTTTCCTCCGTTGGGTCCTTTTTCCATCGCCGGAAGGATACTTTTTTGTCATTTATTGCCCTCTTTACTTCTGTTGAGATCCAAACCGGGTCCTTTGACCGCTTGTTCTTGCTGCCTTTTCTGAAACTGGGGACGTACTTTCTTTGTGTTTCCTGCAGGGTGTCCCTGAATAGGGTCCAGGCGCTTCCTACAGTCTCCATCCTAAGGATGTTTCTGAGCTTCCTCCCCACCATTTCCCTCATAGCAACATAGTTCCCTTTCCTGAAATTGAGCGCAGTCGTTGCGGTCCTCCTTCCTGTGGGTGTCCCCCTTTCTAATGTGAATCTGATCGCGTTGTGGTCACTGTTGCCTAGTGGTCCTCCCACTTCTACCCCTCTTGCAGGCCCCCCTAATCCGTTTAGGATGAGGTCAAGAGTAGCACTCCCTCGCGTCGGTTCCCTGACTAGTTGCTCCATGAAGCAGTCCCTCACAGCTTCTACAAATCCTGTTTCCCTAGTGCAGTTGGAGTGACCCATACTCCAGTCAATCCCCGGGTAGTTGAAGTCCCCCATCACTGTTACACTTCCAGTCCTGCATTCTTGTCTCAGTTCAGCTTCCAAGTCGTGTCCGACTCCTTCCGGTGTACCAGGTGGGCGATAGTATAGCCCCAGTTTTATGACTGCACCCTTGTTTCCCGGCAATTTGACCCATAGTGATTCCAGCCCCTCTGCCTTCTTTGCCATATCCATCCCGACCGAGTAGATAGAGTCCTTTATATATATTGCTATGCCTCCCCCCTTCTTGTGTGTCCTGTCCCTCCTGTAGAGCTTGTAACCCGGCAGTGCCACATCCCATTGATTCTCCTCTGTCCACCATGTTTCTGTAATTCCAATTATATCCAGGTCTTCCCCCTTGGCCACGACCTCTAGTTCACCCATCTTGGTCATGAGGCTTCTTGCATTTGCGTACAAGCACCGCAGGTCCCGTCGTTTTTCCTCCACCTCTGTATTTACCTGGGCCGCCTCCCCTTGAACTTCGGTCAGTTCTCCTGTTCCCTGTGCTTCTGCTTTGCCCTCAGCCTTTACCCTCGTAGCTTTGCCCTCAGCCTTTACCCTCGTAGCTTTCGGTTTCCCCACATTCCCGCCACCCCACTTCCCTGCTTTTCCTCTGGGTTTTCTAGCCCTATCGGCCCCCTCCTGGGCTATCATCCCTTGAGCCTCCGTCTGATCCCCTTCGCCTTGTGGCACCCCTATATTGCCCTCAGCTTCAGCCCTCGTGCCACCCAGTCCCCTTGTGTCTCCATGCCCCTTAGTCTCCTCCCAGCAAGCTCCCTTTACCTGATGTTTCCCTCGCTGTCTGATCATAAGATCCGCCGGTCTCTTTACTTCCTCCTTGCAGTCAGCCCGTTCAGCATCTGTTCTGGATACTGTTGTCCGAAGCGTCAACCTCAGATCAGCTGTCGGCTTTCCCCCTCTCCTCAGTTTAAAGCCCTCTCGATCTCCTTCCTCACATTGGCTGCCAGTAGCCTAGTTCCCGCTGTGCTCAGGTGCAGGCCGTCCCGCCGGTAGAGCTTACTCTTTCCCCAGAAGGACGTCCAGTTCCTCACAAAGTGGAAGCCCTCCTCCTGGCACCATCTCCTCAACCATGCATTCACAGCCTGGAGGTCTGCCTGCCTCTTTGCATCTGCTCTCGGTACAGGCAGGATCTCTGAGAATGCTATCCTCCGGGAATGCTATCCTCTGGCAGTACTGGCAGTCCTCTCTGCAGGCTGCTCCCTGTTAAAATTAGGTAAAGGGATGCACAGGAGGCCAGAGAGGAACACACAGGCCATCCGGGGGGGGGGGGGGGGGTAGGACAGGCCTTCAGGGGTGGTGGTGCAGGCCTTTGGGGGGGGACAGGCAGGCCTTCAGGGGTGGAGTGCAGAAATTCAGAGGGGACAGGAAGGACTTCAGGTGAGACAGACAGGCCTTCAGTGGTGGGGTACAGACCTTCAGAGGGGTAGTGCAGGCCTTCAGAGGGGACAGGCCTTTGGGGAAGAGGGCCCTGGTATAGAAGGGAGGGAGGGAGGGAAGGGAGGTTCAAAGAGACGTGCATATGCCGGACTTTGGGGGGAAGAAATAATGGGTCTAAAAACAGAGGAGTGGGAGAGAGATTGTGGACAATAGGATTTATGGAGGGAACATAAGAACATAAGAACATAAGCGTTGCCTCTGCCGGGTCAGACCAGGGGTCCATCGTGCCCGGCAGTCCGCTCCCGCGGCGGCCCCCCAGGTCCATGACCTGAAAGTGTTCCCTACCTAACCTAAAATATCCATACCCTATTCGCTCAATGTCCTGTACGGTAAACCTCTATCTGTACCCTTCGCTTCCAGGAAGTCATCCAGTCCCTTTTTGAACCCCAGAATTGTACTCTGTCTTATTACCTCTCCGGGAAGCGCGTTCCAGGTGTCCACCACCCTCTGAGTGAAGAAGAACCTCCTTGCATTCGTTATGAATCTGTCTCCTCTCAGTTTTTCTGAATGACCTCTTGTTTTAGTTGTCCCTGCTAGTCTAAAGAATCTGTCCCTCTCCACCTTCTCTATGCCTTTCATGATTTTATAAGTTTCTATCATGTCCCCTCTCAGTCTCCGCTTCTCCAGGGTAAAGAGCCCCAGCCTGTCTAACCGTTCGGCATATGAAAGGTTCTCCATACCCTTTATCATCCTCGTTGCCCTCCTCTGGACCCTTTCGAGTATTGCCATGTCCTTCTTGAGGTATGGCGACCAGTATTGGACGCAGTATTCCAGATGTGGGCGCACCATTGCTCGATACAGTGGCAGGATAACTTCTTTTGTTCTAGTAGTGATACCTTTTTTAATAATGCCCAACATTCTGTTCGCTTTTTTTGAGGCCGCTGCACATTGTGCCGCCGGCTTCATTGTGTTATCTACCAATACCCCCAGATCTTTTTCTTGGCTGCCTTCCCCGAGTACCCTCCCTCCCATCGTATAGCTGTACATGGAGTTGAAAATGGGAAGAAATAGAAAGGGAAAGAAGTTGGACACAACGGATGGTGTGAAGGGGGGATAGAGATATTGGATAGGAGGGTAGTTGGGAAAATAAAGGGAGAGATGGTGGACCCTGGGGTGGTGGGGAAGGAGGGAGAGATGCTGGATGAAAGGGTAGTTGAGAAAAGGTGGATCTGTGGATGGAGACGAAAAAAAGGAAAGATGCCAGACTTCCAGGGGAGGGAAGGGAAACGGAAGGGGAGGACAGAGATAGAAGACGGATGGTTAGCACGGAGAAAGAAGAAAGAAGGAGACCCTAGCAAGCAAGTTATCAAAAAACAACCAGAGCCTGGGACCAACAAGATTTGAATAATGACCAGATAACAAAGGTAGGAAAAATGATTTTATTTTCAATTTAGTGATCAAAATGTGGCCATTTTGAGAATTTATATCTGCTGTCTATATTTTGCACTATGGCCTCAGACCCATTCTGCCCTGCCAGCTCACTGTCCTCCTCAGGACATATCATATCAATGTCTTCTGGCAGTTGGGGCTGCAGCAGCTCCTACTGCATGGGAGCTTCCCCATGCTGCTTCCCTGATTGAGTCTCCCAGGCATCTAAATCTTGCAGAGCTGCAGAGGATAGTCTCTCCTCAGCTCTGAGTGCCTCCCAACCTGTTCAGCCAGCAACTTCAAAATGGACGCTCTTAAAGGGACAGAGTCCTGTTTTCCCTAGCTGTGCTTGTAAAGTAGTGCAGGTAGTGTTTTTTGCCTAGTGTTCGGTCTGGGCTCAGCAGAGTCACTATACTCAGGATTCTGCCCAGCAGAGACACATTTATCTGCCCTAACCAGCTTAATGGGGTTATTTCTGTGTCCTTTAACTGGCACAAGGCTGGTACGGGAGTCGGACTTGTGACAAAGGTCATGCTTTTGGACTGCAAAAACCATAGGGAACGGTACAGTTTAGGCAGTTAAATAACTTTTGTGAATGAAAGAGGAGCAGAACTTGGGTGTGATAGTATGTGATGATCTTAAGGTTAAAAAGGCGAATACTTAGGTGTATAGGGAGAGGAATGGACAGTAGGAAAAAGAAGATATTGATACCTCTTTATAAGACTCTGATGAGACCTCATTTAGGATATTGTGTACAATTCTGGAGACTGCACCTTCAAAAAGATAAACAGGATGGAGTTGGTCCAGAGGAAGACTATTAAAATTGTCTATGGTCTATGTCATAAGGTATACAGGGACAAACTCAAAGATCTCAATATGTATACTTTGGAGAAAAGACAGGAGAGAGTAAGAACATAAGAAGTTGCCTCCGCTGGGGCAGACCAGAGGTCCATCCTGCCCAGTGGTCCGCTCTCTAGAGACATTTAAATACACTGTACCTATGTGGCATAGATATGTATGAGGCGAGTCTCTTTTAATTGAAAGGAACTCCAGAGTGAGAGGGCATGGGATGATGTTAAGAGGTGATAGGCTCAGGAGTAATCTAAGCAAATACTATGTTACAGAAAGGGTGGTAGATGCATGGTATAGTCTCCCAGTAGATTTGGCAAAGACTGTGTCTGAATTCAAGAAAGTATGGGACAGTGTGTGGATCGCTTAGGGAGAGGAGGAGATAGTTGATGTTGCAGATGGGCAGACTGGATGGACCATTTGGCCTTTATCTGTTATGTTTCTGTGTTTCCAAGTTGATGAATACGTAAAGAAGCAGCAAGTACTGGAGACATTATATCATTCAAAGCCTTAAACACTTGAATAGAATAAGGTACTCGACTGGTAACTAATGTAGGGTTCTCAAAATAAGAGTAATATGATCATACCTTGAGAAACCACATGTCACCCTAGCAACAGTATTTTGAGACATTTGAAAAGATTTAAAAAATCTACTTAGTAACCCCATTGTGAGAGATTCTGTAGTTTTCCCTCACTGAGGCTGCAGTTGTAAGCCTGGGCAGCAAGGAGTGTTAGACAAATCTGGGGGAACTACCTGTCCCAGAATGCACTGACCTTTGCAGCTCAGTGCTGAAACTCATTAAGGAAGTAATACAGCCCTGCCGAGTCAAACAGGTGGGATTCAGGCAGGGAGAAAGGTATATGCCTAGCTCAGAGTTATTCAAGAGATGTCCCTGAGAAAGGAGGTTCCAAGGAAGAGACTTCCACTAGAGAACCCTTCCCTAGCTGTGGGTTGAGAATAACCCTGGGAAGCAGAGGGATTCTTATGAGGCTATGAAACAGAGAACCCTTCCCTAGCTGTGGGCTGAGGAAAATACCTGGGGAGGCAAGAAATCTGGCTTGGAATGTTAGAAGAGTTGAAAGTGTGAGATTTTTGGTACATGGTAAGCCAATCTTATTATACTGAGGATTGTAGACTTTATGTGGGTCTGGTTGGGACCAGCCCTTAAACCTTGCTTACGAAAAAACTGTTTATCCTTGAGCTGAGAAAGGGTTTGAGCCTTTGAGGTAACAGGCTCAAGTGTGTACTTAATTTTAAAAAAATTATTATACCTTCAAGAATGTCCAGGCTGTTTATGTGAGTGGGCACAGGGTCCAGGAAAACCCAGAATGCACTCTGTCACACCCATTAATAAAGAAATGAAATAATCAAAGAACAGCATACCACTACTCTGAATTATTATTCTAAAGTTTTCTGATAAAATAGGTGTTCATTGGATAAACATTAGAAAAACTTCACTTCTTCTACTCTCTCACCCCTTCCCTGGTTTGGCTGAATCTTCACTTAGTTTTTATATATTTTCTGTTCTGATGGATCATAAGAAACACACCATATATATATGATTGCACTGGAAAAGGTTCCCAGCAATAGTGCCTGAAGTGCAAATCACGGATAAACACTAATTTTTGTACCCTCAAAACCCCCTAATTAGCTGGAAAATAGACACCTAAATTTACAATTCATAAATGTCTAAGAACAAAAACTTACTTATAAATTATCCCCATAATAAAATGAGTCATACAGTAGTACGGCCTGGCAAAAACAGAAGAGACTGGTGGAGTGGGATTAGCCTGTTTACTATTGAAGCAAATGTGTCATTTTTAGGGTGTCATTGACACAGTAGTAATTCTAGCAAAATGCAGACAGCCTGTCAGGCATGGAAGGATATGATTAAACAGGATAGTGCTGTTGTGGTACATTTAGGCAGCCAGTATGTCAAAATACAGATCCATGTGCCAAGATGTGCCACATGCTTGTGGGTAGGTCGTAGCTCCATTGATTCAAACTGATGTATCTACTGGGAAGTCTGGATAAGATTCAGGCAGACTCGACATTATTTTCTGCATACAAGTTATGTCAGACAGGAAAAACTTTAAATCCAAGACATGCTTTTAGCACTGAGATCTTTACTAAAGTTTCTTCTAGCTTTTCAGCCATAAAGTCAGAGCTTGTGTACATTTACTAGTTTGATAAACCTGAATAGCTAACTGTTTTGTGAATTGAAAAATTCAATTCTCTACTATCAGATCTCTGGAGTTTAAGCAGATTCAATGCAGTTCCTATTAAATATAACAAAACTCTCTTAAATCCCTCACTTCTCTAGGCTTTCCCTCTCTTAAGACCTCTCCAACCCATGAAAAGGGGCACACTCTAGATATCATCAGTTTCCTTGACCTTACTGAATCAGTAATACTGATTATAAAACTTTAGTAGAAGATGTTCGTTGGGAACAAATCCCTTGGTCCAACCACTTTTTAGGGTACTTTCTGTCTCCCCGTTTTCATGTCTCACATAAGAACATAAGCAATGCCTCTGCTGGGTCAGACCTGAGGTCCATCGTGCCAAGCAGTCCGCTCACACGGCAGCCCAACAGGTTCAGGACCTGTGAAGTAATCCTCTATCTATACCCCTCTATCCCCTTTTCCAGCAGGAAATTGTCCAATCCATTCTTGAACCCCAGTACTGTACTCTGCCCTATTATGCCCTCTGGAAGCGCATTCCAGGTGTCCACCACACGTTGGGTAAAGAAGAACTTCCTAGCATTCATTTTGAATCTGTCCCCTTTCAACTTTTCCGAATGCCCTCTTGTTCTTTTATATTTCGAAAGTTTGAAGAATTTGTCCCTCTCTACTCTCTCTATGCCCTTCATGATCTTGTAAGTCTATCATATCCCCTCTAAGTCTCCTCTTCTCCAGGGAAAAGAGTCCCAGTTTTCCCAATCTCTCAGCGTATGAAAGGTTTTCCAAACCTTTTATCAGATGTGTCGCTCTCCTCTGAACCCTCTCGAGTATTGCCATATCCTTCTTAAGGTATGGCGACCAATATTGGACGCAGTACTCCAGATGCGGACGCACCATCGCCCGATAAAACGGCAAGATAACTTCTTGCATTCTGGTTGTAATACCCTTCTTGATTATACCTAGCACTCTATTCGCTCTCTTAGCGGCCACTGTGCACTGTGCCGTTGGCTTCATTGTCATGTCCACCATTACCCCCGAGTCCCTTTCTTGGGTACTCTCGTTCAATAACATCCCTCCCATCGTATAGTTATACCTCAGGTTTCTGTTTCCCACATGTAATACTTTACATTTCTCAACGATGAACTTCATCTGCCATCTCGTCGCTCATTCCCCTAGTTTGTTCAAGTCCCTTTGCAATTCTTTGCAGTCCTCTTTAGTCCGAGCTCCACTAAATAGTGTGGTGTTGTATCTCACACTTTGTCCCTGTTTCTAGATCATTTATAAATATATTAAATAGCAGCGGCCCAAGCACCGAGCCCTGCGGGACCCCACTCGTGACCTTCCTCCAGTCCGAGTAGTGGCCCTTCACTCCTACCCTCTGTTTCCTAACTGCCAACCAGTTTCTGATCCATCTATGTACGTCTCCTTCCACCCCATGGTTCTTAAGTTTCCGGAGTAGGCGTTCATGGGGCACCTTGTCAAAGGCTTTTTGGAAATCTAGATATATGATGTCTATGGGGTCTCCTTTGTCCATCCATTTGTTAATTCCTTCAAAGAAGTGCAATAAGTTTGTTAGGCACGATCTCTCCTTGCAGAAACCATGTTCTCTGGTTATCAGAAGTTCGTTTCTTTCAAAATGTTCATCGATGTTTTCTTTTATCAGTGCTTCCACCATTTTCCCCAGAACCGAGGTCAGACTTACCGGTCTGTAGTTTACCGGGTCACCTCTTGATCCCTTTTTAAAGATGGGCATAACGTTGGCTATCTTCCAGTTCTCCGGGATCATGCCTGTTTTCAGGGATAGATTGCAAATTTGCTGCAGTAGTTCCGCTATCTCCTCCTTTAATTCCTTCAGAACCCTTGGATGGATTCTGTCCAGACCCGGGGATTTGTCAGTTTTTAGTTTTTCTATCTGCCTGCTGTGACAAATCTAGCTCTCTTCCTAGCTTTGACACAGAATTAGGAAAGAAGAGCAGGAAACCCCGTTGCAGGAGAGCAGATCAGGTTGGCCTTGCTGATGTTATAAGCGCTGACTTCACTGGGACTAACCCAGGAACTAAGAAACTACAGCTCCCAGAAGGCCAGGCTCTACACAGGAAGCTGTCACTGAGACAGACACAGCTGCAGAGAGATTTCTCTCCCTTCCCCCTCTTCAGAGCAGGGAGGGGCGGATTAGAGGGGGTTAAAGCAGAGCAGCTGAGACACAGAGAGGAGGAGGAGCTGAGGAGGCTTTAGGGTGAGCTCGGTGGAGAACACTCTGCTCCTCAACTGAATGCTAATGAGCTGAACCAAGACTGGGACATGGTGGATGTCTCAGGAGTGCTTGAGGCTGGAACGGAGAGACAGTTGCCCAGCTGTGAACCAATGGATATTGGTGTGTCTCCTATGCCTAGGGAATGCTTAGAGGCAATGAACACAGCCTGAACAAAGGTGGGAAATGAATGACTTCTTGGTTTTTTTTCTCACCAGTTTTTTTGTTGTTGTGAGTTCTGCTTAATGGTTTGAATGAAAGTGTTTGTATGCCAAACGCTGGGGGAGAATAGAAAAGCTATCTTCAAAAGCACTGATAATTGAACTGTGAAATTCCACTGCAGCACGATCATTTGTTTGTTCCCTCTCAGCTCAGCTGGGAAGTAATTAAGGGAGATAACGTTTCTCTGAAACGGCCAGCACAGGAGAGCTTCTTTAAGGAGAGTTCCTTTTCTGCAGTCACTCCGTGGCAGGGCTGCAAAGTTAACTGTGTTCTTTTGACCTGGGTTTTTTTTTTTTTTTCTGCTTTTGTAAAAGCTTTATTTGACCTGGAGAAAGAACTGTGGTTAGTGCCATACTTGTCACACAATTGGCTGGTGAAGAGGACTATATTACAAAGATTAGAGTCCAGCCTTAAAGGTTTATTGTGCATTTTATTTTTGTTTTTGGACATTTAGAGTCGGACTGGTAGGCACAAAGCCAGATTGATTAACTTAACCCAAAGTTTATGTTTCTTTCAAACCTATGTGAGAATTATTACAGGACGCTAAGAGTAATTGTACAGAACAATCCAGAACCATAGGAATAAACTCAATTTGATTATTCTGCTTTCCTGGATTTTGAGGTGTGTGAGTTTCTTTTCCCTTGCCTGTTTTCTTTTGGTAATGTCAGGGAATCTGATATTATACCTTAGGCAGACGCCTAAGAAGGCCTGAAGGGTACCCTGGTTAAAAGGGTACACGTATGGACAGGGACAGTCACAGTATTCCAGCTCGCTGCCGTGAACAGGAGCTGGGTAGGTGTGACACTGCGTACATCTTTAAGGCTCACGGCCAGACAAATGTCAGAAAGTTCTGCTTCACACAACAAGTGGTGAACGCCTGGAACTCTCTCCCGGAAGAGATGGTGGAGGAAACCACCATTCTACGATTTAAGAGAAAATTGGACGCACATCTTCTTGCAGGACACATTGAGGGATATGAGTGACTAAGGTATTCACCAGGGTGCGCCTGGCTGAGCTTCCGCGTGTGCGGATCACCGGACTAGATGGACCCCAGGTCTGATCCGGTGCAGGTATTTCTTATGTTCTTACTTCCATGGATGTTAATTTTCTGCTTGATTTCCATTGAAGAATTGCTCAGGTTCCGATATGTTGGATGTGTCTTCGTTTGTAAATACAGATGAAAAGAACATGTTAAGTCTTTCTGCCACTTCTTTCTCCTCCTTCACCACTCGCTTCCTGTCTCCGTCATCCAGCGGTTCCACCTCCTCCCTAGCCGGTTGCTTCCTTTTAACATATCTAAAGAACGGTTTGAAATTTCGTGCTTCCCTGGCTAGCTTCTCTTCATACTCTCTTTTGGCTTTTCGAACCACTCGGTGACATTCTTTTTGATACTTCCTGTGCTCTTTCCAGTTCCCCTCAGTTTTGTCCTTTTTTCATTTCCTGAATGAATTTTTCTTATTGCCTCTCGCTTCCTTCACTATTTTAGTTATCCACGCCGTGTCTTTTGTTCGATTCTTTTTGCACCCCTTTCTGAATCTGGGGATATACAGATTTTGCGCCTCGCTCACCGTGTTCTTGAGAAAAGACCAGGCATGTTCTACCATTTGCCATTTTTTGGAAGTGTTCCTAAGTTTCTTCCTTACCATTTCCCTCATTGCTTCGTAGTTTCCTTTCCTGAAGTTGAAAGTTGTCACTATGGTTCTCTTTCCTTTCGGTATTCCTACCTCAACCTTGAACTTGATCATGTTATGATCGCTTTTTCCCAACGGTCCCACTACCTCTACTTCCTTTGCATGTCCCCTTAACCCATTTAGGATTAGATCCAGAGTGGCATTTCCTCTCGGTTCTCTAACAATCATGTATAGCCTCCAGGAATTCTGTCTCCCTAACGCATTTTGAACTTCCAAGACTCCAGTCTATTCCGGGGTAGTTGAAGTCTCCCATAATAACCGTGTTACCGCTTTTGCATTCTCGCTTCATCTCGGCTTCCATTTCTTCATCGATATCTCCAGTTTGCCCAGGTGGACAATAGTATAGGCCCATCTTTATTTCAGGCCCTTTCCTTCCTGGTATTTTAACCCATAGTGATTCCAACTTGTTGGTCGTCTCTGCTATGTCCATTTTTGTCGATTGTATGCTTTCTTTTATGTATAGGGCTATTCCACCTTCTTTCTGTCTTGACCTGTCCTGGCGATAAAGCTTGTACCCCGGCAGTGCTGTATCCCATTTGTTTTCTATATTCCACCACGTTTCAGAGACTCCAATGATGTCTATGTCCTCTGCATTGGCCATGGCTTCTAATTCCCCCATTTTGTTTCTTAGGCTCCTTGCATTAGTATATATGCAATTTAGATCCTGGTATTTTCTTGTCTTCATTTCCTTTCCCTGTACTTCGGTCTTTAGTTTCTTCTCTTTTGTTATAATCCTTCTAACCTCCTTTTCTGGGTTAGTCAACTCCTGTAATTTGTCCATTGTTTCTTCCCAGCCTTTTTTCCCTCAGTATCTTTACGGGATAACTTCTTCCGAATCGTCGATGCTTGGTCGACTGTCGGCTTTCCCCTTCTTCTTAGTTTAAAGCCTATTCTATTCCTCTACTGACGTTGTTTGCTAAAAGTCTTGTTCCCACCGCGCTCAGATGCAGTTCATCTCTCCTGTAGAGCTTGCTCTTGCCCCAAAATGTTGTCCAGTTCCTCACACCATCTCCTCATCCACGCATTTATTGATTGTAGTTCCTCCTGCCTTTTTACATCTGCCCTCGGAACTGGTAGGATCTCTGAGAATGCTATCTTCTGTGTCCTCATCTTCAGCTTCCTTCCCAGAATCTTGAACTGTTCTATCAGCTTGCTTCTTCTATAGTCTCTCCTGCTGACATGGTTCGTCCCGATGTGGATCATTGCTGTGGTCTCTTCCGTCTCTGCTCCTTCCAGGATCTTTCCAATTTTGTCCATGATGTCCTTGGTTCTTGCTCCTGGGAGGCAGGTCACCAGTCAATCCTCTCTCCCTCCTGATATGTGGCTGTCCACATGCCTCAGGATCGAGTCTCCCACTAGGATTGCTGACTTTTCCTTCTTTAGGTTTCGCTTCGGTCTCAGGTCAATATCCTCAGTGTGCTTCGCTGCTTCCTCTTCTGGGCATCGACTAGCCATTTTCTCCCCCTCATACGATGTTCTTCTGTGGGTGTCTTCTATGAGGTCATCTGCTTCTTGTTCTCCCTTCCATGTTGGTGTTGGTGTAACTTCATCGTTCATCTGAAGTTCGTTTTCTTCCACTCTCCTGTAGGCTTCCTCAATGAATTTCTCAAGTTCCCTGACCTCCTCCTCAATGTGTCTCTCATTCATGAAGTCTATAGCTGTCCTGATTGGGTCCTCTGTAGTGTGAAGTCCTTCTAGCTCCTGTATCTTGTCCTCTAGTCGCTTTACTTCCTTCTTCAAGCTTTCCAGCTCCTGGCACCGACCACATACATATGACTGTCTCTCCGAGGGGAGGTAGTCATACATATGACAGTCTGTGCAGAACACTGCAGAACAGCTCATCTTCTGGTTTCCCTCTGCTTCCATTGTTGTCCTCTCTCTCTCTCTCTCTGACTGCTGCTGGTGTCCTCTCTCTCTCTGACTGCTGCTGGTGTCCTCTCTCTCTCTCTGACTGCTGCTGGTATCCTCTCTCTCTCTCTCTGACTGCTGCTGGTGTCCTCTCTCTCTCTCTCTGACTGCTGCTGGTGTCCTCTCTCTTTCTTTCTCTCTCTCTCTCTCTCTCTCTCTCTTTCTCTCACTCTGCCTGTTGGTGTCCTCTCTCTTTCTCTCTCTCTCTCACTCTGCCTGTTGGTGTCCTCTCTCTTTCTCTCTCTCTCTGCCTGCTGCTGGTGTCCTCTCTCTTTCTCTCTCTCTCTCTGCCTGCTGCTGGTGTCCTCTCTCTTACTCTGCCTGATGGTGTCCTCTCTCTTTCTCTCTCTCTCTCTCACTCTGCCCGTTAGTGTCCTCTCTCTTTCTCTTTCTCTCTCTCTCAATCTGCCTGTTGGTGTCCTCTCTCTATCTCTCTATCTCTCTCTCCTGCTGGTGTCCTCTCTCTATCCCTCTCTGCCTGCTTGCTGTCCTTCCCTGGTGTCCTTGGGTGTAGTGACTTGGCCCTTCGCAAAAGCGCTCTCGCTAAGGCTCGCCTTGGGATTCAATCCTGTGCCTCAAAATCTATTACCTTCCGCAAAAAAATCATGAGTGAACAGTTCAGGACCCAATTTCTTAATCAGTTTTCCTCCTGTCCTAAGCCAACTGGCACAACTGAGTAAACCTCTCTGAGACTACCTATTTCTCTCTTGCTTCTCTATCTACCAAGACTGTCTCCTACTCCCACAAGGCCCCCTGGTATCTTCCTTACCACAGAGAACTGAAGCAGAAATGCCAAGTATTGGAGCAAAAATGGGAAAAAACCCAAATCCCCTGCGGATAGACAGTCTTGGAGGGATAGTATTAGATTCTATAATACAGTATTAAAAAAAGCAAGGAAGAATTTCTACGGTGATAAAATCATCAGATCCAATAACCAAAGCAGTACATTGCATAACATATGGTGCTCCTTAACCTCTAAAAACGACCCTTCTATACTCCCCTCCTCTCCAGCAGCGGATGACCTAGCAAAATTTTTCAATGAAAAGGTTGCTACTATAAGTCTCTTACAATTAGTCTCTTACAATTCTCTGGTGTCCAGTGACACTAACCTTATTCCAGTAGACAGAGCCTGGACAGTCTTTGAGTATGTATCCAAGGCCCTGGTTTCAAAATTGTGCCTCAAATTAAGATCTTGCAAATGTGTCCTGGATCCATTTCCTTCATAACTATATGAGAAAATTCCCACACAGGCTATTTCATCTCTTACCAGACTTATAAATTCTGCCTTACTATCAGGCTTATTTTCTGTAGAAATGAGACACATTGCTCTGACCCCATTACTGAAAAAAGCTGATCTAGACCCATCTTCACCGTCTAGCTATCGTCCTATAGCTAATATTCCTCTCCTGACCAAAATGCTCGAGTCTATCATATCTACTCAGCTCTCATCTTATCTAGAGATTTTCCATTCTTCTACCTTGCTAATATGGCTTCAGACTAGAGAGTTGCGCGGGGACAGAAATCCCACCCGTCCCCGCCAAAATCCCACCTTTCCCCACCCGTCCCCGTGAGGAATCCCTCCGTCCCCGCCCATCCCTAAAAACTTCAGAAATAGTTATTTCATTTAATTATGCTACTGAATTAAAGGCTCTGGTAGAGACCCATTTACAAATAAGCAAAAACACTATTAATTTGGAAATATCAATTGGGAAGAATACATACTTTGTAAATGGGTTTCTACCAAACCTCTAATGTAAACCCCCAAGCTGTCAGCTGAGGACTTCCTTTGCAGTTGGCCAGGGGTCTCTTTTGCCAAGCTTGGCAGGCAGCATAAGCGTCCCTGAGTCACAGATGCTGGAACTTCAGTGGCTCATGGATGCTGCCAGCGACTGCTATGCTTGGTGGAGAGGAGTTCTGGCCATCTCTAGAGGAGGTCCTCTGCTGGTGGTGCTTGGGGATCCCATTCCCCAACAGCCACAGCAAGGGTCAGCAAGTACTTCAACACTGTAGAAATAAAACCAGAAATGCATTTCCTTTTCTTTTGAACACAATACAAAAACATCTGCTATATACATTTCCCAAAGCTAACATATTTTAGTCAATAAATTCTGTTTTTTTACCTTTGTTGTCTAGAGACTTATTTTTCCATCAAGTTGGTCCCAGTTTCTTTTTTCCGCTTTCCCATTCTTCTGTTGTTGTCCATTGGTTCCTCCTACCATGGTCCAGCATTTATCCCTTTCTCATCTTTCACCCCTGCCTACCAGCCCCATGCTCAACATTTCTCCTTCTGTTCTATCACCCCTCTCCAGCACCATGCCACATCTCTCCCTCCATTCCCTTCACCATTATGTCCAGCATCCCTTTCAATCTGTCCCACTGTTCCCTTTCCACCACAACATTTCTCCCTCTCATCTTTTTCTTCCCTATCATCTGTACCTCACTCCCTCCCTATGACCAAAAATTCTCCTCTTTCTTCCATTCTCCGTGTACACCATTTCTTTCCCTCTAACTGACACACTCACGCCCAATTCTCCCTTTCTATTCCCTCTCCCACCTCAGCATCACTTTCCCTCCTTTCCTCCGTCCTCTCTCCCAAGTTTATGCCATTCAACAAGTTATGGACGTCAAAATTAGCTAACTAGCTTGCTATAAAAAGCAAAAGCCTGTAGACAGTTTCCCTTCCATCCCTGCCTCGTTGTACAATGTACAGGAACACCCCCTCCCCAAAAAAAACCAAAACCCAACTCAAGCAGCCAATCTGTCCTCTTTCCATTAATGTTGCTCCTCTCTTCTTTTCACTGCTTTCTGTGTTCAAAAATGCACTCCCTCTCATGTCCCACATTTGGGCCCCTCCCACGTCCCAACTGCTTCCTCCTAATTACAACACATGCATGCCCACTTGCTTGCTCCCTCCCTTTCTGCCCCCCTCCTGCAAGACTTGCTGCTTGTTTCCACTCCTTTGTGGCATGCGAGGCACAGGAGCTGTACACGTGCGACAGCTGAGAGTGCGCATGACAGAACTATCTCACAACCTCTCCTGACGTCAGACTCAGAGCAGCACTTCTTCACAATCACAGGGTAGCGGGCCCTGCACGTTGCATGTAGCTGACGAGAAGCCTTCCTCCGACGTCAGTTTTGACGTCGGGAGAAGACTTCCGGGTCGGCTATGTGTGGCGTGCTGGGAGCGCTGTACGCTGCAGGAAGGCAGGAAAAGAATATGAGCCACTTAGCTAGAGCTGCCTCCAACCCCGTGGGATCCCCGAGACCACGAAGGGGTCCCCACAAGATCCCCGTGACCAGAGGGGATCCCTGCAAGCTGAAGGGGGAACCCACGGGATTCCTGTCATCCCTGTTAAGCTCTCTACTTCAGACCCAATTTCAGTACCGAATCCCTACTGGCCTCATTAATTTCAAAGGTTCAGCAACTACATTCTTGTAATAAGTTTGTAATCCTATTACAATTTGATCTACTTGCGGCCTTTGATGTCATCCACCACGATATTCTAATTTACCAACTCTCTGAGATTCTACAGTCTTAGACTGGTTCTAAAATACTTACGATCTCGCTCATACATTGTTAATATGAATGGTACCATATTATCTCCTTGGAAGTCATTATGCGGAGTCCCACAGGGATCACCTCTGTCCCCTATTTTCTTCAACATCTATATGTCTACTATGAAACTGTTCCAACTATCTCCCTTTGAAACATTATATACATACTAGTGTTTAAGCCTGTTATGTAAACGGGTGCTAAAATAGATGTGTAAACTTTTAGCACAATGGGGCGCTAAGGCCATTATTTCTTTCTTTCTTTCTCTTTCTTTCTCTTTCTTTCTTTGCTTCCTGCTCCCCCTGTTCAGCAGTAGCACTTCTCCCTTCCTTTTACCTCCCCCATCCAACAGTACCCCTACCCTGATCCCCCCTGTCCAGCAGCACCCCTTCCCTGCTCCCCCTATCCAGCAGTAGCCCTTCTCACTTCCTTTTACCTCCCCCATCCAGTAGCACCCCTTCTCTGCTCCCCCTGTCCAGCAGTAGCACTTCTCCCTTCCATGTAGCTCCCCCTGTCCAGCAGCACCCCTTCCCTGCTCCCCCTGTCCAGCAGTAGCCCTTCTCCCTTCCTTTTATCACCCCCCTTCGCAAAAGCAGCATTTCTCTTCCCCCCTCCCCTTCCCTGGTCTTCCTTCTCCCTCTTTCAATCTGTCTTCCCAAAAGGGTGCTGTAACAGCATTCCCCCCATAATTTCACACAGCAGTTGGCAGCATTTCTCCCCCCCAGCGGTCTCACACAGCTGTCGGCAGCATTTCTACCCCCCACGATCTTACACAGCCATCAGCAGCATTTCTCATTCTCTCTCCCCCCCCCCCAGGTCTCACACAGCCATCAGCAGCGCAGCATTCACAACTTGCTGCTCCTGCTTGCTTCAGGCCTTCGTCACTGCCAGGTTGTTCCGCCACTTATTTCTGTCAGATGGTATGATCAGTGACACTCAGAAAAGCACACAGACAATATAAAAGCATAAACAATAACCCTTTATTATATATAGAATAAAATAGCTTCACCGTGATCCCAGGCAACTACCATCCTTCACAACTGGGAATCCCTGCAATTGATAGGTGGGTGGACCAAAGGAGACTGTCCCATGGTTGCAACGTCTTGGATTCTAATGTTAGGGGCAAAGTCCCGTTCTTATATAGGGTGAAAACTGCTGAGTTCATAGTTATACAGCTGATCCTGCAGTAACCAGCGTCCTTCACTACGATTCAGGCACACCCGGTCCTGTTCTTTTGTTCTTTGTTTTGGCAACACCCAGATCACTGAGGTCAGGATAGCAGATAAGCAGACTTGTTGCAGAAACCAGCTGTCTTCACTTGGACACCTGGTCAACCTGGTTTTACTGTCCTTTTGTTCTCTGTTTTGGCAGCAGCCAGGCCACTGAGGTCAGGATATCAGATAAGCAGACTTGAGGAGACATATCACGTAGTATGCTGAGTTTCAGTTACCCCCTGGCCATAGGCATAACAGTCCACCCCTGGATCCTCAAGTCTGCACCTCCGAATAAGAAGTCATCCAAATAAAGGGAGAGAGTGTCTGTTTGTATACACCAGGGGTGTCAAAGTCCCTCCTCGAGGGCCGGAATCCAGTCGGGTTTTCTGGATTTCCCCAATGAATATGCATTGAAAGCAGTGCATGCAAATAGATCTCATGCATATTCATTGGGGAAATCCTGAAAACCCGACTGGATTCCGGCCCTCGAGGACCGACTTTGACACCTGTGGTATACACAATAGGTAAACCCACAATTAAGAAATGTTAACATAAGGATAGATACAGATGGCAATAAAATAATTGGAGTAAGTACATCAGCAAAAGAAAAATTAATATTTACATTTGATATAAACATACTGAAAAGGGAGCTTGAATAGCAGGAATCACAAGTTCAACAGTACTGCTAGCAACACAAACATATTTATGTGATATTTCTTGTATAAAGGTATAACCTTGCGGTGGAATGGTCCATTGGCACAAATTGTAGGTATGTTGTATGACACGTTTGTTTTATTCTGTTCATCTATTTGTTGCCCATGATAAGTGGGAAACTCTAATTGGGGTCCCAATGTCAAAGGCATCACCGTAAAAGGACACATTGTTTCATATCAAAATTACACCATTTTCTATCTAAGGGTGTGGTTTTAAATCAATTAGATAAAGTTAATTCTTTGTGGTATAAAAAACATAACACAGTTATCATTGACGACATGTAACATTAACTGATCATATCGTAGTGTTAGTTCATGATTATGTACAGTATTTGGCACCCATTCACCTTCCCATCTAAATACATCTGCTACTCTGGAGCCAAAATATGCTTGTTTGCCAGCCAGTATTTCAGAAACAATAGTATTACTATACCTCAGGTTCTACATTTAGGTAAAATAGGAAAATTAATTTTCCGTTCATAAATTATTTCCTTATGTTCTAAACCTGGTATTCTTGCATTCTCTAATATTTCTTGCTAATTAGGCATTTTACTTGAAAGTATCACGTATAGGGAATCATGGAAATTAATAATCTTATTAACATTATATTTGTGCTCTTACTCATGGCTTACATACATTTAGGGTAGCTTCATATTCACCATCAATCACTGCAGTTATCTGGTATCCCGTTTTTCTTAGTAGCTTAGGTTAGGGTCTGGCTATGCTCCAGTTTCAATAGGCTTGCTATGCCACTCACATGCCTTCACTCACGTAAGAGTCAAGTGCACCACCCCCAGAGACCAGCCCTAATGTGAAGTGGCAGGATATAGGTTCACTTCTATTCCCAAGTCGGTGCCACATAATAGCGTCATGGCACGGCACTGTATGTCTGTCTGGTTGCATGTCATCATCTTCTCGATCTGGTGAAATTTTCTCTTAACCCAGCATGTTAGCCAAATCATAAGAATAAGAGAGCAGAGCTGACCAATTCTATCACAAAGTGATGAAAGTCTATATGGAATAACATTTCCCAGTACGTGATTTTCCAAGGAAAATATTTCACCATGACTGTTTAGCTTCAATGCTTTAGTTACAATAAACACCCCTAGTGATAAAAGAGAAGATAAGAAAAAGAAAAAGGATAAAAACCACTTTATGTACAGAATGTGATAACATGTGACACAATACTTGTGTGTAAGGTAGTATTTGTTTGAGATAAGAGAAACAACACTAATGCACTTAAAGGTATTCAGTAGGACATTCAGAAAATACACCTTTTTATGTTCTGGACATAATTATTATGTCACTTAAGAGAGACCATAAACACGTACTGATGGTAATACCAAAATAACTTATGTCAGAGATGTGCACTGCACTGTTTATACCTGGTAAGTTAAATAAAGAGAGACTATTTTTTATTTTATTTAGCAAATATCAAATACCAATGAGCACCATTTTACCAGGTATAAAGCTTTCTAATTTTTTCTCTTCAGATATCCTCTTATAATATAACCCCTAACTAAGTTATAATTGGGCTGTATGAGCCATAGCATAAAATCATTGTGAGCATGGTTTTCATAAGAAACTTTCTTGTATGTGGGGGAATCTTTTTTGGAAAGGGATATGGTACCATTTGGACTAATAGAAGGGGTGGAAAAACTCTGGAAATGGCCAATGTGCGATGTTTATTGGGGTACCCCATAAGCTAAAACAGACAACACATAACAGAAACAGACAAACACAGAGCTCCAGCATGCTTTCTTCCATCGGCAATGATTCAGGGTTGAATTTAATCTGTAAATAAGCACACTATTAATCAAAAGAGTCATAAACAAATTTGGTATCCATTGGATTCCCACTATCAGGTCACAGTGCTGGAAGTATTTTAAATATGGCACAGTGAAATTGGTTCTAATGACCATGTCTGGATGCTAAGCTTCTAAAAGAAAGAGAGATAGAAACTTAAGTTAATTGCTCTATAGAAAGCTGGTCTCCTTTCTATCTTCTTCCATTTCCAAGCTCTGTCACACAATCATAAGAGAATGCAAGCAGGGACGTTTTAATCTATAAAACATACAAGAGAGGTTTACGTGAAGGTACAGTGGTTCACAATGTTAGAGTTTGAGGTAAAAGACACATTTACAAAATCACTTGGAGTGCAACTTCCTTATACTATCTAACAAAACTTTATACATTATAAAGGTCACTTAGCAATATTTCTACTCTTTTATTGTCCAACCTACCCCATATGTCACCCCAGATGTGAAATATGTTGCCTCCAGAATCCAAAAAGGCCCGAGTTTGTTTTTTACTTTGGGGAGAAGGGAAGTTTACAATCTTCTGTTTAACTTTCTCTATCACCTCTCGGCATCCTTTTGCCCACTTAGTCAATATAGTGTGATAGTTCTACTCCTGCATGTAAGGTATCATTATCTACATGTTCTGCTATAATCTTGTGATAGAAAGTGGGACTATGTAAGTATTTTTGTGGTAGTCTGGTAGATGCATATTGCCTCCCTTGCCAAGTGAATGCAAATTGTTCTGGACATTGCTCCACTATAGGAATAGTAAAAAATGCATTGGTTCATGTTTACAATTTTAGTGGAGATCGGTACTACTATTGGTTTGGATAATTTTCCCACCACTACTGATCTCATAGGAATGTCTGGCAATTTACCAAAACTATAGATTCCATCGGAAAGCTGTAATGTTACCCCTTTTAAGATATCCATCCCTATTATATTTTGAGGAATCTCATTGATCAATATTCCCGAATTGGTAATTGTCCAATTTTTAAATGTGTTTTTTTTTTTTTGTATCGATTGTATAATTTCCCCCCCAATCCTGATATTTATATTCCTCCACCCCAGTGTCCACTACAGCTTGTACCTTTTGCTCCCCAGATTTCCAATAAATATTTATCTCTACATGCAGACGCTGTTCTAATTTGGTCCAGGCAAACACTGAGGCTTGGCATTCACATCATTGATCCTCCCAACACTTCCACCTTTTTTAATCAGGATAAAGAGTGGAAGCAATTTCCTCAGGAGGAGCCGTTGGCACCAAAATATCCTCCCTCTCTCCTTTGTTCACTTGTGCTTGAGACATAGATTTCTTTCCCAGTCCTCTACTTTTGTACATTTCCCATAACGTCCCTGTATCTTTCCCATCTATTTCTTCCCTCTTTACACCATCTTTTATTAATTTCAAAAACATATTCCTCCGAGACACCCGATTAGCCCTGTTTGAATTGGATTGTCCTTTTCTCTTTTTATCAAAAGTATTTTGAGGTCCCCAGTCCCTCCGATCTCCTAACTGTCGGACCGCTTCTAAGGCTTCCAAAATAGTCCTGTCTATTTGATTGATCAACAAATTTATCATTACCTGTTTGTATGCCGGTGCAGCATACTTAATAATTTTATTTCTCATGGACACAGTAAAAGGTAATGACATATATGTGTCAGCGTGACCTATTACTAAGGCTACCTTCATAGCCTTCTCCTTAATTCTCATTTGAGCATCTTTTAATGTATACCAAATTTTATCATTTGAGGGCCAATCAGATTCAAGTGGATATCGCCTCGTGACACCCCTACTAATTATCTCTAATAAAGACCATTGGGCATATTTTGCAGGATAAGGATCCTCCCGTAAAGCATCTTGTACTGCTTCTTGACTGCTTCTTGACTAATTTGAACAAATTTAGGGGCATCTGTGGCATCCAACATAATCCCTGCTGCTCCCAGCTCCTGTACCCAAATTACCCATTGTATTAGTGGTTCCCCAGGCCGCTGTGTAAAGCGTGCCATTATATCCATGATTTCCTGTTGAGTAACATCCTCCATAACATTATTTCTAGTCAGATTTTCTCCTGTCTGCAGATTTCCCTGTAATCTTTGTCTCCTCACAGGCTTTGCTTCTAAACTTTCTGCCTGTTCTTCAACACATATATCCTCCTCACTGTTATTAGAATTTGAACCCCAAATATCCCCATCCCGTTTGTTTGGATTCCAATCATCCGGCAGATGATAAATTAAGATTCTAACTTTTCTGTAACTCACTTTCCGCCTCCGTTTCTTGTATTTATATCGTGCACATCGCACAGCTGCCTTTTCTGTTACATTTTGATAGGTGTCTACCTTATCCATTAACAACTTATTCTGACATTGTAGCATTGTAATGGCATGATGTTGATTACACATTTTCTTTTCCAGCTCTCCTAATTTCAATTGTAACTCATGTTTAGCTTCATGCAAATTCCTCCATGCTGACAAAATCATCCATCCTTGTCTAGAAATTCCTTCTTGCTCTTTTCCTTTTGATATTTTCACCTTTTGTAAGGAGGCACATAATTCATGTGGATACCCACTTCCAAAAGTACAGGATTCCCATAATCCTGCTTCTACAGACCACTCAGTGGCCATTAATTTACCTATACTGTCATTCCAATCCGGAATGGAGGGATTGGGAGCCTGCTCCTCAACCCCTTGTTTTCTGGGTAGCTTTTCTGACCACATTGATCTCCCCACTTCTGGTACCAATATGTTCCGCCACTTATTTCTGTCAGATGGGATGATCAGTGACACTCAGAAAAGCACAAAGACAATATAAAAGCATAAACAATAACCCTTTATTATATATATATATATATCAATTGCAGGGATTCCCAATTGTGAAGGATGGTAGTTGCCTTGGATCACGGTGAAGCTATTTTATTCTTATATTCATATATATGAATATATTCATATATTCATATATGAATATATTCATATATGAATATAAGAATATATGAATATATGAATATAAGAATATATTCATATATTCATATATGAATATATTCATATATTCATATATATGAATATAAGAATAAAATAGCTTCACTGTGATCCCAGGCAACTACCATCCTTCACAATTGGGAATCCCTGCAATTGATAGGTGGGTGGACCAAAGGAGACTGTCCCATGGTTGCAACGTCTTGGATTCTAATGTTAGGGGCAAAGTCCTGTTCTTATATAGGGTGAAAACTGCTGAGTTCATAGTTATACAGCTGATCCTGCAGTAACCATAGTAACATAGTAGATGACGGCAGATAAAGACCCGAATGGTCCATCCAGTCTGCCCAACCTGATTCAATTTAAAAATTTTTTTTTTTCTTCTTAGCTATTTCTGGGCGAGAATCCAAAGCTTTACCCGGTACTGTGCTTGGGTTCCAACTGCCGAAATCTCTGTTAAGACTTACTCCAGCCCATCTACACCCTCCCAGCCATTGAAGCCCTCCCCTGCCCATCCTCCTCCAAACGGCCATACACAGACACAGACCGTACAAGTCTGCCCAGTAACTGGCCTAGTTCAATCTTTAATATTATTTTCTGATTCTAAATCTTCTGTGTTCATCCCACGCTTCTTTGAACTCAGTCACAGTTTTACTCTCCACCACCTCTCTCGGGAGCGCATTCCAGGCATCCACCACCCTCTCCGTAAAGTAGAATTTCCTAACATTGCCCCTGAATCTACCACCCCTCAACCTCAAATTATGTCCTCTGGTTTTACCATTTTCCTTTCTCTGGAAAAGATTTTGTTCTACGTTAATACCCTTTAAGTATTTGAACGTCTGAATCATATCTCCCCTGTCTCTCCTTTCCTCTAGGGTATACATATTCAGGGCTTCCAGTCTCTCCTCATACGTCTTCTGGCGCAAGCCTCCTATCATTTTCGTCGCCCTCCTCTGGACCGCCTCAAGTCTTCTTACGTCTTTCGCCAGATACGGTCTCCAAAACTGAACACAATACTCCAAGTGGGGCCTCACCAATGACCTGTACAGGGGCATCAACACCTTCTTTCTTCTACTGACTACGCCTCTCTTTATACAGCCCAGAATCCTTCTGGCAGCAGCCACTGCCTTGTCACACTGTTTTTTTCGCCTTTAGATCTTCGGATACTATCACCCCAAGGTCCCTCTCCCCGTCCGTGCATATCAGCTTCTCTCCTCCCAGCATATACGGTTCCTTCCTATTATTAATCCCCAAATGCATTACTCTGCATTTCTTTGCATTGAATTTTAGTTGCCAGGCATTAGACCATTCCTCTAACTTTTGCAGATCCTTTTTCATATTTTCCACTCCCTCTTCGGTGTCTACTCTGTTACAAATCTTGGTATCATCTGCAAAAAGGCACACTTTTCCTTCTAACCCTTCAGCAATGTCACTTACATACATATTGAACAGGATTGGCCCCAGCACCGAACCCTGAGGGACTCCACTAGTCACCTTTCCTTCCTTCGAGCGACTTCCATTAACCACCACCCTCTGGCGTCTGTCCGACAGCCAGTTTCTGACCCAGTTCACCACTTTGGGTCCTAACTTCAGCCCTTCAAGTTTGTTCAACAGCCTCCTATGAGGAACTGTATCAAAGGCTTTGCTGAAATCCAAATAAATTACATCTAGCATATGTCCTCGATCCAGCTCTCTGGTCACCCAATCAAAAAATTCAATCAGGTTCGTTTGGCACGATTTACCTTTTGTAAAGCCATGTTGCCTCGGATCCTGTAACCCATTAGATTCAAGGAAATACACTATCCTTTCTTTCAGCAACACTTCCATTATCTTTCCAACAACTGAAGTGAGGCTCACCGGCCTGTAGTTTCCTGCTTCATCCCTGTGACCACTTTTATGAATAGGGACCACATCCGCTCTCCTCCAATCCCCAGGAATCACTCCCATCTCCAGAGATTTGTTGAACAAGTCTTTAATAGGACTCGCCAGAACCTCTCTGAGTTCCCTTAGTATCCTGGGATGGATCCCGTCTGGTCCCATCGCTTTGTCCACCTTCAGTTTTTCAAGTTGCTCATAAACACCCTCCTCCGTGAACGGCGCAGAATCTACTCCATTTTCTCGTGTAACTTTGCCGGACAATCTCGGTCCTTCTCCAGGATTTTCTTCTGTGAACACAGAACAGAAGTATTTGTTTAGCACATTTGCTTTCTCCTCATCACTCTCCACATATTTGTTCCCAGCATCTTTTAGCCTAGCAATTCCATTTTTTATCTTCCTCCTTTCACTAATATATCTGAAAAAATTTTTATCTCCCTTTTTTACATTTTTAGCCATTTGTTCTTCCGCCTGTGCCTTCGCCAAACGTATCTCTCTCTTGGCTTCTTTCAGTTTCACCCTGTAGTCTTTTCTGCTCTCCTCTTCTTGGGTTTTTTTATATTTCATGAACGCCAACTCTTTCGCCTTTATTTTCTCAGCCACTAGGTTGGAGAACCATATCGGCTTCCTTTTTCTTTTGTTTTTATTGATTTTCTTCACATAAAGGTCCGTAGCCATTTTTATCACTCCTTTCAGCTTAGACCACTGTCTTTCCACTTCTCTTATGTCCTCCCATCCTAACAGCTCTTTCTTCAGGTACTTTCCCATTGCATTAAAGTCCGTACGTTTGAAATCTAGGACTTTAAGTATCGTGCGGCCGCTCTCCACTTTAGCCGTTATATCAAACCAAACCGTTTGATGATCGCTACTACCCAGGTGAGCACCCACTCGAACATTAGAGATACTCTCTCCATTTGTGAGGACCAGATCCAATATCGCTTTTTCCCTTGTGGGTTCCGTCACCATTTGTCTGAGCAGAGCCTCTTGAAAGGCATCCACAATCTCCCTACTTCTTTCCGATTCCGCAGACGGAACATTCCAGTCCGCATCCGGCAGGTTGAAATCTCCCAACAGCAGAACCTCCTCTTTCCTTCCAAACTTTTGGATATCCACAATCAGATCCTTATCAATTTGCTGCGATTGAGTCGGAGGTCTGTAGACTACACCCACGTAGATAGAAGTTCCATCTTCTCTTTTCAGAGCAATCCATATCGCTTCTTCCTCTCCCCAGGTCCCTTGCATTTCGGTCGCTTGGATATTGATCTTTACATAGAGAGCTACTCCTCCACCTTTATGACCATCTCTGTCCTTCCTAAAAAGATTATATCCCGGTCCTTCACTACGATTCAGGCACACCCGGTCCTGTTCTTTTGTTCTGTGTTTTGGCAACACCCAGGTCACTGAGGTCAGGATAGCAGATAAGCAGACTTGTTGCAGAAACCAGCTGTCTTCACTCGGACACCTGGTCAACCTGGTTTTACTGTCCTTTTGTTCTCTGTTTTGGCAGCACCCAGGTCACTGAGGTCAGGATATCAGATAAGCAGACTTAAGGAGACATATCACGTAGTATGCTGAGTTTCAGTTACCCCCTGGCCATAGGTATAACACAGGTCCTACCTTCTTTCTTTTTCCGCAAAGGTAGAACACGGCAGCGAGGAAGACCCAAAGCAAACAGGAGAAGTGAGTTGAAGCCTTTCTCCCTGCCCTATCTACCGCCAATGCCACCCTAGCCAGGAAGCGACTTTGCCCCTGCTCCGGGGGCTCTAACACTGTGGTTGCTGGCTTCGCTTCTCCCCCTTCCCCCCTCTCCAGTTTCGGAAGAACAGGGTTGGGAAGCCGGCAAGCACAGCATAGTCAGAAGTCAGCCGGCATCAGAAATCAGTAAATCAGCTGAAGTAGGCACTGCGCCACGGATCATGGACCCACCAAGTTTGAAGTGCGCATGCGCGCTAAGGGTTTTATTATTATTGATGCAGATGACATCTTTGTCCTTCTTGAGATAGATTTGAATCTTACTAACCTCGCTGAGAATATAATAGCATGTATAACGAAACTCCAATCCTGGGCCCTCACTGTACAAATGAAGCTGAATGAAAACTACTTTGGCTTGGTCCAAAATTAGATCTGCTAATCTCGCTCATTTCATTATCTTCTGGACCCACACTGCAGATTAAATTCTCAAGCAAAGTCTTGTGTGTCATTATAGACTCTACACTTTCATTTAATGACCATCTAAACTCTGGTAAAAAAATGTTCTTTTAGTCTCCACATGTTGAGAAAAGTGAGATCCTGTTTCCACCAACAACATTTTGCTGTCCTTGTACAATCAATCATTCTTTCTAGGCTGGACTATTGTAACTCCATCTATCTAAGTCTAACCAAGAAAAGCCTTCAAAGACTTCAGCAGATCCAGAATACTGTGGCTATGTTGATCTTCGCAAAAAGCAAATTTGATCATATCTCCCCGCTTCTGTCAAAACTTCACTGGCTTCCAGTAATTTCTAGGCTTCACTTTAAATGTGCCTGCCTAACATTCAAGATCTTGAATGGCATTCTTCCTTCTCTAATTCCACTATCTTGGAATTCTGCAAGACCTGATGCTACCAGATCCATCCAAAATCTTAAACTATCTTTCCCTTCGTTAAAAGGCGTTATCTGGAAAATTAGGGAAATCTCTTTTCTTCAAAATCAGTGAGCTTTGGAATAACCTTCCTATCCAGCTGTGGAATCTGGGCTCCTTCCAATTATTTCAAAAACATTTGAAAACTTGGCTATTCTCAAAAATGTAAATTTCACTGCTCTCTTTATAATCACTAATTCTTATGGGTTTTTTCCCTTATTTTAAAGTTCCTGTAAACAGTGCCGAGATCTATCTTTATAGATAGGATGCAATATATAAACGTAAGGTTTAGTTTAGTTTAGGTTAAAGTCAGAACTTGAACCAGGCTCAAATTTTCCTAATTTAAGTAGATTACATCAAAATATAGGATATGGTAATTTTGTAAACATTTTTCTATGTACTATATAAAATCTGATTTACACATGGAAAAGAGCTTCTATAAAATTGCTTGGCCTTATACTAGCATATTAAATACACATGTTGATAAGATAATGCATACTTATATGTATGCTGTGTATAGGCATTCTGAGAGTGTAGTTTGAGTGCAGCAGGGATAAGGTGACCATTTATTTTTTTCATCATAACGGGACATCTATTAATATTCAGTCCCATCCCCAATCCTGCCCTAGCCCCGCCCCCAATTTCTTCCATTCATTTTTCATGTACACACAATTTCTTATTATTTCATAACTAGTATTTTAGCCCGTTACTTTAACGGGTGCTAGGTGCCCTTTCCTATGTCCTTAGTGCCCCCTCCTATGTCCTTAGTGCCCCCAGTGCCTCCTTCCCATGTCCTTAGTGCCCCTATTGCCTCCTTCCCGTGTCCTTAGTGCCCCCAGTGCCTCCTTCCTGTGTCCTTAGTGCCCCCAGTGCCTCTGTCCTGTTTCCTTAGTGCCCTCAGTACCTCCTATGCCCTTAGTGCCCTCAGTTCCCCTTCCTGTGTCCTTAGTGCCCCCAGTGCCTCTGTCCTGTTTCCTTAGTGCCCTCAGTACCTCCTATGCCCTTAGTGCCCTCAGTTCCCCTTCCTATGTCCTTAGTGTCCCCAGTGCCTCCTTCCTATGTCCCCCTCACTACCTTCCAGAATTTGCCCCATCCCCTGAAGCCAGCCTGCCTGCCTGCCTGCCTCCTTTCCTCCCATCCCCCTTTTCAGTAGAACCCTTGAGCAGCATCTTTCCATTTCTACCCCCCATCCCCCCATACAGTAGAATCCGGCACTTTTCTATCTCATCCTCCCTCCCATCTCCCTGTGCAATAGAACCATAGTTCTCCCCCCCCCCCCCGCCACTACCGCCACCGTGCAGTCGACCCCACTGGCCCTCCCATCTGACCCTCCCACTGCGAGACGACATACAAACCTCCCGACTCCAGCAGCGTCCAAAGCACTCTAAAAACTCTGCTTCACGGCCCTCTACTGCCCGTGATTTCCTCTGCCGCATCTCAGGGACATGGCAGAGGAAATCAGGGCAGTAGAGGGCCGCGAAGCAGCGTGTATATAGTGCTGCTGATGCTGCTGGAGTCGGGAGGTTTTTGGTCGTTTCGCGGTGGGAGGTTTGGATGGCCTGACCTAGCAGTGGCAATTCTTATGTTCTTACAGTGCAAATGTGATTTAACAACTTTGAATAATAACAGTTTAAGAGATCAGTTGTTATGGGAGAGATTGAGATGGAGATTGTCTCTTCGGTCCAATACCCAAGAATTATTAATGGTCCCATCTTTAAAAATAATAGGAACCAGACGCCATGATATCTTCTCAGTTAAGGCTCCACTTATATGGAATACCCTTCCTTTGTACATTAGAAACATTAAAGATCTCAATCTATTTAAAACCAACTTAAAAACATTCCTTTTTAAAGCTTCATTTAGCCTCTAAAATTTTTCCTTTTTCAAGATCATTTACAACTTCAGTATTTTAAACCCAACCCTAGTGTCTTACCCCTCTCCTACCTACGTTCTTTTTCTTCTTTTAAGATATAAAATATTGTAACTTTTTCCCTTTCGTTTTTACCAAAATATTCCAGTATTGTCCATAATGTCTGTATTGTTAGTTTAATGTATGTATTGTCAGTTTAATATTCCCCTGTTTACTTATTTAATGTAATAATGTTAATTTAATTTTAATGTTTTATCCCAATTATATATTTATGTAATTCGCATAGAAATATTAAGCGAATCATCAAATTTAAATAAAACTTGAAACTTGTGATGGGAGAGATTGTGCAGATCAGCTACCTAGGTACTTAAAGAACAGGTATGTTTTTAGATGTTTCCTAAATTCACCTTAGTTATTTGTGTGCAGAATTAGTTTTTCCATAGTAGATGTTCAACTACAAAATGGGGGGAACACTGCTAGGGGTGAGTAACCTGGAAAGGGACTTGGGGGTGATGGTCGACTCATCACTGAAACCATCGGCGCAATGTGCGACAGCCTCAAAGAAAGCAAACAGAATGCTGGGCATCATCAAAAAGGGTATCACAACCCGGACGAAGGAAGTCATCATGCCGCTGTATCGCGCAATGGTGCGCCCGCACCTGGAGTACTGTGTTCAATACTGGTCGCCGTACCTCAAGAAGGACATGGCGGTACTCGAGGGAGTGCAGAGGAGGGCGACTAAGCTGATAAAAGGTATGGAAAATTTTCCATACGCTGACAGGTTAAAAATGCTGGGGCTGTTCTCCCTGGAGAAGAGGAGACTTAGAGGGGACATGATAGAAACCTTCAAAATCCTTAAGGGCATAGAGAGAGTAAATAAGGACAGATTCTTCAAACTGAGGGGAGCCACAAGCACTAGGGGTCACTCAGAGAAATTGAAAGGGGACAGGTTTAGAACAAATGCTAGAAAGTTCTTTTTTACGCAGAGGGTGGTGGACACATGGAACGCGCTTCCGGAGGAAGTGATAGGCCAGAACTCTGTACAGGGGTTCAAGAAGGGTTTGGATAGGTTCCTGGAGGATAAAGGGATAGAGGGGTACAGATAGAACTTGAGGTAGGTTATAAAAGTGGTCAGAAACCACTTCACAGGTCGCAGACCTGATGGGCCGCTGCGGGAGCGGACCGCTGGGCGAGATGGACCTCGGTCTGACCCAGTGGAGGCAACTTCTTATGTTCTTAGGTCTTTGCTCCATAATGCTGCTTGATAAGAGAGAAGATGTTGATGGTGTCTTTTAAATTTACATCCTCTAACCCAAGGGTAGGGAACTCCAGTCCTCAAGAGCCATATTCCAGTCGGGTTTTTAGGATTTCCCCAATAAATATGCATTGAAAGCAGTGCATGCAAATATATCTCATGCATATTCATTGGGGAAATCCTGAAAACCCGACTGGAATACAGCTCTAAAGGACCGGAGTTTCATATCTCTGCTCTAACTGGTGGGGAGACGAACTTCAGGTGTGCGCTTCTCTTATGTCTATTGGTTGAGAAGGACAAGAGGTCAGTTATATATTTAGGGGGTTAACCGGATAGTACCTTAAAGCAAAAACATCCCAGCTTGAACTTCGCACGTGCCTCCATCGGCAACCAGTGCAGGAGTCGGTAGGAAGGGGTTATGTGATTGGACTTTTTCAACCCAAAGATCACCCTGACCGCCGCATTCTGCACCACTTGTAGTCTCTGCATATTCTTCTGGGAGATTGCCAGATGGGCGATATTACAGTAATCGAGATGGCTTAGTATTAGGGATTGTACCAGAATTCTGAATGATGAAGCGTCAAAGTATGCTCTAATGAACCTAAGCTTCCAGAGAGTAAAAAAAACCCTTTCTGACTAGGGAGTCCACTTGGTCTTTCATGGTTAGGCCTTGGTCCAGTAATACCCCCAGAACCTTCATTGTAAGTTGAATAGGATAGCTGAGTTTGTTGTTTTAGTGACAAGTGGGTGTGGCGAGGCTACAAAGAATTTAGTTTTTTCTGAATTAAGTTTCAGTCTAAATTCTGTCATCCATTGTTCCATCAAGTTTAGTACTTCTGTTGCCATAGGGGTAACTTTAGAGAGAAAAGTAGCGAATGGGATAATGATTGTAAAGTCATCTGCGTAACTAAATAATTTTATACCTCGCTGGGCCAGCTGATGACATGTAAACATTGAAGAGCAGTGGGATAATGGTGACCCCTGTGGAACGCCAGATGGGTTTCTCCAGGTATTAGAGAGGTTGTAATTGAAACGTACTTGATAGATGCGAGACATAAGGAAACCTCGGAACCAGTCAAATACCTCTCCTCTGATGCCAGTTGCATCTAAGCATTGTAACAATTTCTTATGATCCACCAAGTCAAAGGCCGAACTCATGTCAAATTGCATGATCAGGGCGTTATGGCCCTTGCTAAATAAGGAGCGCAAGTTATCCAAGATCGCCACAATTACTGTCTCAGTGCTGAACAGAGGTCTGAAACCAGATTGGGTTTCATGTAAAAGAGAGAACTGATCAAGGTAATCCATCAATTGGATATGTACCAGTCCTTCCATGATTTTTACGAAGAATGGAATGGATGCTACTGGTCTATAGTTGGTTACTGATGTGACCGTTATTAGTTAGGAATTTTCCATTTTTAAAATTATCGATCAGATAATTCCACAATGTTAGTTTAAAGTCTAATGAGGCTGCTTTCATAATGTCAGGGGGACAGGGATCCAGAATGCAGTGTGATTTAGTATACTTGTTATATAGCTTGATGTAATTATTCCATTCTAGATCTTGAAAGGAGTTCCAAATCATATCCGCTGGTATTTCATTTCCTTGTATATTGGCTATTTGTTGTGTACCTATGTTGTTTGTCGAACAGTTGTTTCTTAGGTTTATAATTTTTGAATCAAAATGTTGTGCTAGATCATTTGCTGAAGGTAGCTTAATATTATGCATGGATTGAGTGTGACTTGTGGTGTCAAATAAATTTGTAACCAAGTTGAACAATTCTTTTGTGTTGATTCCTTTCGAGCTGGTATTAGATGTGTTAATTTTTGATGAATAAAATGCTTTATGTTTTTCTTTTATCAATTGTTTGTAGCTCTTTATGTTGGATTTCCAATCGTTCTGATATTTTTCACGTTTTTTTTTCAGATCCTTTCTAGTCGTCTTACTAATTGTTTCGTTTTTAATAGCTCAGAGTCAAACCATTTATTATATTTATTTGAGCAGTTTTTACTGTTTCGTTTAGGGGCAATTTTATCTAAAATGGATGTGCTTGTTTTCGTCCAATGATCCCATAAATCATCCCCTTCTCCTATTTCCTCTCATAATTCGTATTGTGACCAATATTCCTCTGAATTGATATGATTCCTTGTGAGATGTTCTTTTTTTATCTTTGGGTGTGTTTTAGATTTTAGATGGGTCCTGATTAGATTAAAGTAGTAAGTAAAATGATCTGACCAGATATCATGACACCAGGTACCGTCTGATAGACACCAGGTACCGTCTGCCAATTCAAAAACCGGAAAGGGAAATCATTAAGTTCAAGAACCGGCATTCAGCAATGAGTGAAGTACTAGCAAGAGCTAATTTTGTTGTTTCCCTAACCTGGAAGAAGTAGAAGGAAACGCGTTGGATGAGGGGAGAGTGTGGCGCAGTGGTTAAAGCTACAGCTTCAGCACCCTGAGGTTGTGGGTTCAAACTCACACTTCTCCTTGTGATCCTGGGCAAGTCACTTAATACCCCCATTGCCCCAGGTACATTAGATAGATTGTGAGCCCGCCGGGACAGACAGGGAAAAATGCTAAAGTACCTGAATACATTCATATAAACCGTTCTGAGCTCCCCTGGGAGAATGGTATAGAAAATTGAATAAATAAATAAATTCCAGCCTTTGCCCTTCGTCCTCCCTTCCATGTCCTGAGTTCGTGCCCCCTCCCCCTCACTGCCTTCCAGCCTTTCTCCTTCATTCTCCCTCCCTCCCTCCCATGTCCCGAGTTTGTGCCCCCTTCCCCTCACTGCCTTCCAGCCTTTGTCCTTCATCCTCCCTCCCTACTGCGCCAAAGCATGCCTTCCTACCTCCCTGTGACGATGAAGCCTGCCCTCCTCCCTCCCTGTGGTGCCAAAGCCTGCCTACCTGTCGGCGATTCCTCCTCCTCTGCCCTCAATTGGCTGGCCCTCCCTTCTCTCCGACATCAGAACTGACATTGGGGGAAGGCTTGAGGGCCGGCGACGTGCAATCGCTGCTTGCTGGCCTGTCCCTTACCTTCCTGTAAGTTGCGGTACAGTGGCGGCGAGCAGGGAGGTATGGTGGTGACAGGCAGGCTAGTGGGCGGGGAGCAGCGGCGGGGGGTGGGCAGCAGTTAGCCTGGGTACCCCCAACAACAGGACATTTAAAAAGGTACAACAGGGTGGGTGGGGGGTATTTTAAAAATTTATCTTCGCTGCATAAGACACATAAATATTTCCACCCACTTTTGGGTGGAAAAAAGTGTGTCTTATGGAGCGAAAAATACAGTACTTTCTTTCAATTAAAAGAGACTTGATTCATGCGCCTTTATGTCACATAGGTTTTTAAACATCTCTATCATCTCTGACCTCTCCTGCCTTTCTCCTAAAGTATACATATTGAGATAGGAGTTATCTGTGTTCTGCATGTGTGACCAAGAAGATAACATAAGACCATAAGAATTGCCGCTGCTGGGTCAGACCAAAGGTTCATCATGCCCAGCAATTCGCTCATGCAGTGGCCCCTAGGTCAAGACCAGTGCCCCAAATGAGTCCAGTCTCACCAAGGCCAGGTGTTCTGGTAGGAATGAATGTTGAGAAGCATACAGTATGCTTTGTGTAGTTTAATTTTGTGGCTAACCATTATATGTTGTTAATAAGATTATATTGTGTGTATATATGAAAAATGAATGGGAAAATGGTATTATGATTAGTACTATTATGGGGGTGGGGTCTGGGTAGAGCTTTCAGGCCCCTCCAAACAAAAAAGCAATCCACTGTCTATAGATACAAGAATCAGATACTTCGTCCCCTGCTGTAGGTCTAACCCTTGAGACCCCCATAAACCCACTTGGCCTCTTGAAGGCTCTTGGGCAGAGGCTTAATCGGGACTTTGTCTACCCTGCAGTCCCTCTGCTTGTGGCCTCTCTTCCCGCAGCCATAACATTGATTAGGGGAAGAAGTTACAGGTTTCTTAAAGCTTGGGTATGAGGGTCTCTGACTAGTACCAGGGGAAGGTGTTACCTCTCTGAGTCCTCGGCCCAGTGTGCAGCGGCCGCTAAGAAAGCGAATAGAATGCTAGGTATAATCAAGAAGGGTATTATAACCAGAACGAAAGAAGTTATTCTGCCGTTGTATCGGGCGATGGTACGCCCGCATCTGGAGTACTGCGTCCAATATTGGTTGCCGTACCTAAAGAAGGATATGGCGATACTCAAGAGGGTTCAGAAGAGAGTGACATGCTTGATAAAAGGTATGGAAAACCTTTCATACGCTGAAAGATTGGAGAAACTGGGGCTCTTTTCCCTGGAGAAGGGATATGATAGAGACTTACAAGATCATGAAGGGCATAGAGAAAGTGGAGAGGGACAGATTCTTCAAATTTTCGAAAACTACAAGAACGAGAGGGCATTCAGAAAAATTAAAAGGGGACAGAACCAATGCTAGGAAGTTCTTCTTCACCCAAATGGTGGTAGACAACTGGAATGTGCTTCCAAAGGGCGCGATAGGACAAGGTACGGTATTGGAGTTCAAGAAGGGATTGGACAATTTTCTGAAGGAAAAGGGGATAGAAGGGTACAGATAGAGAGTTACTATACAGGTCTTGGACCTGATGGGCCACCACATGAGCGGACTGCTGGGCATGATGGACCTCTGGTCTGACCCAGCAGAGGCATTAATTATGTTCTTATGTTCGTGTCAGGGCTCTACTCGGTGTCTTCACTACCTCACAGGGTACCTGGGCATCTAAATAGGCTTCTGCCATGGTTAGGACCTGAGTCAGATCTTTGCAGCCCTACCTACACAACAAACCCTGTAAATTTTTGGGCACAGCTTCAAAAAAAACTTTTCATGCACTATATCAGTGAATAGAGTCTAGGGTCCCCTATATAAGGCTGCAGCCAATGCTCTGCTTTTGGTCTTTCTTTTGGTACATCTGAAGACCTGCCTATAGTGTTCTCTAGAAAAACTAATATGTGTGTTTTAATGGCAGGAAAGTTATTGGCCTGATCAGGAGCAATTGTTTGAAATGCTGCAAGGGTATCACCAGCTAGACATGGCAGGAGTCAGTCAGCCACTGCTCAGGTGGCCAACCAGCCGCAGTGGTAATCCTCTCAAATGAATTCAGAAAATCATCTGGTGCATCCTCTGGTGTGATCTTATTTAGATTCAATATATTTAAAGAGTTATGTCCTGTCTTCTCATCAGCCTGTATTTGCAAAGAAAACCCACAATTTGAAGTGTCTGTGTACAAATGCTAGAAGCCTAAACAATAAAACAGGAGAGTTAAGAGTATTTAGCACTGAATGATGAGATAGATATAATAAGCATCTCGGAGACCTAGTAGAAGGAGGACAATCAATGGGACACTGTTACCTGCGTACAAATTATATTGCAAGGATAGAGTAGATCAAATTAAACAGGGGATTGCACTACTGCACAACATTGATAGCAGGAATGCTGAAGTACATTTTATTTTCTTATGCTGACAACATTTCCCAGTACAATCTGTTTTCAAATAGTTTCGAAACATATTTAGTTGACTGAATAATAACTATAAATCATTTCTGCAGACAGTTATGACTGAATATAAAAATGTTAAAAATGCTTTTTCCAAAGATTTACTTACATTCAAGTAAACAGAGGAACTGGAGGTGTAAAATCCTTCATTGAAATATGACAGGCATGATGTTTTAAAGCTTGTAAAGTGAAGAATTTGGAACAAAATGGGTAATAACTGAGAGCTTGATTTGCTAAAGCTTTTTCCTATTCTCTGTCCATGGGGCTAAAGTTAAATCATATCCATAGTCTAAAAATCAGTGGTGTACCTAGCATATGTGACACCCGGGGCCCATCATTTTTTGACGCCCCCCCCCATCTGTACAAAAAAACATAAGTTTTAGTAACAAGCCACACGTCACACATGAGTACCTAGGTAAAGGCAGCATCTTACATTCTGCAGTGAGCAGTACAACATCAGTATACCCATTGTAAAACTAAACAAGCCAGACTAGTTAGTACAGATCAATCTTACACCGTCAATCCTAACAGAAAACTATGTCTTTCGAACACACAGAAAACACCTTCGCCTAGTATGAAATATGTAATCACAAACTAACCCCTCCCTCTTTTACAAAACTGTAGTGTGGATTTTAGCCACAATGGTAACAGCTCTGAGGCTCATAGAATTCTGAGCATCAGAGCTGCTACCACCACGGCTGGCGCTAAAAAACGCTCCATAGTTTTGTAAAAGGGGGGATAAAATAGAATAATTAGACAAAGGTTAAATTGGACCAGTAAGATGTTGGCCTCTGCATACAGTGCAACACCACAGAAACAGTGACACATGTCTCCTAAAACAATAAATAAATAGAAAATTTTTTTCTACCTTTGTCTTCTGTGGTTTCTGCTTTCCTCATTTTCTTGTAACTCTCTTCCTTCCATCTACTGTCTGCCATCTCTCTTCCCCTATATGGCATCTTCTCTCCTTCTATGCCCCTTCCAGAAACTGTGTGCCTCCCCCTTCCATCTCTCCCTTCACCCCCATTGGTCTGGCATCTCTCTCCTCTCCTTCCCTCTCCCACACCTCTCCTCTGTAATCCCTTTCCCTTTTTTCCCTCATTTTCCTTTTCGATTTATTTTCTGCATCTGTCTAGATCAGGGGTGTCAAAGTCCCTCCTCGAGGGCCGTAATCCAGTCGGGTTTTCAGGATTTCCCCAATGAATATGCATTGAAAGCAGTGCATGCACATAGATCTCATGCATATTCATTGGGGAAATCCTGAAAACCCGACTGGATTCCGGCCCTCGAGGACCGACTTTGACACCTGTGGTCTAGATTATGTTCTTACTACCCTCTCATCAATGTCCTTTTTTACTGTCTACCTAAAGCTTGCCACCTCTTTCCCTCACTCCTCCAGTGTTTCCCTAACTCAATCATTTTCTCCCCATCATGTGCCCCCCTTTTATTTATCCCCTCCTTCCATCATGCACTTCCATCCAGCGTCTGCTCCCCTCTCTCTCCTCCCATTTCCTTCCTGCATTTTCTCCCTTATCTCTCCCATCTGCACTTCCATCCAGCATAGGCTCCCCAGTACCATCCAATGTCTGCCCTTTCTTTCTCCATCCACCCCTCTTCAATTAGCATCTGCCCCCTTTCTTTCCCTCCAATATCCTTCCCCCTTATGTCTCTCCCCTTTCTCTGTACATCAACTCCATCAGCACCACCCTTCCATACCACCCTGCCCCCTTTCTTTCCCTCTACCATTCTTCCATTCCAGCAGTCCTGCTCCTTTCTCTCCCTTCATGCAGCAAGGTCCCACGATGACTGTAGCTGCCGGCTGCCAGTCCATCCCACTTGCTCTGGAGCGGACTCGGCAGCCACATGCTGGAAGGTTCCACGATGACTCGTCTGCTGGCTCTGCTCTGGAAGAAGTAAGTTACTTCGGAAGGAGTGGACCCAGCAGACGCAGGAAGTTGTGGCAAAGTCCCGCAATGACTGCGTCTGCCGGGTCCACCCCCTCCGACGTAACTTACTTCTTCCGAAGCAGAGTCGGCAGACAAGTCATCATGGGACCTTCCTGCACCTCAGCGCGGCTGCCGACTCTGCTGCAAAGAAAGTAAGTCAGAGGTAACGTGACCATTTATTTTTTTCATCAAAAGGGGACATCTATTAATTGACTGTGCATCCTTTCTTTCATTTCTTTCTTTCTGCACTGTCCCTTTCTATTCCCTCCCTCCTTCCTTCCCATGTCCTTAGTACCCCCAGTGCCTCCTTCCTGTGTCCTTAGTGCCCCCATCCTGTGTCCTTAGTGCCTACGTCCTGTGTCCATGGTGCCCCCAGTGCCTCCTTCCTGTGTCCATGGTGCCCCCAGTGCCTCCTTCCTGTGCCCGGAATGTCCTCTCCGACGTCAGAATTGACGTTGGAAAGAAGACATATTGTTGGCGGCGATTAGCAGCAGCAACGGGGAAGTAACATTGCAGCGGCACAGACCGGGGGAAAGGAAGGAGAGAGGCACTTTTTTTTCCACAGCAGGGAGAGAAGGATGTAGGCAGGCAAGCTGGCTGGCTTTAGCGTGGCAGGGAGGGAGGGAGATAGGTAGGCAAGCAGGCTGGCTTTGGGGGTGGACAAAATCTGGAAGGCAGTGGGGGACATAAGAAGGAGACACTGGGGGCACTAAGGACATGGGAAGGAGGCACTGGGGGGGGGGGGCATAAGACGCACCTGACCATAAGATGCACCCTAGATTTAGAGGAGGAAAACAAGAAAAAAAACCATTCTGAACCAAATTCTCCCTCCCAGGCTCTGTACCCAACTCCATACTCCTTGTCAGCACACTGTCCCCCATCCCTGCCAGGCTCTGTACCCTGTCCTCCCTCTGATGGTCTAGTGGTAGGCAGGGGCAGGGCACAGGGCAGGCACACCTAGTGGCAGGCAGGTAGGCCTAGTGGCCTAGTGACAGGCAGGCTGGCCCCATACCACTTACGTACCCTAAATCATCCCCCCATACCCCCCAGTACCTTAAATCATCCCCTACTTACCCCCCAGTACCTTTTTTAAATCATACCCCCTGTACTTTTTAAAATCACTCCTTCCCTCCCTAGACGGCTAACCTGGAATTTTAAACATCTCCCCACCCTCGGTACCTTTTAAAATCCTTCCCTCCCTCCCTAGATGGCTATCCTGGTATTTTAAACATCCTCTCACCTCCCCCCGGTACCTTGATGCAATCCTGGCAGTCCAGCGCTACATTGGCAGCCTCCCCTGCTGGACAGCCGCCCAAGTCCATATCTGCCACGGCAGTAATAGGCAGGTGTGAGCCCTGAGTGCGCCTGCCTGGTCTCGTGCCGCCCAAATGGTGTCAGCTCGGTCCAACGCTGCATCGGCAGCCTCCCCCCATCTGCGCCGGAAGTGAAAGCCAGACGCGAGCACCGAGCGCACCTGCCTGGTCCCGCGCCACCGCTCGAATGGTGCCGTCAACTCCCGTGAATCTCGCGAGAACCAGCAGCACCATTTGGGCAGCGGCACAGGACCAGGCAGGCACGAGCCCCAAGTGCGGACCGGGGGAAAGGAAGGGCAGGAGGACCCGGACCTGGCCGGCTGTGGCCCCCCCCCCACACACACACACACATACACTTGGTACGCCACTGCTAAAAATAAATGCTGGGGAATTTAATCATTTAAGAACATAAGAACATAAGCAGTGCCTCTGCCGGGTCAGACCAGAGGTCCATCCCGCCCAGCAGTCCGCCCCCGCGGCGGCCCAACAGGTCATGACCTGCCTTAATCACCAGAAGGGGCCCCCTTGCCCCCTAGGTTTCTCATTGAAGTCCTATCTTCCCATCAATGTCCTAACCCTCCGGCCTTGCACCTGCACGACCTGGTGAGCTGTCTATACTTATGCAACACCCCAGCACCTCCCTCAGTAACCCACGATCCCCTTTTCCCTCAGGAATCTGTCCAATCCCTGTTTGAATCCCTGTACTGTACTCTGCCAGATCACTTCCTCCGGGAGCACATTCCATTTGTCCACGACCCTTTGGGTGAAGAAAAACTTCCTTGCATTTGATTTGAACCTATCTCCCTTCAGTTTCTCTGAGTGCCCCCTCGTACCTGTCGTCCCTTTTAGTCTGAAGAACCTGTCCCTGTCCACCCTCTCTATGCCCCTAAGTATTTTGAAGGTCTCTATCATATCCCCCCTGAGCCTCCTCTTTTCCAGAGAGAAGAGCCCCAGTTTATCCAGCCTCTCAGCATATGGGCAGTTTTCCAGCCCTCTTACCAGTTTTGCTGCCCTCCTTTGGACTCTCTCAAGAACTGCCATGTCCTTCTTGAGGTGCGGCGACCAATATTGAACGCAGTATTCCAGATGTGGGCGCACCATCGCTCGATACAGCGGCATGATGACTTCCCGCGTCCTGGTTGATATGCCCCTCTTGATGATGCCCAGCATCCTGTTGGCTTTCTTCGAGGCTGCTGCACACTGTGCGGATGGTTTCATGGATGGATCCACTAGCACACCCAAGTCTCTCTCAAGTCCGGTGTCTTCCAGCAATCTCCCCCCCATTTTATACTCGAACAACGGGTTCTTTTTCCCTATGTGCATGACCTTGCATTTATCTACGTTAAAGCGCATTTGCCATTTGTTTGCCCAGTCCTCCAGCTTATCGAGGTCCCTTTGCAGTTCCTCACACTCCTCCCTGGTCCTAACTCTGGCGCAGAGCTTGGTATCGTCTGCAAATTTTATAACCTCACACTTTGCCTCCGTTTCCAGGTCATTGATAAATATGTTGAAGAGTAGCGGCCCCAGCACCGATCCCTGCGGCACACCGCTCGTGACTCCCCGCCAGTCAGAATATTGGCCCTTTACTCCGACCCTCTGTAGTCTACCTGACAGCCAGTGCTTGATCCATCTGTGTACATCCCCGCCCACCCCGTGGTTCCACAGCTTCCTAAGCAGCCTTTCATGTGGCACCTTGTCAAAAGCCTTTTGAAAATCGAGGTAAATGATGTCTATGGGTTCCCCTTTGTCCACCTGACTGCTTATTCCCTCAAAGAAGTACAGAAGGTTTGTCAGGCACGACCTTCCCTTACAGAATCCGTGCTGGCTTGTCCGCAGTAGGCCATTTTTCTCGAAGTGCTCGCAAATGCTGTCCTTGATCATTGCTTCCACCATCTTCCCTATAACTGAAGTCAGGCTCACCGGCCTGTAGTTCCCGGGGTCACCTCTCGATCCCTTCTTAAAGATAGGTGTGACATTCGCCAGTTTCCAGTCCTCTGGTACCTCTCCAGTTTTCAAGGATAGGTTGCAAACATGCTGGATTGCGCCCGCTATTTCCTGACTTAGTTCCTTTAGAACCCTTGGGTGGATCCCGTCCGGTCCCGGTGATTTGCCGCTTTTCAGTCTGTCAGTCTTCTAAGTTGTTCTGTTAGTACTGATTGGTTGACTCTTAATTATTCAAAGTTGTTAAATCACATTTGCACTGTAAGAACATAAGAATTGCCACTGCTAGGTCAGACTAGTGGTCCATCGTGCCCAGCAGACCGCTCACGCAGTGGCCCTTAGGTCAAAGACCAGTGCCCTAACTGAGACTAGCTTTACCTGCGTACGTTCTGGTTCAGCAGGAACTTGTCTAACTTTGTCTTGAATCCCGGAAGAGCGTTACAGTTTTCCACCACTCTCTGGGTAAAGAAGAACTTCCTTACATTTGTACGGAATCTATCCCCTTTTAACTTTAAAGAGTGTCCTCTTGTTCTCTCTACCTTGGAGAGGGTGAACAACCTGTCTCTATCTACTAAGTCTATTCGCTTCATTATCTTGAATGTTTCGATCATGTCCCCTCTCAACCTCCTCTTTTCAAGGGAGAAGAGGCCAAGTTTCTCTAATCTCTCACTGTACAGCAACTCCTCTAGCCCCTTAACCATTTTAGTCGCTCTTCTCTGGACCCTTTTGAGTAGTACTGTGTCCTTTTTCATGTATGGTGACCAGTGCTGGACACAATATTCCAGGTGGGGGCGTACCATGGCCCGGTACAGCGGCATGATAATCCTTCTGTTCGGGATTCCCTTCATAATCATTCCTAACATTCTGTTTGCCCTTTTTGCAGACGCCGCACATTGCGCGGACGGCTTCATCGACTTGTCGACCAGTACTCCCAGGTCTCTTTCCTGGGGGGGTCTCTCCGAGTACCACACCAGACATCCTGGAAAACTGGGGATCCAAATGTCAGATTAAATTTAATGTGGACAATTACAAAATTAGTGCACATAGGGAACCCAAATTATAGTTGTATAATGCTAGGTTTAATAATAATAACTTTATTCTTCTATACCGCCATAGTCGTGAGACTTCTAGGCAGTTCACATTGAAAGCTGGACAGTCAGCGAGTTACAATATGCAGAAGTCAGAGAATTACAGCATACAGAATCTTAAAAAGGCAGTGAAATACAATATATACAGCATACAGAATCTTAAAAGGCAGCGAAATATAATATACAGATTGTTAGCAAATGTTAGAAGTTTAGACTTGTATGCAGGAGTGGACATATTTAGTGTTTGGTGTAGATACCTTTTAGGTGATATTTCTGTCGAATAGGGCAGTTTTTATGGCAGGAAAGAGACAGGGGCAGGGAGAGAGAAGAAAGACAGACAAAGGGGGCCACAGGGAGAGACAGAAAGGAAGAAAGACAGGGACAGGGAGAGAGAGACAGACAGAAAGAAAGACAGACATATATTCTAGCACCCGTTAATGTAATGGGCTTAACATAGTAACATAGTAGATGACGGCAGATAAAGACCCAAATGGTCCATCCAGTCTGCCCAACCTGATTCAATTTAAATTTTTAATTTTTAATTTTAAGGTTTCACATTAGGGATCACTAAGTTTATGAGGGGCCGCTGAAAAGTTCTCAGTCCAACAAGTGGAGTAGTAAGGCAGGTGGAAGGGTGAACTGCGCCAGGCACTGTCACCTTTCAACCCCCCTCCCCCCATGCCAAGCTTGTGCCCTCCCTTTCCCACCTCCTACCTCTTTAAAATCTTTGCCAGCGTGAGAAAATACTCTAACCTGTTGCTCGCACTGGCCTGGCTCCCTCTGAAATCACTTTTGGGTCACAGGACCAGGAAGTGATGTCAGAGGGAAAGTTAGCGTGAAGGCTAGAGAAGCTGCTCACACTGGCGAAGATATAAAGAGGTATGAGGGATGGAAGGGAGGGCGTGAATAGGTGGGACAGGGAGGCTATGGGGGAGTGTAGCGAGGAGACAGTGGGGGCGTCACCACCCCAGGTGCCTTCTACCCTCGATAGGCCACTGAGTCCAACCAAGATGTGAATGATGTGGAGCTATGAAACTTACAAGTTATTCCACACTTTTCGTTTCAATGACATGAAATGAAAAGTGTCAAGAAAAGTGTGGAATAACTTGTAAGTTACATGGCTCCACATCATTCTCCTTCTAAGGGCTGCTAAGCAGGGATGGTATACATCTATCGAAGAAGTGTCTTCTGCGGCAGGCTGGCTAATCTACTGAAGAGGGTTTTAAACTAGAAGTGATGGGGAAGGATGATCAAAGCCACCGGGTAAGTATAAGCCCTCAGGTAAGTAAATCACTGAATACCTCTACATTGATGGGACAATGTCTAGAAAGCAGTATATACTAATGCCCGAAATATGGGAAACAAAATTCTGGATCTAAAAGCAGTGATGGAAGATGAGTTGGATAGAGTGGTGATCACAGCGACATGATTCATGGAGAACCATGACTGGGATATAGTTATATCCAGCTATAATTTGTTCAGGAAAGACAGGATAGGAAGAAAAGGAAGGAGAGTTGTGTTATATATTAAAGATCATATTAAAGGCACACGATTGCTGGATCTGTAGGAAAAGGAAGAGGCACTGTGAATCAATTTAGAAAGAGGGAATAGTAAATATATTTACATTGGTGTGATATGCAGGCCGCCTTCACAGATGGAAGAAGTGGACAGAAATTTAATAGTACACATTCGTAATACGGTACTCCCCCGATATTCGCCAGAGTTGTTCCAGAAACCCCCGCGAATGTTGAAAAACCGCGAATACAGTTTTTAGCAGGGGATACAGGAGAGGGCAGCCGGAGAGGGCAGCCAGAGCACCTGAGAGTGAAGGAAATCACTCGTGGTATGCTCCGACCGCCTCTTCCTGTACTAAAGTCGGGTCTCACCAATCATGAGCTGCGTGCTTACAAATGAGAAAAGTGTTTCTGATGTTACAGTGGGTGATCATCTGGCATCCAGTGATCACTGCGTGGTATGGTTTAATATTAATATGGGTATAGAGAGGGCTTATTCATAAGCAAAGGTTCTAGACTTTAAAAAAACTAACTTTTTTCGGATGGGGGATTCCGTCAAGGAATAGTCTGGATGGGAATGTCTAGAACAGGAATGTCAAACTCAATAACATTAAGGGGCCAACAATCAAAACCACAGGCAAAGTCATGGCCCAGACCCCGCCCAGTCTCCACCCCAGACCTCACCCGCATAATAGTACTAATTATTACACAATTTTTTCCATTCATTTTTCATATATACACACACAATATAATCAATATTATATATAAGGTTAACCACAAAATTAAACTACACAAAGCATACTGTACTCTTCTCAACATTCATTCCTACCAGAACAAAGATAACTACTATGCAAATATGGGAACAAAAACTAAAAGTACTAATATATAAAAAAGAAACCCTCATATTTAAGACTCTGCATGCAGTACAACCACCAGAGAAAAAGAAACAAATATATTTCTTCCTGAGCAGTGCAAAATATAGCAAGCAGATTAAAATTCTCAAAATTGACACAATTCAAATACTAAATTGAAAATAAAATTATTCCCCACACCTTTGCTGTCTCCCTCCCTCCATGCAGTATCTCCCTCCGGCAGGTGTCTTACCTTCTGGCGATTTTATGCAGCCTGTGGTCCAGTGGCATACCTAGCATATGTGACACCCGGGGCCCATCATATTTTGACCACCCCCGCCCCATCTGTACGAAAAACATGATTTTTAGTAACAAGCCACATGTCACACATGAGTACCTAGGAAATGGCAGCATCTTACATACTTCAGTGAGCAGTACAACATCAATACACCCATTGTAAAACTAAACAAGCCAGATTAGTACAGATCAATCCTACACCGTCAATCTTAACAGAAAACCATGTCTTTCGAACACACAGAACACAGAAAACACCTTTGTCTAGTACGGAATATGTCATCACAAACTAACCCCTCCCCCTATTACAAAACTGTAGTGTGGATTTTAGCCACGGTGGTAACAGCTTTGATGCTTTTAGAATTCTGAGCATCAGAGCTGCTACCACCATGGCTGGCGCAAAAAAATGCTCCACAGTTTTGTAAAAGGGGGGATAAAATAGAAATACATAGACAAAAGTTAAATTGAACCAGCAAGAAGCTGGACTCTGCATACAATGCAACACCACAGAAACAGTGACGCATGTCTCCTAAAGCAATAAATAAATAGAAAATTTTTGTTCTACCTTTGTATTCTGTGGTTTCTGCTTTCCTCATCTTCTTGTTAGTCTCTTCCTTCCATCCACTGTCTGCCATCTCTCTGCCCCTATATGGCATCTTCTCTCCTTCGATGCCCCTTCCAGAAACTGTATGCCTCCCCCTTCCATCTCTCCTTTCACCCCCATTGGTCTGGTATCCCTCTCTTCTCCTTTCCTCTCCTAAACCTCCCTTCTGCAATCCCTTTCTACACTCATTTTCCTTTTCAGTTTATTTTCTGCATCCATCTAGATTACGCTCTTACTACACTCATTTTCCTTTTCAGTTTATTTTCTGCATCCATCTAAATTGCGCTCTTACTACCCTCTCATCAATTTCCTTTTTTACTGTCTACCTACAGCTCGCCACCTCTTTCCCTCACCCCTCCAGTATTTCTCTAACTCAATCCTTTCCCCCATCATGTGCCCTCCTTTTATTTATCTCCTCCTTCCATCATGCACCCTCTTTCTCTACCCCTTCCATCTAGTACCTTCTCCTCTCTTTGTCCACTTCCATTGTCTGCTCCCCTCTTTCTCTCCTCCCATTTCCTTCCTGCATTTGCTCCCTTATCTCTCCCATCCACACTTCCATCCAGAATAGGCTCCCCATTCTACCTGCCACACTACCATCCAATGTGTGCCCTTTCTCTCTCCATCCACCCCTCTTCAATCACCATCTGCCCCCTTTCTTTCCCTCCAATCCAATTCCATCCAGTATCCTTCCCCCTCATGTCTCTCCCCTTTCCCTGTACATGAATTCCATCAGCACCACCCTTCCATACCACCCTGCCTCCTTTCTCTCCCTGCACCATTCTTTCATTCCAGCAGTCCTTCTCCTTTCTTGCGATGACTGTAGCTGCTGGCTGCCGGTCCACCCCACTCCGACATACTAGCTCTGGAGCAGGAGTCGGCAGCCGCATACTGGAAGGTCCCGCAATGACTCATCTGCAGGCTTTCCTCCGGAAGAAGTAAGTTACGTCAGAAAGGATTGACCCAGCAGGTGCAGGGAGTTGCGGCAAGGTCCCGCAATGACTGCGTCTCCCGGGTCCACCCCCTCCGACATAACTTACTTCTTCCAGAGCAAAGCCGGCAGACGAGTCATTGGGGGACCTTCCTGCATCGCAGCACAGCTGCCGACTCTGCTCTAGAGCAGTGTTTTTCAACCTTTTTACACCCGTGGACCGGCAGAAATAAAAGAATTCTTTTGTGGACTGGCAAACTACTAAGACTGAAATTTAAAAAACACATTTCCACCCCATATCCGCGAGCTCGGTCCTCGCAAACCATCTGATCCCATCCGCACAAGCCTCAGTTATGATTTTATATTGAACGTATTTTATTAAAGTATAAAAAGAAACAATATTCTATACAATTGTCATTTTATAAATACAAATATACAGAGCAAGGACCAACAAAACCCCTGTCTCCCCTCCCCTTCACATATATCCCCTCTACTATCAAGAAAACTGAACAAGCCAAATTATTACAGAATGCTACACAGAAATATAATGGCAACAGAATACTGAAGTCACACATGACAGGAATAGTGTTAGGGGACTGCCCCCTGGTCAGAGAGAGTCCTAAGCCAGCTGGAAGCTAAAGAAGCACTGCCTGGACTTTGCAGTCCCCCGTTATGTCCCTAGCAGGATATATTTCAAATCTGATATATTCTAATGACAAAATAGAAATAAAATGATTTTTTCTATCTTTTGTTGTCTCTGGTTTCTGCTTTTATCTTCTTTTCACTCTTTTCCTTCCAGCGTCTGCCCTGTCTCTTCAATCCAGCATCTGCCCGTTCCACCACTGTCTGCCCCTTCCAGAAACTGCCTGTCTCCCCCTGCTATCTCTCCTGTAGACCACCCCCCCTTTGGTCTGGCATCCATCATCTTCCCTCTGTTCCCTCATGGTCTGGCATCTTTCTCCTTTCATCTCTCTTTCCCTCCCCCCTGTGGTTTTTAGCATCTCTCTCTTCCCATTTCTTCCGCTCAGATCTGATATCTCTGTCTCCTTCCCGTTCTCTGGTATCTCTCTCTCCTCTCTCTTCCCTTTCCTTCTCTGGTCTTCCTTCTTTATTTTCTACCTCCGTCTAAATTAAATTCTTTCTTACTATGCACTCCTCAGTTTCCCTCTTTTTACTGTGTCTACCCACAGCATGCCACCCCTTTCCTTCACCCCTCCACTATCTCACTAACTCTATCTTCTCCCCCATCCAGCATATGTCCTTTTTCTTTATCCCTCCTTCCATCCAGTATGTGTTCTCTTTCTCCACTTCTGTTCAGCATTTGCTCTCCCTTCTCCCCACTTCCATCATTAGCCCTCATCTCTCTTCCCCTTTTCTCCACTTCCATCATCTGCCCCTTTTCTCTCTTTCCCTCCACTTCCATCATTTGCTCCTTCTCTCTCTTTCCCCCACTTCCATCATCTGCCCTTTCTCTCTCTTTCCCCCCACTTCCATCATTTGCTCCTTCTCTCTCTTTCCCCACACTTCCATCATCTTCCCTCTTCTCTCTCCCCCTTTCTCCTCTTCCATCATCTGCCCTTTCTCTCTCTTTCTCTCCTCTTCCATCATCTGCCCTTTCTCTCTCTTTCCCCCCACTTCCATCATTTGCTCCTTCTTTCTCTTTCCCCCCACTTCCATCATTTGCTCCTTCTTTCTCTTTCCCCCCACTTTCATCATCTGCCCTCTTCTCTCTATTCCCCCCACTTTCATCATCTGCCCTCTTCTCTCTATTCCCCCCACTTTCATCATCTGCCCTCTTCTCTCTATTCTCCCCACTTTCATCATCTGCCTTCTTCTCTCTATTCCCCCCACTTTCATCATCTGCCCTCTTCTCTCTATTCCCCCCACTTCCATCATCTGCCCTCTTCTCTCTATTCCCCCCACTTCCATCATCTGCCCTTACGTGGGAAACAATTGAGTGGTGAACCGGAAGTGAGACACTGCTTGCAGACAATGGAGAGCTTGGAGGATCCATTCCGGGACTTTGAATTTACCTCGAGCAGTGTCTACCAAGAACTGACAAAATTAAAGATCAATAAAGCTTTGAGTCCGGATAATTTACACCCCAGAGTGCTTCGAGAATTGAGAGATGTTCTGGCAGAGCCACTAGCCGAGATTTTCAATTTATCCCTTAGCAAAGGAAGAGTTCCCTTGGACTGGAAAATCGCCAATGTTATTCCTCTTCACAAAAAGGGATGCAGGTCAGAGGCTGAGAATTACAGACCTGTAAGTCTCACTTCAATAGTGTGTAAACTAATGGAGACAATGATCAAAAACAGATTAGACACATTTCAGGATGAGGAAAAATTAAGGGACCCTCACCAACATGGTTTTACGAAGGGAAGGTCTTGTCAATCCAACCTGATAAGCTTCTTTGACTGGGTAACAAAAAAGCTGGACGGAGGGGAGTCCCTTGACATCGTGTACTTGGACTTTAGTAAAGCTTTTGATAGTGTTCCACACCGCAGGTTATTGAACAAGATGAATGCAATGGGACTAGGAGGAACGCTGACTGCATGGGTGGAAGACTGGCTTAGCGACAGACTTCAAAGGATGATGGTAAACGGTACTCTCTCAAAATCGTCAAAAGTGACCAGTGGAGTGCCGCAGGGCTCGGTCTTGGGCCCAATGCTATTTAATATCTTTGTAAGGGATCTGACTCAAGGACTTCGAGGCAAAATTGCATTATTTGCTGACGATGCTAAACTGTGCAACGTTGTGGGCAGGGCAACTGAACCTAACAGCGCAACCGCGCAAAACACTATGGAACAAGACCTACTTTTGCTAGAACAATGGTCCAGTACTTGGCAACTAAACTTTAATGCCAAAAAATGTAAGGTGATGCATCTTGGTAGCGGAAATCCTTGCACTACATACACCCTAAATGGAGAAAACTTAACAAAAACTGAAGTAGACAGGGACTTGGGAGTAATCATCCATGAAGACATGAAGGCTGCAAATCAGGTGGAGAAATCCTCAGCAAAGGCTAGACAAATGCTTGGATGCATCAGAAGAAGCTTTATCAACCGAAAACCCGAAGTTATAATGCCATTATACAGATCCATGGTGAGACCGTACCTGGAGTACTGTGTCCAGTTTTGGAGGCCACATTGCCAAAAGGATGTGAAGAGAATTGAGTCAGTTCAGAGAATGGCCAAAAGGATGTGAAGAGAATTGAGTCAGTTCAGAGAATGGCTACAAGGATGGTCTCAGGACTTAAAGATCTTTCATATGAAGATCGTCTGAGCAGTCTGCGCTTATACTCGCTCAAGGAGCGCAGAGAAAGGGGGGACATGATAGAAACTTTCAAGTACATAATGGGCCGCATCGAGGAGGAGGAGGAAATCTTCACTCTTACGGGTCCCACGGTGACAAGAGGACATCCGCTATAACTTAGGGGAGGAAGATTCCATGGGGACACCAGGAAATACTTCTTTACCGAGAGAGTGATTGATGATGGAATGGTCTTCCACGTCAGGTAGTCGAGACTAGTAGCACGCTCGACTTCAACAAACGATGGGACAAACATGTGGGGTCGCTATTGAGGTATGATAGAGGATAGTTTCTCAAGGGTGGAAGGGATCATGATTGGGCAGACTAGTTGGGCCGTTGGCCCTTTTCTGCCATCATATTCTATGTTTCTATGTTACAAGGAGAACTGTTCCAGCAGTGGTATGCTTTAGAAAGGTATAGGAGCCTTGATAAAATCCCTTCGGGTGAAACATGTTGGCGATATAAATCCCTGAAAGCATGACCACAATTTTAAAACTAAGTACTTAAACTATTTATACACTAGAGATGAAAATAAGCATTTATAAAGCCAATAGCAAAAAGTTTTGAAGATCTGATGAGGAAGTAGTACATAAAGCCTGACACAATGAATTTGTTTGAGTGCTAGGTGGTACTTCTGAGGATCTCTAATCATGGTAATATTTACTGTGAAGAGAGTTAGGAGGGGGTTGGAAGAGTATATTCCCTTCCGGTTTGAAGTCTGGATTAAAACTCTCAGAGACGTTTTTCACTTTAACTATTGTGCCGTTTGGACAATTGATTTAATATAATCTTTAACATATAATGCTGCTACTCCTCCTCCTTTTCTTCCTGCCCTGTCTTTCCTGAGCAGATTATAGCCCGGTATAACTACATCCCAGTCATTGTTCTCTGTGAACCATGTCTCTGTCATCACCACTATATCCAACTCCTCTTCTTCCAACTCCTCTTGTATCCTGCAAATGTCAGCTAGGAATCATTGTGGCTTACTCAATATTAAAATTGCTAAATAGACATAGTTATTATATAGAAATTGCATAGAAAAAAATCATACAGGAGACTGCATGGGAATGGGTCAATGCATTAAGGGAAAAAGGTGAGTTTTCAGTGCTTTCCTGAATTTGAAGTATGTGGGTATTTGTCAAAAGCTACCTGGGAGGTTGTTTCAGATACTGGGCCCCTGAAATTCAAAGGTGGTCTCAAAGAGAGCATTCCTTCAAGGAAGAATTATGTCATTTGTATGGTGGATGTGAGTCCAGCTGAGTTTTTGCTGTATATGGCCTTATGTACCATGCATTCTACCTTGAATTGGACCCTTCTTCTAACTTTCAACCAGTGTAGTTCCTTAAGGAAAATGTAACTCTCTCATATTTGGCCTTGTATAATATCAGCCTCACCGCTTTATTTTGGAGAAATTGTATTTTGGAGAAATTGTAGTCTCTTAAGGTCTTTCTTAGCAATACAGTAGTAGAGGGAATTACTGTAGTCAAGGCAGGGGAGAAAGGATTGCTTGGGCCACTGTCCTGAAGTTTGTCAGGCTCAACGCTGATCTAATGGTTCTGAACTGTCTTAGAAGAAGAACTTCTTGACCAGTGAGCTGACCTGATCTCTCATGGTTAGGTCCAAGTTGAGGATTACTCCAAGGATTTTAGATGATCTGCTTATGGCTAGCTTATCTCCCGAAGCAAGGGGTAAACTCTTGGTGTGGTGAAGTGTTTTGGTTGACAAACCATAGTATTTTTGTCTTCTGTCTATTTAGTTTGAGGAAGTGCTGTTGGGACCATATGCTCAGGTCCTTTAGTAGTGTGAAGATGTACTGCATTGTGGCTGAGAAAGTATCCTCCAAATAAAATCAAGAGTCATAAGGAGCAGGAGTGAATGGGCTTCATTCCTGACCCCATTGGACCACCAGGGATAAAGAAGTAGGCCTGGTAGGGGGACTTACCTAGACTAGGGGGGGGGTTGGGTGTTAGAGACTGTATACGGGCAGGTGCACCAACTTATACTAACCATTGATATGTCATAAATAGGCATGCCTAAGTTTTGGAGCACCATTTATGTTAGTATTCTATAATGGCTTAGGTGTATCCTGAAGCCATTATAGAATTGATACTAAGCACACACCATTTTAACACCTAAAATCAAAGTGCCATATTATTGAATTATCTCCATAGTTTGCTCTACAAATATATGTAGCTCTTCTCAGAAATACATGAGAGAATTGCTACTTGATGAAGCTTAAGGGTCAAATTGAGGGCAGATGGACAGTAAGGAAGAAACATGGGCCCAATTGTTTAAAGAGATTTAAATGGCCAGGAGAGTCTCCTCACAATTTAAATGACTTGCCTGAGGCTATCCAGGGATATTCAGTAGCACTTAACCAGTTAGTGCTGCTAAATATTCTGGTTAACCAGTTATCCTCTAACTGGCTCAGTTAGGGATGGGCTGGGAGCAGGGCAGAGCACAAACTTAGCCAGTTAGTGGCAATTTTCAGTCACCACATAAAGTTAGGACAGCAAAAAAGATGTGCAGTTATGCAGTGAAGTTAACCTGGCATCAGAGTGTGTGGCACAGTAGTTAAAGCTACAGCCTCAGCACCCTGGGGTTGTGGGTTCAAACCCACACTACTTGTGACCCTGGACAAGTCACTTAATCCCCCCATTGTCCCAGATACATTAAATAGATTGTGAGCCCTCCGGGATAGACAGGGAAAAATGCTTGAATACCTGAATAAATTCATGTAAACTGTTCTGAGCTCCCTTGGGAGAACAGTATAGAAAATTGAATAAATAAATAAAAATCTGAATCCTCTGAGATCTGGATATTCAATACTGAGAGAGTCATGCATGACCCAGCATTGAATATCTGAAGTCAGTTCAACTCATGAGTGGCTCAGGCACTGCTTACTGCTGTAAGCTGAATTTTGGGTGGATGGAATGTACAGTATAGTCAGGGAACCAGGGCCTGTATTTCCATTCTTTCTTTTTCTTCCCTTGCACTCAGTAACTGATGGCTGAATCACAGTGGAATCTGTAGCTGAATATGAAATAGGAGACATGCCCATAGGCATGCCTTTTTCTCATGGCTACAAGTAAGAGAGTACTATGATGAAGACAATTCTCACTCAGGTCATTTTTGGCTCCTTTTACTAAACTGCGGTAGTGTTTATAGCACGCGCTGCCCCCCGCATTATGCAGAAAAACTAACGCCAGCTCAATGGAGACGTTAGCAACTAGCACGCGTTGCATTGCAGTGCGCACTAAAACCGCTAGTAACAGCTTAGTAAAAGGAGTCCTTTAAGTGGTAAATACCTTTAAAAATTGTCCTTTTTGCCTAAGTTCAGACTTTTACCAGACAATACAGTATAACAGTCTCAATGGATAAGCCTTTTTTCCAATCTGATTTGTTAGTGCAGGCTTTTCCAGCATTTAAACATCAGATCTACAGTTAATATACAACCATGTAAAAGGTATGACTCAAGCCCTTAATATTTTCCTCCTTTTTCTTTTCTTTGTCAATGTAGAGAAACTACAGTATATGCAATGATTAAGGTATGTAGCAGATAAGAAAGGAATGTCAGACCCAATCAGTATGCTAAAAATGCAATAGATCTTCCTGTTTAGATAAACAGGTCTTCTTTCAATTATATGACCAAATGTTACCCCTCTGTAGCCTGCAAAAATGTCCTAGATGCATTTTAAGATCTGATCGTAGTCCAGATTTTTTTAAAAATCATTTGTCTGCTATGTGGTGAAAGGTGCAGCCTTTGAAAAAATATGAGCGTAAAAAAAATTACTATCATTCACAAATTAGAAAGGTGAAGGGGCATAATGAAAAGATACGTCTAAGTCCATTTTGGGTCTAAGGGCAGAATTAACCAATAGGCCCAGAAGGCACGTGCCTAGGGCCCGAAATGGTCAGGGGGGCCCGATGAAGGAGGACATCAACATTGTTTTTTCCAAACGGCAATAGGACCCTCCAGCAGCGATCGGCAACGTGGGCCCCCCCTCCCCTCGATCGGCAAAGCAGGCCCCCCGATCTGCAACGTGGCCCCCCCATCGACGGAAAGTAAGACAAGTAAGCAACGTGGGTAAGAAAGGCAACGGGAACTGCTTGCCCAAAGCTTCCCTGTGACGCAGCTTCCTGTTTCTGCCTGGGCACTTGGTGGGGAGGGGCAGGGGGGCCTGTGTACTTGTGTGCCTAGGAGCCCTCAACAAATTAATCCTGCCCTGGGTCTAAGTCACTAGTTGCCCAAAGTCAGACAAATCAAAATTCCATTCTCGGATCCAAGATGGCGATTGAGGCAGAAGCGTGAAGCACAGCTCCGTGCTTCACCGGCTGTATTACTTTACCTACGTGTTCATTTGGATGCGTTTTTTGCTTAAAGAAGACTTACCGATTCTCCTTTGCTGTTACGCGATGGGGAAAAGAAAGGGAGCCTCGCGACCACAGCCTCCGGCAGTCGACGGCTCCAGAGCCATGATACAGATGACGTGGATGCCAGAATTATGCTTCAGACTCCAGGGGCGACCCAGGCCTTGGGAGGAGTGCCAATTTCATCGGCAAACCTTAGCTCTGATCAGGCTACTCTGAGCCCAATCTCAAGGCAGCCTCCTCCCCAACCTGAAGGAGGTGTTAGTGATGGAACAGGCAATTCAGCGACCCTGTGAAGGTGGACAAGGGATGAGCCCTAGAGGAAAGGTGGGAGGAATGTCTTTTGAGAGACAAGCCCCCACTGAAGACAGTACAACATCGATGTCTTCCATAGCCCAAGTTGGTGAGAACAATTTATCCTTACCTGTTCAATTTGGGGAGTTAACTATACTGCCCAAGTCAATTTAGACAACCTGTGGAAGGCAATAGTGACCATGGATTCTAACCTTAAAAAGGCTTTAACTTTAGTACGTGCTGATGGTGCTACCATTAGTACTCAGGTCAACGCACAAGGGATTATTTTAAAAGAGCAGAGTGAGACTATTATGAAACATCAAGAACAAATAAATCAAATAATAACTTTGGAGACAGAGATTGTTAAGGAAAGATCTTATATACAGCAAAAATTGGAATATCTAGAAAATAAACATGAAGAAACAATTTAAGAATATTAACCTGCCCAAAGTCACCATTAATTGTTCCATTAGCAATGATGCAGAAGTACTTAAAAGAAATTCTCTTAATCTCAGAAGAAAATCTAACTCCAATAATTAGGGCTCAGTATTTGTCTTTGAGTGGGAAAAAACAGCTTGTCTCTACTCCAGAACGAGAGACAGAACAACCAAAAAGTGACTTAAACTTGATAAATTTTTTGGAGGACTCACTTGAAATAATAATGGAAAGAACTACCCTTATTGTGACTTTTGCCCTAGAGTTTGATAGGGATTTAATCTTATGAACATACTTTAGGTACTTGAATGATAAGTTTCTCGGTTCCACTGTACATGTCTTTCCTGATCTCTCTAAAGATACACATAAAAGGAGATAGGAATTTCTTAGTTATAGACCCAGAGTCTTGGCTCTGAGTGCTCAGTTTCTTTTAAAATTTCCTGCGAAGTGTTGTATTTCTTTAGAGGGAAATAATTTTTTATTTTATGACTCAAAACAATTAAGTGAATTTATTACAGCCAGAGAAGGGGGGTGGAATCACTATAGGTCCAATTGTACCAGCCACAGTGTAGCGAACCGGCTGTCTGGGGGTTAACTATGTCCCTAATTCTGTCTAAATAGCTTAAGTATTTGTTTTTTTCTTATTTTTACTTTTCTTTGTTCTTGGATCAAATAACAAATGTGGACTTAATTAATTAATTAATTAATTTGTTGTTTGAAGTTAAATCAATCACATTTACTTTGTTGGATATTATTTTTCAAATCCTCTTCAAGTCTGTAAGCTTGTTATTATAAAGAAAAAAAATTGAATAAATAAATTTTTTTTAAAAGTCCATTCTCAAAAAATACGTCCAAAATATTTCTTTTTTCGAGAATCGTCTACTTCTACGTCTAGCCATTTGATCATCCAGACCGTTTGATCATCCCATTCTCGTCTAAAAATTTGTCCAACCTTGAACAAGACCTTTTGGACGAGTGCAAGGTCAGCAAAGTAATGGACTGGACACCCAGACATGGTACTGCTGCGAACTTTACAAAAAGGGTGCCACATAAACATCTCGCCACAACTCTCTTATAGGTCATGGTGAGTCCCCCAAAACCTACTAGACTCACATGTCATAGAATTGTTTGTGGTATGGCGGTATATAAAAATAAGTTATTATTATTATTATTGTCTACCACCCCAATAGCCCTTATGGTTGCAGGTGCCACCTATATGGTAGTACAATAGGGTTTTGGGAGGTTTTGTGGGGTACACATGTTTCACCATGAATGCAGTGGTTAGAGTAGCTTATGAGCCTGGGTCCTCCTCTCTATGGTTCACTAGCCCACCCCCCAGACTACATAAGCCACCTCTGTGCAGCTCTTCTATGCTTTTCTGTCAGTTGCTGATGTTCTGGAGGTAAAATAAGAAGAGAACCATAGGAGAACAGGACCTGAAATTTCAATTGAGGCAATAGAGGAGGAGGTCATGGTCAATCGTGTCGAACGCTGCTGATGGATTGTAAGAAATGAGAACAGGTTTGCGGTAGTCATGGTAGTAGTAGATGGTGGTGGTGAGGCCAAGGAGAGAGAATTCCGTGGAATGGTTAATACAGAAGCAGTCAGAGAGTTGGTTTAACATGATTTTTTTCTATAAATTTGGCAATGAAAGGTAGGTTGGCAATAGGATGGAAGTTATCGCAGTTGGTTTCATCTAAGTGCCAGTTTTTTAAGGTTGTAAAGGCAGATTTCCAGGATTTTGGGACAGCATTAGTTAAAAGACTTTTGGTAACCATTTCTAGGAAAAAGGGACCAAGTATCGAGAAAAACATTTTTAGAGTGGATGAGGGATATTCTTGATAGAGCTGTTAGAAGTGTTCATTGACTGAATAATTTTTAGAAGATCACCTAGAGGTGGGAGTTTGAATTTTGAGAAGGCACTGAATGGAAGATGATTATCCTGATTGAGAGGGTCAGGAGGGCCTATTGATGGTGTATGCCTGAAACGTTTTCTAATGTTTTTTTATTTTTTGGTCAAAAGTGGTTGGCCAGGTCTGTTGTTGATGGTTGGTTGGGTTGGGGAGTGGGTGTTTTTATTTTAGTATGGGGAAAGTGAACGGACTATAGCAAAGAGTGCCAATGAGTTGCGAACATTTGTTAAGCATCTGGAGTAATATTCCTTCTTGTCTAGTTGAATTGCGCATTTGTACTGAGTTGCTAAATCTTTGAAATGTCGAAAGGCAGCGGTGGCTCGAGATTGCCACCATTTATGTTCGGAGGAGCGGAATTGATGTCAAAGAAGAACTAGGTTTCCTTTGAACCAGGATTTCTTTTTAGGATGTAGGCATGCCTGTAATGTAGCCATCATATAAAAGGCACTTCGTTTCCTTTGGGTCTTACAAAAATACAATGAGCCAGCTGTCTCATAATGATTCTTTATGACATGTTTTTGCTAATTAAAAAAGACAGTCACCAACTAATCTCTGTTTTGTGACAGTGATAGGTATCTCTTTCTGACTAAAGCACATTTGATTTTGGGTGTGTTACACAAGAACAAACATTTTTTTTGCTTGTAAAATTGTCAGCTTTCTTCCTGTTCACCTACAGTTAAACTGTTTCCAAGGAAGGGTGGGATCTAGGAATTAGAAGAGGGATCTATGAGTCAGACTCTACATTGCTTGAATTGTAGTTCTAGTTCTCACTGCTTCTGTTTGGACATTAATCTAGTAAGGGCAGTGGTCTGAGAATGAGGAGACCCATTAAAATCCCACTGAAAGCTGCAAGTCAATTAACTCTCCATTTGAATGGGTAGTAACTCAGAATGTAAGACCCCGGGGACAGAAAAAATATCTTTCCAAATCAGAATGTAAACCATTTCAGTAGCTTTAAGGCAGTATATAAGAAAGTAAATAAATTAGGAGACAAATTGGTTTTCTAGAGAGATGATTTGATACACCAGAATGGAATTACAGATAAAAATTTTAAAAAATTATTTTGGGATAAAGGTTTGATTTGTTTTAATCAACATTTATGATTAGCAGGAACTCATGTAAATAACCTTCTCTGCAAAAGAAAGAGAGATAAATATTGAAAGGGGGTAAGTGGGTGGAGAAATGTCTGTCCACTTAAATCCCAAGCAGCAGCCTGTTGCCAGATAAAACCACACAGTGTCACTGAATATGCCCTCTGACTGCCGCTATGACCCGTGTAGTTAGTGCAGAGTAAGGGTGGAATCCGTAGTTATGTAGATAACTGGTGTCTGCATAGCTAAAATTCAGTCCTGTCTTTGCTCAGATAGCTATGAAGGTGTTGCCAGGAATATTGGCCAGCACCCCCACTACTTCTGGGTCTGTGGCTGATCCAAATAATCAATGTCAGTGCATGGACATAATTTCCCATAGGCCTCAGTGCATATTTGCCATTCCACCTCTCTCCTCCTGGGATCTGATACCTCTTTTTCTCTTTCCATTTCCCACAGTGCTTTACTTCTCTAATCTACCAGTGATGTAACTACACTGTCCTTAGCCAGCCTCAGAAGCTTTTCTTCTACAGTGTCCTGCCTATGTGGGAACATGAAGTTATAGCAGAAGGAAGCTTCCGGGACCAGCCAAAGGCAGTGTACTTACATCACTGATGCTGCTAACATACTAAAAAATTGGAGGAATGAAGTGCTGCAGGGAGCAGGAAGGGAGAGAGAGGTACTGGATCCTGTGGGAGTGAGGATAGGGGGTTGAGGAAGCCAGAGATGTCATCCCCTTGGATTGGAAGGGAAGGAGAGAGATGCCAAACTATAGGGAGGGAAGAAGAGAGATGCCAGATTTTTTTTTTTTGGTGGGGAAGGGGGAGGAGCCGGAAAGGAAGAAGAGAAATGCTATACCCTGGAAGGGAGCAAAAGCATAGCCAATATAACAGGATTAAAAAAATATATATAAATTCAAAGCAGAGAAACTGGTGAAGAAATACTGAGGGCTTCTCATGGGATGGGCCCATGTGAGCTGCAGGGAGATCGTAGACATAAGGGACAAAGGGCTAGATTCACCCCACCAATCGTGTTTGCGATCGTGTACCAACCCGATTTCCTCCGAGCTGATCATCCTCTAATCTGCGCATGCAAATGAGGGAAAACGGTATGCACTAAACTAAAGAAGGCACACCAACTGGTCTGGCCGAACCAAAAACAAGCGACTGGTGAGGACCAGTCACTTGAGCAAAAACCTTGCCCTCTGCCCCAACTCTCCTGCTCACCCTGCCCTGCTAAAAGGTCAATGATTAAGGTGACTATATGTCCTGTTTTCGATGAGACCGTCCCGTTATTGGACCGACCATCCTGTTGTCCTATCCCACCACTTTGGGATGCCGAAATGTCCCATTTTCAGGGACAGCGTCCTGAAGCTGTGCGTAGGGACAATGGACTGCCGATTGCTTCCCCTCCCTGCCATGCTAAAGCCTGTCTCCCTCCTTCCAGTGCCGATTAAACACCCCTTCCCCCCCAAAGCTGCTACTTCTTGTCACCCAGAAGCCTTCTTCCCGATGTCAATTCTGGCGTCGTACAGGAAACTCCAGGCCAGCCAGGCAGCGAAGGGCTGGCCCGGAACTTCCTCTCTGACATCAGAATTGATGTTGGGAAGAAGGCTTCTGAGTGGAAAGAAGCAGCAGCTGCGGCAGACCAGGGGGGTGTTGAATCGGCGTTGGAAGGAGGGAGGCAGGCTTTAGCACGGTTGGGAGGGAGGGAGGTAGGCAGGCAGACTTTGGCACGACAGAGAGGGAGGGAAGTAGGCAGGCAGGTAGGCTTAGGATGAGGTGGTGGGTCAAAGGCTGGAAGGCAGTGAGGGGGACATAGGAAGGAGGCACTGAGGGCACTAAGGACATGGGAATGTGCACTAAAGGACATAGGAAGGAGGCACTGGGGCACTAAGGACATGAGAAGTAGGCACTAAGGACATAGGAAGGAGGCACTGGGGACACTAAGGACATGGGAAGGAGGCACTGGGGCACTAAGGACATGGGAAGGAGGCACTGGGGGCACTAAGGACATGGGAAGGAGGCACTGGGGGCACTAAGGACATGGGAAGGAGGCACTGGGGGCACTAAGGACATGGGAAGAGGCACTAAGGACATAGAAAGGAGGCACTAAGGACATGGGAAGGAGGCACTGGGGGCACTAAGAATATGGGAAGGAGGCACTGGGAGCACTAAGAATATGGGAAGGAGGCACTGGGAGCACTAAGGACATGGGAAGGAGGCACTAGGAACATAGGAAGGAGGCACTGAGGGCACTAAGGACATAGGAAGGAGGTACTAAGGACATAGGAAGGAGGCACTGGGGGCACTAAGGACATGTGAAGGAGGCACCGGGGCACTAAGGACATTAGGAAGGGGCACTAAGGACATTGGGAAGGGGCACTAAGAATATAGGAAGTAGGCACTAAGGACATGGGAAGGAGGCAATAGGGATACAAAGGACATGGGAAGAGGCACTAAGGACATAGGAAGGAGGCACTGGGGGAACTAAGGACATGAGAAGGGGCACTAAAGGCATAGGAAGGAGGCACTGGGGGTACTAAGGACATTGGAAAAAGGCACTGGGGGCACTAAGGACACAGGAGGGGCACTAAGGACATAGGAAGGAGGCACTGAGGCACTAAGGACATAGGAAGGAAGGAGGGAGGGAATAGAAAAGGACAATTGTTGGGCCTGAGTGCAAAAAGAAAGAAAGAAATGAAAGAAAGGATGCACAGTCAGAAGGAAACGCAGCCAGAGACTCATGAAATCACCAGACAGCAAAGGTAAGAAAAATGATTTTATTTTCAATTTAGTGATCAAAATGTGTCAGTTTTAAGAATTTATATCTGCTGTCTATATTTTGCACTATATTTGTCTATTTTTCTATAGTTACTGAGGTGACATTGCATATTTTAAAGTCATCTGCCTTGACATCTTTGAAAAAACCCTAAATATAAATGATAATTAACATTTTCTCTGTGTATAGTGAGCAGCCAGGGTTGCTCATATGTGGGTAAAAAGAATATGAAAAATGGTACATGACGTAAAAAGTTCCAAAACATTATTTTTTATTAATTATTCATATTAATTCTCAAAAGATTTATTACATTACTGGGAGATCTTTACAGATGTCAAACACTGGCCTTCCTGAAGCGGACAGGAGCGCAGGTGGTTTTCTCATCGATCCTCCCAGTTAGAGGCAAGGGAAGAGCCAGAGATGAACGTATCCTGAGGACGAACGAGTGGCTACAGTGATGGTGCCGGGATATGAACTTCGGATTCCTAAATCATGAGGAAGCGCTACAAGGTCTTCAGGGACCAGACGGACTCCATCTGACCAGTAGGGATAAGAACGTCTTCGGACACCGACTAGCCCGCCTGCTTCACAGGGCTTTAAACTAGGTAAGTCGGGGGAGGGTACCCATTCACATATTAGAGCAGAAAGGAATTATCCTGATGAGGTAAGTCGAAACTCTGCTTCCATGTCCAAGGTAAGTACTCACATTGCAAACAGTTCTTTAGGAGTCACACCGACTCGGGTAGGATACGCCTCACAGGGACTTAGCAAACACAAGATATGGAGGGCCATGTATGTCAATGCACACAGTTTAGGTAACAAAATTCTAGAATTGGAGGCTGAAATAAGGAATGCCGACCTAGATGTGGTGGCAATATCTGAAACTTGGTTCACGGACTCACATGAGTGGGATATGGCTATACCGGGCTACAATCTACTTCGTCAGGACAGAGAGAGCAGGTTAGGAGGGGGGGTAGCTCTATATATTAAAGAGGACATCAAAACCACCAGGATCACAGATGTCAAGTACACCGGGGAGTCCCTTTGGGTCAACCTGGCAAGAGGCAGAGAAAAATGCCTGTATCTAGGCGTGGTATACAGACCCCAAAGACAACTGGAAGACATGGATGCAGAATTAATTGAAGACATAGAGAATATCACTCTACGAGGAGAAGCTGTACTGCTAGGGGACTTCAATATGCCTGATGCAGACTGGAACTTATTTTCAGCAACAACCAGCAGTAGCAGGACGCTCTTAACCTCCATAAAGGAAGCACGTCTCAAACAAATGATAACGGAGCCCACTAGGGCCCAGGCGATCCTCGACCTGGTACTCACCAACGGGGAAAGTGTTTCAGAGGTCTCAGTAGGAGATACGCTAGCCTCCAGCGACCACAACATAGTATGGTTCAACCTTAGGAAAGGCTTCCCTAGATCAAACACGAAAACAAATGTACTCAATTTCCGGGGCACAGACTTCGCACGCATGGGAGATTTCGTCCATCGGATGCTGCAGGACCAAGCGGAGACCGATGATGTAGAATTTAAGTGGTTAACACTGAAATCAACCATACATGAAGCAACTAGCCGCTTCATAAAATCAGTAAATAAACGACAAAGAAACAATAAACTCCAACGGTTCACCGTGGAGATCTCGCACATCATTAAGGAGAAGAAAAAAGCGTTTCTCTCCTACAAGAGCACGGAGAAAAGAGAGGCAAAGGTAGAATATAGGACCAGGTCTACAGCGGTCAAAATGGCAGTTAGGGAGGCAAAACTTCGAGTGGAAGAAATTCTGGCAAAAAACATTAAAAAAGGGGATAAATCCTTCTTCAGGTATATTAGTGACAGAAAAAGGAACACAGGCGGGATAGTACGCCTTAGAAGACCGGACGGAAGTTACGTGGAAGCAGATTCCGATAAAGCCGAACTACTGAATGAATACTTCTGCTCAGTCTTCACCTGTGAGGCACCGGGACACGGTCCGCAGTTGAAGGCAACACGAAGCACAGAAGACCCGTTTCAGAATTTTGAGTTCACACCAGGTGAAGTTTACAGTGAACTGGCAAGACTCAAGGTGAACAAAGCCATGGGACCAAACAATTTGCACCCAAGAGTGCTCAGAGAATTGAGCGATGTCCTGGCGAAACCATTGGCTGAGCTATTCAATCACTCCCCAAGTAAGGGGAAAGTTCCCCTGGACTGGAAATTAGCTAATGTCGTTCCTCTGCATAAAAAGGGTTGCAGGGCAGAGGCTGCGAATTATAGATCGGTGAGTCTCACATCAATAGTGTGCAAACTCATGGAAATACTAATTAAAAGCAAATTGGACACGATCTTGAATGAAGGGAATCTTCGGGATCCCAGTCAGCATGGATTCACCAAGGGTAGGTCCTGCCAATCCAATCTCATCAGCTTCTTTGACTGGGTAACAAGAAAGTTGGACTTGGGAGAGTCTTTGGACGTCGTGTACCTGGACTTCAGTAAGGCTTTTGACAGTGTCCCATGCCGCAGGCTTCTAAGCAAGATGGAATCGATGGGGTTAGGAGAGACACTAACTGCATGGGTCAATGATTGGCTGAGTGGCAGACTTCAGAGGGTGGTGGTTAATTATACCCTCTCTAAAACATCGGAGGTGACCAGTGGAGTGCCGCAGGGCTCGGTCCTGGGTCCACTCCTTTTCAACATATTCATAGGGGATCTGACTCAAGGGCTTCAAGGTAAAATAACACTATTCGCCGATGACGCCAAACTATGTAATATAGTAAGTGAATGCAGTTTACAGAATTATATGGTGCAGGACCTGCTTACATTGGAAAGTTGGTCCTCAACCTGGCAGCTAGGCTTCAATGCTAAGAAATATAAGGTCATGCACCTCAGAAGCGGAAATCCATGCAGGACGTACTTCTTGAACGGAGAAACTTTAACTAGGACTTCAGCAGAATGAGATTTAGGAGTAATCATCAGTGCAGACATGAAAACTGCCAATCAAATGGAGAAGGCTTCATCTAAGGCAAGGCAGATATTGGGTTGTATCAATAGAAGTTTCGTCAGCCGAAAGCCTGAAGTCATAATGCCATTGTACAGGGCCATGGTGAGACCTCATCTGGAGTACTGTGTGCAATTCTGGAGGCCACATTACAGTAAAGATGTGCGCAAAATTGAATCGGTTCAGCGGACGGCCACCAGGATGAACTCGGGGCTCAAGGGTCTCTCGTATGAAGAGAGACTGAACAAATTGCAGCTCTACACTCTCGAGGAACATAGGGAGAGGGGAGACATGATCGAAACATTTAAGTACCTCATGGGATGTGTCAAAATGGAAGATGATATTTTCTTTCTCAAGGGACCCTCGGCCCACTCAGGGGCGGAAAATCTCATGGCGACACCAGAAAGTATTTCTTCACAGAGAGAGTGGTTGATCATTGGAACAAGCTTCCAGTGCAGGTGATCGAGGCAGACAGCGTTCCAGACTTTAAGAATAAATGGGATACCCGTGTGGGATCCCTACGGGAGTCAAGATAAGAAAATTGGGTCATTAGGGCATAGACAGGGGGTGGGTAAGCAGAGTGGGCAGACTTGATGGGCTGTAGCCCTTTTCTGCCATCATCTTCATCTTCTAATAATTCATTGCTCCCCAATATGTATCTTCAGTCCAGTTTGATATCATTGGCTGTCAGCCAATCCACTAACAGAGGCTGTCCTTAGCTTTGGCCAAAGGAAATTCCTTTCCATGTTTTTCCAAACTCAAAAGCAAAGTTTTTAAAGTCATATTTTTGTTTACATTAATGTCCAAGTATGCACAAACCCATTATTATATATTCAATATTCTTTTTGTCATTCTCAAAAACTTAAATCAAACCATTTATCTATGCATTTGTCGAAAAGTGTTGAAAAGTTTATGTCCCTGTCAGCACCAGAGAAAGGAGGGGCTATTCCCCCCCCCCCCCGCTCTGAGCTTTGCAAAAACTGACAGTTTCAAGTTTCACTGACACACACACAGAAGACCCAGATCCCTTCCTATACTAGAGGTCTGAGGGTTTCCATGGTAACAGTGTTCCTGGTTTTAACCTAATCATTTCCAGATGTTGCCTAAGGATTTCTCCTTAGAGTTTCTTCAGGTTCAAAATATATAAAATATGTTTTGCAAAACCAGTTCTTATGTTCAAATATACATTCATACGCATAATCACTCACATCTGTTTGGGGCCCCTTTCATCCATACGTAATATTCATATTTCATTCCTAATCAATACTGCATTCAAACCTTGTTCATGAAAGATTTTCAGAACCATCTGTTAATACTTAAGCCATGAGGCTTCTCCTATTCCCCCTGGGCATGGTAGTCCACACAAAGAACACTAGCTTTTATAGGCGGGAAAACTGAAAAAAAGACACAGACAGACAGACTATCACTAACACGAAATTGGAGTCACTACCTCAAGATGGAGTTCTTAATACAAGATGGAGTTCTTCATATCTCTATGTTACGCATTACCTGATTTCCTCTATGATCTGGCTTAATAGCAAAATACCTAAAGAACATATTATTATGCTTTTCCTTTATATTAATCTGTAGTGTTTTTCTGGCCTTGGCTACATCCATATTCAGATTTTTAATCACCAACTTTTCGTACGCTTCTATTGGGCGTGGCCTTAACTAACAAATATGCTTGTATCTAAGTAGAGTTACCCAGAACCATACGAAAAGCAGGCATTTTTGTAGAAAAACTCCACAAAATATTGCACAAACACATCTTATTCATTATCCGTTCCATAGTGCCCCTTAGAGTGCCACCTCAATAGCGTGCTTTGTGGGTTTTTTTTAATTTTATGGTTACCATTATGAATTAATAAGATATTATGTGTAATGAAAAATGAATGGAAGAAATTGGGGGCGGGATTGGGGGCAGAGCTAGGACGGGATTGGGGCCAGGACTGTGAATTAATAGAGCCTAATGAAAAAAATAAATGGTCACATTATCAATGATACATTTGAGCATAGCTTCCAAAAGCCATTTCCATGATATTCTGATATCATTTCCTGGATTTCTACAGCAATGTACATAAGAAAAACTTCATTTTTCTCCTCCAGAACTTATTGTTTCCTTGTTGCAGCTAAAACAGGCATTTAACCCCATAGACTCTTTCATGAATTCAACAGCTGGCTCCAGGCACTCAATTGTTAAATAAATAATATACTAGCTATGAAAGAGCAGATGAAATCAGAAGGGTGGTTGGCATAACCTTTCAGTTACTATATGATGGCCACTCTACTCTCTGCCCAATGCTGCCCCGATTCTCCTGCTTGCCGCCACGCTCACTGCTCCGACTGTGCTGCTTGTCCCCGCAGAGCGAGCCTGTGGTTTTAACCAGCGGATTAAAACCACAAAGTATTTTTAAAAAAGTAAAGTAACAGTAAAAAAAATTTTCCAGCTGTGCCAGGCACGGAGGGCCAGCGCATGCACAGACTATCTACAAGCAAGGAAAATGGTCTGAATGCTCAAAGATTGCTCTCCAGCGATCCATGCAGTTGGTGGGGTCGTGCCAACGATCGCCCCCATTTGCATGAGGATGCATTATGAATTCGTCGGCCTGCCACGGATCACACATGATTGGGCAGGTAAGTGAATCTTGCCCAAAGGGACAGACAATCTACAGCAGGAAGCTTTGCATGTAATAGTCTCCTTCATTAAGAGCCCCAGAGCCATTAATGTGAGAGGAAAACAGAAAGATTAAGGTAGCACATAGGTGAGACTGCCGAGTGAAAATTTCTAGATCTGCTCTGGAGTTTGTTTGTGGAAGGACTGGATATTTTTGAAATAATTTCCTGTAGATGTTTGATTTCATGAGAAATGCTGCAAATTAAGCACATAAGCACATAAGCAATGCCTCTGCCGGGTCAGACCTGAGGTCCATCGTGCCCAGCAGTCCGCTCACGCGGCGGCCCAACAGGTCCAGAACCTGCGTAATAATCCTCTATCTATACCCCTCTATCCCCTTTTCCAACAGGAAATTGTCCAATCCTTTCTTAAACCCCAGTACCGTACTCTGCCCTATTACATCCTCTGGAAGCGCATTCCAGGTGTCCACCACCCGCTGAGTAAAGAAAAACTTCCTAGCATTTGTTTTGAATCTATCCCCTTCTAATTTTTCCGACTGCCCTCTTGTTCTTTTATGTTTTGAAAGTTTGAAGAATCTGTCTCTCTCCACTTTCTCTATGCCCTTCATGATCTTGTAGGTCTCTATCATGTCTCCTCTGAGTCTCCGCTTTTCCAGGGAGAAGAGCTCCAGCTTCTCCAATCTTTCAGTGTATGAAAGGTTTTCCATGCCCTTAATCATTCGTGTCGCTCTCCTCTGGACCCTCTCAAGTATTGCCATATCCTTCTTAAGATGCGGTGACCAATACTGAACACAGTACTCCAGGTGCGGGCGCACCATTGCCCGATACAACGGCAGGATGACTTCTTTCGTTCTGGTCGTAATACCATTTTTAATAATACCCAACATTCTGTTCGCCTTCTTCGCGGCTGCTGCGCATTGCGCCGTTGACTTCATTGTTGTATCCACCAGTACACCCAAATCTCTTTCAAGGTTACTTCCCTCTAATACTAATCCCCCCATTTGGTAGCTGAACATCGGGTTCTTTCTCCCTATATGCATGACCTTGCATTTCCCTACATTGAATTTCATCTGCCATTTATTCGCCCACTCCTCCAGTTTGCTTAGGTCTCTTTGTAGGGCCTCACACTCTTCTGTAGTTCTGACCCTTCTACAGAGTTTAGTGTCATCCGCAAATTAAGCTTGTTTATACACTGTTGAGCTGAGTTTGTATGAGTTGTGGGTTAAGAACTTATCTGATACAGTGGAACCTTGGTTTACAAGCATAATTCGTTCCAGAAGCATGCTCGTAAATCAAGTTACTCGTATATCAAAACGAGTTTTCCCATAGGAATGAATGGAGAGAACGAGAGCTAGAAGGTCTTGAGCATGCGCAGATGCTCAAGGCCCGGCCCAGATAAGAGGCGGGAGCTTGCTTTCACTCTCACAACCAGCAGAAGGGGTAAGGAGCATGTTTGAGAGGAAGGGCGGGCGGATGCCGCTTTCAGCACAGGGATGCGATGCGGTTCTCGTGGGGGGGGGCATTCACATGGGGGGGGGGTTGCGATGCCGGTTCGGGGGGTGCGATGCCGGTTAGAACAGGGGGGAGGTGCTCGCATATCAGAACATGCTCGGTTTGCAAGGCAAAAGTTTGCTGAGTGTTTTGCTAGTCTTGCAAAACACTCGCAAACCGGGTTACTCGCAAACCGGGTTACTCGCAAACCGAGGTTCCACTGTACATGTTGGTTTTCATGATATATAATAAGAACTTTTAAAGCAATGTTTCAGAATTTAAACTGAATTTTTGTGACTCCTATTGCTGAAGAGAAGTGTTAAATACTGGGAAATAGAGAATGTTAATCCCTTCACTGTGTAAGACCACTGATTGAACTCAGATTGACTAGTATTATGGGGATTTAAGTAAATATTTTGCGGAAGTTCATTCCTGCAGTCTTTTTTGATCGTAATCTGCTGAATGAATACTTGATCAGTGTATATAGTTATGTGAAATTTGGAGAATCTGAAACTATGAAAGCTAAATGTTCTTTTGAGAACTGAAGGTCTAAAACCTTGAGAATTCTCTTGTCTTAGAATGCTAGTATTTATGAACTGGGGTCCTGTTTCTCCCATTCAGAATCGGCTCTCTTTCTTTTCTTTTCAGATTGGGAATCAGAGTCGGGAGACAGAAGGGAAGAAGCCAGGATCGAGAAGAGAGACACTAGGGCAGCAGGCAGAGCACAGAGGGGAGAAGGACTGATAGGGGTAGCGGCGAGAGTAAGCTCCGCCCACCCCCTCCGCATCAGAGGTCGCCTCAGTGCCCAGGCTCCCCCTTAAAAGGCAGGAAGCCTGAGCACGAGGCAGACCGCGGCGGCGTTCAAAATCGGCTCTCTTTCTTTTCTTTTCAGGTTGGGAATCAGAGTCGGGAGGCAGAAGGGAAGAAGCCAGGATCGAGAAGAGAGACACTAGGGCAGCAGGCAGAGCACAGAGGGGAGAAGGACTGATCGGGGTAGCGGCGAGAGTAAGCTCCGCCCACCCCCTCCGCGTCAGAGGTCGCCTCAGTGCCCAGGCTCCCCCTTAAAAGGGGGCGTGCCAACGGCGCACGGCCGTTCGGCACGCGGCGAAGGCGAGCAGCAAAGGCGCTCGCCTTAGCGAGGGCGCCCTTGCGAAGAAGCCGAGAGAAGGAGCCAGGAGCCATGCTACTCAGCAGCAACTTCAATTTTCAACCTTCAATCTTCCAAATTAAATTCAAAAAATATTAAAAAAAAAAAAAAAATTATCTATCCTTTCTTCTATACTCACTTTTTTTTCTTCTCTCTCTACTTCTCCATCTAGCTACACGTCGGGCACACTCCAGCTCACCAACTTTAGATCACATGGAAGGAATTATGGAGGCAGCAGAAGGCAAGCGAAGCTTTCCAGTATACTGCATTGACTGTCACATGTATGACTACCTCCCTTCCGGGAGGCAGGCCTACATATGCAGTCGATGTCAGGAACTGGCTAGCCTAAAGAAGGAGATCGGGAGACTACAGGTCAAAGTACAGGAGCTAGAGGGACTCCGCTCCATAGAGGAACCAAGGGAATTTGAACCAACCGAGGACACCAGCAGAGATAACCACATCAACAAACAGGCCAGAGAGCTCGAAAGATTCATCGAGGAGGCCTGCAAGATGGTAGAAACACAGGACCACCCACTCTTCAGAAGGGAACGAACGGATGGAGGACAGGACCCGCCAGGAGTCTCCAGGACCCACCAGGACCCGCCAGGAGTCTCCAGGACCCACCAGGACCCACCAAGAGACGAGGGAGAGGAACCTTGCGGAGAAACCAATCAGGAGAAAGAAGGATTGGAGGACCGAATCATCGACATAGACCTGAGACCCAGGAGGAAGCTGAGGAGAGGGAAATCTGCTATCGTGGTGGGAGACTCAATCCTGAGAGAGGTGGACAGTCACATAGCAGGAGGCAGAGCGGATCGCCTAGTGACATGTCTCCCAGGGGCGAGGACAAAGGACATCTCCGACAGAATCGAGAGAATTATGGAGGGAGCTGAGACAGAGGAAACAGCTGTGATAATCCCCGTAGGAACAAATGACGTCAGCAGAAGGAATTTCAATATGACTACACTGACCGAGCAGTTTAAGATCCTGGGGAGGAAGCTGAAACTGAGGACAGGGAAGATAGCCTTTTCAGAGATCCTGCCAATACCAAGGGCAGATGAGAGGAGGCAGACCGAGCTGCAAGCAACAAATGGATGGCTGAGGCGATGGTGTGATGAGGAGGGTTTCCTCTTTGTACGGAACTGGCCAACCTTCCTGGGGAAAAACAAGCTCTACAGGAGAGACGGACTGCATTTGAGCACGGCTGGGACGAGGATGCTGGCACGAAACATCCAGGCCTGCATAGACATGACTTTAAACTGATAACAAGGGGAAAGCCGACAGTCGATCTGACCTCGACACATCGGACCACAGTATCAAGCAAAGATACTGAAACAGGAAATGGCGATAGTGGACTAGAGACAAAATGGACACTTTATGGACATAAACACAAAGATGCAATACAGGGACACGAGAGGAAATCAGAGCTAAAGAGCAAGACAAGGAGGAAACATCCGGAACCAGAGGGCTATCAAAGAGCAAAGAATCGGGATAGACACACCACAGGAGGCAGCCCGTGAGGAGACCAGCAGGAGCATCAATTCAAGAGTAGATCCAAAAGAAAAGGTAACAAGCTGGGACTTAAATTGCCTATATACAAATGCTAGGCGCCTAAGAACTAAAATGGGGGAGCTAGAAGTTATAGCCAGAAAAAAGGACCTAGACATAATAGGAATCACAGAGACACGGTGGTCAGAGGACAACCAATGGGATGTGGCCCTGCCAGGGTACAAACTCTACAGGAGGGACAGGGCACACAAGAAGGGGGGAGGAATAGCACTATATATAAAAGACTCCATTCCTTCATCCAGAACAGTAACAACAATAAGGGCAGACAGTCTGGAGTCACTATGGGTTAAGCTGACAGGAGGGGAAAGAGCTGACATCAAATTGGGTCTGTACTATTGCCCACCAGGACAGCCAGAACAAATGACCTGGACCTGGAGGCCGAACTAAGGCAGATGTGCAGAAGTGGAAGGGGATTTCAACTATCCGGGAATAGACTGGGACCTTGGACTCTCAAATTGCACGAGAGAAACTAAATTCCTAGAAGTGATAAGGGACTGTTTCATGGAGCAGCTGGTCACGGAACCAACGCGGGGGGATGCCACTCTAGACCTAATCCTCAACGGACTAGAGGGACCCGCAAAGAAAGTGGTGGTAAAAGCACCATTAGGAAACAGCGACCACAACATGATCCAGTACAAATTAAACATGGGAACATCAAAGGTGAAAAGAACCACAACGACAGCACTCAACTTCAGAAAAGGAAACTACAAGGATATGAGGAAAATGGTAGGAAAAAAACTCAACAAAAGCTCAGGGAAGGTGAAGACCGTAAAGGAAGCCTGGACACTGTTTAAAGGCACAGTGCTCGAGGCACAAGACCTGTGCGTCCCAAGGTTTAGGAAAGGGTGCAAAAAAAATCGAACTAGAAACCCAGCATGGATAACAACTACAGTTAAAAAGGCGATAAGTGATAAGAAATCATCCTTCAAGAAATGGAAAAAGGAACCAACAAAGGAAAACCAGGAAGAGCACAAAAGACACCAGAAAGAATGCCATCGAGAGGTCAGGAAAGCAAAGAGAGAATATGAGGAAAGGCTGGCAGGAGAAGCAAGAAACTTCAAACCCTTCTTCAGGTATGTGAAAGGGAAACAACCAGCCAGAGAGGAAGTGGGACCACTGGACGACGGAGACAGAAAAGGAGCGATAAAGGAGGAAAAAGAGATAGCTGACAGGTTGAACAAATTCTTCTCGTCAGTCTTCACCAGCGAGGACACATCCAATATCCCTGAACCCGAGGTGATCTTAAACGGAGAACACGACGAAAGGTTGGTACAACTAGAGGTAAGCAAAGAGGATGTCCTCAGACAGATAGACAGACTGAAGAGCGACAAATCACCAGGCCCGGACGGCATCCACCCAAGGGTACTAAAAGAACTGAGAAACGAAATAGCAGAGACACTTCGCCAAATATGTAACCTCTCCCTAAAAACTGGGGAGATCCCAGAGGACTGGAAAATAGCAAATGTCACGCCCATCTTTAAGAAGGGATCAAGGGGTGACCCGGGAAACTACAGGCCTGTGAGCCTGACCTCGGTTCCGGGAAAGATGATGGAAGCAATGGTAAAAGACATAATCAGCGAACACATAGAAAACAATGGGCAACTAAAGGCGAGCCAGCATGGCTTCTGCCGAGGAAGGTCATGCCTCACAAACTTGCTGTACTTCTTTGAGGGAATAAACAGCCAGATGGATAAGGGGGAATCCATAGACATCATTTACCTTGACTTCCAAAAAGCCTTCGACAAAGTACCTCACGAACGGTTACTAAAAAAGCTGTGGAACCACGGGGTACAAGGGGATATCCACCGATGGATCAAACTCTGGCTGGCAGGCAGGAAACAGAGGGTTGGAGTAAAGGGCCAATACTCAGACTGGCAATGGGTCATGAGCGGAGTTCCACAGGGGTCGGTGCTGGGGCCTCTGCTGTTCAATATATTTATTAATGATCTGGAGACGGGGACAAAATGTGAGGTTATCAAATTTGCTGATGACACCAAACTCTGCAGCAGGGTTAGAAGCACGGAAGACTGTGAAGACCTGCAAAGGGACCTAACGAGACTGGAAGACTGGGCAAAAAAGTGGCAAATGAGTTTTAATGTACAGAAATGCAAGGTCATGCATGTAGGGAAAAAAAACCCGATGTTCAGTTACAAAATGGGGGGAACGCTGCTAGGGGTGAATAATCTTGAAAGGGACCTGGGGATGATGGTCGACACATCACTGAAGCCATCGGTGCAGTGTGCGACAGCCTCAAAGAAAGCAAACAGAATGCTGGGCATCATCAAAAAAGGTATCACAACCAGGACAAAGGAAGTCATCATGCCACTGTATCGCGCAATGGTGCGCCCGCACCTGGAGTACTGTGTTCAGTACTGGTCGCCGTACCTCAAAAAGGACATGGCGGTACTAGAGGGAGTGCAGAGGAGGGCGACTAAACTGATAAAAGGTATGGAAAATTTTTCATATGCTGACAGGTTAAAAATGCTGGGGCTATTCTCCCTGGAGAAGAGGAGACTTAGATGGGACATGATAGAGACCTTTAAAATCCTAAAGGGCATAGAGAAAGTGAATAAGGACAGATTCTTCAAACTGAGGGCTGCCACAAACACTAGGGGTCACTCGGAGAAATTGAAAGGGGATAGGTTTAGAACAAATACTAGGAAGTTCTTTTTTACACAGAGGGTGGTGGACACATGGAACGCGCTTCCGGAGGATGTGATAGGACAGAACTCTGTACAGGGGTTCAAGGAGGGTTTGGATAGGTTCCTAGAGGATAAGGGGATAGAGGGGTACAAATAGAACTTGAGGTAGGTTATAGAAGTGGTCAGAGACCACTTCACAGGCCACAGACCTGATGGGCTGCCGCGGGAGCGGACCGCTGGGCGAGATGGACCTCTGGTCTGACCCAGTGGAGGCAACTTCTTATGTTCTTATGTTCCTTCTCATTTCCTGTCCAAACGCGACCCTTCTCCTCCCTTCCATGTCCCAACACACACCCTCATTGTCTTTCCCTCCATTCTGCATCTCAAATTGGTTGCTTCCCTCCCTCCCTCCAAAGGGTGTTTACCTCCGCTGGCTGGCAGCCATTTCCCAGCCACTCTTCTTTTTACAAAGCCACAAGCAGTGGCTTCTGCATGCAGCTGACCCAGAAGCCTTCCCTCTGATGTCAGAGTCAACTGTGTGTAGAAACTGCGGCCGTGGCTTTGTGAAGAGAATTGCATCTGGGAGGAGGGAGCTGGCCAGAGGAGGTAAACACCCATGGAAGGGAGGCACAAATTTGGGATGCAGAATGGAGGAAAAGACAACGAGGGTCACATTTGGATGTGGAAGGGAGGAAGAGGCACGTTTGAACATGAAGGAAGGAAGAGGGGGGCATGTTGGCACAGTAAGGGAGAAGCAGGTCGCATTGGAACACAGAAGGAAGGAAGAAAGGGAGGGAGCATGAACTTGGGACATAGGATGGAACAATGGAGTGAATGAGCGAAAGAGATGCTGAGGTGGGCAGGAAATAGAAAAGGAGAATTGTTGGGCATGGTTGTCTGAGTCAGAGAGAAAGAGAGATGGTGCACATGGGGAAATGAAGAAAGAGGTAAATTATTGGGTATAGGGAGGGAAAGAGAAATATTGGACATGGTGGTGGGAGAGGTGTGAGGTACAGATGCATGGGGAAGAGAGAGATGAGAAGGAGAAATGTTGGATGTGGTGGTGGAGAGGTAACAGTGAGATGGATGAAAACCAAAAGTAAGTGCAAACCTATCTTTTCTTTCTATTTAAATTACAGTACCTTATTTTGAAGACTATTTATTTAATGTTCTTTAATATTTAATGTTTTTATAGACTATGTACTGTACAGAATCCAAGTTGCATACAAATTCAACTTAAGAATGGTTTAAAAAATGGAACTCGTTCTTAACCCAGGGACTGCCTGAAGTTAGAAATACATGGCTTTGGCCTAAGTAGTCACTGACCTGCATTCATCTAGGGAGATCAAGGTTTTGCTTCCTTTCATTTCTTTTCAGATAGGATAGTAGCAAACATCCGGATCTTCAGAGGAGCTGCTGGTTCTGGACAAGAGATAGGACAATGACTTAGTGGTACACAGCACAAGAAAGTGATGATACCGGTGAAAACAGGTTTATTTGAATACTTTATTTTTGTGTGCACACATATATACATTTTTGGTGTATTTTATTGAATTTTGAGACTGAGATACACTCTCTGGTTTTAAAAGAGTCACCTAGTCAAATATTTACCTGTGGTTTTAGCAGTGGTGAACCTAGCATATGTGACATCTGGGGCCCATCATTTTTTGAGTCAATACAATGTGGTAATATGAATCCACGGTCTATGTTTTGAAGAAACACTCCTTCCTCAGGGGTCCAGGATGTTTAATGTTGCACTTGTTGAGAACCGTATAACGTAAAACAACTGACATAAAATTATGAGAAACCACAAAATAAACAGGTGTAGCAGTAGGACAGGAGCTTTATGTCGCCTATTTCTTTTGTGATTTTTCAGAATTTTATGTCAGTTGTTCTATGTTATACAGTTCTCAACGAATGTAACATTAAACATCCCGGACCCCTGAGGAAGGAGTGTTTCTTTGAAATATGGACCATGTGTTTACTCTCTTCCTTCCATCCACTGTCTGCCCTTTCTCTGCCTCTTCTATATGGCATCTTCTCTCCTTCTATGACTCTTCCAGAAATTGTATGCCTCCCCTCAACTACATTGATCTGACATCCATCTTCTTCCCTTCCCTCCCCTCCTCTAATGGTCTGGAATTTCTCTCCTTTCCTTTCCTCCCTCCCATGGTCTGGCATTTCACTCTCTCCTTTCCTTTTCTTCCCTTCCCTCTCCACACCCCACTCCCATCATCTAGCATTTCACTCTCTCCTCTCCCTTCCCTTTTCTTTCCTTGTTTTCTTTCTCAATTTATTTTCTACATGTGTTTAGATTAAATTATTACTACCCAGTCCTTAATTTCCCTTTTCACTGTGTCTACCTACAGCTTGCCACCTCTTTCCCTCACCCTCCAGTATTTTACTAACTCTATCCTCTTCCCCCCATCCTTTTTATTTATCCCCTCCTTCCATCATGTGTCCTTTTTTCTACCCCTTCCATACAGCATATTCTCCTCTCTCTCTCCACTTCCATCCAGCGTCTGCCCCCTCTCTCTCTCCACTTCCATTGTGTCTGTTTCCCTTTTTCTCCTCCCCACTTCCTGTATCCGCTCCCCTCTTGCTGTATCTCTGCCCCACTTCCATCCAACATCTGCTCCCTTCTCTATCCCATTCCCATTTCCATCCAGCATAGGCTCCCCCCTCTACCCTCCCCAATAACATCCAATGTCTGCCCTTTCTCTCTTCCATCAGCATCTGCTCCCTTTTTCTCCCTCCAACCCAATTCCATCCAGTATCCTTCCCCCTTCTCCCTTTCCCTGCACACCAGCTCCATCAGCATCTGCCCCCATTCTCTTCCTCCACCATCCTTCCATACCAATATCCTGCTCCCTTTCCTCTCCCTCCACCACCTTTCCATACTAGTATCCTTCTCCTTTCTCTCTCCCTCCACCCCAATGCCATTTAGTATCTTGCCCCCTTCATCTCCCCACTGCTGCTGTATGCTTCTTGAACCAGCAGCAGTGTCTGTATAAAATGCAGTCATCGCAGTACCTTGCTGCACCTCCACAGCTGCCGGCTCTGCTCTGGAACAAGGAAGTGACATCGGAGGGAGCAGAACCAGCAACCGCAGTCATTGTGGGACCTTGCTGCGCCTCCCTGGCTGCCAGCTCTGCTCCGGAACAAGAGGGGATGGACCAGCAGCCGCAGGGAGGTGCAGGAAGGTCCCACAATGACTGAATTAAAAGTTTACTGCCACTGCTGCTGGTTCACGAAAGCAGCGGTGGCAGAGTAGGGCAGGAGGTTCCAGACCTGGTGTGCCGGCTGTATATCCCCTTAAAGTGTACAGCCGGGGCAGACCCCTCCACCCCTTGGTATGCCACTAGGTTTTGGATATTGTGACAGTTCCGACTTGTTAGTCAGACCTGACACACAGGTGAGACAAGAAACTGTGCTTCCAGGCCACCGAGAGAAGCAGGTTTATAGTAAAACCACCCAGAGCTGTCTATCCACCATTTCAGCCGAGGCAGCACCCTTTTAGCAAGAGGGAGGAAAATCTCTTCAATGACCACCGGGGGAGCCAGAGAAAGCTGAAGTCAGCTGGCACCTCAGCTAGGCCTGGGTGTGGTTCCAACAAATTTAAGCCTAGCTTACAGAAGCTAGCAAGGGCTGTTCAGGAACAGTAGCTGAGAAAACCTCTCCAGCCAAAGCAGCGGGTCAAGGCAGAAGACTAGCAGGGTCCTGAAGATTCCCAGATGCCGGAATCAGACCTGGGAGTGGAAAGCATGGACTTTGCTGAATCAGAGCCAGTTCCTAACCAGGCAGAGGCCATGAAGATCAACTTGTGCACTGTGGGCAAGTAGCCATTTTTGGCATTTTTTTTTTTTTCTTGTCCAAAAGCCCTGCAGTGTTTTGGAGTTGCTGGGGAGTGCATAAGATTGTATGTGGGATGTGTATGCTGTGCCATCTGGGTGGGATAATTTTTGAGGGACTCTTTCTCTTATGTTATTTGAAGAAAAAGTGATTAAGCTACACAGCAGCCTTAACCCCCACAATCAGCTCTGAGGAGCTGAACACCTGCCAAAGCTGGTAATAGGCAGGCTTTGACAGCATGAACTGTTTCCTTTTGTTGAGCATTGGTTTGGTTAAGAATTGAATGCAAGGGCCTGGTGAAGAGGACTTTATTTGGACTACTGAATTCCAGGCACCTTGCTGGACTGTTGTCTTTTTGCCAGCCCTAAACAATCCTAGTGATTGGGATTTTTTTTTCTTTTGTGCATTATTTTGCTTTATTGATAGCTTTTGTTCATGGGCTTGTTTGTGACTGTGAAAGTAGCCCAGAATGTACTGAACTGTTTAGGACTTGCCTAAATACTTGGAGCCAGAGTTATTTTTCTCTTTTCTTTGTTGTTGGCTCTTTTGGCAAAATAAAAAAGCCTATTGGATAAACTTACCTTTCAAAGCTCTCCTGTTTGAGAAGTGTTTTCTTTTACTGTTTGAATTTTGAGTTGAAACTAACTTGGGCAGTTTTAACCTTCTCACCCTGAAGGACCATTCTCCCTTTTGAGTGGTGTGCAGAAATCGGCTTAGTCACCCTTCCCCGCACTTGCGCTACCCAGTGGAGGCCGGGTGGGTGACAATATCCTAGAACAAGGTTGGTATTAAGCTGAAAGGCATGACATGTTAGTGACAATATTCAAATTTCAAACAAACTATAATGGTTTTATCAATGTAAATTTGATCACACGTGAATGATAAATTAGCTTTGCAATCCATTTCTATTTAAATTTAATTTACCTTGTTTAAACAACATCTGATAGCAACAATTGGACACTCGTACTTATTTAATTTTCTTTCATCCTCAATTGTTAATTTTTTTTGCTGTTGCTACAAATAAATACAAATATTTAAATGTTTAACCTCTGTGTTAATGTGAATTGAAGGGGAAATCTATTGAAACATCTGACTGTGATTATAACATCTCATACATTTAATTGTAATAATTAAATTATAATGTAATTGCATTACATCACCACAAGAGGGATTTACATTTTGATGTAATGGTAACATGATTTGAATTCTTAAGTCTCAAATTGGAATTTAAATTCTTAAAATGTAGTTTCTATAGGTTTTGTATAACACTCAATCTCTGATATAGGTCTGGTCCCTGAAGATAAGATGGAAGAATTAAAAGAACAACTAGAAGCTTTAAATGAGAAGCTAAGGATTCAAAAAGCTTGATTCCAGGAGCAGAAAGATGCTTTTGCCATAGCCATGGAAGTGATAGGCTGATTGGCTGAAAAAACACAGGAAACTGTAGGAGTGCCTGAGGTAAGCTCAAATTCAGTGGTTCCACACAAGTTGCAACTTTATACATTCAGCCTAGAGATAAGAAAATTCCAGATTTTCAGGTACACCAGTGAGACAGGGTGATCCAACTGTGGAAGAATGGATAAAACAGACTAAAGCTGCTCTAAAAATTTTAAGGATTCCACCTGAAGATCAGGTTAAAATCATTTGAAAGGACAGGCAAAGGAGACAGTTAAATTTATGTGAGTCACTGACTCAAGCACTTTAGAAGACTGTTGGCTCAAGTATATGGGATCAAGTGCCTATTACTGAAAGATTAAAAGAATTCTATGAATGTAAACAATTATATAGAGAATCCATCAGATGTTATGCATATGCTTTATAAGACAAGCTAACCAAAATAGTAGCGTGAGACAGTTCCTATACTAGAAACAGAAAGATCCTGAAAGAAAGATTTGTGAATGATATGAGAGAAGTGGATTTGCATAGAGAGCTTTAAAAGCATATTGAAGAGGCACTTGAAATAGTTTTCCTAGACTTGCTACAAGCATCAGTCAAATGGGCAGAAGAGCTTAGGAAGGATGAGATAGAAAATGAAATAATTAAATAAATCAGTGCCAGTGTTAGAGGAGTCTGCTCCCAGGATTCTTCAATAGAGGGGAGAAAGAGATTGGGTTCTCCTGAGGTAAATGTGCTTGTAGCCGGAGCTTTACATATTGAAGAGTGAAGCAGCACAATGGCTTCAACATTGCTGAATATGGCCAAGACTCTTGAAAAGATGGAGAGACAACTGAACTAGTCCCTGAAGATAAGATGGAAGCTGAAAAAGAAAGAAGAAATAGGGCTGTAGTAATCTGTGTTAAATGTACTAATCCAAGTCATTACAGCTGATAATGCTTAAGTGAAAGGAAAAAGACTCCTGAGAGCAGAGTAATGGAAAGAAGAGAAGATCATGGAGAAGGCCCATCATCATGTTTAACTAAAAGTCGGGCAAAATCAGGAACTGGGATTGTAAGAAAAGAGAATCCTAATAAAAATAATTCTAAAGTGTGAATATAACAGGCAGAAGTCATGTGGAAGAAACCCAATTGTGTTGTAAAGGGCAAAATTCAATAATTGAAGCAACAATTTGTGGGGTGAAAACCTTATGCATACAGGGGACCAAAACATCAAGTTACACAACTTAAGAAGGATGCAGTGCACAATGAATTGCAGTTTTCTATCCTTCTTAACTATTGTAGAATCAAAAGGATTCCAAGAGGACTTTGTTTCATGAAACATAGAAACATGATGGCAGATAAAGGTCAAATGGCCTATTCAGTCTGCCCAACCACAGGAACCATTAATCTCTTCCTCTCTATGAGAGATCCCACGTGCTTATCCCATGCTTTCTTGAATTCAGACACAGTCTCTATCTCTACCACCTATTCTGGGAGACTGTTCCATGCATCTACCACTCTTTCTGTAAAAATGTATTTCCTTAGATTACTCCTGAGCTTATCGCCTCTTAACTTCATCCTATGCCCTCTCCTTCCAGAGCTTCCTTTCAAATGAAAGAGACTCGACTCAGCTTCACAAGCTACTTGATTTGCAAGGAGCTGAATGTCACAGGAATCCACCAGTTCGATGACAAACCTGAGCATTACAGGGCATGGAAAGCCAAATTCAAGGATGCTGTACCAGGCTTGCAGTTCCCTCCCAGGAAGGAAACCAACATGATGCTACACTGTTTGGGCAAGGAGTCAGCTAAACATGTGGAGTGGTTAAAGCATTCACATCTAAATGATCCTGCAAAAGGATTACAGGAAATGTGGAAAATCTTGAACAGTACTATGACAGCCCAGATGCTATAGGGTACTGTTCTTCAACCACCAGTCCACAGAAAATTCCTGCCGGTCCGTGCAGGGCCGGCAAGATCTGAATGGGGCCATCGGCAGTGTCTGGGCTGCAACGGCGATGAGCGGCATCAGCGCCTCCCTGCAATGCAATTCAAGTTCGGCAACGGGTCTTCCCCCCCCCCACGACAGCACTCAAGTTCGGCAACGGGCCTCCTTCTCTCCCCAGCATCAACAGAACTTAAAATCGTCAATGCGGTGCTCAGCCCAAAGCTTCCCTCTGACTCAGCTTCCTGTTTCCGCCCAGGCAGTTTGAGTCAGAGGGAAGCTTTGGACTGAGCACCGCATTGCCAATCTGAAGTGCTATTGATGCCGGGGGAAGAAGGAGGCCCATTGCTGATCTTGAGTGTCATCAAGTTTCAAGTTTTATTAGGTTTTTATATACTGCCTATCAAGGTTATCTAAGCGGTTTAACAATCAGGTACTCAAGCATTTTCCCTATCTGTCCTGGTGGGCTCACAATCTATCATCGTGGAGGGGGGGAGGGCGTTGCCGATCTTGTTGCCAAAATCAGAAAGAAAGGTGAGAGGAAGGAAGAGAGATGGGTCTGTGGTAGATGGAGACAGATGATGGAAGTGGACAGATGATGGAAGTGGGGGAAAGAGAAATAAGGGGAAGATGATGGAAGTGGGGAGAAGGGGGAGAGAGAAGAGGGCAGATGATGGAAGTGGGGAGAAGGGGCAGATGATGGAAGTGGGGGGGAAGAGAGAGAGAAGGGGCAGATGATGGAAGTGGGGAAAAGGGGCAGATGATGGAAGTGGGGGGAAAGAGACAGAAGGGGCAGATGATGGAAGTGGGGAGAAAGGGGGAGAGAGAAGAGGGCTGATTATAGAAATGGGGAGAAGGGAGAGCAAATGCTGAACAGAAGTGGAGAAAGAGAACACATACTGGCTGGAAGGAGGGATAAAGAAAAAGGACATATGCTGGTTGGGGGGAGAAGATAGAGTTAGTGAGATAGTGGAGGGGTAAAGGAAAGGGGTGGCATGCTGTGGGTAGACACAGTGAAAAGAGGGAAACTGAGGACTGCATAATAAGAAAGAATTTAATTTAGATGGAGGCAGAAAATAAAGAAGGAAGACCAGAGAAGGAAAGGGAAGAGAGAGAGATGCCAGAGAATGGGGAAGGAGACAGAGATATCAGATCTGAATGGAGGAAATGAGAAGAAAGAGATGCTAAAAATCACAGGGGGGAGGGAAAGAGATGAAAGGAGAAAGATGCCAGACCATGAGGGAACAGAGGGAAGATGATGGATGCCAGACCAAAGGGGGGGGGGGGGTGGTCTACAGGAGAGATAGCAGGGGGAGACAGGCAGTTTCTGGAAGGGGCAGACAGTGGTGGAACGGGCAGATGCTGGATTGAAGAGACAGGGCAGACGCTGGAAGGAAAAGAGTGAAAAGAAGATAAAAGCAGAAACCAGAGACAACAAAAGGTAGAAAAAATCATTTTATTTCTATTTTGTCATTAGAATATATCAGATTTGAAATATATCCTGCTAGGGACATAACGAGGGACTGCAAAGCCCAGGCAGTGCTTCTTTAGTTTCCAGCTGGCTTAGGACTCTCTCTGGCCAGGGGTGCACTCCCCTAACACTATTCCTGTCATGTGTGACTGTAATATTCTGTTACCATGATATTTCTGTGTAGCATTCTGTAATAATTTGGCTTGTTCAGTTTTCTTGATAGTAGAGGGGATATATGTGAAAGGGAGGGGAGACAGGTTTTGTTGGTCCTTGCTCTGTATATTTGTATTTATAAAATGACAATTATACAGAATATTGTTTCTTTTTATACTTTAATAAAATACGTTCAATATAAAATCATAACTGAGGCTTGTGCGGATGGGATCAGATGGTTTGCGGGGACCGAGCTCGCGGAGATGGGGCAGAAATGTGTTCTTCAGTTGACTAGGCACCAAAATGAAACCTCTACATCAGATACAGTACATGAAGAAAGACATTATGGACCGTTGTCCACTCCAGAGACTTCTCTTTCTTCCCTCTGTGCTGTGTGTGTTGTCAGTCTCTCATTCCAGCTCCTATGATGCTGCAACAGAGAAACCATCTACATGGCAGAGGTGTCAAAAGAAAGCCAAATTTGAGACAGCAAGTTGTGACCTTCATTGGTGGCAAGTCTGTCAATGATCTTGGAGATGACCCAGAAGATTCTTCTTGGACTGTGATCCAGGCAAGCAGAGCCATCTCATGTGTCAACCCAGCCTCGTGAGTTACAGCAAGAAACAGCAAGGACCTTTAACGGGCTCACCACTGATTTTATGCTCCGCATACTACCTGATGAAGTGTGACTGCTGAAGATGGCCATCCACGAGAACGCAGGGGATAGCATTCTCGGAGATCCTGCCGGTACCCAGGGCTGATGAGAAGAGGCAGATGGAGCTGCAAGCAGTCAATGCATGGATGCGGCACTGGTGTGAGGAAAAAGGATTCCACTTCATGTGCAACTGGACGACGTTCGGGGGAAGAGCAAGCTATACAGGAAAGACGGACTCCATCTCAGCAGAGACGGAATGAGGCTACTTGCAAGCAACATCAAGAGAGAAGTTGAGAATTTTTTAAACTAGGAAAAAGGGGAAAGCCGACAGTCGACCGAGAGAGAGAGCCGATAGTTCGGGAACTCGTATACCCGGAGGATGCCGTGCAAAAAGATAGAGGGAATGACTCACCATATCACAGGCAAGACAGATCAAAAAGGACACAAGAGGGAAGGAAATGTAAGAAAGGAACAGGTCGCAAACTCAAGTGTATGTACACGAACGCAAGGAGCCTTAGAAATAAGATGGGTGAATTAGAAGCTATGGCACAAAAAGATAACGTTGACATCATAGGCATCACGGAAACATGGTTGACTGAGGAAAGCGTCTGGGACACTGTGCTAACGGGATACAAACTATACCACAGAGACAAAGTGGCTCAAAAAGGTGGGGGCATTGCCATATACATCAAAGAGGGAATTGAATCTACTGGAGAGAACATGCCACAACTGATGGATAAGTTAGAGTCTCTATAGGTCAAAATTCTGGGAAAAATGGCCTGGAAACGAAGATCGGCATCTACTACCGACCCCCAGGGCAGTCCAAAGAAATTGACGGAGAAATGACGGACGAGATTAAATGCAACTGCAAGGGAGGCAACACAAGGGTGGCAACACAAGGGTGACTTCAACTATCCAGGAATAGACTGGAGCCTAGGCACCTCTGGCTGCATTAGAGAGACCAAGTTCTTGGATACTGTAGGTGATTGCTTCCTGGAACAACTTGTCAAGGAAAATACTAGAGGAAATGCAATTCTGGACTTAATTCAAAATGGCCTGCGAGGACCGGCGTAAGATGTAGAAGTAGAAGAGACGCTGGAAAACAGCAATCACAATATGATCTGCTTCGATCTGGACGCAGGGGAGAAACATCAGTCCAAAACGACAACCACGGCACTGAACTTCCGAAAAGGGAATTACGAAGGGATGAGACTCATGGTAGGGAAGAAGATTAAAAAGAGGATAAGCACTGTAAAAATGCTAGAGCAAGCTTGGTCCCTTTTTAAGGACATGGTCACTGAGGTGCAAAATCTATATATACCGCATATCAACAAGGGATCAAAGAGGAAAAAGAACAAAGAACCGGCGTGGCTTACTGTAGAAGTAAAGGAAGTGATCAGAGACAAGAAAGCTTTATTTAAGGAATGGAAAAGGTCAAAAAAGGCCAAAAACTGGAACAAGCACAAACAATATCAACGCAGGTGCCATAAGGCGGTAAAAAGGGCCAAAAGAGATTACGAGGAAAAAATAGCCAAGGAGGTGAAGAACTTCAAGCCGTTCTTTAGATATATTAAGGGGAAATGACCCGCGAAGGAAGCAGTGGGACCATTGGATGACCATGGAATAAAGGGAGCGCTAAAGGAGGACAAAGCAATCACTGACAAACTGAACACATTTTTTGTGTCTGTATTTACCGAAGAAGATCTACACAGCATACCCGAACCCATCAGGCTATATGCTGGAAACGAAGACGGAAATCTGACAGGATTGGCAGTCAGTCTAGAGGAGGTGTGTAGGCAGATTGATAGGCTTAAGAGCGATAAATCCCCAGGACCAGATGGCATCCATCCGAGGGTCATCAAGGAACTGAAAGGGACCATAGAGGAACTGCTTCAACTAATAGCTAATCTGTCGATCAAATCGGGAAAGATTCCAGAAGACTGGAAGGTGGCGTATGTTGCGCCGATCTTCAAGAAAGGTTTGAGGGGAGATCCGGGAAACTACAGACTGGTGAGTCTGACTTCAGTACCGGGAAAGATGGTAGAGTCACTGATAAAGGACCGCATCATTGATCACCTTGATGGACACAGGCTGATGAGGACCAGTCAGCACGGTTTTAGCAAAGGCAGATCGTGTTTGACGAACACATCTCCCTCGGTATTCGCGGGGGACAGGGGCAGAGCCAGACCACGAATATCTTCTCGTCCGGCTCTGACCCACCTCCGCCTCCCTCCTACCTTCCCCCCGGCATCCCAGCCTTACCTGGTGGTCTAGCAGGCTTTCGGGGCAGGAATGATCTTCCTACGCTCCTGCCCTGTGCAGATCGCCAATGACTGCCGTGAGTTCCCGTAGTCTTTCGGGGCAGGAATGATCTTCCTACGCTCCTGCCCTGTGCAGATCGCCAATGATTGCCGTGAGTTCCCGTAGTCTCTCGAGACTACGACGGGAGCTCAAGCTGCCGTTAAGGTCTAGCATGTGCGGCAATTCAGCGCGCACTAAGCTTGAACTAAAACCACTATTGTAGCTTAGTAAAAGGAGCCCATAGTGTAATTAGAAAAGATACAGTGACAGAAATGATAAAAGGGATGGGATGACTTCCCTATGAGGAAAGGCTAAAGCGGATAGGGCTCTTCATCTTGGAGAAGAGACAACTCAGGGGGTGATATGATATAGGTCTATAAAATAATTAGTGGATTGGAAAGGGTAGATGTGAATCTCTTGTTCACTCTTTCCAAAAATACTAGGACTAGGGAGACATACAATAAAGCTACTAAGTAGTAGATTTAAAACAAACCAGAGAAAATATTTCTTCACACAATTTCTTAAACTCTGGAATTCGTTGCCAGAGAATGTGGTAAAATCAGTTAGTTTAGCAGGGTTTAAAAAAGAAAAGTCCATAGGCCATTATTGAGATGGCTTGGGGAAATCCACTGCTTTTTCCTAGCAAAAGCAGCATAGAATCTGTTTTGCTACTTGAAATCTAGCTAGGTGCTTGGGACTTGGGTTGGCCACTGTTGGAAACAGGATACTGGGCTTGATGGACCTTCGGTCTGTCCCAGTATGGCAATTCTTATGTTAACATAAGATAACATGATATTTTCTGTCTTCACAAGTTGTAACTGGGGCAATAATTTTGGTGACATGATATTTCCCAGCCATACTGTAATTGCAGAAGTATTTGCATTTAATGAGAGCCCATAACCTTTCTTCAGTAGTTCTGTAGGTTAAAAGAAGCAGCTATATTTTATGTTGTTGCAAAAAAGTCAAAGGGGACAAAAATAATAAAAACTCTTTAAATCTACAATGTCCTCCTCCTAATTGAAGAGCGTATAAATAAAAGATCAGTCTTGGGGTGATTAGGAGGGAGCTAAACAGATGTTTTACTCAACTGCTGTCTGTGCTCTGAACTGATGTTATGTAAAGCAACCTAATATAAAACTCTAACAGAGACTGTAAAGCCTATATTATTGTCTTAACTGAGTTTGCTAAATAATCTTGTAATAATGCATAAAGTGTAAAATGTTTTATTCTGGTTCTGTGGCTGTTGGGAGCTATAGTATAACTTTGCTCTTACCCATTAGAAGCAGGTGCGCTAGATGACTGCTTAGTTTGCCTAATGGTTGAGCCTGCCTTGAAAATGGGCAAGAGGAGGCTGCACTATCATAGACTGTATTCAGACACTCATATGGAGAAACTCAGAAGGGGGAGAAATGGTGCCAGAGATTTTCTACTGGTGCTATTAAATCACTCAGTAAAAGAAGGAGGGAGTGGACAGGGCAAGGAGTTCCATAAACATCAAATGCAGGGGAAGAATTGAGATAAAAGACACAAATATACAAATTGGAAGAATATTACAGAAATGCTTTACTGTAGTCATTGCTTTATTTTCCTGGGGCCAGTTTAACATTATTGTTTCCTGTTTCTCAAAGGGCTTGATGACAGGAGGTATAATATATCAGTGGATAATAGGTTCAAGACCTTTATTCAGCCTGTATTATGACACATGGAAATGACTTGAACGCCACATGAAGAATCACACACTGTTCTTTCTTTATCATGTTATTCTTTTTATTCAGAGAAACAGATGGAATTACACACTAGCAATCTGAAATATGGCTAAAGAATCATTTGGGTTTGCAGAAAAAGTTTGAGGAAGAGACGTTTTTGTCTCCTTCATGCCCTTCTTTGATTACTGTGCTATGATATTCATTGGGAATTATAGGTAGCACAAATAAATGTTCACTGAAATCTTCCTATCTGAATATCAAGAAAAAAATAACCAAAATGTTAACCCAGAGATGAGACAATACTGCAAAAGGAGGGGGGGGGGGGCGGAGGGGATAGATTAAAATACCAAGTTGAAGTATCCACATAATATTCAGGAATTTGTTTCTCATCTAAAACTTCCATGTCAAGACAAAAATGCATCACTATGAAACTGAATTCCACTGTACTAGAGCAAAATGTATGTATAGTTCACTCATTGAAACATAGAAACAAGATGGCATATAAAGGCCAAATAGCCCATCTAATCTGTTCTTCCGCAGTAACCATTATCTCTTTCTCTCTCTGAGAGATCCCACGTGCCTATCCCAGGTCCTTTTGAATTCAGACATAAGAAGACAAGAATAGCCTTACTGGGTTAGACCAATTGGTTCATCTAGCCCAGTAGCCCATCTTCACAGTGACCAATTTGGGCTACCATTTGGGCAGAAACTCAAATAGTAGCAACATTCCATGCTACTGATCTGGGGCAAGCAGTGGCTTCCCCCATGTCTGTCTCAATAACAGACTATGGACTTTCCCTCCAGGAAATTGTACAAACCGTTCTTAAAACCAGCTACGTTAGTCGCTCTTACCACAACCTCTGGCAATGTGTTCCAGCACTTAACTCTTCAGATTTCAGTATAATACCACCACTAATTTCCTCATTATAGAAATATATATTTAATTACTAACAGTTCCAGATCATGGAATTTATTAGTTTTATGGTTAGGGGGGTGAGGGGGGAGGTCCGCCCCGAGTGCAGCCTTAGGGGGGGTGCACAGCCAGTCAGGTCCAGAAAATTCTACCGTACCGATCAGCCTGCCTCTCCCTGACGTCAATTCTGTCGTCGGAGAAGAAGTTCGGGCCAGCCAATCGCTGCCTAGCTGGGCAGAACTTCCTCTCCGACGGCAGAATTGACATCGGGGAGAGGAATGCTGGTCGGCCCGACGTAGGGAAGATGCAGGGAAGGAAAGCTTGGGGCGGCAGCAGCTTTAGGGCATGTTACCCGATGGTGACTTGGGGGGCTGTTCCCCAATGGAGGCAGCAAAGGATTGGGGGAGGGCAGGGAGAAAGAAAGAAAGAAAGGGGGCAGGCAGGGAGACAGAAGGAAAGAAGGGAAACAGAGAAAAAGAAAGGTGCATGAAGAGAGAAAAAAAGAAAGGGAGGCAGGGAGAAAGAAAGGGCAGGGAGAGAGGAAGAAAAAGTTGGGGGAGGGAATGAGGTCTGGAGGAGAGGAAGCATACAGGCTGAAAGAAGGGAAAAAAGATTGGATGCACAGTCAGAAGAAGAAAGTGCAACCAAAGACTCATGAAATCACCAAACAAGGTAGAAAAAATGATTTTATTTTAAATTTAGTGATCAAAATGTGTCTGAATTTATATCTGCTGTCTATATTTTACTAAATCACAATAGCGGATTTTAGCGCAGGGAGCCTATGAGCGTTGAGAGCAGCCCTGGGCATTCAGCGCAGCTCCCTGCGCTAAAAACTGCTATTGTGCCGTAGTAAAAAGGGAGTGGGGGGTATTTGTCTATTTTTGTATGGTTGTTATTGAGGTGACAGTGCATAGTGTCATCTGCCTTGACCTCTTTGAAAAAAACCCAGAATAGGAATGATAATTAACATTTTCTCAGCGTACAGTGTGCTTTGTTTTTTAAAAAAAATTTTATTGTTAATAGATCATTTTGACTTGGTCATTTTAAAAATAGCTTGCAAGCCCAAAAAGTGTGGGCACCCCTGAGCTAGAGCATTGAAGCTGCGTGTTTCTGCCGTAAAGGTAATCTCTGACGCAACTGGAAGATACATCAGAGACGACCTTTATGGCAGCCATATGCAACTACAATGCTCTGGCTGCTGTAAGAAGGCAGTTTAGACATCGCCGACCACAGGGCTGGGAGGTTTGTCGGACCGGGCCTGTTGTCCGGGCTGGGGGGGGGAGAAAGCACCACGAAGGTAAGGGGCAGGGAGGGAGAAAGGAAGAAAAGGTGAGGTGGAGAGGAAAACAGGGTAAAACAGAGGGGGGAGAAGGATGCTGAAAGTACATGGGGAAGATAGAGGGGGAGGATGCTGAAAGCACATGGGAAAGACAGAGTGGGAAGAAGATGCTGAATGGAAATGGGGAACAGAAAGTGGGGAGAAGATGCTGAAGGGAAATGAGGAACAGAGAGTGGGGAGAAGATGCTGCAGGAAATTGGGGAAGAGAGAGTGGGTGGAAGACGCTGAAGGGAAATGGGGAAGAGAGAGTTGGGAGAAGACGCTGGCAGGAAAGAAGACAGAGATGCCAGACTATGGGAGGAGCGGAGGGAAGAAGATGGGTGCCAGACCAATTTGGAAGGAGGGAGAAAGGGAGAGGCACAGTAACAGAGCAAATGGAAGATGCAGAGAGAAGAGAGGCAGTGGGTGGAAGGAAGAGAGTAACAAGAAGATGAGGAAAGCAGAAACCAGAGAAGACAAAGGTAGAACAAAAATTTTCTATTTATTTATTGCTTTAGGAGACATGTGTCACTGTTTCTGTGGTGTTGAACTGTATGCAGAGTCCAGCTTCTTGCTGGTTCATTTTAACCTTTGTCTATGTATTTCTATTTTACCTCCCCTTTTACAAAACTGTGGAGCATTATTTTGCGCCAGCCATGATGGTAGCAGCTCTGATGCTCAGAATTCTATGAGCATCAGAGCTGTTACCACTGTGGCTAAAATCCACACTACAGTTTTGTAAAAGAGGGAGGGGTTAGTTTGTGATGACATATTCCATACTAGGCGAAGGTATTTCCTGTGTTCTGTGTGTTCGAAAGACATGGTTTTCTGTTAGGATTGACGGTGTAGGATTGATCTGTACTAGTCTGGCTTGTTTAGTTTTACAATGGGTGTATTGATGTTGTACTGCTCACTGCAATATGTAAGATGCTGCCTTTTCCTAGGTACTCATGTGTGACATGTGGCTTGTTACTAAAAATCATGTTTTTCGTACAGATGGGGGGGTGCCAAAATATGATGGGCCCTGGGTGTCACATATGTTAGGTATGCCACTGCATGAAGTCTGGATTTCCCCAGATGGATTTTCAAAACCCGGCACTTTGGGTTTTGAAAAGCCTCCTCAGATCACGTCGGACAAGAAGGAAATCTGCACATGTGAGGATGCCACACATGATGTTATCAAGTGGCACTCACGCATGCATGGATTTCCTCTCTGCCTGACAAGAGCACTCAGCGTGGGCGGGACTGGGGGCAGGATTAAGGCGTTATACTTCTCCCTCCGTATCCATGGGGGTTAGGGGCAGAGCCGGCCCACGAATATTAAAAAACTGCAAATAATATTCGGGCTGATTCTCCCTCAGAGTAGGAGCGATCTTCCCACGCTCCTGCCCCGTACAGACTGCTCACAGGAAATGGCTGCCTTGAGTTCCCATAGTCTCTCGAGCCATTTCCTGTGAACGATCTGCACAGGACAGGAGTGTGGGAAGATCGCTCCTGCCCTGAAAACCCACTAGACCACCAGGTAATGCTTAAGGGAGGCTTACAGGCTTAAAATACCCCGAAAAATGAAAAAAAATTTTGGGTTTAAAACTGTGAATAACCGAATCCGCGGATGCTGAAACTGCGGATTTGAGGGGAAAGCGTACAGGGCGGTGATGGGTGGAAATGGGTGAGCCTGGGGGGTGGATCTAAGGGTCCAGATTTTTCAATTGGGAGAGCCGGCAGCTGGCAGCAGAGTCTTGACTACACTGTTGCCGGCCATCAAAGATGTATGTTTCAGTAAGTGGGACTCAGCCCACCTGTGGCTTCATCAAGTTTATTTCATTTCTTTGATTACTTCGCATAGTCCAAATCCAATGCGATTTACATAAGTTCAAAAATTGACTAAAATTTTAAAAACCGACAAACATAACATTCACTACTAATACATTAATACATGTAAGGAGGGAAGCGGTTTACAGCAACTGACAAATACAATTCTAAAAAAATTAAGTAAAAATAAAACCAGGAGAGGGTCAAGACACAGAAGGTTGGGGAACAGGTACCCACTTAATTCTATTAGATCATCTTCCTGAAGTTATTATAGGTTATAACATATCTATTGGAAAGCGTCCTTGAATAGCCAGCTCTTTAGGAGACTTTTAAACTTGCTCAGTGCTGTTTCTTCTCTTATATTAAATGGCAATGAATTCCAGATTTGTGGGGCTGTGGCCGAAAAAATCATATCTCTCCTAGAATATATAACTTTAAAGGAAGGCACTACTAGCAGAACCTAACGGATGTAGCGGTATATAAGAAATAAATTACATTACATTACATTTATCTTCAGATCTTAAGGATTTTATGGGAGAGTATGGTATTAGATATCTTTCTAAAAATATGGGAGCTTTATTTATTAGTATTTTATGTGTGATAAAGCTATTTTATAAATGATCACTGGTCCAAGTTTAGGAAAATGCCAGCAGTTCTAAACATTTACAGCTACAAGACATCTCTGCCTGCCATTTTATAAAACTGTCTCTATGACCAAGAAGTCTAAGGGTTAAAATGTGAACCAGAGTTGTTTACAAAAGATTTAGATGGTACAACATTCCTTGTTATATCAATTGTTTTTAATAGTGTATATGCACCCTGCACCCTGTTCTGTTTCTGTGCAGTGCTGATTAAGTAAGTTTTTAAAAAGCCAGCTGTTAAATGTTGCCATTGCTTGGAGGGGAATTTGGATTAGACACATCCCTAGAAGCCAAGCCCTAGAAGCCACAAAACCCTGGCCCTTGGCCCCGCCCAGTTCTGCCCCAGGCCTGGTCCCGCCCCATTCTGTCCTGGCCCCACCCAATTCTGCCTCCAGTCGTGCCCCATTCTGTTCCCAGCTACACCCCCACAAAGCCTCCTCTCTTCTCTGATGAGTTCTGGCCATGTCTTGAGGGCCTGGAGCATGTGACATTATCAGAGGCCCTCCAGATGCTGCCAAAGCTTGTTGGGGCTTTCCAAAACCTGGGCAAACTGTCAGGTTTTGGAAAGTCCATCTAGGCACCTAGACAGTTCTCCAAAATGAGGACATATTTGGGTTTTCCTGGACATCTGGTAACCCTAACTAAGCTACTCCTCCACTCCATACCCAGCTGTAAAATGTTTAGCACTACTCCAAAGTGCAAACATTATCCAGGGCAGAATAAAATGAGCTGCAAAACATTTAGCACTGCTTCCAGATGCAAAACATTTTTCACCTGTGAGTACTGCTAAACATTTTACAAGTCAGTATATAGTGATTAAAGCACTGGGCTTAACACCTAGTGGTACCTGGCTCAAATCTCCATGTTGAGGAATTTCTGAAATTTACAGATGCGATGGATAAGGTGTCACAGAAAATTTTTTCTACCAGGCTCTGGTTGTCTTCTGATAACTCGCTTGCCAGGGTCTCCTTTTTTCTTCTTTCTCGGTGCTAACCATCCATCTTCCATCTCTGTCCTCCCCTTCTGTTTCCCTTTCCTCCCCCGGAGGTCTGGCATCTTTCTTTTTTTTCATCTCCATCCCTCCGCAGCTGCAGCGATGGACCCCACCATCCCCAGATCCATCATATCTCCTTTTCTCAATTACACTTTCATCTAGCATCTCTCCCTCCTTCCTCACCACCCCAGGGTCCACCAGCTTTCCCTTTTTCTTCCCAACTACCCTCCTATCCAGTATCTTTATCCCCCCTGCCTCCACACCATCCCTTGTGTCCAACTTCTCTCCCTTTCTGTTCCTTCCCTCCCTAAATCCCATTGTCCATCTCTCTCCCTCTCCTCTGTTTTTAGACCCATTATTTCTTCCCCCCTCCAGTCCAGTATTTGCACGTCTCTTTGAACCCCCCTATTCCCTCCCTCCGTGTACTTCTACATCAGCCCCCCCAGCTTCCCCTGTCTACCATCCATCCTCCCTCTGAATCCCTTATCTATCATATCCAGCATCTCTCTTCTGTGTCCCTGTCCCTTCATGCCCAGCATCTTTTCTCTGTTTCATGTCTCTTCCCATATCCAGCTTCTTCCTTATCTCTTCCTTACCTCCTGTATTCTCTTCCCCAGGTACAGGATTTCTCCTACTATCGCTCCTGCCATTCTGCCCACCTACTTTGGAGCAGTATCTATCCCTCTTGTACCCTTCCCCTCCCCCTGTGGTCTTGCATTTCTCTCTCCCTCTCTCCATTAGTACAGTACCTTTTCTCTGCTTTCCTCCCCCTCTTTTTGGTTTGGTCTCTCTCTTCCCTTCACTTCACCCCTGGTCTCCATCACCCCTCCCCTCTCTTACTCTCTCTTGCCCCTTCATCCTCCTCCCTCTGCACAGGCCTGGCAGGCATCTCTCAATCTTCAACATACAAGTATAGCAAATGTGTTATACTGCCCCTCTGCCACGAAGGCCTGCTCTATCCCCCCACAAGCCTGCATGTTCCCCCAGCTTCCCCACTTTTACCTTAAGCTAATAAGGCAGCCTGCAGGATCGCCAATACTATAGCGATCCCTGCAGCTGCCGTCATCCTCAGCGGCACATTCCCTCTGCCGCGATCCTGCCCCTGACATCAGAGAAGGGGCGGAACCATAGCAAAGAGAACGTGCAGCTGAGAATGGCGGGCAGCTGCAAGGATCACTACAGCACTGGTGATCCTGCAGGCTGCCGTATTAGCTTAAGGTAAGAGCGAGGAAGCTAGGGGAACATGCAGGCCTTTTGGACTGACACTCCCCCCTCAAGCAGGAGCAGCAGTGCTGCCGCTCCTGCTTTAGGAAGGCACAAAGGGAGGGTTGGTCATCAAACTGGGAGTCTGATTTTTTTTTTTTTTTAAATCAAATCGTTTCACCTGATTTGAATCGGTGAATCGATTTGAATCTAAAATCAGGCAGTACTACTGCACACACACATACACACACTGTCCCAGGCTTAAACTTTACAACTTTACAACTATTACCCCTGCTAAACTTTAGATCACAACCACATTTCTTCCTCAAGTAAACATAAATCCTCTTCACACACACTACTCATTTCCCATTCTGTACCACTGGGATTGTAATCACATTCACTCATCACCATGGACTCCCTAACTTGGCTTCTTACCTCCCACCCCCCTTCTTGGGAACTGCTGGTGTAGTCAGGATAAGCTTCAGCTTTCCCCTTAGGGAAAAACTCCCTTCTTAACCCCACAGACTCAGGGAAATCTACATCATGGCTACCTGCTTGCAGATGCTTTTCATGTAAGCCTGCACTTTCCTCAGCCCAGTTCCTCCCCCTTCTATATTGATTCTTTGTTTCACCTTAGCACTGGGAAAGGAGGAATAGAGGCTATTTTGTGGTTTAGGAGCCTGCCCAAACTGATTTCCTGCTCAGTGCAAAGCCTTTGTTTCAAGATGTGTTGGTCTCACAGCAATGCTTTTAAACATGACAGGGGTCTGCCTGTCACAATACAGTACTAGAGAATGACATGGTGGCTGTTACCCGCAGCTAGCAGCGGGTAACCCATCGAAACGGTGGGGGTGGGGGGTGGGGGGTGGGAAGTGCTCACTGTGGGCATGGAGACAAGGCTATCCACTGCCCCAGTAGAATGGTGAATTGCCTTGTTCCCGCAGTTAAAGGAGGGAACACGCTGAGGAAGGGAAGAGAAGTCCTGTAAGCTCAGGTGAAGACCCTTGGGAATTTCCCCCAATATAGCAGAAACAGACCAATACAGCTAAGACCTAAAATAGTTGCTGAAAGAGCAAAATGGACACTCTGACTAAAAAACTGTCAGCTCTGAAAGGCACTTCTGCTTTCTTGAAAGCAGGGTCAAAGAAAAAGCACAGCTGGAGAGAAAAATAATTCTAGTGAAAAAGAGATCTTAGCCCTACAGTGGCAAGATAAGCTGATGGAAGTTTCACAAGAAGAAGGACGAAAGCTGTGCAGGAAACAAGGGATATGAGAATGCAAGAGAGCTAACCATAGAACTGAAAAGCTGTTAGGCCCAGGTGCTCGAGGGAGGTTCTTGATATATTAATAGGATATTTATGGGAAATAAGGTAGAAATAGATGAAAAAAGGTGTGACATACAGTATCACTCAATTATGCTAACCAATCCATAGATTAATAAATGAGCTAAGGAATATGATTAACCAATGAAAGTGTGAAATGTAACATGCACCAACGTGGGCCAGAGCTGTCAAAATCATATAAAAGAAAGTTCCTTGAACCAAGGATTCAGAACTTATCTAAAATTCTCCATCAGTCTGGCCAGCCTGGTGTATGCTCTATTACAGGGGTGCCCAACAGGTCGATCGCGATCGACTGGTAGCTCACCAAGGCAAAGTGAGTCGATCATCCAGGACTCCCTTTGCCTTGGCGATCTATCGGGCCGATCAATCTTCCTCTCCCCGACGTCAATTCTGCCGTCGGAAAGGAAGTTCGGGCCAGCCAATCGCTGCCTGGCTGGGCAGAACTTCCTCTCCGACGGCAGAATTGACGTCGGGGAGAGGAAGATTGATCGGCCCGAAGCAGAGAAAGCATGGTGCGGCGGCTTTGGGGCCTGTTATCCATTGGTGGCGTTTGGGTCCTGTTCCCCGATGGCAGCGGCAGTGGCTTGGGGAAGGGCAGGGAGAAAGAAAGAAAGAAAGAAAGGGACGCAGGCAGGGAGACAGAAGGAAAGAAGAGAAACAGGAAAAAAAAGAAAAGGGGCATGAAGAGAGGAAGAAAAAGTTGGGGGAGGGAATGAGGTTTGGAGGAGAGGAAGCATGCAGGCTGAAAGAAAGATTTGATGCACAGTCAGAAGAAGAAATCACCAGACAAGGTAGGAAAAATGATTTTATTTTAAATTTAGTGATCAAAATGTGTCTGAATTTATATCTGCTGTCTATATTTTACAATATGGTCCCCTTTTACTAAACCGCAATAGTGGTTTTTAGCGCAGGGAGCCTATGAGCGTCGAGAGCAGCGCTGGGCATTCAGCGCAGCTCCCTGCCCTAAAAAATGCTATTGTGGTTTAGTAAAAAGGGAGGGGGGTGGGTATTTGTCTATTTTTGTATGGTTGTTACTGAGGTGACAGTGCATAAAGTCATCTGCTTTGACCTCTTTGAAAAAACCCCGGAATAGGAATGAAAATTAACAATTCTATGCGTACAGTATGCGTTGTGTTTTTAAAAAATTTTATTGTTGGTAGATCATTTTGACTTGGTCATTTTAAAAGTAGCTCGCGAGTCAAAAAAGTGTGGGCACCCCTGCTCTATTACTTTGTATGCTGTGTGATTTGTTCCTGTAAGCTATTGCTATTTGATTATTAAATTCATATTATTTGAACCAGCATAAGTAGAGTTGAGTGGTCTGTCAGTTGAGGTAGATAGGCCGCTGTCCAGGCCTACCTCGGTAATGAGACCTCGAACACTATATACTGGTTTCAATAAGTATATATTTATTTAGTCAATCAATAACAGCTTACAAGAATAGATCATATAGTATATAGCGTAACAGAAGGTGACGATCTCTAGGCCTAGAGGTCCTCCGATGTCTGTTCTGACCTCTCCCTTCTAAAGGCCTGGTTTTTATACATATCTTAGTGGCCAACACCACGTTGGTTTACATCACATGATACATCCTTATTGGTTATTTACTTATGCATTACTGCCTAACTACATTCATTTATTGGCTATTTTCACCTACGTCATGTTATATGTCTACTCTGTTTTCCGTAAAGCCTACCTTTTCCCCGAAATGCCTGTTTCCCCACCATATTAGTATTTCCGAGCACAAGCCCCCCTCCCAACTCTAAACATCTCTGATACTTTCTATTAGATGATATTTCTTATGAATTCTTTCTTCCGAGAATTCTGTCTTCTGACCATAGTCTGTTTATCTCTTTATGGTATCTGGCTGGGTGGGCCTTGGTGTAAAACCACAGCTAGCCCACAGCCTCAGGACTCTAGCTTTAGTAGCTAATTGAACTCATAAAACAGCGTATTTCTCCATCTTTGCATGCTCTTCAGTTAATGGTGAAATATCTTTCCATAGTTAATCTACTGTTTCTATCATCTGCAGAGATAGATAAGGTAGATGTCAGTTGCAGGGGGTGAGAGCAGATTTTTCTGTAAAGAGAAAAGTGATCTTTGTCTTCCTTCCATCCCCCTTCACCTGGCCAATGTCAGGACTTTCCGGGATGTATCCAGAGCTTCCATGCTTTATTCTCTCTCATTCCCCCTTAGGAAATATCTCTGTCCACAACGGGACTGGTACACCTATGATACTAACGATGGGTATTATTGGTGCAGCTCCTGGTCCCTGGTAATAGCAGACACCCAAAACCCTGCTTTTGGAGGAGATCCTTTAGTAAAAATAACACAAAACTCCTCACTCCCAGATAAACAATGCGTTCGCCATAACAACTGTTCCTTAATCTATTTTCATATCCAGAACCCTCATTTCCTAACCCCTCAACGATATCAGATAGCTATTGAGATGGGAGGAAGAGCCCCCTATGGGTTCATGGAGATAGGCTTTAGACTCACCCAGCCTGTCTCCTCCCATAAGACCTATCATATTGAAGAAATAGAACATTCAGTTGAATATGGCACCTCCGCAAACAACCTGTTCCTCACCTTAGCTGAAACTATAGCAAGCAGCTTAAATATTACTAACTGCTATGTTTGTGGAGGTACTCATATGGGGGAACACTGGCCGTGGGAAGCACAGGAAGTTGATCTTACTAAAACATCGCCATTTATTGTGAATCTCACTAGGCCTCCCCCGACAATAATAGGCTCCCCTTGGGTTCTAAAATCACTTTTTGTCCCTCGATATTGTCTGGTAAGACCTCAGGCATCCCAGACCGCTGGGGCTTTCCAAGCAGGATGGTCTGCCTGCACCCACACCTATACCTGGAACCATTCCCGATGGGTCACTTGGCCCACTGACACACCACCTTTCACGGATACTTTCTATCAGCTATTGCACCACTCCCGTTATTCTAAGCTCCAGAAAGGCCCCCCCGCATTAGTTAATTGGCCAGCTCCAGATGATCTTTATTGGATATGTGAGAACAAAGCATATATTTGGTTACCCAAGAACTGGGAAGGATCCTGTGCCTTAGGTATAATTCGTCCCAGCTTCTTTCTACTCCCTCTTGCACATGCAGACCACCTAAAATTCCAAGTGTACCAATCCCTCAGCCGATCTAAGCGGGCTGTAGATATTAGTAATAACTTGCAAATTGGTACCTGGACAGATAAAGAATGGCCCCCTGCTCGCATTATCAGTTATTATGGGCCTGCCATGTGGGCAGCTGATGGCATGTGGGGATATCGTACCCCAATTTACATGTTGAATAGGCTTATTCGACTCCAGGCAGTGGTAGAAACCATTACAAATGCTACCTCCCTTGCCCTAAATCTTCTGGCAGCCCATGATGATCAACTCAGAAATGCCATTTACCAAAATCGCTTAGCTCTGGATTATTTACTGGCCACCGAAGGAGGCGTATGTGGTAAATTTAATTTGTCTAATTGCTGTTTGCACATTGATGAAATAGGCCAAGTTGTGAAGGATATTACTGATAATATGAGGGAGGTCGCGCATGTCCCTGTACAATCGTGGAGTGGAGTTGCACCTGATTGGTTCACTTCCTGGTTCCCTGACATAGGTGTCTTACGCCCTATTTTGATCTTCTTAGGTATCCTGTGTCTCTTTTTTTTGCTTGTACCTTGCTGTGTCCCCTGCTGCATCAGCCTTGTACGTAGTACTACCACATCGGTGTCCCGACAAATGCTAGCTGCCAAGATATACTGTCCTCTTAACCCCCTCACGATTGAGGGTGAATATCTGCCTATGTTACCAATACACAATCGTTTTAACGACTGTGCTCGGTTTAATGAATGTGACTCTGTTAATAGTGATGCCCCTCCCTCTGAAACCACATCACCTGAGGTTCTTTCTCATGAGCCGTTACCTCCTCCTCCTCCTCCTACGATATCGGCAATTTATGCTGATGTTTCTATTACGGCCTAACAGGTATAAAGTTTTGTAGTATTCAAATGCTTGCATGATTTATGCTTTGCACAAAAATCTGAATTATTAACAGCTTAGCCTAGTATTATATGCAATAAGTACACTGCGACATGTTATACTGCTCTGTCCTCGATAGCATAGCAAGGGTGGGTACTTGTCTCTTTCCTTTTCCATGGGTGATTCCTAGCACATAGCCCCGGCCCTTAATGTACAGTTTCTGATACAAACTAATTCCTCACCGAATGAACAGGGGTCAAAGCCACCTGGAGGGGCTTTGAAGAAGGGATGAGAGAGAATAAAGCATGGAAGCTCTGGATACATCCCGGAAAGTCCTGACATTGGCCAGGTGAAGGGGGATGGAAGGAAGACAAAGATCACTTTTCTCTTTACAGAAAAATCTGCTCTCACCCCCTGCAACTGACATCTACCTTATCTATCTCTGCAGATGATAGAAACAGTAGATTAACTATGGAAAGATATTTCACCATTAACTGAAGAGCATGCAAAGATGGAGAAATACGCTGTTTTATGAGTTCAATTAGCTACTAAAGCTAGAGAAAAAGCAACAGGTCCTGAGGCTGTGGGCTAGCTGTGGTTTTACACCAAGGCCCACCCAGCCAGATACCATAAAGAGATAAACAGACTATGGTCAGAAGACAGAATTCTCGGAAGAAAGAATTCATAAGAAATATCATCTAATAGAAAGTATCAGAGATGTTTAGAGTTGGGAGGGGGACTTGTGCTCGGAAATACTAATATGGTGGGGAAACAGGCATTTCGGGGAAAAGGTAGGCTTTACGGAAAACAGAGTAGACATATAACATGACGTAGGTGAAAATAGCCAATAAATGAATGTAGTTAGGCAGTAATGCATAAGTAAATAACCAATAAGGATGTATCATGTGATGTAAACCAACGTGGTGTTGGCCACTAAGATATGTATAAAAACCAGGCCTTTAGAAGGGAGAGGTCAGAACAGACATCGGAGGACCTCTAGGCCTAGAGATCGTCACCTTCTGTTACGCTATATACTATATGATCTATTCTTGTAAGCTGTTATTGATTGACTAAATAAATATATACTTATTGAAACCAGTATATAGTGTTCGAGGTCTCATTACCGAGGTAGGCCTGGACAGCGGCCTATCTACCTCACAGTGAAGGCCGTAATGGCAAGGTCTTCAACGCGTGGTCACCGATCGTGCATCGCCCCCCTCCCTCCCTCCTTTCTACTAAATCTATCCCCTTCCTCCCCCTTACCTTCACGGCGTGTTAGTAAAGTAACTTTCTGAAGCCGGCCGAGCTGCCTGCAGTCGTGCGTATGTGGGCAGAAGCTTCTCCTCTGACGCAACTGCAGGCAGGCTCCGCCGGCTTCAGCAAGTTACTTTACTAATGCGCCATGAAGGTAAGGGGGAGGGAGGGAGATTCTCAGGCCACACTAGGGGTGCTGAAGGGCAGTGAGGTGGCGAGAGGGAAGGGTGGTGGTGGGGAGAAGACGCTAAAGGGAAAAAATGGTGAAGGCAGAGTGGGGAGAAGATGCTGAAGGGAAAAAATGGGCAAGGCAGAGTGGGGAGAAGAAGCTGAAGGGAAATGGGGAACAGAGAGTGGGGAGAAGACGCTGGAAGGGAAGAAGACAGATGCCAGACTATGGAGGCAGCATATGGATGCCAGACCAATTGGGGGGGGGGGGGGTGAAGGGAGAGGCACAGTAACAGAGCAAATGGAAGACGCTGAGAGAAGACAGACAGTGGATGGAAGGAATTGAATGAGAAGATGAGGAAGCAGAAACCTGACAACAAAGGTAGAAAAAAAATTATATTTATTTATTTCCTTTTTTTTGCTTTAGGATAAAGTAGTATATTAGTTGTGTTGATAAAAATTTATAAACAAAGCCCTGCCAGCTGAACATCTCTTTCTGTAGTTCAGCAGCCAGAACTTTGATTTATAAGGAAGGAATAAGCTAAATATTGCAGTACTGAGGCTTGTATGGATGCTGCGGGGATACTAATCACAGGGACGGGGCAGACACAGTGGTCATGGGGATGGGAACAGGGCTGGGACAGTGGTCATGGAAACAGGGCGGTAACAGGGACAAATCTTTTTCCCGTGTCATTCTCTAGGTAGTACTAAACATTTTGCATCTCATAATGGAGTGGAAGAGTAGCTTAGTGGTTAAAGTACCAGGCTTGCTATCCAGGTATGCCTGGCTCAAATCCCCATCAGAGTAATGCAAAATATTTAACAGCCTGCTTTTTTAAAAACCTTTAATCAGCACACCATTGCAACAGAACAATCACCAATGGGAAATCAATCTATCCTGCATGACCATTACAACAAGTGTCTTCTGATGTTCCAAATGCTGCTCTACATCCTCCAAGAATCCCATGTTACTCTCTTGTTGATGACTATAATTTTAGCCTAGTGGCATGAAAATCAGTTTTGCCTGAGTATTTAGTTATAGAAGCCTCAAGATGAACTTGTGCGACCAAAACAGAGTCCAAAGTTAATGTACCAGTAAATGGTTGAACCAATTTAAACTTAGCACATATTGTTCCAGGGGACCCCATTACAGGGCTAGGATTCTGCTCTTTCCTCAACTACTGTAAGTTTGCTTCCCCTCCCCAAGGCAAAACCTAAGCACTTGCTGAACTCTCTGTAGCTTCAGTATACAGGGGAAGCAAAACTCCTGCTCCTCTTGCTTCCACCCTAAGTAATGCTGTGAGAATTAGCGCATTAGCATCCTGTGCTGGCATGATCCTTGAGCTAGGTGTGGAAGGAGTGTTCCATGTCACAGGGCTATAAAATACTTAATGCAGCTACAAGGTCGCTCACCCCTAGCGCTGATCCCCCCATTTTGTAAGTGAGCATTGGGTTTTCTTTCCCTATATGCATGACCTTGCATTTCCCTATGTTGAAACTCATTTGCCACTTTATGGCCCATTTTTCCAGTGTTGTCAGATCTTTTTGGAGATCTTCGCAGTCCTCCATGTTATTGACCTTGCGATATAGTTTGGTGTCATCCACAAATTTAATAACCTCACATTTTGTTCCTGCTTCCAGGTCGTTAATGAATATATTGAATAGGAGCGGTCCCAGCACCGACCCCTGTGGAACTCCACTCGTGACCCATTGCCAGTCTGAGTAATGTCCCTTTACTCCAACCCTCTGTTTCCTGTCCGCCAGCCAGTTTTTGATCCAGGGGAGGTCCACCGATGGATCAAAAACTGGCTGGCGGACAGGAAACAGAGGGTTGGAGTAAAGGGACATTACTCAGACTGGCAATGGGTCACGAGCGGAGTTCCACAGGGGTCGGTGCTGGGACCGCTCCTATTCAATATATTCATTAACGACCTGGAAGCAGGAACAAAATGTGAGGTTATTAAATTTGCGGATGACACCAAACTATATCGCAAGGTCAATAACATGGAGGACTGCGAAGATCTCCAAAAAGATCTGACAACACTGGAAAAATGGGCCAAAAAGTGGCAAATGAGTTTCAACATAGGGAAATGCAAGGTCATGCATATAGGAGAAAAAAACTCGATGTTCACTTACAAAATGGGGGGATCAGCGCTAGGGGTGAGCGACCTTGAAAGAGACCTGGGAGTGATGGTAGACATAACATTGAAGGCATCGGCGCAGTGTGCCACGGCCTCAAGGAAAGCAAACAGAATGTTGGGTATCATTAAGAAGGGTATCACGACCAGGACAAAGGAAGTCATCCTGCCACTGTATCGTGCTATGGTGCGCCCGCACCTGGAGTACTGTGTTCAGTTCTGGTCGCCGTACCTCAAGAAGGACATGGAGGTACTTGAGAGGGTCCAGAGAAGAGCAACTAAGCTAATAAAGGGCATGGAGGACCTCTCATATACTGACAGACTGAAAAAGCTAGGGCTTTTCTCCCTGGAAAAGCGGAGACTTAGAGGAGACATGATAGAAACCTTCAAGATCATGAAGGGCATAGAAAAAATAGACAGGGACAGATTTTTCAAATTAAGGGGATCAATAAGTACAAGGGGGCACTCAGAGAAATTGAAAGGGTAGAGGTTTAGAACAAACGCCAGGAAGTTCTTTTTCACACAGAGGGTGGTGGATACATGTAACGCGCTACCAGAGGATGTGATAAACAGGAGCACGCTACAGGGATTCAAAGAAGCTTTGGATAGGTACTTGGAAGACAAAGGGATTGAGGGGTACAGATAAGAGTAAAGGTAGATTATAGGGATGGGATTAGAGGTAAGTTACAAAATTAATGCACTAGGACTGATGGGCCGCCGTGGGAGCGGACCGCTGAGCAAGATGGACCTCTGGTCTGACTCAGCGGGGACAACTTCTTATGTTCTTATGTTCTTAGTGTTCTCCAGAAACAGCTTCATTAATGTTGCAGATGCCAATATATAAAACTCAATAGTCGCACTCAATCTTAAATAATCTTAAATAAGAATTCATTCATTAAAATGACAACCAAACCTCATTTGGTTAAGAACCAGGCTTCAAAGAATGCTTAATTGACCCTCAGATGCACCACTCCACATTCAAACTTTATCATAACGTTAAGCTTGATGTGCAAAATCTGCCCTGGATCAATATATTATAATTTATAATGACTTTACATGCTTCCAATATAAACTGTATATAAGTTAACTGTTTAAATATTATAAAGTGAAAAGAGAACATGGAACTTCTATCTACGTGGGTGTAGTCTACAGACCTCCGACTCAATCGCAGCAAATTGATAAGGATCTGATTGTGGATATCCAAAAGTTTGGAAGGAAAGAGGAGGTTCTGCTGTTGGGAGATTTCAACCTGCCGGATGCGGACTGGAATGTTCCGACTGCGGAATCGGAAAGAAGTAGGGAGATTGTGGATGCCTTTCAAGAGGCTCTGCTCAGACAAATGGTGACGGAACCCACAAGGGAAAAAGCGATATTGGATCTGGTCCTCACAAATGGAGAGAATATCTCTAATGTTCGAGTGGGTGCTCACCTGGGTAGTAGCGATCATCAAACGGTTTGGTTTGATATAACGGCTAAAGTGGAGAGCGGCCGCACGATACTTAAAGTCCTAGATTTCAAACGTACGGACTTTAATGCAATGGGAAAGTACCTGAAGAAAGAGCTGTTAGGATGGGAGGACATAAGAGAAGTGGAAAGACAGTGGTCTAAGCTGAAAGGAGCGATAAAAATGCCTACGGACCTTTATGTGAAGAAAATCAATAAAAACAAGAGAAAAAGGAAGCCGATATGGTTCTCCAACCTAGTGGCTGAGAAAATAAAGGCGAAAGAGTTGGCGTTCATGAAATATTAAAAAAACCCAAGAAGAGGAGAGCAGAAAGGACTACAGGGTGAAACTGAAAGAAGCCAAGAGAGAGATACGTTTAGCGAAGGCACAGGCGGAAGAACAAATGGCTAAAAATGTAAAAAAGGGAGATAAAAATTTTTTCAGATATATTAGTGAAAGGAGGAAGATAAAAAATGGAATTGCTAGGCTAAAAGATGCTGGGAACAAATATGTGGAGAGTGATGAGGAGAAAGCAAATGTGCTAAACAAATACTTCTGTTCTGTGTTCACAGAAGAAAATCCTGGAGTAGGACCGAGATTGTCCGGCAAAGTTACACGAGAAAATGGAGTAGATTCTGCGCCGTTCACGGAGGAGGGTGTTTATGAGCAACTTGAAAAACTGAAGGTGGACAAAGCGATGGGACCAGACGGGATCCATCCCAGGATACTAAGGGAACTCAGAGAGGTTCTGGCGAGTCCTATTAAAGACTTGTTCAACAAATCTCTGGAGACGGGAGTGATTCCTGGGGATTGGAGGAGAGCAGATGTGGTCCCTATTCATAAAAGTGGTCACAGGGATGAAGCAGGAAACTACAGGCCGGTGAGCCTCACTTCAGTTGTTGGAAAAATAATGGAAGTGTTGCTGAAAGAAAGGATAGTGTATTTACTTGAATCTAATGGGTTACAGGATCCGAGGCAACATGGCTTTACAAAAGGTAAATCGTGCCAAACGAACCTGATTGAATTTTTTGATTGGGTGACCAGAGAGCTGGATCAAGGACATATGCTAGATGTAATTTACTTGGATTTCAGCAAAGCCTTTGATACAGTTCCTCATAGGAGGCTGTTGAACAAACTTGAAGGGCTGAAGTTAGGACCCAAAGTGGTGAACTGGGTCAGAAACTGGCTATCGGACAGACGCCAGAGGGTGGTGGTTAATGGAAGTCGCTCGAAGGAAGGAAAGGTGACTAGTGGAGTCCCTCAGGGTTCGGTGCTGGGGCCAATCCTGTTCAATATGTATGTAAGTGACATTGCTGAAGGGCTAGAAGGAAAAGTGTGCCTTTTTGCAGATGATACCAAGATTTGTAACAGAGTAGACACCGAAGAGGGAGTGGAAAATATGAAAAAGGATCTGCAAAAGTTAGAGGAATGGTCTAATGCCTGGCAACTAAAATTCAATGCAAAGAAATGCAGAGTAATCCATTTGGGGATTAATAATAGGAAGGAACCGTATATGCTGGGAGGAGAGAAGCTGATATGCACGGACGGAGAGAGGGACCTTGGGGTGATAGTGTCCGAAGATCTAAAGGCGAAAAAACAGTGTGATAAGGCAGTGGCTGCTGCCAGAAGGATTCTGGGCTGTATAAAGAGAGGCGTAGTCAGTAGAAGGAAGAAGGTGTTGATGCCCCTGTACAGGTCATTGGTGAGGCCCCACTTGGAGTATTGTGTTCAGTTTTGGAGACCGTATCTGGCGAAAGACATAAGAAGACTTGAGGCGGTCCAGAGGAGGGTGACGAAAATGATAGGAGGCTTGCGCCAGAAGACGTATGAGGAGAGACTGGAAGACCTGAATATGTATACCCTAGAGGAAAGGAGAGACAGGGGAGATATGATTCAGACGTTCAAATACTTAAAGGGTATTAACGTAGAACAAAATCTTTTCCAGAGAAAGGAAAATGGTAAAATCAGAGGACATAATTTGAGGTTGAGGGGTGGTAGATTCAGGGGCAATGTTAGGAAATTCTACTTTACGGAGAGGGTGGTGGATGCCTGGAATGCGCTCCCGAGAGAGGTGGTGGAGAGTAAAACTGTGACTGAGTTCAAAGAAGCGTGGGATGAACACAGAAGATTTAGAATCAGAAAATAATATTAAATATTGAACTAGGCCAGTTACTGGGCAGACTTGCACGGTCTGTGTCTGTATATGGCCGTTTGGTGGAGGATGGGCTGGGGAGGGCTTCAATGGCTGGGAGGGTGTAGATGGGCTGGAGTAAGTCTTAACAGAGATTTTGGCAGTTGGAACTCAAGCACAGTACCGGGTAAAGCTTTGGATTCTCGCCCAGAAATAGCTAAGAAGAAAAAAAAAAAAAAAAATTTAAATTGAATCAGGTTGGGCAGACTGGATGGACCATTCGGGTCTTTATCTGCCGTCATCTACTATGTTACTATGATTAAAGAGATTTTAGTCAAAATGACTTAGATTTTAGTTGTGTGGTCATTGTAGGGACTTCTTGTGCCAACATATTTCGCGATGAAACGCTTTATCAAGGCTGGGTCCCTAATAATATAACACCATCGATCTTGACCACTGTCTTATTGCCAAGTAATTACCAAGTAATAAGACAGTTTATATTGGAAGCATGTAAAATCATTATAAATTATAATATATTGATCCAGGGAAGATTTTGCACATCAAGCTTAATGTTATGATAAAGTTTGAACGTGGAGTGGTGCATCTGAGGATCAATTAAGCATTCTTTGAAGCTTGGTTCTTAACCGAATGAGGCTAGGTTGTCAATATATAAAACTCAACACAGGTAGTAATTAAAGGCTACTTCCCCACTTTGGAGGGTTGGTGAATAGCTTCTAAGCCTTCCACTTCAGAGTCATTCAATAAAAATCTCAAAAGTTAAAAACTTTTATAGCAAATAAAAACGGCCTAAGCGCTAGCTGCCATGTTGATTCAGACTGGTACCATCTTGGTACCACTACCATGCTTTTAATATCAAACTGAATTTATTCTGCAAGAATAAGAACAAGGGGGTAAGCAGTGGTCTGAAATAGATTTGTCAATTGATTAAGTCATCATTAATACCACACACAAGTTTCCACTTCAGTATCTGTGGCAATATGGTTTCAATAGAGTACTGTAATCACCTTCAGATTTTCCTCAATGGCAATTCCTTGAACTAAATTTGAAACAATAAATGATCACTCGATGTATAACTAAAAAAATTGTCTTTTTTGTAATGTTGAAAGAACTTAAAAACAGATTTTTCTTTGCTTGGCAGTACTTAACAAACTTTGATTTCTTATGAAGTTATATATATTTTTCTAAAACAATTCAACTGTTTGGATTCTTTCCTTTCATAATGAATTTCATTTGCAGTAAGTGTGTCTCTCAAACTTTACAAAAATGTGCTCCATATCATTGCAACACTTGAAGGCACAATATTCTTTGAGACCATTTTTTCTCCAAATGTACTGATTCCTTATTGGTATTATATTCTTTCAACTGTCCAATGACAAACAACATGGACGTAGTTTGGGGAAATGAAGTGCAATGACCCTCCAAATGCTGTGAGGATAGATTGAGAAAGCAGAATAAATCATAACATATAAAAAACTGACAGAGAATCCCAACAACATGGGCTGCAGGGACTCAGAGCATGCACACTGCTATTGAACATGTGCTTCCTACTATACTTCCCCCTCCATATTTGCGGTTTCTGTATCTACGGATTCACTTATTCGCGATCTTAAACCTAGAATTCCTTTGTCTTTTTTTGGGTTATTTTAAGCCCTATAAGCCCCCCTCCCCCCCCCCACCACTTAAGCCTTACTTGGTGTTCTAGCAGGTTTTCGGGGCAGGAGCAATCTTCCCACGCTCCTGCCCCATGCAGATCGCTCACAGGAAATGGCTCGAGAGACTACGGGAGCTCAAGGCAGCCATTTCCTGTGAGCAATCTGCATGGAGCAGGAGCGTGGGAAGATCGCTCCTGCCTGAAAATCCACTAGACCACCAGGTAAGGATTAAAGGGGAGCTTTCAGGGCTTAAAATAGCCGGAGGAAGCTGGGGTTAGGGGCAGAACTGGTCTGAATATTATTAGAGGTTTTTTTAATATTCACGGGCTGGCTCTGCCCCTAACTACCGTGAATACAGAGGGGGAAATGTATATAGTAACATAGTAACTGATGGCAGATAAAAACCTAAATGGTCCATCCAGTCTGCCCAACCATATATGTTCCATAAATTAATCGTTTAATTTAAATGGTCCTTTTTCATAGATATTTTTGGGCCAGAAACATAGAGCTCCGCCCGGTAGTGTGCTTAGGTGCTATCTACTGGAGGCTCCGTCAAAGTTCACTCCAGCCCATCTTAACCATCCCAGCCATCGAAGCCCTCCCCAGCCAGTCTTCAACTGAATGTCCATATAGGGGACAGAGGCTGTGCAAGTCTGCCCAGTACTGGCCTTAGTTCTTTCAATATATATAAATTATTTTCTGACTAGTGTTTTAGCCTGTTACATTCGTTACAGTAATGGGTACCCTGACCCTGTCTCTGACCCCACCCATGCCCCGCCTCTATCATGCCTGGACCCTGCCTCCCACTGATCCCAGTCCCACCACTTCACCTTTCACCATTTCCTTTGTACTCTTTTGGCCCTCCTGACAGGGTCTTTACTTACCCGAGGCGGCAGCAGCAGTCCTGACGTAGCAACCTTTCCTCTCTCAGTGCCCCAAAGCAGCAGTGGTCCTACCATTTCCCTTTCCTGTCCCCTTCTGTCCTTCCCCAAGACATACTTAACAAACCAAGGTCCTGTCTCTCCATTCTCTTCCTGTGCCAACGCACCCCCTCTTCCTCCCTTCCTGTCCAAATTCAACCCTCCTCCCTTCTGTGGTCTGCACGGAATCCTGCATACCTTGTGCAGAATTCTGAGTGGATGGGAAATTCTGTGCAAATTCTGCACTGCACAGTTGCGCAGAATTCCACCAGGAGTAAAGCATGGAATTTTAATTTACTTGTGAATTTTTGTCTAGGTTTGTATTCATATAAATGGAGGGGGTATTTTTCTATTTTTATTTTTGCCCCCATTGTTGAGTTTACACAACCTGTTTTGTATAGTGATTTTGGCATGGGTAAAGTGAAATGGTTAATAGAGCTAGCAGGTTAGTTTGCTCTGGGATAGCTTCCGCTTTCTTTGCATTTACATTTTTTGGTTTTAGCTCTTTTATTTATTTATTATCGTTTAACTGAAATGACTCTGAGCATCTAGGACTGCCTTAACCCACAGGCTGGGGAGCCAATGAAAGACAGCTGGGGAAGTGCGTGGCAAGGGCGAGAGCTAGTCCAGCTCTTAGATTGCTATTCTTTGGTCACAGTCATCCTATCGTGATAGGATTGGAGGAATGTCACAGCAACCATCCGGAGCACATTGGCCATATTTCCATGTCAACAGAGTGTCACTCTGCCTTCAGCCGCCGACAGCCGCCGCTGCGGCCTGCAGTCGCCGACAGCCACCACGGCCAACATCCACTTCGGGGGATTCTCGCGCATGCGCACTCCCACCTGCGGTGCCCTACAGCGCACGGAAAACAGGAACACGCAGGTGGGAGTGCGCATGCGCACTTAGGGCTTTATTATATTAGATTAGAGATCCTCTGTGTTAATCGCACGCTTGTTTGAACTCTGTCACCATTTTCCTCTCCACTATTACTGCCATGCACTTCCTGTTACAAAGTAGGAGGTGGTGAGGGGCCACAGGACCAGCAACAATACTTATGTTCCCAGTCCTCGTAGTCCATGCTTATTACATTACATTACAGCTCCATTTTTATTTTGCATTTACCCATAAAGTTTAATGCAGATCATAATAAGATAATTCAGCTCAAGTGAGATACCAGCCAGAGGTGTATACAAAACCATTTACAGTTTATTGTTCAAGTTTATATACCGCTACTAATGACTGGAACAGTCAACTCTGAGTGGTTTACATTAGCTTTCCAATGGTGTCAAAGCATGAACTTTTGTAGGGGTGTAACAAAACAGAGCTAATTACATGGGCTGTTGACATGGTGTTACAGTGCATCCTCCTGATCTGATCTCATATCAAATTCACTCTATGCTTATCATACAGCTCCTCTCAAACCATATATAAACCAATCTAAAATATAAATATAAAATAGAGAATATAAGCACAAAATATCAAATATAAAAATATAAATATAAAATACACCCACCCAAAAAACAAAATAAAGCTACACAATATAACAAATTAAACCAAGACCAACTAAACCAAAAGGTAAAAATTAAAGAAAGTAAAATAAAATTTAAAAATCAGTTTTAAAGTCACTGTCAACAAGGCTTAAATCTTCCACTTTAGGATCCTAGCCTGCCTGGTAGGTTTGTGTCTCTGCCATTTATACATACAGGTCAAGAGCTGGTCCCCTCAACACTATCTGGACAGTACCGGTACTGCTCCATACCAGGAATTTTCCAAGTTTTTTCTAAAATTTGATATACCGGTTAAAAAACTGTCTAAGCGGTGTACAGTGTCATAACTATTAAAAACAATGGGGATGACTTTAAAACCAAAAGGCATTAATGACATATGGAGACATAATGATAGAGGGAGAAGTACAATCTGTTATAGCAGGGGTAGGGAACTCCGGTCCGCGAGAGCCGTATTCGTCGGGTTTTCAGGATTTCCCCAATGAAGATTCATTGAAAGCAGTGCATGCAAATAGATCTCATGCATATTCATTGGGGAAATCCTGAAAACCCAACTGGAATACGGCTCTCGAGGACCGGAGTTCCCTACCCCTGTGTTATAGGAAAGGGAGACATAAATGGTCAGCACATGAGGGGGGGGGAGGAGATGCTCTTCCTTCTACCTGAGGTCTAGTATCTACTTATCATAGACGTCCTTAAAAAGAAAGGTCTTAAGAGTGGCTTTAAATCTGTCTAAAGGTAGTTCCTCGTGGAGATGTGAGGGCAAAGAGTTCCATACTGTGGGTGCTATGACAGAGAAAAAGATTTTCTTTCTGGTAGTGTCGTAAAATAGGTGTCACGGGGATGAGATAACCAGAAGATGCTGGTTACTAGATCGTAGTGTTCTTATAAAGGAACAGCAAGCATTTCAGGTGAAAATCTCCTGCCAGGACTTAAAGGCTCTATACAAGAGTGCAACTTTCCTGTAAGACTTTCCCTGTCTCAGGCTTTCTATTCCAGGGATAGTCATCGCCCACATGTTCCAGGGTACTGACCTGGTCAGCACTTCTGCACTGGAACTGTCCAACCTTCATACTCTTCATAGGAACAAAACCCCTGCTGGCAGTGGGTTTGTTACACTCGCCACCATCTAAAACTGAATATGGCTAAAACAGAGCTGCTCATCTTCCTGCCTAAACCCACCTCTATACTTCCCTCGTTCTCTGTCTATGTGGACAACACTCTCATCCTTCCTGTTTTATCTAATCATAATATCAGGGTCATCTTTTGATTCCTCTCTCTCCTTCACTACCCAAATACAACATATCGTTAAAACCTGCAGCTTCTTCCTCTATAATGTTACCAAAATCCGACCCTTCCTCTATGAGCACACTACTAAAACATTGCTTAGACTACTGCAACTTGCTACTCTCAGTCTTGGAAGATTTTAATGGTCACTCCCTTGTATTGAAGCTCAAGTTCAATTTATTTGATATACCGCAAATATAAAACCAGGGTTAAAATCTAAGTGGTTTACAATATCATATAAAAAGGAGGGGCGGGAATACAGGTCACTCACAAAAACAGACTCTGCAGTAGACAAATGCAAACACAGCAGTCATTTACAAGAACATAAGTATAAAAAGAAGGGACTGATTACATTAAATTCTGGGATATAGGAAAAGAAAGAAGTGTAAAACATGAGGTATGGCTTATCCCTTTTGAGTTTAAAACTGAAAAGAATCTCCAGCTTATGGAAGTAATTGTGTATTTTTAGCATCACAATGTGGGGCCTTACCCATTCATCTTGCACTCGGCTCAACCGATGCGCTCTTTTGATGCAGAAGAGGCCCATATTATCCAAGAAGGCAAACTTTGTTTTCAACCGATGCTCCAGCACTGATGACAACTGCCTCTCATGAATTGTTTCAGGCAGGCCTACAATCCTCAAATTATCACGATGGGACTGGTTTTCCAGCTCATCAAGCTTCTCCTCATGTGCTTTCCAACATGGTTACAGTGTGTGCCACATGATCCTGTGCCTTCTATGGCTAAGACACACTGCTCTAACACACTCGTTTGTGAGGTCATCTCCTCCAATAATACCTCCAAGTGTGTGATCTGCCCTGCCAGGTGATCCCAATGTGGTTTAAATGCCTTTTCCACTGCCAAAGTGAACTGCTGCAGCTGCTGGTCTGTAAATGCTTGTACAAGCTGGACTGCCAAGTCGGCCATTTTCTCCTCCCCACTCTGCTGCTTCTCTTTCTTTTTTTTGCAGTTTTAGATATCTCACTTTCAGTCTTAATAATAAATATGTCCAGTAACCTATTGGGGAGGGGGGGGGGGGCCTGCACAAAAAAATCACAAAGAGCCACCAATGATTGACAATAAAAGAAGCAAAAGAGCCCTAGTGAGTCAGACAAACACATCCTTCTCTCTTACTGCATCACATGATCTCTTCAAGGATCATATCTATAAAAGGCATAGGTTGTTTATAGAGCAAGGGAGGGAGTAAGTTGGATAGTTTATAGAATTAGATTCTGTACGAATGTAAGGAAGTTCTTCTTCACCCAGAGAGTGGTAGAAAACTGGAACGCTCTTCTGGAGACAGTCATAGGGGAAAACACCCTCCAGGGATTCAAGACAAAGTTAGACAAGTTCCTGCTGAACCGGAACGTACGCAGGTAGGGCTAGTCTCAGGGCACTGGTCTTTGACCAGAGGGCCACCACGTGAGCGGACTGCTGGGCACCATGGACCATTGGTCTGACCCAGCAGCGGCAATTCTTATGTTATTATGTAACCTCACAGTAAAACTAACCATTGACGGTTTGACCTGGAGGTAAGAATTCCTTGTGAACAAGCCCGTGAATGTTAAAAAAAAAAAAGATCAACATCAACTTGGCATGGCTGTGCACTTGACATGCAGTGTAATGACTGCTTTTTCAGCTTACACTGCAACGACTACTGTTTTGACTCTGGATCATAACCATAAACCCATAATTCGCCACCAGTTATGATACAGGAGATGAAGTTGGGAGTAATCTTGTTTGAGTTCCAAAATGACAAATGCGATGGGCCTTCTGTTCACCGGTTAGCAGTCTTGGCACAAATTTCACAGACATGCGTCTCATGTTCAATTCGTCCGACAAAATTCATTGAATTGTCCTGTATGACTGTCCTACTATCTCACAAACATCGTAGATAGTTTACCTAAGATCTGCAAGGATAGTCTCACAAACTTTTGCTATGGTTTCTGGTGTTGTGCTTGTTGATGTCATCAGGAACGGTCCTCATTGTGGACAGATGTTCATCTGTCCTTGAAACATTTGTATCAAAGAGAGGTTTTGCTTTGGCACATGGAATTATCTCCAAAGGCTGCCTGGAGCACATGATGGGTTTCTGCAGCAGTTTTTTAAAGTTTGAAACAAAATTTGATGCACATTCTTTGCTCAGTAAAATCCGTCATATCGAAATCCGCCGAGTCACTAAACACAACCTTACAAATTCGCACAGAACAAAATAACACGACCACTCAGCTGCATGCACATTGGCACACTGATTTACAAAGCATACTGCTAGACACCTCAGTGGTGAAAGAACATACTATATCCAGTTTACGTGCGCTGATCACATTCCCTGAACTTTTAGGTAGCACCTCGTATATCACATCACATTATTTATATAATCTTTTTATTAGTTTTCAAAATTCATTCCTCAGATAGTCCATTATTTCTCAGCAAATTTATAACACTTTACACTCCTTCTCAAACACTTAGATCTCGCAAACAAAATAATTTAATATTTCCTAAATTTAGAGAGATATTTTTAGATTCTATTTGTAATTCCATTTTCTCTATCCAGGGTCCAGAACTATGGAATCTGCTTCCTAATTATCTTAGACTTCAAATTTCTCTTAATATTTTTAAGAAAGCTCTTAAAATAGTTTTATTCACTGATGTTTTTTCATAGGTATTTGATAATTTAATTCTATATGTACTTCAGAATACACCAGTTGGAACATATAGGCCTGACCTTTAGACCTTATGGGCCAGATTTTCTATAGGATGCCCGGTCTCAGAAGCCGCTTAAGCAGCATTTGAGAATCACACATGGGCATCCTATAAAGAATCGCGTCTGTCCTGATAGACAGATGCCTAACCACCCCTTCTTTAACCGGCGTCCATGTCACAGGTGCCGCTTATAGAATTGTGTTGTCACTGAGCTGATCGCCACAAGGGAATCTTCCTGTGGCAATCAGTTTAGCGGCCATGGCAGCAGCAAGGAACCCATCCCCCTACAATGTTGGCTTGCAGGAGGGAAACCCACTACCTCCTGCTGGAAACCTCAAAGCCCCCCACCCCCAAATGTTCACAACAGGAGGAGTGCCCAATTCCTTCTGCTGTCACCCCCGAGACATTCCCTGGCAGGAGGGATACCCACTCCCTCCTGTTGCTGGTCCCATCATCCCCTGCCACCCCCAAGCACCTCTTGACTCCACCCCACACTCCCCTGACTCTACCCCTCACACTCCCCGACACCCCAAGATCTCCCTGACACTTCCCAAAAACATCCCAATACCCCAAGATCCCACTGCCACCACCCGAACTCTTCCCCCCTCTCACCTGAACACCCACCATACCTTAATCAGATGGCCAGCAAGAGAGATGCCAATTCCCTTCTGCTGACAGACCCGCCACTTCCAAATGGTGGGCCTTCCCCTTCCCAGCACATCCTGGGATGTACTGGGAGTGGCCTAAGACTCTGGTTGGCCAGATCCCTAAGGCCCCTCCCATCTGAGCCAATCATGGCCTTAGGCCCCCCCTGGTATCTCAGAATGCACCAGGAAGGGGAAGGCCTGCCATTTGGAAGTGGGCATCCTTCTTGCCGGCAATATGATTAAGATATGGGGGCATTTAAGGGTTCAAGGGGTGGCAGGGTGATCTTGGGGTGTTAGGGGTATTCAGGGAGTATCAGGGGGATCTTGGTATGTCAGGGAGTGTTGGGGTATAGTCAAGGAGTTTTGGGTAGAGTCGGGGAGTGTCGGGGTGGAGTCAGGGGGGCTTTGGGGGATGATGTGGTCAGCGGCTGGAGGGAGTAGGCATCCCTCCTGTCAGAGGATGTCTCGGGGATGGCAGCAGGAGGGAGTCAGTATCCCTCCTATTGGGGGATGTCTTGGGATGGTAGCAGCAGGAGGAATTGGGAACTCCTCCTTGGACAGACATTCAGGGTTGGGGACTCTAGGGGTTCCGACAGGAGGGAATGGGCATCCCTCCTGCTGGTCGACTTCAAGGGAGGTACAGGTTCCCTGCTGCGGCTGCGGCTCAGTGGCCACATCTGGTGTGAAAAGGCAGACGGAGTGGACTTCAAATGAGGAAAGACTGTGGGATAGAGGGAAAAGAAGTTGGAATCTACAAGAAGAAGAGAGAAGAAGCCCAGAACCTCCGCTTCGATTAGTAGGATGAGGTATATGGGAGAAGTGATAGCCATCATGGGAGAAGGCAGCAGTTGCAGTAGAGTCCTCAGGGTAAATCCATGTTTCTGTTAGAGCAAGTAGGTGGAGGGACTGGGAGATAAAGAGGTCATGAATGTAGGGCAGGTTGTTGGAGGCAGAATGAGCATTCCATAGGGCATATGAGAAAGGGAGATAGAATCAAGTTTTTATCAAGTTTATTTATTTATTTGATGAATCGCCTATTAAAATTGCTAGGCGATGTACAAAATCTAAGTAGAGAATAATACAGAGAAACTAACATTTTAACAATATAATACATAAAATACAGACATGAAGCGGGAGGGGAAAAATTAAAGGTTACAATCTTAAATTTGGAAGAAAAAGGAAAAAACAAAAGGTAAGGGGTTAATAATCCAAAGCACAGTTAAAAGAATCTCTAAAGCATGTAAAAGTTTTAGATATTAAAAGCGTCATTAAATAGATAAGTTTTGATAAATAGATAAGGATTGAAGGAGAGGAATAGGTATAAGTAGATGGAGGAATTGGCCCAGGAGGGAGGTTGGAGCTGGACATCACTGATGACACAGAAGAGAGAAGCCCTGGCGGGCAGGCCACAAGCAGCCTGTTCACCCCCTGTTCATCTGCCTGTTTGTCTCTGCAATTGCTGCTGTAGAAGGCCCAAGAACTGAGGTCTTATGCCGGGGGAGGGGGTTGGATCGGGAAATGTTGCACGGAAGGGATGGAATAGAAAGCTGCTGCAAACCATGCACTCAGAGATGAACACTCAAACACGTGTGAAATGTTATGCATTTTAAGAGGTTGTATAATGAATGGGAATAAAGCTTGTAAGCTCAAATGAAAGTGGGGATAGAAACATAGAAAGATGACGGTAGAAAAGGGCCACAGCCCATCAAGTCTGCCCACTCTATTGACCCACCCCATTGAGTCTGAGTGCTAGTGACCTAGTTCCTTAACTTGACCCTCGTAGGGATCCTACGTGGATGTCCCATTTATTCTTAAAATCGAGCACGCTGGTGGCCTTGATCACCTGCACCGGAAGTTTGTTCCAGTGATCTACCACCCTTTCCATGAAGAAATACTTCCTAGTGTCACCACTAAACTTCCCCCCTCTGAGTTTGAGCGGGTGCCCCCTTGTGACCGAGGGTCCCTTGGGAAAGAATATATCGTTTTCCACCTCGACACGATCAGTGATGTACTTAAATGTCTCAATCATGTCACCCCTTTCTCTGCGCTCCTCCGGGGTATAGAGCTGCAGTTTACCCAGTCTTTCTTCGTATGAGAGACCCTTGAGTCCTGCGACCATCCTAGTGGCCATCCGCTGGACCGATTCAGCTCGAAGCACATCTTTCCGGTAATGTGGTCTCCAGAATTGCACACAGTATTCCAGATGAGGTCTCACCATGGTTCTGTAGAGTGGCATTATGACTTCAGGTTTGCAGCTGACGAAGCTTCTATTGATACATCCCATCATTTGCCTTGCCTTAGACGAGGCCTTCTCTACTTGTTTGGCAGCCTTCATGTCCGCACTGATGATTACCCCCAAGTCCCGTTCCTCTGTGAGCTGAGCAGAGCTTAGTCTGACTAAGAAGTGAATATCAGATATCTACTCCCTAGAAGTTCAAAAGGGAGAAGAAATGGTGGGAATAACAGAGCCAGCCTGCCGAAATAGAGTCTATAATCTATGAGTTTGCACTGTACATTGTAATCATTTGGGAGGTAGGTCCCTAGATGGGAAACTGGCTGATATAGAGCTCTTTTTAGAGCTGGTATGCTATGTACCAGCAGAGGTGTACCGCTAGAGGTACTCTTAAAGAAATGGATCATCAGCCCTTGGGAGCAGAGAACTCAAGGCAAAAGACCAGCAGCTCATGGGAGCTGGGATAAAGGCAAAAGCCTGCAGAGGCAGGGCAGAATTAACCAATAGGCCAAGTAGGCACATGTCTAGGGCCCAAAATGGTCAGGGGGGCCCGATGAAGGAGGGCATCAACATTGTTTTTTCCAAACGGCAATGCACCCCTCCTGATCGGCAATGCGGGCCCCACCCCAATCGGCAACATGCTCTGCCCCCCATCGACGGAGAGTAAGACAAGCAAGCAACGCGGATAAGGCAACGGGAACTGTAATTGTGCAAGCGGTGCTGCTTGCCCAAAGCTTCCCTCTGACGCAGCTTCCTGTTTCCGCCTGGGCGCATGGTGGGGTGGGGCGGGGCAGAGGGCCCAGTATACTTGGGTGCCTAGGGGCCTTTGATGAATTAATCCTGCTCTGTCCTGCCCTATTGGTGCCTGAGGGCTGAGAAGAGCAGAAGCTGCCCTCTAGAGGGAGCCCTGCTACTGGTTGTACTGAGCCCTGTTGAGGGCTATTAAACAGGACCCTAGCAGAGAGCTACTCTCTCGAAGGAGGGGAAAGCTACCGGAGTGTGGTTTAGCACTAGTAGCCCAATGTAAGTGCCAAGCAATTGGGGTACGATCAGCACCAGCGGTCTAAGGGAGAAAGTTCCCTGGAGACTAGTGGCAGAGGTGAAGCATTCTTGGGAAGGCAGGGGCCCTCAGAGCTAAGGGATCATCACTAGGAGGTGGCCATAGGGGCAAGCCACCATTCGGGAAGGACAGCATCTACCTACCCTTAAGAGCTTCCACAGATTGGGTAAGAACTTGGGGACTGGGCAAGGGTAGATTGAAATTGTAAAAAGCTATTCCTGATCATTTGTTTCTATAGTCCAAATAAAATAGTTTAGTTTATTAGCCAACCTTGTTCATAGAAGTTTAATGGATTTTTCCTGGAGAGAGAAGAGGGTAAACGGACCCACTAACACTTCTTTTCCAGGTGGAGGCACTGAGCACTAACCAAGTGAGGGACTGACAAAAACTGCCTTCAGGTGATTCGTCAGGTCAGGCCCCAGATCCAGAGCCACACTGAAGGGGGCATTATACATTCATGACTATCTTGGATGATGTGTTTGAGCCTTAGACCGGAGATTCTTACCCCATTTCTTAGGAGACATTCAGGATACTTATAGTGAATATATAACAGATAGATTTGGATACAATGGAAGTAGTATATGTAAATTTATCTCTTGCATATTCAGGTGGATATCCTGAAAACCTGAGTGACTGGGTGTGTCATATGTTCTAGGTTCAGACCTCTGTTTTAGATCATGACAGTGAGAAAAACTCTTCTCTATAATAAAATCAGACCTTTTCAAAACAAAACAAAGAGAACTGAATGAACAGATTACAATGTGCCAGCACTGGATAAGACATGTGCCAAAATCTACAAGCTTCTGGCACATGAGCACTGTTTCTTCCAGCTGAGGAGCAATAATTTGATACCACTGAAGCAGTAGGACCTCAGCTCTTGACAATTGCAGCCTTGTTCTACAATTCTAAGCCATTCAAACATATTACAAACATTACAGTCAGCAACATCCACAGTGGATTTTTTTCCCACCTTAGCAGTTCTCTTTCCCCTCTGATGTGGGCTTGAAAATATACTCTGTGGTATCACTATTAAGTTTTTCATTTATTTTTCCATGCTTACCTACACAGAATAAAACACTCCCTTTTAGACAGTGATCCAAATTATTCAAGAATACTTTTGAATGCTGCCAAATAATTTAGAGCAAAACCTTCCTAACACCTTTTCAAAATAGACTTGACAACTTAGAGGAGAAAGGCATCTCTTTTTTAAGCATTCGGTAAATGCTAAAGTCTACCAGGAATGTTTCATTTCATATTCACAGGGCTTTTCCTTCTCTGTTCACAAAGGAATTCATGTTTTGTTCAATTAACAATACATATAGTATTTTTAGGAGCTTTGGGGCTTATTAAAAAAAAAAGGTCAAAGATGACATAAAATGTCCAAAGCAAATAATCTAAATACTACCAAAAAAGCCTTGGACAATGCTAGTCACTGAAATCAAGACATCTGCAAAGTGGGCATTCCAATGGCGTTACATAGGCTTGACATGGATGGTGTCAGGGGATGAGCATTTTCAACGGTGATTGAACGTAAACTAAAATTAAGACCTGAAGATACTTGTGATTATGGTTGGTGGACCGGCATAGGACTTTCCAAAACACCACCAGAACTTAAATCAGTTATAAAGGTAGTGATAAGGGAGGGGGAGGTGAGAGAGCGAGAGTCCTGTACAGGTGTACAGGTGAAGATTTTAAGCCCTCTATGAAACTAGAGATGAAGACAAAACCCCCTGAAAATCCCCCCAAATAATAGGCCACTAAACAATACTAAAGGCCTAAGATGGCTGAGAATGCTCTGACTAAAGTTGTCAGACTTTGCACAATCTATGCTTGCTGAAATCAGCAAGCCAAGCGAAACTTATGCTAAAATAAGCATGTCAAGTGAAACTTATTCTTTTACATGACAACTGGTACCACATCTGCTGTAGTGCCATAAGAACAGGGAAGTGAACATAAGGATGAGGACATGTCCTGACCAAGAATATAAAAATGCATTATTTGTAAGATATATCCTGGAATGGGTGGAGCCTTACTAGACCCCCTTGCTCAAGATTGATGACCTGATATTGAAATGACATTTGATGGGAATAGGTAGTGATTTTAGTAAACAGAACACACGTACGGTATGACACGGATAATGTTAACCAATTAATAAACAGATAAATGTAATGACGATTGTAAGTGACCAATAAAAACTAACAATGTGATATGTAGCAACGTGGCCTCAGGTTATCAAGAATTGTATAAGAGACAGCCTTTGTGATTATGTAGAGAGGACAGACATCCAGGTATAGTCAAGAGCTTGAGGCATACTATCTGTCAGCTCCATATGCTGTAAAAATTTGCTCTTGTAGTCTGTTATTGATTGTTAATAAAATATATATTAATTATAACAGCATATTGGGTTTCCATGAAGTCAGGTATTGAAGGCTGTAAACATGCAGCTCTGCAAGGTGTGAAGGATGAAGCCTGTGGAGCCTGCTTAATACGAGCTGGAGGGCAAAAACTCCATGATTGCTTGATGTGGGGGCAAAAGGATATACAACAGAAACTCAGGAAGACTTGTGACATGCTATGCCTGGAAGTGTGGTAAATGTAGTCACTTTTGTAGGCTATAAAATGAAAATACTGATGATTTGTAATGAAAGCATTAATATAATCATTTCCCTGGAAAAGAGGAGGCTTAGAGGGGACATGATAGAGACTTACAAGATCATGAAGGGCATAGAGAAAGTAGAGAGGGACAGATTCTTAAAACTTTCGAAAACTACAAGAACGAGAGGGCATTTGGAAAAATTGAGAGGGGACAGATTCAGAACCAATGCTAGGAAGTTCTTCTTCACCCAAAGGGTGGTGAACACCTGGAATGCGCTTCCAGAGGGTGTGATAGGACAGAGTATGGTATTGGGGTTTAAGAAGGGATTAGACGATTTCCTGAAGAAAAAGGGGATAAAAGGGGTATAGATAGAGGATTACTATACAGGTCCTGGACCTGATGGGCTGCCACATGAGCGGACTGCTGGGCACGATGGACCTCTGGTCTGACTCAGCAGAGGCACTACTTATGTTCTTATGATTTAATCAGAGATATTAAGACCTCTATAAACGGGACATGACTACTCAATAGATTGGTGAATTTCATGAGATGGTGAATATGTAGAGATTGTAAATGATTTAATCTGTGACACTCATTATAAATCATTCTTCAAAAGAAATGCTTTTTAAAACATGTTTTTATTCTCGGGGGTTGAGGGAAATAGAGAATGTAATTGCTTGATTTTTTTTATAAAAGTCTAAACATGTAGAGGGGCATAATAAAAAAAACGTCTAAGTCCCCTTTTGGCCTAAGGCCTTAAACGTTGAAAGTAGAAGCAGGGAAAATGTCCATTATCAAAAAAACGTCCAAAAGGAGGTTTTTTTTAATAATAGCCTGCCTCTACGTTCAGCTGTTTAAACACCCAGACCACCACTACGTCTAAACTTATACCCGATAATCAACCAAAAAAAGCCTAAGCCCCAAACATCCAAAACAAGAGCTTTTAGGCGAAGGAGGAGCCAGTCCTTCGCCTAAAAGCTGGATTCTGTAACTGATGTCTGTCAAAAACAACACCGGTTACAGAATCCACTCCCCCCCCCATGACATCGGTGCAAGAGGGAGTCCAAGCTCTCTCGCCCCGCAGCACCCCCGAACCCCCAATGAAGATCGGGGCAAGAGGGAGCCCAAGCCCTCTTGCACCGTGATCCCCAAACCCCCCCCCCCCACCGAGTCCGATGGGGCCAGGAGGGAGCTCAAGCCCTCCTGGCCACATGGCCCCCACCCCATACAAGATCAGGCAGGAGGGAGCCCAACCCCTCCTGCCCAGGTGGACCCCCTACTCCCCACTCCCACTAAAATACAGGCAGAAGGGATCCCAGGCCCTCCTGCCCTTGAATTGCCGGGTTGGGCCTATGTGCCTAAGGCCCCGCCCAAAGGAGGAGCCTAAGGCTCCCGGGCCTATTCTGGTTGGCCCAGGTGCCTCAGGCCCCACATGTGGGCGGGGTTTTAGCTGCCTGGGCCAATCCGGCCCCATTCCGGAGCTGGCTGGCCTGCTAGACAGGTAGGATTAGCATCCATCCATCCGGCCAACGTTGACAAGGTATGGAGGGTGGGTTTGGGGTAGGGGGATAGGGGGGGGGTCGGCGGGGGGGTCACAGGTCGGCGGGGGGGCCGATCGGGAGTTCGGGGGGATGCGGTCTTGGGGGGGTGATTCAAGGGCAGGAAGGCCAGGGATCCCTCCTGCCCGTATTTTAGTGGGGGTGGGGGGTAGGGGGGTCCACCTGGGCAGGAGGAGTTGGGCTCCCTCCTGTCCGATCTTGTAGGGGGTGGGGGTCATGGGGCCATGAGGGCTTGGGCTCCCTCCTGGCTCCATTGGACTCGGGGGGGATTAGAAATCGCGGGGCAGGAGGGCTTGGGCTCCCTCATGCCCGAACGTAATCGGGAGGGCCGCGGGGCAGGAAGGCTTGGGATCCCTCCTGCCCCGAACGTAATTGGAGGTTCCTGGGAGCCACGGGGCAGGAGGGTTGGGCTCCCTCTTGCCCCGATAGTGTGTGTGTGGCAGGGGTGATGTATTGTGGCAGGAGAGATTGGCCATCTCCCCTGCCGCGATGTGATCACTCCTCTACCTGAACTGCCACAACCTGCGGCAGTTCTGGTAGAGGGGTGATCGCATCGCGGTATGGGAGATGAGGCATCTCTCCTGCGGCAATGGTTGCGGTGGGGGGGTGGGGGGTAGGTTGCCAGGCCGATGAACTGATCGCGCCAGCCACAATCAGCTCAGTGGCCTCTTTTCGGCACTTATACCTGTTTTGACTTGGTCTAAGTCAAAATGTATAAGTGCCAACTAGGCAACCTGCCTAAAGTTTTGGTCATACCTAGGTCTAGGTCGGCCCACCTCCTGCCCACCGCCCGCCCTTTCCCCTCTTCTAAAAACACCTCTTTTCTCTCTGTGCGTTTAGAAGCAGGGGAAAGGCCTAAGCTGGTTTTAGATACGTCTAAAACCAGCTTTGATTATGGGTACTTGGACGATCAGGCTTTTTGATCATCCAAGTAGCCATTTAGGCCACTTTTTAGACGTTTTTTCTTTTGATTATGAGCCCCATAATGTTCAAATAAAACATTTATTGATGTCAAATAAAGATTTTTGAAATTACAAATATGTGGTTTGTTTTAGGAATTGCTAGCCACGTGAATTAACAACCCAAACTAAAACAATAGAAGGTGTGACAGGCTATAAGGAATTAGGCTCTAGGCACATAGGAGTCATTTTGATATCTAAAATGACTAAACATGACAAACGATATGTAGCAGGGACCATAGACATACAATAAAGCCTTTGTGAATGGACAACTTGTATAGAAAATACGCGGTGACAAGACCAACGAGCGTCATGGTTTTTGTGGATGTTATACCGGACCCTGGATACATCAACCGCTAACATGATGATTAGAAAAGGGGATATCATTTTTTCTGTCTCTGAATCTAACATTGCGTTTATAAACAGGAGCAGGAATCTGATTCTAGAAATAAATTTATCTCTTACCAGAAAAAGACAACAGCGATTGTTAAAAAAAGTAAGTAACAGTTGATTTATCTGGTACGTATGTTGTTTTTTTTCAAAAAAAAACAGCATTTACAAAAAAATTATTTTTACGTTATGATTAGACCAAGAAACGGCTGGAGAACCGACACCTTCTACATCAACAAGTTTTAACCAACAACTGGTTCCTTACCAGAAGCCAAAACATAAATGAAATAGTAGGTATCCTGGTTTTGTAAGGAGACTAGGGATAAAAGAAAAAAAAAATCTATATTTTTATAATGGTTGATCAAGAAAATGTTAAGCACAGTCAGAATCCCCAGAAAAAATGTGTATTAACTGTTATGCTATGTTATAAATTGTAGATCGGGAAAAATTTTAAAAAGCAAAGCAAAGAAAACTAAAGGCAAAAGGGAGCCGGCATGGCTCACTAAAGAGGTGAAGGAAGCCATAAAAGAAAAGAAGGTCTTCTTTAAAACGTGGAAACACATGAAAACAACTGATGCTAGGAACAAACACAAAGAGGATCAGAAGAAATGTCACAGGGTGGTGAGGGATGCCAAAAAGGACTATGAGGAGAAAATAACGCATGAGGCCAAAAACCTCAAGCCCTTCTTTAGGTATGTAAAAGGGAGGAAACCCGCAAAAGAGGCGGTGGGACCACTGGATGACCAGGCAAGGAAAGGGTACATCAAGGAAGACAAACAAATTGCAGACAGATTAAATTCCTTCTTTGTGTCTGTCTTTACAAAGGAGGACACCGCAACAATTCCAGAAACAGTGAAAGTGTTCAAAGGAGTAACAGAGGACAGCCTCACCACAGTAAAAGTGGACTTGGACCAGATTTACCACCAGATCGACAAACTCAAAAGTGACAAATCTCCTGGACCAGACAGAATTCATCTGAGAGTCTTGAAAGAGCTGAAAGTGGAAATCAGAGAACTACTGCAAAAACTTGCCAACCTGTCAATCAAAACAGGACAGATATCGGACGACTGGAAGATAGCGAATGTCACGCCGATATTTAAAAAAGAATCGAGAGGAGTGTCAGGCAACTATAGATCTGTGAGTCTCACGTCAGTCCCTGGGAAGATGGTTGAGGCGCTGATCAAGGATAGCATAATCCGGCACTTAGACGCACACGACCTGATGAGAGCCAGCCAACATGGATTCAGGAAAGGGAAGTCGTGTTTGATGAACCTACTTCAATTTTTTGAGACAGTGAACAGACAAATTGATAATGGAGAACTGGTGGATATTATATACTTGGAAACTGCAAGGCCATGGAATAGAAGGAGATATACTAAGATGGATAGACAAATGGCTGGAGAACAGAAGGCAGAGAGTGGGCATAATGGGAAGTTCTCAGACTGGGAGAAGGTGACTAGCGGTGTACCCCAGGGCTCGGTACTTGGGTCCATCTTATTTAATATTTTCATCAATGACCTAGAGGATGGAACATCCAGTGAGATCATCAAGTTTGCAGATGACACAAAGCTATGCCGGGCAATCAAATCACAGAAGGACAGTGAGGAACTCCAGAGCAACTTGAGTCGATTGGAGAAATGGGCAGATAAATGGCAGATGAAGTTTAATGTGGAAAAATGCAAAGTGATGCACTTAGGCAGAAAGAATAAGGAACACAAGTATACTATGTCAGGTGCAATTCTGGGAAAAACCAAGCAGGAAAAGGACTTGGGTGTACTAATTGATAGGACCCTGAAGCCATCAGCGCAATGCACGGCAGTGGCGAAGAAAGCAAATAGAATGTTAGGCATGATAAAGAAGGGAATCACGAGTAGATCGGAGAAAGTAATAATGCCGCTTTATAGAGCAATGGTCAGACCACACTTGGAATACTGAGTCCAGCATTGGTCTCCATACCTAAAGAAGGATATAAAATGCTGGAGAGGGTGCAGAGACGAGCAACAAAGCTCATGAAAGGTATGGAAAACCTGGATTACAAGGAACGACTTAAGAGACTGGGGTTGTTCTCCCTTGAGAAGAGGAGACTGCGAGGGGATCTGATCAAGACTTCCAAAATACTGAAAGGAATCGACAAAATAGAGCAGGAAAATAGTTATTTACAATGTCCAATGTGACACGTACTAGAGGGCATGGACTGAAGCTGAGGGGGAACAAGTTCAGGACAAATAACAGGAAGTTCTGTTTCACGCAACGAGTGGTGGCCACCTGGAATGCTCTCCCAGAAGAGGTAATTGCGGAATCCACCGTTCTCGGATTTAAGGGTAAGCTAGATGTACATCTCCTTATGAGTGGCATAGAGTGATATGGGTAAGGGTAAACTAGATTCACATCTCCTTATGAGAAACGTAGAGTGATATGGGGACTAAAACTATGCCAGGTACACCTGGTGGGGCCTCCGCGTGTGCGGATCGCCGGACTTGATGGACCTAAGGTCTGATTCGGAGATGGCAATTCTTATGTTCTTATGCAAGCAGATACCATGAACCCGACAGAAAAGTCTAACAGGAAAAGGTCACATAGTGAAAACTTCTTAGACGGCGAACCAGAGCCCAAAGGTGCTTACTGGAAACCGAAATAGTAAGCATTCTAGTTTTGTAAGAAGACTAGTGTAAAAAGAAAATGTCATTACTTTTATAATGGTTGATCAAGAAAATATTAGGCAGTCAGATCCCCAAAGGGGGGGAAAAAAAGTATTAATGGCGATGCCGTTTTGTACATTGTAGATCAAGAAAATGTATGAAAGTCGCAAGCAGATACCGCGAAGCCGACAGAAAAGTCTAACAGGAAAAAAAACACACAATGAAAGCGTCTCAGAGCCGGACTGCACAGAAGATGGAGAATGTTATGAAGTTGATAATTATTCTGATAGCAGTAAGGTATCAGAGGACGGGTCAAATAATAGTGCACTCAGTTCTTCTGAAGATTCAGAACCAATCAGCTATGTTCAGTTTGTGAAAAGATGGGATCGTAAACTGAACAAGTTTCATGGTGTACTTTATTCAGAAGATTTTCGTTTCATTAATTTAGACAAGATAACTTCATTACGTGAGGCTCAAAATGACATACGCCAGGGCATTCAACATATCCTGGATGATGTTAGTAACGGAGTTTCGTCTGGTGACCACATACAAGTGCATCTACATTCATCGTTTTTTCACAATTCCTTGTTTTCTGGTAAATTAAATCCTGAATCACTAGATGCTGATGATTTCTTAGACCAGCTTGCTAAACTCCTTCAAAGTCACAGAGAAATGCAGGTCTGTGATTTATTCTGTGTTGTTATACTTGTAATAAGAAACAAGGGTGGTGGGGCCCGTAGGGTGTTAAAATCTATACTGTTTAGCCAGATTTTGCAGAAAAAAGGATGTACTTAATAGATTTGAATAACACAGACAATAACCTGTGTTTTGCTGGTAGTTTTACAGCACTTATGTCGCCGGTAAAACTCACTGATGCTGAGCTCCTTAGGCTCCTTGCGTTTGTGTACATACACTTGAGTTTGCGCCCTGTTACTTTCTTGCATTTCTTTCCCTCATGTGTCCCTTTCGATCTGTCAGGATTTCTGTCATGCCTATGATCAAGTGAGTCTTCCCTGCTATCTTCCTGCACAGTAACCTCTGGGTATACCGGTTCCCGAACCATCAACTCTTGGTCGACTGTCGGCTTTCCCCTTCTTCCTAGTTTAAAAACTTCTCAATTTCTCTATTGATGTTGCTTGAAAGTAGCCTCATTCCATCTCCGCTGAGGTGGAATCCATCTTTCCTGAATAGCTTGCTCTTCCCCCAGAATGTCGTCCAGTTGCGCACGAAGTGGAATCCTTCTTCCTCACACCAGTGCCTCATCCATACATTGACTGCTTGCAGTTCCGTCTGCCTCTTCTCGTTGGCCCTGGGTACCAGCAGGATTTCCGAAAACGCTACCCTCGGCGTTCTGGTCTTCAGCATCCCTCCTAGCATCCGGAACTGGCCCTTCAGTCCTTCCCTGCTCTAGTTCCTGTTGCTCACATTGTTTGTCCCCTTATGGATCACCACCGCTGTATCTTCCTCTTCCACTCTGTCGATGATCCTGTCAATGCATTTCACTATATATTCTACCTTGGCTCCCAGTAGGTAGGCCACCAGCCGATCCTTTCTTCCTCCCGCTATGTTATTTAAGATGTAAATTTAGATCTTCAAGCATTATTAGATTGGGGATTATAGTTATGTAAAGTGAGATTAAGTTAAACAGTTACTCCTTTACTACATTTCAGCTGGTGGTAGTATACCTAATTCTTTTCCACCCTCCAGATTTTACATGCTGCAGATCATATATTCCAATCCCTGACCATTTTTGCCTTCTATTAATCTTAAGGGAAAAAAGGATCTGTATAGCAAAAGTGGCTTCCCTCCTCATTTGGATCATCCAAATGATCACCTGTTTTAAAAAACATCACCATTATTCTTTCCCAAAAAATTGTTTGAATGGCTTAGTCACATGCTTAATAATGGAGAATTCCCAACAGACAAAGGGCATATAATTATCACTCCAATAATCAAAAACAAAAAAAAACCTGTTACTTTAGTATAAAACTATGGACCTGTTGCTTCTATTCCATTCTTTGTTAAGTTACTAGAAGGTCTGATGTACTTAAAATTAATGGACTACCTGGATCAATTTTCTCTTCTACATGATTTCCAATCTGGTTTCTGCCTTATGCACAGTAAAGAGACACTTTTATCATCCTTACTGAACTAGCTACTTTCTTTACTTGCAAAATGTTCTAGTGCTCTCTTAATATAGTTTGACTTAAGCAGTGCTTTTGATTTGGTTGATCTTAATTATTTATCCACAAATCTAAGTGGGGACAAAAATCACATACAAAATTACACTAAATAATACAAACATGTGCAAAAACAGCAAAACAAAAACAGCATAAAAAAGAACTAGCCTAACTCAAACTGTCACATGGCTCACACCAAAGAAGTGCTCAAAGAGCACGGTTTTCACCCCTTTTCTAAAATGCCAGAACATGTTAGATTGGTGCAAAGGCAGAGGTAAGGCTTTCCACAGCACCGGGCCCTGGACAGAGAGCATAGACTTATGGGTTCCCCGTAAGCCTAACAACTGCTAATAAAGGAACTTCTAAGCTCGAATTAGCTGAAGACCGTAACTCACGCGATGGACAGTGCCACTGCAGAAGAGAGTGGACACTTGATGGACAGTTATGCTGAAGCGGCCGCTAAGAAGGCAAACAGAATGCTAGGCATAATCAAGAAGGGTATTACAACCAGAACGAAAGAAGTTATCCTGCCATTGTATCAGGCGATGGTGCGTCCGCATCTGGAGTACTGTGTCCAATATTAGTCGCCATACCTTAAGAAGGACATGGTGTTATTCGAGAGGGTTCAGAGGAGAGCGACGTGTCTGATAAAGGGGATGGAAAACCTTTCATACGCTGAGAGATTGGAGAAACTGGGTCTCTTGTCCCTGGAGAAGAGGAGACTTAGAGGGGATATGATAGAGACTTACAAGATCATGAAGGGCATAGAGAGAGTAGAGAGGGACAGATTCTTCAAACTTTCAAATAATAAAAGAACAAGAGGGCATTCAGAAAAGTTGAAAGGGGACAGATTCAAAACAAATGCTAGGAAGTTCTTCTTTACCCAACATGTGGTGGACACCTGGAATGCACTTCCAGAGAGCGTAATAGGGCAGAGTACGGTACTGGGATTCAAGAAAGGATTGGACAATTTCCTGCTGGAAAAGGGGATAGAGGGGTATAGATAGAGGATTATTGCACAGGTCCTGGACCTGTTGGGCCGCCGCGTGAGCTGACTGCTGGGCACGATGGACCTCAGGTCTGACCCAGCAGAGGCATTGCTTATGTTCTTAAGCACCTTAAACATCACACAGATAACTTTAAATTCAACCCGCATGCCAATTGGCAGCCAATAAAGCTCTCGTAGTATCAGTGTAATGTGATTGAATTTCGAGGCATGAACAATAAGGCATGCAGCAGCATTTTGTGCCAGCTGCAGAGCCTGCAAGACACATTTTGGCAAACCTAAATAAATGGAGTTACAATAGTCAAGCAAAGGGGTTATCATCAACATGATGACTGTTCAAAAATTATCATCTGAAAGATAGTTGCGCAATCTCCACAGCTTGAAAAACACACCAGATATCACTGCTTGATTTGTGCCTTAAAGGACAAAACCGACTCAAACTCAACTCCCAGATACCTACACTGCCTTCACACTGGAATGACCTCACCTGCAAGTGAAATCTCAGATGAACAAGATACCAGTTTCTTTCCATGGCCAATGTATAACACTTCGGTCTTAGTGACGTTTAACTTTAGTTGATTTTGAGACATCCTCTTTTGAATAACACAGAAACATTCATTCAGGTATGACAAAGCTTCATCTTGTGATTTTCCACAGGAATAAGAAATTGAATGTCATCAGCGTAAAGATTAAATCTAACACCCAATGTGCATAAAACCTTACACAGTGAGAGCAGGTAGATATTGAACAAGACCGCTGACGGGGCAGATCCCTGTGGAACCCCACAAGACAATTCAAAATGATCAGTTTCCCCAAAATAAACCAAACCAATCCAATCCAACACCGTGCCCAAAATACCCAAGGCCCATAATCTTGCTAACAGAATTTGATGAATAATGGTTTCAAAAGCCGCAGATATGTCAAGGAACACCATACAGTATGATAGCCCATGATCTAACCCACTCCATATGGTATCAAGCACCGAGAGGACAAGGAGCTCAGTGGAATGTTTTAGTCTAAATCCAAACTGATAATCGTCTAAAATGGCACTCTTATCAATGAAGCTGTCTGCGCAATGTGCAGCGGCAGCAAAAAGGCTGAACAGAATGCTGGGAATGATTAAGAAGGGGATCATGAATAGATCGGAGAAGGTTATCATGCCGCTGTACTGGGCCATGGTACGCCCTCACCTGGAATACTGTGTCCAGCACTGGTCTCTGTACATGAAGAAGGACACAGTACTACTTGAAAGGGTCCAGAGAAGAGCGAATAAAATGGTTAAGGGGCTGAAAGAATTGCTGTACACTGAGAAATTAGAGAAATTGGGCCTCTTCTCCCTTGAAAAGAGGAGACTGAGAGGGGACATGATTGAAAAATCCAAGATAATGAAGGGAATAGACTTAGTAGATAAAGACAGGTTGTTCATCCTCTCCAAGGTAAAGAGAACGAGAGTGCACTCTTTAAAGTTAAAAAGGGATAGATTTTGTACAAAAGTAAGGAAGTTCTTCTTCACCTAGAGAGTGGTAAAAAACTGGAATGCTCTTCCGGAGGCTGTTATAGGGGGAAACACCCTCCAGGGATTCAAGTCAAAGTTAGACAAGTTCCTGCTGAACCGAAACGTATGCAGGTAAGGCTAGACTCAGTTAGGGCACTGGTCTTTGACCTAAGGGCCGCTGCGTGAGCAGACTGCTGGGCACAATGGACCACTGGTCTGACCCAGCAGCGGCAATTCTTATGTTCTTATGCAGCTGATCACTCTATATTGTTGGATTGTATAAGTATTTCTGGCAAGGTAATGAAATTGTTTCAGGATTTTCTGAAATCTCAGACTTACCAAGTTTATTATGAAAACACTTATTCAGGAACCTGAGATAACTCCTGTGGTGTTCCGCAGGGATCCCTTCTTTTGCTCTTGTTGTTTAACACATATTTGACCTCTCTGGGGACAAGACTGGCAAACTTAGGAATTCAGCTATATAGTTATGCTGATGATATAACCATCATAATCCCTTTAGCCTCTCAATCATCTGCAGTCAGTTTATATCTTCAGTGATTTTGTTGGTTGATAACTGGATGAGTGATTTCAAATTGAAGTTAAATCCAGACAAGACTAAATTCTTTTTGGTCTCCACATAATTGTGAAGAAAATACTATGAAATTTAAATGGAATTGCATATCTCATTGTATCTACCATCAAAATATTAGGCATTCATTTGAACAGGAAATTATCTATGATTAATCAAGTTGATGCATTGGTAAAAAAATATTTTTCCATACTTTGGAAACTCAGAGTGATTAGATCATTCTTCGATAAGTCCTTTAGATTATTAGTTCAGTCCTTTGTTTTAAGTGCTCTGGAATATTGCAATATTATTTGTCTGGCTGGTAACCATAAAAAATCTGGTTCGACTTTGACTAATACAGAACACAGCAATCTGTTTGATTTTTAAATCAAAAAAAAATCAGACCATATAACGCTCCACTGGCTCCCTATGGAAGCAAGAGTGCAGTTTAAGTTTGGTTGTCTGTGCTATAAAGTGATATATGGTATGGCTCCTACCTATTTAGTAGATCAATTTATATTCTCTCATCGCAGACGTTCCACTCGAATAGGTACACTTTTTGATTTTTCCATTGCACAAAGGCTGCCGTTATAAAAGAAATCACAACCAATTACTGTCATTTCAAGCAGCTATTTGGAATGCAGACTTTCATCAGTTATTTTTTATTTCTATGTCATATCAAAATTTTAAGAAATTGTTAAATAATTATTTATTTATGAAATATTTGAAAGACTGAATTTGTATTTCATTCTGTGTTTGTAGCAGTTTTCCATTTTGTTAAACCACATAGATCTGAATGGTAAAAAGGCCACGCAGCTAATCTGAGTGGCCACTAACAGTGGGCGACATCAAAGCCTGCAATTTGATTAGCAAAAGGGTTTGAATGGGGGGGAAGGGGAAAAAGAGTAAAGGGATAGTAACAAGGGAAAGATTTGATTGGAGGGTGGTAGGAGTTTGGGATTGGGGAAGAAAGGAAAAGGAGAACTTTCGAGAGGGAAGGAAAGAAAGAAATTGGTGGGCTAAAAAAGTAAAGAATCATGGGTTAGCAGAGCAGGGGAGGAGAGTATAGGGATTTGAGTTTGCTTAATTCAAGTTAATTTCTTATAACTACTCTAGCAGGTTTGTAGACAGGGTTTAGTTGGGGGGGGGTTTTCATTCGGTTACGGACCTTACTTATGGTAGCAGCAGTCTGCAGCGGCTGTCTTCGTGAGGCTGTTGAATTCACTCTCTGTGGAGGTGGGGCCCAGTAGGGTAAGTAGTCCGGGCAAAATTGCTGCGGTGTGTTGGGTTTTGTATGGGCCCATTTCACTTTCCAGCAGCTAGAATCTGTCCTACTGCGGGCGGCTTGAGAAAATTGTCGGGGCCAATAGCCACTGTGGATATGGTGTCTGGCGATTGAACTGTTAGGACGGAGCATCGGTTTACTGGGCTGCGTCGCCAGCACTAATTAATTTCGGGACGGTGGGAGTTTGAAAGATAAGTGGTGATACGTTGTGCTGCTTTGTCGGCAGCTTGGTGTTTGATAGGGTGCGAAGTATGGCAGGTTTGGGCTCGGGAGAGCAAGGAAGTATTACTGTGGAGAATTTAGGAAGGTGGAGTGTGTGTTAAAAAAACAAAACAAAACACAAAAGACGGGCTTAACTGGGGGGGCTGGTGGTTTGTGAGCGGGTTTGGGTGAGTTTTTTGAGTGGGTGGTCAGTAGCAGCGGGCCTTCTGCAGTTCCTGGTGTTTCCAGTGGGAAAGGGGGCAAGTGTCTTGTTAGCAGGTTTAGTTAGGGTGTTTGCAGCTGCAGGGTGGGAGTGTGTGATTGGGATTTTGTGAGTTTGGTGGGGACTTGAGAGGTAGTGTAGTTGGTAAGGCAGTGTGGGTGCGGGGTAGTTTTCAGTGAGGTGGTGTTTGGAAGTTGGGGGGCTCTTTGGATTATTAGTTCTGTGGCTGGGGGGAGGTATGGGTGGGGCGCGTAGCACTGGTGCTAGGGGTCAGCAGGGAGCAAATGGGAGAAAAAGTGTAAGACAGGGATTGGTCAAAGGGTTACATTAAAGGGCAATAAGCAGCAGCCTCATAGGCAGCAACAGTCTAATAGGCAGCAGCAGACTAATAGGCCACAGCAGTCTAAAGGGTGCAAGGTTGGTGGTCAAAGTGCTGGACCAGACAGGCAAGTGGCCCGGAAGGATATCCTGGCAGCAGTGGCTCCCGGTGTTCTGGTGGCTGAAACCCAGGTGTGTGAGGTGGCTACAGTTCAAGGACCCTCCAATGTCAGTTTGGGAAATGCAGGAGTTGAAGTGACCGGTACTGGTGTTGCAGCGATACCACGGACATCTGGTGAGTTGGTGCATTACTTGCTTACTGATCTAGGGGAGATGCGGCAGGGTGAGGTGGGGGAATCTTCGAGGGAGGGACAGTCCTTGGGGTTACAGCATTCCAGGAAAAAGGCGCTGCATAAAAGTTTACGGGATAAAAAAATTTTAAAACGATTAAGACATGTAGTCAAATGCATGGATTATGAAAAGCATCAGCGGCGTTTGGTTGGGATGGATCCGTTGTCGGTATGGGAGTCTTCAGACTTCCAATCTTCTTCCTCTTCTTCATTGAAAGAGGAAGCGTTGATTAGTCCTGTGTAGATGAGTGTTGGTGGGTGCCGTTCAAGTGAGGGTGGTGCGCCAGGATTATCCCGGAAGGGTCATACATTGTGTGCGATTGCCCCTTTGGATTGTCATTTTTCTCCAAAGTGGAAGCAAAAGATTTTATGGGGCAAGTTTATTGATTTCTTTACCCTTTTAGCACGAGAGAATATGGGGATGCAGAATAAAGATGGTAGTAAAGAAGACACAAAGAAAAAAGGGGGACGGGTAGCAAAGAATATATTTAATTGGTTACTAGGATTTAATGTTTTTGCTAGTGTTTTAGGTGAGGCTCATCCTGAATTGTATTCTGGGTTATTGCGCTATGCGGATCTCATATTGCGGGCTTATAGGACGTATGGGGGTTGGTTTGGGCTTAATTATGATGAGCAGTTTCGGAAAAGTCTGGTGTGTAATAAATCTGATTGTTGAGGAGTGCTTGATGTTGATTTGTGGTTGGCGGAGATGACTCCATCACAAAGGGCGTCCTTTCAGACCTCTGGATCTGTTGGGGGCAGTTTGGGGGTGGAAATCTTCACATGGGGATGGGGGTTGGAGGTCCATGCTGGGCTCCCCCAGCTGTGGATTTCGGAGGTGAGGTGGGAGCAGGGAGAGGTGTTAGTATCAAAGGGGGTTCAGTGCCACTAGCGTGTTTTCAATTCCATGCTTGGCGATGTATGCGTACCACCTGCCGTTTCTGACACTGTTGTAGTCAGTGCGCTGGAGGTCACCCAGCCTTTCGTTGCCCTGGAGGAATGCCACTCGGTCAGGGACAGTTTTCCGGAACTACCGGGTCTTTTGCCACAAGGAGTGGTGGACAAAGCTCCTTCCCCCATTAATAACCTTGTTTTGCAGGTTTGGTTAGATGTGTACCCAAATAGGGGTGATGCTTATCTTTTGGGGGTGGGATTTTCTGAGGGTTTCCCAATACCTTTTGATGGACTGCCCTTGCGGCATCGATCCAGGAATGCTCAATCTGTGGCTTTGCACAGGGATGTGATCTGTGCTAAGCTACAGAAGGAATTGAGTTTGGGTCAGATTGCAGGGCCTTTTCAGGCTCCTCCTTTCGGGGAGTTTGTTATATCCCCGTTAGGTATTATTCTTAAGAAGGAACCCGGTAGTTTTTGGCTGATACACAACCTATCATACCCAGAGGGTTGTAGTGTGAATGACTTTATTGATCTGCAACTTTGTAGAGTACAATATGCCTCTTTTGATGAGGCGGTGGCTTTGGTGCGAACATTCGATAGGGGTCCTTGATGGCTGAATCAGCATTCCATTTGTTGCCAGTACATCCCTCAGCTTTTCACCCCTTGGGATTTCAATTTGAGGGTGGATATTATTTTGACAAATGTATGCCAATGGGATTTTCCATTTCCTGTAAATATTTTGAGGCATTTTCCACCTTTGTACATTGGGTAGTAAGGCAAGTGAGTGGGAGGAGTGCTATCGTCAATTATTTGGATGATTTTTTGTTGGTTGGGGCTCCTGTTTCTAGGGAATGCGTTGATTTGATGTCTGCCTTTCAAGCAGTAGTGGAAGCATTAGGGATCTCTTGGCACATGATAAGTGTGAAGGGCTTATGACCTCCTTGATATTTTTGGGGATTGAATTGGACTCCGTCAGGATGGAATCCCGTCTTCCTTTTGGAAAAGTACAAGTTTTGGCAGAAGTTATTAGCGCGGCATGTGCAAAGAAAAAATTGAGTTTAAGAGAAATACAAACTTTGGTGGGCCATTTCAATTTTGCGGCCAGAGTCATTCCAATGGGGAGAGTATTTTCTCGGCATTTGGCGTTTTTGTCTGGGGGCTTGAAATGGCCGCACTATATAGTTTGTTTGACACAGGCTGTCCGTGAGGATTTGAGAATCTGACAGTCCTTTTTGCTGTCATTCAATGGGGTGGGTCTTTGGCAATCTCCTGCGGTTTCTAGCTCTGATCTTCAATTGTTTACAGATGCTTCCGGGGAGATGGGATTTGGCGTGTTTTTTGGTGGGGCTTGGTGTGCTCATCCATGGCCGCTTTGGTGGCGAGCATTTGGATTGTGTGACAATATTGCATTGCTTGAATTGTTTCCAGTCTGGGTAGCGTTGGATACTTGGGGTGATACGTTAGCCAACAAAAAAGTGGTCATCTTTTCTGACAATATGGCTGTGGTTTCGGCTCTTAATCGCCAATTGGCCAAATGCCCCAGATTGGTAGAATTGTTGCGACTCATTGTGCTAGCTTGTCTGCACCTGAATATGTGTTTGACGGCACGGCATGTGCCAGGAGTGTTCAATGAAATTGCTGATGCCCTTTCTCATTTGCAGTGGTCCCGGTTCAGGGCGTTAGCTCCTGCAGCGGATGGCTTCCCGACGCCCATGCGGGAGGACTTATGGGAAATCTTCCAGTATGTGGTCAGCAACTCTTGCACCGATCTTCAGCTCCTAATACCTGGAAATCTTATGCTACAGGGTGGAAGCGTTTGATCTTCTTTTTGGACCACGAGAATGCCGATTATAGTTTCCTATCTCAGAACAGGCGATTGTGGCATTCATTGCATATTGTGCCCGTCAGGGATGGTCTTTTGCGATGGTGTCTCAAACAATGGCAAGTTTAGCTTTTGTGTCTTGGTTATACCAGTGGCCGCATATTACTGGGACATTTTTAGTTAAACAGCTGTTGAAAGGATATGTGCAGGCAAGAGTTGAGTGCCAACCTTGCATGCGCCGCCGTCCTATTACTTATGAATTATTGGTTTTGCTGTGTGGTCAGCTTTCCAGCATTTGTTCTTCTGAGTATGAAGTTCTGTTGTTTCAATTTGTAGTGGCCTTTTTTGCAGCATGTCGGGTTGGAGAGTCGGGCACTCGGGGAATCTGGTATGCTTTTACAGGATGTCATTTTGGAGGACTCTTATTTGAGGTTACATTTCCGTCGGTCCAAAACAGATCAGGAAGGTAGAGGAGTCTGGTCCGTGTTAAGGAGGTCGCATAATTTGGTGGTGTGTCCAATTCGCTTGGCTCATCTTTATAGTGAGATGCGACCTTCTGGGTGACTTTATTGGTTGAAGAACTTGACTAGGTTACCTTTGATATGTTATCAGTTTGTAGCTATCTTAAAGAAGAGTGTGGCTGCCATAAAGTATGATCCTTGCGAATTTGGAATGCATTCCTTTCGCATTGGGGCAGTAAATTCTGCAGCGATTTCTGGGGCACCTCCTGCACTGATTCAACGGGTGGGAATGTGGCGTTCCACTCAATATAAGGGTTATGTGAAGGGCTCTTTATAATAGTGTGGTGTGATGCTGATGTTTCTTAGTTTGTTTTTTGCAGATCCTCGACCAATTCTACCTTTGTCCACAGATATCTGCGTCTGGCTTTGAGGACACTTTCACATGTTTTGGGCCCATAAGCATGCCCGTGAATCCTGATGGGGCCACAATCTGGCATCTGGATTTGTTGGCTTGAAATTCAAGGAATGATTTGTGAGCAGCTACTGCCTACCTTGCATTAAGCTCATCATTTCTCATCTCCAGTGCTTATATTAGTGCATGTGGGGGGTAATGATTTATGGGCGTTTCGTCAAATGAAATAAGATTTACTGTCTATTGCGTGCTCCTTCCCAGCAGTGCGCATTGTTTGGTCGCACATTCTTCCTCGCCGTTGCTGGAAGGGAGCAAGGAAGCCTGCTGCGATTGAGCGTCTTCGCAGGCGAGTGAATGCTGAAGTTTCTAAATTTGTAGCTTTGATGGGGGGTCTGGTATTGGTCCATGACCTCATTTCAGTGGATTGCCCGCACTTATTTCACCCGGAAGGGGTGCATTTGTCTTTAATTGGGGTTAACATTTTTCTCAGTGAGATTCAGGATTTGTTACAGCATTGTTTAGTGGGCTAGTTGGCTGCAGTTGTGGGGGGAGCAGTGACAAGAAATTCTGTCACTGCTTGTGGCTTAAGGGCAGAGCCTTTATTAGAGGCAAAATTGAATTGGAAGACCTATGATGGTGAATTGTAAATATGTCCTCGTGGGCGACACCGCCACAAGTTGAGGTGGCTTGATGACACCATAAATCACCGGGAGTTAAGGGAAAGTTGGGATAAGGGAGCTAGTGTTGATACCGAGCAGCTCATGGAGGTAAATCCTAAATGGTTAAATGTGAAGTTGGTTATGTTTATAAAAGTTTTGAAAATTAATGTTTGGAAATAATATGAAATAAAGCTGCGGCCAATATTTGCTCAACTGAACGATGTCATAATTTATTATTAAGACGTAAATGTATTTTGGAATAGCTGATGTATGAGTCCCAATATTATGCGGTATACAAATATGTTATTTTGGGCAGTGGACCAGTTTATAACCCTGAGGGCAGAGATCTGCTATGATAGGGGAGTCAACATCTGAAATCCCTGTCTTTGTTATACTGTACATACTATGCCTACTTGATGTTTACTTATCAGCACTTTCAAGACTAAGATCTTATTGCATACCGAAAGGGCGTTTAGGTATATTCTATTGACATATATTCTTCTTCTTCAGTGGGAACTTTGACAGTGTAGTCTTATCAGTTTTAAGTTTTTATATTCCCATCTTCTGCTCTTTTTTGAGGAGGGAGGTACCAGTAGCTTCTTTTTGCATTTACCTGTAATAATTTTTTGGAACTTCAGGTGAGACAGTAATTCAGGTGAGATAGTAGTTCAGGTTTCCTCGACTGTATCTGTGGTTACATAAGCTTCTTGGAATACGTGACCCATTTAGGCTAATTTTGTTAAGTGACATAGTGCTAGTTTAAATAGTATCACCGTATGTTCTGTCAGTTATAATCCCTATAGTTATGGAAAAGCTTGATAGGGTCTCTGAAAGTTAGTCAAAACAAATTAAAATTAGTCCAATAAAAGTAACACCTTATATTTTCTATCTTTTTTATTAACATTTATTAACACAGTTACCACACTACATTTATCTTAAAGAGAAAATAAAATTATTTTTTATACCTTTGCTTTTTCTTCTAATTGTGGTCCCAGTCTCTGGTTTCTGTTTTCCTTATTTTATTTTAACTCTTACCAGAATTTTCTGTGTCTGTTATTTTTCTCTCCTCCTTTCTCTGCACAGTGGGGTTGAGCGCTGCATGGCCTGCTATCAACAGGTTCACAGCTGTGCAGCTTAGAAGGAACATTGTTATTCCTTTTTACTTTTTATCTAATCAACTTTTTATTTCCTTCTCTCATCTCCTAGCTTTCATATTTCCCATTCTCCTATTCCCTTTTATCCCCATTACTACATTTCTACCCTCTATACTCATTATTCTGCTCTCACTCATCTGACAACTCTCCCACATGGATCCACCATTTCTAGCATCTCCGCTCCTTGTTGCTTTCTCCAATCTTGTAACCTAGCATTTCCTTCCTCCCTCTCTTTTTTTCTATTCTTCCCACAAGTCCAACATCTCTTTCCTTCCTTCCTTTCCACTCACTCCTTCCAAGTCTGACATCTCTTCTCCCTTCCCTTCTGGCCCTGAGTCCATCTCCTCTCCGCCTTTTGCTGTCCATTTCTCCTTTCCTTCCTCAATCTCCTCAAGTCATCCATCTCTCCCCCTTCTGCCGCTCCCTTGAATCTTCCCCCTCCCAATTTTGCCCTCATCATATTTTGCCCCTCCACCAAGTCCATCTCTCTCTCTACTCCACTATCTCTCCCTGACCCTCTGCCCTCCATGTCCATCTCTCACTCTCCTTCTCCCTCTATCCTCCTCCAAGTTCATCTCTCCCTGTCTTTCTACCCCATCTGCTACCTCTCCCTTTCCTCCTTCTAAGTCCTCTACCTTCCCCCAAGTTCATCTCTCCCTTTCAAATCTGACTTCTCTCCCTCCCGCCTATAGAATGACACAGGGACAAATTTTTCCTCATCCCCATGGGAACTAATTTTCCCATCCCGGAGAGTTATTTTCCTGTCCCTGCCCCTGCCCCATTCCTGCAAACTCTATCCCCATCTGCACAAGCCTCAAACACTTTAAAATTCATATGTGTTCGAGGCTTGTGTAGTTAAGGCAGAGCTTACAGGAATGGGGCAAGGACAAGGACAGCGACAAAACTCGAGAAAATTGAGTTCCTGTGGGGATGGAGACAAATTTGTCCCTGTGTCATTCTCTATTCCCGCCCTCCTTCCCTTATGTCATCTTTCCCTTCTTACCTCACTTGAGTCCAACATCTCTCCCTTCTCCCACTCCCTCCCCCAAGTGCAATAACTCTCCCTTTCTGCCTTCTACTCCTCCCCCACATCCAACATGTCTCAGGAGGAGCATTATTTCTAGGCGGCACTCTGGTGGGAATGGCATTTTGCTGCTGCTGGCTCTCTGCCACGTCCCTTCCCCGCCATCTACTCCTTTTATCCCCCTAGCACAAGCTCTGCCTTACATTTGTTGTAAAAGTTGCTGGGCAGCTGCTCTGCCACTGGCCCAGGTGCCTTCTCTCCACTTCAGCCTGCCCTCTCTGACAGCTTCTCATTTCTGCTGGGGTGAGCCGCAGTAGAGAGTAGGCACCAAGGATGGTGGCAGGGCAGTGCCGTGAATCACTGACACTGCCCGGAAACTTTTACAATAAATTTAAGGTAGATGCGCATGCTTGGGGGAGAGATAAAAGGAGTAGATGCTGGGGAAGGGATGAGGCAGAGAGAACCAACTAGCAAGTTTGCTAGCCAGCAGCAAGATGCTGCTCCCACAAGAGTGCCACCTGAGGCCAGACTGCAGGGTGCCCTGGAGCTGTGGGGTCCAGGACAGCTGCCCTGTTTGCCCGCACCTAACACCAGCCCTGCTTACAAACTAAGGGTCCTTTTACTAAATTGCCTGTGCGTCTTTCCTAAGTGCAAAGCTCATTTTTAATTTTTACATGAAAATGGGCTTATTTCAAATTCTTCAATATATGGGCATACTCTAATGGTAGCATTAGCACATGGCCACTAATAAAAAAATTACTCTAGGAGCACTTACTGCCACCTATTAAGGACAAAATGAGCAGACAGATGAAGAAATGTTTACAGAGATTAGGAAAGCTGGAGAAATGGGCAACACTATAATAATGGGTGATTTCAATTAAATATATATAAAAAAACATGTTGAAGTTTATTGTGGACCTGAGTGGTAGCACCTATTTTGGAGTTTTTATTGACCCATGAAGCCTTTAACTGAGGTCTTTTTTTCTCCAAATATTGATTTTTTTTAGAAAAATGCTGCTCGAGTGGATTGAACATTGTTCTTGCACTGCTCCAGTGTGGACTTGTTTCACCTCGTGGTCTTGTATACCAGATAGACTGAGATAAGTGGCTAGCATATGTTTTTTGATATATATGTTGGTGAAACATCATATGCTTCTCAATTTTTCAAATAGTATGATTTCAATTACCCCAACATTGACTGGTTAAATGTTACATCGGTGAGTGCTAGGGAAGTAAAATTCCTAGATGTCATAAATGACTGCTTCTTGGAGCAACTGATCCAGAAACCGACAAGAGGGATGCTATTTTAGATTTGGTCTATAGTGGAATGCAAGACAAAGTACGGGAGTTAACTGTGTGGGTCCGCTGGGAAACAGTGATCATAAAGTGATCAAATTTGAGCTGATACCAGGAGTAACGTCGCAAAAGAAATCTACTGCAGGGGCATTTAATTTTCAAAAGGGCGACTATGATAAAATGAGGAAAATGGTTAAAAAGAAGCTAAAAGGGTCAGTTGCAAAGGTTAGGACTGTAAACCAAGCTTGCATGTTATTTAAAAATACCATCGTGGACGCCCAGACCAGACTCCACGTATCAGCAAAGGTGGAAAGAAGAGGAAATGAGATCCAGCATGGTTAAAAGGTGAAGTGAAAGAAGGTATTAGAGCCAAAAAAAAACACACCATCCTTTAAAGAATGGAAAAAGGATCTGAATGAAGAAAATAAGAAGAAACACAAGCACTGGCAAATTAGATGCAAAGCATTGATAAAGACAGCTAAAAAAGAATATGAAGCGAAACTTGCAAAAGAGGCAAAAACTCATAGCAATTTTTTTAGGTACATCAGAAGCAGAAAACCTGTGAGGGAATCTGTGGGACTGTTGGATGATCGAGGAGTGAAAGGGGCGCTCAGGGAGGGTAAGGCCATAGCGGAAAGACTGAATGAATTCTTTGCTTTGGTCTTTACGGTAGAAGATATAAGAGATCTACCTGAACTGGAAATGGTTTTCAAGGGTGATGATGCAGAGGAACTGAAAGAAATCTCGGTGAATCTGGAAGATGTACTGAGACAAATCGACAAGTTAAAAAGTAATAAATCGCCAGGACCAGATGGTATACATCCCAGCGTATTGTCACCACCTATGCTTTAGCCGAGCGGTTTAGGCAGCCAGGTAGTGACATACACCTAAATACTGGCATGAGCCCCTTTGAAGTAGGGGGATAACCTTTCAACTGGGATACCGGTGTACCGATCAGCAGGATAAGTGGATTTTATTCCTCTATCTTTAGTGTTTATTGGCAGTATACAGCACAGCATAAGACACGAACATAAATTGACGGTTTCTTGCCAGTGAGGTGAACGCTCGACCAGCTCTTTAAGCCGTTTTGGTGAGGTGGGAGGGCCCTTTCTGAGGCTTTTTCCTTCATGTTGTAGTGATCTGGTCTATGCAGTGTCTGTTTTGATTTACTCTACTGGACTTTACCACACTCTTTTTGAAAGTGTTTACTATAACATATGCTAGGTACGCCACTGCATAAGGCTGCCCTGAGTTTATCCAGCAAAAACAGAGCAGTCCTCAGTTCAGCATTTTCCCAAGACTGCAACGACAGGCAGACTTATTTGCATTTCACACATTGCAGCTGTGAACAGATACGGAGATTTGGTAACATGACACCATAGTTCTTCAGCAGTCTGCTAGGAATTTAAGATTAAACTTTGCCCTATTCAATATTACAGTCTTTGTCATAACTTGCCCTCATACCCTAGTGAAACCACAGAGAAACAACCAGGTAAGAAAAATCCTTTCCTTTGAACTCACAGGTTTTTATGCTGTCTCCATTGGTTCAGGCTTGTATTCAACTGGGGCATTACTTCCCTCAACCATCATAGGCTCAGTACCACTGGGCTGCAAAGAAGAGTTCACTACTGGCTCCTCTGTCATCTCCCAATCAGACTCCAACCATTGTCCCGGCTGTTTCCCAGGGAAGATAGCCTCACGCTGGGCTCTCAGTCTCTGCACTGCTTGTCTCTCTGGGACTCTCCAGCCTACTTCCTCCCCCTCCAGCTCTCTACAGAGCCTCGGTTTAAGCGAGGGAAGAAACTACTCCCCTGTAGCTGCAGGGGAGAGAGTTTCCTTCCCTCCGCTTGTATGTTTCTCTCAGGGCACCCTGATGATCTGCCTTCTGCCTAATAGGCACTGGAAAATAGCAAGGCAGAACCTTCTTGCTTGACTTTGGGATTGCTTCAGGAAAGTCACAGCTTTCCTGTTCTACTTCCATTTCTCCCTCGTTGTCTACAGGATAGTCAGCTGATCTACTCCCCTGGACCCCGACCTGGTCAGCCCTTCTGCACCGGGGTTTGTATATCTTTCTATATTTCTCTGTGACCAACCTCGGGAATGCAGTAGGTTTGTCACAGTACTAAAAGAACTCAAACATGAAATTGCTGACCTGCTGTTAGTGATCTGTAACCTGTCATTAAAATCGTCTGTAGTACCTGAAGATTGGAGGGTGGCCAATGTTACACCGATTTTTAAAAAGGGCTCCAGGGGAGATCCGGGACATTACAGCCTCACTTCGGTGCAGGGCAAAATGGTAGAAACGATTATAAAAAATAAAATTGTGGAACACGTAGACAATCATGATTTAATGAGACGGAGTCAGCATGGGTTCAGTCAAGAGAGATCTTGCCCACAAATTTGCTTGACTTCTTTGAAGGTGTGAATAAACATGTGGATAAAGGTGATATAGTGTATCTAGATTTTCAGAAAGCTTTTGATAAAGTTCCTCACGAGAGGCTCCTGAGAAAATTAAAGTGTCATGGGATAGGTGGCAAAGTTCAGTTGTGGATTAGGAATTGGTTATCGGATAGAAAACAGAGGGTAGGGTTAAACGGAGGAGAGTAAACAGTGAAGTGCCGCAGGGGGTCTGTACTGGGACCGGTGCTATTTAACTTATTTATACATGATCTGGAAATTGGAACGATGAGTGAGGTATTTAAATTTGCAGATGATACTAAACTGTTCAAAGTTGTTAAAACGCAGGCGGATTGTGAAATTGGAAGACTGGGTGTCCAAATGGCAGATGAAATTTAATGTGGACAAATGCAAAGTGATGCAAATTGGGAAGAATAACCTGAATCACAGTTACCAGATGCTAGGGTCCACCTTAGGGATTAGCGCCCAAGAAAAGGATCTGGGTATCATTGTAGACAATATGATGAAACTTTCTGCTCAATGTGCGGTGGCGGTGGCGGCCAAGAAAGCAAACAGGATGCTAGGAATTATTAAGAAAGGGATGGTTAACGAGACTAAGAATGTTACATTGCCCCTGTATCGCTCCATGGTGCGACCTCATCTGGAGTATTGTGTTCAATTCTGGTCTCCTTATCTCAAGTGGTGTTAGAAAAGATTCAAAGAAGAGTGGCCAAGATGATAAAGGGGATAGAACTCTCGTATGAGGAAAGACTAAAATAGTTAGGGCTCTTCAGTTTAGAAAAGAGACGGCTGAGGGGGAGATATGATTGAAGTCTACAAAATCCTGAGTGGAGTAGAACAGGTACAAGTGGATCGATTTTTCACTCCGTCATAAATTACAAAAACTAGGGGACATTCGATGAAGTTACAGGGAAATACTTTTAAAACCAATATGAGGAAATTTTTTTTCACTCAAAGAATAGTTAAGCTCTGGAACATGTTGTCTTAGGATGTGGTAAGAGTGGATAGCATAGCTGGTTTTAAGAAAGGTTTGGACAAGTTTCTGGAAGAAAAGTCCATAGTCTGTTTTTGAGAAAGACATGGGGGAAGCCACTGCTTGCCCTCTATCGGTAGCATGGAATATTGCTACTCCTTGGGTTTTGGCCAGGTACTAGTGACCTGGATTGGCCACAGTGAGAACAGGCTACTGGGCTTGATGGACTATTGGTCTGACCCAGTAAGGCTATCCTTATGTTCTTTTTTTTGTTTGTTTGTTTGAAATAATTTTTATTAAATAGAAAAGAGGATGAACATACACAGCAGGCCAACATGGCATACATAGCTGAGACAGATAAACAACAACAGAGAGACCCCAGTATTGGGCTGAGGACAAAACCCCAACACCACGCCCCAGAACCAATCCCCAACGGTCAGCCCTCAAACAGAAGGCAACATACAATAAAATTATCCCCCAGTTCACCAGTTTCCGTAAGGTTTTTTAAACAGAGAAAGAAGAGAGAGAAAAAAAAAGGAGAGCCCCTCCCCCACACATACAGACCAAACACTAAAACGCACCCAGACGCAGCCTATCCCCAATCCACAAGCACACCCACACAAACTCACACACACTCACAGACCCGCACCCAACCCCCCTCCCCCAGCCTCCTGCCCCACCCAGGTGATTGGAAAGAAGAAAGAAAGGGAAAGAAAAAGGGAATGTGAATAAGAAAAGGAATGAGGGCAAAACCATCACACCGAAGGAGCTCCCTCCAAGGCTGCCTGCCAAAGAGAACGATACAGCCGCTGTGAGGTTGTCATCCCCCCTCCCTGCACCCCGGAGTTCCCAGCGGGCCACCTCATCAAGGGACCTATGCCAACTCATCACATCAGGGGCACACTCGTCCATCCACTATCGGAATACCCCCCGCTTAGCCACCAGCAGTGCAGTATAGAGAAAGCGCCAGTGGTCCGTCCCCAGGCCCTGATCAAGCACCGCTCCCTCGCATCCCAGGACAAGGAGTAAATAGGACCACTGAATGGGCTGCCCCACTATCCCCGCCAGGAAATCCAACATCCCATTCCAGTAAGTATGCAGCTGGGGACATTCCAGCAACATATGCAAAAGGGTCCCCCGCAGTCGCTTACATTTAACACACAAATCAGATACCCATAAGCCCGCCCTGGCTCCCCGTGTCCGCGTAAAATACGTACGATGTAGTAACTTAAACTGGGTTTCCTGCAACTGAGCTGTCCTGGCCCCCCTAGCAACATCCACGAAACAAACCTTCAAAAGGTCAACACTAACGGACTCGCCTAGCTCCAACGTCCATTGAGAGGCCAATGGAACGAGCAAAGAGTCTCCCCGCTCCTCCCGAGCCATCCCATACCAGAGAGACAAGGAGTTTAGAGGTGCAGGTATAGACAGAAAAAGTTGGTCCACTTTTAAGAGACTAGAGCCGGAGGGGTTCCGCCGACGATAATCGTCGAAGTAGTGGTGCAGCTGAAGATATGCATAAAAGGGCATGGCAGGCAAAGACCAGGTGTGACGCAGCTCGTCATAGGAAGGGAATTGCGATACACCCGGAGGGCAGACATGTCCTAGACAAAACCCCGAACCAAAGCATGCGGTCACCCCTCTGGCCCCTCCCACACCCGGAGGGAACTCCGGATTGCCACAAATAAATTGGAAAGCCCAATTACCCGGCCCCCGCTCAACGTTCCTTCTCCACCAAAGCAGTGCCCGTCTCAAGGGATCTATCCAAACCAAATTATCACCCACCGGAGGTCGTCGCCACCAAGGGAGGGTCAAACACGCCAAAGCACTATACGGAGTTACCCAGGAGTCAAAGAGGCCCTCCGGGGCAAACCGAACAGTGCAAGTAAAAAGCTCATGGACCCAACGCAGGAGGGCGGCCATGTTATACAAACGGAGATCAGGCAGCGCCAGGCCCCCCCCGGTCCCGACTATGAGTAAGCTTCCGAAAGCATATGCGGGCTCGACGGCGATGCCAAATGAAGGAACCAATAAAAGATTGAAAGGTCTGTATCTCCCTGCCCCGTAGCCAAAGCGGTATCATTTGCAAAGGGTAGAGAAGTTTTGGCAATAAGACCATCTTTACTAAAGCAACCCTACCCAGGAGAGACAGGGGGAGATCGCCCCAGCGGAGACATAAATCTCGAAGATGGGCAAGTTTAAGCACAACATTACGTCTGTATACAGTAGCCCAGTACGCACTGAGGAAAATCCCCAGATATTTAAGTTCTCCCGTAGCCCAGCGAAAAGGAAACGTAGCCAGTGAACGTGAGGCACAAGGAGAGGATACAGGCAGGGCCTCAGACTTACTGAAATTTATACAGAGACCTGAGAAGGACCCGTACCGGGCAATAAGGCTAGTAAGAAGCGGGATAGAAGCCTGGCCCCTGCCAACACAGAGGAGCATGTCATCTGCAAAGAGTGATCTTACAATCTTCCTGCCCCACACGAATACCCACAATATCCGGGCCAGCTCGGATCTTAGATGCCAGGGGTTCAAGCGAGAGAATGAACAGCAAGGGCGATAGGGGGCATCCCTGCCTGGTACCCCTCTGCAGGGGAAAGGAGGCCGTACGACGTTTATTAATGAGAAGCTGGGCGGTCGGAGGGTATAAAAACGAACAATCCAGTCGTGGAATGAACCAGTAATACCAAACCGCCGTAAAATCCAGAAAAGATAAGGCCACAGAACCTTATCAAAAGCCTTCTCGGCATCCAAACTGGCCAGCAAATCATCCCCTGCCCGTCCTCGACCCTCGCGGAGTGCCACCAGTGCTTTAAGAATGTTAGCAGAAGAGAAGCGCCCCGGTACGAACCCAACTTGATTGGGGTGGATGAGAAAAGGGATCTCCGTAGCCAAGCGGCCCGCTAAGATGGCAGTAAGGATCTTCATATCCTGGTTAAGCAGGGAAATGGGTCGATAAGACCCCACCAATTCAGGGTCCTTACCCGGCTTAGGGAGAACTACTACATGGGCATGAGTCTGTTCAGGAAGAAGGCGATCAGCAGCCTGTACATCTGCATACATAGCACTCAGAGCAGGTCCAATATGGGGTTTCAAAATTTTGTAAAACTCTGGTCCCATACCGTCGGGCCCCGCGGCCTTAGCAGGCTTCAACTTGCCAATAGCAGTGTTAATCTCAGAGCAAGTGATGGGACCATTAAGGATATCCCGTTGAGCGTCGGTAAGTTGGGGAAGGACAAGGTCCTTAAAGAACAAATCCCTCGCCATTTCGTCGCATTGTCCCGCGCTATACAGGTCACTATAAAATTGCACAAATTGCTCCTGAATGGCAGCATCAGCCGTGTGCCTCACCGCCGTGTCCTCTCTAATACTTGAGATAAGCGTAGCTCTCCGGACGGGTCTAACAAGGTTGGCTAAAAGTTTCCCCGCACGGTTGCCCCATTTATATAATTTATACTTGTAAACGTCGATATGAGTCAGCGCTCGGGCAGTGAGAAGAACATCAAGACGTTTACGCAAGCCAAGGTACGCCTGACGGGCCTCGTCGGAGCGATGTTGCAAGTGGTAGGCCCTGCTTTCTCGCAGTTGTTTCGCAAGCGAGGTAAGTTCAGCATCCCGCTTCTTACGCTGGCGGATAGTGTAGACAATGATGCAACCCCTAAGGTATGCCTTGGCGGCCTCCCAAAACACAGTATCCGAGACATCACTCCCCTCGTTGGACTGTTTATAACGAGACCATTCCTCAATAAGGTAAGTATGAAATGCATCGTCCAAATAGAGAGTGGGGTTGAATCTCCAGAAAGGTCCGGGGAGGGGCCACCCCACTTAAGAGTCATCCGAACCGCCGCATGGTCACTAAAGGGTACATCCAATATATGTGTGCGCACCACCCACCCAATAGACCGAGAAGGAAATAAAATGTAGTCCAATCTTGAATAGCAGTGATGCACCCCCGAGAAGAATGTAAAATCGGCCTCTCCGGGGTGATACACACGCCAGACATCCTGAAGATCCAACTCGCCCATCAAAAAATTCACCCCCAAGCGTTCATTATCTTTGCGCACCGCCCGAAGTGGTTTACAATCGATGGAAGGGTCACTGGTAATATTAAAGTCCCCCCCCCCAATTATAAGTTCGTAGGCAGGAAGTGCTGTAAGGTGAGCCAGGACACCAGAAAAAAAAGCATGCGAATAAACATTAGGGGCATATAAATTACAGAGCACTACAGGTTTGTCAGACAAGGTCCTGGCCCAGATGACAAAATGGCCCTGAGGATCCTGAATAACCTTGTGCGTTACCACCGTGAGCCCTTTGTGAATGAGAATAGCAACACCTCGTTGTTTAGAAGAATAGGAGGAGGAGACAACCTCACCCACCCAATCTCTCGACAGCTTACAATGTTCAGCAGCCGTAAGGTGTGTCTCCTGTAAAAAAGCCACGGAGACTCGCTCCTTCCGGAGAAAGGAGAGCAATTTTGTTCGTTTCACCGGGGAGTTAATGCCCGCTACATTCAGTGTGATGCATGTGAAGTCAGCCATAGCCATGAGAGAAGCCAAAATCCAATACAAGCAGATGTTCAAGCTTAGGATAGTCCCTGAAGGTCTCCCAGCCGGACCCCCAAGGACGAGCAAAAAGGATCCAATCACCCGGCCAGTCCCCACCCCCCCATCCACCTACAGTCATCCACCCCCACCACATACCAACACCACAGGCACCCAAGCATACATAAGAAAAACACAGCACACTTGCACCCCCGGTCCCCCGACCCACATCCCCATAAACACCCCAGATCCAAAGCAGCGCTACAAAGAAAGTCCTACACCATACTCCCCACAGACCCCCAAAGACACCCACCCAGGCACCCACCAAATCCCACCCCATTTGCCACAACCCAGCCAGAGTTAAAAAAGAGAAGAGAGCTCCCGTCCAACCCCCACCCAACCCAATCAAGACATCCCACAGCAAAAATAACCAGAGCCAGTGTAGCATTCCACAGATCAACAAGGCACAATAAATGGCAATAAATGGCAATGAAGTGGCAATGAAAAATAATAAAAATAAAGAAAAATAAATAAATAATAAAAATAGAAATAAATAAAAATAAAAAATAAAAGGGAAACATAGGGCAGATATCAGCAATAAACAAAAGAAAAAGCAAACAGGTAGTGGACCCATACGCCCATGTGTAAGTCCAAGCACCGGACAAGTCCCGTGGCACGAAAGGTGCAACAGTAGGTGCAGCAACAGTCACAACGGCGAGAACCAGACCCCCACAGGAATCAGCTGCCAGAACTCAGGGTCAGGACCACAGGAGTCAGGAAGAAGGGCCGAGGGGGAGTACCCCTCCGCAGAATGCAGCAGCGGGCAGCCAAGTAGGCCTCCCCCCCAGACAAGATGAAACGGGGAGGGCAGCCAGAGACCCACAGCCGCAGCGCTAAACGAGCCATCACCCGGCAGCTCCCCGAGGAGGTCAAGGAGCCAGAGGAGGCAAGCTCTGAAGATAGGCTTTAAGATCTTCCACAGAATCACAGATCTTCGGCCCTCCTGCACCCACAATGTAAACTCTCGCCGGGAACTGGACGATGAAACTCAGCCCCCGGTTTCAAAGCTCAGAGCAGTAGGAACCTAGGGCATGCCGCCGGGCAGCAACCTCCGCTGAATAGTCATGGAAGAGGAGCAGCTTGTTTCCCAAATATTCCAGCGCTCCTTTTTTCCAATATAGGGATATCAGCTGGGCTTTGTCCGCATAGTTGAGGTACCGGGCAATGATAGGTCGTGGTCTGTCGGCTCCCTCCCGCCTCACTCCCAAATGGTGGACCCGCTCCACAGCCATTTTCGGGCCCTCAGGAGGGAGACAAGGGCTTCAGGTAGCCAGCGTTCAACAAGCCGCCAAAGCTCCTCATCCCAAACCGACTCCGGAAGCCCCACCAGACGCACGTTGTTACGTCTTCCCCGGTTCTCCTGGTCTTCAATCCGGGCATGAAATGTGGCACAACGTGTCTCCAGCGCGTGAACCTGCACTTCGATGGTGGACGCGCGATCCTCGTGGTCAGCAATGCGGGACTCCGCTGTATGCAGCCGTTGTTCGTGGCGCTCCATGCGATCCCTGATGTCCTCCACAGTGGCCTGCAGCTTGGAGAGATGGTCATCTATCACCGTCGAAATGGTCCGTGTCATTTCTTTAACAGCAGCTTCTTGCAGGACCACCGTCAGGGGAAGGGGAGACTCGGACGCCATCTTGCCGGCACAGGAAGGCTTAGATGTCTTGGCCTGGCGCGGCGTTTTAACGGGCATAACTCGAGCCCAATTCCACTCACCGGAAACCGGAGCCGCCCCCAAGTTGCCGCGAGGGAAAGTCAACACGGCGATACCGACCACGAGCGCGGAAGAACGAAAAGAAAAGAAAAAAAAACAAAAATAGGCAGGTGAGGGTCGGAGCTCGAGCGCACAGCCACCGCTCAGCACAGCGTCATCACGTGACCCCCCTTATGTTCTTAATGCAGCTTAGTAAAAGGGCCCTTACCTGAAACAATAGAGGTTTGTGATTTGCCAAAGGAGCAGAGCAAGGTTTGAACTGGGTTTCCCTGGTTTTCAGGCCAGTGCTCTAGCCACTAGGCAAATTCTTCCATAACATTAAATGAAAATTTACCACTTTTACTGACATTACTTTTCAGCAAATACAGAAAATCTCATCTAAATCTAGAGGTATTATGGAGATTATGGCGCTCATAATAAAAAACAACAACAAAAAACGTTCAAAAAGTGGCCTAAATCGGTACTTGGACGATCAAAAAGCCAGATAATCAAAGCCATCTCTCCTGCCGCAATTGTTGCGGGGAGTGGGGGGGCTGGATTCTTTAACTGGTGTTGTTTTTGACAGACGCCGCTTACAGAATCCAGCTTTGAGGCAAAGGACTGACCCCTCCTTTGCCTAAAAGGTCTTGTTTTGGGCATTTGGGACTTGGGCTATTTTGGGGTTGATAATGTGTTCTAAGTTTAGATGTAGTGGTGGTCTTGGCGATTAAGCTGCTGAACGTAGAGGTAGGCCATTCTTTTTTAAAAAGTCATTTTGGACGTTTTTTTTGAGAATGGACATTTTCCCTGCTGCTACTTTCAGCGTTTAGGGCCTTAGGCCAAAAGGGGACTTAGATGGGGTTTTTTTTATTATGCCCCTCCACATATTTAAGTTCAATATTGCTGTTGTATCATACTAAGACTACATTTTTATAAACTATACTGATGAAATGAATTTTGCTGTCAAACCACACAGGCAGAAGTTAGCACTTTTCCATCAGTCTTACACATTGCAAGCATCATTTCTAACAGAATATTTCTTTGTATCAGTGCTCCAAAGCAATTAAACTTAATTATCCAATGCACGGTACATACTGACTCAACAACTGGTTTCCATGACAACTTGAAACATGTCTGATCTTTTCAGCTGTTTTTGCTTGTTTGGAAAGCAGAAACTATTTAGTCTCATTCTAGCATCCAGTGGAGGAAAAGTTTTAGCGGTGGGTGGGGAGTGGGAGAGAGAATACCCAAAAGACAAATTCCTTTTAAAAAATCAATTTTATAACCCACTTGGGCTTGTTTATAAGAAAAGAAAAAGAATATTATTCATCTGGAACTCTTGAGTTCCTTGCTGTTTTTTTTTTCTAAGGGTAAGTATCTTTGTGCCTCACTTTTCTTAACTCTTAGTATGCAATGTCCTGAAAAAGGAAGATTCAGACTTTGTACCCTATGCTAAAGATATACAGTACATTTAACTGAAAATAAAGAAAAAAAATAGACATTTTGGTTTTGAAGTAGTAGTGCATGCTAAGCCAATTTGGAATTGTATTCTTATTTTTAGAGGGCTTGAATTATGCAATATGGCTTACTTCAAATATGATTTTTATTTTGAGTATTTTAAACATAGGGCAATAATATTGCAATCCTTTTGTTCATATACGTATATGTGACCTCCCAGAAGAAATGCCTCTGCTGCAGAGCAGAGTTTAAGTGGATGGAATTGGAGGACCCTGACCTGAGTGGGAGGGGGAGGAGTGTATAAAAGGGATGTGCTAAGGAAGAACAGGGATTTTGGTTTTCATAATCTCCCACAAGAGCCTGAGTACCGAGGGAGACTGCTGGAAGTGCTGACAGCCTGTGGGGCTCTATCTGGCTGCTGAACTTAACTGGTGAGCCACTGAATATTGGCAATGACCAACTATATCACACAACATAGCCAGTCACTGGCCAATCAGCTGTGCCAGGTATTCAGTGGGAAATAGCTGTCTATCTCCCGATGAATATCACCGGATAGCTATATGCTATTTAGCCATTCCTGGCCAGTTAAAGAGCACTCCATATTGGGCTCTTTGTTCTTATCCAATTGAGATGGGATAATTTGTAGGTTTGAATATGGTACATCCTATGTTCTTGTTATGTCTGGTTTATTAGCTGGTTTTGACACCTTAGATTATTCTATACTTATACAAAGATTATCTACTACTAGTCTGTAAGCCCGTTACATTAACGGGTGCTAGAATATGTCTGTCTGTCTTTCTGTCTCTCTCCCTCCCGCTGTGTCTCTCTCTCTCCCCGGCCCCCTTTCTCTGTCTGTCTTTCTGTCCCTGTCCTTGCCACTGTGTCTTTCTTCCTTTCTTTCTGTCTCCCTCCCTCCCGCTGTCTGTCTGTCATTATTTCCCTCCTTTTCCCTGTGCAGCAGCATGTTCACCCAATTTCCCTGTGCAGCAGCAACAACAGCATTTCCCTCCTTCCCCCCCTCCACTTTCCTTTGCAGAAGCAGCAGTGTTATTTCCCTTCCCCTCCAGGTCCCTGTGAAGCAGTAGCAACATTTCTCCCCCCAACCCCCATTCCCTTCTCTCCCCCCCCACACTTTCCTTTGCAGAAGCAGCAGTGTTATTTCCCTTCCCCTCCAGGTCCCTGTGAAGCAGTAGCAGCATTTTCCCCCACCACCCCCCATTCCCTTCTCCCCCCCCCACTTTCCTTTGCATAAGTAGCAGCGTTATTTCCCTCCCCCTCCAGGTCCCTGTGAAGCAGTAGCAGCATTTTCCCCCACCACCCTAGGGTTATCATATGGCTTCAGAAAAAAAGAAAAAAGGAGGGATTGAAACATCTAGGTTTTACTTCCATTGAAAGCAATGGAAGTAAAACCTGGATGTCTCAATCCATCCTCCTTTTTCTGGAGTCATATCATAACCCTAATAAAGCCAGGAGACATACTCCAAAACACAGCAATGCAAAACTTCAGGTAATGGGTTTAGGCACGTGCTGGGGGCCCACTAAAGACCACTCCAAAATGGTCTATTATTATTTTTTTTTTTTTTTTTTACTTTCCTTCGATGTGGGGGGGAGGGGTTTTGAGGGGCCTCTTTGCTGCTCTTACCCGCCACGTGAAAGTAGCGAAAGTAGCCACGTGAAAGTAGCGAAATATGTAAACAGATGAGGTGGCCTGTGCTGACTGGAGGATGGCGATTCCCCGTGCTAACTCGGCCCAGCCTGAAGAGCCGGCCGAAGCACAGAAATGAATGTCCCGTTCTTTTTCGGCTCCCCCTTCCTTTCCCGCGGGTTGGCCTGCTCCGGCCGAAGGTTTTTTAAAAGTTTAAAAGTGCCTGCGGTGGCTCCTCTCACGATCCCCGCCAGTGTCGGAAGCCTTCTCCGACGCTGGTGCAGGCGCATGAGAGGAATCGACACCGTAGCTTGAGAGGTGGAGAGCAGGGAGTCCGGCCAGTCCTACCGTTCACGAAGGCCACGGCCTTGAGAGGAGCTGCCGCTGCTGGCGGCCAAGGTAGGTGCTGGGAAGAAGGCTGGGGACTCGCGCATGCATACTCCTGCGGCCACAGACCTACAGATCATGGAAGCACGCAGATAAGAGTGCGCATGCGCAGCTATCGTTTTATTATATAGGATGAAAGAGAAAAAATATTGCAATTTAATCATGAAAAGCAGACAAAAAAGAGGTTGAGGAAAGGACAAATAACAGGAGGAGAAACAGGGAAAAATAGAGAATAGGCCAATAAGTGCAGGAAAGGATTGCTGCAAGCACTGAGAAGGGAGAAAAAGTAGACCATCAACCTTATGCTAATGCTAATGTTAATAGTGTCGCTACCACTCAACTAAATATGTTTTTTTGAGCCTCAACAATTGATTAATTTTTTGGCTTTGTCCCGTTTGGATAAGGATAAATCTTGAGCTCTATAAGTAAAATGTGTAACTCTGTTCCTGCAGTATAGCAGACAGCATTACTTTGTTGTATAGATTATCGGCCTCTTTTACAAAGCCGCGCTAGCGGCTGCTCTGCACTAACGGCCCCGAAGCCCATAGAGAATTAAAGCCCATAGAGAATTAGGGGTGTTTCCGCACGGCTTTGTAAAAGAGGCCGTATGTTTTTCTTTAGTTCGCCAGTTTAAAACTTCTTGGATCCAAAAAGAGGACACGAGCAAATTTTACCATTATAAATTACTTGTTTTTACTCTTGTTTAATTCTTAAGTATGGATTTACTATGCCTAGGCTCTGTAAACTAGTTTTGGTTTAATTTGCTTTCTGTACAAGTTGTACTTGATACTATATTTGAAATCAATAAAAATAATAATTTTAAAAAAAAATGTGTCTTATATACCACTATATCTCCTACTGGATTCAAAGAGGTTTTCAAAAGATTACAAAAATTTACAAAGGTTGATTAAGAACAAAAATTCTGAAAATGATAAATAATATTGCTAAACATTATGGTTTGAGAGAGGACATTGTTCTTAAGTAATTTGTGAAATGTACAGTAGGTAGGTATAGTTCTAACTACCATAGGAATATCATTCCAGAGTTTAGCACCCAGGTATTGAAATGTGCATTCATAATGTCTTTTATATATGACAGGTTTTAATGATGATTTTATTCCAATTGGAATTACCATATTTTATATCATATTCTGAAATTTATATAATGATAGGGATAAAAGAGGTGCTGTATTTTGATTGGTTTTCAGCAGTCTTGTCAGAATATTATCAAGAAATGTATAATGAAATCTCTAAGTTTTTCAATTAACTAAGTTTACTCAGTATCCTCCTTATCAGAATTATTATTCAATTTGTAGATTCAGCCCAATTGTAATTGCTAGGATTGTGGGTAAAGTATAAGATCTATGCAGATGATTTGTAATTATTTGTTCCTATTAGTACATCGGTAACTAATATTTTATGTAGCCCTTGGCCTCCTTTAGTACCTGTGGCTGGTTATGTGCACAGGAGGTAGACCAGAAGAACACTATCAGGTAAAGGAGAGTAAAACGACAAATAGAAATTCCCCCTTTACCAATATATTCAGGGTTCTGGGACGCTGATCCCCAAAGCTATATGCATAGAGGTAACCTACTGCTTAGATAAATTTTCTGCCAGCTCCCACAAAGCTATTAACCAGAGAGAGACAAACTGTTTCTCTCTACTCTCTTCCCCTTCTGACTCCAACTGCCTTCTGAGCTCCATATTCTGTTTTCAGACTTTAAAAACTCTGAATCTTTCAAAAGAGCCAATAGTAGCTCTCTGCTCTTGGCAATGGGAGGAGTCCACAGTGTTCATGACAACTTCTCCACTGCCATGATATCAGAGAACATAAGAACATATGAATGAAGTCCCCTGCCACGACTGTATTAGAAGTAGCCAGCAGTATATTTCTGCATCTCGATGGCCATGAATTTGGACTTGGAGGATGAGATGTACAGCGTCAGCATCTATGAGACAAACATGTTTTTTTCTGTTACATAGATCTTTTTAGAGCCCAGTTAGGTTGTATAAATTAGATAATTCTAAATCTAATAGATGCTGGCACTGTCATTTAGACATTGGGACATGGGATCATCTGTTGTTCTATTGTCCTTTGATACTCAAATCTTGGAAGTCAATATGGGGTAGAATTAATAACATTTTAGAATCATCAATTCCTCTAACGTATGAGGCAGTCATTTGTGGTACAATTTTACATGTTAAGCCCCTTATAGATCAATACAAAGGTCGTCTTTTCCTGATAATGGCAGGGATAGCCATCCAGATGATCATTCGAAATTGGAAGAACTGTGATCGTTTAAATTTTTCATTCTGGTGGGCAAATCTTTGCTCTAGTTATAGATTTGAAAGAATAAATGCTGAAAATTTAGGACATGGTAATATATTTCAATTAATATGGGGCCCATTGGCATCTTATGTTACCTCATTGTAATTGTTTGTTGACTGTGAGTCAGTTTGTTCTTTACTTTGGTACAAATCCAGAGCAGGGGGGGAGGGGGATTCTTTATGTCATAAATTGATTTTTGAATATTTATAATTAGGATGGGTGAGAAGATATAATTATTCAGAATAGATAGGATATTTATGATAATATATGTTTGTGTTATACGGAATGATAATTGTTTGGGTGGATGGGTGGGGGGGGGAAATGGATGATTATGAACAAGAGAAAGATGAATGTGCTTTTATTGTATTACTATGTGTTGCATTGGTTGTATTGCACTGTTGTAGTTTTGAAAATTAATAAAGAATTGAAAAAAAAAAACATATGAATAGCCTTACTGGGTCAGACCCATGGTCCATCAAGCCCAGTAGCCTGTTCTCATGGTGTGCCAATCCAGGTCACTAGTACCTGGCCAAAACCCAAGGTGTAGCAATATGCCATGCTACCGATACAGGGCAAGCAGTGGCTTCCCCCATGTCTTTCTCAATAACAGACTATGGACTTTTCCTCCAGGAACTTGTCCAAACCTTTCTTAAAACCAGCTACACTATCCACTCTTACCACATCCTCTGGCAGTGCTTTCCAGAGCTCAACTATTCTCCGAGTGAAAAAAATTTCCTCCTATTGGTTTTAAAAGTATTTTCCAGTAATTTCATCAAGTGTCCCCTAGTCTTTGTAATTTTTGACAAGAGTGAAAAATTGAGCCACTTGTACCCATTCTACTCCACTCAGGATTTTGTAGACTTCAGTCATATCTCTCCTCAGCCATCTCTTTTCTAAACTGAAGAGCCCTAACCGTTTTAGCCTTTCCTCATAAGAGAGGAGTTCCATCCCCTTTACCATCTTGGTCGCTCTTCTTTGAACCTTTTCTAGTGCCACTATATCTTTCTTGAGATAAGGATACCAGAATTGAACACAATACTCCAGATGAAGGTGTACCATGGAGCGATACAGGGGTATTATGACATCCTTAAGCTTGTTAACCAACCCTTTTTTAATAATTCCCAGCATCCTGTTTGCTTTGTTGGCCGCCGCTACACATTGTGTGGAAGGTTTCAACATATTGTCTACAATGATACCCAGATCCTTTTCTTTGGCGCTAACCTCCAAGGTGAACCCTAGCATCTGGTAACTGATTCAGGTTATTCTTCCCAATGTGCATCACTTTGCATTTGTCCATATTAAATTTCATCTGCCATTTGGACGCCCAGTCTTCCAATTTCCTAAGGTCCACCTGCAAATTTTCACAATCCGCAGTTTAGTGTCATCTGCAAATTTAATCATCTCACTCGTCGTTCCAATTTCCAGATCATTTATAAATAAGTTAAATAGCACCAGTCCCAATACAGACCTCTGTGGCACTCCACTGTTTACTCTCCTCCATTGCGAAAAATGACCATTTAACCCTATCCTCTGTTTTCTATCTGATAACCAATTCCTAATCTACAATTGAACTTTGCCACCTATCCCATGACACTTCAATTTTCTCAGGAGCCTCTCATGAGGAACTTTATCAAAACTTTCTGGAAATTTAGATACACTATATCAACCAGCTCACCCTTTATCCACATGTTTATTCATACCTTCAAAGAAGTCAAGCAAATTTGTGAGGCAAGATCTCCCTCAGCTGAACACATGCTGATTCCATCTCATTAAATCATGTTTGTCTTTGTTCCACAATTTTATTTTTTATAATCATCTCTACCATTTTGCCCAGCACCGAAGTGAGGCTTACCGGTCTGTAATTTCCCAGATCTCCCCTGGAGCCCTTTTTAAAAATTGATGTAACATTGGCCACCCTCCAATCTTCAGGTACTACAGATGATTTTGGCAACAGGTTACAGATCACTAACAGTAGGTCAGCAATTTCATGTTTGAGGTCAGCAATTTCATGTTTGAGTTCTTTAATACTCTGGGATGTATGCCATCTGGTCCTGGCGATTTATCACTTTTTAACTTGTCAATTTGGCTCAGTACAACTTCCAGATTCACCGAGATTTCTTTCAGTTCCTCCGCATCATCACCCTTGAAAACCATTTCCGGTTCAGATAGATATCTTACATCTTCTTCCGTAAAGACCGAAGCAAATAATTCATTCAGTCTTTCCGCTATGGCCTGATCCTCCCTGAGCACCCCTTTCACTCCTCGATCATCCAATGGTCCCACAGATTCCCTCACAGGTTTTCTGCTTCTGATGTACCTAAAAAAATTGCTATGAGTTTTTGCCTCTTTTGCAAGTTTCTCTTCATACTCTTTCATAGCTGTCTTTATCAATGCTTTGCATCTAATTTGCCAGTGCTTGTGTTTCTTCTTATTTTCTTCATTTGGATCTTTTTTCCATTCTTTAAGGGATTTTTTTTTTTTGGTTCTAATAGCCTCTTTCACTTCACCTTTTAAACGCCGGCTCTCGTTTCCTCTTCTTTCCACCTTTGCTGATACAGGGAATACATCTGTTCTGGGCTTCTACAACGGTATTTTTAAATAACTTCCATGCCTGGTTTACAGTCCTAACCTTTGGAACTGATCCTTTTAACTTCTTTTTAACCATTTTCCTCATTTTATCATAGTCGCCCTTTCAATAATTAAACGCCCCTACAGTAGATTTCTTTTGCGACGTTGCTGCCGGTATCAACTCAAATTTGATCACATTATGATCACTGTTTCCCAGCAGACTCAACACAGTTAACTCCTGTACTATGTATTGCATTCCACTAAGGACCAAATCTAAAATAGAGGCAATAGAGAAACCTAAAATAGAGGCAATAGAGAAACCTCTAAAAGATTCATTTAACAGATTAATCCCCTCTCCTCACACTCTCCCCCTGCCATAATTGGACAGGTCCTCATGTCCATCTGTAAGGCCAGTGTGGTAAGCTCAAGTGTTACCTATTACAGCAGAGTCATCCAGCCTAGCCAGTTGAACATATTTATTCATGAATTCAAGAACTGCAAACAAATCAGCAATGACAGTCTGCAGAAATTTATAGAGACTGATTAAAAGGGGTACACAATTTATCATAAGAACATAAGAATGGCCTTGCTGGGTCAGACCTATGGTCCATCAAGCCTAGTATCCCATCCTCACAGTGGTCAATACAGATCAATAATACCTGGCAAAAACCCAAAGAGTAGCAACATTCCACGCTACCAATCCATGGCAAGCAGTGGCTTCTCGCATGTCTTTCTCAATAACAGACTATGGACTTTTCCTCCAAACCTTTTTAAACAAGTTTTATGACAGGCTTATGGGTCCTCTCTGACCTGCGTACCACTACAGTATCATCAGTATGCTTACCAGTTGAGTCATCTAAAACAGAAGGCATACTTTCACCATCAGCTACATTTTCCTCAGTTAATAATAATAATTATTATTTATTTATAACCCACTATATCTTAAGAGTTCAAAGCGGTTTATATCAAGAAGATCTTCCAGTCACAGATGAAATACAAACAGAAATATATCCATCAAATAACTAGAGTTTGTTATAGAAATTTGTCATATAAATAAGTCTTCACAGATCTAAATACTTGATAAATAAACTGCTTATAGTTTTACTCCAAACACCAGCCTGGTAAGATAACGTTTTGCCCAGAAGTCTCTTTGAAATACATCCCTTTAGTGTTGGAAATAAGAATAGAGAAATTCCTCGCCTAGGATGAGAATATGTGGGGAGCACGAAATGATTAATGAGATAGATAGGAATAAGTCAACTAACATTTTATAGCATAAACATGCAAACATAAACATTACATTACATTACATTTGTGATTTCTATTCCGCCTGTGCCTTGCGGTTCTAAGCGGATTACAGTTAAAAGAGATCAGGACATTACCGAGAGAATTACATTACAACGATTTAAGTAAATTACATGTTGTGGTATAGAAATACAAGTATAAGATATCTGGATTTATCGATAGAATAACTTGACAGGGTTCAAGTAGTTACAAGGTTCAGTGGGGAAAACAATATAGGCAACTGAAGAAAGATACCTAACTTTGAAGGAATCAGTTAAGTGGATACCTAAGGGAGATGCTTATTTAGTAGAAGGTTAAATGGATACCTAAGGGAGATGCTTATTTAGGAGTTTGGATATTTTTTGTAGATGAGGTTCAAGGGGATGACTAGTGTGTTATTTGCTGGGGAGAGTGCATGTGCGATTGGGGAGGGGAATATTAAGTAAGGACGTGTTTTTTGAAAAGAAATGTTTTGATTTCTTTCCGAAACACTTTGATGTCTGTTGTTTTGATCATCAGTTTGGTGATGGTGGGGTCAATTTTCGCTGCCTGAGTTGCTAGAAGGCTGTCGTAAAGTTTCTTACGTCGGGTACCATTATGAGGGGGGAAGGTGAAAGGATTCTGAGTTCTTCTTGATCTGGGTAGTCGGTAGCGGCAAAGACGGTTGTTCAGGTAATTGGGGGCCATACCATGGGTTACTTTGAAAAGTAAGCAGTAGAGTTTGAATTGAGTTCTTGCAAACTGTTAACCTCTAATCTCTAATCTATGAATGTCCCAATCAATTAATGAAACTTTTCTAACTCATTGTAAATAGCACGGAACTTCCCGGTCCGGCAGTATATAAACTGTTATTATTAATGTTGTTAATATCAGATGGTCACCGTTATACTCTGTAATTCACTGACTGTACAGTTTCACCTCACTGTAAACCGCCTAGAAGTCGCAAGATTGTTGGCGGTATATAAGAATAAAGTTATTATTATTAGTTATTATTTATCGGAAGCCAGTGAGAGTCTACATAGGCGGGTGTGACGTGGTCGAATTTGCTGAGCGAGTAGATGAGTCCGATAGCTGTGTTCTGAACGGTCTGTAGTTGTTTTATCATAGTATTTGGGCAAGGAAGGTAGAGGCTGATGCAGTAATCTAAGGAGCTGAGTATGAGGGATTGTACAATGATCTTGAAGTGTTCTTTGGAAAAGAATTTTTCTTAGGTTTCGCATAGTGAAGAATGCTTTTTTTTATGGTTTTGTGTATTTGTGTTTGCATTGTGCAGCCTCTGTCTAGGTGTGTTCCCAAAATTTTGAGAGTATTCTGTATTGGATATTTGATTGTGTTTACATCTAGTTCTGTTAGGGATGGTTTTTGTTCCTTCTCTAGTAGTAGGAATTTGGTTTTCTCTGCATTCAGTTTTAACTTGTGGTTCGTCATCCATTTTTCTACAGTTTCCAATGTTGTTTTCAGGCGTCCGTTGGAGGTGGGGTCTTGGATGTCGAAGGGGAGGAGGATGGTTATATCATCCGCGTAGCTGAAGGATGTAATGTTTAGGGCGTCCAATCTCTTATTTTGAGCATATTGGATTATTGTAATGTGGTTTACTTAGGATCATTTTAAAAAACTATTAGGAGATTGTTGCAGAATGTTGCAGTGCGTTTGATATTTGGGCTTAAAAGATCAGATCATGTTACAGCAAATTGCATTGGTTGCTAATCGAGGCCAGAATTGGCCACTATCCTGTCTAAACATCTATGAAACAGCTATGAAAAGGTTGAAAAGTATGGGCGATAGAGGGGATCCTTGTGGAACTCCGCAGGGGTTTGACCATGAGTCGGATAGAAGATCATTTGACTTGACTCTGTATGATCTTGTTTTGAGGAATCCTTGGAACCAGTTGAGAACATTACCTGATATTCCTATGGCATCTAGTATCTGGAGTAGTATGTGTCAGCCTAGAGGCCTCTGGGAGATTATATCAATCTGACCCTGGCATGGGAAGGCAGATAGACCCTTAGTGCAGGGAAACTGTTTTAAGTAGCCCTGATTGATATATTTTAAGTTTCAAGTAGCCCTGCTTGAATCATGGCTAGCTAAAAGGTGTTAATGTCTGATTAAGAGGGTGCTTAGGACAATGGTGCACAGATCAAGCCAGAGACTTAATCCCATCACCATGCTTACAGGTATCTCACCCTCCTTAGCAATTAAATTAACCATTGTCTCAAACAGTTTGCAAGTTCTAAACAGAAAGATACTGGGAGATACAATATTTTCTCTATTCAGAATAAGATTCCAAGGTATAAAAGCCTGCTCTCTGCTCTCTGCTCTCTACTCAAGTTATAGCTCTCTTTTTCTATCAAGCTATCGCTCTCTTTTTCTATCAAGCTACCATCCCCCTTGTCCCTCCCTCTCTGCCTTTCCCTGAAACTTCACGCTTCCTTCTGGACACTGTATGGCAGGGAAACTGCTCTGCTCTCTATTTAATTGTAATGCTTAATTGTAATGCTTATGAATATTACTTTTCTGTAAGCCTATTTCTATAATATATTCTTTATGCAATCACCTCTGGTTGTGTCTATTATTCTACTTCCTGGTGAGTCATCTGTGAGGGAACTGAACCTGGGACCTGGCGTTTGTCAGTACGCCTTTCACTTAACCCCTACCACCTAATATTGTGGGGGCCACTTTCAAACTGACATTTTGGGGGCTTTGTCTCGGTCCTTCCTGATGATTTCATTTGGGTAAGTAGAATTTAAGTTTTTTTTTAATGCACTGTGCAATAGGATTATGTATAGACAGAGTGATATAGAAATCAAAAGTCCTTGGAAAACCCTTAGATTGATTGTACGTTAGACTGGATGACACACTGTTGAAAAGTTCCAGTAATATTGTGGGGTTTTATACTTGGTGAGATTTTATTTCAATTTTTGCTTGATAGACAGAGTGAGATAGAAATCAAAAGTCCTTTTGGAACCCTTAAATTGTTTTAGACTGGATGACACACTTGTGAAAAGTTTCAGTAATATTTTGGGTTTTATATTTGGTGAGATTTTACTATCTTTGTAGTTTACCTGTGCCAGTTTGCATTGTATGATTTGCTATTATATGCTTGCTAGGGTGTTGCATGTAAGAATATTTGAGCTGCTCTGAAGAAAAGCAGGGTTCAAAGTGAAAACAGTCACTCAATTAAGACACGCCACATCTGTACTAACTTTTACTTTTTTTACCTTGTGCTTTTAAATCTATTTCTTGTCAGTCTCTGCCCTGGTGAAAGGCCCAGTGCACACTGGACTGGAACTGGCAGCTGACACCTCTGCTCTTCTATATTTTATCCTGCTAAACTTCTGCCTGTAAATTTCAGGTAGTAACCAGTGTGGGCAAGTGTGGGCATAAGTGTATTATTTATGCCAATGACTCTTGCCTAACACGCTTTACCTCGCTTTTCTTCCTATTAACTAAAGTCTCCCTCCTTCATAAGTGGGAGCATTTCAATCTCAAAGGCTACACACAGACAGGGACATTTAGAAGCCCATTCTCTCTCATGAAATATATGAGCAAGGCCCACGAACCAAGGCAGACTTCTGCAGCCTCAAATATGAACCCTTTTGATTTTCAAGAACTCACAGATATTGTACACAAATATTTTGACAAGAAAGGGGGTCCATATGAGGGTAATTTTCCAGAAAACACATGGCACGATATTCAGAAACAAATGGTTTCTCATTCACAGGAGTTTAGAAAGAAAACAGATAAACGCAAATGCCTTTTCATTCAGGGCTTATGTAGAGGACTTATTAGCCTAAGACAAGATAATACCGACTTGAACACTCAGTGCCATCAGCTGTCCAAAGACTTAGATGAGGCACAAATTAATATATCCATGCTAAGAACCCAAATTGTTCAGGCCACAAATACCTTTTTAACTGTAAATGAACAATTAGAAGAGGCCAAGGCAGAATTAAAGTATTTAAAGTCAAAATGTGCCTCACAGGGACAGGCTAATGCTGTCTCCTTACAGATTCTGCCATCTGCACCTGTGCCACCATCACCATATAATCCATGTAGTCAGAAAACCATTTTTGTAGCAGGTCAGAGAAAGGGTAAACTAGCTACAGATGTAGAACAGGAAGAAGACCCGACAAACGAAAGTGAGGAAAATTCATTATCCCAGGACAAGCAGGCATGATATTCTCACATGTGGGGTGACGTCATCTACGGAGCCCCGATGCGGAAGCATTTTCAAGCAAACTTGATTGAAGATTTAAGTTTGCTCTGCTGCTCCACGCATGCGTGCCTTCCTGCTCCACTAGGGGGTGCATCCCCTCGTGGTCTCCAGTTCAAATTTTTCCGCGAGCCTAGAAGCCGTGTTTTTCAGGCTCTGCCCCAACTGCCTTCTAGCACCGCGATTTTTTCTTGTTTTTCACGATTAAGTCGCTGTGCGCGAATTCTTTACCTTTCTTACTTGATTCCTGCTTCGTTTTCAACGACCCGGAGGCTTCCGGGTCCCCGTGGCCGCGTGGCTAATCGAGCCGCGGCTACTTTCGATTTAATGTCCCGGCCTCTGACCGGCTTTAAAAAGTGCACCCGGTGCGAGCGGCTTCTTTCTCTCACAGATCCGCATTGCCGGTGCATCCTCTGTCTGGGGGCGGCTCACCCAACCGACTCCTGCCCCCAGTGCGCTATTTTCCAAAACAGGGCCCTCCGCCGAAGAAAAGCACGCATGGCGGACCTCTTCACCCCGGACCAACCCTCCACCTCGGCCTCGAGGTCGGCCCCGGCCTCGGCCCCGGCCTTGACCTCGGCCCCGGATACCTTGGCATCGCCTCGAGACTCGACCCCGAAGTCCTCGGGACAACAGAAAGCCTCGGCTCCGGGTAAGTCCCCTCTTCCCTCTTCAGGTTCTGTAGCAGCGAAGAAGCCAGCCTCGGGGACAATGACGACACATGGCGGAAGCCCCATGTTTACAGCCCCGTCTAAGCCCTCCAAGCCTTCGGGCCGTGCCTCCACCACACGGGAATACTCTGATACGAGGTCGCCCCCGGTGGAGCGCACCGAGGCAGTGGACATGCCTTCGATGCTGTCCGTGCCCGTCTTCCAGGACCTACTCCGAGCGATGATCACGTCGGAGCTGTCCGCTGCAATGGCCCAGTTTCAATCGGCCTCGACCTCGAATGTGCCAGACCAGCCTGAGCCTCGCACCGAACAACCTCGAGGAAGGGTGCGCAATCCTCGCCGCATCCCATCCTCCTCGGACTCCTCGCCGAGGCGCCCGAGACGTTCCCCCTCCGCAGACCGCCGAGGGGCAAAACGTCGGGCTAGAACGACAGAAACCTCGAACCGCCGTACCTCCAAGAAGGCCCGAGGTTCACCAACTCTACGAGGCCGTTCTCCCACACCTCGTACGGAACCACTAAGGGTGGCTGAGTTATCACTCTCCAATCCGCGCATCCTCCGAACTCCCCCTCGGACGTATTCTCCGAGGGAGTCCGGATCGAGGTCACCGACCCGACATCGATCGGTACCCCTAACCCCAGCATCGTCTCCGAGGGGCTCCTCGAGACGCCGAAGATCGACAACCCCGGAACACTCTCACAGTGCTTCCCCAGTCTCGGAGCATGGATCAGAGCATGAACCTCGATACTCGAGGGAAGCCTCCCTATCCTTCTCCACCCGACGAAGGTCTCGTTCTCCGACCCCGCACGGGGCACCGGGGACATCTCGCCCATCCTTCACTCGCTTTGTCCAAGACATGGGCCACGCATTGGACTTAGACCTCCAGTCCGACTCCAGATACTCTAAGGAGTACCTGGCGGAGCTGGATATGCCATCACTGCCCAGAGAGTCCCTTCGCTTACCACCCAACCCGGTACTCCAACAGGCCTTCTTCAGGAACCTGGAGACCCCCTACATGATCACGGCTGTACCCTCCAAAATGGAGGCCAAGTACCGCACAGTACCTTACCCGGGATTCGAGCAACCACAGCTCTCCCACCAATCGCTGCTAGTAGAATCCTCCTTGAAAAAGGCTCACCCGTCCCGGGTCTCAGCAGTGGTCCCCCCAGGCCGAGAAGGCCGAACCCTGGATAAGTTCGGCAGGAGACTATACCAAAACGCAATGATGGCCTCTAGGGTGCAAAGCTACACTTTCACCTTCACATCATACCTCAAACACCTCATTGGACTTTTGAGAGCCTTTGAGACTGACCTACCGGCCTCCCGGCAAGGAACGTTCGGCCTGCTCTTAGAGTCCCTCTCCAACCTGCGCCTTCATCTATTCCACGCGGCCTACGATGGCTTCGAACTCTCCTCCAGAGAAGCAGCCTTCGCTATCGCCATGCGCCGACTAGCCTGGCTGCGCCTGGTCGACATGGACCCCAACTTACAGGACCGGTTGGCTAACCTCCCCTGCGTGGGAAAGGAATTGTTCGATGACACTATCGAGGCGGCGACAAAACGCCTCTCCGAACATGAACGCTCGTTTGCCTCCCTTGTCCGGCAAAAGCCCAAACCGCCAGCGTCCAGGCCATACAGGGCCCCTCCGCGCCGCTACCCACAAAAGTCCACCCCTGCTTTCTCGCGGCCCCCACCCAGACGTCCGCAAGCCCACCACAGGGCCATGCCCAAGTCCCAACCGCCCGCGACCACCAAACCATCCCCGTCCTTTTGATGGGACACGCGGAAGGGGGCGGGCCCCCTCCGCCACAGTCCCAGGCCACCTTCCCATCGGAGGTCGACTCAAAGCTTTTTACCCTCACTGGGAACAAATCACGTCGGACGCATGGGTCCTTGGTGTGATCTCATCAGGGTACTCTTTCAACTTTCGGGCCATTCCTCCGGACAACCCCCCAAGGAATTGCCCTCCCAACCGGACTCAGCTACCCCTACTCCTCTCCGAAGCTCGAGACCTGCTTCGCCTGAGAGCAGTGGAGAAGGTTCCCCCCGACCAACGGGGGAAGGGCTTCTACTCCCGCTACTTCCTGGTACCGAAAAAAACGGGAGACCTACGCCCAATACTAGACTTGAGACACCTCAACAAATTCCTGGTACGGGAAAAGTTTCGGATGCCCTCACTACCAACACTTTACCCCCTGATCGACGAGGGTGACTGGCTCTGCTCCCTCGATCTCAAGGAGGCGTACACACATGTCCCAGTGCACCCCGCTCACCGCAAGTTCTTGCGCTTCCAAGTAGGGGACTGGCACCTACAATACCGAGTCCTCCCCTTCGGACTAGCATCATCACCTCGGGTCTTCACCAAGTGCCTCGTGGTGGTAGCAGCAACCTTACGTTCCCAAGGCCTCCAGGTATTCCCCTACCTGGACGACTGGCTAATCAAAGCCCCGTCCAGGGAAGGGGTTATCTCAGTGACCCAACAGACTATTACCTACCTACAAAGTCTGGGGTTCGAAATAAACTTCCCAAAATCTCAACTACGCCCCTCGCAGTCCCTACAGTTCATCGGGGCCACGCTGGACACGGTTCGCCTCCGTTCCTTCCTCCCCCCTCCGCGCCTGGAGGCGTTAGTAAGTCTGAGCCGAAGGATCTCCCTGCTGACCTCAGTATCAGCTCGACAGATGATGACTCTTCTGGGCCACATGGCCTCCACCGTCCATGTCACACCCTTCGCCCGCCTCCATCTGAGAATCCCTCAATGGACCCTGGCGTCTCAATGGCGTCAAGACCGGGACCCGATCGACCACTCAGTGACAGTGACTCCTTCATTGCAACGATCGCTCCGCTGGTGGGCCGACTCTTCAAATCTTTCCAAAGGTTTGCTCTTCCTCACCCCACCCCATAGCAAGGTACTCACCACGGACTCGTCGGAGTACGCTTGGGGAGCCCACCTGGACAGCCTACGCACCCAAGGAATGTGGTCAGCACAAGACCGTCGCTGCCACATCAACGTGCTAGAACTTCGGGCCATCTATCTCGCAGCTGTAGCATTCCAACATCTGCTCCACGACCGAGTGGTTCTCATCCGAACCGACAACCAGGTAGCGATGTACTACGTAAACAAACAAGGGGGGACAGGGTCTTGGCCCCTTTGTCGGGAAGCCCTGCGCCTCTGGAAATGGGCAATCTCCAACAACACCTTCCTTCGAGCGGTATACATACAAGGAGAACAAAACTGCCTGGCGGACAGACTCAGCCGTCTCCTCCAGCCACACGAGTGGTCACTACACTCTCAGATCCTGCGAGGAGTGTTCGAACGGTGGGGGACACCTCAAATAGACCTGTTCGCGTCCCCTCACAATCACAAGCTGCCTCTCTTCTGCTCCCGGATATACTCCCCGGACCGACTTGAGGCCGACGCCTTCCTCTTCGACTGGGAGGGAAGGTTCCTATACGTGTTCCCACCGTTTCCTCTGATACTGCGGACGCTTGTCCACCTGAAAACAGTACAAGCCACCCTGATCCTGATTGCCCCTCGCTGGCCACGCCAGCCGTGGTTTTCCCTGCTACTTCAACTCAGTGTCAGAGATCCACTGCCTCTGCCTCTGTTTCCCTCTCTACTGTCACAGGGTCAGGGTTCACTGTTACATCCCAATCTTCAGTCTCTTCATCTGAATGCTTGGTTTCTCTCCCCCTGACTGCTCTCCCCGTGTCTCAATCAGTCAAGGAGATATTGGAGGCCTCCAGAAAAACCTCGACGAGAACCTACTACTCCCAAAAATGGACCAGATTCTCAACCTGGTGCTCCTCCCACAGCCAGGACCCGGTGTCGGTCCCCGTCCCCCTGGTCCTTGACTATCTACTTCAACTATCTCATTCCGGCCTAAAGACCAACTCCATTCGAGTACACCTCAGTGCGATTGCGGCCTTTCATCAGCCCCTGGAAGGGAAAGCCCTCTCGCTCCATCCCTTAGTCACTCGCTTCATGAAGGGCCTGCTGAACGTCCACCCCCCTCTCAAACCTCCCCCGGTGGTTTGGGACCTTAACGTGGTTCTGGCTCAATTAATGAAACCCCCATTTGAGCCACTAGACAAATGCCATCCAAAATTCCTCACTTGGAAGGTAATTTTCTTACTCGCGCTCACCTCCGCACGGCGGGTTAGTGAGCTACAAGCACTGGTAGCGGACCCACCCTTCACGGTATTCCATCACGACAAGGTGGTACTCCGCACCCATCCAAAGTTCCTACCTAAAGTAGTGTCTGATTTCCATCTCAATCAGTCCATCGTCTTACCCGTGTTTTTCCCCAAGCCCCACTCTCACCCCGGAGAAGTGGCGCTCCACACTCTTGACTGCAAAAGAGCGTTGGCCTTTTACCTCCAACGCACCCAGCCACACCGGAAAGTCCCACAACTGTTTCTGTCCTTTGACCCAAACCGGTTAGGCCACCCAGTTTCCAAACGCACCTTGTCCAACTGGTTGGCCGATTGCATCTCCTTTTGCTACGCTCAGACTGGTCTCGCACTGCATGGTCGAGTAACGGGACACAAAGTCCGAGCGATGGCAGCCTCCGTAGCGTTCCTCAGGTCCACACCCATTGAGGAAATCTGCAAAGCTGCCACATGGTCTTCGGTTCATACCTTCACCTCCCACTACTGTCTGGACTCCCTGTCCAGAAGCGATGGCCGGTTCGGCCAATCGGTATTGCGAAATCTATTTGCTTAAATTGCCAACTTCCCTCCATCCCTCTTCAGTAAGCTTGGAGGTCACCCACATGTGAGAATATCATGCCTGCTTGTCCTGGGATAAAGCACAGTTACTTACCGTAACAGGTGTTATCCAGGGACAGCAGGCATATATTCTCACAACCCGCCCACCTCCCCGAGGTTGGCTTCTTGGCTAGTTAAGTGAACTGGAGACCACGAGGGGATGCACCCCCTAGTGGAGCAGGAAGGCACGCATGCGTGGAGCAGCAGAGCAAACTTAAATCTTCAATCAAGTTTGCTTGAAAATGCTTCCGCATCGGGGCTCCGTAGATGACGTCACCCCACATGTGAGAATATATGCCTGCTGTCCCTGGATAACACCTGTTACGGTAAGTAACTGTGCTTTACCAGGCCAGAGCAATACCAATAGTACCCCTATAAGTGACACAGCTCCAGTAACTGTAGTGCTGCAGGGACATATGAAAGATAGTGACATTGAAAGAATAGTGGAGAAAGTGGGCCCTATGCCTTTTAACATAAATGAATGGTGCAAATGGGCTATTGACATACTGATTCACTGGGGTCTAGGGAAATACAAAAGGAACAATGCAGATTTTGATAAGCTTATGCACCTAGCCCTGGGTCCACATTATTATAAATTTGGATCTCTTGTTCATCCATACCAATTTGTAAAGATGGGCATCGAACAACTATTTCGCTGCACCTCTTTGCAAGTACTTAGAACTCTTTCACCCCTGCCAAGTGATACACCAGAGCAGTTTGCATATAGAGTGCGGGTAATCCACGAGGTACTTAACGAACATGAACATTGGCCCATTTCCTCAGATTATGGCCAGAGAGAACATAAAGAATTCCTATTAGAATTATTATCTCCCGAGATTACTAAGCACCTTCTGTTGTTCTCGGAGGACCCTAAAACTACGCCTTTTGACACTTTACTGCTCAGGATTGGGTCTGTGTGGAAGACCCAGCCAGCTCAAATTATTTCAGTTTCAGAAGCTAGAAGGTGGCGTGCTGAGGGAGCACCCCAATACAAGAACACACCACACACAGGAAATAGAGGGCATGGCAGAGGTAGTTACAGAAATTCCTCCACTTACATTCCTTTCCATGAGCTCAGAGCACAGACAGAAGCATTAGAGAAAGAGAAAAGAAATGGGAACAGGATCGGCACACAATGCAGATAGAATTGGACAGGGTAAAAAGTGATTTGACAGCTAGGAACCACAGTGCTAGTCCATAGGGATGTCCTGACTCTCTTTGTCCGAATGCCAAGGTGACTCAGGCCTTCACAGCCCAGCCAGACTCCTTTCGCTTACCTGTGGACTCACTTTTGGAGACGCAGGATAAGGGAAAGATGTCAGACTCAGAATTCAGCTTGAGGTATGTTGCACCTTTGATTTTGGACACTTCCGACAGCCCCAATGGTAATACTACCATAGAGGGTCAGGATAAATTAAAATTGATTGATACAGGGGCTAGAATCAGTTTCACAGATAGAGCGCCTCCTACTGGAGATCAGAAAAATATGGAAATTTTTGAGATTCAGGGTCTAAATGACAAAGCTTCAAAGTGTGTGTCTATCCCACAAAAGGAACTAATGAAAAACATTGTAGAAACTACTGCCAGCACAAGTGAGAATACAGGCAAAGAAATAGTTGAGGTGACTGGTCTTGTATTAGGTACAGGAATTCTAAATGCTTCTAAACCTTTGGTTCATGAGGTTATTCCTGTGCAGTTAGCCACACAATGCTGCCTGCCAGTGCAGAAGCATGATCATAGTGTAACTCACTCAGAGGCTGCAGATCTTTCAGTTTGGGCACAAGATTGTGGGAAAAGGTACACAGAAATTTTGTTTGAGGGCAAATATCCTGCACCACAAACACAGCAACCAGTACTTCCTCCAGCAACAGAACTGGTGCCTAAGATGGAGGAGAGAGGTCTGAGTGGACCTATCTCTTTAGCATGTGGCTCTCCAACTGGGTCATTTGCTAATTCAGAGGGCTCTGTTAGGCTCACTATACACTCTCAGGCCCTAACTAAGACTTCAAAGCCCGTAGTACCAGTGGCAGCCTCTCAATCTGAAATGACTGTGACATTTAACCCTAAATGTGCATTTTTCTCTGTCCTAGACATAACTAATGATTTTCGGAATTTGCCCCTTGCCTCTGAATGCCAGGACACAACTGTGCAGACAAAAGAAGACAAATCTAGCCTGCACCTGACTTCTGCACCGCAGTGCCCATTCCTCCGAGTGCAGTGGGACCCAGGTGGCAGACATGTGGTCCAGGTTGGCCTGAATGGAACATGGACAAAGTTTGCTCTAAGTGACCTTGAGGTTGCTGCTAATTTAAAATGTTTTTTTCTTTTTCCTAGCAGCAGTTCGGATATAGCCATCCCAGACCAATTTTGGCACAAAGATATTTCTAGTGTTTTCCAAGGTTCCTCTTTATCACTGCAGAGATAAAGATGTTCCAAAGAAGATATTAGCTTTATGCCTTTTCTGAATATGAGATGGTTATGATATGCATTATTTGTACTACTATTTGCAGAGTTAAATTCAGCCCTGAACACTTGACAGATGGAAGAATAATGCCGACGCCTCAAAATTTGTGTTTTATGTTGTCTGTGCTATGTGGTCTGTCTTTTGTCTATTTGTTTTAGTTTAGGGGGTACCCCAGGATACATAACATTGGCCATTTATAGAGCTCTTTTCCCCATTTTTATTTTTTTTTAACTAGCCCAATTGCGCAATGTTCTTTTTATATCCTAAATTTAGCTTAGTTAGGGGTTATATTTTTAAGTAAAGGTTTCACTTTATACCGTGTTTATTCTATGCTTCTCATTAGATTCAGTACACATTTCTGACAAATTTTTTTTTATATATACATTCAGTACAGAATTATGGTCTCTCTGAAGTGCCATAATAGTTATATGCAGCACATAAAAACATATATTTTTGGAATGTCTGATTAAGAACCTTAAGTACTTGAATATTGTCTGTCTTTTGCCCTAACTAAAACAAGTAAATGCATTAATATTGTTACATGTTGCCACATTCAGTACAGGCAACCTGGTCTTTCTCTCTCTTTCTCTCTATACATTCAGTACAGGCAAAATGGTTTCTCCTCCATTTTCTATCTTATTTGGATCACACTGGAGTACAGCTGCTGAATGATATCGGGACTCTTTTCAAATCCCTCCCTGTATGCACAGACATCATTTCATCTCAAGGGCGAACACCACCAGTTTCCAGTGACTTGACTGATCCTGTGCAAACATCAGATCCTGTGCAAACATCCTTTCATTTCAAGTGTGAACCTCATCAGTTTAAAGAGACTGCCGGTTCCTGCTGGACTAATTCATCTTCATGCACCCTGACTGCAAAGACTTTTCCACACATGCTGTACACAATGTTTCCTGTTCATCGGATATAGCCACCTTCCTAAGAACGCTTTGCTGTACAATTCCTCCTATTTAACCTATTCTATGGACATTCCAGACTTTATTTCTTATGCTGTACATCCACTACCTCTTGAAATGGGGAATTAGACATTCCACAAGCTGCTGAACTTTACTGAACTCCATACTTACATTGAACAACTTAAGAAAACTTCCAAAGAAGTGATTCATACTATCACTTTTTAAAATGGACCGATTGCACAAAATTTAATACAAGACGCTCATGTCTCAGTTTGGGAACTTTTCTTTGGGTATTCGCCCACTGCAAACCACGTATTTAATGTTTTAATTCACCCTATCATTATCTTAATTATTGTACAAATTTTGTTATGTATTATTATGATTTTTCTTTGCTGTAAAGTGAAACACATGTACATTTCTTTACAACGCTTATCATACAAGCTTCCCTCTAACTTTTAAGGCAGTTATACATGTATTTCCAGTATCTTTTCTGACACTTGCTAATTTGGTTCTAATTTGGTTTTAATTTGGCATGGCCTATTGCATTACCATTACCAGGGTCAGATATAATATTATCCCATATCCCATACTTAGATACTCTCTCTTATGACATCTTGGTACCTTTATACCTGAACCTCCTGAAAAAGCTTCATCCATTATGCACCGTTCACTCGCTCAACGACGGGTAAGATATAGGCATACTGGGATCCCCGCCCAGATTATGGCCTATACGACCTAAGACAGAGGTTTGAACTCGTAATGGGAACTGTTTATAACCTATCTTCATAGCTTGGAGATTCTGCAAGACAGGGGACGTACTGTTGGAGGTAAGCAAGGGTACCACAAGCTTGCCCTCATTTCAAAGAATAAAAATAAAAAAAATTATGGGAGATGTCAGCCTAGAGGCCTCTGGGAGATTATATCAATCTGACCCTGGCATGGGAAGGCAGATAGACCCTTAGTGCAGGGAAACTGTTTTAAGTAGCCCTGATTGATATATTTTAAGTTTCAAGTAGCCCTGCTTGAATCATGGCTAGCTAAAAGGTGTTAATGTCTGATTAAGAGGGTGCTTAGGACATATCAATATTTTGCTTCAGCTTTTATTATGTGCAGCCCATTGTCTAATATTTAATGCAACCTGTTCTCTCTCATGCTGAACACCCTCCCCCCACCATAAACATCCCCCCCTAACTAGATCATTCTTCAACACCTGTCCAAGCCCTCTGAAGTTTGATTTAACTCATAGCTGTTGGCCAATGCCTATATTGCATCAAAAGAAACACATCCCTACTAGAATGGCTTCCAGTTAGGAGCAAATGAAAGTATCTCATGCACCTGTGGCTGCAGAATGCTGAGGAGAAACAGCAAATTCCACCACTTCTGAGAACTGTTAGGATGCAAGGAAACAAAAGTGAAGGTGCTTAGAATGAAGATTAGCGTGTGAGCATGGTCTGGGTTGGACATTAGAAAAATGTGGATAACAAACCACATTTCTGCCCAAACAATAATATAATTTACACATGGCTTTTACAACCGCCTTTTTCTTCTCAACAAACAGCACTGCAATTCTTTTGAAGCAAAGAAAAAACAGCACACATTATCAGCACTTAAAAAGAGAATAAACAGATACACACCTTAACATTCAGTTTCCCTCATTGCAAAATGGAGGTCTTCAGTTGCACAAAACTGACCTCATTGTGACCTCATCAATCTGCACCTTCAAAGTAGTATGCCACAATTAAAAGATGTGCTGGGTGTAGAACTCACAACCTCTGGATGTTAGGAGCACAGGCTGGCGCCTAACACATAGAGCTACAGCTGCTTCTACCAAGGTCCATCTCACCACCCGTTCATATCATACTTAACTGAGCTGTCTATGCTCATTAGCGATCATATCAAGATGAACTCAAATAAGTTTAAGCAAAGGAATGCCTAAAGATTTGGAAGGTTTTCAAGTAGAAAACAAATATCAACTATGTATTAAAGAATTGCAGCACAAATGACGCTGATCGGTAAGGGCAAAAAAAACACCACTTTTCCGGTATGACGCCTAAACGGAACAGATTACTTACAGTCATATATGCATTAGTACAGTGCTTAGAATGAAGATTAGCGTGTGAGAAAAATGGAGCTCCACCTCACATGCATTCAAGCACATTTGGGAATATGGGTTTGGGGCTCAGTGAAAGCAGCGCTTTTAACCATTGAGCTACCACTCTTTTATCTCAGCCTACTATGACATTATAGCTAAACTCCTTTTCCCTTAAGACAAAGTTAGACAAGTTCCTGCTGAACCAGAATGTACACAGGTAAGGGTAGTCTCAGTTAGGGCACTGGTCTTTGACCTAAGGGCCGCTGTGTGAGTGGACTGCTGGGCACAATGGATCACTGGTCTGACCCAGCAGTGGCAATTCTTTTGTTCTTATGTTCCCAATCCCTTCCCAGCCTGTGAAGCATCAGTAATTCCCAACCCCCTCCCAGCCTGAGCAGCATCTGTCCTTCCCTGCCACCACCACCCCCAGCCTGTGCATCTGACCTTCCTAACCCCTTCCCAGCCCATGCAACATCTGTCATTCCCTGCCTCCCCCGAGCCCATGCAGCATCTGTCCTTCCCAACCCCCTCCCAGCCCATGCAACATCTGTTCTTCCCTGCCTACCCCCACAGCCCGAGCAACATGTGTTCTTCCCTGCTTTCCCACTTATCCCAGCCCGTGCAGCATATGTCTTCCCGACCCCCTATTTCTAGCCCGTGGCGTGTAGCCTATGTTCTTGTTTCTTTCCTTCCTCCCTCCCTCCTTCCCCCACCCCCATGCGGGACCCTGCAGCACAACCTCTTCAACTCCAGACTCCCCCACACCTGCTCCAAACTACTCCCTGGGTTGCTGTTATTTTAAATGTTCTGGAAGCTATGGCACAGCATCCATGAGATGAGCATTTTGTTGTTGGCCTGCCCCAGCCAGAACTTTTCATTCAGCAGCAGCCCTCAAAGGTGGGAACAGGAAGCCACTGCTGAATGAAGACTTCAGGGGAAGGTGGACGGCAGAATGCTCATCTCATGGATGCCAACAAAGGTAAAAAAAATAAATTTATTGAATGAAATTTGTTAGCTTTGGGCAACATATATAGCAGATGTCTTTGTATAGAAACATGACAGCAAATGGCCCATATAGTCTGCCAATCTGCAGTAACCATTATCTCTTTCTCTCTCTCTGAGAGATCCCACGTGCCAATCCCAGGCCCTCTTGAATTTAGACACAGTCTCTGTTTCCACCACCTCTTCTGGGAGACTGTTCCACACATCTACCACCCTTTCTGTAAAAAATTTTCTCAGATTACTCCAGAGCCTATCACCTCTTAACTTCATCCTATGCCCTCTCATTGCAGAGTTTCCTTTCAAATGAAAGAGACTCGACTCATGCACATTTATATTACATAGGTATTTAAAAGTCTCTATCATATCTCCCCTCTGCCGCCTTTCCTCCAAAGTATACCGATTGAGATCTTTAAGTCTGTCCCCATATGCCTTATCATGAAGACCACACACCATTTTAGTAGCCTTCCTCTGGACCGACTCCATTCTTTTTATATCTTTTTGAAGGTGTGGCCTCCAAAATTGTTCACAGTATTCTAAATGAGATCTAACCAAAGTCTTATACAGAGGCATGAATACCTCCTTTTTCCTACTGGCCATACCTCACCCTATGCAACCTAGCATCCTTCTAGCTTTCGTCGTCACCTTTTCAAACTGTTTGGCCACCTTAAGATTATCACATACAATCACACCCAAGTCCCACATAAGTGCACATAAGTTCTACACTCCCTAAACTGTACCGTTCCCTCGGGTTTTTTCAGCCCAAATGCAAGACCTTGCATTTCTTAGCATTCAATTTTAGCTGCCAAATTTCAGACTAGAAAATGCATTTCTGTTTTTATTTCTCCAGTGTTGAAGTATTTGCTATAGCTCATGGGGATCCCCATGCACTGTCAGCTGAGTACTTCCTCCAGATGTGGCCAGAATTCCCTTCTATCAAGCATAGCAGTCACTGGCAGCATCCTTGAGCTACTGAGGTGCCAGCATCTGTGGCTAAGGGACATTGCTGCTGCCTGCCAAGCTTGGTAAAAGGGATTTTTGGACACCTTCAGAGGAAATCTTCAGCTGATATAGCTTGAGTATTTATATTTTATTCTTACATTACAGGCTTTGGCAGAGACCCATTTACAAAGTATGTATTCTTCCCATTTAATATTTCCAAATTAATAAAGTGCCTTTGCTTATTTGTAAATGGGTCTCTACCAGAGCCTCTGATTCAGTAGCACAATAATTACTTCTGAAGTATATGGGGATGGGCGAGGATGGAAGAGATTATTTGCTGCGACAGGTGGGGACAGATTGGATTCCAGTGGGGTTGGACAGGGATGGGTTGGATTTTAGCAGGAATGGGTGGGGATGGGTTTGACTTCTGTCCCTGCGCAACTCTCTAATCTGAATTCAAGAAAGCAGAGAGGCGAATGGGAACTGTTAGGGAGAAGAGATAGTGGATGCTGCAGATGAGCAGACTGGATGGATCATTTGACCTTTATCTGTCATGTTTCTAGGTTTCTCCTTCCATCCTCCCTTTCTATCCAGCATCTCCTCCCTTTCTGTTTTTTCCCCTTCTATCCAGCATCTCCTTCTTTCCCTATCTCTTTTCCCCTTTCATCCAGTGTTTCCACTGTATTTCCCTCCCATTCCATCAACTTCCCTCTCTCTTGTGGTAAGGTCTGGGTGCATTCCTCAAAAGTTAGGAAGTCAACACTGCAGGATCACACGTGGATTAAGCACCAGTCGTATTTGGATGAAGGATTTCAGGGCCTTTTAGAACCCTGACTAGCTCAGCTGCTCTTCAGGCTGTCCTCAGGTACACCTCACCTGCTGTCAGCCCTGCAAGTCCTTGTCTTTAAGAAAGAAGCACGAAGATAATCTTTGATTAGCATTGTAAGTCTTCCCAGAGATCTTTATATTCCTGTACTCAGAGTGACTTAACACTAGTCCAATCCTTCTTGTCTGAAGTTCACTTTTGACTCTTAAGAGGCATATCTGTGACTTCCTGGGGGTCACACACTTACTTGCTCTTCCATCTTTACTGGAGAACAAGACTTAAACATATAGTCCACTTAACTTCATTTACATATGCAAATATATGCACCTGACCTCTTCTTCAGGATCTTGCAATACTCACTTTAAGGTGGACTAGGGTTTTATTCCTTTTAATTATTCACCTCCACCCCCTGGATGACACTCACATTTTCTACACTTCTTTCTACATGTCATCCTCCACCCCTGGCTCATAACACTGGTCAACAAACATTTTGCTACTGGAGTTCTGTTACTTATACCTTACAAGGGCCACATGTTGACTCTAAATCTGAAACAGTTTTCGTTGATCACATCCTATTTATAAGTTATGCGTCAGTTTGTGTTTATATCATTTTTGTCATAACGCTACCATGAAGCATTTTACTGTTTCTGTAACACAATATTGTATTTTAGGACAGCAAATTGATCACATAAACAGTAATTTGAAAGTTTATACTAAAAAGTGATTGTGCTGCTTTTTCTACCTGTGATTTTTTATATTTTGTTTGTTTTTGTCTGATATTATAAGTATTATGAACAGACAAGGTTGTGTTAACCATCCTGATAATTTCTGTTATGTCTGTGGACAATTTACTGCACAAGATCAGGGAAAGAATCTGTCTAGCAGACTTCAAAGTGCATACAAGCATTATTTTGGCTGTAAAGTTGGTGACCAAGATAAAACATGGGCACCTCATGTGTGCTGCACTGTCTGTTATTCTGGATTAACACAGTGGCTGAATGGGAAATGGAAGACGATGCCTTTCGCTGTACCCAGGGTGTGGCGTGAACCAACAAATCATCATTCAGACTGTAATTTTTGCATGACATACATTGCTAGATTCACAAAGAGGAATAAATCAAAAATTGTGTATCCTGATTCCCCGTCAGCAATTAAACCCATTCCTCATGATTCGGAGAATCCAGTTTCAATTCCTCCTTTCACATCTGCAGCACAATGTGCCGAAAGTTCAGTTGTATGAACCTGAAGTGGATGAAAAACAACCTCACCAGGCTAACTGAAGAAGATCTTAATGATCTGGTTAGATACTTGTCTCTGTCAAAAGAGAAAGCAGTTGGGTTCAAGGCTGAAACAATGGAATCTTTTAAGGCAGGACACCAAAATATATTTTTTTCCATTATCATCACACCATCTGGGCTTCCTTTTACCAAATAGAAAGAAACATTTGTTTCTATACTGATATTAATTGTCTCATGCATGAACTGTGATGTGAACATGTTTCTGACGAATGGAGACTATTCATTGATTCAAGCAAAACAAGCCTTAAAGCAGTACTTTTACACAATGGAAATCAGAAGCCATCTGTTCCTGTTGCTCATGCAGTCGAGTTGAAGGAAATGTACGAGTCGATGGAGACATTTTTAAAACTCACACGCTATGCAGATCACCAGTGGAAACTCTGTGGTGATCTCAAAGTTGTGTCACTCCTCCTGGGTCTGCAACTGGGGTATACCAAATACATGTGCTTCTTGTGTCTTTGGAACAGTCGTGATGATGCCAACCACTACAGACAGAAACAATAGCCAAACCGAGATGAATCCATACCTGGCAGATACAACGTGAAGTACTTGCCGTTAGTATATCAAGAGAAAATCTATCTTCCAACACTTCACATAAAACTGGGTCTGCTGAAAAATTTTGTCAAGGCGATGGACAGAAATGGTGATGCGTTTCAGTACTTAAGAAGTACGTTTAATTTTGAGAAAAGTGAAGTCAATATCAAAGAAGGTGTTTTTGTTGGACCCGAAATCCGTGAACTGATCCTTGATGATGCATTCAAACAGAAGCTGAACCCAACTGAATCAGAAGTATGGGAAGCATTCGTGCTGGTTGTTCAGAATTTTATTGGTAATCACAGAATTATGCTGAGCTTGTGGAGAACATGCTGACAGCATATCAGCTAATGGGTGCCAGAATATCACTTAAAATGCACTTCTTATATTCTCACCTCAACTTCTTCCCACCTAATCTTGGTGATGTCAGCTATGAGCATGGGGAAAGATTTAATCAAGATCGTCTCTTCAGCCGGCAGAGCTAGGAAGAGGGGAACCTCCATCTTCCCTCCTGCCCTGCCGACCCGTTCATCGGAGCCTACTTTGGGGCCTTTGGCTCCTCCCCCAAGGACTGCCAGCTCTTCTTAGCCCTTTGAAAAGGGCAAGCCTAACAGCGCACCGCCATTCGGCGCACCGTCTAAGGCGCAAGTCAAAGGCGGGTGCCCACCTTAGCACGCGCCTTTGCGGGAAGCTGTGCAAATCCAAAAATCTAGAGTCTTGCCCTTCTATTGGTCAGACTGAAATCACCACACTGATCTCTGGGAGAGCTGAAAGAAAGCTCAGCAGCCAAAACTCTGCTCCCCAGCCCACCAGACAGGATCAGCTAGCAACCTCAACCCAGCCACGATCCTGCTGGGCCTGCAGAGTCTGCTCTCAGGCTGGATATAACTGATAAGTACCTGCATGGACCAGTCAACTAATTTAACTTAAGATTTTTTTCAGGTTCACTTAGGTTTAGTTTTACTTAGGCTTTACTTAGGTCTGTTCGACTAGGACTACGCTTTACTCAGGTTTGTTTGACTAGGACTAAGCTATACTTAGGTTTGTTCGACTAGGACTAGCTTTACTTAGGTTTGTTAGATTAGGATTAAGCTTTCTCTGTTGCTCACTTTAACATAATGTCACCTTTATACAAGCATTTGATCTGGGTTCTTATGTTTTACTGTATCTGTTACAAAACTGGACAGCTGATGCATTATACACCATTACTATCCCAGTCCTCACAAGGCCCCGCCTTACCAACTCAGATCCTCTTAGAACAACAAATCGAGTTCTATATGATTATTCCAAATGGGGTCCCTTCCATATCCCAATTGTACCCCCTTCAAAAAAACCTTGGAAACCTTATTGCAAAAAACAGCGGTCGCTGAGGAAGATCACCTATGCTCTAACCACTGACTCTCCTGATCATCAATTCCTTCAAGGTTTCTATTTAAATATACGATCTATCAGGAACAAGGCACAACTGGTCAAAGACTGGCTGAGGAGACCAACCCTCACTTTGTCCTTCTAATGGAAACATGGCTGATCGCAGATAGCGACATTATTATTCGCGACTGTCTGCCCCCTGGGTTTAAAATTATATCCCAACCTAGAATCAGGGGAAAAGGGGGAGGATTAGCTATTATCTTGAGAGTCCTTCATGTCTTCTATCCTAGCTTCAAATTCCTCAGCGGACCTTGAAATCCTTTCTTGCAAACTTTGGTCTGATCAGTTAGAAGATGGCTTAATAATTACCCTATTTTACATTCCCCCTAAGAAATGGCCCACAGCTAAGGACAATTTCTATGAATTCCTCCTTACAAATTCAATAACAAGTCCCTATAACCTACTGACCGGTGATCTGAATATCCACCTAGAGCAGAGCAGGGTGACTCCAAAGATTTGCTATCCTTCATTTCCTCACTAGACTTCTTTGTGCCAGCCTCTGAAAAGACCCATCAAAAAGGCCATCAGTTAGATCTAGTATCCTTTTCCTCCAAAGAACTAGTCAATCCCAAGATCCACTGGAAGCAAGCTACCTGGTTGGATACTTTATGGTCCGACCACCGATTATGCAATTTCCAAATTAGCTGGCTAGTAAGACACTCGCCAAACAAACCCAAGAATAAAAAAAGGAATAATAAAATGGTAGCTAGCAGAGGCTTGGTGAACCCAGCAGAATTCTGTTCACATTATGATATAACTTCTAGTCCAGATTCAGACTCCTTCTCGGTGGATTTTTGGACTAACATGAGTACTCAGATTCTAAACAAAATGGCCCCCATTAAACCAAGAAAAGTGAGAAATAAGAATTTGGAAGGCTGGTACGATGCCGAGCTAGAAAACGTGAAACGAGAGTTACGGAAATTCGAAAGACTATGGTTGAAATCAGGAGATAGTGAAGGGAGATCGAATTGGAGACTAAAACTAAAAGAATACAAGAAACTAATAATAGAGAAACATACTAATTTTTACGCCCAAAAAATAGGCTCACCAAACACCAATAGTAGAAACCTCTTCGAATTAGTTAGCAATCTTTATGATACTCAGACCTTCTCCAGTTCCACCTTAAATTCCCCACCATCTGCAAACTTTGGCTGAATTTTTTAAGAACAAAATAAATAACTTAAGATCCATACTAACGGTCTCCACAACCAACCACTGGTCCTAACCAGTTGCTCAACACAAAGATGGACCTAGGGTAGACATGTCCTGGAATAACTTACATGAAATACGCTGATTCCTATTGCAGATTAGACTGCTGCCCACCAAATATTATGAAAATTGCTCCAGTCACCTTCAAAGCCAAGCTATACTACTGGCTTTCCTCTCTATTGCAGACCGGTACATTTCCCGAGGATCTAGGCCAGATTTTGATCACACCAATTGTAAAAAATCCTAAAGAATCTTCTAAGCAGGTATCTAATTACAGACCCATTGCGAGCACTCCCTTATTTGTAAAGCTGATGGAAGGTTTGGTCAATCAGGACTTAGTAATGTATTTAGACAAATTCAGCATTCTACACGACAACCAATCAGGCTTTTGATCGGGGTTCAGTACCGAAACTGTCATTACTTCATTACTAGATTTCCTCCATAGCCTTTTCAGTCAAGGTAAAAGTGCTCTAGTTCTGCAATTAGACTTAAGCAGTGTCTTCGATCTGGTCAATCATACCATTCTGATTGAGTGTTTGATGTCAATTGGTCTTTCAGGTAATGTATTAAAATGGTTTCAGGGCTTTTTGACTAAACGATCGTATCAAGTCTACAGTGATAATAAACAATCCAGTAGCTGGGTAAACTCTTGCGGAGTGCCGCAGGGCTCCCCCCTTTCCCCAACATTGTTTAACATTTACCTCGCCTCACTGGGGAACTTACTTCAAAGCTTAAGTCAAATTCTACATCTATGCAGACGACATCACTTAATCATTCCCCTTACATCCCTGTCGGCTGAAACAAAGAATCACCTGTCATTTATTTTAAATCAGATCAGATTATGGATGACCGAATTCAAACTAAAACTCAATTCGGACAAAACCAAATTTTTCTTAGCAAGCCCAAATGACAAAATTAAAGACTCAACAATTTTTGTGAACGGTCAGGCCTTCCCTATTGAAGATTCCATAAAAATTCTGGGAGTGACCTTGGACCGACATCTTACCCTAAATGTACACACGGACTTTTTGGTTAGGAAATGCTTCTCGATCTTATGGAAACTCAGAACCATCAGTATCATTCCGCTTATTAGTTCAATCTTCTATTCTAAGCACACTTGACTACTGCAACATCATTTATTTGGGTACCTTCAAAAAAACCCTACACAGACTCCGAATCATTCAAAATTCAGCGGTTCGATTGATTTTTGGGTTGAAAAAATGGGAACACATCAGTCCCTACTATCAAAAACTTCACTGGCTGCCCTTGGAAGCACGAGTTTTATTTAATTTTTTTTGCCTTTGCTATAAATCAATTTTTGGCCTGGCCCCTATGTAGCTGGTTTCTCAGTTTAATCCGGACAGTTCCATTAGGTCCACACGAAGAATTCATTTGTTCTCCTTTCCATCATTACAGGACTGCTGCTACAAAAGATTCCTGAACGACTGGCTAGCTAACATAATCAACCATTCCTCTTCTTATTTCAATTTTAGAAAATCAATAAAAACAAATTTTTTTAACCGATTGTAACCTATGAATCTAGTGTATCACTCCTCCCAACCTGTACCTTATTTTCCATGACTTTGCATTGTAACTTCTTCGACTTTGTATTGTAACTACTTCGCTGATTGTCCAGCACCTCTTGTTGTAAACTGCCTCGAACTTTCATGGCTTTGGCGGTATATAAAAATAAAATTATCATTATTATTATTATCAAGGAAAGTTCAATCCCAATATAATGTGAGACTATTGTTGGTTCTTGCAAAGAGAGACAAATGTACAGTACAAGTGTAAAATCAAGTGTCTCAAACATTTCTGAACATGCTGACATCACTTGTGTGAGTTAAGAGAGACGTAAATATATGCTGTAACATGTCTCCTTATTGTCTTCGTGTTTGTTTTCAGAGTAAACTCCTTAACACAAGTTTGGTGGGACACAGTTCATACTTTGCAATATGGCAAACTGTCTAAAAAAAATCAGTAACGTGTTTCTCAGAAACCTGCCACGCTAGCTGAATTTCAATTACAGATCTGAAATCAGTTATTAAATTAACTAAGAATACTTCTTAAGTTCTCAGTACCAAAGAAATGCTTTTTTTTTTTTTGTTGACCAGTGTAATCAAAAGAACAACTAGCATAACTAGGCCAGGCTTCAACTCCTCTTCCCATCCTTATTACCTTAATAAGGCAAACAACTTCATCCTAAACAAGCATCCCTTTTACAACTTTGTCACCTTTGTAACATCCCAGTTCTGTCAAGACTCACTCCTTGCTTGCAGAGCTATGTTTCTTTAAGGTTCTTCTTAGGATCATCAGGCAGGCTTCTCTTCATTCAGCTAGCAGTGCTCAGGCTAGTCCAACCATATCCACAGCCCCCCCCCCTCCCCATTCTCATATAGCCAACCTGCTTATATGCAAAGGTCTAGATGGTTCTGGAACCTCCCTTACCCTGGGACACACCCCTATCTCACAGGATTTCCGCAACTTATAGCTTATTAGAGCTCTAAAGTACTGGCTCCCAGCTCCTAAGCCTCCTAGGAATTGTATTCCTAGCCTTGCTTTCCAAGATACTCCTCCCTGGATCAGTGCCCCAGAACTTCTTCTAGTGGCTCAGTATCATACAACACCCCTTTGCCAGCCACCCATGGATGCTAAGCTCTATTTTGTGGCCACTGCTTTACATGACAGGCCCCCAGCCCTGTCCCACTCTCCTCTTCCATTCAGTATCTCCCCTTTCCCCCTCCATTTAATGTCTCCCTCTTCATCTAGAATATCTTCCCTTTCTCTAACCCTTCCCCGCCACAGCCATCCAGAATCTTCTTCCCTTTCTCCCCCTCCCTGCCCTTTTCCATCTCTCCCCAGCCATTCAGGATATGCTTTTTCTTATGCCCCCACCATCCAGCATCACCTCTCTGTCTCTCTCACTCCCCACCATCCAATATGGCTTCTCATTCTTCCCCATCTATATTTGCCCTTCTTTCTCTCACCCCCCAGCATCCAGCATTACCATTTCTCTCTCTCCCCTAATATTCCTGTCTCTTTCATTTTATCTCTTCCCCATCATACAGCTTTGTTCCATCTCTCTTCTTACCTCTCCACTATTGTTCCATCTTTCTCTTTCTGCCCTACCCCTCCTGGTCCTCATTGAAATCCCTGCCAAACCACTTTCTTCTTGAATCTGCAGCAACCTGGAAGATCCTTGAGCTTAAGAAATAAGAACATAATTGCCACTGCTGGGTGAGACCAGTGGTCCGTCATGCCCAGCAGTTCACTCCCGCAGCGGCCCCTTAGTCAAAGACCAGTGCCCTAACTGAGACCAACCCTACCTGCGTACGTTCTGGTTCAGCAGGAACTTGTCTAACTTTGGCTTGAATTCCTGAAGGATGTTTTCCCCTATAACAGCCTCTGGAAGAGCGTTCCAGATTTCTACCACTGTCTGAGTGAAGAAGAACTTCCCTTCCCCATCTCTCCTTCATGTTTCCCCTTTTGCTACCCCATTGCCATAGCTCCATCACAAAGATGTTTGCTCTGCTAGTTTCCCTCCTCCTATGTCTCCAAAATAGAAAGTTACATCATGAGGGGGAGGAAGTATCCTGCAGAGCTGGCAGCAATGTGCACAGATCTATGGTGCCAAGCATGGATTCATTTTGTTTTCAGCCATAGGGTGGCTGCAGGGGTAGCAAGTGAGTTAGAAGCATGCTAAGGAAACACGTGATCTTTCCAAGTCTCTGAAAACTTGAGAAGGAAGCAGCTGGAAAGAGATTAGTGGTTGTAGCTGGGGAAGCTTATTGGGGTACCTATGTCCTTACTTCTGTCCAGGGAGGGGCAGCTCATTAGGGGGGAACAATGCTCCTTTGCCCCTTCACCCCTAAAATCTATGTCCATGGATATTATTAATGTAACTATGAATCAATGATAATATTTCAGCTTTATTTTTGTATGGTCCTCAGTTGGAGAGCTTTCAAGAAAATGAGCTGCCTTGCTCATTTAAATAGGTAAATAAATGCATTTTATATGATTGACTACGTGGTTATCTCATACATGGTACCTAGGATTACTCTGATGCACTAGGTATTTAAATCTGACACATTTCCTAAAAATAAGCACTTTGAAAAATGTAAGTTAAGAAGAAATACAAGGGGAAACAAGTAGAATGCATTGATTAATGCATTTCTTTCATATTCTTATGAAATAGCCTAATTGAATTTAGTTTCTTGAAATACAGTACCAGGACTGAAGGCCAATGTCAGCACACATTTGCTGTTTGCCAATTCTATTAATAAGTCTGTGAAGTAGATCATTGTAATGAATACAGATGGCAATAAGTACAAAGTTATTGCATAATTTTTCAACATTTTATGATTGCCTATCCTACTTCCTCTCAGAATAATAGTCCTTCTGTGCAGCTTGCAGGCCATTCATTATATCTCTCAAACATTTTACTATTCAGCAGATTTAAATTTATTGGAGACACACTAGTAGTGGTAAATAAACTACCCACAGAGCTAAACCAATTTATATGATGTGGGAGATTTGAACTAGTATTAAGTTGCTAATCTGAAATTGCATGCAAACATATACAGTGTGAGTCTCTTCTATAACATAGGACATGGACATTTGTGTGGCAGCATAGGGGCAGCTATGTTATAAAACTGCCAAACAGCCTTCTCTGCAGAGCAGAGGGGTAGCCTAGTGGGCTGTGAATCAGTAGATCAACATTCAAATCTCACTTCAGCTGCTTCTGATTTTAAATTTTGAGCTCTTCCAGAAAATATCTACTGTACCTGAATGTATACCATATCAATAACCTTCAGGCTTGCAGGTATCTTATATATGAGTATTCAGGTACAATACGTATTTTTCAATTCCTGAAGGGATAAAAACAAATAAAGAGCTGAAGTGGAATGTGAACCTAGGTACCTTGAGTCTCAGTCCCCTGCACTAACCCTTAAGCTACTCCTCAGATCAGTTTGTTGTACTATTAAGCATGTCTATAGAGTGGAAAGATATTGGCTACAGGGAGGGTGCAGGGACAAGTGAAGAGGGGGATAAGCAGAAAATGGAGACAGTGACATAGAGAAGATAAGGGGCAAGCAGGAACTAAGGATAGGGATACAGGGGAAATGCTGAAAGAGGGATAGATAGGAACACAGAGCGATGCTGAAAGGGAGGTCGATGAGTTTACAGAAGGAGGCAATGCTGAAAGAGGCTAGATTGACACACAGAGGGGAATAATACTGAAATGGAGGGTTGATGGGCAGTGCTGAAAAGGGAGAGAGGAGATAGGGACACAGAGAGGGAGCAATGTTGAAAGGGGATAGTGCTGAAAAAATGGAGGTGAAATAGAGACACAGAGAAGCAATGCTGAAAAAAGGGGGGGGGACTATGGACACTGAGAGCGCAGATGGTGAACATGGGGACAAGGATTCTAGAAAAGAGGTGAGATAGGGACATTGGTGAGATGGGGACACAGAAGGGTGACTGATGAAAGGGTGAAAAGAGATGGAATGGTAACTCTGACAGACACAGAAGGGAAATACTGGATCAAGGAGAGATGGGGGCTCAGGCTGTATGGAATGGGGAGAAAGAGGTTCCAAGCCAAATGGATGGGACACTGAAAGAAGACAGACATTGTAAAGAATGAGAAAGTGAAGAGAAGATGAGGAAAGCAGAAACCCAGATAGAAACATAGAAAAATAGAAAAATGATGGCAGATAAGGGCCATAGCCCATCAAGTCTGCCCACTCTACTGACCTACCCCCCATAGTCTGTTCTCCTAGAGATCCCGCGCCTAATGACCCATCCTTAACTCCACCCTCTTAGGGACCCAACCAAGGCAACTAAAATATATATTTTTTTTAATATAGCTGTGTTAATAAATGTATATAATTTGAAAATGGAAATAAGGTGATCTTTTTATTAGACTAATTTTAATATATTTTTGATTAGCTTTAAGAGACCAAAACTCCTTCTTCAGGTCCGGAAAGGATACCGTAAAGGAGGTTTTGGCCTCTGAAAGCTAATAGAAAATGTATTAGTCCAATAACATGGTATCTTATTTTCCATTTTTGGTTTTTTTTCTATGTGGTGAATGGCATTTGTCAGTCTTTTCAAATTTACATCTGTTTTTATATTTTGCACAGTACTAGAGGACATGCATCAATGTTTATGTGGTGCTGTATTGTATGCAGATTCTGCCTTCTTAGGATGCAGTAATATTTTATTTTTAGTTTACAGTTACTTATTCTATACTGGGTGAGAGTGTATCTGTGTTCTGTGCGTGCGAAAAAAAAAGACATGCTTTTCTGTTAGCATTGACTGTGCAGAATCGATCTATACTAATCTGGCTTGTACAGTTTTACAATGGTTATACTGATGTTCTAGTTCTCACTGCAAATTGCCATTTCCTAGGTGTGACTCGTGGATTATTACTAAAAATATTTTTTTCGTATAGAGGAGAGGGTGTTTACAAATGATTGACCCTGGATGTCAAATATGCTAGGTATGATTCGGAGTTTCAGACCTGATGCTGCAGCAGTCAGTGCTGATGGTTATCACAGATGCACAGTGTGAGAAATTAAAATACTAATAATTTCATATGGTGTTAATTGTTGCAGAACACCACAAAGGGTGAACACATTAAAGGTTATAACATTTACATATAATACATCTAATCAGGTGTGGTTAAATAACAACAGAGAAACCATAAAGCAAAAGATATTACTAATGCATATTATTCTAATAGGGCAGGGGTCATATAATCAGTACCCTGAAGAGGTAACATTATACAGAATATATTAATAAAGTGGTAATGAAAATCTAAATGGAATACTGGTAAAATTCCAGAAAGAATTTGCCTAACACTGTGTGTGCATATGACAGTAAGTATTGCTAACTCAAAGGAAAGGGGAGGGGGGCATTCCTGAGACATTGAATACAATGCATTTAGTCAAGTGAACATAGTATTAGAGGTGTCAGTAGAACTAACCATAAGGACTATTGTTTAAAAAGATAATCTAAACATGTCACATGAGGGGCGAGCATGTGAAAGGAGGAAACAGTGTCCAAATATGGGCAACCGTAAATATGGGGAATAAGGGGAATGGGAGAAAGTAATTAGGGGTGGAGAGACAGGAAGTAGGTGTGAAAGGATTTGAGAGGCTGTGAACTGTACTGCTCTATCCAATGAGCAGACAGGCAGGAGGGGCCAGGAAAAGTTTGTACATACTAAAAAACTAATGGATGTATTGATCTCGGTGTGCCTACTTTGCCAATTCTTGTATGCAAAATAGGGCACCCTTCCTGGCCAGAAAGATAATAAAGAACATTGCTCTATCAAAACCTCTGTGGAGTTCTTTGCAGACTTGGGCAGTGTTTCTCACAACAGCATGCACCAATAGAGGTCAGCTCAGGTCACACTGGTCACCTTATCTTCTGGTGCGTGCTGTGCGACAAGCAAAAAGAGCCACCTTTCTCCAATCTTTTGCATTGCACGAAGCCAGCAGCTACCAAGGCCCAAGGAGGAGGAGGAAAGATTGAAGAGGCCAGCCAGAATCTGGGAGAGACTTACTGCACAGACAGTGCAGGTTCACCAGTGTTCTGCTGCCTAAGTTAGCCTGAAGTTGGGACAAAATAAAATAATGCTCTCTGTCCTAAGTTTAGGGGCAACCGAAAGGAGGATGTATCAGGAAGTTCCTCCCAATTGCCTATTTTTTGGAAAAGAGATAAAGAAAAGACTATGGATTGGCTGCCAGATCCTCAAGAAATAAACTCCAAATGGAATGGGTGCTATGAATTTAAGATAAGTACAGGATTTTTTTTTTTTTTTGGGTGGGGAGGGTTTGACAATCTGTAACTTGCTCTACATGTATTACTGAGACCCCTGGGGTTGTTTGCAATATGTGACCATTTGCTGAATGTTTTTTAAAAGTTGGAAGAGAGATATACTGAACCTGACTGTGGTCATGAAAGAAAGCTAGTTTCCCTAGCTAGACTTTGAAATAAAGCCCACAGAGCCTGCTATTTAGTGTTTGGTTGGTGTTTTCAATTGCTCCTGATACTGTTTACCGACAGTTTACCTGCACACATTTTAGTGGCAGATTATCAAAATGGATTATCTCTGTCTTTAGCGAGCATCCTAGCAATCTCCAACAATGACATTCAAATGGGTTCTTCAACATTGAAATGAGCCCTCCAGTGGATTCTTTAAAAATGCTAAGCCATTTACTAAAAGCAGTGTCAGCTCTTGGCGACAAAAATAAGCGAATGGTCCAGGGGTGCCTGTACAGGCATGGCAGTGTCAGAGACTGCTAGAAAGCCGTGTTGTGATGCAGCGGGAGAGATGACCATTCTCTCCCACTGATACCCATTCTCTCCCACTGCATCACAACAACCCTTCCCTGCAGCAGCGGCAATACTCCCCTCCCCCCTGCAGCAGTAGAGATGCCAATTCTCTCCCACTGCAAGCACACACACACCCCCTGCAGCGGTAGAGATGCCCACTCTCTCCCACCACAAAGAACATCCCCTAAGCAGCGGTGGCGACCCCCCCCCCCCTTGCAGTGGGAGAGATGCTGATTCTCTCCCGCTACAAACTACCCTCCCTGCAGTGAGAGAGATGCCCACTCTCTCCCCTACCTCCGATGACCCCCCTTACCTCCATGTAGATGTCTGACCGGAGGGACGTGCATTCCCTCCACCCAGCTGGCCCGCCACTTCAAAATGGGCCTTCCCCTCCCCGGTGCATCCTGGGCCTCAGGCCCCTTCTCAGATACACCGGGAAGTGGCCTAAGGCACTGATTGGCCCAGACACCTATAGGAGGAGCCTTAAACAACTTGGGCCAATCAGAGCCTCAGGCCTTTCCCCAGTGCTGCCAGTCAGACATCTACATGGAGGTAAGGGGGCATCTCTCCCGCTGCAGAGGGGGGCGTTGTTTAAGGCATGAGACAATCAGCATTTCCCTGCTGCAGGGGGGGTTGTTGTGGGAGAGAGTGGGCATCTCTCCCGCGGCAGGGGGAGTGGAGGTTTTTGGTTGGCAGCAGGAGAGATTGAACATCTCTCCCGCTGTTGTGTTTTGGTTTTGGTTTTCTTTTCACATTTTTTCTGTGCATGTGCTCATCGCTATCACCAGCGGTGGGCACATGCAAATTTAGTGAGTCTTTGCTACTCTCTACCAACCTCATTTACATGAGCGTTTTTTGGAGAACGACTCACTTTTTTAAATTCACTAGCAGAACGACTGCATTAACAGACATAGAAACATAGAACATAGAAACATAGAAACATAGAAACAGACGGCAGATAAGGGCCCACGGCCCATCTAGTCTGCCCACCTTAATGTCCCTCCCCTACCTTTGCCCTGTGAAGAGATCCCATGTGCCGATCCCATTTGGCCTTAAAATCAGGCACGCTGCTGGCCTCAATCACCTGTAGTGGAAGACTATTCCAGCGATCAACCACTCTTTCAGTGAAAAAGAATTTCCTGGTGTCACCTCGTAGTTTCCCGCCCCTGATTTTCAACGGATGCCCTCTTGTTGTCGTGGGACCCTTGAAAAAGCAGATATCTTCCTCCGCCTCGATGCGGCCCGTAAGATACTTGAACGTCTCGATCATGTCCCCCCTCTCTCTGCGCTCCTCGAGCGAGTATAGCTGTAATTTGTCAAGCCGTTTTTCGTATGGTAGATCCTTGAGTCCCGAGACCATCCGGGTGGCCATTCTTTGCACCGACTCCAGTCTCAGCACATCCTTGCGATAATGCGGCCTCCAGAATTGCACACAGTATTCCAGGTGGGGCCTCACCATGGATCTATACAATGGCATAATGACTTCCGCCTTACGACTGACGAAACCCCTTCGTATGCAGCCCATGATTTGTCTTGCCTTGGACGAAGCCTGCTCCACTTGATTGGCAGACTTCATGTCCTCACTGACGATTACCCCCAAGTCTCGTTCTGCTACCGTTTTTGCTAGGATCTCGCCATTAAGGGTATAAGACTTGCATGGATTCTGGCTGCCCAGGTGCATAACTTTGCATTTTTTGGCATTGAAGTTGAGTTGCCATGTCCTAGACCATCGCTCCAGTAGGAGTAGGTCATGCATCATGTTGTCGGGCACTGAATCTTCGTCTGTTGTGCATTTGCCCACTACATTACTCAGTTTGGCGTCATCGGCGAATAATGTTATTTTACCTCGAAGCCCTTCTGCCAAGTCTCTTATAAAGATGTTGAATAGGATTGGGCCCAAGACTGAGCCCTGTGGTACTCCACTAATCACCTCCGTCATTTCGGAGGGGGGTGCCGTTCACCACCACCCTTTGGAGCCTACCTCCAAGCCAGCTTCCAACCCATTTCGTCAATGTGTTACCTAATCCTATAGAACTCATCTTGCTCAGTAACCTGCGGTGTGGTACGCTATCGAATGCTTTGCTAAAGTCCAGGTACACGATGTCCAGGGACTCCCCAATATCCAGCTTCCCCGTTACCCAGTCAAAGAAGCTGATCAGGTTGGATTGGCAGGATCTCCCCTTAGTAAATCCATGTTGTCGGGGATCCCGTAGATTCTCTTCATCCAGGATCTTATCTAATTGGTGTTTGATTAGAGTTTCCATTAGTTTGCTCACTATCGATGTTAGACTCACTGGTCTGTAGTTTGCTGTCTCCATCTTTGAGCCTTTCTTGTGGAGTGGAATGACGTTAGCCGTCCTCCAGTCCAACGGGACGCTGCTTGTACTAAGGGAGACCGTCGCTTTTTAATGCAGTTTTTTGAGAATCCTGGCCTCAGTATTTTATAGACTCACAGCTGAAAGCCTGATATATCATAGGTGCAACCAAGAAAGGATGGGGTGTAATGGAGGGCAAGTTGTATCCCTCTTTGTTTTAAATATCTAAACCACCTTGATGCTTGATTAGGCAGGATTAGAGAATGACACGGTGAAAATATTGGTCCCCGTCACCGCCCCGTCCCCGTCTCACCATCCTCTGCACCGCCCCGTCACCATCATTCCCTTCACCGCCCCGTCACCGCCACTGCCACCCCATTCACCGCCCCGTCACCGCCACTGCAACCCCATTCACCGCCCCGTCACCGTCACCGCTGCATACATAAAAGCCTCAAACGGGTACGATTTTATATAATTTTCTAATATCTCCCCTATGTATCTGCCATTGCCCCCCCTGTGTCCATATACCATCCCCATGGCATGTCCCCTTTTTGTCTCTGTCCCTATGCCCCATGCACATAATTTCCCCTCTTTCTGTTACCTTCCTGTGTCCAGATTGCCCCTATCTTCCTCTTCCATACCAGTGTGTCTCTTCTTTTCAACCCCATCTAGCTTTTTTCCCTCTTTCTTCCCCCCCCCCCTGCTTCTAGCATCTGGCTCACCTGCCTGTCCTTCCCTTTCTTTCCTGCGGTGGGTTTTTCTTTCCGTTTTCATCACCTTGGCCCAGAATCCTTTTCCCTTTCACTCCCTCCTTACAGTCTGAGCCGGGAACACGGGTGATCGCACGGTCCTCGCAGCCCCCACCCGCCTGCCCAATCGATCCTAGTGTTTAGCCAGTTCTCTCCCTTCTCCTCACCTTAATTTGCAGGCTTTCTTTTTCAGCGACCTGCACGCTTTCCCAAAGAGCCGCACACGCGCGGCTGCTCAGTGTTCAATCTTCTGCTCTGCTGCAACTTCCTGTTTCCGGTTGCGTCAGAGCAGAAGATCGAAACTGAGCAGCAGCGGCTCTTTGATAGTGTGCGGGTCGCCGAAAAAGAAAATCTACAAACTAAGGTGAGGAGAAGGGAGAGAGCTGGCTAAACACTAGAATCGATTGGGCAGGCGGGTGTGAGCTGCGGGGACCACGCGATCCTTCATGCCTCACTGCGGGGACAAGACCCATTCACCGCCCCGCGGGCGGTGAATGGCCTTGTCCCCGTCGCCGCAGCGACTGCTAGTTTTCTTCCCCGTTTTCGGCGGTGACCCGCGGCTAAAATGCGGTGGCCGCGGGTAAACCGCCACCGTGTCATTCTCTAGGCAGGATATCAAACTTTTAATAAACTTGTAAACTTGCATTGAATGCAATTATAGGTTGCTACGACCCTAACTGCAAACTGCAAGCAACTGCCTAGGAGAGGGGTGGGGTGAGGGGCAGGGCGAGGAGTGGGGCCATGGGTCCTCTTTTTTGGCTTCACAAATATGGTAACCCTACACTTAGGGCAAGATGGAAGACCTCTAGGGGCACACAGTTGGGGCGCCCTTGTCTATCTGCCTGTTTACTCCCTCGAAGAAACATAGAAACATAGAAGATGACGGCAGAAAAAGGCTACAGCCCATCAAGTCTGCCCACTCTGCTTACCCACCCCCTGTCTATGCCCTAATGACCCAATTTCCTTATCTTGACCCTCGTAGGGATCCCACATGGGTATCCCATTTATTCTTAAAGTCTGGCACGCTGTCTGCCTCGATCACCTGCACTGGAAGCTTGTTCCAATGATCAACCACTCTCTCTGTGAAGAAATACTTTCTGGTGTCGCCATGATATTTTCCGCCCCTGAGTTTGAGCGGGTGCCCTCTTGTGGCCGAGGGTCCCTTGAGAAAGAAAATATAATCTTCCACTTCGACACGTCCCGTGAGGTACTTAAATGTTTCGATCATGTCTCCCCTCTTCCTACGTTCCTCAAGAGTGTAGAGCTGCAATTTGTTCAGACTCTCTTCGTACGAGAGACCCTTGAGCCCCGAGATCATCCTGGTGGCCGTCCGTTGAACCGATTCAATTCTGCGCACATCTTTACTGTAATGTGGCCTCCAGAATTGCACACAGTACTCCAGATTAGGTCTCACCATGGCCCTGTACAACGGCATTATGACTTCAGGCTTTCGGCTGACGAAACTTCTATTGATACAACCCAATATCTGCCTTGCCTTAGATGAAGCCTTCTCCACTTGATTGGCAGTTTTCATGTCTGCACTGATGATTACTCCTAAATCTCGTTCTGCTGAAGTCCTAGTTAAAGTTTCTCCGTTCAAGAAGTACGTCCTGCATGCTTCCGAGGTGCATGACCTTACATTTCTTAGCATTGAAGCCTAGCTGCCAGGTTGAGGACCAATTTTCCAATGTAAGCAGGTCCTGCACCATATAATTCTGTAAACTGCATTCACTTACTATATTACATAGTTTGGCGTCATCGGCGAATAGTGTTATTTTACCTTGAAGCCCTTGAGTCAGATCCCCTATGAATATGTTGAAAAGGAGTGGACCCAGGACCGAGCCCTGCGGCACTCCACTGGTCACCTCCGATGTTTTAGAGAGGGTACCATTAACCACCACCCTCTGAAGTCTGCCACTCAGCCAATCATTGACCCATGCAGTTAGTGTCTCTCCTAACCCCATCGATTCCATCTTGCTTAGCAGCCTGCGGTGTGGGACACTGTCAAAAGCTTTCCTGAAGTCCAGGTACACGACGTCCAAAGACTCTCCCAAGTCCAACTTTCTTGTTACCCAGTCAAAGAAGCTGATGAGATTGGATTGGCAGGACCTACCCATGGTGAATCCATGCTGACTGGGATCCCGAAGATTTCCTTCATTCAAGATCGTGTCCAATTTGCTTTTAATTAGTGTTTCCATGAGTTTGCACACTATTGATGTGAGACTCACCGGTCTATAATTCGCAGCCTCTACCCTGCAACCCTTTTTATGCAGAGGAACGACATTAGCTAATTTCCAGTCCAGGGGAACTTTCCCCTTACTTAGGGAGAGATTGAATAGCTCAGCCAACGGTTTCGCCAGGACATCGCTCAATTCTCTGAGCACTCTTGGGTACAAATTGTCTGGTCCCATGGCTTTGTTCACCTTGAATCTTGCCAGTTCACTGTAAACTTCACCTGGTGTGAACTCAAAATTCTGAAACGGGTCTTCTGTGCTTTGTGTTGCCTTCAACTGCGGACCGTGTCCCGGTGCCTCACAGGTGAAGACTGAGCAGAAGTATTCATTCAGTAGTTCGGCTTTATTGGAATCTGCTTCCACGTAACTTCCGTCCGGTCTTCTAAGGCGTACTATCCCGCCTGTGTTCCTTTTTCTGTCACTAATATACCTGAAGAAGAATTTGTCCCCCTTTTTAATGTTTTTTGCCAGAATTTCTTCCACTCGAAGTTTTGCCTCCCTAACTGCCATTTTGACCGCTGTAGACCTGGTCCTATATTCTACTTTTGCCTCTCTTTTCTCCGTGCGCTTGTAGGAGAGAAACACTTTTTTCTTCTCCTTAATGAGGTGCGAGATCTCCGCGGTGAACCAAGTGCAGCAAGTTTGTCAAGCAAGATCTGCATTTGCTGAAACCGTGCTGGCTGGTCCTCATCAGACCATGTCCGTCAAGGTGATCAATGATGCGGTCCTTTATCAGCGCCTCTACCATCTTTCCCGGTACTGAGGTCAGACTCACCGGTCTTTAGTTTCCCGGGTCTCCCCTCGAACCTTTTTTGAAGATCGGCGTAACATTTGCCACCTTCCAGTCCTCCGGAATCTTTCCCGATTTGATTGACAGATTGGCTAATAGTTGAAGCAATTCAGCTATGGTCCCTTTCAGTTCCTTGATGACCCTTGGATGGGTGCCATCCGGTCCAGGGGATTTATCGATCTTAAGCCTATCAATCTGCCTGCATACCTCTTCTAGAGGGAGAGAGAAGCCAAAGGGGGAAAAAAGCAGATAAAAGAGCAGGAGAAAGAAGCAGAGGCAGGAGACCAAGAGGGGAATCGGTGAGAGTTAGCTCCACCCCCCGACGTTGACCACCGAAGCTCCGCCTTAAAAGGGGAGTGGCCAATGTAGCAGAGTTGATCTGAGCAGGAGAAAAGCAGTTACAGAGAGAGGCAGAGGGAGAGAGAAGCCAAAGGGGGGAGAAAGCAGATAAAAGAGCAGGAGAGAGAAGCAGAGGCAGGAGACCAAGAGGGGAATCAGTGAGTACTAGCTCCACCCACCCCCCGACGTCCACCGCCGAAGCTCCGCCTTAAAAGGGGAGGGGCCAATGGAGCAGAGTTGATCTGAGCAGGAGAAAAGCAGCTACAGAGAGAGGCAGAGGCAGAGAGAAGCCAAAGGGAGAAAAAAGCAGATAAAAGAGCAGGCGCAACCACAGCAGACCGGCAAGCAGACAGCAATGGAAGCAGCAGATGAAAGCAAGATGTTGAGCTACCCAGTTTTCTACATCATCTGCCATATGTATGACTATCTCCCCTCTGGAAGGCGGTCTTACATATGCGCTCGATGTGGAGAACTGGAGAGCCTGAAGAGATAAGTCAGACTCCTGGAGGGTAGAATATTGGAACTGGAGGCACTTCAAGCAGCAGAGGAGAGAGACAAAGATGCAGAGAACGTCCAGACAGAGGAAGCAGAGAACAAGACAGAAGACACCATTGAGGAAGAAGTCTGAGAGCTGGAGAAGTTCATAGAGGAGGCATACAGGGAGGCCATGGAAAATCACCAGCAACAGTGGAACTGCCGAAAGACACTTACAGAGAGTGTGGACCACCCAACGGACAACCACCAGGAAGAAATGGGTGATACAGTAGCGAGAATGAAGGATACGGACCTGCGGCAGGAGAGATGGACATACACCAGGGACATGGACCTGAGGCTGGAAAATCAGGAGAAGATAGAGAGGACAGCAATCGTCATGGGGGACTCCATCATCACACAAGTTGACAGCCACATAGCGGGAGGAAGACTTGATCGGCTGGTGACCTGCCTACCGGGAGCCAAGGTAGAAGACATAGTGAGCCACATCGACAGGATCCTCAACAGTGTGGAAGAAGAAGATACGGCGGTGGTGATCCATGTGGGGACAAACAACGTGAGCAATAGGAACTACAACAGGGAAGTACTGAAAAACCAGTTCCGGATGCTAGGAAGGAAGCTGAAGACCAGAACACAGAGGATAGCATTCTCGGAGATCCTGCCGGTACCTAGGGCAGATGAGAAGAGGCAGATGGAGCAGCAAGCAGTCATCATGTGGATGCGGCACTAGTGTGAGGAAGAAGGATTCCATTTCATGTGCAACTGGACAACATTCTGGGGAAAAAGCAAGCTCTACAGGAAGGATGGACTCCACCTCAGCAGAGACGGAATGAGGCTACTTGCAAGCAACATCAAGAGAAAAGTGGACAAGTTTTTAAACTAGGAAGAAGGGGAAAGCCGACAGTCGACAGAGAGAGAGAGAGAGTTGATGGTATCGGTATACCCAGAGGATACAGTGCAAGAAGATAGAGGGAAAGACTCACTGGATTACAGGCAAGAGAGATTTAAAGTACACAAGAAGGAAGGAAATGCAAGAAAGGAATAAGCCGCAAACCCAAGTGTATGTACACGAACGCAAGGAGCCTTACAAATAAGATGGGTGAATTAGAAGCCATGGTACAAAAAGATAACGTTAATATCATAGGCATCACGGAAACATGGTGGACTGAGGAAAACGTCTGGGACACTGTGCTACTGGGATACAAACTATACCGCAAAGACAGAGTGGCTCAAAAAGGTGGGGGCGTTGCCATATACGTCAAAGAGGAAATTGAATCTGCTGGAGAGAACACGCCACAACTGGCAGATAAGTTAGAGTCTCTATGGGTCAAAATTAAAGGAACAAATGGCCAGGAAATGAAGATCGGCATCTACTACCGACCCCTAGGGCAATCCAAAGAAATTGATGGAGAAATGATAGACGAGATTAAACACAACTGCAAGAGAGGCAACGCAGTTATCATGGGTGACTTCAACTATCCGAGAATAAACTGGAACCTAGGCACCTCCAGCTGCATTACAGAGACCAAGTTCTTGGATGCTGTAGGAGATTGCTTCCTGGAACAACTTGTCAAGGAAAATACTAGAGGAAATGCAATTCTGGACTTAATTCTAAATGGCCTGCGAGGACCAGCATAAGATGTAGAAGTAGAAGGGACGCTGGGAAGCAGCAATCACAATATGATCCGCTTTGATCTGGACGCAGGGGAGAAACATCGGTCCAAAATGACAGCCACGGCATTGAACTTCCGAAAAGGGAATTACAAAGGGATGAGACTCATGGTAGGGAAAAAGATTAAGAAGAGGATAAGCACTGTAAAAACGCTTTTTAAGGACACAGTCACCGAGGCACAAAATCTATATATACCGCGTATCAACAAAGGATCCAAGAGGAAAAAGAACAAAGTACAGGCGTGGCTCACTGTAGAGGTGAAGGAAGCGATCAGGGACAAGAAAACTTCATTTAAGGAATGGAAAAGGTCAAAAACGGATGAAAATTGGAACAAGCACAAACAACATCAACACAGGTGCCATAAGGCGGTAAAAGGGGCCAAAAGAGACTACGAGGAAAAAATAGCCAAGGAGGCGAAGAACTTCAAACCGTTCTTTCGATATATTAAGGGGAAACGACCCGCGAAGGAAGCAGTGGGACTGTTGGATGACCATGGAATAAAGGGAGTGCAAAAAGAGGACAAAGCAATTGCTGACAAACTGAACACATTTTTTTGCATCTGTATTTACCGAAGAAGATGTACACAGCATACTGGAACCCATCAGGCTATATGCTGGAAACGAAGATGGAAAACTGACAGGATTGACGGTCAGTCTAGAGGAGATGTGTAGGCAGATTGATAGGCTTAAGAGCGATAAATCCCCGGGACCGGATGGCATCCATCAGAGGGTCATCAAAGAACTGAAAGGGACCATAGCTAAACTGCTTCAACTAATAGCCAATCTGTCGATCAAATCGGGAAAGATTCCGGAAGACTGGAAGTTGGCGAATGTTATACCGATCTTCAAGAAAGGTTTGAATGGCGATCCGGGGAACTACAGACTGGTGAAGCTGACCTCGGTACAGGAAAAGATGGTAGAGTCACTGATAAAGGACAGCATCATTGATCACCTTGACGGACACGGGCTGATGAGGACCAGTCAGCACGGTTTTAGCAAAGGCAGATCGTGTTTGACGAACTTGCTGCACTTCTTTGAGGGAGTAAACAGACAGATAGACAAGGGCGATCCGGTCGACATTGTATATCTGGATTTTCAGAAGGCATTCGACAAGGTTCCGCATGAACGACTACTTCGGAAATTTGCAAACCATGAAATTGAGGGTGAAATACTCACATGGATTAAAAACTGGCTGGAGCATAGGAAACAGAGAGTGGGGGTAAATGGACAATACTCGGACTGGAAGAGAGTCACTAGTGGGGTGCCACAGGGCATGGTGCTTAGACCCGTGCTATTTAACATCTTTATAAATGATCTAGGCACAGGTACGACGAGCGAGGTGATTAAATTTGCGGACGATACAAAGTTATTCAGAGTAATAAAGACGCAGGGGGATTGCAAAGATCTGCAACGTGACATAATCAAGCTCAAGGAATGGACATTGACATGGCAGATGAAGTTCAAGTGTAAAGTGATGCATGTCGGTAACAAAAATCTCATGCACAAATACAGGATGACCGGGGCGGTACTTGGAGAAACCTCCCAGGAAAGGGACTTGGGAGTTCTGATTGACAAGTCGATGAAGCCTTCCACACAATGTGCGGTGGCGGCAAAAAGGGCAAACAGAATGCTAGGAATGATAAAGAAGGGGATCACGAACAGATCAGAGAAGGTTATCATGCCGCTGTACTGGGCCATAGTACGTCCTCACCTGGAGTACTTCTTCCAACACTGGTCGCCGTACATGAAGAAGGACACGGTACTGCTCAAATGGGTCCAGAGAAGAGCGACTAAGATGGTTAAGGGGCTGGAGGAGCTGCGGTACAGCAAAAGATTAGAGAAACTGGGCCTCTTCTCCCTCGAACAGAGGAGATTGAGAGGGGACATGATCGAAACATTCAAGGTACTGAAGGGGATAGACTTAGTAGATAAGGACAGGTTGTTCACCCTCTCCAAGGTAGGGAGAACAAGAGGGCACTCTATAACGTTGAAAGGGGATAGATTCTGTACAAACCTAAGGAAGTTCTTCTTCACCAAGAGTGGTAGAAAGCTGGAACACTCTTCCAGAGGCTGTTATAGGGGAAAATACCCTCCAAGGATTCAAGACAAAGTTAGACAAGTTCCTGCTGAACAAGAACGTGCGCTGGTAGGGCTAGTCTCAGTTAGGGTAACATAGTAACATAGTAAATGATGGCAGATAAAGACCCGAATGGTCCATCCAGTCTGCCCAACCTGATTCAATTTAAATTTTTTTTTTTTTCTTCTTAGCTATTTCTGGACGAGAATCCAAAGCTTTACCCGGTACTGTGCTTGGGTTCCAACTGCCGAAATCTCTGTTAAGACTTACTCCAGCCCATCTACACCCTCCCAGCCATTGAAGCCCTCCCCTGCCCATCCTCCTCCAAACGGCCATACATAGACGCAGACCGTACAAGTCTGGGTGCTGGTCTTAGATCAGAGGGCCGCCGCGTGAGTGGACTGCTGGGCATGATGGACCATTGATCTGACCCAGAAGTGGCAATTCTTATGTTTTTATGTTCTTAGACTGACCGTTAACCTTATTAGTTTCTCGTTTTCACTTCCAGCATGTAGCCTGATGGGTATGCTGTGTATATCCTCTTCGGTAAATACAGACGCAAAAAACATGTTCAGTCTGTTGGCGATTGCTTTGTCCTCCTTTAACGCTCCCTTTATTCCTTGGTCATCCAGCGGTCCCACCGCTTCCTTCACGAGTCGTTTAGTAGTTTGTTTATTGAGCACCATTCACTCAGAGGACTTAAGTTGATTATCACAAATATTTCTCATTAGCAAATGTTTTAATGCTTCACATAGTATAAATTTAAAATAGGTCAATAAATTGTTCAACATTTCAGCCAGCCTTGCTTACAGAAGTCTTTTTGAATTTCCTGGTTGGAAAAGAGGGAATTACCATCCATTAATACCAGGCATCAATTACAGGGCGCGATGGAGTCTGCTTGAGGGAGACTCCAGCAAGTTTATTTATTTTTAAAATTTCTATATTGTCTTTTTCCAAAACGGTTTACAAAAAGTTACATACAGTTTGGCCCATTACCTAGGGACAGTCTCAAGGGGGCATTATATAAAATAAGTTACTGAAATTTTAAGATGTGATAGACTAGATTCAACATTCCAAAATGCTCAAACATGAATTATTGGCATTCTGTGACAAACCACAGAAAACATGGCTCATGTTGGGTCAATAAAGATTTATCCTTGTTCATTGAGGCCCATTGTGCTGTTCTTATTCTACAGTTTGGTGTATTTTGACCCTCTCTGTGATGTTTTTCAAAAGATATGAAAGACACCATATAGTTAGCAAAATTGCTTCCTGAATCACAGGTGGAAACCCCAAATTCAAACAATCAAGTAACTGGCATTTGTACAAGCCTCAGAGCAGGTGCAAAAGCTAACGCAAACATGTATTACACTATATATGTGTTCCCATTGTAAAATGAAAAACATAGGCATATTTTTTCGTCCTGCCAAACCACATCACCTTGAAATCTCTGGAATAGATATACAGCTTGCAGTGGTCAGTGGTTTTCAAGCCATTTACAGCTGCAAGCTGAATTAACCCCAGATGTTAAATGCTCAGCCATATCTGGCTTCTGGCACTGAATATCCAGATATATGTGGTCACCCAAAATATATCCAGTCACCAGCTGATATTCAGACTGGTTCTGTGCTGGCTCAGTGTATAAAGTTAGGTTAATGAAATGAATATTACCCAGGCTCCACCTCAAACCATCCCAGCCTTCTGAAGGCGTGGGAACACTATGATCACATTGCATATTATGGTTATATTGTTTTAATTTTGATATAAAATTAAATGTTAGGATCCATAAATTACAGATAGGTTGTGTACTATATGTACAGATCTTATTTTGTGTGCTCTGTTGTCACCTAGTGGATATATTAAACATTGCATTTGCAGGTTTATTTATTAGGGGGTCTATTTGCAAAAGTCTCTCATTTTGTGTTTATGGGGAAAAGGCTTAGAAGTGACATAGAGTGATATGGGTAAGGGTAAACTAGATGCACATCTCCCTATGAGAAGCATAGAGTGATATGGGGACTAAATCTATGCCAGGGTACACCTGGCGGGGCCTCCGCGTGTGCGGATCGCCAGACTTGATGGACCTAAGGTCTGATCTGGAGTTGGCAATTCTTATGTTCTTATGTAAGTAAATTCTGAATGGGACGCTGGTTTCTGCAGCCGCCTAAGAAGCAACTGAGAATCGGCGTCCTATACAGAATCATGTCTGCTCTAAGGCAGTGTTTCTCTCCATGCAGGGATGCAGGCAGCAACTCACACGGTGCATAGCTGACCTGAAACCTTCTCTCCAACATCATAATTAACATCAGAGGGAAGGCTTGTAGGCCAGCCACATGCAGCATGTGAATCCCTGCATGAATTGCTGCTGGGGGAGGATGGAGCGAATCCATCTCCAACGAAGTAACAGGGTTGACTTTGGGTGTGGGAGATGGTGCAGCAGGCCAGCAGACAGACAGGCAGGCAGGGAGGGACGGAGGTAGGCAGGAAGGGATCCCCAGCAGCTGCTTCAGCAGAGAGCAGGCGAGCAGGGATCCCTGTCGTTGCCTGCGGCTTCTGTGGACAGGTCAGCTTTGGGGGACGGGGGTGCAGGTGGACGGGCAGGGCAAGCAGAGATCCCCAGCGGTGCCTGCGGTTTCTTTTCTTTTTAAATATATTTTTATTGAAAATGGCAAATGATCCAGACAAGGAATCACAAACAACATGGTAACCGTATAAGAAAAAAGAGAGCAATAAAAGATCCATCAAAGACCATCCACCCGAAAGAGAGAGTCCATCAGTGAACAGGTCCATGTCCAGCAAAGAGAAAAATGAACAGATCAGCCCAGACCCATATCACCCCGGGCAGGCATAACTCCAGACCAGACCACCAGCCATAGTAGCTTTTGCTTTAGAAACCCACCAATCCACAAGCAAACAAGCACCAAGCCAAACACCCCAAACCGCACAATAGACACACAGCATACATACCACAACCAACGCAAACATGCTACACAGACAGACCACACATGCATATCCCCCCCCCCTTTGAAGTACAAATAGAGGAAGCCCACACACCACTGATATGTCAGCTTTGGGGGAAGGGGAAGTGCAGGCAGGCAAGGATCCCTGGCGTGCAACTTAATTTTAGGGCAAAACTGGAAGGCAGGGAGGGGAAGAGGGCATGAACGTGATACAGAAGGAAGGAAAGGGGCATGAACATTGGACACAGAAGGGAGGGACTAGAAAGGGAGAATTGAAGGGCATGAGTATGTGAGTGAGAGATAGTGCACATGGGGAAATGAAGAAAGGAAAATTGGGCATAGAGATAGAGGAGTGAGGTAGACATGCATGGGGAATAGAAGGATGAGAGGGAGAAATGTTGGATATGGTGGTGGAGAGGGCAGATTAAAGGGGATTCAAGGGGGAGGAATGTTGGACATAGTGATGGAGTGAGAAAGATGGCATTGTGCTGGAGAGGGGTGCTAGAAGGAGAAATGGGCACGGAGCTGGTGGTCAGTGGTGGAAAATGCACATGATCCTTGGGATGAGAGAGGGAGAAATGTTGGATGTGGCAGTAGACGGGATGGGAGAGATGCCTGGATCTCCCAAGACAGATGGACAGTGAGAGAGAGAGAGGGAAAGATATTGCCAATAGGGGCAGAGGAGAAAAGGGCAGGAAGAAAAGTTGGATTCATGGAGGGACAGAGAGAGAGAGAGAGATGTTGGTTGGGGAGGGAATGAGGTGCAGAGGAGAGGAAACATTCAGGAGGCAAAAAGAAATATTGGATGCGCAGTCAGAAGGAAATGCAACCAGAGATTCATGAAATCACCAAACAACAAAGGTAGGAAAAATAATTTTATTTTCAATTTAGTGATCAAAATATGTCAGTTTTGTGAATTTATATCTGCTGTCTATATTTTGATCTATATTTGTCTATTTTTCTATAGTTATTACTGATTGCATATTTTAAAGTCATCTGCCTTGACCTCTTTGAAAGAACCCCGAATATAAATGATAATTAACATTTTCTCTGCGTTCATGTGCTTTGTGGGTTTTTTTTAAACTTTGTGGTTACCATTTTGTATTAATAAGATTCTATTGTGTGTATATGAAAAATAGATGGAAGAAATTGTGTTACAATTAGTACTATTATTATGGGGGGAGGGGTCAGGTGCAGAGCTTGGGCAGGTGTGGGGTGGAGCTTGGGCAGGGGTACTCTGTTGATATTTGTTAGGCTTAGGGGGTACTTGGCTTGAAGAAGCTGAGAAACACCGCGCAAAGACAAAGACAATCTAAGGGACAGATGTCTAACCTCACCTAACCACCCTGATTCTCTAACCAGCGCCCATGTCACAGACGCCGGTTAGAGAACTGCATTGCCGCTGAGCTGATCGCAGTAAGGGAATCTCCCTGCCGCGATCAACTGAGCAGCAGCAATCCCTCCCCCCCCCGACACTGTCCGCAGAAATGATGCCCAGTTTAAGATTGTTGCGATTATACTTCAGACATTGAATCATATGTCTCCAAAGATCTTACAAGAATTCTTCCAGATCTATAAACCGAGAAGAGAACTTAGAGATGTAAATGGGATGAAATTAAGTTTGGAGGGTAGAATGTCGACTGTGCATGCTAGAATCGGAGAATCAGTGATATCTGTGGCTGGCGTAGAACTATGGAATGTCGGTTTTGTATGGGGAGGATGAATTTTAAGAAAATGCTGAAAATTCAATTATTTGCCAATGCCTTTTTATGCAAAGGTATATTTCAGTAGATAATCACCTTTTAGAATTTTTCTGACATCAATGTATGATTTAAAGCTTGCCTGTATTTCTGAATTGATTGAATTTGTGCTCTATCCCTATTATAACAGGGACAATTAACGATGTTGTTTAGACATGTCTATGTTATATGTGATAATCAGAGGGAAACAAGATTTTATGTATGTTGTATGGAAACCGCATAGTTGTATGCTGTATATAAATTTTTAAATAAAAAATCCTCCTGCTGCCACCCCCAAGCCCCCACCCGACACTGTCTGCGGCAGGATGGATGCCCAATTCTCGCCTCCCTCCTGCCCCAGGCAGTGGCGGGGGGAGGGGGTTCAGGGGTGGCAGCAGGAGGAAGTGGGCATCACTCCTGCCAGCTGACTTGTGGAGGGGTTTGTGGGTTCCCTACAGCAGCTGCATCTATTTGAAATGTAGGCCAACATTTTAATGGCCTACATTTTAAAGGTTTGTCATGGCTCTAGGGAGACGTCTAGGGCCACTTAAACTTGCCCAAGGCCACTTCCAGGAGAAACCATGCCCACACCCAGATTTGGTCAAGCCTAGGTGTTCCTACGCGTCTCCCTAGACCTGCTAAATAGCTACATTTTAGGCCACCTACCTCGGGTGGCATTTTTCTAAAAACTTGTATCCCAATTGGCTGGTTAGACAGCGGTAGGACTCCATTTATAGAATTTGCCCCTTAGTGTACTACACTACTAACTTTACTGCTACTCAGTTTTATGTAAAGCACATAAGTACAATTTGACCTTTCTGCTGCTTTTGATATAGTCAGTCATGATATCTTGATTCAATTATTCTCAGATATAGGATTAGAAGAAAAAGTTCTAAGCTGTTTTAAAGGATTTCTAACATTACGTTTTTATGTGGCAAACTTGTGTTACACAATTGTTAAATCAAACACTAAGGGCTCCTTTTACTAAGGTGCACTAGCGTTTTTAGTACACGCTACATTGCCATGCGCACTAACCCCATGCTACACGCCAAAAAACTAACACCAGCTCAATGGTGGCGTTAGCGTCTAGCGCCCGCTAAAACTGATAGTGCAGCTTAGTAAAAGGAGCCCTCAGAACCACCGGTAAAAAACAAAATGACACTGTAGGTATTTCAACTACAAAGGAACAAGCTTCAGATTATGGAGCTTTACCCACTTCGGGTTTTCATGAGAAGAAATTCCTGTTCTCCTGCTCCTCTTTATATCACTGGCTTGAACCCAACCTACCTGCCTTTCACTAAATTAATTTTTTTTTCCATGAAATTGTATTGAAAATTTTATCAGAATACAAAAAGAAATACCAAATCAAAATCAACATCACATTAATACAATAATTCCAATAGAGAAATTTCCATCACAATATAGAGAAGTCAAATATGAGTAGAAAAATAATTTCTCTTAGTTTGTGTTACAACCGAGTAAAACAGGCAGAGAGATCATAAAAGGGAGAGAAGAGAAAAGAAAAAAGGAGAGGCTATTAAAAGGTAGGCAGGAAGGGAAGGTCCTATATCAAAGGAGAAATAAAAAGGAGGTCCAAAGAGAGAAGAAAAGAAAGGAAGAAAGCAGAAAGTAAGCAGTACCATGTAGAATCAGAAATCATGCTGGATCTCTGGATCACGTTCCCAGTTCCTCTGCTCCTCCTCCTCTCTGAGTCTCAGCTGCCTCATTTTAACAGGCTCCAAATCACCCCTCCCTGCTTTAAAGAGGGGGAAGGGAGAAAGCTCCCTCTGCAGCTATGACTGGTCACATGACAGCTTCCTACTAGGTCTCTGCGTTTCTGGGAGATGTAGTTTCCTGTTCCCTGAGGTCTTATGAGCTCTAACAGCAGGCTTGGAAGAGTAACCTGCAGCTGATCTGTACTCTCCCTAGCAGTCACTGCCTGACTCAATAATCTTGGTGCAAGGGAGGTCAGCACTCTCACACTCAGCAAAGCCAACCTGATCAGCTCTCCTGCATAGGGACTTCCTGCTCTTCCTAGTTAGACCTGAGACAAAGCTAGGAGGAGAGCTAGATTTGTCACAATGTACTTTGCCCTCCTGGACAAGAAATGATGAAACTACAAGGCTTAGAAAAGTAGAGTTGTAACCTTATAGGTCTATAAGGTTACCCCCTGAACCAATAGTAAATGTGGGCTTAGGACCAATGTATATCAAGAATTTGTAGTAAAAGTAGCAAAATGAAAAGTTTGTAGTTAGCATCCACCTGGCATAGACAGGAAATGTTTAAGAGTCACTGAACATCCTGTTTCTCGGCACTTCTGAAGCTGCCAGATTGGTGCTCAGAGGTCTATTCTACATATGCTGAATAAAGCCTGTTTCTTTCTTTGCGTCTCTGAGTTTTTGTGGCTGACCAAAAGTGACCTTTCACCAGGACATTAACATAGGTTTATAAGGTGTCTGCAGTTCATTAGTGGGAGTGTGTTCCCTCCCAGGGAAGAACAATGTACCCTTGACCACTGTAACCAGAAGCTGTTTTGGCTTTTGCATCAGGATAGAGCAGAACTGAAGTGAGGGGGCCTACGGAACGTTTCATTTATCATACAATACAAGGTGGTTATGATGTGATGTGTTCCTGGGACCTTTTATATAAAGTTCACTACAGTGCCCTCTAGGCTGCCCCATTACTCTGCCATCTGTGTGGCTATTCTAAGATTGCTGGCCCCCAGATGTCCCAATGGCTTGTTTTTGTGCTTGCTTTTTTTCCCCTTGGACATTTTTTGTTTGAAAATGGCCTTTAAAAAAAATGCAGAGTACAAAAACATCTAAAATAGGGCAATTTTTGAACCAAAAAGATAGACATTTTCTGGTTTGAAAATGGCCATCTTTGGCACTGGATTTTTGGACATTTTTGGAAAAACATCCAAAATTGGTTTTGGACTTCATATCAAACAAGCCCTTCCAGATTCCTATTTTATCTCTTTTGAGCTTACCAGAAGAGCACAATGGTTTTCTGTCTCTTGATTCTTCTTGTAACTGTGGGCTGTAATAGTGTATTATAAACGTTTTTTTCTGTTTCTGAATTTCTATTCAAAGTTGATTCTTTGATGTTTTAGACCCCTTTTACAAACGCTATTATCGCGGTGGGCTGTGGTTATCACTCCAACACCCATAGGGATTTAATGGGCATCGGAGCATTTGCCACATGGCAGCCGCTACCGCACCTTTATAAAAGGAAGGGTTAATGTGTAAAATGCAAATTTAAAAAATACTTCCATGCATCTTAGCTATTTTCTTATAAAATTTACACTTCTGTGTTACTATTTCTTCTCCTGCCTGAATTAAATATGTAGCAATTTTGGAAATGTGGAATTGTGTCATGAACAAAACAAATATTCAAACATCATTTATTTTTGTTTTAAAGTGATATTTGCTGATCCAGGGCTCTCTGCTAATGAAAGCACTCCATTTGGTCTTTATTGTCTGTGCACAATTTGCTTGACTATTCAGATGATAAACCATTTGGTTCTGTGCTTGATTTGTGACTATATTTTTATTTCTCAGACTTCTGAAAACTGATTAGTTTGGCACCTTTATCTTATCCAGCATATGGAATCACTTCTTTCTTCTGCACATACACGTTCTTTACTGAACATGATGACATGGGAGTACTCAATTCTTTAACATGAGTTACAGAAACACATGGTAAACCATGGGCACCAGAAGTGGTTTATAGTATCCAAGTGTGGAAAGATTGGGATAATTCACAAGTATTTGGTTTGTTGCCATCTGTCCCCCAATCTTAATATTTTAACCACATATTTCAATGGTTTACTGCTGAAGAACAGACATTTTTGTTAGTGGCTTTAGCAGTAGGGAAGGGCAGAGAATTTTTTTGACTTGTAAATCAGCCTTACTGTATGGCACTTCCTGATCAGAAAAGATTAGAGTGAAAGACGCAGGTGATGCACCTGGGAATATGAAGTGCTGTTTGGATGATTTTTAATAGGAATTAGCACAAAATCCCTGCTTTTTGATGTAGTATGGAGCTGTGAATATTTCTATATAGTTTATTTGAAGATTTACAATGATATAATATAATAGTCACAGCTGTCTATATGCTTGGAAACTATGTTATATCTCCTGACAATTGTCATCTTAAAATACCATCTCACTGCTGTTGATCACCTGTTTTTCACAACATGACCTTCTCTTGTTTGGATTCATAAACATTCTTTTTTTTTCTTCTAAAGAATCATTTTTATTTTTCAAAATAAATATACAAAGTATACAGATAATTATTATAAATATACAAAAGATAACTCAAACATGAAACATACTAGTTGTACATATTGCAGTTAATAAGCAAGGAGATAGTATTGATTATAAACCAATACAACCAGTGCCTCATGTCAAACAAATCCAGAAGGAACAGTACATATAATTTCAGCTGAAAGTATACATGCAAAACATGGAAGAGAGTTCCCAATGAGCATCACAAATGACTTAATTAAATGATAAGAAGTGATTCAATATATAAACATGTACCTTTCTTCAATACCTGTCCAAGCCCTCTGAAGTTTTAGTAAACTCTTCTACCTGTTGCCCTGTGCAGATATTGCATAAAAAGAAACACATTCCTACCACAATGGCTTGTAGCTGAGAGCAGATGAATGTATCGGTGACAGGTCAAATGCGCGCAAGACAACAGCACGCGGACAAAAACACGGACAAATCAGTGCAAAGATAATACCGCGCAAAGACAATAGCGCACGAGACAACTGAGCGCAAGGATAACTCAGTGCAAGACATTTGAGCGCAACGATAACTCAGCGAAAGACAATTGAGCACAACGATAACTCAGCGCAATGACAATTCAGCGCACCTCAAAATGGCGCGTGGCAAACGAAGGGCACGCGCTCCCCCAGTGGTTACTAAGAAAACAGCATAAGCATGTGACCCGAAATGGAATCACCCTGCAGGATTGAACTAGAATTAAATAGGAACTTGAAAATTAAACAAAGTCACCAACTAAAGTTTGTAGTCAAAATAGTTTTACTTATGCTTTGCATTCAGGTAAGTAAAGCCTTGAATTGTACAGCTGCAAAAATGGTCAGCATTCAAAACAGTAATTAAGCAACAAAAATACCAAAAGAAAATAGCAGTTCAAAACAGCTCCAAAAGTAAAGTTCACCTTGGCTACAAAAGTCTTCAACTCTCAGTGGAGCTACAACAAGCCTGTTCAATTTCACAGCTAGCTTTAAGGGTACTTACTTGCTTCCACCCTTCACAGTAATTTGAAAAAAAAAAAAAAATAAGTAAAGCCTCTGGCAGTCTTATCCTAATGCCAGGCAAGGAGAGTGATTCAGATTTTGCCAAAAATAAAGCCACAGTAATGGCCTTCAAACTCCAACCCAGGATGTTAACAAAACTTTTCCCCAATTCCACACTCCTAGCTTTTCAAAAAAAATATCAAAATAGTCCAAAACAGGCAAACAATTCAAAGCACTCACTCTTTGTAGCTTGAGATGAGATCCACCTGCATGGGCTCAGGACAATCAGTTTCACACACTGCACAACTTTCTTGATAGTCCATGGGCTCCACATCCAGTAAAGGTAAATCCTCAGCTTGTCCAGCCTCTGTTAGCTCCATGGACATGGGTCCATTGCTCCTGCTTGGCCCAGGGAAATCCTCAGGGAGGCAAAGCTTGAACCTTCTCCCTAGCTGGCCTGCCTGTCTGATCTCCACTGCTGGCTTACATACCCTAGGGCCCCGCCCTACTCTGGCTGAGTCAGCAGTGTCCCAGGAGGTTCTTGGGCTTCCCCAGTGGTGGCTTGGGTACAGCTCACCTATCCCATTCCCAGCTATATCATGCTCCCTCTTGTGGTCAAAGGAAAAATTGTCAGAAACCTGGTCCGGAAAGACCTTGGAATTTGTCTTCCGGGTTTTCCCTTTTACTTTTACTCCTGAACTAACTGGGACCTTGGCCTGCTTCGTATCCGCCTGGTCACAACGTTCAGCACGTTAACACGTGATCACGTTATAAGTATGGTTCCCTTGCCTCTTTTGCGTTTTGAATATTAGTCACGTGAATGCATTTTCGTTACTATGGTTATGTTTCCTCTTTATATATGTGCTCCGAACAGCCCGCCCTCCTTTCGCTGCCTGACCGTGTCCGTTATAGTTAAAGATTTGGTTTTGCTAGAACTTGATCTATAACGAATATTTGTCTTGCGCGGATTTTACTCGCCTCTGGTGAGAGCAACACTACTTCCAAATTTCTTCATTTGCAGGTATGTTTATATTTTTGGTTCATGTGCAAGCGGACCGTATATTTTTATGTTGCTACTTTTGAAAGCTATATAAGATACGCGCTACACAATCGCAAGAAAACTGAGGGTATAATAAAAAAAACTCTGAGTGAACTTGTTCAAATCAAAGTTTTTTTGAATTCTTCATTTACAGGTATGTTTATATTTTCGATTCACGTGCACGTGGACCGTATATTTTTATGTCGCTACTTTTGAAAGATATATAAGATGCTCGCTACACAATCGCAAGAAAACCGAGGGTATAATAATAAAACTCTGACTGTTCAAATTAAAGTTTTGTTGGTTATCATGGAACGCTTAGCGTGCATGCGCGGGTCAAAGTTTCGTCATTCTTGTACCTGTCTTGCGCTCAGTTGTCCCGCATAGTAAAAGCGCGAGAAGGGTGATTTATGATATTAATATTATGTATCATGTGATGTCTGATATTAATTGTATGTATAGTTGAATGCAGTTATAGAATTGAAAAGGAATAAAGATGTAAAGAAACATGTTTGCGTGAGGTAAAAACTCTTATGCCAGCAAGACTAGTATCTGAATATTTTAAATTTGAGTGTGCTTATGGTTTATAGTTTTTTAAAGGCATTGGGTACCATTGTCTGTTGCAGGTATCATTCATAAGAGGATATTCACATTACAGGTATATGCATAGCTTCATTTCTTTGTTTTGCTAAATCAGAACAGTAGGATAGGATCATTAGTCTGATGGTGGGGCTTATTGGTATAAACTTTTTGCCTTGAGTGTGTAGTGAGGGTGATTGTCTACCATTGTAGTGGGTCCTTTTTTTGGGCCTCTCTGCCTTCCTTCTGTCTGTGCTTAGGTATAATGAAGTTGTTAATCCATGATGATTGTCAAGCCATAATTCTACTATTGGAGGTATGATTTGAAAGGTAAGTACAGACATATTGGGTCCTGTTTGTCATATCTATGTGCTAAATGTATAAATTCTAGTCTTGCAGTGTTGCTGAAACCTGAGTGTTGTGAAGCAGTTCAATCTTGGAGGTATTATATTCAAGGTAAGTACAGAGGTATAGGGATTTGTATTTTATCTGATTTTTATCTGATGTAAATCACATTGAAATGAGATTTTGCGATCTAATCAAAGAATTTATTAAACTAAAAAAAAAAAAGTAATAACTTCATATAATCTACTATTGCACTTCCCATGGTGTATGTGTTGTTAAATAGTAAAAGGGAGGAGGACTATGAACGTGTCTTAAGGAAACTGGTAGAAACCAGGAACACGTTGGCACCATTGACTATTTTGATGGACTTCGAGAGAGCAAGCCTGCAAGCTGCCAGCAGAGTATTTCCAAATGCTGTGGTTTCTGGCTGCCTGTTCCATCTGGGTCAATCTTTGTGGCGCAAAATTCAACATGAGGGATTGACCGCCAACTATGGAGATGATGAGAGAATAAGATTGTTCACCAAAATGCTGTTAGCATTAAGTTTTGTTCTTGTTGAAAGTGTTATTGAGTGTTTTGAGACGTTGGAGGAGACTCGACCAGATGAACTGATCCCGGTGTATAACCATTGGGAAGACAATTACATCGGTAGATTGCGGCAAAATGGGAGACATGTCCCACCTTTTCCTATTGCTCTGTGGAATATGCGCTCCCTTGTTGAAGATGGACTGCCTCGGACCAACAATTCAGTGGAAGGTTGGCACCATACATTTCAATCTTCTGTTTCATGCCATCATCCAACCATCTTTAAACTCCTCGAGCATATACAGTGTGAGCAAGATCACACAGAACAGCTGCTTGCTCGATTCCAGGCTGGTAACCGTGCAGCAGCCAGCAGTAAGAGTACGTATGTGAGAGTGACTCAAAGACTAACAACGCTGCTGTCAACATACGGACAAAGACCTCTTTTTCAATATCTCAGAGGTATAGCACTTAATCTGGAATTTTAGAGTTTGATATTGAAGTTCAGGTTTTCCTGTTCCTATACTACAATTGTGTTCACTCAGTGACATGAACTTTGCTTTGACATGTCCATATGGTCTTTCCAACCACACATGCTGCAAGAAAAGATGAGACACTTGAAAATGTCTATGTCTCCCTTTTGTTTGGTGGCCCAGAAAGCCAGAGGCCTGCTAACTGCTGTGCTCAGGATCCCTTCCCCAGGAGTTTCCCTGAAGCCCTCCACTGGCCCCTACCCATCCTAGAATCCACTGTTCTGACATGTGCCAAGTGTGAAGGTTTTTTATGCCGACCAGGTAACCCACTCAAGCATACTGTACTCACTTTGACCTTTTCAAGGTGTTGTGGGTGGTGTTCAAAGGCTTTTTCCTTCACGTAGGGAAGGTCAGATGGGGTCGTTGCTGGAGCAGCTTCAGGGATAACCAGTGTTAAGCTCCTTCCCTTTTTCTACCCTTCAAATGTTGCTGATTTAATTGGAAGGGTGTGTTGTCATTTGTTTTGAAGGGTCTCATAGCAAAATGTGTGTTTTCCACACATGCTGCAGGAAAAGATGACTTGCAGCTTACAAAACTTGTGGCAAAAAGTATTTTTGGATGTAATCTAAACTGATAGTATTGTGTATGTCAAAAGTTATGTCTAGATTATATTCTTTTTCACAATTCTCCAAAACCTGACGCCTCAGCCCCACCACTCCACCGCAATGTTTAATTCAAAAAAGCGGGAAGTTTGATGTGGAACATATGTGGAAGATGTCAGTGGTGTCCTTCAACCATCCAAGGTGAGTCCTGGCAGGTTCCGGGGCGCCCAATCACCCTTAGAGCTCGCGATATCACGAACTGCGACTCCCAGGGGGTCATTTATGTCATAATATGCCCGTGCGATCTCATTTATGTGGGACGCACGAGTAGGAAAATTAAAACTAGGCTAACGGAGCACAAGTCACGAATTATAAATAGGATCACACAAGCTCCCTTGGTTGAGCACTGGGTAAGATTGAACCATACAGTGGCGGAGTTGTGATGGCGGGTCATCAAGAAAATAGTTGGGTGGGATGGACGGGGGGACCCGCTGAAACTTAATGAATTAGAACAGAGATTTATTTTTTCTTTGGATACGGTGGAACCCCACGGATTAAATATCGAGATTGAATGGGGGACGGTATAATTCAGGTAGGACCAATAGGATGCGGGGGGTGGAGACTTGGATGTTAACGCAGGGGGATTTAAATTTTGCTCCAAGGACGCCGCCGCCATCTTTTTCTCATGAATAATGTGGAGTCGGATGACAGCGGCGCCCTTGGTGAGTACACCATCAAAGTGAGATTATTATTAATCATAAATTAATTATAGCTTGAGGGGAGAAGTTATACAATTGTATATGACGACTTTCTCTTTTATGTCCTACAGGGAGACCCTTGATAAAACACATTTTTGTGAAACATGTCGGGTCTGACTCCCTGGGTTTAAGCTGAGTTGCGGAGATGAGTATATAAATAACTTTTAGAATTTATATTATGACGCTTAAAAATTGAAGAGTCTTATACTATTTATTCTTTAAAGGTTCTTAAAAATTTAACAGAATTGAAAAAATACACTAAAAAACAAATAAGTAAAAACTATTATAAACCCGACAGCCAATGATGAAGTTCTCACATCAAACTTCCCGCTTTTTTGAATTAAACATTGCGGTGGAGTGGTGGGGCTGAGGCGTCAGGTTTTGGAGAATTGTGAAAAAGAATATAATCTAGACATAACTTTTGACATAGGCAGGAAAAGATGAGACACTTGAAAATGTCTATGTCCCCCTTTTTTTGGTGGCCCAGAAAGCCAGAGGCCTGCTAACAGCTGTGCTCAGGATCACTTCCCCAGGAGTTTCCCTGAAACCCTCCACTGGCCCCTACCCATCCCATGTGCCAAGCGTGAAGGATTTTTATGCCGACCAGGTAACCCACTCAAGCATACTGTACTCGCTTTGACTTTTTCAAGGTGTGGGTGGTGTTCAAAGGCTTTTTCCTTCACATTGGTCATTTCCTGTGCCAGATGCTTGTGGTTCATCTCTTTCCCTCAAACTCACTGTTGGTTATCTCCTGTTCCAACCCCTTCTCTCATACCCTGTACTGTTGGTTATCACCTGTGCCAAATTTTTTCATTCAGACTCACTTTTGGTTATCTCCTGTGCCAACCCCTTCTTTCACACCCTGTGCTGTTGGTTATCTCCTGTGCCAACTCCATCTCTCACACCCAGTGCTGCTGGTTATCACCTGTGCCAACTTTTTTCACTCAGACTCACTGTTGGTTATCTCCTGTGCCAACCCCTTCTCTCACACCCAGTGCTGTTGGTTATCTCCTGTGCCAATTCCTTCTCTCACACCCTGTGCTGTTGGTTATCTCCTGTGCCAACTCCATCTCTCACACCCAGTGCTGTTGGTTATCTCCTGTGCCAACTCCTTCTCTCACACCCAGTGCTGTTGGTTATCTCCTGTGCCAACTCATTCTCTCACACCCAGTGCTGTTGGTTATCTCCTGTGCCAACTTTTTTAACTCAGACTCACTGTTGTTGTTTGACTATATATGATTATAAGCAATGCTATACAATTTATAGGTTCAACACCCCATGTGTGTTTTTCTGCTATAATTTGCACAAGCACTACATCTAAGTTAACAAAAGTGCAAACTTTATGTTGGCAGTCAGGTGTTGGCCTTTCTAGAACCCACAAGCAGAGTCCCCAAGTAGGAATGTCAATCAGGTGCTGCCTCAGAAAACATGAGATGTAGAATAATATATTGTTTTATAATTCAGCATGTTGTACATAATAGATCATGAATGGTTAGCTCAAAGTTTTTGTGGTGTTGACACTAAATTTGAACATATGTATATTACATGGTTATCACTTATGCTATATGTTAATAAACATTTACCATTGTTGAAAATGTTTTTTTCTCTTCTTTATCTTAGTATGACATAAATAACCATGCCATTTATTGTTAGTTTTTATTGTACTATCCCACTAACTAATAAGTAAGGTATGCAATTGAAACAATGAAGTATTAGAAAGAATTTCAAGTGATGTATTTAATTTGAAATGTTTTATTCTTAGTACACTTGATGTAAAATTAAAAAATGAATAAAGAATTTTAAAAAAAGAAGTAAAGTAAACACATACAATGGATTCATCTAAACTCTTCCATTGACGTTCAGATTCTTTTTTTGTTTAAATTCTTTATTCGTTTTTATTCTTACATCAAGTGTACAAAGAACAAAATATAAAAATTAAATACATCACTTGACAATCTTTGTATTTTATCTTATGATACATAGAATTACCTCCCTTCCCTCCCATCATTCAAACTGCTATTTTATCCTAGTATGAATAATAATATATAAACCTCCCCCCTCCCACCATTAGACGTCAAGATTACAATGCCAGCATCTATTACACTAAGAGCTATTTAACTTTTGTAGTCTAACTGGGGTCCAAAATGCTCTATGTAACAAAAAGAACCAAGTTTGTCTCATAGATGCTGACACTACACTTCACCCTCCAAGACCTAATTCTTGGCCTTTGAGACGCAGAAATTTAATGCTTAATCTGAATGCTCCAAATGTCTCTTAGTCTGTTTTTTTGTTTAAAAATCCTGTTATTAATTTATACCACTGAGTGGCTTGGTGTTAAACTCTATGAAAAAAAATATTTCTCTTTCAGCAGCCTATATTTTGACTATGTAATTGTCTTTTCAATTTCCAACTGCTTATAATGCTCTTTTTCATTGCAGATATATTGGCATCCCCCTCCTCTCACACCCTATCCCATGTGTCAAGAACCCCCTCCCCATTCAAAGCCACACTCATTGTCCAACCTGTTCTACCCCCTCCGCCGCTCCACCCGAGATTGTGGGACTAACCCCTCGCCACCAACCACCCCTGTTGCAGCGACCACGATTGTGGCTCACGCTGCCACCAACACCGATCCTCTGCCCAGTTCAGTAACAGCGGAGGACATTCATACGGTAGTGGGAATCCTGAATGCGGGTTTGGGACTCATTCAGGACCTCTCCCAGGACGCGGTCACAATGGTCCATGACATAACAGGGGTACTACGGACTTTAATTGAAAAACTTGGTGGTGCCCCTCCCACCCCGCCCACCCCGTGAATGTCTCCCGCTGTTACCGAAGGAGGTGCACCCTCTTCTCACCACTCCTCCCACCCCTTCTTCCTCCCCCTCCTGCCCTTACCCGTCCTTGGAAAAAAACAAAAAAATTTTAAAAAACAAGTCCCACCCCTTCTTCCTCCCCCTGCCACACTCCCTCCCCTCTTCATCCACCCCCCTCCATACTCCCACCCCCTCCACATCCATTCCCCACTTTCCGACCCCTTCTCACCTAAAGCCACTGGTTTCCAGCATGAGGACTCACCTGCCTCCTATTGTCTCATGGGATCTTCAATCCTCCTGTGAGTGTCTCTCTCTCTCTCTCCTAGTCCCAGACTGTTGCTTCCTATCCCTCACAACAGTGTTTTCTTTCCCCTCCAGCCTCCTGTGTTGCTGTTGCAATGACTACTACCGGAACAATCTGGTCTCCTGCTTGAGGACTCGCCTGCCTCCTATTGTCTCATGGGATCTTCAATCCTCCTGTGAGTGTCTCTCTCTCTCTCCCAGTCCCAGACTGTTGCTTCCTATCCCTCACAACAGTGTTTTCTTTCCCCTCCAGCCTCCTGTGTTGCTGTTGCAATGACTACTACCGGAACAATCTGGTCTCCTGCTTGAGGACTCGCCTGTCTCCTACCGTCTCATGGGATCTTCAATCCTTCTGTGAGTGGCTCTCTCTCTCCCTCTCTTTCTCTCTCTCCCGGTCCCAGACTGTTGCTTCCTATCCCTCACAACAGCTCCATTTTGCAATGAGGGAAAATGCATGTTAAGGTCTGTATCTGGTTTTTCTATTTTTAAGCGCAGAGAAATGAAGTAATGTGTGCAATAATGATATCTTTTTCATGTTCTTTCTTTGCTCTCAAGAAAGAGCTGATTGCAGCACTATTTAGTGAGAAAAAAGAGGGTTCTTTTTAAGCAGGAAAGCCAAAGGTGGTGTAATGAGTAAATCATATTACTGTTTGGGCAGAAAAGTACTATGTTTTCCATGCAATATATTTATATTGATATGGTGGCTTATTAAATCTATTAGGAGGGGGAAAAGAGAAAAAAAAACCGATTCCTGAAGTCTAGGTAGAATATATCATTTCGGGAGCCCAAATCACGTCTATGTTGCGCCCATAGATATTTGAGTTCAGGCCAATCAGAAACCACACTTAGACCAGCTTTTCACTCGTCTACATTTTCCACGATGTTTAAATGCGGTCTGCCGCCCAACTAGCGTCTACATGGTGCCTATCCTTAACCACGCCTACATTATGCCCTCATTACACCCACGTCTACATACTTGGACGCGACTTTCCCCAAAACTTGCATCTACCTTGCGTCTATATTCTGAGAACACCTATCTGACGCCTAACTCCATCTAAGTCCCAATTAATGCTTTTTAAGACCCTTAAATCGCTCATTATCCACTTAAATCGGACACCTAAATCACGCCTAAAGTTAGGCACACTTTACAGAATCTAGGCCTTTATCTACACTTTTTCATGATTTATGCCATATTCTTTCTAATTTTCTGAATGTTTCGGTTTCAGAAGTTCAGAATCATACCAGTTTTGAACCCTGCAATGACGCTTCTCCCAATTTGAATAGAAGTTTAGGTTTTGGTCTTCTGAAAACAGAATCTTAATGATTCCAGAATAAGGTGACACTTGGGGAAGAGCCAACAAGTAAGAGACACAGATGCCCAAGCCCTCTCCTCGGTACCTGCTGATGGCAGGAACGGTCCCCGAGGAGGCAATGAGCGATTAAAGGATGCGATGCTCTGCAGTCAGCTTCTCCACCCAGGGCCCAGGCTCTCTGCCAGCCACCACCACCTACTTCCTGGCCTTGGCCTACAGCCTGCTGATCCAGGGCTGACTCTTTCACTTCAGAATCATCCCATTCCAGCTGTGGAATTTATGCCTTAAGCAGCGGTTCAGTCCATCCTGCTTTCACATGGTATATTCCGTGCATTTCCTGGTGGAGAAACACAGGTCCCAGTGTGATCATGGATAGAGAGGAGAGGGGGGAGGGAATAATTTTGGGGGTGGGAGGCATTGCCCCCCACCCCAAATGCTGAATCAGGAGCACCAAATCTGGCTCACAATGTGATTTTTAGTGCTTGTCTGCATGGAATGGGACAATTCATCGTGGCCATATCATCACGGGATGTTTTCATGTGACAATTCAGCACTGAAATGGCTGCACTAAACTGGTCATGAGGAAATGCTATGATGAACCATCCTAGACCCCTATTTACATGTGCAAATTACCATTCAAACTTTCTAAGCCTATGTAGGTAAATATATTTCTTTTAAAAATAGAAAATATTCATAGTAACAGTAAATGACGGCAGATAAAGACCTGAATGGTCCATCCAGTCTGCCTAAGCATAGATGCTCCATAAATTAATTTAATTTATATGGTCCTTTTTCTAAGATATTTCTGGGCTTCCAGAAACCCAGAGCCCTGCCAGGCAGTGTGCTTAGATTCTATATACTGGAGTCTTCATCAAAGCTCACTCCAGCCCATCTTAACCATCCTAGCCATTGAAGCCCTCCCCAGCCCATCCTCAACTGAATGTCCATATACATGACATAAGCCTGTACAGTACTGGCCTTAGTTCCTTCAACGTATACCCATTATTTTCTGATTAGAGATCCTCTGTGTTCATCCCACTCTTGTTTAAATTCTGTCATTTGAATAATGACAAGTAAACAAGTTGATCTATGATCGTATATATTCCTCTATGAATTGTTCTGGTGTGAGATGAAAAAGCTGTGAATAATATGAATAATAATTGACGGACTGGTAGCAGCAGAGGATACATTAGTAAGAAAGCTGAAGTGCTCTTGATTGCAGATATTGAGGAAGGGAGGAAAGCCTGTTCACCGACATGTGGCCTCTGACAGCTGCAGGTGTATTTTTCTTGGGAGGGCAGATTGTTAGAGAAGCAAATGTTTTGGTTAGTATAGCTAAGGAAGCCAAAATTTTATTCTGATGGGAATGCTTTATTTAGAGGCTTTATATTCTCCTTTTTATGAACTTGGATTAGAATAATTCACACAAAAGATTTGGAAAGTTCAATAGTTCATATATTAGTCAAAAACACTGATTCTCCAAGCAAGGTCTCAATTAATTCTAGTCTTACTCACTGAACACCAATCTGAATCTCATTTTACTTATTTTGTATATATTATTAAACCTTATAATCTTATCTGTATGGAAAAGTTAACACGGTTCAGTAAAAAATGAGTCATGGATTTGATATAGGACCTTGTACAACGAAAGTTAGGGTTACCAGATTTTACCTACGTAAAACCTAAAGCCATAGACCCACCCCCACGCCTGTCCAGTTCCACATATCTCTTCCCCATTACGCCCACGCCCCAGCTTCGCTCCTAGCCCTGCCCCTCAGCCTGCTCATCAGAAGGGAGGGCATCCATGCATGGGTTGATGCCCCTCCCAATACGATCTGCTTTTCAAAATCCGCCAGACGCCCAGACATGCCCTCTAAAAAGAGGACATGTCTGGGTAAATCCAGACGTCTGGTAATCCTAACCAAAGTAGTTTACATATTGTCACAGGGAATCCCCTGTAAAGGCAAAGGAATCCTTGCAGTGCCCCAGAACTGAGGATCAAAGTAGGGAATTGTCCCAGGAGAAAAAAGTAGATAAGCCTAAAATTCCTCCTAGGGCACTGCCAAGAAAGAAAATGCCTTTGCATAGCAGTGCACAGAAGGAGATAGAGACTCCTCATGCCTGTTTACCTTTTTCTAAGCAGCAAGTGAAAAGCAAGGTAACAGGACTACAAATCCCATCAGGCCGAGGGCAGAGAATTCCTAAAGCTAGGACTGGAACAATTCCAGTGCCTAGCAAATCCAGAACTGGTTTGAGCCAGCTCAACAAGCACCTGAGCTCAGAATTAACCAGAACTAAGGGCATACCTGCACTCCCGCACAGGCAGTAAGCCACTGAGAGAGAAAAGGGTGGGGCTCCTAGTTGCAGGCAGCCAGACACTGAGCCACACAGGAGAAACCCAACAGGATGAAAGAAGGGAACCAGAACTTCTCTGCCAGGAAACAGAAAAGCACCAGAGCCTTATACTTAACGTGACCATTTATTTTTTTCATCAAAAGGGGACATCTATTAATTGTCAGTACCGCCCCCAATCCCACCCTAGCCCCGTCCTAGCCCCACCCCAATCCTGCCCTAGCCCCGCCCCAATCCCACCCTAACACCGCCCCCCATTTCTTCCATTCATTTTTCATGTACACATAATATCTTATTAATTCATAATGGTAACCATAAAATTTTAAAAAACTACAAAGTTCACTATATGCAGAGAAAATGGTAATTATCATTTATATTTGGGGGGTTTCAAAGATGTCAAGGCAGATGACTTTAAAATCTGCAATGTCACCTCAGTAACTATAGAAAAATAGACAAAAAAATATAGTGCAAAATATAGACAGCAGATATAAATTCTCAAAACTGACATATTTTGATCACTAAATTGAAAATAAAATCATTTTTCTTACCTTTGCTGTCTGGTGATTTCATGAGTCTCTGGTTGCATTTCCTTCTGACTGTGCATCCTTTCTTTCATTTATTTCTTTCTTTCTGCACTCAGGCCCAAGAGTTGTCCCTTTCTATTCCCTCCCTCTTTCCTTCCTATGTCCTTAGTGCCCCCGGTGCCTCCTTCCCATGTCCTTAGTGCCCCCAGTGCCTCCTTCCCATGTCCTTAGTGCCCCCAGTGCCTCCTTCCCATGTAATTACTGCCCTTTCCTATGTCTTTAGTGCCCCCAGTGCCTCCTTCCCGTGTCCTTGGTGCCCCAGTGCCTCATTCCTTAGTCCTTAGTGCCCCTTCCTATATCTTTAGTGCCCCCAGTGCCTCCTTCCCATGTCTTTAGTGCCCCCAGTACCTCCTTTTCATGTCTTTAGTGCCCGCAGTGCCCCCTTTCCATTTCCTTAGTGCCCCCAGTTCCTCCTTCCTATGTTCTTAATGCCCCTTCCTATGTCTTTAGTGCTCCCGTGCCTCTTTCCCGTGTCCTTAGTGCCCCCAGTGCCTCCTTCCCATGTCCTTAGTGCCCCAGTGCCTCCTTCCTATGTCCTTAGTGCCCCCAGTGCCTCCTTCCCATGTCCTTAGTGCCCCTTCCTTTGTCTTTAGTGCCCCCAGTGCCTCCTTTCCATGTCTTTAGTGCCCCCACTGCCTTCTTCCTGTGTCCTTAGTGCCCCCAGTGCCTCCTTCTCATGTCTTTAGTGCCCCCAGTGCATCCTTCCCATGTCCTTAGTGCCCCTTTCTATGTCTTTAGTGCCCCCAGTGCCTCCTTTCCATGTCTTTAGTGCCCGCAGTGCCTCCTTCCCATGTCCTTAGTGCCCCCAGTGCCTCCTTCCTATGTCCTTAGTGCCCCTTCATATGTCTTTAGTGCCCCCAGTGCCTCCTTCCCATGTCCTTAGTGCCCCAAGTGCCTCCTTCCCATGTCCTTAGTGCCCCAGTGACTCCTTCCTATGTCCTTAGTGCCCCTTTCTATCTCTTTAGTGCCCCCAGTGCCTCCTTCACATGTCTTTATTACCCCCAGTGCCTCCTTCACATGTCCTTAGTGCCCCTTATGTCTTTAGTGCCCCCAGTGCCTCCTTCCCATGTGTTTAGTGCCCCCAGTGCCTCCTTCCTATGTCCCTCTCAATGCCTTCCAGACAAGCCAAATAAAGGAAACAAATGGATTGTTTTTGTTTTGTATTCTGTGCAAGGACTATTGTTTGCTTGTATTTTGGGAACTTATTTTGAATTGCTACTAACTTGAGTTAAATGCACCAAGTCAAGATTTATTTTGTTGCACCCAGGTGTTTTGCACTATTTTTGAACTTTATTGCAGTCCTTCCCAGCTACCCATACCTCACTTTCGCTCAGCTGAGGTCTGTGTGACTTAGGATATTGGTCCCTGGACACGTCCAATTGGCCAGACCCGGCCACAATATATTACATGCACGTACCTTCTCTGGCCATAGTAAGCTCACAATCTAAACTTTTTTGTATCTGGATCAATAGAGGGTTAAGTGACTTGCTCAGGGTCACAAGGAGTTGCCATGGGAATTGAACCCAGTTCCCCACATTCTCAGCCCACTGCACTAACAATTAGGCTATTCCTATTCCTCCATGCTAAATAGCTTCTTGCTTTAAAGTTGCTGGATAATTGTCAGTCACCTTCCATCCTTCTTGATTCATTCCCAAAGCCCTTCTGTGAACAAAGAACTGTTCTCTGTTAAATTTAAGTGAGCTATGGATTTTGGATATCACTCTCTTACTCCATCCAGAGTTGGGGACCGATGACAGTTCCCAAATTGTAGAATCAACTGCCAGAGGAGCTAAGGTTAGAGCAGGTTTACAGAATATTCCAAAGAAAATAAAAAATGTGGTTCATTCCTAAATAATTGTAGATGTAAGGGGGGATTTGTTTCTGATTTTGCTGGGTTTTTCACTATGGTTAACAGAGAGAGGGTGTGAATATTGGATTTTTATGGGGTTTAGTTCAGGCTTAATTTTAGTTTGTTTTAATTTTTTATAGGGGTCCTGTGACAGAGGGTATGAAACCTTGCTACTTCCCCTGCTTGACAATGCTTCTCAGACTCAGAATAACCCTAAAGAAAACCCAGCACTGACCCCCCCCCCCCCCGGCTAAGTTGTCTCACAACCAAAGCAGCACTGAGAGATTCCTTCAGGGAGGGGGGAGAGGAGGAAAGTAGGAAACCAAGAAGTGACTCTGAGGAACTTAAAAGGCCGAGCCAGAGTCAGGCAGAAGTGTGCTAGAGGGAACAAAAGAGCTAGGGAGGCTGAATGGAAAGGCTGACTTGTTTTATTGCTGGGCTCTGTGGGAGGTTGGACTCTACATTTGGGTAGGGTTACCAGATTGTACGGTGGGAATTTCAGAGGGAATCAAAAGGGCCCACTCATGAGATTTTTATAGAGCTTGGTGTGGTAGTTCGATAACGTCCCTACTGGATCCCTGTGTCTTGACAACAAGCAGTGGCGAAAGAGATCACAGAAATGTTACAACTGGGAATCATCAAGGAGTCTACGAGTAATTGGTTCTCTCCAATAGTCTTGGTATCGAATCCTAACAGCAGTATAAGATTCAGCATTGACTTTTGAAGGGTAAATGCCTACCCTATGCCTAGGATAGATAAACTGGTCAAATAACTAGGAAAGGCTCGGTTAATTTTCACATTGGAACTGACTAAGGGATACTAGCAGGTACCACTTTCACCCAATGCTGAGGAGAAGACCGCCTTCTCCACCCCTCAGGGCCTGTTCCAATTTACAGTCCATGGAGCACCGAGTACATTTCAACACTTGGTAAATCATCTACTGAAAGCCCATCAAGGGTACACAGCAGCCTACCTTGATGTCACTGTAATCTATAGTGCCAACTAGAGATTACACCTGATTCAAGCTGAGGCTGTTATGGACAGTTTAAGAAGAGCAGGTCTAACCACCAACCTCAAAAAGTGCTTCCTAGTGGACCAAGAAGTCCAATACTTGGGATATGTAGTGGGCTGAGGACAGGTCAAACCAAAGATTTACACCTAACTTTGCAGAAAAGACCAAACCCCTAACAACGTTGCTGCAGAAAAGAATTCCTGAAACAGTCCAGTGGACCCCCGAGCTGGAAAAAGAATTCCAGATACTAAATGCGGATATTTGCTCAGAGCCCATCCTCAACAACCCTGACTTCAACCATCCCTTTGTAGTCCAAACGGATGCCTCCGCAGTTGGCCTGGGGACAGTTTTCTCTCAAGAAATAAATGGGGAAGAACATCCAGTCGCCTTTATCAGTAGCAAACTCGTTCTGAGGGAGAAGAACTATGCAACCATTGAAAAAGAAGCCTTGGCAGTTAGATGAGCGTTAGAGACATTACAATACTATCTCCTGGGAAGCAGGGCAGGATTAATTCGTTGAGGGCTCCTAGGCACACAAGTACACTGGGCCCCCTGTCCCACCCCACCATGCGCCCAGGCGGAAACAGGAAGCTGTGTCAGAGGGAAGCTTTGGGCAAGCAGCACCGTTGCAAAATTACAGTTCCCGTTGCCTTTCTTACCCACATTGCTTGCTTGTCTTACTTTCCATCGATGGGGGGGAAGCCGCGTTGCTGATCTGGGGGGCCCTTGTTGCCAATCGGGGGGGGTACGTGTTGCTGATCGGGGGGGGCCTGCGTTGCCGATCGATGCTGGAGGGGTCCATCACTGTTTGGAAAAAATGTTGATGCCCTCCTTCATTGGGGCCCCCTGACCATTTCAGGCCCTAGGCATGTGCCTACTGGGCCTATGGTTAATCCTGCCCTGCTGGGAAGGCCTTTCCTGTTGGTCATCGACCATGCACCTCTTCAATGGTTAGCCTGCCATAAAGACTCCAAAGCAAGGATAATGAGGTGGTTTCTACGACTACAAGCCTTTAACTTTGACATAAGACATTGGATGGGCCGAGAACACATAAATGCAGACTTTTTATCTTGAGCGGTAGATACCCATGGGGCAGACACTCACCCAAAGTAAACTTGACTGAACTGAGGGGGAGGGGATGTGACAAAGGGTATGAAACTTTGCCATTTCACCTACTTGACACTGCTTCTCAGACTCAGAATAAACCTAAAGAAAATCCGGCTAAATTATCTCACAACCAAAGCAGCACTGAGAAAGAGTTTCCTTCAGGGAGAGGGAGGGTAGAAAGTAAGAAACCAAGAAGTGACTCTGAGGAACTTAAAAGGCTGAGCCAGAATCAAGCAGAGGTGAGCTAGAGGGAACAAAGGAACTGGGGAAACTGAATGGAAAGGCTGACTTGTTTTACTGCTGGGCTCTGTGGGAGGTAAGACAACATGGGCTGTGTAGTAGAAGTGCTGTAGCTGTACTGAACCTATTCTTTGCCTGGCAAGAGCTATGACTAAATACTGCTTAAACTGTTTCCTGGACTTGTGATAAAAACTGTTTGGGGTGTGGCAGCTCCTACTAAGGCTATAATCTGAGTTTGGTGAGAAAAGTTGAAAAGCCTAGCTATTTCTTTGAAGAATCAAAACCTTAAAGGAGCTTGTGAAGAAACAAGCTCTGCACTGTTGTTTAATTAAAAAGAGTTTTCCGATTACTCCAGAGTGTGGTCTGTGTGTCTGCGGAAACCCTCTCCTGAGCACTGTGCCCTAATCTATCATGGGACCCTTTTGCTAAAGCCTAATATGCTGACAGAATTAATATGTTCTAAATTCTAAAAAGCCCTTAAGCATATAATGGGACTCTTAGCACTTAGTTCAGGTTAATGTCTATTAGCACATGCTAAGCTTGTGGGTAAGCTTTAGTAAAAAGGCCCTTAGGGCTAGATTCACAGAGCAAACTGATCAGTTTGTGAGCCCTTTGCAACCCGATTTCCCTCCAACCCGATTCACTAACCTGTATAGCGATCCCATCCCAATCTGTGCATGCAAGTGAGGGGAATTGGCATGCAAAGCAGGAAAGAAGCGATTCACTAAAATAAAAAAAAGCAACACCGACTGGGCTGGCCGATCCATAGTAAGCGACTGCTGAGGACCAGTCGCTGAGGTCCTTTCCGACTTCCCTGCCTTCTGCCGCCCTGTTTCTCTGCCCCGTCTCAACCCTGATCTGCCTGCCCTGAATCTCTCCTGCCGGCCCGACTCAGCCCAGCCCTGATTTCCTGCCTGCTCCGAATCTCTCCTGTTGCCCTGACTCAGCCTAGACCTGATCTCCTGCCTACCCCAAATCTCTCCTGCCGCCCGACTCAGCCCTGATCTCCTGCCTACCCCAAATCTCTCCTGCCGCCCGACTCAGCCCTGATCTCCTGCCTGCCCCGAATCTCTCCTGCCACCTCGACTCAGCCTAGACCTGAATTCCTGCCTACCCTGAATCTCTCCTGCTGCCCGACTTAGCCCTGATCTCCTGCCCTTCCCCGCACTGCGAGCCTGTGGTTTTAACCTGCGGGTTTAAAGCGAGTTAAAACCACGGGCTTGCTGGGCTGTTTAAAAAAGTAAAAGAAAAAAGAAAAAAAAGTTGCGGCTGTTAGACGCATGCGCAGACCATCTACATATAGTCTGTGCATGTGTCGGGATCGCTCTCTAGCGATCCGTGCGGTGGGTGGGGAGGGCGTGTCAACAATCATCTCCATTTGCATGCAGGCCTTTTGTAAGGCGATCAGCCTGCATGCAATCGGGCACGGATCGGATACAGAATCGGGGGTTAGTGAATGTAGCCTAAACTTTGGTGTTTTGGACATTTTTGGAAAATGAAAAAGTGGGATATTAGAGGCCCTACCGACGCCCAAGTTAATTGAAGAATGCTGTTAGAAATGGCAAAAAAGAGCAATCTTAAGGCACCTTCCAGTGCCTATATAAAAGGCGCTGGAATTGTGTGTACTTAGGTGCTTTAGGCTGCCGAATGCCAAAGTAGGAATGGCCAATGCCTGAACGGGTGTTCAGCCTAAAGCACCTACTTAGGCACAATTCACTCAACAATAGAAGCCAGAAATGTAGGTACGGAAAACCCTGGCCTACATTTCTGGTGCCTATCTTTGCTGGGGGATCCCAACAAATGGCGGAGGAAACAGCCGAACCAGGCAAAGATCGCTAGCATCGCGATCTTGCTGCAGGCTGTTTCCAAACGCGACACCCGGCGCAGGGGGGGGGGAACCGGACCGGACCGGGAGCACCCCTTCAGGGCTTGGCACCCGGGGCGGACCGCCCCCCACGCCCCCCCCCCTTGGTACGCCACTGTCAACAATAGTCTACATCTTGCCATCGGCTGATCACAGCAGAGGAATCCCCGATCAGCTGAACCTGGAGGACTCCCCAAAACTACTGTAATTAGCTGAACCGGCAGGGAGATCCCCAATTCCTCTCTCTCCCTCCCTCCCTGCCTCCCACCCACCGACCGATCCCCTCAAGCACCCCTCTGTCATCATATGACCTGGCCAAGTGGTAATAACCTTCACATATCCACTCCCACATATCCCACTCTCTTCCAGGTCTCTGTTAAAATACAATATACACACATACAGGGTTAAATACATATACATTCATTCCCTTCTAAAATCCATGACCAGGGCCTTCCCAACCCCACTGGTCATTCTCTAGGTCCTCCTTGAACTCTGTCTCCCAGGTCCTCCCTGGACCCTGCCTCCTCCAGGTCTTCTTAAGTCCTTCCTCCAATCCTCCATTGGCCCTCTCCATCTTCGGCAGCTTCTGGTGCCATTTACCGGTCACTCTGCCGGTTGCCACTGTCCCAGCTGGTCCCTCCACCATATACTCCTTAGATCTTGGCTAATGCTCCCAGGGTCTCTCAGGCTGCTTCCCGAAGAGTCTTTGAACAGCTCTCAGTGCTATCATTGGTCTCTCCGCTGGTCGCCACTGGCCCCACCAGTCCCACTGCCAATCAGCTGCATGACCCCCCTCAGCCTTGGACTCTGCCAGCTTTTCCAGCTACCTCTTGTGGGGCCACCGTCAGTCCCTCATTCCCTGGCCTCTTGGGTCCCCAGCACCTGGTTCCTTCTTCACCAATATCACTGCTGGTCATCAAGCCTGAGCCACTTCCTCGACTGGGTCCTCTGGTTACTTTTTTTTTTTTTTTTACCACAAGGAGGACCGGTCCTTTGGATCTTCCCAGGACATATGCCTTCATCTGTAGCAGCTCTCTTTCCCGTCAAATAGAGCTCTCAGGTACTTGGAAGCCACCAGGACTTTAGAGCACAAGGGTCCCAAAAGGAACAAAGTGGTAGCAACATAGGCACCACAAGGAGGACCGGTCCTTTGGACCTTCCCGGGACATGTGCTTTCACCTATAGCAGTTCCCTTTCCCTTCAGGTTGACACCTCAGATACTTGGAAGCCACCATGATTTCAGAGCACGGGGGTCCCAAAAGGAATGGAGTGGTAGCAGCATAGGCACCTCAAGGAGGACCGGTCCTTTGGACTTTCCCAGGACACATGCCTTCACCAGTAGCAGTTCCCTTTCCCTTAAGGTTGAGCCCTCAGGTACTTGAAAGTCATCAGAACTTTAGAACACGAGGGTCCCAAAAGGAACGGAGTGGTAACAGCATAGGCAACAATTTCAGTGCAACATGCAGAAAGTGGAAAAACTATCTAAACTTCACTTTCCGATTGTTACACTGCTTTCAGCTGTGTATAGCTGAAATTATCAGAAGTAATTAAGGAAAAATTTATAAACTATAACGAGTTTTACCTCATGCAAAACTGTGATTTAGATTCTAATGTATCAACTGCAAGAGACAAGATTTTGGTGTAGTCCTCTAGGCTTTTTTGTAGAGGGGAGAATCAATATCCAACTTGTGCCTTAAGTGTCTGGTGGTCACGTCCACAACCGCCTTCAGCTTTCACCTCCTCCAGCACCGGACACAACCGCCATCTTGCATCAAGCAGTCACTGCCAGGAGAGGTGCCAAATTTTGCGAGAGTTCATGAGATTACATACACACACACAAGCTGCACTGCCTCCAATGGTTACCTTATATTCTAGAATGTTGCCTGCCACACTGCTGTAACTTCATGCAAGCGCTTTCCTGCATCTATACGCAATTGTCCTCTCCACTCCATCTCACAATCGAGTACAGATGCAGGAAAGCGCTTGCGTGAGGGTACAGCAATGAGGTGGGCAACGTTTCAGAACAATGGTAACATACTGAGGGCCTCAAAACAGTACCTGGTGGGCCGCATGTGGCCCGCGGGACGCAAGTTTGAGATCACTGCCATACACCACCTTATACCTTTACTGGAACATTGGCAGGAGGGATGACAAACTCCCTTCTACCAGCAGGCCTGCTTCATCAACATGGCAGAACTTCCCCTTCCTGGTGTACCTGGGATGCACTGGGAGGGGCCTAAGACTCTGATTGGCCCAGGTACCTGTGTTGTGAGCCCTCCAAAATCTCCTGTACCTATATAAAGATGATACCTTCAGGCATAAGGGCTATTGTTGTGGTGTACAGGTAGTTACAGTAAGTTTTGGGAAGGTTTTGGAGGGCTCACCATACAACATAAGCGGGTTATGCTGAGATGTGTACCTGGGACTTTTTATGTGATGTTCTCTGTAATACTCCCTAGAATGCCCTTCTGCTCTGCTAAGATGTCTGTATAACCAGTTTACTAAGAATGCTGGCTGTTTCTATATCTCAAATGGCTTGTTTGTGTGCATTTTTCTTTTGGGTGTTTTTTATTTTTTCAAAAATGGTCCTAAAAGATAGAAGCATTAAGCTCAAAAACATCAGAACATAAGAATTACCGCTGCTAGATCAGACCAGTGGTCCATCTTGCCCAGCAGTCCACTCACGCGGCGGCCCTCTGGTCAAAGACCAGCGCCCTAACTGATAATAGCCCTACCTGCGTACGTTCCGGTTCAGCAGGAACTTGTCTAACTTTGTCTTGAATCCCTGGAGGGTGTTTTCCCCTATGACAAACTCCGGAAAAACGTTCCAGTTTTCCAACACTCTCTGGGTGAAGAAGAACTTCCTTACATTCGTACGGAATCTATCTTCTTTCAACTTTAGAGAGTGCCCTCTCGTTCTCCCCTACTTGTAGAGGGTGAACAACCTGTCCTTATCTACTAAGTCTATAACCTTCAGTACCTTGAATGTTTTAATCATGTCCCCTCTCAATCTCCTCTGCTCGAGGGAGAAGAGGCCCAGTTTCTCTAGTCTTTCTCTGTACGGCAACTCCTCCAGCCCCTTAACCATCTTAGTTGCTCTTCTTTGGACCCTTTCGAGTAGTACCGTGTCCTTCTTCATGTACGGTAACCAGTGTTGGATGCAGTACTCCAGATGAGGACGCACCATGGCCTGGTACAGCGGCATGATAACCTTCTCCGATCTGTTTGTGATCCCCTTCTTTATCATTCCTAGCATTCTGTTTGCCCTTTTCGCTGCCGCCGCACATTGTGTGGACGGCTTCATCGAGTTGTCGATCAGAATTCCCAAGTCTCTTTCCTGGGAGGTCTCTCCAAGTACCGCCCCGGACATCCTGTATTCGTGCATGAGATTTATGTTACCGACATGCATCACTTTACACTTATCCACGTTGAACCTCATCTGACATGTTTTTTTTTTATTATTATTTATTTATTTATTTATCATTTTAATGCATCCTATACAAGATGTTTAAAGAAATACAGCAATATATTATTCTCTTAGTCATATTACATACCAAGAATTGAAATTTAAACATCCATATAAATCATATAATACAGTCCACAACTTAAGGAGAAGAGACAAGATGAAAGTAAAACCCCTCGGGAAAGGGGAAATATACAAAGGAAACTGAAAACTTTAGAAATAGAACAGTCAGATCTTACCTATCCAAAATAAAATTAACCGCATTATTAACCTGTATCATTCAGACTGTGTAGAGATACCTTTACCTTCAAGGAAAAATTGGGCAGGTTCGAAAAATATATATTTACTTCCCTGATAGGAAATAAAACATTTACAAGGAAATCGCAACTGAAAACTTGCCCCCAAAGCAATCACCTTTGATCTATATAACAGAAATTCTTTCCTTCTGGACTGCGTCCACCTCGAAACATCAGGAAATATATATACCCTTTCCCCCAAATAGGAAATCTGCTTTAAATTGAAATATAGTTTCAGCAACATTTCTTTATCCTGAAGAAATACCAACGAGACCAATAAAGTTGCTCTTCCCTGAATTTCAATATCAGAAGACTGCAGAATAGCGGAAACATCTAATTGAGCATTTTCATCTGCTATAGCTTTTTCTTTCTGCACTTGTTTTATATAGTAAATTCTTTGTATCGGGGGAAGACTTACTTCAGGTACATGTAAAACATTCAACATAAAGTTCTTAAAGAGTTCTTGAGGAGACATAAATTGGCAACCGGAAAATTAAGAATCCTCAAATTTAAATTTTTCTGATGATTTTCCAGGTTTTCAATCTTCCTCAAAATCATCATTTTTTCTGTTGTTTGTTTGGTAATCAAATTCTTAGTCTCTGTTGTTGCTTTAACTAAAATTTTTTAATCCACTTGGTTTTGCTGGGTAATAGTCTCTAAGGAGCTTATCCTGGAGGTAGAATTCTGAGTCATAGTAACAAAGTTAGAACATACCAGGTGAAGATTCTCAATTGCAGACCAAATAGAGTCCAGGGTAACAGCCTGTGGTTTCACCAACGGTCCAAGGAGGGGGACGTCAGCCGACCCAAGCACGGCTCCTGCTCCAGCGATGGAAATCTGGGCTCCTGCAACCTCCCCACCGCTGGCCACCGACGGCTCCTCTCCCCCAGAACACTGCCTCTCCAACGTCGGGATCAGCGTCGGGATCTGCTGCATGTTCCACTTCCGGGTCAACCTCGGAGAGAGAGCAAGCCTCACCCCACACTCCGGGGGAGCCCTCCCGCCAGCTCCGCTGCAGCGAAGATTCTCCGGGGATGGGAGGGGTGTGCGGTCCTTGCGGGCTCAGCGAGAGCGACATCTCGCCGTCCAAGCTGTGGATTTCCCGTTCCACAGCAGCGGAAACGCCCAATGTAGAGGTAGGGACTGTGCATGCTGTTATCACAGTCTGTCTCGGCGTCGAGAAGCCCGGGGTAGGTGGAGGGATACCCCTCGGTTTCCCTCTTCTTTTAGGCATAGAAATATCGTTATTTAAAGGTAAAATGAAGAAATTTTTCCCTTCAGAACGGGAGTGCTTCTCTCAGCGTCCTGCTCCTGACGCCATCTTCTCCTTGTCCTCTGTCCCCTCATCTGACATGTTGATGCCCATTCCTCGAGCTTGATTATGTCACATTACAGATCTTCGCAATCCCCCTGCATCTTCACTACTCTAAATAACTTTATATCGTCCGCAAACTTAATCACCTCGCTCATCATACCTATGTCCAGATCGTTTATAAAGATGTTGAAGAACACGGGTCCAAGCACCGAGCCCTGCGGTACCCCACTGGTGACGCTCTTCCAGTCCAAGTAACATAGAAACATAGAAACATAGAAATAGACGGCAGATAAGGGCCCACGGCCCATCCAGTCTGCCCACCTTAATGTCCCTCCCCTACCTTTGCCCTGTGAATAGATCCCATGTGCCGATCCCATTTTGCCTTAAAATCAGGCACGCTGCTGGCCTCAATCACCTGTAGTGGAAGACTATTCCAGCGATCAACCACTCTGGTGTCACCTCGTAGTTTCCATTTATCCCCACTCTCTGTTTCCTATGCTCCATGCCAGTTTTTTACCCACGTGAGTATTTCACCCTCGATTCCATGACTCACAATTTTCCGAAGTAGTCATTCCTGCGGAACCTTGTCGAAAGTTTTCTGGAAATCCAGATATACCCTTGTCTATCTGTTTTTTTACTCCCTCGAAGAAGTGCAGCAAGTTTGTCAAACAAGATCTGCCTTTGCTGAAACCATGCTGGCTGGCCCTCATCATTTTAGAAACATAAAGTTACATGTTTTTCTGATTTGAAAATGATCTTTTTTTTTCTACTTAAAGTTTGGATGTTTTTCCTAAAATGTCCAAAATCAGACTTAGATGTCTTTGATCTTGTAGAGTCTCCACCAGGTGGCCACTGGTGGAGATGAACCCAACAATACCCTTGGTGCACCCCTTTAGCCAAATCTGAAAGTCCACACTTCTTTTTCAAGCAGTTAAATCAACTTAAACCTGTATATCACTCATGTGGGCAGCTTAACAACAAGCATATATCCCCCTTCATTCATTACAGGGTCTCCACTTTCTCCCTAGCTTCTTCCAACAGCTTAGGGACTGTGCATACTAGGATCACCTTTCTTTCCAATGTTTAGCCTTATCCCCCTTGATTCAGCTTCAGAGTTCCAGGCAGTTAACAAAGTTTCTAACTTCTCCAGTTTCTTTCATCAATCCAGGGACTAGCACTACCTGTCTCTCAAACAGATAGTTAACAGACTTTCAAACCTCCCCAGATCCTTTCTCTAACCCAGGCACCAGCCCTCTCTTTCAAACAGAAAGTTAACAAGCTTTCCCAGTAGAGGGACACAGTAACTGTTACTGTGGGAAATCCATAGTTACCATGGGAATTCCCGCGGTAACGGGGAAACATTACCAATTTTGCTCAGTATTGCCGCAGCAACAGTTGACCATTCCCTGCTAGTGCCGCAGGAACAGGAATTGCTGCTATGGTAATACCACAGCAATGGGGATGCAGGGCACCCTCCCCAAGACTACCTTTTAATGTCCCCAGTGGTCTGGTGGCTTCTTCAGGAGCAGGAAAAAGCCCAACTCTTTTCTGCCCCTGCTGCTGCTAGAGCTGCCTATCATTGCCGGTCTTAAAATTCTGAAAATGGCTGCTGAGACTTCATGGGGCTGCCTTGTGAGACTTCGCAAATGGAAGGGGGAGAGGTGGTTGGGTCAGCATCAGGAGAATATTGTGGGTAGAGGTGTAGGACTCTGTGGCTCAGCTGATCCTGGCAGGGGGAATCCCCATCAGCTGAGTCAGCAGAAATCCCTAAAACTGGTTCAGCTGATGGGGATTCCTCTGCAGTGATCAGACAAGGTACAAAATTTGCTTTTGTGCATTTTTCATGTGGACATTTTTATTTTTGAAAATGGCCAAAAAGGTAGACTTCCTAAAGACCAAAACTTATACAAAGGTCATTTAAAAAAAATAAAAGATAGATGTCTGGCATGGAGAGGGCTTCCCTCCTGATGATTTGACTTCGGAAGGTAAGGGAATCCGGAGATGTGGGAAGGGGGTCCAGAAATGTTGGGCGATGTTGGTAAGGGTTTGGGGATGTCGGGGAGGGGGATCTGGAGATATCAGGGGTCCAGAAAAGTTGGGGAGTGTGGGGAGATGTATGTGTGTGGGGGGGAGGGGTTGTCTGTGGATGTCAGGGGGATGTTGTGAGATATCGTGGTCCTTGGATGTCAGAGAGGGGGATCTGGAGATGTCAGGGGTCCAGAAATGTTGGGAGGTGTGGGGAGATGTGTGGGTGTGGGTGTCCATGGATGTCAGGGGGATGTTGTGAGATATCGTGGGGAGGGGTGTAGGGCTCCTTGGCTCAGCTGATCCTGGCAGGGGGAATCCCCATCAGCTGAGTCAGAAGAGATCCCTAAAACCAGTTCAGCTGATAGGGATTCCTCTGTCGTGATCAGACATGGTAGTTGGGTACGTCTACAAAACTTGCTTTTGTGTGTTTTTTTATGTGGACATTTTTATTTTTGAAAATTGCTAAAAAAGGTAGACACTGGATAGCATCTGCACCATGGCTCCATCAAAGATATCACCACACATGAATTCCTATTTGTCCTCAAGAATGTCTTTAAAAAAACTTTTTGCATGACTACTATCACATCAATAACCTTTAAAAATCATCTTTTAATATATTTTTATTATTTATTTATTTAGCGCCCAAGGAAAGGATTTGGGTGTCATCGTAGACAATATGATGAAATCTTCTGTCCAATGTGCAGCGGTGGCCAAAAAAGCAAACAGAATGCTAGGAATTATTTCAAAAAGGCATGGTTAACAAGACTAAGAATGTTATAATGCCCCTGTATTGCTCCATGGTGCGACCTCATCTGGGATATTGCATTTATTTCTGGTCTCCTTATCTCAAGAAAGATATAGCGGCACTAGAAAAGGTTCAAAGAAGAGCGACCAAGATGGTAAAGGGGAAAGACTAAATCAGTTAGGGCTTTTCAGCTTGGAAAAGAGACAGCTTAGGGGAGATAGGATTGAAATCTACAAAATTCTGAGTAGTGTAGAATGGGTACAAGTGGATCGATTTTTCACTCCATCAAAATTTACAAAAAATAGGAGACACTTGATGAAGTTACAGGGAAATACTTTTAAAACCAATAGGAGGAAATCTTTTTTTTCACTCAGGGAATAATTAAGCTCTGGAATGCATTGCCAGAAGTTCTGGTAAGAGCGGATAATGCAGCTGGTTTTAAGAAAGGTTTGATCCTTAAACGATCTTTGAATGTTCCACAATCTCATAAAGGTTCTTCTACACGTAATATGCAGTGTAGCCCAACACTAAGCTGTGTTTCACTGTTACGCATCTTCAGGAGCTGTGTCTGTATCTCCTTGAAGCAGCTCAGGGGGGAACATACTATTCTCCTCCACACTTCACATCTTTCAACCTCAAATTGATCTGAAAGCAGTAAGATCTTGGCTTTTGGACCCACTGGCTGAAGGTGTTCTGCTATCGGTTGCAGATGAGAATACTGTTGTACAACTTCAGTTGTTGGGATTTCTTCCCTAATATCTGGTATCTGCTTGCACTCAATTCGAGTTGGTAAATTATCAATTGTAGTTCCAATCCCTTCTTTCCTTTCATTCCCATTTGTCTTTGTTTTTAAAATTGTCTTTTCCCTCGGTTTGTTTTTATTATATTATATTATTAAATTGGCTTATTTTTATAACATTTTTGTACACCGCCTAGAAGGCTCGAGTGGGTGGTATAAAAAATCTAATATAATAAAATGATAGGCCGCGCATGCGCACTAAAAAAACGTGTTCCCTGATCCCGTCGCGGAAACACGACTGCGCATGCGCGGGTTTTACATCACCACTTGCTCGCGGCGACTTTCAAATTAAAAAAAAATTACACAGCTGCGGCGGCTTTCCTCAACCCCGCCTCTCACTGTGAATGGTACCGGCTCCTCTCTCGAACTGCACCAGTATCGAGAGAGGAGCTGCAGCGCTGGCTTTCAACTTAAAACAAACAAACAAAAAAAACCAACTGGAGATCGCCGCTCTCACCCAGCTCCCACTGTGCAAACTCCCCCCAACTGTCTCACCCGACTCACACTGTGCAAACCCCCCCCCCCCACCATGGGAGGATGCGCCGCAGCAAAGTGCTGCTCAGGTACTGGAGGGGGAGAGACATATCGCTTCTGCACCGGTACAAACATCCCTCCAACGTTGGCAGTCGCTGCACGTTAAACAGGCTGCTTCAGGCTTTCTTCTGCAGTTGAGTCCCTCTGCCGCGGCACCGATGACGTCATCAATGACGCAACAGATAGACTCAACGGCAGAAGAAAGCCAAAGCAGCCTGTTTAGCGTGCTGCGGTTGCCAACGCTGGAGGGAGGTTTGATCTTAAAGTCATCTTGATGGGAGGGTCGCAGAGTCAGCGGGGGTTGGGCTGGGAGGGGAGAGAAGCGTCTGCCTCGGGTGCTTCAGGCAGCAGCAGCATTTACAATTCACTGCTGTTGCCGGCTTCAGGCCTTCCTCTCTGGCCGGTCCTGCCTACTTCCTGTTTTCATGAAGACAGGACCCGCCAAAGAGGAAGACCTGAAGCCAGCAACAGCAATGAATTGTGAATGCTGCTGCTGCCCAATGAAGTAGTTAAATGAGGAAAGGGAGCAGAGGGGGAGAGAATGGCTTGGAGGGAAGGAGGAAGGTATGCCAGACCAAGGCAAAAGGAAGGAGGAGATGGAGAGAGGCCATATGGGAGAGAGAGAGAAAGATGGAAAGAGAAGAGAGGGCAGTGAATGGAAGGAGCAACATAGAGGGTGAACAGTATTCTAGCACCCGTTAATGTAACGGGCTTAAAGCTAGTTTTAAATAAACTTGAAACATGCTTGATGCAGAGTTGGGGAAGATGGTGGCAGCTTGGTACCATTGTTCCTGACTTGTTTCTGCTGAGCATTACCTTATTGCCTTACTCAATATGCCTCATACCAAATGAAATGGAGGTGTTCGGCCTGCTTCCTCGATGTTGAGGACCTCCTCTCCTCTTGTCTGCTGTATCCATGGGGAGAAGAGACCCCAAACACTTGGACTTGGATGTCACCTTATCTCCTCTGGCTGCTATTCCACCACTGTGCCCTGCTACATCCTTGCTCAGCCAGGGGAACCTCACAAGATTGAATTCGCTGGGGAAACCCTTTTTTGAAGGGCTGTAGCTGTGGTGGAAACAGGAGAGTAAAGAGACCTGGGAGCTGCTTTAGAGACTTCTTTCCAACTGGTGAAACTGCCAGTGGTGACTTTGGAGAGCCTTTGGAAGGCTCTCTCAAAGTTGAACAATACAGTAACCTTTACAGGAAATAGCTGGACTTGTGAGTACAGTGGATAATTTGGGAAGGAAAATAGATAGCAGAAAGGAAGAGTTTGCTTTTGAACTGAAGTCAGTTAAAGAAAATTTATTTGTTCAAGATATAACATCTGGGATTTTTAAAGATAAGAATTTATTAAATAGAAAGATTGAACAGATTGAGAATTATAATTGTAGATTGAATCTGCATTTGTTGAATTTTCCAAAATCTCTGGGGATAACTCCCATGGAAATCTTCAAAAAATATCTTATTGAGATTTCAAAAATTCCACTGAAAATATTCCTTCAGTGAATTGAATTTATTATTTACTAGCAAAAAAATATATGGGAGCAAGCTCTGAGGCAGATGATTTGAATTTGAATATAAAATAGGCCTTGAATGTTACAGAATTGCTTGAAACATTTATCTGAAATGTCTGACAGAGCAACTTTATTTGTATTTCTAGTCTTTGAGCAAGATACTAATGCAATTTTAAGGTTGTATTTTCATAATTCCCAAGTGTTTTTCTACGGGAAAAAGGTTTGGATGTTTCCGGATGTGACAAGACAAATGCAGGAAAGAAGAAAATTATTCCTGGCTATGAGATCTGAAACTGGTGCCTCATTTTTGTTAGCATATCCATGCAAATGCATGGTCAAATATCTTGGAGTAAAATATATCTTTTTCTCTCCTGAACAATGAAGAGTCTTTCTGGATATGAAGAAAGTTGTTTTTTGGAACTGTTTAACTTCTTGAATGGATGTTTAGTGATTGGTGGGACTTTGATTGTTAGATTTTTTTCCTATATACTGTATTTTTCGCTCCATAAGACATACCTCACCATAAGACGCACCCCAGATTTAGAGAAGGAAAACAAGAAAAAAAAACCATCCTGAACCAAATTGTATACTAATATATACCCGACACCTTTAAACTCTGTCCCAGTCCCCCGGCACCTTTAAATTCTGTCCCAGCCCCCCTACCCATCAATCATCACTTTTACAAACCCCCCAGCACCTTTAAATTTCATCCCAGCCCCCCAGCACCTTTAAATTCTGACCTAGCCCCCCCCCCCCAATCAATCATCACTTTTACATACCCCCTAGCACCTTTAAATTCCATCCCAGCCCCCCGGAAGTACCTTTAAATTGTGGAGTCGGATGGCTGCCTGCTGCTTGTCGGGGCCCATGGCTCACAAGCACGCTAATGCCTGGGCCCGCAACACTTCCTAATTGTGCCAGTCGCTGGTGCCTGCTGTTTACTGTCATGTCGGGGCCAGCAGCGCACAAGCGCACTGCTCTGTGGGTGTGCACCACTTCTGAATGGCTGCCTCAGTTCTCATGAGGAGCTAGCGAGAACTGAGGCAGCCATTCAAAAGTGGTGCGTGCCAACGCAGCAGCGCACTTGTGCGCCGCTGGCCCCGACATGCCGGTAAACAGCAGGCAGCCGTCGAGCAAAGCACCAGCTACCAGCACAATTAGGAAGTGTCGCAGGCCTAGGCATTAGCACGTTTGTGCGCCGCAGGCCCCAACAAGCAGCAGGCAGCCTTCCACCGACCTCCAAAGGTACCACCGAGGGGGGAAGGGGTATATTCACTTTATAAGATGTACCCTTATTTCCACCCATTTTTTGGGGGGAAAAGTGCGTCTTATGGAGCGAAAAATACGGTAATCAATTATTTTTATTTTGAGGTTCTCTTTGCCTTTTCCAGTCTTCTCCCCCTTATTATTGTGGTCTAAGGAAGATTGATAAGATTATTTTTCCTTTTTTAAAGTTTAATTGATACAATTTTCTTTCTGTGTTTCCTGATTAAGATGATTCTTGTGAAAACAAATCCTGAAATTTCATAAATAAAAAAATAAAAAATCTTGTTTGATGCTGCTATTCATTGCTTCTATAATGTAACCACTCACTTCTCTTCCCATCTTCTTGGTCCTCCCTGAATAGGTTCTAAGGTGGTAGGGGTAGCAGTTTCCCTGGATGTTAAACATATCAAAGAACTCTGTCCTTGCCAGGGACTGGTTGCTTTGTTCATCGATAACAACGTACATTTTTACTGCTTTTTCTGGTTGCTTATTAGGGTATACTTTTGCTATGTATATCTTGGTGCATGACCTTCCACTGAGGCATTTCCACATATCTCTGTGCAGTTCATAGTGACATTCTCTGGTGTTAGCTCTGTCTCCTCCCTCCTGTGGCCTGATTATGGGGCAGGGGTCTTCGGAGAGGTCAGTCTACTCCTATGTACTTAATGGCTGTTTTAGTCTTTAGCTATGTGTTTGGTTGAAAAGCAGATGCAATATTTTCTCAGCAGTTCTTTTCGCTCTCCTAAGGTTTTCTACTTGAATCCTTGACATTTCATAAAAGAATGTAGTTTTTTATATATTGGACATTGTCTCTCTGGATCCTCTATTTTCTCTATAGTAGGAGGATGGTCTGTTGGTTGAGCTGCTGTGGATAGCACCAGTGGCGTACCTAGGGTATATGACACCCAGGGCCCATTGTTTTTTGATACTTCTGCCATCATTTTTAACAACCCCACCACCACCACCAGGCGTGTGATGAAATGTCCGATGCGCTAACTCCGCTAGCGCGGCTTGATAAAAGGACCCCTAAGATTGTTATAATGCCCCTCTTTTGAAATAAGACAGTGTATTGCGATTCTTGACTAGAATGTTTTACAAATTAAGTGATATCATGAATTGCTTGTAGATAGACGAACTGTCATGTAGTACTATGAATGATTTTGAGTAATTTATGAACTATTATAACATATATGAATGTTTCATAGGATTTGCTTAAATTTCTGTTTCTTGACCTTTTCACGATTTTGATGAATTTGTGCGATATTATCAACTTATTTATTAAGATTTATAGCTGGTTTATGTGATATTATCAATTTATTCATCAAGACATTAAGATATTTTGAGGGGGTTCTTTCATTTTAGAGTGTATTTCTTAACAACTTTTCTAGTCTGTATTATTTATAGCACTTTGTACCTTACTGTATCTTTGCACTTTATTTCATTCACAAGGCAGATTCTTGGGACCCTACATAGTCTTAAGTTAAATTTTCCTAGGTGTGACTGTTTGACCTTGATTTTTTAGCACTTTACTCATTTGCACATTCAGGACCAGATGATGTATCAGGCAGTGCTTATTTAGACTTTTGTCTGGTGCTGGTCATCCATGAGTTACTGCCTGAGCTCAGAAATCCCTCGTTTACATTCCGAGAGCTCATACTGATGTTCGTTAACATTTCTAATAGGCTTATATTTCTATTCTTTCAAGGCCAAACAGTCCCCCTGAGGATTTATCCAGTCTAGCCAATTATAGATTGTTTGTTTTTTTGTTGTTGTTCTTTTTTAAATCTTTATTCCTTTTTATTTCTCTCAACAAGTGTACAATTTTATTACAATTAATTCACATAACTCACTTGACATTCTTAAACAATATTATTATACATGTTTTAATTCCCCCAGTTGCCAATTCGTCCAATATACAAAACAATCTATAATTGAATAAAATTATAGATTGTTTTTTATATTGGACGTATTGGCAACTGTTGCATCCATAGGGTTACTTTCTTTTTGTGCTGACAACCTCATAAGAACATAAGAATAGCCTTACTGGGACAGACCAATGGTTTTCAAAAGCCCAGTAGCCCATCCTCACAGTGGCCAATCCAGGTTACTAGTACCTGGCCAAAACCCAAGGTGTAACAATATTCCATGCTACCAATACAGGGCAAGCAGTGGCTTACCCCATGTCTTTCTCAATAACAGACTATGGACTTTTTCTCCAGGAACTTGTCCAAATCTTTCTTAAACTCAGCTACGCTATCCGCTCTTACCACATCCTCTGGCAACGTGTTCCAGAGCTTAACTATTCTCTGAGTGAAAAAAAATTTCCTCCTATTGGTTTTAAAAGTATTTCCTTGTAACTTCATCGAGTGTCCTCTAGTCTTTGTAATTTTTGACAGAGTGAAAAATCGATCCACTTGTACCAATTCTACTCCACTCAGGATTTTGTAGACTTCAGTTATATCTCCCCTCAGCCGTCTCTTTTCCAAGCTGAAGAGCCCTAACTGTTTTAGTCTTTCCTCATACGAGAGGAGTTTCATCCCCTTTACCATCTTGGTCGCTCTTCTTTGAACCTTTTCTAGTGCCACTATATCTTTCTTGGAATATTGCATTCAATTCTGGCCTCCTTATCTGAATTTCTCCACAAGTACTGTGAAATTGTTTGCAGCCTAATGCTGCCTTAGTACCCTATCTTATGTGGGGATTGCAGTGATTTCTGTTGCTATCATTTTGCTTCATGTGTTTTAGGTGTGCCTGCTAGCTGTTCTTGCTATTGCTTTGAAGTTTCAAGTTTATTAAAATTTGATAAAACACTAATCATAATTCTAAGCATTTTACAATATAAAATATAAAAAGGGGAGGACTTTTAACATACTTATTATTGACTGGGACATATGACATACTTGAAAACAAGAGGAAAGTGGGAGAAATACAAATTAAAAGAAAAGGAAACAAATAAGGAAAAAACAGAAGGATGGTGAGGAAAGCCTTGAAAGAGAGATGATATAAAAAGGGATCAATTCAGTTATCATCTAGGATGGACCCTGAGGTCATTTAGCATTCAAATGCGTCTTTAAAAAGGAAGCATTTAAGGTTTCCCTTAAATTTATTTAAATTTTGTTCAGCCCTAATGTATGGAGGTAAAGAATTCCAGATAGAAGGGGCTGTGATTGCAAATGATTAGTAGCTACTGCTGTGGTTGGAGTCAACCTGGGCTCCTCTCTCGAGCCTTCTTGGGCTCCATATTTCCCTTCAAAAGGCCATGTGCCTGGTGTTGGGGTGGGTGGCAAGGCTATTGTCTTGCGGGATGGGGGAGTTGATGTGTCTGTGTGTGTGTGGGGGGGGGGGGGGTGGACGGAGTATGTGAGTGTGTGTGCTTGGGGTTATACGTATCCATAAAGTGGTTCTCTAGAATATTATGATTTGTTTCTTCCTAGATTTGCACAGTAAAGGTGATGATGGTATATTTTTTGATGCTATCTTGAGGCTACTGATATCCTTTTTTCCCTGTTTCTCTCATGATGTCTCTTTCTATATTTTCCCTTAATATTAGGGGACTTAATCATCCCATAAAGAGAAAAAAATGCTCATGTACTGTAAACACCAGAAAGCGAACATAAGTGTTTCTGCAGGAAACTAAACTATGTGTGAAAGAATAGGCTAGGGGTATCTTACTGTTTTTTCTCCCCTGCACAGGGTAGCAGAGGAGGGGTGGCAATCTTATTGTCTAGCCTGTTCAGTCGTGTCATCCTCACATGATGACCAGGGGTGGTGGGTGTCGGTTTAATATCTATCTCAAATAAGACCTATGCTTATTAACATGTATGGCCCTAATAAGAACATAAGAAGTTGCCTCCGCTGGGTCAGACCAGAGGTCCATTGTGCCCAGCAGTCCGCTCCCGCAGCGGCCCATCAGGTCCATGACCTGTAAGGTGATCCTTGTCTAAATCCTTTAATCCCCCTTGTCCTTCTATCTATATCCTTTCATAACCTATCTCTACCTCTATCTATATTCCTCGATCCCTGTATCCTTCAGGAATTTATCCAATCCTTCTTTGAAACCCGATAGTGTACTCTGTCCTATCACAACCTCCGGAAGCGCATTCCAGGTGTCCAACCAGATCTGACTTTCTACCATAGTTTGACCTAACATATTGCTTCCCTTCAGGGTGGCGACTGGAACTTAGTTTTAGATCATTATGTTGAAAGGCGGTCGTCTGCCTCTTATCTCACGCTGAAAACTCATTCACTCCTCATGGTTCTCATAAGTATTAATAGCCTCGTAGATATCTGGCACTTGTTACATTCCTTACAGCTTGATTATACTTTTTTTCTGCCCCACACACCTCGGCCATGCAACTTTTATATTTCAGGTGCTTTGATTTCGTCCACTCAGAGTGTACAAATTCTTTCATGTCCATTGTCGGACTATTCCACGGTGCTTTTTTGTTTGAATACTTTAAATGCGCTTCCATCATCGTCAAAGTAGAGATTTAATGCCATTCTCTTAGATGATCCCAGTTTCTTGGAAAAATGACATGGGGGATGGGATGTTTTCTTTCCTGTAGTCTGGGATGCTTATAAAGCATATGTACGGGGCAAAATTATAGCTTATAACAGTGGTTCCCAACCCTGTCCTGAAGGACCAGCAGGCCAGTCGGGTTTTCAGGATAGGCCTAATGAATATCCATGAGAGAGATCTGTATATAATGGAGGTGTCAGGCATGCAAATGTGCTCCATGCATATTCATTAGGGTTATCCTGAAAACTTGACTGGCCTGGTGGTCCTCCAGGACAGGGTTGGGAACCTCTGGCTTTTACAGCTCACTTAAATAAATACATGCTTCCAAACTTTGCGACTTGGATTTGTAATTTACCTCCCCAGAACAGCAGCTTTGCACTGCCCTGACTCTGATCTGTACTCTCAAATTTTCAAACTTAAGTACCAATATAATTCTATTCTCACAGAGAGGGCGGGGGTAGTGATCATGAAGGAGAGGACAGTCTACTACGAACATAGCAACAAGGCGGGTAGACTATTAGCCAATTATTTAAAGAAGAAACAGCGCATTGGGAAAATACAAGCTGTCAAGGACAATGATGTCCTTATCTCAAATCCCAATCTTATAGCCGAGAAGTTTAAGTTGTTTTACAGTGCTTCAATCTAAATTATTTGACATTATGATGGCTCTGGCCTTGAAAACAGTGTTGCTTCATTGGAAAGTAGATACCTTACTGCCTGTCCATAAATGGTGGAATATGCAAGTCTTGGAAAATATCACACGGAGACAAAATTTAAGATTGATTAATTTTCCTAAATCAATAACTATTTCACCAATAGATATGTTTAAACGATATCTCTCATAGATTCTGAAAATCCCACAGAACTCTTTTCCACCCATTTCTAAAATTTATTACATTTCCTTGGGAAAGAAGAAAACTCTGGAAGAGCATCAGGAACCTGTACTAGATCTATTAGATTTGACGAATTTAATAGAAAAATCAGATTCAGAACAGTTTACATTTGCTACATTATTTGTGCAATTAGCCTTAGATTCACATAGAGATTGGTTATTGAAGCTGTTTTTCAAATATAAAGATGTTTTATTTCTGAATAATAAAAAAAAAGAAGAATGTATCCACTTGTGTCTAGATTAACGCAAAAAAAGAGGAAACAATTTTTGCTATTGAGACCCACAGTTTTAAAACTGGGAGCTACTTTTGTATTAAGATTTCCCTGTAAATACTTGATTAATTTCAAGGGGGCTAAGTATACCATTTTTGACTCAACACAGTTGACGAGATTTATTTTGGAAAATGAGGTGAGGTCTGCTAGTACCCTGTCAATATCCAGGAATGAATGCTCGAAAAGTCTAGATTAGGTCCATTTCAGGCGACCATCATTTTCCTTAATAAGTGAGGGAGTAAATTAGTTTTCGATCTTTATGGAACTCCTCCTTTATTTTATTGTGGACTAACAAACAATTGAAACATGATCATTTTACCTTATTATTTTATTTCTTCTATAAATTGATATAAGTTGGATACTGTTGATTGCATATGATTATTATTGTCATAAAAAAATTGAAACTCAATAAAGAAGTAATGATTTAAAAAAATGGTGGAATATGCTCTCTCACACACACCAATATGAACATTGTATTGCTGCATCTCAAGGACAATTATCTCGTTTTCACCTTCTCTGGGATCCCTTTGCTAAGTTTTACTCCTCTTAAATTTTTCATCCTTGCTATGGGACTTTACTAGAGCTCTTGCTATGGTTTGTTTGCTGAGTTCCTTGGGCTTCTTTGCTTGGTCCAAGTTTATCTTGTATCTTATATCTTGTATCCTATTGTATTGCCTATATTGTATTCTCGCTACCATTTGACGTGATGGTTCTGGTTGTACCATGTTTCTTGTTACTGTTGCCTCATTTCTGGATAACCACTGTTGTTGTTTTTCTTGTTTCTTTCTGTTATCAATAAAAGATGAGTGAATTGAGAAAAAAAAAAACCAACCAACAACAACTTAGGCAATCTATTTCAAAATTTCCCTTTCTTCTAGGAAGATAATTTTATAAAGATTTTCTCAGGAGCAATTTCTCCAAATGGATTACTCTTGTAATACCATGAAATTATGGGTAAAGCCTGTTTTACAACTGAAAAATAATAAATTAATTTTTATGAGAGGCAAAAAAAAAAAGTCTATTATTGAGAAAGATATGGGTAAAGTCACTGCTTGCCCTGGATTGGTAGCATGGAATGTTGCTACACCTTGGGTTTTGGCCAGGTACTAGGGACCTGGATTGACCACCATGAGAACAGGCTACTGAACTTGGTGGACCATTGGTCTGACCCAGTAAGGCTATTTTTACGGGGTTTTATTTATTTATTTAGGTATTTATATCAAGGTTATTTAGGCAGTTTACAATCAGCTACTAAAGCGTTTTTCCTATCCCAGTGGGCTCACAATTTATCTAATGTACCTGGGGCAATGTTATTATGTTCTTGTCTGCGTTACTAGCTGATTTTTTTTTTTTTTAGGTGCACTATAATTGCGTCCTTTTAGTTCACATGAAGTCTCAGTAAACCAAGGGGCATCCATAACACTGGTAAACAAAAAAAAAAACAAAATAACTTTTTCTTTGCTACTGAGAACTTAAGAAATGTTCTTAGTTAATTTAATGGCATTGATTTCAGATCTGTAATTGGAATTCAGCTAGCATGTTATGTTTCTGAAATATACATTACTGATTTTTTAGGCAGCACAGTTTGCCATATCAGCACAATACTGCAAGTATGAACTGTATCCCACCAAACTTGTGTTAACATAAGAACATAAGCAATGCCTCTGCTGGGTCAGACCTGAGGTCCATCGTGCCCAGCAGTCCGCTCATGCGGTGGCCCAACAGGTCCAGGACCTGTGAAGTAATCCTCTATCTATGCCCTTCTATCCCCTTTTCCAGCAGGAAATTGTCCAATCCTTTCTTGAACCCCAGTACCGTACTTTGCCCTATTACGTTCTCTGGAAGCGCATTCCAGGTGTCCACCACACGTTGGGTAAAGAAGAACTTCCTAGCATTCATTTTGAATCTGTCCCCTTTCAACTTTTCTGAATGCCCTCTTGTTCTTTTATTATTCGAAAGTTTGAAGAATCTATCCCTCTCTAATCTCTCTATGCCCTTCATGATCTTGTAAGTCTCTATCATATCCCCTCTAAGTCTCCTCTTCTCCAGGGAAAAGAGACCCAGTTTCTCCAATCTCTCAGCGTATGAAAGGTTTTCCATCCCCTTTATCAGACGCGTCGCTCTCCTCTGAACCCTCTCGAGTAACGCCATGTCCTTCTTAAGGTACGGTGACCAATATTGGACGCAGTACTCCAGATGCGGATGCACCATCGCCCGATACAATGGCAGGATAACTTCTTTTGTTCTGGTTGTAATACCCTTCTTGATTATGCCTAGCATTCTGTTTGCCTTCTTAGCAGCCGCTGCGCACTGTGCCATCGGCTTCATTGTAATGTCCACCATTACCCCCAAGTCCCTTTATTGGGTACTCTCATTTAATAACATCCCTCCCATCGTATAGTTGTACCTCGGGTTTCTGTTTCCCACATGTAATACTTTACATTTCTCAACGTTGAACTTCATCTGCCATCTCGTTGCCCATTCCCCTAGTTTGTTCAAGTCCCTTTGCAATTCTTCGCAGTCCTCTTTAGTCCGAGCTCCACTAAATAGTTTGGTGTCGTCTGCAAATTTTATTATTTTGCACTTCGTCCCTGTTTCTAGATCATTTATGAATATATTAAATAGCAGCGGCCCGAGCACCGAGCCCTGCGAGACCCCACTCGTGACCCTCCTCCAGTCCGAGTAGTGGCCCTTCACTCCTACCCTCTGTTTCCTACCCGCCAACCAGTTTCTGATCTATCTATGTACGTCTCCTTCCACCCAATGGTTCTTCAGTTACCGGAGTAGGCGTTCATGGGGCACCTTGTCAAAGGCTTTTTGGAAATCTAGATATATGATGTCTATGGGGTCTCCTTTGTCCATCCGTTTGTTAATTCCTTCGAAGAAGTGCAATAAGTTCGTTAGGCACGATCTCCCCTTGCAGAAACCATGTTGGCTGGTTATCAGAAGTTCTTTTCTTTCAAAATGTTCATCGATGTTTTCTTTTATCAGTGCTTCCGCCATTTTCCTCGGAACCGAGTTCAGACTCACCAGTCTGTAGTTTCTCGGCTCACCTCTTGATCCCTTTTTAAAGATGGGCGTAACATTGGCTATCTTCCAGGCCTCCGGGATCATGCCTGTTTTCAGGGATAGATTGCAAATTTGCTGCAGTAGCTCTGCTATCTCCTCCTTTAATTCCTTCAGAACCCTTGGATGGATTCCGTCCAGACCCGGGGATTTTTCAGTTTTTAGTTTTTCTATCTTCAAGGCTCACTTCCATGGATGTTAATTTTTCTGCTTGATTTCCATTGAAGAATTGCTCAGGTTCCGGTATGTTGGATGTGTCTTCGTTTGTGAATACAGACAAAAAAGAACATGTTAAGTCTTTCTGCCACTTCTTTCTCCTCCTTCACCACTCCTTTCCTGTCTCTGTCATCCAGCGGTCCCACCTCCTCCCTAGCCAGTTGCTTCCCTTTAACATATCTAAAGAACGGTTTGAAATTTTGTGCTTCCCTGGCTAGCCTCTCTTTATACTCTCTTTTGGCTTTTCGAACCACTCGGTGACATTCTTTTTGATACTTCCTGTGCTCTTTCCAGTTCCCCTCAGTTTTGTCCTTTTTCCATTTCCTGAATGAATTTTTCTTATTGCCTATCGCTTCCTTCACTATTTTAGTTATCCATGCCGAAGACAATAAGGAGACATATTACAGCATATATTTACGTCTCTCGTAACTCACACAAGTGATGTCAGCATGTTCAAAAATGTTTGAGACACTAGCTTTTATGCTTGTACTGTACATTGGTCTCTCTTTGCATGAACCAACAAGTCTCCCATCATATTGGAATTGAACTTTCCCTGATATCTGCTTTCCATCATCTTGATATCTCAATGAAATCTTTCCCCATGCTCATCGCTGGATTGGATAGGAAGAAGTTGAGGTGAGAATGTAAGAAATGCATTTTAAGTGAGATTCTGGCACCCATTAGCTTATATGCGGTCAGCATGTTCTCCACAAGCTCAGCATAATTCTCTGATCTGTGATTACCAAGAAAATTCTGAACAACCGGCACAAATACTTCCCATGCTGCTGATTCAGCTGGGTTCAGCTTCTGTTTGAATGTATCATCAAGGATCAGTTCACGGATTTCAGATCCAACAAAAACACCTTCTATGATTTTGGCTTCACTTTTCTCAAAACCAAACATACTTCTTAGGTGCTGAAATACATCACCATTTCTGCCAATCACCTTGATAAAATTTTTCAGCAGACCCAGTTTTATGTGAAGTGCTGGAAGATAGATTTTCTCATGATGTACTAATGGCAGGTACTTCACATTGTATCTGCCAGGTACGGATTCATCTCTGTTTGGCCATTGTTTCTGCCTGTAATGGTTGGCATTATCACAACTGTTCCAAAGACCACAAGAAGCACATGTATTTGGTGTACCCCAGTTGCAGACCCAGAAGGAGTAAAAAAACTTTGAATTTGGTGTACCCCAGTTGCAGACCCAGAAAGAGTAACAAAACTTTGAGATCAACACAGAGGATCCACTGGTGATCTGTATAGCGTGTGAGTATTAAAAGTGTCTCCATAGACTCGTACGTTTCCTTCAACCTTACTGTATGAGCAACATGAACAGATGACTTCTGGTTTCCATTGTGTAAAAGTACCACTTTAAGGCTTGCTTTGCTTGAATCAATGAATAGTCTCCATTCGTCAGAAACATGTTCATATCCCAGTTCACGCATGAGACCATTAATATCAGTACAGAAACAAATGTTTCCTTCCATTTGGTAAAAAGAAGCCAGGATGGTATGATGATCACAAAAAATATATTTTGGTGCCCTCCCTTAAAAGACTCCATTGCTTCAGCCTTGAACCCAACAATTCTGCTTTCTCATTTGACAGTGACCAGATCATTAAAATTTTCTTGAGTTAGCAGGTCAGGTTGTTTTTCATCCACCTAAGGTTCTTACAACTCCTCCACAGCAGCAGAGGTACATTCTTCATCTGAACATTTGGCACATTATGCTTCAGATGTGGAAGGAGGTATTGGAACTGGATTCTCTGAGTCATGTGGAACAAGTTTAATTGCTGATGGGCTATCAGGATACACAATTTTTTATTTATTCTTTGTGAATCTAGCAATTTGTCATGCAACAATAACAGCCTGAGTGATGATTTTTTGGTTCAAGCCACACCATAGGTATAGCGAAAGGCATCTTCTTCCATTTCTCATTCAGCCACTGTATTAATCCGGAATAGCAGACAGTGCAGTACACATGAGGTGTCCATGTTTTATCTTGGTCACCAACTTTACAACCAAAATAATGCTTATATGCACTTTGAAATCTGCTGGACATATTCTTTCACTGATCTTGTGCAGTAAATTGTCCACAGACATAACAGAAATTATCAGGATAATTAACATAACCTCGTCTGTTCATAATACTTATAATATCTTAGACAAAAACAAACAAAATATAAAAATTCACAGGTAGAAAAAGCAGCACAATCACTTTTTAGTATAAACTTTCAAATTACTGGTATATGTGATCAATGAGCTGTCCTAAAATGCAATATTGTGTTACATAAACAGTAAAATACCGACGCTTCATGGTAGCGTAATGACGAAGATGATATAAACACAAACTGACACATAACTTTAAAACAGGATGTGATAGATGAAAACTGTTTTCAGATTTAGAGTCAGCATGTGGTCCTTGTTAAGATACAGGTGAAAGAACTCCAGTAGCAAAATGTTTGTTGAGCAGTATAATTGGATTTAATTGATCCTGTTTAAAAAAATAAACCACATGTTATAGGGAACACTTAGATACCACAGAGGCCCCAAAGATGAATAATTTTTTTTTTCCTATAATGTTGCCCTTTTGGCTATTTATCACTGACTTAAAAGTACACAGTACCTATAAAATGCACTTATTTACTATACATGACTTGGCCTCTGCACAAAAAAAACCTAGCAGGGTCCAAATGTTTTCCTGTAGGGAGTCTAGTTATTTGCTTATCTGAAGTGAGAGATTTATTGGCATAATATCCACGATTCCAACAAAACTTACCGTATGTTTCTGGTTCTAGGGATGATTACCCAGCACGTTTTTGTGGATAACCTATGGATCTAAGTGTGTTCAAATTTCACCATATCCCCAGTTTTCATATGCTGCTGTTAACAGGAAACAAAACATCGCTTCTTCTAGCAGTAGAGGACCAAAAGGCCCATAGGCATACTTCTCCCAAAATCCCCAGCAGAAGATACCATGATCAATTTAGACACCAGCTTCCACCACTCTTCATTCCTTCCAGCAGGAGAGAACAAGGAGGTTCATCTATATGCAGTGGTGTAGTAAGGATGAGTGGCACCCAGGTCAGTGGTGCCCCTCCCCCACCATCCCGCCACATGTGTGCCCCCTTTCCTTTCCCCATACCTTTTTAACTTTTCCGGCATGAGCAGCATGTCCACGTCGGTGTCGGCTTGCCCTTTGGTGTCACTTCCTAGGTGTGGGTCCCGGAAGTGACGTCAGAAAGAGCGCTGATACTAACACAGGCAGCAACCTCATGCTGGGGAAGTATAAAAGGTACAGGGCATGTGCTCAGCAAGGAGGGGAGTGGTGTAGCAGAGAGGAGGAGTGGTGCTGCGCCTTTAGGAAGACCACGCCGTGGGCAGACCACCCCTCCACCCCCTCTTACTATGTCACTATCTATATTCTCAGAGAATTCCAAAGGTCACAATGAACCATATAAACTCCAGCTTCCCACCAACCCCACACTCTTTCCAATAGCAGAGGACCAGAAGAGTCATCAGACAGTGCTTTCTAACATTAAAACAATCAAATATTTTTCTACTGATGAAGTTCTATGGATTGAAACTTGGTTTCCTGGTCAGAGATATTTTGTGCTTTCTGCTCATGAATTGACATGGTTTCACTATACAAATGTTTTTCAAGTTTCTCTGAGCAGAATATATGTCATCAGTAAAACTGAGGAGTCAAGATTACGTCAGGAGAAGACGTGCACGCTGAACTGCAGGGTTAATTTGGTCTCGAACTGACTTTTCTCCAACTTACCCGTCCTGTGGTATATGTTCACATGATGGGAAAGAGGAAATGTTTAACGCGGTCTGTGCCTCTAGTGACCGTGACTCAGAGGGGGTTAGTTCAGACCACTTTGGATGGTCTGACTCAGCTTCTAACTCCGAGGACACCATTGATGGAGGATCTTAGCGGAAATGGGACTGTGTTAAGTCCTGAAGGAAGACAGGCACCTATCCAACTCGTAACTTCCAGTCCTATGCTGCTGGCAACGCCGAAGTCTCCAACAGAGGAAACGGAAGCGAGTAGCCCTGGAGGAGCGGCTGGGAGACCCCATGGGGTTGAAGATCAAGCCGGAGATTTTACATCGATCTCCAGCATGGAGAATGAAGAAAAGAATACTGGGGGAGAAGTGATCATCTATGGAAGGTTAGAGAAACCGCCTGTTGTGAGTATGGAGGAAATTTGGAAGGCAAAGGAAACTATGGATTCTAATCTTCAGAAAGCAGTGGCAGTTTTGAGAAAAGATAATGCTGCTATTAGCTCTGAAGTAGAACACCAAGGGAGAATTCTGAAAGAACATGGTGAAATTATTCATAGACATGAGCAACCAATTTCCCAGGTTAAAGATCTTCAATTGGACATTGTTAAAGAAAGAACTGTTATTCAGAAGAAATTAGAATATATTGAGAATTACTAAAGAAAAACTAACTTGAATTTTGAATTTTCCTCGTTCACCAGTAATGTCAGCCATTGAAATGGTTTGCAAATATATGTGTGAAGTTTTGCAATTACCTAGTGAAAATTTGCCACCAATTGTAAGAGCGCAATATTTGTCCTTTAAAGCTAATTTAATTAGCTCTACATCAACACAGGCTGAGGATCCTGGTACTCAAATTGACTTAACAAATTTCTTAGAAAGTTCCTTTGAGGTAGTAATGGAAAGGACTACCCCGGTGGTGACTTTTTCTCTTGAGTTTGATAGAGACTTATTTCAGAAATATGAATGTTCAATTTCTGGGTTCAACTATATGTATATTTCCTGATTTTTCAAAGGTAATACAGTGGAGAAGAGACTTCTTGGTTTATAGACTGAGAGTCATCTCTCTAGGTGTTACCTTTGTATTGAAGTTTCTGTCAAAATGTTGTATTACTTATGGTGGAAAAAAACTTTCCTTTCTTTGAGCCCAAACAGAATTTATTGTGACTAAAGAAGGTAGTGAAATCATAATTGGTCCTGTTGCCATTCCAAAAGAGTAACGCAAACTGGCAGCTTCCTGTGTTCTCTGTGAATGTTCCTAAGTTGATGAGATTATTTCTTTTTTTTATTTCTATTCTCTGACTCCATAATATTTGTGAACTAAATAATAATAATTGGTTTTTTTTTTCCTTTTGGTGGGTTTTTCCACTTTAGATTATTTTCTTATTGGAAATTGCAAATCTGTGTTCAACTATGTTTACTATGCTTGTATGAATAAAATGATAAATAATTAAATAAAAATTTAAAAAAACTGAAAAGAACCAGGCTAGTGGGATTTAAATGTACTACCTGTATGAATTAGCTCATACAGTTAAACTTATTTGATTTGATATACTGCCATTATTAAAAAAAAAAAAAAGGGTCAAATCAAAGCGGTTAACAATAGATAAAAGTCAAAGGGAAATACTTAAAAAACAACAATAAAATAAACACAACAAGGGAATGTATGCTGTACAATTAACAATACTAGCACAAAATGACAATCAAGGGCAGGAAAGGTTTACAATATCAAGAAGTAAGAAGAAATAAGATAAAAACAGGAGGATAGGGGGAAAATGCGAGAAGAAGAAAGCAAAGAACTAAACTGACATGTTAAGAACTAGGGTCAAACACCAGTTTGAAATAATAGGCTTTCAAATGTGATTTAAATGATTTAAGAGATTTTTCTGTGCACAGATATAGCGGAAGGGAGTTCCAGAGCTTTGGGGCCATTACAGAGAAACTAGAATCTCTGTAAATGTCTAGAAATAGCTGCCTAATTGATGGGATAGTCAGTCAGGACTGATTGGAGGAATGCAGCCCCCTTCAAGGAGAGTATGGAATCAGATGAGAAAATAAAAATAGAGGAGAGCCAGAATCCAGTATCTGAAAAGTAAGTAGGTTATATTGATAAAGAGTTCTGAAGGAGATGGGAAGCATGTGCTCAGTTTTGAGAAGCGGAATAATATGGTCGAATTTTGAGAGATGGCAGAGAAGCCGAAGTGTAGTGTTTTGTACTAGTTGGAGTCAACACAGTTGGTACTGTGGAAGTCCAAATAATAATGAATTGCAATAATCCAAATGAGGAATAACCAGTGAGTGTAGGATCATTTGCAAAGAATTCCGATTTAACAGTGACTGAACCAAGAGGAGCTGACGAAGCCGTAGAAAAGAAGATGAAACTACTTTGAAATATAAGAGTGGAACGACAAAGTGAATCCAATGTGACTCCAAGGATTTTAATTGAAGTTGAGTAAGGCAAAGGAAGGTTCTGCGCGCACTTAATTGGAGAAAAAATCATGATAGAAGTTTTTTGAGAGTTGATCTTCAGCCTATTCAAGGTAAGTCTGTCAAAAACCTTGTCTAGTTTTGTGGATATCGAAAAATAATTGTTGAGATCATTAGAATTGGAAGGATGCAGCAACTATATTGTCAGCATAGATGAAAAAGGTAAAGCCAAGAGCCTGTAATAGTAGTAGTGTAATAGTAGTGTTAAACAGTTTAGCTGTCAATACTTTAAAAGCCATCCACATTGCCAATAGTTTTTTTCCTAAATCCCAGAAATATCTCTAGTCAAGCAAATGATAATAATAATAATAATTTTATTCTTAAATACTGCCAAAGCCGTGGTAGTTTGAGGCGGTTTACAATAAGAAGAGCTGGACAATCAGCGACATAGTTACAATGTAGAATCAACGAATACAAAAAATTCTTAGGTAACAAATCGGTTAAACAGTTTCGTTTTTACTAATTTTCTAAAACTAAATAGGATGAGGAGTGCATGATAATGTTATCCTGCCAGTCGTTCAGTTTACCTGCCTGGAAAGCTAGAGTTCTATCCAGGAATCTTTTATAACAGCAGGCCTTTATTGTTGGATGGGTAAACATGTGGATTCTACGTGTGGGCCTAATAGCACGACCCAAATTAAAGTGGGAACCCAGGTACATAGGGGCCAAACCAAAGATTGATTTGAAACAGAGACAAGAAAATGTAAACAAAACCCTTGCTTCCAGGGGCAACCAATGAAGTTTTTGATAATAGGGACTTATATGTTCCCATTTTTTTAAACCGAAAATCAGTCGTACTGCTGAATTTTGAATAACTCAGAGTCTTTGAAGGGTTTTCTTGAAAGTTCCCAAATAAATGATGTTTCAATAGTCCAGCATGCTTAGAATAGAAGATTGTACCAGTAGACGGAATGATGCTGCATCAAAGTATTTTCTGATAGGCTCTATCTGTTAATTTCTACATTCCTTTCAGACAGAATAAGAATGTATGGATTGTAGTTAGGTCATCCAGAACAAGTACTAAACCTCTATAATTTCAAGCCCAGCTTCACTGATCTCATACTAATGAAAGTAACCTCAAACCTACCAGAAATACATGACAACTTCAGTCTCAAGCATAAAATTTAACTACTAATTGAACTATGTTTCACTTTTTCATCTTATCTTTTCATGTACACTCTCATAAGCAAATAGTATTTAACATTTGTTTTGTTTATGCCATTTTATTTCTGTTTTAAACTTCCATTTTTCCCCCATTTTACAGGACCAGATTTATATTTCCTGCTAAATCAATTTGCAGCTAAAAGTACTGTACAGTCTGAGGTATGAATATTCCTCCTGCCAAATATAATTCGGAATTCATTAGCTGGCCACATCTTTGTTGTTGATAGGAGTTGACAGTCAAAACATCAGAAATGAAGTTAGTTTTGAAATGGCCTCAACACTGCTGCCAAGCAAAATATAAAGACAAAAGGTGAAAATGCAATTTGGATTGGAAAAGTTTAAGAAATCTTTCCCAATAAGATTATAACATTAAAGAAAGTGTTATGAGAAAAAATGCAGAGGATAAGGCTATGGACTTTTCACCTCTGGCTGCAAATTTGAAAATCTAACTTCTTAGAAGAAATGAACTTGGTAATAATCTCAGCTCCTTGGTAAATAATAAAAGATTAGGGGCTGGATTCTCTAAAGTCACCATGCATTTAACGATGGCGCTAAACCATCGTTTAATGCACTTATGTTACAGCCCGATTATCAAAATGGCTCACCGGGTCTTTTCTGTGTTTTCTAGCAGCCTCCAATTGTACTAAGCAAAAATAGTACAATGAGGTCATTAATATTAAAACTGTACTATAACAAGGTCATTAATATTAAAATAACCTCTCTGGGCGATTCTGCAAAAGGAACGCTCCTCCATTTACAAGGAATTGGGACTGATATTTACTGGCAGGGTCTGAGCTGTCGTAGCCTTACTTTCCTGTGCTGATTGGCCTGTGCTGAGTACTGATTGACCTTCCACTATGAATGGCCCTGATTTCTCCTAAATGGAGCCTAAAAACAAGCCTCTCCCTGCTGATGCCTCCCAAGTCCCATGCATAAGATTGGCAAACTTCCCCCAGATAACCCTTACCACACCAAGTCTGATGGTCTAGTGCTCCCCACCATTGCCATATCCCGCTGATGTCCCCCTCAACCCCATACTGAAGATTGGCAAGCTTCCCCTGACACCCTCCCTCTGCTCCCTTCTACCTCCCCAGGTACCTTTTTTAGACCTGCAGGAGGGGTACTCACTCAATCCCATCAGGCCCGCCTCTTCAAAATGGTGAGCCTTCCCCTTTTTGATGAATCCTGGGATACACCAGGGAGGAGCCTAAGGGCCTGATTGTCCCAGGCACCTAAGGCTCCTCACCCCTAGTGGCCTTGGGAAGGGCCTTAGGCATTTGGGCCAAACAGGGTCTTAGGTCCCTTCCCAGTACACCCTGGGATGCACTGGGAGGGGGCCTGACTGGCCCAGGTAACTAAGGCCCCTCCCAAAGGAGGGGTTTTAGGTGCCTGGGCCAATCAGGGTCTTAGACCCCTGCCTGGTACATTCCAGGGTACACCAGGAAGGGTAAGGCCCACAATTTGAAAAGGAGGAGGGAGATAGTGAGCATCCCTCCTGCCAGTCTTCTAAAAAAGGTACGGGGGATAGAGGGGAGGAAGGCCCACTAGACTACCAGGGTTGGTGTGGTGGGGGACTGTTGGGGTGGGAACCTATTGTCAGGGGGAGCTTGCTGTCAGTGGGGTCCCCCGGCTTTCTAGCAGCCTCTTTCCAGCCTGCAGCAGGAGGGAGTGGGCATCCCTCCTGTCAATATTTCAGAAATAAAAGTACCCCAATGTTGGGGGTGTTGGAGGGGCTTTCAGGATTGGGGGGGGCTTTTTTCTAATTGGCACAGCTGTTGTGTATGTGTTATACACACACAATAGCTATGCCCTTTTAAAAAAAGCAGCTCCTGCTTTCCCTGCTCGCTGGTTCAGACAGGAAGAGCAAGGTCTGCTTTTTTTTTTTTTTTTTTTTTTTGCAAGGAGGCAGGCAGGAGGAGGAGCGGTACTAGCGATTTTTCTTTTGAGCAAGCACCAGGCATAGTTCCTCCCCCCCCATCTTTACCGTCAATTTTCCGCACACATAGCATGCATATAATTTTCATGCTATTGTATTGAGAATCATCTGTAAAACAAAAATCACTCACACCATGGTATTTTTTTTACTGTGGTGTCTGAGATTAGAGAATCTGACTATAAGCTCTTACCTTTGCTAATCTTCTTTCTTGTAAATCCACACTCTATTCCTGGACAAGTGGGTAGTAAATTCCATCCCATGAGATCTCTTGTAGGAAGCCTAATTTATATATTTTTGATCTTCCCTTCTTACCTCAGATCTGCCCTCTGACTTCCAGTTGGTACAAAAACAAACAGTTATACCTGTATAGGACATAGAAAGGGGAGGAGTTTGGGGATACTTCCCAAAAAACAAGTCTAATCTGATCATAATATAAAACTTCATAACAATCATGAATACTCAAAACGTTTTTGGTAAACATTATAAACCATAAAATTGGAACAACAAGGAGACGTAGCCTGCACTAAGTGTGGGGCACAATAGCGAAAGATCCACAGGATAAAGTACACGATAATGACAAATGTTAAACTCGGAAAGGCTGGTCAAAGAATCAGAAATCCAATTTACCGATACTTATTGAGGCAGGCAATCAGTGACTCAGTAACTCACAGGGCGGGTTCCAGGAAAAGAGTGTGGATTTACAAGAAAGAAGATTAGCAAAGGTAAGAACCTAATCTTTTGTTCCAAGTTTCCAAGTTTTATTAAAAATTTGATAAAATGCTTATATAATTTCTAAGCAATTTACATTTTTAAAAAGATACATAAAAAGAAGACATATAGACAATACTTTTGTTAAAACTACAAGAAACACAAGGAAAAAGGGAGAGAACGACAATTTTTAAAAACAAAAGAACATTCAAGGTAAGCACATTAAGGATGGGAGGGGTTTAGCCTTATAAGGCTAGTTTCTGGTATTTTGGAGAGTCTATCTATCTATCACTGTTAATGGATAATATCAATTTAAGATTTTAACCATTTCAGAACCTAATTCTGAAAGGCATCATTAAATAGAAAACTTTTTTTTTTTTAAGTTCAAATAGTTTTATTGAAATTTCACAAAAGTAGAATAAACTATGAACAACAAGATCAATCATCCAAAAATGGCAAAGCAACCGTATAGACTAATACATAGTAAGTATTCTGAAATGAAACATTGCAATGCGCAACCTAATAATAGTAATAGCAACATAACATGTAACTAAAGAAGAAAATGAAGGAGAAAAATAATAAAAATAAGAAATAAGGGGACTGCTTGGCTATTATGTGCATGGTGCATCATCAATTCGTAAGCATACTTTAATTTGAATTAAATCCATATCAATCAATACAATAGTCTAGGAACGGTTGCCAGATAGTGTTTGTTTTATGCAAAGATCCCTTCCTTTCAGCTGCCACTAATTCAAACTTAGCTGTGAGACATGCTTGATTCCACCACGCTGCATAGGATAAAGTAGATGAAGACTTCCAGTTTGATAATATCTGTTTAATAGCAATGGACAGTAAAGCTTTGAGCAATTTGGCTTGCGGTTCAACAAGAGGAGTCTGAAGTCCATGATGGCCATACATCACTATGCCAGTGTGATGGGTTCCGAAATGTGTAGTACGGCACTGATAGTACGCCAAATTTGAGACCAATAATGTCTTATGATGTCACATTGAAAGATCATATGATCTAAAGTTCCAGGTGAAGAGCGACAAGACCAGCATTTACCATCCATTGAGCTGTCTTGGTGTGCAATCTTGGCAAGTTTTATTGGGGTCCAAAATGCTTTATGTATAAGGAAAAAAAGAGATTGAGTAATAGCAGATGAGGCAAGTGCTGAGTGGGACATTTTCCAAATGTCGTTCCAGTCTCTGACGTCAAGTTCAAGTCCTGTGTCTGTACTCCAGAGAGAATAAAGAGTAGTGAGTGAGAAAGTGTCATGTTTTCTCATAATTTTATACCATTGCGATGATTCGTGTCTGGCATGAGAGATCTGATCGCACAATATCAAAATGTTAGGGAGTTCATCTGTAACAGGTTGTTGCTTCAGGTGTGCCGTAATGGCAGATTTTAGTTGTATCCATTTGAAGAAATGTGATTTTGGCAAGTTGCAATTCTCCGCCAACCTCTGAAAAGGGGTCCAGGTAGAATTTGAGTAGAGATGACACAATCGGTGTATTCCTTTAGTTTTCCATACTGAATTATAGGTCGGTGCATTTTGAATGCAAATTTTATTATTTCCCCAGATAGGTATTTGCGTAGTTTCACTCCATTTTGGTGAGAACATAGCATCCACGTGTCGAATAGCTGTACATGTGGATGCAAGAATTGGTTGCATTTGCAAGAGATCCGACTGTCCAATGAAAGGTAGATCCTCTAAAGGTATGGTTGTAGATAGAGAGCGTTCCAGCAGTAGCCAGCGAGGCGTAGAGCTATCATCAGTGGTATGGAGCCATCTAGAACCTTGTCGAAGCAAGAAGGCGATGTGGTAGTTTTTAAAATTAGGAAAGTTCACACCACCTGATTCTTTGTCATTCCTCAACTTTTGTAGGCTTATACGTGGTGGTTTGTTATTCCAGAGGAAAGTAGTGAGAATTTTGTCCAATTTGGCATAGAATGAAGGTTTCATCAATACCGGTAACATACTGAGGGTATAATTGATGACAGGAGAGATCATCATTTTGACTGTATCCAGTCTGCCCCACCAGGATAATTTCAGTGGGGACCAAGATGACGTTAACTGTCGAACTGAATTAACAACATGATCCGTATTATGTTCCGAGGACTCATCTAAATCCGGTGCAAAGTAAAGTCCAAAGTACTTAAATTTATTGGGCGACCATAAAAGTCCAAGCTCTTTAATGGATTGGCAGACTTCCGGACAGTTCAAAGGCATCACCTCCGATTTAGAAAGGTTCAATTTGTATCCAGAGTGAATAGAGTATGTTGATAGTATTTGGAGCAATGGAGAAATGGAATCAGGAGTGAGGTACAGCAAGACGTCGTCTGCGTATGCTGAGAGTTTGATGTCAACACCAGCATATGAGAAAACTTTTAAGAATACTTTTAAATTTATATAATTGTTTTTCTTCTCTTAAAAAAGATGGAAGACGATTCCAAATTTGGGGGGCTGTTATAGGGAAAATCTCCGCTCTTCTTGTATCTATGATTTTCAAAGATGGAATTAAAACTTTTTAGTGGGGTTAGGACTAAGGAGGATTGTGAAGATTTACAAAGGGACCTGAACAAGCTGGGAGAGTGGGCGAATAAATGGCAGATGAAGTTTAATATAGAGAAATGCAAAGTCTTACATGTAGGAAACAGAAACCCGATGTACAGCTATACAATGGGTTGGCTGGTAATGGGTGAAAGTAGCCAAGAGAAGGACTTAGGAGTACTGGTGGACAAAACAATGACGCCATCGGCACAGTGTGCAGCAGCCTCTAAGAAGGCAAACAGAATGCTAGGTATTATCAAGAAAGGTATTACAACCAGAATGAAGGGCGTTATCCTGCCATTGTATCGGGCGATGGTGCACCCGCATCTGGAGTACTGCGTCCAATATTGGTTGCCGTACATTAAGAAAGATATGGCGATGCTCGAGAGGGTTCAGAAAAGAGCAACGCGCTTGATAAAAGGTATGGAAAACCTTTCATACGCTGAAAGATTAGAGAAACTGGGGCTCTTTTCTCTGGAAAAGAGGAGGCTTAGAGGGGACATGATAGAGATCATGAAGGGCACAGAGAAAGTGGAGAGGGACAGATTCTTCAAACTTTCGAAAACTACAAGAACGAGAGAGCATTAGGAAAAATTGAGAGGGGACAGATTCAGAACCAATGCTAGGAAGTTCTTCTTCACCCATAGGGTGGTGGACACCTGGAATGCACTACCAGAGGGTGTGATAGGACAGAGTACAATATTGGGTTTCAAGAAGGGATTAGATGATTTCCTGAAGGAAAAGTGGATAGAAGGGTATAGATAGAAGATTATTATACAGGTCCTGGACCTGATGGGCCACCGCGTGAGCGAACTGTTGGGCACGATGGACCTCCGGTCTGACCCAGCTGAGGCACTGCTTATGTTCTTAAGTTCTTATGTTCAGCCAGATTATATATTAATAATACATTCTAGGAGCGTTTTTGTCTGAAGAGGGGAGTTAAACAAGGATATCCCTTATTCTTTAGCACTCTCCAGACCAGTAGAGGTTAACTTTACGAATGGGTATATATCTAATCATGACCAGCAGGTGGAGACTGAAAACAAAACTTTGGGACAGTATATCCTAGCCCCTCCTCTCTATTTCCCTCAGTCTTCTTTCAGTCTCCAGCAGGTGTTGATGTGATCTGTACCCATCTCCCTTGGTAGGGCTGTTGGAATTTGTTTATGGGGTTTATTGTCCCTGTTTTTGGCCGGACGGAGCTTGGGCGGACTCTGTTTGGGGGTTCGTCCGACCTCGGGGGTGTCAAACCCGGCGGGTCACGAGCGGGGTCCCTCCCCCCACTTCCTCCACCTCCCCACATTTTTTTAGAGGAGCCTCAGCAGTAAGCCTTGCCCCCTAAATCAAGCAAGGCATATTGCTTCGAGAGCCTGTGGAGTCTGTTCTGTAAAAAAAAAAAAAAAAAAAATCCTGAGGTAGTGCTGGTCTGAAGGGTTGTTTCCCTTTAAGAAAACTGTATTTTACTGTATTTTTTCATGTAACCGGCACTTTTTTCTAGCTAGGTCGCGTATGGAGCAATTGTGCCCTTCTCCGGGGGAGTAGGACACAAATTTAGTCCAGCCGCGAGGCACTCGCGGCCGGCCTGAACTCGGCGGTTTGGGTCGGTGAGGTGGTGGAGCTCCGTCGGCAGCGGCTGCAGGTGCCCAGAGCTCCCCGCCGATGGTGCCTCGCGAGTCGGCAGGGAACGGTGGGGAAGCCCAGTCTTCTCTGTCCGCCCACGGAGGGAATCCCCGAGCCGCCGACGGTCGGGTTTTAGAGGATTCCCTCTCAGCTGATTTTTTGACAGCTGATGCCGGCTTGCCTGCTTTAGCGGCTGAGACTATTCAGGTTTCTCAGCCGCTTCAGGCTATGGAGGGAGCTTTTTTGGCGGGAAAACCGCCATCTTCTCTGTCTGGCCCCTCCATTTTGTCTTCCACCTCAGGTGACCTTCCCCCTGTTTTGACTATGCAGGGGCAAGGTTCTGTTGGGTCCCCTGCTGTGGCAGGGAGTCCCTTGGGACCCTCGGGGGGTTTTCCCCTGAATTTTTTCTTTTCTTTATGCAGAGCCTATTTTCAGGCGGCTGGGGGTCCCGGTTGCGCCCAGGGGGTTTCGGGGGGTGGGGTTTCCTCCGCGCTCCCTGCGGCTTTGCCTCTCTCGTCTGACGTGACGTCCCCTCCGCCGCCTCCCTTGTCCAAGCGTCCGCGGGTGTAGTGGGACGAGAATTTGTGGTTGGAGGAACGTGTCGGTCTGGAGGAGGACCTGGACCCTTCGGAGGAATTCCAGGACCCTCTGGAGGGGACGGAAGCTGGCGGCGGGTTGTCGGATTTCCCGTTCTCCAGTGACGAGGCGTCCGTTGTGCGCCTTTTTCAGAAAGATGAGCTGCCTGACCTTATTCAGCAGGTTTCTTCAGTTTGGCGTTTTGAGGACGCGCCGCCGGGAACTCCGCGTGTGGGGGACCCCCTGTTACGGGGGATCCGTTCCGTTTCCCGCTCTTTTCCTATGCATCAGGATATTCGGGATATTATTCTGGAGCAGTGGAAAACGCCGGAGACGCCGTTTCGGCTGGCGCGCAGCATGGCTCACCTGTATCCCATTCCTGAAGGGGATCGGGCTACGTTAGCTTCGCCAGTCGTGGATGCGGTGGTCTCGGCAATTTCCAAGCGGCATACCGTGCCTGTTGAGGGCGGTTCTGCCTTGCGGGACTCTGAGGAGCGCAAATTGGAGAACATCCTTAAGCAAAATTTTCAGGTCTCTGCCTTTGGGGTCCAGGCGGCTATTTGTGGGGGACTGGTCGCTCGCGCCGTGTTTCGGTGGGCGGAGCGGGTCTTGGATCGAGAGTCTGACGACTGGTCTCTGGTGGATCAGGAGGTAGCGAAGATTGAGATGGCGGCCTCATTCCTCTCAGATGCTCTCTATGACTTGGTGCGGATCTCGGCTAAGTCTATGGCTTTTGGCGTGGCCGCAAGGCGTGTGTTGTGGCTGCGCGCTTGGGCGGCGGATGCTGCGTCCTAAACTAAGCTTACTAAATTTCCCTTTCGGGGGTCGTTTTTATTTGGAGAGGACTTGGATAAGTTGATTCAGACTCTGTCGGACTCGAAAGTTCCCCGTCTGCCGGAGGACCGTGCCCGCCCGGCGTCTCGGGGGGGTGTGGCCCGGGGGCGTTTGCGGGAATTTCGCAAGTATCGCCCTGGGCGTGGGGGCTGCTTCTTTCCAGTCTCCGGGGTTTTCCCGGGGTCGGTTCTTCCAGCGCATGCAGCCCTTTCGGGGGGCCCGTCGGGGGGCAGGGAATCCCTCCTCCGGTTCCCCCGCTTCCCGTCCTGCGCAATGACTCCTTGCCGGCGCCCCCTTTGGTTCCGGTGGGGGGCCCGGCTGCGCAAATTTTTCCCCAAATGGGCCGAGATCACGTCCGATCAGTGGGTCCTTGAGGTGGTGCGGGACGGTTACGCTCTGGAGTTCACCCGCTCTCTGCCGGACCTTTTTCTCGCTTCTCCATGTCAGACTCCATGGAAGACGCAGGCTTTTCGTCAGACCCTTTGTGGTGGCCATAAAGGAGGGGACCTTTCGGCCCATCCTGGATTTGAAAGGGATCAACAGAGCTCTCAAGATTCCGTCTTTCCGCATGGAAACGCTGCGGTCGGTCATTCTGGCGGTTCAGCCGGGGGAGTTTCTTACGTCTCTCGAGCTGACGGAGGCCTACTTGCAGGTTCCAATTCGGGCCTCTCATCAGCGCTTCCTTCGCTTTGCGATCTTGGGGCGGTACTTTCAGTTCTGTGCGCTTCCCTTTGGTCTGGCCACGGCTCCTCGGACGTTCACCAAGGTAATGGTGGTCGTCGCGGCAGCCTTGCGGTCGGTGGGCATCCTGGTTCACCCCTACCTGGACGACTGGTTGATTCGGGCAAAGTCGTTGCAGGAGAGCTCCCGGGTTACGGCTCGGGTGGTGGAGTTTCTCCGGTCGCTGGGCTGGGTGGTCAACCTTTCCAAGAGTCGGTTGGTCCCGGCTCAGCGTCTGGAGTGCCTTGGGGTTATGTTCGACACCTCCTTGGGGTAGGTCTTCCTTCCAGAGGCCCGGGTGAGCAAATTGCAATCTCAGATTCGCCTGCTTTTGGCGTCCCGGGGTCCTCGGGCGCAGGATTTCCTCCAAGTCCTGGGGTCAATGGCGGCGTCCCTGGACGTGGTGAGGTGGGCGCGGGCCCACATGCGTCCTCTTCAGTATGCTCTGCTCCGGAGGTGGTCTCCCCGGAGGCAAGATTTGGATGTTCCGGTTCCCCTGCGAGGCTTGGCGCGCTGCAGTCTGCGCTGGTGGCTCCGGACCCCTCACCTGGTTCAGGGGGTGGGTCTGGATCTCCCGCGGTGGACGGTGCTCCTTACGGATGCGAGTCTCCTCGGTTGGGGGGCTCAGTTTATGGGCCACTCAGCTCGGGGCACCTGGTCCGCGGAGGAGGCCTCCTGGTCGATCAACGTGTTGGAGACCAGAGCGGTCAGGCTGGCGCTGTTAGCTTTCCACTCCCTTTTGCTGGGCAAGTCGGTCAGAGTCCTGTCGGACAATGCCACGGCGGTGGCTTATGTCAATCGTCAGGGGGGCACCAAGAGCACTCCGGTGGCGCAGGAGGCGGCTCGGCTCATGGTTTGGGCGGAGTCCCCTCTGCTGGACCTCTCGGCCTCTCATATAGCCGGAGTAGAAAATGTTCAGGCAGACTTCCTCAGTCGGCACTTTCTAGATCCAGGAGAGTGGTGTCTCGGCGCCGAGGCGTTTCAGTTGATAGTGCAGGCTTGGGGGCAGCCCCTGATGGACCTGATGGCCACGGGTGGCAATGCCAAAGTGCCCGCTTCTTCAGTCGTCGCGGGGACGGTCTGGCCGAGGGTCTGGATGCTCTGGTCCAGCAGTGGCCAACGGAGGGGCTGTTGTATGTGTTCCCTCCTTGGCCGCTGGTGGGCAGAGTACTTCTTCGCATTGTTCACCATCCGAGTTTGGTGGTGCTGGTGGCGCCGGATTGGCCTCGCCGTCCGTGGTATGCGGATCTGGTGAGGCACCTGGTGACGGATCCTCTTCCTCTGCCTCTCTCGGACGACCTTCTGATGCAGGGTCCCATTCCCATGTTCGACCCGTCTCCCTTCTGTCTTACGGCGTGGCTCTTGAAAGGGGTCGCCTTAGCAAGAAGGGATATTCAGACAAGGTGATCTCTACACTGTTGGGGTCCCGGAGGCTTTCTACCTCTCGGGCTTATGTGCGGGTTTGGCGTCTATTTGAGGAATGGTGTCGGGCGCGGGGAGTGACCTCTTTTCGCGCTTCTCTGCCTATCATTCTAGAGTTCTTGCAGGATGGCCTGGATAGAGGCCTGGCTTGGTCTTCTCTCCGGGTTCACCTTGCGGCCCTGTCGGCCTTTCGAGGGTTGGTGTCAGGTCAGCGTTTATCGGCTCTTCCTGATGTGATTCGATTTTTGCGGGCGGCCAAGTTGCTTAGGCCTCCCCTACGGCCCTCGGTTCCCTCTTGGGATCTTAATCTGGTTCTCTCTGTTTTGGTGCGTCCGCCTTTCGAGCCCTTGGACGACTGTTCTTTGAAGGACCTTACTTTGAAGGCGGTCTTTTTGGTGGCCATTACGTCTGCTAGGCGTGTTTCTGAGCTACAGGCTTTCTCTTGTAGGGCTCCCTTCTTGGAGTTTTCTAGGGAGCGGGTCGTCTTGCGGCCTGTTCCTTCCTTTCTGCCGAAGGTTGTTTCTCCTTTTCATGTCTATCAATCGGTGGTTCTCCCGGTCTTGGGTGGTCGGGAGGGCTCTTCTGAGCAACGGCAGCTGCGCAAGTTGGATGTCGGTCGGGTCCTTTGCTCTTATGTGCAGCGGACCCAGGAATTCCGGAAGTCCGATCATCTCTTTGTCCTCCTGGCTGGTCTTCGTCGGGGAGCTGGCGCTTCTAAGGCTACTATTGCGCGCTGGATCAAGGAGACGATTGCTTCCGCTTATCTTCTGAAACAGCAGCCTGTTCCGGAGTTTCTCAAGGCTCATTCCACTCGGGGTCAGGCGGCTTCTTGGGCTGAGTCGTCGCTCGTGCCTCCAGTGGATATTTGTAAGGCTGCGGTTTGGTCCTCCTTGCATTCCTTTGTTCGTCATTATCGGGTTGATGTGCAGGCGCGTCGGGACGCGGTGTTCGGTGAGCGTGTACTGGTATCGGCCCTTCGGGGGTCCCGCCCGTGAGAGGGACTGCTTTGGTACGTCCCATTCGTAAAGTTAACCTCTACTGGTCTGGAGAGTGCTAAAGAAGGAGAAATTAGGTTCTTACCTGCTAATTTACTTTCTTTTAGCTTCTCCAGACCAGTAGAGGTCCCCACCCTGTCTGTTGTTGTTGTTGTTGGGGCTGTTGCGCGGGCAGTTTTTGGTTTTTGCTGCGGGTTCTAGTATTTTTCTAGGGCCGGGGAGAATTGAAGAACAGCGGCTGTGGCTCGGCTGGCTTAGCTGGCGAGCTGTGGGGACATTCTTCCTTCGGGAATTTCTCCTCTGCATTTTCCAACAGCATTTTTGGGTATGTTCTTTGTTACTCCTTTCGGAGTATTGTGTTTTCTCTCTGTTTTTTGTCCAGTTCTTGGTTCTGCTTGGCTATTCGGCAGACTGAGGGAAATAGAGAGGAGGGGCTAGGATATACTGTCCCAAAGTTTTGTTTTCAGTCTCCACCTGCTGGTCATGATTAGATATATACCCATTCGTAAAGTTAACCTCTACTGGTCTGGAGAAGCTAAAAGAAAGTAAATTAGCAGGTAAGAACCTAATTTCTCCTTCTCCTTTGTTGTTGATATTGTTTTGGAACCCTTGTTGTTGGCCATTCAGCAGGCAAAGGAGATACTGGGAATTCCATATGCAGGTCGAGATCAGAAAGATTCAGCTTATGCAGATGATATTTTGCTTCATTTGAAAAATCCTGAATCAACCATCCCTCATTTACTGGAATTGATTGATCATTTTGGTAAATTTTCTGGTTATAAGATAAATTGGAGTAAATCAGAGGTTCTTCCATTGAATGTACATTGTGTAAAAGGTTTATTTGATCCATTCCCATTCCTTTGGAAGGAAGAGGGAAGAAAATATTTGGGTATAATGATTCAAAAAACACTGAAAGATACAATGATAGTAAATGAAAAATCTTTATTGTTGAAAGTCAAAGAAATGTGTGAGCATTGGAACCCATTACATCTTTCTTGGTGGGGGAGAGTCCAAACCATCAAAATGATCATCTCGCCTATAGTTTGTTACCAAATGAGTATGTTACCAGTTTATTTTCAGAGTTCTTTTTATTAAAAAAACTAAATGGAATTCTTACAAAATTCTTTTGGCTTGGTAAAACTTCTAGAATTGCCTTAGTATCTTTGCAAAAATCTCAATCGATGGGAGGGGTAAATTTTCCAAATTTTTACAGGTAGATTCTGGAACTTGGAGCTGCAACTGAATAGATGTGCAACTGTGAAGCTCCCAGTCCCAGGCATATTGGTGGCTATTTACAGCTTTTAAATTTATTTCCTCAGACGTAGAAAGTTTGAAATTTTACTCAAAGAATGTCTTCTAACAAGCAAACCAAGCCAGAAGCAGCTTTTAGTACAGGTGGAAAGGCTAAAAGACCAAAAGCAGATCCACCCACTCCTTCCAAGGCTCCCCTGCCTGTGGATGCTCTTGGTATGATAGAACTAATTGAAGAACTGAGAAATATCAGATCTGTGATTAAATACAACACAGATCAATTGGAAGCAGTGAAGGAAGAAGTGGCAAATTTGGCACAAAAATTGGATATTGTAAACACCAGAATGGAACAGATAGAAACTAGAATGGAGAAAGTGGAAATGGTCTAATGCCTGGCAACTAAAATTCAATGCACAGAATTGCAGAGTAATGCTTTTGGGGATTAATAATCGGAAGGAACCGTATATGCTGGGAGGAGAGAAGCTGATATGCATGGACGGGGAGAGGGACCTTGGGGTGATAGTGTCCGAAGATCTAAAGGCGAAAAAACATTGTGACAAGGCAGTGGCTGCTGCCAGAAGGATGCTGGGCTGTATAAAGAGAGGCATAGCCAATAGAAGGAAGAAGGTGTTGATGCCCCTGTACAGGTCATTGGTAAGGCCCCATTTGGAGTATTGTGTTCAGTTTTGGAGACCGTATCTGGCGAAGGACATAAGAATTCTTGAAGTGGTCCAGAGGAGGGTGACAAAAATGATAGGAGGCTTGTGCCAGAAGATGTATGAGGAGAGACTGGAAGCCCTGAATATGTATACCCTAGAGGAAAGGAGAGACAGGGGAGATATGATTCAAACGTTCAAATACTTGAAGGGTATTAACGTAGAACAAAATCTTTTCCAGAGAAAGGAAAATGGTAAAACTAGAGGACATAATTTGAGGTTGAGGGGTGGTAGATTCAGGGGCAATGTTAGGAAATTCTACTTTACGGAGAGGGTAGTGGATGCCTGGAATGCGCTCCTGAGAGAGGTGGTGGAGAGTAAAACTGTGACTGAGTTCAAAGAAGCGTGGGATGAACACAGAGGATCTAGAATCAGAAAATAATATTAAAAATTGAACTAAGGCCAATATTGGGCAGACTTGCATGGTATGTGTCTGTATATGGCCGTTTGGTGGAGGATGGGCTGTGGAGGGCTTCAGTGGCTGGGAGGGTGTAGATGGGCTGGAGTAGGTTTTAACTGAGATTTTGGCAGTAGGAACCCAAGCACAGTACCGGGTAGAGCTTTAGATTCTTGCCCAGAAATAGCTAAGAAGAAAAAATTTAAAAAATTAAAATTGAAACAGGTTGGGCAGACTGGATGGACCATTCAGGTCTTTATCTGCCATCATCTACTATAAAGCAGCTCTAGTGTAACAAAGACCACAAAGTTATTCAGGAATGGAGTAAGTTGAAAACCGCTCTAGAAGAAATAATTTGAGGATCCTGGGGTTAGCAGGAGTGGAGAGAAAGAATATAGTGGCTTTCATGGAGGAAATAATACCGAAGATACTCCCCCTTAACTTTAAGGTGCCAATAGAAATTGAAAAGGTACAAAGGATCCCAGGAAGAAGGTCTAATAGTCAGACAGGACCTAGACCATTAATATTTTGGCTATTGTGTTTCCAGCAGGTCATGGAAATCTTAAGAGTGGCAAAGGAGACCAAGAATCTGACTTATAAAGACTCCAAAATTTTTATTGTCCCGGATTATGAAAAATCAACAGTGATTCGGCACAAACAGTTTTTACAAATGAGACAACAATTAAAAAAGATTGGAGCAAAATATGGCCTTTATTATCCTGCATTAATGAGTGTTACTTTTAAAGATAAATTCTTTCAGTTCGAAGAACCTGGAAAAACTAAAAGAATTTCTGTCTCAACAGGAGACACCGATGGACTGAGTTGGTGATCCTGTCAGCTGAGAGGGAAACACTGAAATAAGAGTAAATGAACTTTGGAGTCTCTACTTGTTATTTTATCTTGAATTTTGAAGAAATATGGTTGTTTTTGTGGCTTTGGGCTACTTAATATTTTATTGGTTAACTAGTCTTATAGCCCGTTACATTAACGGATGCTAGAATATATGTGTATGTCTCTCTTTATTTCTTTCTCTCTCTCTCTCTCCTTAGCCGCTTTCTTTCTTTCTGTCTTTCTTTTTCCTTGGCTGTCCATTACCATTATCCTTGCCTGCTCCCCCTGTCCATTCTCCCTTCCTTTTACCTCCCCTGTGTCCACCACCACCCCTTCACAGCTCTCCTTATGCAGTAGCAGCCCTTCTCCCTGTTTTACCTCCTCCCTGTCCAGCAGCACCTCTTTCCTTCTCCCCCCATCCAACATTAGGCCTCCGTTCCTTTTTCTTCAACCCCCCTGTCCATCAGCACCTCTTTCCTTCTCCCCCTGTCCAGCAGTAGGCGTCCCTTCCTTTTTATCCCCCCTCCTCCTTCTTATCCCTATGATACACTTACCTTGCTCTGCCCCTGATCAGAGGTTCCCAACAGCCGCCCAGTTGCACCCATTAGAAAAGTTCCCTCTGCCGCATCCCGCACCCCTCCTGACGCGACTCCCACTGTCTTTCTTTTTGTCTGTCTCTGTCCCTGGCTCCCTTTGTCTGTCTGTCTTTCTGTGTATCTCCCTGCCCCTGTGTCTTTCTTCTTTTCTTTCTGTCTCCCTTCCTCCCTCTGTCTGTCTGTCCGAAGCAGCATTCCCTCCCCCTCTATTTCCCTTCCCCCCCACACCAGTTCCCTGTGCACCTGCCCCTGTGTCTTTCTTCTTTTCTTTCTGTCTCCCTTCCTTCCTCCCTCTGTCTGTCTGTCCAAAGCAGCATTCCCTCCCCCTCCATTTCCCTCCCCCCACACACAGTTCCCTGTGCACCTGCCCCTGTGTCGTTCTTCTTTTCTTTCTGTCTCCCTTCCTCCCTCTGTCTGTCTATCCAAAGCAGCATTCCCTCCCCCTTCCAATCCCCTCCCCCCACACCAGTTCTCTGTGCAGCAGCATTAGCGTTTCCTCTACCCCCATTTCCCTTCCCGGAGTTGCGACTACAAACGTGGTCCTGAGTCCTTTGCCGCCCCCACCCCCCTCTTCCCTTCCCGCGGGCCCGACTACTCATGGCGATTCAAACAGCGTGTGCAGCAGTCTTCACACGCTGCTTCGGGTCATTTTACTGCCCTGATTTACTCTGGCACGTCCTGAGCAAATCAGGGCAGTAGAAGGGCCCGAAGCAGTGTGTGAAGATTGCTGCACACGCTGCTTAAATCTCCAGTCGGGCCCGCGGGAAGGGGGGGCGGCAAATTATTTGGGTCCCAGGCAGCGGAAAGTTGCTGGGCTCCTCGGTGTGGGCGCTGAGCGGCCGCAATCCCTCTCCTCCCAGACCCCCCCCCCCCGCTGAAGGAACGGAGATCGGCGGCTACAGCCGCTGGCTTCGGCGTCTTCTATCCACTGCGGCCAACCCTAGCGGAAACAGGAAGTAGTCAGAGAGGGCGGGCCGCAGTGGACAGAAGATGGCAAAGCCAGCATTAGCGCGGTGCAGCGCTTTTCTCTCCATTTAAAGGTGGGTGAGCCAGCGAGAAGGAGGAGGTGGTGGTTTTGGCGGTGAGTGAGGGCGGGAGGGGGAGTCGCTGGCTGTGCTGTGCTTTCCCGATCTGGCCGCCGCATACACACTGTGACCACGGACCTACGGATCACAGATCAGGGATCACAGATCAAGCAGGTCTGAGTGCGCATGCGTGGCTAGCATTTTATTATATAGGATATTATTGACTAGTGATGCAATTGATTTTAACTGTTTTTGGATTTTCAACTGTCATGGCATCTTGAGAACATTCTACTTTTAATTTGAATATGCCTCGTAATAGAAGAATTTTCTTAGAATCTCAGCGAAAGTAAGGTTAGCATGCTGACATTCATGCTCACTATGTAAAGACACTCATCCGGAAGCACATTGTTGGACGTCAGAGAAACAATGGTTAAGTAAGGGATGTGAAGGGAGTGGGAGGGCCGAGTTGTCCCTAAGATGTGACTGGAAATGCGGCTTCCTGGCAAACAAAGGCTCAGAGGGACTATGATTGGGCTACCTTGAAGTCACACCAATGAGAATGAAGATGGAGTTTCTGAAACACTCACTAACAACCAGGAAGACTCAACACTAACCGCCAACACCCTAGCGGATTTCTTCAACTCCAAGATCCTAAAACTAAGATCAGCACTACCCACCAAGACCAATCCACTGGAGCTCTTTCCCATCCTCCCTGACATCGACATAGCTAAACCAGACCAAGGGTCTAGATCCGACCTAAACTGGATCCAATTTACCACAATCGACTGGAAAACCTTCAACAAATATTATAACAAATACACCAAATCCTTCTGCAAACTAGATACTTGCCCCCCAAATGTGATGAAAACGGCTCCGATCTACTTCAAAGCAAACATGCTACTATGGGTCAACTCCCTACTATCCGCAGGAAACTTCCCTCCAGAACAAGGACATATCTTAATAACCCCAATCATAAAAAGCATAAAGGACTCTTCCAACGCACCTTCCAATTACAGACCAATAGCTAACATACCACTATTCACCAAAATCGCGGAAGGGGCAGTAAAAGCAGAACTCTCCGCATACCTGGAAAAATTCAATATCCTAAGCGACAATCAATCGGGCTTCCGCACGGACCACAGCACAGAGACCATCATCGCCTCCTTACTAGACCACCTGCACATACTCTTCAGTCGGGGCTCCAGCGCCCTGATCTTACAATTTGATCTAAGCAGTGCGTTTGACCTAGTTGACCACACTATTCTCCTGGAATGCCTGGCCCACATTGGAATCTCAGACCGGGTACTCAGCTGGTTCCAAGGGTTCCTACGAAACAGATCCTACAGGGTACACAAAAATGACAACTTCTCCTACAGCTGGGTGAACTCCTGCGGTGTACCACAAGGCTCCCCCTTATCCCCCACCCTGTTCAATATCTACCTCGCCTCCCTTAGTAACCTCCTTCACAAACTTAAGCTCAAATTCTTCATCTATGCAGATGACATCACAATTGTCATCCCTCTAACCAGTCTATCCCAGGATCTTCTCAACTACATAACTAGCATACTCAGCCAGATAGAACTCTGGATGCTCTCCTTCAAACTAAAGCTCAACCCAGACAAAACAAAATTCTTTCTAGCCACCCCCAAAGACAAAATCAAAGACACCACAATCCAGGTGAAAGGATTGGTTTTCCCACTCGAACAAACATTAAAAATACTAGGAGTCACGCTTGACAAACATCTATCCCTAGAAAATCACACCGACCTCATTGTCAAGAAAGGCCTTTCAGCACTCTGGAAACTCCGTACCATAAAGAAATACTTCGATGACACTGCATTTCGACTATTAGTTCAATCCTCTATCCTCAGCATACTGGATTATTGCAATATCATTTACCTAAGCTCCACAAAGAAAATCACCAGAAGACTAAAACTGATTCAAAACACAGCTGTCCGCCTCATTTTCGGCCTGAACAAATGGGAACACATCACCCCCTTCTACCACCAACTGCACTGGCTACCCTTCGAATCCCGAGTCCTCTTCAAGTTCGCCTGCATCTGTTACAAGACAGTATTTGGTCTCTCACCAAAATACCTCTCCCCACATTTCAATATGTATTGCACCAACAAGAAATCCCGCAGAATCCAGTTGTTTACCTTCCCCTCCATAAAATCATGCCAGCTCAAAAGATTCATCGACAAAACCTTCGCCTTCCAGGCGGCCAAGCTGAACCCTTGGCTAGCCCAAATGATGCTAGAGGCCCCGACCTACCTAGACTTCAGAAAACTTCTCAAAACACACCTCTTCCGCGAACAAGACCCTTAGTCCTTACTCCCCGCATACACTCCAACCCCCCCCACCCCTACCTCCCTCTCCCCCCCCCCCTCTTCTGGTTTCCCACTCCCTCCATTTTATCTTCTAACCCAACTATGATAAACCTGTGCCTCCTTCCGCGCTACCTGCAATTCCGATAAAATTTTTGTAAATCCGGGTTCAGACCGGATCCTAATGTAACGAATGTAAACCGCCTAGAACTCTTTGGGTATGGCGGGATATAAGAACCTAATAATAATAATAATAATGCGGAACTTCCGAATAAAGTAAGGCTCTGAATGAGCTGATCAAATGAGTTGTGATCCTGCTGGGAATGTCTCACTTCCGGCTTACCACATAATTGTTTCCCACGTATTCACCTTTATAGGACCTCCAGGGACCCCTGAAGAAGACTTTTTGTCAAAACGTGGACCGTGTTGGATCCTATATCCCTAGCGGACTAAGTCCTTTACGTCTTTTATGTGGATGATTTATTTTTATGTCGATGAAATTATTTTATGTGGATGATTTCAGTGTACCTTTGGAACTTTGACACTTTCAAATAAAGTCCATTTAGGAACATCGTCACTCCACAGAGTTTTTTTGGCTTTCCTCCATCTCTCCATTGTCTGGCATCTCTCTCCTTCCTTTCCTTCCTTCCCTCCCTCTCTCCCTCCCTACCCTTTCATGATCTGGCATCTCTCTTATGTTTCCCTTCCTTACCCTGCCTTTTCCTTCTCTGGTTTGGCATCTCTTTCCTTCCTCCTCCACACAATTTGGTGGATCTTTTTTTCTTACCCCTAGTGACATAGTAAGGGAGGCAGGGGGAGGGGGGTGGACCGCTCCAGGCGCCATCTCAGTGGGGGCACTAACACCTGTCCACCCCCATGCCACGCTCACGTCCTCCCTTCCACACTCCCCATACCTCTTTAAAATCTTTGCCAGTGCAAGCAACTACTCTAGCCCATTGCTCATGTCAGCCTGGCTCCCTCTGAAATCACTTACAGGTCACAGGGCTAGGAAGTGACATCAGATGGAAAGCCAGCGTGAGCAGCAGGCAGAGAAGCTGCTTCTGCTGGTGAAGATTTAGAGGTACGGGTGGGAAGGGATGGTGCAAGTGTGGTATAGGGGCACGGAAGGAGCAGGAGTGGACAGATAGGAGGGTGCACCCCAGGCACCTCCCACCCTTGCTATGCCATTGCTTACTCTTACCCCAATCAGGTATGGAATTTCTCTATTCCTTTATCCCTTCCCTTATGGAATCTGTTACATCTTTCTCCCTTCCCCTTTCCGCACACAGCACACTTTCAATCTTTGGGCCACCGACAGCATCAGTCAGGTAAACACACTGCCTTAGGCAGTCTTGAAAGTTTTCCCTTTGCTGCAGTATCTTACCTTTGCAGGACACTGAAGCAGAGAGAGAGCTTCCAGGGCCACTGAAGGTAGTGTGCTTACCTAATTGATGCTGCTGACAGCTACCTGATAATTGAAAATGTACTGAGGGAAGGGAAAGACTGTATTTTTGTTGAGGGGGGAGGAAGATGGGATGCTGGACAGGCAGTTCATTTGGGGGGCAATGCTCCTCCTTGCCCCCCCAAACTATGCCTATGGTTACATGGATTGAGAAAGGGCTTTCAAAACCTTTCCTAGCATCCCCACAGCCAGGTTTTCAGGATATCCACAATAAATATGTATTAGATCAATTGTTGACTTGATATATGCAAATTTTTTTATGCATATTCATTGAGGTTAGCCTGAAAAACAGACTGCTTCTTAATCTTGTCTTCTAGACTGCACAATCAGTTAGTTTTTCAGGCTAACCTCAATGAATATGCATAAAAAAATTTGCATTATGCAATTTCCCCTTAAACAAGTGAAGGTGTCCACATTTGCACACTTATTAAGTGCATAAATATTCAGAAAATTAGCACCTACAAGGGTGCCTAAGCACTATTCTGCAAATACCTGTATAACTTACATAGCAGATATTTGTAAGAGGGAGTACACACAAGGATGGACTATCATTGGAAAAGAGGCAGAGCTCCCACTGTATGCATGCAGTTTACAGAATAGTGTAAGTTATGTGTGATCCTTCCACATTTAGGCATCTGCACTTACACAAGCTTTAAGGCTAATGTAACTGTGGATGTCTAAATGTTTTGCAAGCTAATACCAGGCTACACTTGTATTCTATAATGGAACCTAGGTGCCTAGGTTCTGTTATAGAATTCGTAACATACCACTCAGCCTTGAGGCACCTAAATGAAGGTGCCCAGTTATAGAATTGCCCCTACAATAATAAAATAATCCCTTTGGTACAGCTGAATCTTTCTTTGATACTCTACTGCAGCTGATTAATTTAACCAGAGGATTACAGAACTTGCTTAATTGCTTCTGAATAAACCTTTTTTTTTTTTTTTTTTAATTTCCATTTATGTTCATTACGGAGATAGCAGAGGGGAAATGAGAAGAAAATTATTCTCGTCAAGCTTTGCAAGGGAGGTTTCTGTTTTTGGTAGAATCCCTCCTGGACTAAGCTCTACTATTGAGAGGTTTCCAATGACTATAAACAGACTTCCTCCACACCCAAACACCCAGCCTTCACATTTCCAGGATTTTAATACAAAAACATTGGCAAGTGTCTAACTTGAATTTGTGCCATTATTAATCTTTCCTTGCAAAATATGTTGGAAAAATGTGACAGATCTTTTAAAATTGTGGACAACAGTATAGAATCATTGCTCTGAATATATCCTAGTACTCAGGATTATCTATAGGTATGTTTTATAAAACACCCTCCTTACTGCCAGACAGATAATTTTGCTATCATAAACATCAGCTTTTTCCTTTTTCTGTCCACATAGATAGAGCATATAAAGAGCATAATTTGGTTTAGGTTTTTCACTTCAACTATTATTCATTATGAAACAATTGCATAAATAATGCTGAGCACAATTTCTTAAATTATTGTGGGGGGAAGTGACATCATCAGGCTGAATGGCTGCTTAAGCCCAAAGCTCCTTGCTGACCCAGAGTACAGTAATTAGCAATCATTGCAAGCCTAAACCTGATATACCAGACTTTATGGATCACCCTGCTCTATTTTTGAGTTATACTGCTATTATGAGCAAAAAAATTGTAATGTGAGGCAGAGAACATAGCTACAACTAGATTCCAACAGGGCCAAAACTTGACCTCCAATTCTTCTGCCACAGCTCTGTTTATAGATACAACATACATGAACGAGATTACACTGTGCCTCTGAGAAATTAAAAAGGATATTGCTGTGTCACCAGCAGAAATGGTTGCTATAGGTCTGAGATTCAAGAAGATATCACTGACCTTGGCTCTCACATTGATGAGATAGAGCAGTGTGCAGAGGAGCAAGTGGACCAGATTTCTTCACAAGGGAAGAAACTTGAAGATGTTGCACAACAACAGGGAGAATTTCTTTGAGAAACTGGAGGATTTAGAAGACAGAAGTCAACAGCAGAATTTAAGATTTAAAGGTTTACCAGAAGGCCTTGAATACCTGGACTGCAAGCTGGTAATACAAAAGCTCTCATCACCTATAAGTCCCGCCAGAAGATGGGAAGATTGATCTGGCCCATCACACTTTGGGGTCTGTGCGAGCGAATCTTCCAAAATATATCGTTGTTTGCTTTTATAATTTCACATAGAAGGAAGTGATAATGGCAGCAGCATGAAAACAAAACAAGACTGTTTGAGACACCTATGAGATTTCTGTTTTTTTGTGGAGATTTCACCAATGACTGAGTTAAAAGAGGGAGCTGAGTTCTGAGCAATTTCGATACCAGTGGACGTTCCCTTTTGGATTACAGTTTTCTCATAATGGTATATCTCACTGGATTATCTCTAAAGCGCCTGCCCTCAAAATCTTCAAGTCACTCGGTTGGAATATGAAGGGTGATCGTCTATATCTCCTGCTAGGTGGCAGAGTGTTCATTTAGGCAAAGGGAGACTACAAGCCACTCCAAATCACCCGAATAAGCGCCTGTTTGTGGATAAATGATCCTTGATGAGGAGAGGCTTTATCTTCCAGATATCTTGAATAGTTGTGATATTTTTCATGAGTTTGTATTATGATAAGGGAGGTATGGTCCCAGTTAGGAAGAGGGAAGTTGAGTCCAACCCTTTACTTGAAAGTTTCCAAAGAACTCTGCAATTCCCTAAGGATTCTCCTAAGATGCCACCTTTAATTCAGAGGCAAACCCAGCAGTTCTTGAGCTCCTGAAAAAAGTCAACCCAACCTAGGGTTACTAGCTGGTCAGCTTAAACAAGAGTTCAAGTGTGTTCAGGAAAATTACTCACTGTAGGAACTCACAAGAAAAATATGCTTCCAAAGGAAAATAGCTTCTGCCTTTATTTTAAACCCAAAAATAAATGTTCAGGCAACTGCCAGTGGGGCTCCATATCAAGGAGCATGCCAGGAACGTCAACACCACCCACTAAGACACTAACCACAGCCTGGTAGGTGATAAATTGTGTCAGGACAGGAGTGGGATCTGGTGCCCCCTACTGGTAGTTGTGAACATTGAGGGAAAAAAAAAATTGTTTTTGCTTTTGCTTTTGGACTGCCTTTAAAACCAACTGAGGGTTGGACTCTGCTTTGTTGTTTCCTGGTTCATCATTGGACATTCTCATCCAGACAAATTTGCTGGAGGACCTACTTGAACAGAGTGAGCTGACGGACCAGACTGGAGGGACTTTACTTTTTGTATTATTGATAATGCTATATGATTTCAATTTCCTAATACATGGAATGTGCAACTGTTAATTAAAAATGAATAAATTAAAAAAATTATTGAGATGGTGTTTCACTGTATATGGAAATATCTTTGTTGTTTCACTTTTTAATTAGAGTTTTTGAATGTTCATTGGCGCTTTCTTGAAATACCATAAACAGTTTTAAATCTGATTCACAATGGTCATGCAGTGTATGAGTAAACTATGTGGTTCACAAGAACAAAGTGACTCAACATTTCATAAGATGATGGCAAATAGCGTTGTTTAAAGCGGCCCCCATTTTGGAGACTGTTTGACTTAATTATTGATTATTTTTACTTTTTGATGGGGAAGGCAAGAGAAACAAACCACAAAAAAAAAAAAAAGCAGGGAAAGAAAATCCAGGGACTTAAATTGCTTATACACCAACGCGACCAAAATGGGAGAACTGGAAGTCATGGCCAAACATGAGGACCTAGACATAATTGGAATCACAGAAACATGGTGGACTGAGATCAACAAATGGGACTTAGTACTGCCAGGGTATAAACTCTATAGGAGAGACAGGACCTGCAAGAAAGGAGGGGGAATAGCGCTATATATAAAGGACTCCATTCACTAGGCTGGGATGGATAAGGCAGCAAGGACGGAAGGATTAGAATCACTATGGGTTAAACTGCCAGGAAGAAATGGAGCCGACATAAAATTGGGACTGTACTATCGCCTACCTGGACAACCAGAAGCAAATGACCACGACCTGGAAGAAGAATTGAGGCGGGAATGCAAAAGCGGGAGTGTGATGGTGATGGTGGACTTCAACTACCCTGGGATAAACTGGAGTATTGGAAACTCCAACTGCACAAGAGAAACAGAATTTCTAGAGACTGTGAGGGACTGCTTCATGGAACAGCTAGTCAAGGAACCAACCCAAGGGGATGCCACCCTTGACCTAATCCTCAACGGACTAGGGGTACCCGCAAAGGAAGTGGAAGTAGTAGGGCCACTAGGAAATAGCGATCACAACAATATCCAGTACAAACTAGAGATAGGAACATCAAAAGTGAAGAGAACCACAGCAACAACGCTCAACTTTAGAAAAGGGAACTACAGTGCTATGAGAACAATGGTGAGAAAGAAACTCAGAAACAGCTTAAGGAAGATGGAGACCGTAGAGAAAGCGTGGTCCCTACTCAAGGACACGGTGCAAAAAGCACAAAACCTGTACATCCCCAGGTTTAGGAAAGGGTGAAAAAAAACAACAAAAAAACCCAATCGAACAAAAAACCCAGTGTGGATAACAAATGAAGTGAAGACAGTGATAGGTAATAAGAAAGTATCGTTCCAAGAGTGGAAAAAGGACCAAACTGAGGAAAACCGGAAGGAACACAAAAAATATCAAAAAGAATGTCACAGAGTGGTCAGGAAAGTAAAAAGAGAATACGAAGAGAGGCTGGCTGGGGAAGCAAGAAACTTCAAAACGTTCTTCAAATACGTGAAAGGGAAGCAGCCGGCGAGGGAGGAAGTGGGACCGTTGGATGATGGAGACAAAAAGGGAGTGATAAAGGAGGAAAAAGTCATAGCTGATAGGTTAAACAAGTTCTTCTCGTCAGTCTTCATGAGCAAGGACACATCCAATGTACCAGAACCTGAGGAGATCATAAGTGGGGATCAAGATGAAAAACTGGAACAAATAGAGGTAAGCCATGAGGATGTCCTCCGGCAAATAGATAGATTGAAATGCGATAAATCACCTGGCCCGGACGGAATCCACCCAAGGGTACTAAAAGAACTAAGAAACGAAATAGCGGAAACACTCCGACAAATTTATAATCTATCCTTGAAAACTGGGGAGATCCCGGAGGACTGGAAAATAGCAAATGTCATACCTATCTTTAAGAAGGGATCGAGGGGTGACCCGGGGAACTACAGGCCGGTGAGCTTAACTTCGGTTCCGGGTAAGATAATGGAAGCACTGATAAAGGACAGCATCTATGAACACATAGAAAAGAATGGACAACTGAAAGTGAGTCAGCATGGCTTCTGCAAGGGAATGTCATGCCTAACAAACGTACTACACTACTTTGAAGGAATAAACAGCCAGATGGACAAAGGGGAATCCATAGACATCATTTACCTCGACTTCCAAAAAGCCTTCGACAAGGTACCCCACGAGCGGCTACTTAGGAAGCTGTGGAACCATGGGGTGGAAGGGGATGTTCACCTATGGATTAAACACTGGCTGGCAGAAAGAAAGCAAAGGGTTGGAGTAAAAGGCCAATACTTGGACTATCAGTGGGTCACGAGCGGTGTTCCGCAGGGGTCAGTGCTAGGACCGCTGCTGTTCAATATATTCATAAACGACCTGAAAATGGGGACGAAGTGTGAAGTTATCAAATTTGCGGATGACACCAAACTCTGCAGCAGGGTCAGAACCATGGAAGAATGTGAAGACCTGCAAAGGGACCTACAGAAACTGGAAAAGTGGGCAAAAAGTGGCAAATGCGCTTTAATATAGAGAAATGCAAGGTCATGCACATAGGGAAAAAGAACCCAATGTTCAGCTACACAATGGGGGGGGGGGGATCCTTGCTAGGGGAAAGTAACCTTGAGAAGGACTTGGGTGTGCTGGTGGATACAACAATGAAATCATCGGCACAGTGTGCAACAGCCTCTAAGAAAGCAAAGAGAATGTTGGGTATCATTAAGAAGAGTATCACGACCAGGACGGAGGAAGTCATCATGCCGCTGTATCGTGCAATGGTGCGCCCGCACCTGGAGTACTGTGTCCAGTATTGGTCACCGTACCTCAAGAAGGACATTGGGATACTTGAGAGGGTCCAGAGGAGAGCAACGAAAATGATGAGGTATGGAAAACCTTTCATACACTGATAGGTTAGAAAGGCTGGGGCTCTTCTCCCTGGAAAAGCGGAGACTTAGAGGAGACATGATAGAAACCTTCAAAATCATGAAAGGTATAGAGAAGGTAGACAGGGACAGATTCTTCAGAATACGGGGAATCACAAGCACAAGGGGGCACTCGGAGAAACTGAAAGGGGACAAGTTTAGAACCAATGCCAGGAAGTTCTTCTTCACACAGAGAGTGGTGGACACATGGAACGCACTCCCGGAGGTTGTGATAGGGCAGAGCACGCTACAGGGATTCAAAGAAAGATTGGATAAATTCCTGAACGATAGGGGGATTGAGGGATACAGATAAAAGTAGAGATAGGTTAGGAAGAGGGGTAAGATAAAAGTAGAGGGGTACAGATAAAAGTAGAGATAGGTTAGGAAGAGGGGTACAGATAAAAGTAGAGATAGGTTAGGAAGAGTATAGATAGAAGAAAAAGGGGGATCATAGGGCTATGTCAAGGAAGACCTGCTGGGCCGCCGCGGGTGCGGACTGCTGAGTGCGATGGACCTCTGGTCTGACCCAGCGGAGGCAACTTCTTATGTCTTATGTTCTTATGAGGCATAGAGGGATATAGGTGACTAAAAATTATGCCAGGTGTACACCTGGTAGGGCCTCCGCGTGTGCGGATCACCGGACTAGATGGACCGAAAGTCTGATCCGGAGATGGGGCTTCTTATGTTCTTATGTTCAAATTATATTCCATGGTTAATAAATTTTATGGTGAAATAAATGTTTAAGAGCATAGACTTTAGTGCACTACCAGACGCATGCAGTGCTGCACAGTCACAAAGAAGAACAAACAGTCCCTACTCAAAAGAGCATACAATCTAAACAGCCAAGATAGACCAACAGGGTGTCATGGATACAGTTTGATTCAGAAGTATGGTACTAGTCACCCAAAGTAGGCAGTTGGGAAAATGTCCATTCTCAAAAAATATGTCTAGAATATTTATTTTTTTTTCGAAAATCATCTATCTGGATGTCCAGGACATCGATCATCCAGACCACCAGTACGTCTATATTTATACCACATTTTCAATCAAAAATTCATCTCAGTCCCAAACACCCAGAGCAAGACCATTTGGATGTGGGAATGGCCAGCATAGTGATGGACTGGTCAACCAGACATGGCAATAGAGCAGTGGGACACCTTACAGGGCACTGCTGTGAACTTCACAAAAAGGGTGCCACATAAACATCTCACCAGAACTCCCATATAGGATATGCTGAGCCCCCAAAACCCACTATACACACCTATCATAGAAACATAGAAACATAGAAGATGACGGCAGAAAAGGGCTACAGCCCATCAAGTCTGCCCACTCTGCTTACCCACCCCCTGTCTATGCCCTAATGACCCAATTTCCTTATCTTGACCCTCGTAGGGATCCCACATAGGTATCCCATTTATTCTTAAAGTCTGGCACGCTGTCTGCCTCGATCACCTGCACTGGAAGCTTGTTCCAATGATCAACCACTCTCTCTGTGAAGAAATACTTTCTGGTGTCGCCATGAAATTTTCCGCCCCTGAGTTTGAGCGGGTGCCCTCTTGTGGCCGAGGGTCCCTTGAGAAAGAAAATATCATCTTCCACTTCGACACTTAAATGTTTCGATCATGTCTCCCCTCTTCCTACGTTCCTCAAGAGTGTAGAGCTGCAATTTGTTCAGTCTCTCTTCGTACGAGAGACCCTTGAACCCTGAGATCATCCTGGTGGCCGTCCGTTGAACCGATTCAATTCTGCGCATATCTTTACTGTAATGTGGCCTCCAGAATTGCACACAGTACTCCAGATGAGGTCTCACCATGGCCCTGTACAACGGCATTATGACTTCAGGCTTTCGGCTGACGAAACTTCTATTGATACAACCCAATATCTGCCTTGCCTTAGATGAAGCCTTCTCCACTTGATTGGCAGTTTTCATGTCTGCACTGATGATTACTCCTAAATCTCGTTCTGCTGAAGTCCTAGTTAAAGTTTATCCGTTCAAGAAGTACGTCCTGCATGCTTCCGAGGTGCATGACCTTACATTTCTTAGCATTGAAGCCTAGCTGCCAGGTTGAGGACCAATTTTCCAATGTAAGCAGGTCCTGCGCCATATAATTCTGTAAACTGCATTCACTTACTATATTACATAGTTTGGCGTCATCGGCAAATAGTGTTATTTTACCTTGAAGCCCTTGAGTCAGATCCCCTATGAATATGTTGAAAAGGAGTGGACCCAGGACCAAGCCCTGCGGCACTCCACTGGTTACCTCCGATGTTTTAGAGAGGGTACCATTAACCACCACCCTCTGAAGTCTGCCACTCAGCCAATCATTGACCCATGCAGTTAGTGTCTCTCCTAACCCCATCAATTCCATCTTGCTTAGCAGCCTGCGGTGTGGGACACTGTCAAAAGCTTTCCTGAAGTCCAGGTACACGACGTCCAAAGACTCTCCCAAGTCCAACTTTCTTGTTACCCAGTCAAAGAAGCTGATGAGATTGGATTGGCAGGACCTACCCTTGGTGAATCCATGCTGACTGGGATCCCGAAGATTCCCTTCATTCAAGATCGTGTCCAATTTGCTTTTAATTAGTGTTTCCATGAGTTTGCACACTATTGATGTGAGACTTACCGTTCTATAATTCGCAGCCTCTGCCCTGCAACCCTTTTTATGCAGAGGAACGACATTAGCTAATTTCCAGTCCAGGGGAACTTTCCCCTTACTTAGGGAGAGATTGAATAGCTCAGCCAACGGTTTCGCCAGGACATCGCTCAATTCTCTGAGCATTCTTGGGTGCAAATTGTCTGGTCCCATGGCTTTGTTCACCTTGAGTCTTGCCAGTTCACTGTAAACTTCACCTGGTGTGAACTCAAAATTCTGAAACGGGTCTTCTGTGCTTTGTGTTGCCTTCAACTGGGGACCGTGTCCCGGTGCCTCACAGGTGAAGACTGAGCAGAAGTATTCATTCAGTAGTTCGGCTTTATCGGAATCTGCTTCCACGTAACTTCCGTCCGGTCTTCTAAGGCGTACTATCCCGCCTGTGTTCCTTTTTCTGTCACTAATATACCTGAAGAAGGATTTGTCCCCCTTTTTAATGTTTTTTGCCAGAATTTCTTCCACTCGAAGTTTTGCCTCCCTAACTGCCATTTTGACCGCTGTAGACCTGGTCCTATATTCTACTTTTGCCTCTCTTTTCTCCGTGCGCTTGTAGGAGAGAAATGCTTTTTTCTTCTCCTTAATGAGGTGCGAGATCTCCGCGGTGAACCATTGGGGTTTATTGTTTCTTTGTCGTTTATTTACTGATTTTATGAAGCGGCTAGTTGCTTCATGTATGGTTGATTTCAGTGTTAACCACTTAGCTTCTACATCATCGGTGTCCGCTTGGTCCTGCAGCGTCTGATGGACGAAATCTCACATGCGTGCGAAGTCTGTGCCCCGGAAATTGAGTACCTTTGTTTTCGTGTTTGATCTAGGGAAGCCTTTCCTAAGGTTGAACCATACTATATTGTGGTCGCTGGAGGCTAGCGTATCTCCTACTGAGACCTCTGAAACGCTTTCCCCGTTGGTGAGTACCAGGTCTAGGATCGCCTGGGCCCTAGTGGGCTCCGTTACCATTTGTTTGAGACGTGCTCCCTTTATGGAGGTTAAGAGCCTCCTGCTACTGCTGGTTGTCGCTGAAAATGAGTTCCAGTCTGCATCAGGCATATTGAAGTCCCCTAGCAGTACAGCTTCTCCTCGTAGAGTGATATTCTCTATGTCTTCAATTAATTCTGCGTCCATGTCTTCCAGTTGTCTTGGGGGTCTGTAAACCACACCTAGATACAGGCATTTTTCTCTGCCTCTTGCCAGGTTTACCCAGAGGGACTCCCCAGTGTACTTGACATCTGTGATCCTGGTGGTTTTGATGTCCTCTTTAATGTATAGAGCTACCCCCCCCCCCCCCTCCTAACCTGCCCTCTCTGTCCTGACGAAGTAGATTGTAGCCCGGTATAGCCATATCCCACCCATGTGAGTCCGTGAACCAAGTTTCAGATATTGCCACCACATCTAGGTCGGCATTCCTTATTTCAGCCTCCAATTCTAGAATTTTGTTACCTAAACTGTGTGCATTGACATACATGGCCCTCCATATCTTGTGTTTGCTAAGTCCCTATGAGGCGTATCCTACCCGAGTCGGTGTGACTCCCAAAGAACTGTTTGCAATGTGGGTACTTACCTTGGACATGGAAGCGGAGTTTCGACTCCCTCATCAGGATAATTCCTTTCTGCACTAATATGTGAATGGGTACCCTCCCCCGACTTACCTAGTTTAAAGCCCTGTGAAGCAGGCGGGCTAGTCGGTGTCCGAAGATGTTCTTACCCCTACTGGTCAGATGGAGTCCGTCTGGTCCCTGAAGTCCTTGTAGCGCTTCTCCATGGTTTAGGAATCCGAAGTACATATCCCGGCACCATCACCCTTATTCCTTAGACCTCCAACTATATTTACAGTTGCCCATATTTGAACACTTACTCTCCTCTCACAGGCTCGCCCCTCACGTGACATGCTCAGATCAGCTTTTTGAACAATAGCACTTATGGTTAGTTATGCTGATACCTTTAATTTAATGTTCACTGGACTGCAGACATTGTGTTCAGTAACATATGTGTATATATTCTATATAATAAAACCCTAAGCGCGCATGTGCACTCCAATCTCCGTGTGGCCGTGATCCCTGACCCATGATCCATGGTGCCATGCTTATATGGGAGATTTTGAGGGTCAGACCATCCAGGAGAATAAGTAGGAGATTGGAAAGCTGAGAAGAGGGAATTCCCGAGGGACACTTTGGGCATATTGTTTCCCCTGGAAGATGATGTGATTGAACCACCCTCACAGAGAGCCAGGAAATTGAGGACTGTGAGGAGGGCAGATACGGCAGCCTATACACAGAAACAGAGAGCTAAGGGAGATTTATCTTGGCAGCCCTGGGTACATAAGGTGATCATACGTCCCGTTTTGAATGGGACCATCCTGTTTTTGGATCCCCTGTCCCGTTGTCCCCTTGTCCCCACACACAGCTTCGGGACACCAAAATGTCCCATTTTCAAGGACAGCGTTCCAAAACTGTGCGCAGAGACAACGGGACAGGGCGATCACTTCCTGTCCCTCCCTGCTGCACCAAAAAAAAAAAAAAAAAGCCTCCTTCCAGGCCCGATTTAAATCTCCCTCCAGGTCCGCTGCCACTGCTCCTCTGCTTACATCCCTACTGCTAATCGCGCCCAGAAGCCTTCTTCCCGACATCAATTCTGATGACGGAGAGGACATTCCAGGCTAGCTAATTGCTGCATGGCTGGTCCGGAACGTCCTCTCCAACGTCAGAATTAACGTTGGGAAGAAGGCTTCTGGGCACGATTAGCAGCAGGGTGGTAAGTAGAGGAGCGGCGGAGGACCGGGGGGAGGTTTAAATCGGGCCTGGAGGGAGGCTTTTTTTTCCGTGGTAGGAAGGGAAGGAGGTAGGCAGACAAACTGGCTGGCTTTGGCATGGCAGAGAGATAGGTAGGTAGGCAGGCAGGCTGGCTGGCTTTGGGGGAGGTAGGCAGGCAGGCTTTGGGGAAAGTAGGCTGTCAGGCTGGCTCTGGGGGAGGTAGGCAGGTAAGCAGGCTGGCTTTGGGGGAGGTAGGCCGGCAGGCTGGCTCTGGGGGAGGTAGGCAGGCAGGCTTTTTGGGAGAGGGTGGGACAAAGGCTGGAAGGCAGTGAGAAGGTCATAGGAAGGAAGGAGAGAAAAAAGCAGAGAAAATGGGGGGGGGGGGGGGTTGTAAGTAGAAGAATGACTAGAGAGACAAAGGCCTGGACCAAAGGGAAAGACAGGAGGCAGAAGCAGGACTATGGGAAGTGCAGACAGAGGGGGAGAGACCCTGAGGAAGAGCAGAGAGAGGCAAGATCATAACAGAAGAGGGAGACCTGGAACAAAGGTACAAAGGAGAACTGACACTGGATCTGGGGACAGTAAGGACATAGGAAGGGGCATTAAGGACATATGAAGGAGGTGCTGGAGACACTAAGGACATAGGAAGGAGGCGCTGAGGACACTAAGGACATAGGAAGGAGGGACTGGGGGCACTAAGGACATAGGAAGGGGCACTAAGGACATAGGAAGGATGCGCTGGGGACACTAAGAACATAGGAAGGAGGCACTGGGGGCACTAAGGACATAGGAAGGAAGGAGGGAGGGAATAGAAAGGGACAATTGTTGGGCCTGAGTGCAGAAAGAAATGAAAGAAAGGATGCACAGTCAGAAGAAACGCAACCAGAGACTCATGAAATCACCAGACAGCAAAGGTAGGAAAAATGATTTTATTTTCAATTTAGTGATCAAAATGTGTTAGTTTTGAGAATTTATATCTGCTGTCTATATTTTGCACTATATTTGTCTATTTTTCTATAGTTACTGAGGTGACATCTTTGAAACCCCCCCAAATATAAATGATAATTAACATTTTTTCTGCGTAGAGTGTGCTTTGTGTTTTTTTATTTTATTTTATGGTTATCATTATGAAATAATAAGATATTGTGTGTACATGAAAAATGAATGGAAGAAATTGGGGGTGGGGCTAGGGTGGGATTGGGGGCAGGACTGAATATTAATAGATGTCCTGTTTTGATGAAAAAAAGAAATGGTCACGTTAGGGATACACTAAGTTTTCTAATTTGGCAAAAGAGCCCCAGTGTAAAGCACAGAATGAAGGGGTGATAAAAAGGGGAAGTACAGGTTGCCTTGGTAGAGAGGAAGACAATTCTCCGCTTAGATTTATGAGATTATCAGTAAGGGCAAGGCCTCCTCATAAAACTACGGCCCACTCGGCAGGCTGGGATGTGAACAGTGCTCAGGAGGTTGTGATACCTAAGGGTACCAGGAGACTCATTAATACAGACTTGCGAGTGGCTATACCACAGGGATGTTATGGGTGCCTTGCTCCCAGATCAGGCTTGGCATGGAAATATGGCCTCACGATAGGGGCGGGAGTAATAGACGCAGATTACAGGGGGTCCACTCTGAATTATTTTGTTTAACTGGGGTGAGAAGAACTATAAGGTCAGGATAGGGGATAGAGTGTCCCAACTTTTTTTTTGAGAAAATCGCTTATCCCATTCTACAAGAGGTTACAGAGATGGAGGATACGGGGTGAGGAGAGCAAGGATGGGGTTCTACAGGGATCATGCAATCTCACAGTGTGGAAAAACAGATGGCAAGCAGATCATAGAAAAATAGAAACATAGAAAAATGACGGCAGATAAGGACCATAGCCCATCAAGTCTGCCCACTCTGCTGACCCACCCCCTTAGTCTACTCACCTAGAGATCCCACTCTTAATGACCCATCTCCTTAACTCTACCCTCTTAGGGAACCCACATGGGTATCCCATTTACTCTTAAAATCTTGCACGCTGTTGGCCTCGATTACCTGTTCCGGAAGCTCGTTCCAATGATCAACTACTCTTTCGGTGAAGAAATACTTCCTGGGGTCGCCATGAAATTTCCCGCCCCTGAGTTTGAGCGGATGCCCTCTTGTGGCTGAGGGTCCCTTGAGAAAGAAAATATCTTCCTCCACCTCGATGCATCCGGTGATATATTTAAACGTCTCAATCATGTCTCCCCTCTCCCTACGTTCTTCGAGAGAATACAGCCGTAAATTGTTCAGCCTCTCTTCGTATGAGAGATCCTTGAGCCCCGAGACCATCCTGGTGGCCATCCGTTGAACCGACTCTACTCTCAGCACATCTTTACGGTAATGTGGCCTTGAGACTGAAGTTGGGGATGAACCCCCAACCTGAAGGAAATAATAGTGTCTTGAGATGGGGGGGTATGTGACAGGCAATTGCCTGTCTCAGGTAGAAATACCCCTTCTGACACTGCCAGAGATAAAACTGTCCCAACTCCAGCTAAGAGAGACAGCCCAGGAGATATAAGGCAGAAGGATAAAAACAGAAGGGAGATTTTTACCAGAATCAGACAGGATAATGTATCTCCTTATTCCCTTGCTAGGAAGACTGAGCAGAATATCTATGAGCTCCAGAGAATAAGATCTGACAATGAAAGAGTTAACAGAGGAGGGGGGTCTCAGTCTAATGAGGAACACACTGTGCAGCCAATCAGAGGGAGAGTTTCCCCAGCAGGCAGAGAACCTACAGTTAAATTGAGCCCAGCTGGTCTAACAGGGGATGCTGAAGCTGTAGCTGAGAGGAAACAGGAAGACACCGACAACCGTGGGTAGAAAGTTGCCTACTCCTTCATATCCCAGCCACTTGAATTTCCAGCAGTGCCCTACCGAGAGAAGGAGAGCTCTTAAACCCCAGGTAGCGGTGTGGGAGGAAGTGGGGGAAGCCTTTGGAACTGCTGAAAATGTCCGTTTGTCTTCTGAAGCAGGGGATAGGGAGAATTATGCAAAGCCTGATTGCCTAACGGGTTATGAAGATATTGAATCTGTTTCTAGAGATCCAGGGCAGTGCATGGAATGGCTAAATGAAGGGGACATCTGTGTGAATGAAGATATGCTTGAATGAAGCCTCAGTTTAACTTTACACCTAGGGGGTATGAAAGCAAACACTGCAGTTGGTTTCAAAATGGAAAGTGTGTGAGTGAAGACTACTGAGTTCCCCATCAAGGAATGGGGAGAAGGGAATTCACTGCATGATAGCTAGCTGACAAAACTTAGGGAGCTAAAAGCAGCCTTTATTACCAGAGCTCTAGGGCACTTATCAGGGGGCCAAGAGGGCATGATTCCAACTGTTATGCAGGGAGGAGTGTCCCTGGCACTCTGGCCATAAGTAAACGGGCCAGCAGTGCCATTGCCCAAGCAGGGCAAAAGTGCTGAGAGAAGCCTTGCAGTAAGCTAGGCTTTGGCTTGAATAGGAATAAAGAGAGGAAAATAAAAACCCTTTTTTCCCCGAGGAGTAGAGAATAGGGAGGAGGAAAGCCTTATCCCAGCTAGGAGGTTAGGGTCTCCTTTAACCCGCCCTTGGGGGAAGGGAGAGGCAGCTGCTGGAACTGTGTTTATGCAAACCAGCCTTTATACCAAGCACTACCAACCATTTTATGGAATTCAAAGAACAGTTGAACTGTGGAAAAGCTTATTTTGATTATTTGGAAGTTCCTGATGTGGACTATGTATAAGGTAAAGCCAAGGGTACCTAAGAGGAACTGCCTCTGAATGAGAGGAAAATATTTTTTTTTCAAGGGAGAATAAAAAATATTTCTAAAAAATAACATTAACTGGGGCCTTTTTTCCTTGGGGCTCAGATCTTCACTATCACTGGTACTCCAAGAGGCGTGGATCCAGTGGCGTACCTAGGGGGGGGCGGGGGGGGCGGGCCGCCCCGGGTACCAGCCCTAAGGGGGTGTTCCCGGCCTTGCCGTTCAGTCCCCCGCCACCCCCGAAGGACCGCTCGCCCCCCTGGCCTCCCCGCACCACCTATGAACAGCCGCAGCAGGATCGCGAAGTCAGCGTCAGCATCCCTGCGCTGCTTCCTACGACGCGATCCCGCCCCTCCTCTGACGTCAGAGGAGGGGCGGGACCGTGGCGCAGGAAGCAGCAGGGATCGCTGACGCTGACTTCGCGTTCCTGCTGCGGCTGTTCATAGGTGGTGCGGGGAGGCCAGGGGGGCGAGCGGTCCTTCGGGGGTGGCGGGGGACTGAACGGCAAGGCCGGGAACACCCCCTTAGGGCTGGTACCCGACGCTGACTTCGCGATCCTGCTGCGGCTGTTCATAGGTGGTGCGGGGAGGCCAGGGGGGCGAGCGGTCCTTCGGGGTGGGTCGGGGCATCAGGCCTTCAGGGTGGGGCGGGCGGGCAGGCAAGCAGGCTTTCAAGGGGGAGGGGGGTGACAGGCAGGCAGGCAGGCCTTCAAGGGGGGACAGGCCTTCGGGGGGGGGGGTGCAGACATTCAAGGGGTGCAGGCCTTCAAGGGGGGCAGGCAGGCCTTCAGGGGGGTGCAGACCTTCGGGGGGGGGGTGTAGGCCTTTGGGGGGGTGCAGACCTTCAAGGGGGTGCAGGCCTTCAAGGGGGGAAAGGCAGGCAGGCCTTCAAGGGGGGGACAGGCCTACAAGGGGGGGGGACAGGCCTACAAGGGGGGGGACAGGCCTACAAGGGGGGGGACAGGCCTTCAAGGGGGGGTGCAGGCCTTCAAGGGGGGTGCAGGCCTTCAAGGGGGAGACAGGCCTTCAAGGGGGGGAAAGGCAGGCAGGCAGGCCTTAAAGGGGGGACAGGCCTACAAGGGGGTGGGACAGGCCTTCAAGGGGGGGACAGGCCTTCGGGGGGGTGCAGACCTTCAAGGGAGTGCAGGCCTTCGGGGGGGGGGTGCAGTCCTTCAGGGGTGGGGTTTAGGCCTTCAGAGGGGGACAGACCTTCGGGTGGGAGGTAAAGTCCTTCGGGGGGTGCAGGTCTTCAGGGGTGGGGTGTAGCCCTTCGGAGGGGGGACAGACCTTCGGGGGAGGGGGGTCCTGGTGTAAAAGTACACAGAGGGAGAGAGGGAAGGGGGGGTTCAAAGATACATGCATATGCCAGACTTTGGGGGTTAGAAATAATGGGTCTAAAAACAGAGGAGTGGGAGAGAGATGGTGCATAATGGGATTTAGGGAGGGAAGGAACAGAAAGGGAGAGAACTTGGAAACAGGGGATGGTGTGGAGGGGGGATAGAGATACTGGATAGGAGGATAGTTGGGAACAGAAAGGGAGAGATGGTGGATCCTGGGGTGGTGGGGAGTTGAGAAAAGGTGAATCTGTGGATGGAGACAAAAAAAAGGAAAGATGCCAGATCTCCGGGAGAGGGAAGGGAAACGGAAGGGGAGAACAGAGATGGCAGACGGATGGTTAGCACGGAGAAAGGAGACCCTGGCAAGCAAGACAACAAGAGCCTGGGACCAACAAGATTTGAATATTGATCAGAGAACAAAAGGTAGAAAAAATAATTTTATTTTCTGTTTTGTGATTACAATATGTTAGATTTGAAAAGTGTACATGAGACAGCTTGAAATGGGAACTTTTCTATTTTTGTGAATGGCAAGGCTGAGTTCAGTTAAAATATATGCTTTATAAGAAAATATAATAATGTGTTTTATAAAGTTTATAAGCATTACTGGCATACTCGGTGAGGTGTTCCTAGTGTTGGTGGTGGTGGTAGCATGTCAGTGTGTTGAGAGGAAGAGGTAGTCTGGGAAATTCTGCTGAGCAAACTCTGGGCCCATTTCCACCCCCAGTTAGTCCACTCCACTCAACTGGTTCACACACTGAGTGGGTCTTTGGGTGTTATTTCTGGGTAGTTGTTTTAGAATCTCTTCCAGTGGTTTGTCAGTATCTCCTTCTGGTCCAAGGAAGGAAACTTTGTCAACCTTAGCATTGACCTTCAGAATATGTTTGTAACAGCGCTGCTTGTGTGGCATTAGGCTATGTAGTGATCGAAAGAAAAAAACAGACCTTTGCACATTTTTGCACTATATGGTGGGTGTATGAGGAGATTCATTTCCTGCACAGTTAAGTCCATTTTTTCTACTGAATAATAGTATAGGTACAATGAAAGTAAATAGCAAAAATGTTTGAGTAGATAATTAAGGAAATCTTTTTCATATTGCTTGCTTATGGACTGGGAAAAAAGACTGTTCAAGCAAATGTCTCCAGAACTGCTTTAATGGAAAAATGTGATTTTTTTTTTTTTAAGTACTTTGTGAAATTTATTGTTGTTGTGAAATTTATTGTTATACTTTGTTTAAACTTAAAAAGCGGTGTCATTAACAGTGAATCTAATCGAAAAATCGATTCAACAGGGTGAATCGGATCGAATGAAATATTTTTCTCTGAATCGGGCAGCACTATTGGCTACCATGAGAATGGGCTACTGGGCATGATGGACCATTGGTGTGACCCAGTTAGGCTATTCTTATGTTATGTTCTCATCTGTAGGGGCCTTTGTTTTCACTTCTTATTTTAATGTATTTTTTTCCTGGGAACTTATCAGTGTTTTTTTATAATGGGAACAAAAATGGAAGAGAATTAATGTGTGTGGAATGGGGGGGGGGGGGTAACTAATTTCTTCAGCTAAATAATTCAATCCACTTCAAACAGACATAGGAGAACTCACGCACCATTCACACACCCTCCAACCAAAAACGTCAAAAGAAAAAAAACTGTTCGACAACCTCCTAGCCATTCGAGCTGCAACACTTGACCCCCAACTCTACAACCTATTGACCTCGACCACAAACTACAAAACCTTAAAAAAAGAAATAAAAACCCTTCTATTAAAAAAACACATAAAACCAAACTAACATAATCAGAACTGTCCCAAGCATCACCTGCAACTACTCCATATGTACTTCTGATGTCATGACAATTCAGACATAATTTATGTTATGTTATGTTTGGAATAATGGTTACATAAATGAGGTTCAATAAAAGAAAATTTTCTGTGGGAGCATTTGTTGGAACTTCTGTTATCCTGATTTCTTCTATCTGTGGGCTTTCTTTAGCTAACCTACTTATCTGGGGCTTTCCACTTCTGCAGCTGCCCTTTTCACGGTCCACTTTGCGCTTGCACTCTCTGGGGAGGGGGGGTTGGGTCTGGGCTTGGTGGGGTAGGTGTGTCTGGTAGTTTTGTCTGGGTGGTGGCTGGGTGTTTCTTGGGTGCTTGTTGTGCGGATTGGTGTGTCTGGTGAGCGGTCTGGGTGTTGTTGCTTGTGGGGGTTTTTTTCATTATAAAATATGGCTGAGGGTCTAGTCCGGCTTATTATTCTTGTGGGTTCTGGGGTGGGATTTGTTTGCTTGCCCCAAGTTTTGGCCTTTTGTTGTGTATTGCTATGCCTCTCATTGGCAATTTTCTCTTGGGAGAGGCTTGTTCATGCTTGTTGTTGCTGTTACTCTCATTCTGTGTTCTTTTTGATAATGTATAAGTTTCTGTACAGACCATAGTTGCTTGTCTGGACCTTTTGCCATTCTCAATAAAAATACTTTGGAAAAAAAAAAAAAAAGAAAATTTTCACTGCCTGTTTCTATTCTGACCATTTATTCCATTTCATGGTTATTGCAAAAAAAAAAAAAAAAAAAAAATTTTACATGAGGGGGGGGGGGGGTGTCAAAAAATGATGGGCCCCGGGTGCCACATACCCTAGGTACGCCACTGCGTGGATCCTAAATGTGTGACGGACGCTGTGGTTGACCCTTGGTCACCCATGACCCTGCCACAATATACAGTGGGGAGCAAAAGTTTGTAAACACCCAGTCAGAAGTTATAGATCTAGCAAGTGTGCTAAGGAACCTAAGGCTATAATGGTTATTTTACTTCCCAGTGTTCTTCAGGAAATGTTTACTTGAAAGCATGTTTCTGTATAAACATTGTGATAGTTCAGTGTTTTTTTTAATAAATTCGGACTAAACTCATCAGAACACAAGTGAGTGAATTTAAATCTTGCATGTAATATGTGTGTTGATGCTAGCATTTCTGAAAAATTCATATTGTGCACATTTGTTGGTGTTTGCCTGTGTTGCTTATATACATAACTAATAATATTTTGTGGTATTTACTAATAATTTCTATTTCTAATTAATTATTAAATAACTATAAACTGTAACTGAACACACAATAATTGTATTTCCACCCAATCTTAATTGAGATTTATGATATTTTTTGATACAAATGTGTTTTCTTTTAAAATTTATTATATTTTAGGGTTTGTTTGTTTTTTGCAGAAATATGCCAAAAAGAGGAGAACTCAGTCCTGAAGATTTCAAGATTTTATTAATACTTGATGAATCGCTTATTCAATATACTAAGCGATGTACAACTTCATAAAAACGGGGATGTGTGGACAAACAAATAACTTAAGAGTTCAAACTCCAGGGCAGACATGACTGGTGACGGATAAAGGGAAAAAGTTACAATTCTTAGTTAGAGAGAAGAAACAAAAATGGGGGAAAAACAAAAGGGAAGGTAAAAAACTAAACCAGAAAGTATAGGTTTAGAATTAAATGTTGAATGCATCTTTAAAAAGATGAGTCTTAAGTAATTTTTTAAAAAAATTGAGATCTTTTTCTTCTCTAATGTGTTGGGGGAGTGAATTCCACAGTTGAGGGGCCATAACCCGGGCATAGGTTACTGCTTTACGAAATGAAGGTCTCTCATATCACAGAATTGCATCATCATTGAAAATTTCACTTGGAGTGGTGCATGCTACGCTTGAACATGTGAAAGATACTGGATCCTTTCATTCCAAGCAACGGAGTAGTTGTCCTCGTGCATCAACCAGCCAGTATGATCAGAAAATTGTAATGACTGCAAAGTTATCTCCTCGTATCAATGCCACTCAACTCCGTTCTTGCTTACCATCTCACCTTCAGAACCTGAGAAAATTGACAATTTGTCGCAGATTGTTTGATGGTGGTCTGAAGTAATGTTGTCCAGTAAAAAAACCTTCTTTGTCTGCCAAGAACATTGTCGATTGTCTTCAGTTTTGCAACAAATACAGCAGCTAGAAGTCTGCAGATTGGGAGAAAGTGATGTTTAGTGATGAAGCCACCTTCACTCAGTTTAAGAATTACACTGGAAGGGTTTGGAAACCTGCAAAACAAAGGTGCAATGCTAAATATGTGGTGCCTACAGTAAAGCAGTGTGAAAATGTGATGGTTTGGGGTGTAATTTCAACACATGGATGAGCTGGAATCTGGATGATGCCTACAAACACAACCATGACGGGACCAGTTTACCTGCAGGTTCTGAAAGACAAGTTATCAGTATTCATGTCCATACATAGTACCAATCATTTTCAGCATGATGGAGCACCATGCCATTCAACTAAAGCAGTTAAAGCATGGATAGCGTCATCTGGATATCATTTACTGGCTCCATGGCATGGAAATTCTCCCAATCCCAATCCAATCGAGAATGCATGGATGATAGCTGTGGCTGACATGCATCCAACATCACTAGAAGATCTGAAGAACAAAATAAAACAGGTGTGGGCAACTCAGAACACACCAGAATACTGCCAGCAGCTATGCCATTCGATGCCTGCCCGAATCCAAGCTGTACTTGACAACAAAGGACAACACTCAAAATACTGAAAAAAGGCTTTAACAGCCACAAACTTTGCTTATTTGTATTAATTTTGGACTAGTCAACCCATCAGGCGTACCTCAAGGTTCCCCCCTATCGCCCACCCTCTTCAATATCTATATCGCCTCCTTAGGTCACCTCCTACAAAAACTAAACCTAATACACTACATTTACGCAGACGACATATCCATTCTAGTCCCCCTAAATGACATCACAAAAGAAATAGTAGACAACCTCTCAAACGTAATGACTGAAATCGATAAATGGACCACCAATTTCAAACTAAAACTAAACGCAGAAAAAACAAAAGTCTTCCTGGCTAGTCCTAATGACAAAATCACAAAAACATTGATAAAAATAAACAATCACGAACACCCAATTTCCAAAAACATAAAAATACTTGGTATCACGCTAGACACTCACCTAACTATGACTGACCACACAAACTCACTAGTGAAAAAATGTTTTTACACGCTATGGAAACTAAGGACCATAAAAAAATACTTTGACCCAACATCATTCAGGTTACTGGTACAGGCACTGATCCTATCCATTCTTGACTACTGCAACATCATCTACCTGGGCATCCCACAAAAAACAATAAAAAAACTGAGATTAATACAAAACACCGCCGTTCGACTAATTTTCGGACTAAGAAAAAATGACCACATCAGCCCCTACTATAAAAAACTACATTGGCTTCCAATTGAAGCGCGAATACTATTCAAATTTGTTTGCACCTGTTTCAAGCAAGCCTGGGGACTAGCACCCTCATATCTACAAACTCACTTCATCCTACACAACCCCACACGAGCGACCAGAAACAAAAATATCTTTGCATACCCAAAGATCACTGGCTGCAGATACAAATCATTTCTGGATAGAACCTTTAAGTTCCAAGCGAACAGACAGCAAGTTTGGCTGAAAAACTACATAAATAAACCTAATCAGTCTTACAGTGCATTCCGCAAATCGATCAAAACCGCCTTATTCGCAAAATTCACGGACTAAAACGGTCCCCCCCTTCAATAGGACTCCCTCACTGTAAACGCCTTTCTTTCTCTAAAGATGCCCCTCACGTATTCAGATATTCGCTTTCCATAGAACTCCAACTCAATGGAAGTTCTAAAGAAATACTCAGATATTCATTACCTATTGAACTCCAAACTATACATAACTTTCCCTTCTACAATATTGTATTATATTTAGACTCATTGTAGGATACTGTATTTAGACTTATGTATAGTATTATATTCAGACTTATGTATTGTATTGTATTCAGACTTATGTATTGTATTGTGTTCAGATTTTTGTATTATATTGTAGTTAGACTCGTACTATATGGTACTGTATTGTATACAGAATCTTTGTATTGTATTGTATTGTATTGTATGTTGACTTATTGTATTGTATTGAGACCTCTTGTTATTCGCTGATTGTCCAGCCTTCTTACACTGTAAACCGCCTAGAAGTCGATTGACTATGGCGGTATAGAAAAAATAAAGTTATTATTATTAAAGTTATTATTATTACAGTATTTTTGTGCATGTACTTCATTTAAAAAAATGTTTCTTGGATTGTTTGTTTGTACCTCTGAGTGTTTCTTGCACTGAAATTTTCAGAGAATAGTGGTGGTCACAAACATTTGCTCCTCATTGTATATATAATGTAATATAGTAACATAGTAACATAGTTACATCTATATATATAAAATCGGAGGTATGTATGTGTGTATGTATGTGTGTGTGTATGTGCCGCGATCACGCAAAAACGGCTTGACCGATTTGAACGAAACTTGGTATGCAGATCCCTCACTACCTGGGGTGATATGTTCTGGGGGTCTCGCGGCCCACCTGCACACGTGGGCGGAGCTACAAACAGAAAATCAGATTTCACCCATTCATGTCAATGGAAAAAATGTAAAAAGCTGCCATTCTCACAGTAATTCAAAAACAGCTTGACCGATTTGAACGAAACTTGGTATGCAGATCCCTCAATACCTGGGGTGATATGTTCTGGGGATCTCGCGGCCCACCTGCACACATGGGCGGAGCTACAAACAGTAAATCAGATTTCACCCATTCATGTCAATGGAAAAAATGTAAAAAGCTGCATTCTCACTAATTCAAAAACGGCTTGACCGATTTGAACGAAACTTGGTATGCAGATCCCTCACTACCTGGGGTGATATGTTCTGGGGGTCTCGCAGCCCACAACTCTATGTTGCTTGCTCAAGGTTGGGTTCACCCAAGAATTTATATGTTCTTGCTCCAGGAGGTGAAACTAAAAATGTTGTTTATAATCACGTTTTGCGTTAGTTGTATTGTATTCATTTTGTCAAATATTTCACATTATAATTTGAATATTGTACTTTTTATTAAGCTGTAAAAAAATAATTTCATTCACCACTATAAAGTATCTTTATTTGAGTCCATTTACAGTGTTATTGCTATAATTAAATACCTGTGCAACGCCGGAGCATCAGCTAGTTTTATATACAATGAGGAGCAAATGTTTGTGACCACCACTATTCTCTGCAAACTTCAGTGCAAGAAACACTCAGAAGTACAAACAACAATCCAAGAAACATTTTTTTAAATGAAGTACATGCACAAAAAGTACATATTACCTCCTTCTCGGAGTATTTGATAATATTTATATGACACTCAGCAATAATTAACACTATTAGAAATATTTTAGTATTTTCATTTCTCACAACTCCTTCATTTCCTTTTTAATACCTATGTTAATTTTGCATTAGTTTCATACTCAGCTTTAACTTGGAAAAACATTTTCTCCACCACATTTTCATACTTTGGTGGAGTGTTTGTGCTATTTGCCTCCTTCATTAATAGCATATCACTCATTGATTGTCTTAGGGCTCCTTTTACAAAGGTGCGTTAAGGCCTTAACACACAGAATAGCGCATGCTAAATTGCCGTGCTAGCTGCTACCGCCTCCTTTTAAGCAGGTAATTTTTCAGCTAGTGCATGCTAATCCGGTGCGTGCGCTAAAAACACTAGTGCACCTTTGTAAAAAAAATGGCATCTGCTTGTTAATTGCTGTTTCAATTACACATGGAATTATACAACACCCAAGGGATATTAGTACCCCAATTACCACAATGAAGGAAGTGAGTACATTTATTACCATCCATTTCCCAAACCAGGTGTCCAGCCATCCTGTAAGTGAAGTGTCTACCCCTGAATTCTCTGCTAATTCTGTAGCTAATGTGGTCAGTCCCTGCAGGGCTCTTATGATTGGTCTATCAGGGGCTTTGTTATTAGGGATGAAAGTACAACAGTCCCCTCCCACCATCCCCCCTCCCTTTTCTGCTAACATCATGTCCAGCCATTTAGCTAGTGACATCAAGTTGTTCAGCTATTCCTTTTACTGCATCCCTTGTGTAGTTTATGAACCTTTGCTGATTGCAATAAATGTATTTGATCCAATCTACATTTTTATTTATTGTAACCCACCAAAAGAGAGCAGACTCAAAGCCTGCTGCTATTTGGTTTCTAGTTTTAAACTCATCTGGAACCCCCCTGGGAACCCCTATAACGGGGGTCGGCAACCTGCGGCTCCAGAGCCGCATGCGGCTCTTTTCCACCTTTGCTGCGGCTCCGGTAGTGTGTCACGCAGGCATGCAGCTTAAGTCCGGCGTCGCGGCGGGAAATAGCCATGCTGAGCAGTGAGCTCAGCACATACACAGATGAAAGCCTTGCTTGCTGATTGGTCCGGCGGCCCCGCCCCGCCGGACCAATCAGCAAGCAAGGCTTTCATCTGTGTAGTGCTGAGCTCACTGCTCCAGCATGGCTATTTCCCGCGCGACGCTGGACTTGTAATGTGCACGCCTGAAAAAGAAATCATCCTGGCCGGGGTCGGTGTCATGCTCCGGAGATCTACAGCCTTCCTATCTCCCTCTCCCTTCTACCTGCTTCCGGCCACTTCCCCTGCTCCGCGGCTCTCTTCGGCAACTCAGCAGCAGCTTCTGACGTCGGGGCCTACCCTCTGCGAGTCCCGCTTGTTTCAACTTCCTTTTTCCACAAAGGCGGGACTCGTAGAGGGAAGGCCTCGATGTCGGCAGCTTGTCTTGCACTGCTGCTGACGAGTTGCTGAAGAGAGCCGCGGAGCAGGGGGGTGTTGCCAGGTGCAGGTAGAAGGGAGAGGGCCAGATGCAGGACTCGTGGGTGAGGGAGCAGAAGAGAGAGAGAAAGAGAGAGGGGAGGGAAACAAAAGGAAATATTTCATACTGGGCTGGGCCAGAGTGGAGGGAGGGTGGAAAGATTCTGGCTACAGGGTGCATTAACTAAGGAAAAGGGGGGAAAGCTGAAAATGGAGATAGTGACACAAAGAAGAGAAAGGGTAAGCAGGACCTACTGAATAAGGATAGAGATACAGAGGGGACATGAAGAGGAGGTGAAATAGAGACATAGAAGTAATGCTGAAAAAGTGGGGGGGGGGGGAGATAAAGACATTGAAAGGGCAAATGGTGAACATGGGGTAAAGACAAGGATAGAGACAAATGAAGATTCTGAAAAAGTGGTGAGATAGGGATATAGGTGAGATGGACACAAAGAAGGGTGATGCTGGAAAATAGGTGGAATGGTAATTCTGACAGACACAGAAGGGAAATGCTGGATCAAGGAGAGATGGGGCTCAGGCTGGATGGAATGAGGAGAAATGCCTTGTTGGCCCGGAACTTCCTCTCCTACGTCAGAATTGACGTCAGGGAGCGGAATGCTGGTCAGCGCAACACTTCTGCAGGGAAAGCTTGGGACGGCGGTGGCTTGGGGGCTGTTCCCCGATTGCAGTGGCAGCAAACCGAGTGGCTTGGGGGAGGGCACGGAGACAGAAAGAAGGGGGAACAGGGAGACAGAAAGAAAAAGTTGGGGGAGAGAATGAAGTCTGGAGGAGAGGAAACATACAGGAGGCTGAAAGAAAGGAAGAAAGATTGGATGCACAGTCAGAAGAAGAAAGTGCAACCAGAGACTCATGAAATCACCAAATAGCAAAGGTAGGAAAAATGATTTTATTTTCAATTTAGTGATCCTGTATATAGCATTAAGATAAGAAACAATATATGCAGTGTTAGATTTGTTTTATAATGGTTTTGCGGCTCCAAGTTTTTTTTTCTTTTCGAAAACGGGTCCAAGTGGCTCTTTATGTCTTAAAGGTTGCAGACCCCTGCCCTATAACATCAATGTATATAGTATCAGCAAATGAAGAACCCATTGTGTTTCTCTTAGCCCTAGTCTTCACCTCATTCTGACTTTTCTCAAATGCCAGTATAAATGATATAGCCAATTGTACAAGTCTCCTTCCACTTCAGGGGAAGTATTGGTCTCAGAATCTTTCCTCTACAATACCACCACAGATCAGCCCTTGGCACTAGTGCTGCCAGATTCAGGAAAAAAAAAATTAATTCGATTCAACCTACTGAATCGATTTTTCGATTCGATTCGATTTTCCTGGCCAATTGGGTGGGTTTTTTTTTGTTTTTTTTCCAAACATCCTGGTGGGTTTATTTTATAGTCTCTTCACCTCTTTTATAGCTTCTTTGCCCTCTCCTACCCACACTGGCGCTGTGGTGCAAACAAACAAATAAAAAAAGACTTTTCCTCTCTGTTAAATCCTAGCTCACTCCAGAGTTTCAGTTTCAGCCAAAAACAAATATACACTTGTACAAAATTGAAGGACTAAATCAAGATGTCAGGTTAGTTTCAGCACCAAAACCAAAATTCAATTGGCCTCTAATTCTGGGTCACTTAGGTGCATACACAAAAGCCTGATTAACTCACCTCCTAAGGTTAGCTCTGTGTGAGATCCTTTTTCCTAGAAAAAAAAAAAAAAGCACTGCCCATTTAGATCTGGTCCCTTCACAAAGGAAAAAAAAAGACAACCACTGGGAGAGGAGCAAAAATAGCCTTGAATGAACTCCTTTATGCTTTACAAAAAAACACAACAGATAAAAAAAGGGGGTGGGGAGAAAGCCACCACCCAGCCAGGTGTTGCAAACAAGCTACAAAATAAAGCACAGATGAAAGTTCAAGAATAAAAATTCCAAAGATTAGTTAGGACCAGGACAGGCAAAGCCCCCCTCGCCTTTCTTCCTACCTGCTCTGGTTTATTTTGGTCGTGGGGTTTTTTTTTGAGCTGGAGAACAGACCATGTCACTCACTACTACTCCTGCAGCTGCCAAACATCAACAGACAGAAAGGGGGACGAGCACGTGTGGCTCTCATAGGGTCAGAAGGGTGTGCATGTCCGTATTCCCCATGGACAGGCCCTTCTCCCCTCTGCCCCTTCAGCTTTCTTACCCCTTAGAGTTGGCCCGCTTTTGTTGTTCTTTATTTGGTTTTCTTTTGCTGTCACCGAGTTCCCAGGAAAGAGGGGGGGGGGAGTTAAGTGCAGAGCTGCCATAAAGTCTGGTCTCGGATGGAATGCAGGCCAGTGAGTGCAGGAGAGAGAGCTTGGTTAGCAAGGGGGTGGGGGGTGGGGGTGGGAGGGAGGTACAACAGAGCTCGTTAGGCAGCTTTCCATCTCAGGGGAGGGAGAAAAGCAGAGGCTGCAAGGCACAGGAAGGGTTAACCCCAGGGACGTACAGAGGTGTGTGCAGAGACATAGAGCCATGCACCTGGGAGGAAGGATGAGCAGTGGGAGACTAAAGCATGCTGGGGATCGCCCTCTGAGATGCAGCCGTTGTGTCCCTCCTTCCTCTCTGGCTGCTCATACAGGAGGCAGACAGAAAGAGATGTCCGCTAGCAGGGCCGGTTCTACTTTTAGCTAGTGGTGGGGTAAGGAAGGAATTTATCCAGAGTCCTTGGCCGGTCCGTGTATGCACAGTTTGTAGAGATGCCGCGTCACTCTAATTTGGAAGCCCATGTCTGGCCTAAGCGCTGCAGCACTTCTGAATTGGCCATGCCAATTTTTTCAAAAAGCAAATCGATTCGAATCGATTCACCCAAAGTGAATCGATTTGAATCGTGAATCGGGCAGCACTACTTGGCACCATGAGAGTTGAATAATTCTTCATGTCTTCTTTTCCTGCAACATGAAAAATATCAATGCAAGTTGTTGGTTCACCCAGGTTCTGTGTGAACTCGTCCCATTGCCGTGAGAAGCAAGTGGTGTGGTTCCCATTTACCATGGAGAACACAGGTGGCACCTTTTTATCATTCAGCTGCAAGGCAGGAAGCATTCTTGAAAGTGCCTGGCATTCCTTCTTTCCTCAGGCTTTTGTGTCTTGGTACAGTGCTATCATACACTGCATTCCATGATTCTTCTCTTCCCGCCCCAAAGGGAAGGATACTACTCGGGCCACTGGATACCCAGATGCACAAGCAGAGCAATTACTCTTGTGCAGTGAATTTAACACATTCAACCCAAGTATTTGAGTCTAAATAGCCTGTTTCAATTTCTATGGTTTGTTTTAAATCTTCTACTTCTTTAATCTTACCTACCTGTGGATCATTGGGAGGCTGGAAAGGTGTGTAACTGAGTTCAGGAAGTCATTTGCAGTGTGTCTGACTGCCTGATATCCCTTCACAATGTGAATGATATCCTTGATTTTAGCATTCGTTTGTGCTGTCCATCCAGATGCCTGAGTGGTCCACCACACCTGTCCCCAAGTGGGACACGAATCATCCAAAGATATATATTTATCTTTTAGACTGTACCTCTTTTGACTAGCCACATTCCCACAATTAGGGAGCAGGCATCAAACTTTACTACGTGAGGGTATTAATTTCCCTTACTGTGATTGTAAATTGTACTTGTTCAGGAGATTTAGCATAAGTTGGTCTGGGTTTCCATACTGAAGCTGCAATACTTGCTTGGCTCCATTTCAGCATGAGAAACCACAGAATTAAGACAATCATCCCTTTCGCTAAACCTGTTGGGTATAATTACTGCATCCAGGCTCAACAACCCAAAAAGTAGTTTCTCAATAGTAATAGTTTCTTTGTCCCATCCCTCCCAAGCTCTCAATTAACTGTTTTCAGCAAAAAAATGTCCAAACAGTGAGGGGGGGAGGCATCTGCCCTGGGTGCATGGCCCAAGGGGGTGCACAACTGGCCACTCACCGGGGAAAGGTTGCCATTGCCGTCATCAGAAAGAAGCCAGCGCCGAGTTCTCCCTCCCTGCTTCTCTTCCCCATGAGCCAACCAATTCTGACGTCGGAGAGGACGTTCTGGGCCAGCCAATCACTGTCTGGCTGGCCCGGAACGTCCTCTCCGATGTTAGAATTGATGTCAGGCAGTCAGAGTTGGTTGGCCCGCAGGAAAAGAAGCCGGGCAAATTCAGCGCCGGCCTGTTTCCGATGGCCAGTGGCAGCCTTTCCCAGGCGGTGGTGTCAGCAATATGTTTCCCAATGGCGGTGGCATGGGGGAGGGCAGGGAGAAAGAAAGAAAGGGGGGGGAGACAGTGATCCAGAAAGAAAGAAAGGGGGCAGGGTGAAAGAAAGAAATAAAATGGGGCATGGGGAGAGAGAGAGAGAAAGACAGACATACAGAAAGAAAGGGGGCATGGAGAGAGAAAGAAAGAAGGGGCAGGGTGAAAGAAAGAAAGAAATGGGGCACGGAGAGAGAGAGAAAGACAGACATACAGAAAGAAAGGGGGCATGGAGAGAGAAAGCAGGGGGCAGGGTGAAAGAAAGAAATGGAGCACGGAAAGAGAGAGAGAAAGACAGACATACAGAAAGAAAGGGGGCATGGAGAGGGAAAGAAAGAAGAGGACAGAATGAAACAAAAAAAAAGTTGGGGGAGGGAATGAGGTTTGGAAGAGAGGAAGCATACAGGAGGCTGAAAGAAAGGAAGAAATATTGGATGTACAGTCAGAAGAGTAAAGTGCAACCAGAGACTGATTAAATTACCAAACAAAGGTAGGAAAAATGATTTTATTTTCAATTTAGTGATCAAAATGTGTCTGTTTTGAGAATTTATATATTCTGTCTATATTTTGCACTATGAGCCCCTTTTACTAAACTGCAATAGCAGTTTTTAGCGCAGGGAGCCTATGAGCGTTGAGAGCAGCGTGGGGCATTCAGTGCAGCTCCCTGCGCTAAAAAACGCTATCGCGGTTTAGTAAAAAGGAAGGGGGTATATTTGTCTATTTTTGTATAGTTGTTACTGAGGTGACATTGCATAAAGTCATCTGCCTTGACCTCTTTGAAAACACGCGGAATATAAATGATAATTAACATTTCTCTGCGTACAGTGTGCTTTGTGTTTTTAAAATTTTATTGTTAGTAGATCATTTTGACTTGGCCACGAAGGTAAGGGACAGGGAGGGAGGGGAGCTGCTGAAAGACATCTAGTAATCCTTGCAGGCTTGACTGTGCAGGGAATTATTTTTGTAAAATCATGTTTTGTTTTGTTACTGGCATTATTTAGACTTTAATATCTATGAATGAATAGAATGAAAATGATATAAAATTACTTGGTTGTTTTTATGTGCGTGCGCTGAAGGAAAGTGGAGAGAGAGTGGGCTGGGGATGCTGAAGGGAAATGGGGAAGAGAGAGTGAGGAAAAGATGCTGATTTATAAATTGACAATTGTACAGAATATTGTTTCTTTTTATACTTTAATATAATAAGTTCAATATAAAACATTTCAAGGCTTTTGTGGATGGAATCAGGTGGTTTGTGGGGATGAGGACCGAACTTACGGGGATTAGTCCAATAAAATGGTATTTTCTTATTTCTCATTATTTGTTTTATTTTTATTTGTTAATTTGTCTTTATATTTTGCACAGTATTAGAGGACATGTATCACTGTTTTTGTGGTGTTGCATTGTATGCAGAGTCTGGTTTCTTGGCAGTTCAGTTTAACTTTTGTCTACATATTTCTATTTTTAGTTTGTGATTATTCCATATTGGGCGAGGATGTATCTGTCTGTGTGTATGAAAGGGACATGGCTTTCTGATAGCATCGACTGTACAGGATCAATTGACTGTGCAGGATCTGGTTTGTTTAGTTTTACAATGTATGTGTTGGTGTTCTAGTGCTCACTGCAGTGTTTAAGATGCTGCCTTTTCCTAGGTACATTCTTGTTGTGCGATTGTTACTAAAAATCATATTTTTTATATAGATGGGGGGGGGGGGCAAAAAATGATGGGCCCCGGGTGTCACATATGCTAGGTACTAGCTATATAAACACAGATGTATTGAAAACCAATGTATGTGAATCAACACTTTCAAATGGTGACTACTATGTATGTAGGACAAAATAGTAATAAAGTTTTGCAGAAAAATGTCTGTGAGACAAGTATCAACTCTAAATATGCTCAAAAAGAAGGAAAAAAGCCTCAGAAAGAGGTCCTCCCACCGCCACAAAAGTGGATATCAAGGTGGTTAGACGGTAACCTCACAGGCAAAACCTTCATTAATATGAGTTATTTGAGCAAAAAACTTGTGCTTCACATGTATAAACTAATAGATAGAGGAAAAAACCACTTATCTTAAACTGATCGGCACACCGACGGAGGCCAGCGTTTCACCGACAAGTTGCATCAGGGTGTGACCCAACCGATCAGTCTGCAAAACAAAAATAAAACAGAGGAAACTTCAGCAATTTCTAAATAGGTTTTAACTTTATGGTTTATGGTGGTTTTTTCCTCTATCTATTAGTTTATACATGTGAAGCACAAGTTTTTTGCTCAAATAACTCATATTAATGAAGGTTTTGCCTGTGAGGTTACCGTCTAACCACCTTGATATCCACTTTTGTGGCGGTGGGAGGACCTCTTTCTGAGGCTTTTTTCCTTCTTTTTGAGCATATTTAGAGTTGATACTTGTCTCACAGACATTTTCTGCAAAACTTTATTACTATTTTGTCCTACATACATAGTAGTCACCATTTGAAAGTGTTGATTCACATATGCTAGGTACGCCACTGTGTCCAAATGTCCAAAAATGAAATTTCAGGAGTAACATAAAGCAGCATGTAAACAATTAAAGTTCAATGTAAAGGATTTCTCTTGTCTTATGCCAAGTCACTTATGAATGCTCATGGATCTCCTGATAGTAAAGTATAGCGGATTCTCTTCAGACTGCAGCACTTTCCACTTGACAGGAGCTTCAATGGGCCCCTTGACTCTGGTATGATGGGTCCACCCTTTTTCTCTTGTTCTCTCAGCAGTTTCAGTGGTGAGAAGTACTTCAAATGGTCCTTCCCACTCAGGCTGTAACTTTGCCTCTTTCCAGGATTTAATGTAGACCCAATCACCAGCCTGGAAACTGAACTGCAAAGTCCAAGGGTTGCGTCTGAGCAGGAATCCTTTAATCCTGAAAGAATACAAAGAAGACAGTGCCAGTATGTATTTCTTAAGAAACTGGTCAGCCGTCTCCAATGTGGGGAGACCTACTTTTCCCAAGTTTGAAAGACCAAATAACATTTCGTAAGGAGATACCCCTATGTCTTTTCGTGGAGCTGTTCTAATTTTTAACAATGTCAAGGGCAAACATTTTGTCCAGGGCAATTTAGTTTCTAGAATCAATTTGGCTAATTGTTTTATTGTTTGATTCATTCGCTTCACTCTACAAGATGAAGGTGGGTGCCATGGTGTGTGAAAGTCCCATGTAATACCCAGCCCAGCCATAATATCTTGTAACCCCCTGGATGTCAAATATGTTTATTAACTACAAAAAGGAGTATAAACCTGTGAAATCTTTAGTGTATAGTTTATATACTCATCACTTGAGCACTAAAGTCAAACTATTAATTAAGTAAATAAAAACTTATTGTAAACTATGTGAAGTGCTCAGTGCCTGTATGTCCTGCATGAAGATTTAATTAGGGACCATCCTTACACCTCATTCATCCCTTCATCTGCCATTCCCATAGAGTAAATGTAAGATTGTTATTAACATAATCCTACTGTTTCAATAAATTCTCAAATTAGCAGTTATCTTGATTAGATTACCTTGCTTGTTCATTCACAGTAGAGAATGACACGGGGAAAAAATCTGTCCCCGTCACCGCCCCGTCACCGGCCCACCATCCTCTGCACCGCCCCGTCACCGCCATTCCCTTCACCGCCCCGTCACCGCCATCCCTTTCACCGCCCCGTCACCGCCACTGCCATCCCATTCACCGCCCCGTCACCGTCCCCGCTGCATCCATATAAGCCTTAGTACTGTAATATTTAGCTTATTCCTTTCTTATAAATCAAAGTTCCTGCTGCTGAACTAGAGAAAGAGATGTTCAGCTGGCAGGGCTTTGTTTATAAATTTTTATCAACACAACTAATATACTATTTTATCCTAAAGCAAAAAATAAATAAATAAATATAATTTTTTTTTTCTACCTTTGTTGTCTGGTTTCTGCTTTCCACATCTTCTCATTGAATTCCTTCCATCCACTGTGTGTCTTCTCTCTGCGTCTTCCATTTGCTGTTACTGTGCCTCTCCCTTAACCCCCCCCCCCCCAATTGGTCTAGCACCCATCTTCTTCCCTCCGCTCCCGCATAGTCTGGCATCTGTCTTCTTCCCACTCTGTCTTCCACATTTCCCTTGGGGGTCTGTTCCTCTCCACCCTCCTTCAATGTCTGTTCTATTCCTTTCCACCACCACCCTTCCCTCCCTCCTTTACCATCTGTTCCTTTCTACTACCCTTCAGCTCCTCTCGCGTGGCCTATCTACCTTCCTTCCTCTTATTTTCATGGCACGTTACAATGTAATTTGTGCAAGCCACTGGAGCCTGCAAGCTCGGTCCCTGTCCCATCCCCACAAACCATCTCGCTTCTGTGCTCCTATTTTCTCCATTTCTAATATCTCCCCTATGTATCTGTCATTGCCCCCCCTGTGTCCATATACCATCCCCATGGCATGTCCCCTTTATGTCTCTGTCCCTATGCCCCATGCACATAATTTCCCCTCTTTCTGTTATCTTCCTATGTCCAGATTTCCCCTATCTTCCTCTTCCATACCAGTGTGTCTCTTCTTTTCAACTCCATCTAGCTTTTTTCCCTCTTTCTTCCCCCCCCCCCTGCTTCTAGCATCTGGCTCACCTGCCAGTCCTTCCCTTTCTTTCCTGCTGTGGGTTTTTCTTTCCGACTTCATCCCCTTGGCCCAGAATCCTTTTCCCTTTCACTCCCTCCTCCTTCCAATTTGAGCCGGGAACACTAGCGATCGCACGGTCCCCGCAGCCACTACCTGCCTGCCCAATCCATCCTAGTGTTTAGCCAGCTCTCTCCCTTCTCCTCACCTTAGTTTATAGGTTTTCTTTTTCGGCGACCTGCACGCTTTCCCAAAGAGCCGTGCACGTGCGGCTGCTCAGTGTTCAATCTTCTGCTCTGCTGCAACTTCCTGTTTCCGGTTGCGTCAGAGCAGAAGATCAAAACTGAGCAGCAGCGGGTGCACGGCTCTTTGATAGTGTGCGGGTCGCCGAAAAAGAAAACCTACAAACTAAGGTGAGGAGAAGGGAGAGAGCTGGCTAAACACTAGAATCGATTGGGCAGGCGGGTGTGAGCTGCGGGGACCGCGCGATCCTTCATGCCTCACTGCGGGGACAAGACCATTCACCGCCCCGCGGGCGGTGAATGGCCTTGTCCCCGTCGCCGCAGCGACTGCTAGTTTTCTTCCCCGTTTTTGGCGGGTGACCCGCGGCTAAAATGCGGTGGCCGTGGGTAAACCGCCACCGTGTCATTCTCTAATTCACAGCTCTGCAGGAGTTCCTCCACCATGTGCTCATCTGCAAGGTTGAGGCGGAATAGAAATCAGTAATGTAATGTAATGTAATCTGTGAAATGTGCATTAAACTCTCCCCTTGTAGGGAGTGTGTGGTGCAGTGGTTAGAGCTACAGCTCCAGCACCCTGGGATTGTGGGTTCAAATCCTGTATTGCTTCTTGTGACCCTGGGCAAGTCACTTAATCCCCAATGCCCCAGGTATGAGTGTGAGCCCGCCAGGATAGGGAAAAATGCTTGAGTAACTGAATAATTTGTAATCTGCATAAAATTGTAGGATATGCGGAATATAAATAATTAAATTTTATTTTATTTTACTCAGACCTGAGTTTTGCTGAGACAGGCATCGTCAGGAGTATATACTATAATAAATCAATAAATATGATTCCCATTACTATATTTTCTAAAATGACACTTGCATTCACATAGTGTCATAAATATAAACTCCCTTCAATTGTAATTTTTGTTAATAATTATTCTAAATATCTTACATCGGCTGCCTGGGGAATTAAGGGACACAAGCACGGGCCCCCTCTCTGTCTATCTCTCACTATTTCTCTATATCTACCTTTAAATAGGGCTTACTTTCACTCTGTCATGGAGAAAACCCTGTTCAAATTAACTGCTCACAACCATGGACATGCTTTTCTTTCAATACAGAGGAGCTATTAGAAGGTGTGTGCAGCAGAGGGGACTTTTTACCTGACTTTGGAGGACAGCGGCAGCTCTCTCCATTGCCTCGTTGCTTGTTTTTTCCTGCCTGGGACTGGTGCCATTTTCGGGCAGGCACCTGAAGAAATGGACAGTGACATCATCGGGGTCCGTCTCCTCTAGCTGAAAAGAGCTCTGCAACTGCTGTGTGCGGCCACAGCCAAAGGGGCGGGCTCTAAGGGGCATGCCTAGCTCCTTGGGATTGTATTTCAAGAATAGATTTATGAAGTTTTGTGGTGACTCAGTATTAATATTCCCTGATGTTGCTAGAGCAACTCAGTATCGAAAAAAGAATTTCTTAATTTAAAATCTCAGGTCTTAGCTTTCAATGCTATATTTTTCTAAGTTTCCCTGCAAGTGTGTCAACAAACTTCAAGATAAAGAATTTACATTTTGAGACCCTATACACTTGCAACAATTTCTAGATTTATGGGAACAAGGAAAGGAATAAGGGCTGATTTTGGTTAGGTGCTAAAATAAATAGCACTAATACGGTTTAGCTCAGGGGTCTTTCCTGAGCTTCAATATTTTCCTTTATAATTAAATTCGTAATAATGCCAGTAACTCCTCCATTGTAGTGGGCTAAGAAGATTCTATCTTTAAGTAATTGTTTATTTTTGTATGTTTTAATCTTCATTCTTTACTGTTCTGTATGGACTGTATTTTGAAAATTTATTTTTTTTAAAATGGATTAGTCCACTAAAATGGTATCTTATTTTCCATTTTTGTTTTATTGTTATTTGTAAAGTAGTGATTGTTTTATTGTTATTTGTTATTTGTAAAGTAGTGATTGTTACATTAGATAGACTGTGATTGATACATTAGATAGATGGTGAAAACGCTGAGTACCTGAATAATTTGTAATCTGCATAGAATTGTGGGATATGCAGAAAATAAATAACTAAAATAAACCGATCCAAATATAAACTGAGGTAACCTTTGCTCCCCTCAAATAAGGAAGAAAAAAGGTTGACTCAAATATAAACTGGGGGGAGGTTAATATTGAAATTCAGTGCCTTGCACTACCAAGCTCTGCTTCCAGTCCCCCCCTCCCTCTGTGTTAGGCTTTGCACCCTATTTGCCCTCCCTCCATGCTCTGCATCCATCTCCCTCCCTTACTCACTTGCCTGCCATGCCAGTCTCTGCACCTAGTCCCCCTCTCTCTCGCCCCTGCCAGGCTCTGCATCCAACTCCCTTCCTCACTCCATTCCCTGCCAATCTTTGTACCCAGCCCCCAACCTTCCTGCCATGTCAAGTTATGTACTATGTCCCCCCTCCCGCTGTCTTACAGGCCTCCACCGGACCTAGCACAAGTCCTGGTGGTCCAGGACAGGAGGGATCTCCTGTCTCTTGCCCCAGCCAACTTTAACAATTTTTATCTCACTCCTGCAACCCCCTTACCCCCCCCCCCCCGACTACCGTTTAAATCCCTGGTGGGCCAGAACAGGAGGGATTCATTCCATCTCCTTCCCTGGATGACTTTAAACAATTTTTATCTCCCTCCTGCCACCTCCCCCTTACCTTTTAAAGCCCTGGTGGTCAAGCAGTGGGCTGGGACAGGAGAGATCCCTTTCATCTCCTATCCTAGCCAACTTTAAACAACTTATCTCCCTCCCGCCCCTTCGATGTACCTGTTAAATACCTGGTAGTGCAGTGGTGAACTGTGTCAGAAGCGGCCTTCCTTTGCTCCTGCCCATGCAGAGCCACTAGCTAATTGGCTGCTGTGAGTTCTTGTGGGACCATGAGAACTCCCGGCAATCAATTAGCTAGTGGCTCTACATAGGCAGGAGCAAAGGAATGCTGCTTCTGCCACAGTTCACCACTGGACCACTAGGGATTTAACAGGTACGTGGAGGGGGCAGGAGGGAGATAAAAGTTGTTTAACCTTTTCAGGACCAAGGGACATATTTGTCCCATAACTTTAAAATCCTATAAATTTTGATTGGGATAGTCTACAGTTCTAAATTTGATATGTACGGATTCCATATGATACTGCCTTTATGTAAACAAACTGGTTCCGACATTCATTCATTAGCGTCGTTGCTAGATTGACGAGAAGATTCACTTGCCACACTGTCCATAAGCCAGAAGTGTGATTTTTTTAAATAAAAATAATGATATTTCACAAAAAAAAATCAATTTTTTGGCATCTGCAAGCCCTTTTTACCATAAAAATGTCGTCAAAACCACAAAAATTGGCCTACGATCCTTATGGTCCTGAAAGGGTTAAAGTCGGCCGGGGAAGGAGATGGAAGGAATCCCTCCTGTCCCGGCCCACCACTGGACCACGAGGCCTTACTGCAGGCCCGGCAAAGGCTTGCAACAGGTTTGGGGGTGTGGGAAGCGGGGCTGGCCCAAATATACACAGAGACCCCCATTTTTGGACCTTTTTTTGCCCAAAAGGCTTGGTGTATATTTGAGTATATACAGTATTTTTTTTTTTTTGTTTTTTTCAAATTTACATCTGCTATCTTTATATTTTGCACAATATTAGGGGACATGTTGTTTCTGTGGTGTTGCATTGTATGAAGTCTGGCTTCTTGGTGATTCAGTTTAACTTTTGTCTGCATATTTCTAACTTTTGCCTGCATATTTCTATTTTTAGTTTGTGATTACTTATTCCATACTGGATGAAGGTGTTTGTGTTCTGTGTGTATGAGACATGGTTTTCTGTTAGCACTGACTGTGCAGGATCAATCTGTAGTAATCAGTAGTGCTGCCCAATTCAGGAAAATAAATTTGATTCGATTCAGCCTATTGAATCGATTTTTCAATTCAATTTTACTGTCCAATTGGGTGGTTTTTTTTTAAACATCCTGATGAGTTTATTTTATACCCTCTTCACCCCTTTGCCCTCTCCTACTCATACTGGCGCTATGGTGTAAACAAAATGAACAAACAAAAAAAACTTCTCCTCTCTCTGTTAAATCCTAGCTCACGTTCGAAGTCTTAACACCACCTCTGGCAGGATACACATTCCAAATCTGACATATTGTAATCATAAAATAGAAAATAAAATTTTTTTTCTTCCTTTTGTTGCCTGGTCATTATTCAAATCTTGTTGGTCCCAGGCTCTGGTTGTCTTCTGATAACTTGCTTGCCAGGGTATCCATCTTTCTTCTTTCTCCATGCTAACCATCTATCTTCCATCTATGTCCTCCCCTTCTGTTTCCCTTCCCTCTCCCAGAGGTTTGGCATCTTTCCTTTTTTTCGTCTCCATCCCCAGATCCACCTTTTCTAAACTACCCTTTATCCAGCATTTCTCCATCCTTCTTCACCACCCCAGGGTCCACCATCTCTCCCTTTCTCTTCCCAACCACCCTCCTATCCAGTATCTCTATCCTCCCTCCACACCATCCCTTGTGTCCAACTTCTCTTACCTTTCTGTTCCTTCCCTCCCTAAATCCCATTGTCCACCATCTCTCACCCTTCTTCTCTCTTTTAAGACCCATTATTTCTTCCCACCAAAGTCTGGAATATGCACATCTCTTTGAACCCCCCTTTCCTTCCCTTCCTCCGTGTACTTCTACACCAGGGACTGCTCCCCTTCCCCCTCAGGCCTGTCCACCACCCTTAAAGGCCTGTCCCCCACTACTGAAGTTCTGCCTGTCTCCCCCTTAAGAACTGTATCCCCCCTGGACTGCACCCCCTGAAGGCCTGTGCTCCCCTGACCTCCCGCGCATCATTTACCTAATTCCAGCAGCAGAGCAGCTTGCAGAGAGGATCACCGGTGCTAGCGATCTTTGCAGGTTGCCATAGGCCCTTGAAGCTGTCTTCCCTCTGCCATGGTCCTGCCCCCTCCTCTGACGTCGGAGACAGGATCGCGGCAGAGGAAACAGCTCCAGAGGCCAATGGCAACCTGCAGAGGTCGCTAGCACCGGCGATCCTCTCAGCAGGTTGCTCCGCTGCCGGAATTAGGTAAATGGATGCGCAAGAGGCCAGGGTGGGGGAGCCAGACACCAGCACTTCCCGACTGACCCTCACCCTCAAAAGCAGGAGCGGCAGCTGCCGATCAGCAAGAAGCAGTGCTGCCGCTCCTGCTTTAGGGGGCGAGGGTTAGTCACTGAATCGGGAGGCTGATTTTTTTTGTTTTTAAATTGATTCACCCAAAGTGAATCGATGTGAATCGGGCAGCACTAGTAATCAGGCTTGTTTAGTTTTACAATGGGTGTATTGATGTGTTCTAGTGCTCACTGAAATGTGTAAGATGCTACCTTTTCCTACGTACACTCTTGTGTGAGTTGTGGATTATTAATAAAAATCATGTTTTTAAATAGAGGAGGGTGTTAACAAATGATCAGCCCCAGGTGACAAATATGCTAAGCACGTCACTACTCTCAATCAATAATTCTACGTAGCCCTTGTCCTGGTATACAGTTTCAAAACTTTAATTCTATGGCAGAGAAATATATAATAACCTCATTACCATGCATTTTAATGCAGTCTGCAGGAAAAGTTTCCATGCAAGTTAACACCCACACTGAAACCCTGCAAAATCTGTAGTTTAACCATGTTAAACCCATGGTTATGCGTACAGCCCCTGTTTGAAAATGGGCCAAATTGGAGTTCTAGAGCAGAGGTTCTCAACACACGATACGTGTACCCCAGGGGGTACGTGGCACCGGCGCATATACGCGGCACCAGTGCTTTGTCTCCCAACTTCCTTCTGCTGTCACATATCTCCTGCCTTCCTCATCTTCTCTCCCCAGCCTCTTTCCCCCTTCCCCCAGATCAGCAGCACACTGTATGCTTTTAACTTCCCCACACAGCTGCCGCTAGCATTAGTTTAGCCAGCAATTCCATCAGGCAGCCTCGGGCCTTTGCTAGGCCTGCCTCCGACGAAAGAGGAAGTTGCATCATCAGAGGTAGGCCAGCCTAGCAAAGGTCCTGAGGCTGCCTGATGGAATTGCTGGCTCAGCAGTACCTTTCCTCTCCCTAGCAGCAGCTCACTGCATGCTTTTAACTTTCCCACACAGCTGCCGTTAGCGTTAGTTTAGCCACAGTTCCATCAGGCAACATTGGGGCCTTTGCTAGGCTAGACCACCTCTGATGAAAGAGGAAGTTGGTGGTCAGGGAGAAGAGGTATTGCTGGACATGGGGAAGGGCTAAAGGGTACTGCTGGACATGGGGAGAAGGAGAGGTGCTGCTGGACAAGGGGGAGGGAAATGGAAAGGTGCTGCTGGACTTGAAGGCAAAGGAAACGTGCTGCATGCTGGAGGGGAGGGTGAGATAGTGCATGGGGAGAGAGCATATAAGTTGTGAGTGGGCTTAGGGGGAGGAAAGGAAGGAAAATTGTTGCAGGATGAGTGAGAGTGATGAGAGGAGAAATGGACATGGTGTGAAGGAGAGGGAGAAATGGGACATGGGGAGAGAACATGATGTGAGTGGGGTTGGGGAGAGATGGATGTCACACTTGAGGAAAAGGGCGAGGAGAAAGAGAGAAAGCATGCAGGAGGCAGAAAGTATTGGACTTATGGAGAGAGAGGGAGATATGAATGGGGAGAGCAGAAAGGGAGAAGGGGGAAAGGGCTGAAAGTAAAAGGTTGGGACTCATAGAGGGAGACAGAGATGTTGGTTGAGAGAGGGAATGAGGACTGGAGGAGAGGAAGCAAAGAGAAAGAAATGTTGGACTGGTAGAAAGGAGGGAGAAATGTTGGACGTGGCAGTAGAGGGAATGAGAGGATAGTGAGAGAGGGAGACATGTTGCCAATGGGGGTGGAGGAGAGAGGAAGAAAAGTTGGTCTCATGGAAGAACAGAGTTGTTGGTTAGGGAAAGGAATGAGGAGAGGAAGGCAGTGCAACCAGAGATTCATGAAATCACCAGACAACAAAGGTAGGAAAAATGATTTTATTTTCAATTACAGAAATGTGCCAGTTTTGAGAATTTATATCTGATGGTCTATATTTTGCACTATATTTGTCTATTTTTCTATAGTTGTAACTGAGGTGATATTGCATATCTTAGTCATCTGCCTTGATCTCTTTGGGGGAAAAAAAAGAATGCAAATGATAATTAACATTTTCTCTGCATACAGTGTGCTTTGTGTTTTTTAAATTTTGTGGTTACTATTATGTATTAATATTATATTTTGTGTATATGAAAAATGGATGGAAGAAATTGCATTACAATTAATACTATTATTATGGGGGTGGGGTCAGAGGTGGAGCTTGGGCAGGGGTACTCAGTTGATATTTGTTAGACTTAGGGGGTACTTGGCTTGCAGAAATTGAGAAACTCTGTTCTAGAGACATAAACCCCCCCTCCCAAAAAAAAAAAAAAACACCAACAAACCAAACCCAAACAAAACACCTAGGCCAATGTGTTTCTAGGGGAAAAGGAACTCCATCTTCTGCAGCATAGAAACTGAAACAGAGTGAAATACAGCAGTTAAAGAACAGGGCAAGGAACTTTAGAAGGTGAAATTCACTCCTCTTCCAAACCCTTTTCCTAGACTGCCACTACCCCCAAAAAACTATTCCTTTTTCAAGTGCCTTATCTCCATACTGCACACCACTGGGTCCTGCCTCTTCCTCTGATGTTACATAAGAATTGCTGCTGCTGGGTCAGACCAGTGGTCCATCGTGCCCAGCAGTCCGCTCACGTGGCAGTCTTTTGGTCAAAGACCAGCACCCTAACTGAGACTAGCCCTAACTGCGTACGTTCTGGTTCAGCAGGAATTTGTCTAGCTTTGTCTTGAATCCCTGAATAGGGAATAGAAAGCATATGTTGGTCTTGCCCATGTCATTTACCTGCCACAGCTTACTAACTTTTCTGTAATTTCCCCTCCAGGTGCCCTTCCAGTGCAAGTCAAAAGCAATGCCAGTTTCATGTACCTTCCCAAAGCTATCTGCCACTACATATCCAGCTACTAGAGGCCATTGTGCTATTTAACCTTTTCCAAATGATGACAAGGAGCCACACACAGATAACTGAAGGTGAGCATTCACAGAAGAGTGGTGGGAAAACAGAGTGTTGGGAGGGAAGGGGAAAAGGTGTTAGAAATGGGGAGGGGGGAATAAAAGAACAGGCACAAGCTGCTACACAGGACTGCCTCCTTCCCATCCAACATACTTGAGTCATCATCTCCTGCAGAGGTGTCTTGGCTGCCCACACCATGTGTAGCAGTCTCCAAGATGTGGATGACGAGCTGCTCCATGAATGTGAGGTCTGACATGTCAGACCCAGCAGGCCTGCCTGCCTGCCATCTTCGCATGGACCGCTCTCTTGAAGACCCTCCATTTTTTTTTTCTGGCCAAAAAATCCCTGTTATGATGGTGGATGGTGTACTGCATTAAGGTGTACAGCAATTTCAGCCCACTCCCTTCCCTTTGTATAGGCACCAAGCCTTTCCCCTCTAGGTAAAAAGAGGTGGTCATATTGTGCATTAACCTCCCTCACTAGCATCTCTGCCTCACACTGGGTGAAATTTGGCTTTCATCTAAGAGCCTGCTCCAATCTTGGAAGCTTCTTTGGAAGCATGTTAATGACAAACTAAGAAATTTTGAAAATGAGGGTGTGGACATATATATAGACAATGTTAGACGTCCTGGACATGGTCAACTGGACGCCCTTGCACTATGGGGCTCATAATCGAAAGAGAAAAACATCCAAAAACTGGCCTAAATCGGCACTTGGACGAACATTTCCCAAATATGTCCAAGTGCCGATAGTAAAAACGGGTTTTGGATGTATTTCTAAACGACCTAGGCCTTCATAGTGCCGTTGAACAACCAAAACTAAACGGGGCGTTTCAGGAGGAGTGTCGAGGGTGGGAGTTGGGTGGGACGTGGCTGGCTCAGACTTAGTTGTACAGCATGTATAACCGAAAGTTATACAGCCCAGGATTGACGGAACTTGGACATTGTGACTTAGACCATGTAAAACCATGGTCTAAGTCACAAAAACCCACCTAGTCACCAGATAAGCACTGCAAAGGACGTCTAACAATATAGAAGCGCTTAGATTCGTTCAGCACTGCTTAGCGCGATTCTCTATAGTATGCCTATGCATTATAGAATTGCGCTCAACATTGTGCTCCTGGACTTCTAAACAATGCCTAACTTTTATACATCTTTACAGAATCTGGCCCTTAGCATTTTGCGCATATCCAATATTTTTTTAACACCTGATCATGTTTTCTTGAACCAGAGGATGTGTGGGCAGGCAAACGTACTTCCTGGTTGATGCAGAAGCTGAATATCACTTTCAGCAAAAAAGATGGGACTGTGCACAAGACCACACCTGAATCTGTAAACCGTAACTCCAGGAGCACCAGGTGGATGGCCCGAAGTTCCAAGCAGTTGATCGACCACTTCCCTCAGGGAAGGGGACAAGTATCCCTAAACTGGACGTACCTCATAATGCGACAGAGTTTAAAATGAAAAGAAATACAAGTAGAAAACACAAGCTTCTATTGTCTCGCTTGTAGGAAAACAACCGAGGAGTTTAAGGACAGCCCAGAGGTAAGGAATAAGCAAAAAGAATGCAAATGAAGCTCCCTACAAGAGTTCTCACGAGAAGAGGTTAACTACTCACAGGTTCAGGAATGGAGTGTCTGTTGTACTAGAAATAGGCAAAGTCTAGTAATATAAAACAGCTTTTATAGCTCACCCTAAAAATAAAGCCAAATGTCCAGCAAAATATCTAAGAACAGTTTAACCAGAACAGTAGTTGCATCTGTGGTGTACCTTGTTTTTCATATTACAATTAACAGTACGCAGTTGCTATAAAATAGAAAACTTTATTTTCTTTCAGTTACCTTTATATTTAAAAGTAACATCATACAATTTCCCTTTGAGCAGCCAAATGAAATCACATAAAATTGAAACACTAGAAAGATATGCAATACCATTTCCTTACTACCCCAAAAGTACCACACCCCAGAAAAACATCAGCTTACAAAGGAAGACGTTTAATATCAGGCAGTATGAAGTGCAACTATGTGAATGTTGTAAGCCCTGATCTGTATATTATAGAATTTCTGTTAAAATGATTTCCAATTAACTTATTCCAAATCATTCATCTACAGAGTTTTCTGACAACTGTACATAGCAAATGAACAAGCTTCTCTATGATAATCCATATTGCTCCATTCCAAGAATATTAAAACAAAATAAAAAGGACATGTGTGGGGAAATTGTGAGGAAACCTTTTAATTTAACCCACCACAATGTTTGAACATATTGCACAATTCTTCTTATTTTTTTTCTTTTATTAGAAAAGATCTTTTCAAATCTGGTCATAAAAACTCTGGCTTTCAAGGAGACACTACAGTATACTTTTGTCTGTAATTAGAGGTAAGTGGTTGATTGTGTGGCCATCAGGGAGAGAAACCTAAACAAAAACAAAAACATACTTTAAAAGTTAAGTTTTTGAGTGACATCAAGAGCAAAGATTCTCCAACAGGAAGCATCTTTATGAGATAAAGTGCCTATGCCAACAATTAAGAGTCGATATTCAACTGAAAGATCATTTATATCAATAAAAAGATATAACTAAAATAGCCATAAGGATGTATGGAAGGAAATGCCGCAGAAGCTAAAAAAGCACAGTTACTTACCGTAACAGGTGTTATCCAGGGACAGCAGGCATATATTCTCACATGTGGGTGACGTCATCTACGGAGCCCCGGCGCGGACAGCTTTTCAAGCAAACTTGCTAGAAGTTTCAAGTTTGCACACTGCACCACGCATGTGCGTGCCTTCTGCCCACTAGAGGGCGCATCCCACCTCGTGGTCCTCAGTTCCATAACTAGCTTAGAAGCCATCCCCGGGGAGGTGGGCGGGTTGTGAGAATATATGCCTGCTGTCCCTGGATAACACCTGTTACGGTAAGTAACTGTGCTTTATCCCAGGACAAGCAGGCATGATATTCTCACATGTGGGTGACCTCCAAGCCAAACCAAAAAGGGCAGGTGGGAGGATGGCAATTTTAAGAAAACAGATTTTGTAAAACTGACTGGCCAAACCGGCCGTCACTCCTGGACAGGGTGTCCAGACAGTAGTGAGAGGTGAATGTATGAACCGAAGACCAAGTGGCAGCCTTACATATGTCTTCCATCGGGGTGGAACGGAGGAAGGCTATCGAAGCTGCCATTGCTCGGACCTTGTGCCCCGTGACTCGACCCGGGGGAGGAAGGCCAGCCTGAGTATAGCAAAGGGAGATGCACGCCGCCAACCAGTTAGACAGAGTGCGCTTGGAAACTGGGTGCCCTAATCGATTGGGATCGAAGGACAAGAATAATTGCGGGACCTTCCGATGGGACTTGGTGCGTTGAAGGTAAAATGCCAACGCCCTCTTACAGTCAAGCGTGTGAAGCGCCGTCTCGCCAGGATGGGAGTGGGGCTTAGGGAAGAACACAGGAAGGACAATGGACTGATTGAGGTGGAAATCAGAAACAACCTTCGGGACAAACTTAGGATGGGTGCGGAGGACCACCTTGTCATGATGGAATACGGTGAAGGGTGGGTCCGCAACCAAGGCTTGTAGTTCCCCAATCCGCCTAGCGGAGGTGAGGGCAATCAGAAACACCACCTTCCAAGTCAGAAATTTCAAGAGGGACTTGTTGAGTGGCTCAAAGGGTGGTTTCATCAGTTGAGCTAAAACCACATTCAAATTCCATACGACTGGGGGAGGTTTGAGCGGGGGACAAACCCTGAGTAATCCTTTCATGAAGCGTGTCACCAAGGGATGGAGAGACAGAGGGCGTCCATCCAGGTGTTGGTGGAAGGCGGAAATCGCACTAAGATGGACACGCACCGAAGTGGTTTTCAGGCCAGAGCGCGACAAATGGAATAAGTAGTCCAGAACCGAGGGTACCGGGGCCGATACCGGGTCCAGGAGGAAAGAAGAGCACCAGGTGGAAAACCTGGTCCATTTCTGCGAATAGCAAAGCCTCGTCGAGATCTTGCGGGAGGCTTCCAGCACTTCCCTCACTGATTGAGACAGGTCCGGAGGGGTCAGGGAACAAGAAACCAAGCTGTCAGGTGCAATGACTGCAGATTGGGATGTAACATGGATCCTTGATTCTGAGATAGCAGAGAAGGACCGACAGGCAGAAGAAGGGGTTCCCTGGCGCTGAGTTGGAGCAGTAGGGAGAACCAGTTCTGACGCGGCTACCGAGGAGCTATGAGAATCATCGTGGCCGTGGACGATCTGAGGTGTACCAACGTTCGCATGATCAGAGGGAAAGGAGGGAATGCATAGAGGAACTTCCCGTCCCAATCGAGAAGGAAGGCATCCGCCTCCAGACGATCCCGCGAGTACATCCGAGAGCAATATAGTGGTAGTTTGTGTGCCTCCGGAGAGGCGAACAGATCTACCTGTGGCGTTCCCCAGCGAGCGAAGACCTCGTGCAGAACTGCTGAGTGTAGAGTCCACTCGTGGGGTTGCAGGAGTCGACTGAGTTTGTCCGCCAGACAATTCAGTTCCCCCTGGATGTAGACCGCCCGGAGGAAGATGTTCCGGGAGGCCGCCCACTCCCAGAGGCGAAGGGCCTCGGAGCAGAGGGGCCACGACCCCGTTCCCCCCCTGTTTGTTCACATAGTACATTGCTACTTGGTTGTCCGTGCGGACGAGGACCACCTGGTCCTGTACTACGTGAACGAAGGCTCGAAGTGCTAGGAAGATGGCCCGAAGCTCTAGCACGTTGATGTGACAGCGACGGTCCTCCGCCGACCACAGGCCCTGTGTGCGAAGACCGTCGAGGTGGGCTCCCCACGCGTAGTCCGAGGAGTCCGTGGTCAGAACCTTGCGAAATGGGGGAGTGCGAAACATTAGTCCCGTGGACAGATTTGAAGAGTCTGTCCACCAACTTAGCGATTTCCGCAAAAGCGGAGTCACCGAAATGAGGCGCGACTCCGGATCGCACTCCTGGCGCCATTGTGATGCGAGTGTATACTGAGGGATCCTCAGATGCAGCCTCGCAAATGGCGTGACGTGTACCGTCGAGGCCATATGGCCGAGCAGCATCATCATGCGCTTGGCCGACACCCTTGGTAGTTGAGAGACCTGGCGGCTCATCCGTACCAAGACTTCCAACCGTTGGGTCGGAAGGTAGGAGCGCAGGCGCACCGTGTCCAGCACCGCACCTATGAATTGAAGAGACTGAGCCGGCCTCAACTGAGACTTTGGAAAGTTTATCTCGAATCCGAGGGTTTGCAGGAAGGCAATAGACTGTCGGGTCGCTGAGATAACCTCCTCCCTGGTCGGGGCTTTGATGAGCCAGTCGTCCAGGTAAGGGAACACGTGGAGCCCGCGAGACCTCAGGGCTGCCGCCACTACTACCATGCACTTCGTGAATACTCGTGGGGACGCGGCCAGGCCGAAGGGCAGGACTCTGTACTGGAGGTGTAGGTCTCCCACCTGGAATCGTAAGAATTTTCGGCAGGTGGGGTGCACCGGGACATGGGTATATGCTTCCTTCAAGTCGAGGGAGCACATCCAGTCCCCTTCCTCCAAGAGAGGATACAAGACCGGGAGAGATAGCATTCGAAATTTCTCCCTGGCCAGGCATTTGTTGAGCTTCCTGAGGTCGAGTATGGGGCGCATGTCCCCGGTCTTTTTTGGGACCAAAAAGTAACGGGAGTAAAATCCCGTCCCCCACTGGTCCTTGGGGACCGGCTCGACCGCCCGAAGCTTCAGGAGAGCTTTGGCTTCGGTCAGAAGGGTCGGTAGTTGCGACCGGTTGCACCAGGCTAAACTTGGGGGACTGTCCGGTGGTGAGGACACAAAATTGAGCGAGTAGCCTTCGGAGACGATCCGGAGCACCCAAGCGTCTGAGGTAATCGCGGTCCATGCCTTCCGGAAGGACCGAAGACGCCCCCCGATAGGAAGGGGTTCTGGTGAAGGTGCGGAGGGGAACCCGCCCCGTCCGCTCAGCCCGTCAAAAGGAAGGCGCGGGCTTAGAAGGGCCCTGCGCCGGGGCTTGGGTTTGTCCCCCTCTGCCTCGTTGAGACGAACGTCTCGGAGGCGGTCTTGAGAAGGACGGGGTCGACTTCTGGGGGTACCGGCGCGGCGGAGGCCGGAAAGGTTTCTGTGGCGGGGGCCTAGGTTTGGGGCGGACCAGGGATGCTAAAGAGCGTTCCTGTTCCGACAACCGTTTGGTCGCCGCCTCCAAAGACTCGTCAAATAACTCGGACCCCACACAGGGCAGGTCTGCAAGACGTTCCTGCAGGTTTGGGTCCATGTCGAGGGTGCGAAGCCAGGCCAAGCGGCGCATGGCCACTGCGAGGGCCGACACCCTCGAAACCAGCTCAAAGGTGTCGTACACTGAATGGAAAAGGTACAACCGCAATTGAGACAGGTTGGACATAAACTTATCGAATCCTGCTCTTTTGGAGTCCGGTAACGAGTTCCGATATTGAGGAAGGTCCTTCACCATCCCACGCAAGTAGGAGGAAAAGGTGAAGGAGTAATTTAGAACTCTGGTGGCCATCAGAGTGTTTGAATAGAGGCGACGGCCAAACTTGTCCAGGGTCCGCCCCTCCCTGCCGGGTGGAACCGCCGCAGAAACCCGTGAGGGCTGTGATTTTTTAAGGGCAGATTCCACCAGGAGGGACTGGTGGGAGAGCTGCGCCTTATCAAACCCTTTCGGGGGAATCGTCCTATACTTTGATTCCATTTTTGACGGGACAGACGTGCCTGTAAGAGGGCTCGACAAGTTCTTCAGCCAGGTCTGCAGGAGGACACTGTTGAGAGGGAGTCTAGGTACCTCTCTAGGGGGAGTGGGAAGGTCCTGTTCCTCTAGAAATTCCTTGGAATATTTGGAACCTACCATCAGGTCAATCCCCAGGGCTTGGGCCATGTCCTGGACAAAAGATGAGAAGGAGGACGGCCTAGCCTGGGGGGACGGGGTTCTCGACCGTCCCACCGAGGAGCGGGGGGAGGCCTCATGGGAATACTGAGGATTCCTAACCGATCCTGAATCCCAGGATCCTCTCTCCACGGCCCTCGAGGGGGAGGGTGAAATCATCCTCCTAGGGGAGTCCCTGGGGGAGGATCCCGGGGTCCGTGGGGTCCTCTCCCGTTTCCTCGGCGAGGCGGCGCGGGAAGACTTTCCCCTAGGTGAGCGGAGGAGCCTCGGGTTATCGAGGCGCAACTCCGACACCTGCAGCGCCTCGCCCCCGAACGACGAGGAACGATCGCGCCGAGGCGAGCCCCGGGGTCGCTTAGGCTTCCTCGATCGGCGCCTCGTCCGAGGTCGCCTCGAGGGCGAGGCGTCCGGGGAAGATCCCGAAGCCGAGGAGGAAAGTCGGCGCACTCTGCGGAACTTTTCTTTTGGGCGGACACTGCGCTCAGGAGGCTCCCCCGAGGTCGAGGTCCGGGGCGGGGCCGAGACCGAGGTGGACGGGGCCGCAATACCCGAGACCGAGGTCGCCGAGGCCGGGGCTCCCGAGGTCGAGGGAGCCGAGACCGGGGCCTCCGAGGCCGAGGGCGCCCCGGCCGAGGTCGACGTCGCCGGGCCCGCAGCACGCTGCAGCACTTCCAGGGCTCCCGACAGCTCCGATGAGATCAAGGCTCGAAGGAGATCCTGGAAGGCCGGAATCCCCACGAAGGTGGGGAGTTCCGAGTCCGGGGCACACTCCCTGGAGGGCGACCTCGGTCTCGAGTATTCCCTCGGGGTGTGCGGAGTCGAGGTCCGATGCGGGGCCGGGGTCGACCCACCCGCTTTGGCCTGACTCGAGGATGGCTTCTTTGCTGAAGGGGATGGAACAGAGGACTTACCCGAAGCTGGCTTCGATGACGACGGCTTCGAAGATGAGGGCCGGGGCGACGCCGAGGCCCCCGAGGACGCCGAGGCCGAGGTCAAGGCCGGGGCCGAAGCCGGGGCCGACGTCGAGGCCTTGGGCGGCGCGTCGACGGCGAACAATTCCGCCATTCTGGCCTTACGGCGACGGAGGGCCCTGTTCTGGAAGGTAGCACAGCGATCACACGAGGCTGTTGGATGTTCGGGCCCAAGACAGACAATGCACCACCGGTGAGGGTCGGTGATGGAGAGTAGTCTCTCACACCGGCTGCATTTCTTGAATCCCGTAACAGGACGGGACATCGACGAGAAAAAGAAGAAGGCCGGGAACGACCGACGTTCCCCGGCTCAGGCTTCCGGGAGCCCCCGGAGCCCAACGAAAAACAATTATTATTTTTTTTTTTTTTTTTTTTTTTGTAAGACGGACGAAAAATAAAGCAGCACCGCGATTAATCCGATCAATAAACAAACTAAACGCGGCAGCTAGAAGGCAAAAACACTGGAGCTCAGATCCACAGGGCTTTCTTGCTCCGCGGAAAAATTTGAACTGAGGACCACGAGGTGGGATGCGCCCTCTAGTGGGCAGAAGGCACGCACATGCGTGGTGCAGTGTGCAAACTTGAAACTTCTAGCAAGTTTGCTTGAAAAGCTGTCCGCGCCGGGGCTCCGTAGATGACGTCACCCACATGTGAGAATATCATGCCTGCTTGTCCTGGGATAATACCATATTTTGTGTTTAGCGCGCTATCAATCACAGGCATATAAACCTTCCATCATTATAACATCCTATTTAACAGAAGACATATCAATAGCAGAGGTAAGTGGTTGATTGTGTGGCCATCAGGGAGAGAAACCTAAACAAAAACATACTTTAAAAGTTAAGTTTTTGAGTGACATCAAGAGCAAAGATTCTCCAACAGGAAGCATCTTTATGAGATAAAGTGCCTATGCCAACAATTAAGAGTCGATATTCAACTGAAAGATCATTTATATCAATAAAAAGATATAACTAAAATAGCCATAAGGATGTATGGAAGGAAATGCCGCAGAAGCTAAAAATACCATATTTTGTGTTTAGCGCGCTATCAATCACAGGCATATAAACCTTCCATCATTATAACATCCTATTTAACAGAAGACATATCAATAGCAGTGGTAGAACTTAAGCTAAACAGGTCAAACTTAACCTTAGTGCTCAAATTTGGTCCACTCAGTGTAAGTGCAAACCCTTTCTTCAGTCCCGATGATGGCCAGTGTTTCGCAGTGCTCTCAAATAAGACAACATTGTCATTTCATATTAGACTTGTATAGAATAAAGCATAATTTCTTATCTCAAACTATTCACTGTAAAGGATGCACAAGCTGTTCAGGAATGCTTAATATGGCAGCTAGGCAACTATTTTTATACTTCAACAAGATCCAATCTGGTCCAATCTTATCCTGATAGGCTATCAATACAATGGTGTCATCTTATATTCAAAACTATCTTCTTTTTTGATATTAAGAAGTCAAAAGAGAAATAGAATATCTATTAAAAAAAGGAGAACCAATCAATGGAAGCATTTAACCCTTTAGGTGGCATAGTCTGAAGTTTATAAATCCAAGATTGTTTTCATTGCTGGAGTCCTAATTGTCTATTCCCACCTCTAGGGCTAGATAGAATCAGCTCAATTATAGAATCTCTCAAGTCACTGAGAATATGGTTGGATCGCACAGTGCATAATACACTCTGATGTTCAGTGATATCGATTTTGAATTTCCTAATAGTTTGACCCACATAACTTTTCACAGGGACATAAAATCCCATAAACCACAAATTCCAAACAACAGGTAGTATTAGATCTCAAAATATATTCCAGTTCATCAAATGGAACAAGAAAGCAGAAATTTATAAACTTCTCCTACTTATCTTCAAAATTAAGACTTCCCACCTACCTGCCTTCTTAGACAAATATTTCATCCCACAGACCCCTTCTAAGGCCCTTAGATCCACCAATCAGAACTTACTGACAGTCCCCTCAATCAAGGACCTATATCAGGGGTAGGGAACTCCGGTCCTTGAGAGCCGCAATCCAATCGGGTTTTCAGGATTTCCCCAATGAATATGCATTGAACGCAGTGCATGCACATAGATCTCATGCATATTCATTGGGGAAATCCTGAAAACCCGACTGGAATACTGCTCTCGAGGACCGGAGTTCCCTATCCCTGACCTATATACTAGAAACACAATTTTTTCCGCAATTGCACCTTCCCTTTGGAATGCAATGCTACCACATATCCGCAGTGAAAATTCTTTAAATAAGTTTAAAACTAACCTTAAAAAATTTCTATTCAAAGATGCATACCAAAATTTCAGTTAAGAACCCAGTTAAGGGAAAATAACAACTAATGGGGAGAGTGTAGCACTAATGGGGAGAGTGTAGTGGTTAAAGCTACAGCCTCAGCACCCTGGGGTTGTGGGTTCAAACCCACGCTGCTCCTTGTGACCCTGGGCAAGTCATTTAACTCCCCTGTTGCCCCAGGTACATTAGATAGATTGTGAGCCCACCGGGACAGACGGGGAAAAATGCTTGAATACCTGAATAAACTCATGTAAACCATTCTGAGCTCTCCTGGGAGAATGGTATAGAAAATTGAATATATAAATAAATAATAAATAGAGAACCGCTTTTAGGAAGCGACATCCTTTTTTTCCTCTTGTTTTATCCTCTCCCTCGTCTTTTTATTTTTTTCAATGTAATTAAAATTTCCCCCCTCCCCCAGCGCCTCCCGTATCCAACTTGTCTTAATCTTGTCCTGGTCTCAATCTCCCCTATTTTTTATTTCTATTTATTTTTTAAGTTATTTTAAATTTTTAATATTGTAAACCGACCTTTGATGGTCGGTATATCAAGCTATAAACTTGAAACAACATTTCAATATCTTCTCAAAATTTCCACAACCTGTATAAAAATTTCCCCCCTCCCCCAGTGCCTCCCGTATCCAACCTATCTTAATCTTGTCCTGGCCTCAATCTCCCCTATTTTTTATTTCTATTTATTTTTTAAGCTATTTAAAATTTTTTATATTGTAAACTGACCTGTGATGGTCGGTATATCAAGCTATAAACTTGAAACATTACAATATCTTCTCAAAATTGCCACAAATTGCCACAACCTATATAAAAATTGCCACCTGTATCAAAATTGTCACAACCTGTATCGAACTAACTCCATATTTCATTACATAAGTCATATACTGATATATGGAGTTGGTTTGACACATGTTGCAGCAATTTTGAAAAGACAATGGAATCATTTGCTTTATCAATTTTTGTAGAAAAGCACCACAAAATGACTTACCTCCGAGGTAGTATTTTCAAGGAACAGCCTAGAGTGGACTCTATAACAGAAAAGAGGGCATGCCCCATGAACTTGATGTCAGACTTGTAATATCACTTTCTCAAGTTTTAGTAATCCAGTTGACAGGAATGTATTTTAAGATTAAATCCATGACCTGTGATTCAGAATTTGTGGTTTATAAAAAGCTGTATGTAGACCAAACTATTAGGAAATTCAAAAGCCATATGACTGAACATTGGAGTGCATTAAAATGGAAAAGGACAGAAACACCAATAGTTGACACTGTGTGCAATTCAACCATTCATTCAGTGACCTGTGATGTTTTGTAAATGAGCAGATTCTAGCTAATACCAAAAGTGGGAATAGACAATTATGACTCCAACAATAAAAACAATATTGGATTTACAAGCTTTGGGCTATGCAACCTACAGAGTTAAATGCTTCTATTGATTGGTTCTACTTTTTTGAGTAGATATTCTGTTTCTTTATTGACTCCTTAGTACCAACAAGGTAAAATAGGCCTGGGAATCTAACCTTGGCCCTCACCAGGCCAGGGTTTCAGGATTTCCCCAATGAATATGTATGAGATCAATTTGCATACAATGGAGGTACTGCATGCAAATAGATCCCATGCATATTCATTGGAGAAATCCAAAAACTGACAGGATTGTGGCCCTCAAGGATCAAGGTTGGACACCCCTGAGATAGGCTATCAATACCACAGTATTCTCTTATAATCAAGAATATCAGGATAGTGACTGGACCTGATTGGCTCTTGTTTAAGCATAAAAATGGCTCAGGAGCCACCATATTAAGTGCTCCTGAACAGCTTAATGCATCCTTTGCAGTGACTAGTTTGAGATAAGAAGTTATACTCTATTTTATAGAGGGGAGATATGATAGAATCGTTTAAATACCTACATAATATAAATGTGCATGAGTCGAGTTTCTTTCATTTGAAAGGAAACTCTGCAATGAAAGGGCATAGGATGAAGTTAAGAGGTGATAGGCTCTGGAGTAATCTGAGAAAATACTTTTTTACGGAAAGGGTGGTAGATGTGTGGAACAGTCTCCCAGAAGAGGTGGTGGAAACAGAAAGTGTGTCTGAATTCAAGAGGGCCTGGGACAGGCACATGGGATCTCTCAGAGAGAAAGAGATAATGGTTACTGTGGATGGGTAGACTAGATGGGCCATTTAGTTTTTATCTGCCATCATGTTTCTATGTTTCTACTTAATAAACTTGAAACTTGAATGTTGTCTTTATAGATTAATACCTGCAGTTTCCCCGATGCAGCGATGAGAGCACTGCGAAACACTGGCCACTGTCTACTCGTAGAATTCTGTGCTTGCGAGATTTCAATTCACATAAACAGTCGGGTCTAAATCGGCACAGGCGAAGGAAGTGACCAGCAGTTCATTTCTTCCTCTAGTGCTCATGTCTGCACTGAATTCTGCACAGCATGTGCAGAATTCTATGCATCCTGAGGGAGTGAGCAATTCTGCACTCACAGAATTCCACCAGAAGTACTCATCAGGGCAGAGGAAAGGACTTGCATTTAAGAGGACAAATTGGTAAAGTTAAGTTTGATTGATGAGTTTAAGTTCTACCTCTGGTACTGATATGTCATCGAGTACACATGATGTTATAATGCCAAAATGTTTATGATTGAAAGCTTCCTCACAAATAATATATACAGTGGAACCTTGGTTTGAGAGCATAATTTGTTCCAGAAACATTCTCGTAAACCATAATGCTCATATATCAAAGCGAGTTTCCCCAGAGGAAGTAAGGGAAATTCACTTGATTGGTTCCCTCCCCCCCCCCCCCGAGGACACCGGCACTGCTCGCTTTCACCCCCCCTGAGGCCACTGGTGCGCTTCCACCCCACCGAGAACCGGCATCACCCCCCGCCCACAAACACCTCCCCCCACCCCCGAGAACCGGCACGCAGCACCAACCCACAGAACGTGCCGGTGCCTGAAGATCCTGGAGAGCCTGCCTCTTGCTGCTGGGCCTTGAGCATCTGCACATGCTCAAGGCCTTCTGGCTCTCACTCTTTCTGAGATTCTAGAGGAGGGCGGGAGCCAGAAGGCCTTGAGCATACGCAGATGCTCAAGGCTTAGCCCAGCGGCAAGAGGCAAGATCTTCAGGCACCGGCACATCCTGTGGGTTGGTGCTGCGTGCCGGTGCTAGATCAGGGTAAGGGTTTGGGTATGGGCAGGCAGGCGATGCTGGTTCGCAGGCGGGGGGCTCGCAAATCGAGTCAACGCTCGGTTTGTGAGGCATGATTTGCTTGAGTGTTTTGCTCGTCTTGCAAAACACTCACAAACTGCATTACTCGCAAACTGAGGTTTGATTGTATATATATTTTTAATAGTTCTGAGACTTTCCCCCCCCACATCCTTAATTAGATATGTTTGGTTGAGTTATACAATATTTGAAGTGATTCTGGTTTAGGAGCACATTTTGATTGGAACTTTACTAACCGTCCCTTTTACAAAATGGAAGGCTGGTGTGCTGAAAGCTCTGCGATGCTCCTGATACTCATAGGAATTCTATGAATGTGCTCCCCACACTCTATGATAGGAACTCTATGAGTGTAGGGAGCAGCACAGAGCATTGAGCACACCGGCCAGGGCTAAAAACCGCTTCTGTGATTTTGTAAAAGGGGATTAAATTAGTCTGGAGTATTTAAAAAGATATTCAGATATCTGGATATTTAAAGAAATATACAGGAAAGTTATTACTACTGAATACAGTTGGTTAGAAATAACCAGATATCTTTAGTGTAGCTAAATAATGCAGGTGCATTAGACAGATTGTGAGCCCCCTGGGACAGAGAGGGAAAAATGCTTGAGTACCTGAATAAATTCATATAAAGCCGTTCTGAGCTCTTTGGGAGAATGGTATAGAAAATAAACTAACTAACTAAAACTACCTCTCTGACTAATCTTATGGTCTAGTCAAAAATTATATTTTTAGTGGCTCAGGAAATTAAAACAAACAAACAAAAAAGCATTTCTCCAAGGACAAGCAGGCATAATATTCTCACATGTGGAGATGATATCCTCTGACGGAGCTTGGTGCAGACACTGTCTAGTGATGTACCACTTTAAATCTTAGAGATACTGTTTCCCCCCAAAAATAAGACAGTGTCTTATATTAATTTTATAGGCCCAAAAAACGCCTAGGTCTTATTTTTGGGGTATGTACATGATCATCATGATCATCTCTCCCTTCCTCTCCTTCACCCCAATTCTTCCTCTTTCCTTTCTCTCCCCCACAAGTGCAGCATCTTTCCTCCCCTCCCTGCCATCCCTCATGCAGCAGGACCCTTGCCCAGTTTCTATCCTTCCCTCCCTCCCTCCCATCCCTTGTGCAGCAGAACCCTTACCCAGCTTCTATCCTTCCCTCCTTCCCATCCCTTGAGCGAGCACCCCCAAGAGCACCTGCCCTCGCCGCACAGCCAAACCCCCCCATCCAAACCTTGCTGACCGCAAGTGAGCCCTACATATCTCCCAAAGCAGTGTTGGGCCGGCAGCACTCTAGACAGGCTGTTTCAGCCTTGTCCACCCGTCAGTAACATGGCACAGTGAATTCACGGGCGGACAAGGCCAAAGCCGCCTGTTTAGAGTGCTGCTGGCCCAATGCTGCTTAGGGAGGTACCATATATAGGGCTCACTCGCGGTCGGTGGGGTTTGGATGGGAGGGAAGGATGGGGGTTTGGCTGCACAGTGAGGTGGATGCTCGGGGGAGGGGTAGTGGTGCTTGCTCAAGGGTTCTGCTGCACAAGGGATGGGAGGGAGGGAAGGGAAACTACCGGCGAATCCCAGGACTAGGGTTTATTTTTGGCGTAGGGCTTATATTAAGACCAACCCCGAAAATCCTGCTAGGGCTTATTTTCGGGGTAGGTCTTATTTTCAGGGGAACACAGTAGTACCACCATCGCACATGCACAGGTGCCTTTTTGAGGAAATTAGAAAGTCATGCGATAGGAGGCAATGTCCTATTATGGATTAATAACTGGTTGAAAGACAGAACAGAGTAGGGTTAAACGGTCAATATTTTCAATGGAAAAGGGTAAATAGTGAGGTTCCCTGGGACTGCTTTCTAACAGGAATAACTAGTGACATAATTAAATTTGTTGATAACACAGAATTGTTCAACCGCAAGTATCTAGTGAAAGAAGCCTTTGATGCCTCTGATACTGTAAGTCACCCTGCGACTCAGCACAGGATATAACCATGTGCCATCTGTACTGACCTGAATATAAACTGACGTAACCTTATGTCCTGTGCACCTCCGGAATTTAAAATGAAAGTGCTAGAATGGATTACCGACTCTTTAGATAAAGGTATTTTTCCGCAAGAAGAGGGTAACAATTATTACACCTATTATTAAAAATAATAAAGAATCAATTTCCCTATCCTCAAACTATAGACCTCCATCCCTTTCTTTACAAAGATCATGGAGAGGATGGTACAAATTCAACTAACAAAATATTTAGTGTCCCATTCTCTGTTGCACGATTCTCAATCAGGTTTTAGATCCCACTATAATACAGAGACAATATTATCTACATTATTAGATTATTTGAACATCCTTTTAAGCAAGGAAAGCAACATGCTGGTACTTCAGTTTGATCTAAATAGAGCTTTTGATTTAGTAGACCACTGCAAACTGTTGGAACTTTTAGATTCTTTAGGAATCCATGGCAAAGTATTCTCATGATTTAAAGGATTCCTTGAATCAAGACTCTATCAGGTTAAATTTAAGGATACACTCTCAGCTATTTGGAAAAACCCGTGTGGAGTCCGACAAGGCTCCCCACTTTCTTCTACACTTTTTAATTTGTATCTTCTTTCATTAGGCTATTGGATGAGCAAATTGGGCCTGAGATTGTTCAGTTACCCAGAAGTTATAATGGACAGTTTAGTTTGACACAGACATTCAATAGAGTTGCTAGTACAGGTAGATCAGTACAGTGAGGTCATAGTTACAAGTTTAAATAGATCATCTTTGGCTCATTGTTATGTCCCAGGAGTTTCATTGGACAGTTTTAAAAAGAGCTGTTACAATTAACATTTCAGTTACTTCTGGGTTGGCTCCCTGTCTTGGCACAGAAATGCTTTTAAAAGTTTTCTGAACCTGCAATAGTATAAGAACAGCCTTACTGTGTCAGACCAATGGTCCATCAAGCCCAATAGACGGTTCTAACAGTCCCTAATACATGGCCAAAACCCAACATTCCATGCTACCGATCCAGGGCAAGCAGTGGCTTCCCCCATGTCTTTCTCAAGAACAAATTACGGACTTTTCCTTCAAAAAATTGTCTAAACCTTTCTTAAAATCAGCTATGCTATCCGTTCTTACCATAACCTCTGGCAATGCGTTCTAGAGCTTAACTATTCTCCGGGTGAAAAAATATTTCCTTCTATTGGTTTTAAAAGCATTTCCCTGTAACTTCATCGAGCGTCACCTAGTCTTTGTAATTTTTGACAGAGTGAAAAATTGATCCACTTGTACCCGTTCTACTCCACTCAGGGTTTTGTTTACTTCAATCATATCTCCCCTCAGCCGTCTCTTTACCAAGCCCTAACCTTTTTAGTCTTTTCTCCTACAAGATGTGTTCCATGCCCATCTTGGTCGCTCTTCTTTGAACCTTTTCTAGTGCCGCTATATCTTTCTTGAGATAAGGAGACCAGACTTGAATTCAATACTCCAGGTGAGGTCGCACCATGGAACGATACAGGGGCATTATAACATTCTTAGTCTTGTTAACCATCCCTTTTAAAATAATTCCTAGCATCCTGTTTGTTCTTTTGGTCGCTGCCACACAATGGGTGAAAGGTTTCATTGTACTGTCTACGATGACATCCAGATCCTTTTCTTGGGGCTAATCCACAAGATGGACCCTAGCATCTAGTAACTGTGATTCCGGTTATTCTTCTCAATGTGTATGACTTTGCATTTGTCCACATTAAATTTCATCTGTCACTTGGATGCCCAGTCTTCCAATTTCCTAAGGTCTGCCTGCAATTTTTCACAATCTGCATGCTTTAACAACCTTGAACAGTTTAGTGTCATCTGCAAATTTAATCACCTCACTCATTGTTCCAATTTCCAGATCATTTATAAATAAGCTAAATAGCACCGGCCCCAGTACAGATCCCTGTGGCACTTGGATGTCTCTATTTTCAGTCCACAAATCTGTCCTCTCCTGGTTTGCTTCACCTCTCCCAAAACATCTTTAGTATATGTGCTGGTGGATCCTCTTCTGCTGCTAGCAGTTGATGTACCCCAGGGCTCTGTCCTAGGACCTCTTCTCTTTCTACACCTCTTCCCTCATTGCCCTGATCTCCTCCCATGGCTTCCAGTATCACCTATATGCTAATGATTCCCAGATCTACCTCTCTACACTTAAGATTTCACCTAAAATTCAAGAAAAAGTCTCAGCCTGTTTGGCTGACATTGCTGCCTGGATGTCCCACTGTAACCTGAAACTAAACATGTCCTAGACTGAGCTGCTCTTCTTTCCTCCTAAACTTCTGCTCCTTCCATTCTCCCTCTCTGTAAATAATACTGTTATTGCTTCTGTCTCCTCTGCTTGAAACCTTAGAGCAGTGGTCTCAAACTCAAACCCTTTGCAGGGCCACATTTTGGATTTGTAGGTACTTGGGAGGGCCTCAGAAAAAAAATGTCTTATTAAAGAAATTACAATTTTGCATGAGGTAAAACTCTTTATAGTTTATAAATCTTTTCTTTTGGTAAGTTTTAATAATAATATTGTAATTTATAGCTAAAGAGACATATGATCAAGAAACTGTTTGATTTTACTTTTGTGATTATGATAAACATACCGAGGCCTCAAAATAGTATGTAGGGGGCCGCATGTGGCCCCTGGGCCGCGAGTTTGAGACCACTGCCTTAGAGCCATCTTCAACTCCAACTTCTCATTTTCTACGCACATCCAACAGTCTGCTAAAACCAGTCACGTCTATCTCTACATCACCAAAATTCACCCCTTCCTCTCTGAGCACACTACACGGACCCTTGTCCACATCCTCGTAATCCCACACTTAAAATATTAAAATGAATGAGGGATGTTAAATAATTTATCCACCTCAGTAGGAAAGAAAAGTTTTCAAAAACTTTTATTTTGAGAATAGTCTCCTGATAGCTCCATACACTTCATGCACTTTTCCTGCAATGATTTTAACCCCTTTGAAAACAATTATTCTGTTTGACCTTCAAACCAGGATGTCACAGCTTCCATGATGTCTTCCTCACTTGAAAACCGCTAACCACGGAAATATTTCTTCAAAACTCAGGAAAGGAAATAATTCGAGGGAGCCAGGTCAGGACTGTAGGGTAGATGGCTCAGCTGATGAAACCCACATTCTTGAATTGCAGCCTGTGATTGTTGTGACATGTGCACCACTGCATTGTCATGAAGAAGCAGCATACCTGCTGTGAGTTTTTCTCATCTTTTCTTCTTGATTGACTCTTGCAAAGCAATCATTATGTTGACGTAACTCTCCCCAGTTATGGTTGTTTTGTGTGGCATGAACTCCAGAAACAAAAGTTCTTCATCATCCTAGAAGACAGTTGACATGACTTTGCCTGCAAATTTTTCTATCTTGAACTTTTTTGGGGTGGGGAGATGTCTTGTGCTTCCACTGCATTGACTCCATTTTGGACTCTGGATCTCTGTGATAGACCTAAGTCTTATCTCCAGTCACCAAACAATGAAAACAATTCACTTGGTCTTCATGGAGCATCTCCAAGTTCTCCTGACAGTACTGGAACCTCATGGCCTTCCGACATGGTGTCAACATTCTTGGAACCCATCTTGCACTAACCTTGGGACATGCCCAACTTTTTATGAATTATTTTCCAAACTGTACCTGCCAAGATGCCTATTTCTTCAGCTATTTGTGAAACTTTAATTCATCTGTTTGACAATATTAAATCCTCGACTTTCTTGCACATTTCTGTGGAAGTTGCTTCCCCAGGCTGTCCAGTGTAAGGGTCATCTTCAATGGACTCTCTACTCCACTTAAACTGCTTGCTCCAAAATTTTACTTTATAGGATGATGGGGCAGACTCACCATAAACTGCAGTCATGTGTTTATGGATCTCCTTTGGCTTTTTCCCTTCTTTTGTGAGAAATTTTATCACTGAACAGTGTTCCAAATCTAGCAGTTTCTTACTTGACTCGCATGAGGACCTCTCCTGACATTTTGTCCCTTGGAATGTAAGACTCACACTTAGCCACAACTGTGCATGAGTAACCTTCAGACATGTCACAAATTGCACAGACTTATTTTAACACACTTGCTACTTTCTTTCATACTCAGGTAGATAAATTACTGAACACCCCTCGTATATCTAACAGGTCTCCCAAAGAACCACCTCTTCCCCTTGCAATCTGAGCAAAATTCTGCTGCATGACTTATTTTCTGCCAACCTCACTATACTTTTCTTACCCCTCTCCTCAAATCACTTCACTGGCTCCCTATCCACAGTTCATATTCCAATTACTAACCTACAGGTGTGTTCATTGGTGTCAGGTCAAAAGCGCACCGGGACAAAGGCGCGCCCAGACAATTGAGCGCAGCACGCGCTGCTGCGCCGCTCTAAATTACTGTTTTTACGGCTCCGACGGGGAGGCGTGGGGGGAAACCCCCCCCACTTTACTTAATAGACATCGTGCCGCCCCCAAACCCCCCATAACGCCGGCGCGATGTCTATTAAGTAAACTGGGGGGGGGGGTTCCCCAACAAAAACCCCCGTCGGAGCCCCTAAAAACTGTAATTTAGAGCGGTGCGGCGGCGCGCGCTTTTGTCTTTCGCACCATTGTCTATGAACCGTGTTCATTCTACAGCCTCTCAGTATCTCTCCTCTCGTCTCTCATGTTTCCCTGAGAACTCCATTTCTCAGATAAGTTGCTTTTATCTGTACCCTTCTCTTCTACTGCCAATTCCAGAGTTTGTTCCTTTCATCTCGCTGTCCCGTATGCCTGGAATAAACTACCTGAGTCTGTGCAACACTCCCCTTCCCTTGTTCAAAAGTAGGCTGAAAACCCACCTTTTTGAGATAGCTTTCAACTCATAACCCTCCTCCCCACTGCCCTCTGCTCACCACCCTAGCCAACAGTTCAACCATCCCCGCTAACTATGGACCAGATTCACTAAGGCCATGGCAGAGCAGGAAACTTTACTTTTTTTTTTCTTCGCAAGCCCATGGCTTGCACTGAAGGGAAGGGCAGGAGAGTCAGGACAGAGAAGCAGGAGATCGGGACAGAGAAGCAGGGCAGAGAGCAGGGCAGCAGAAGGCAGAGCAGTTGGAAAGCACCTGAGCAACTGGTCCTCAGCAGTCACTTATTTTGGATAGGTCAGCCCAGCCGGTGTCCCTCATTTTTTTTGTGAATCACCACCTGCCTAAATTTGATTGCCATTCCCCCTCATTTGCATGCACGGATCGGGGGATGATCAGGACAAAGGTTAGTGAATCTGGTCGGAGGGAAATTGGGTTGCAAAGGGGTCGTTAAGTGGTCTGAACTTGATCGGTGGGCTTAGTGAATCTAGCCCTTTAACCCTACCCTTGCATTCTGTTTGTCTATTTTGATTGATTAGATTGTGAGCTCATTCAAGCAGGGCTGTCTTCTTTGTGACTCTGTACAGCACTAAGTCTGGTAGTGCTCTATAAATAATTAATAGTAGTAGTAATAGTAGGCATCTCATGCAATCAATTTTCCAGCCAAAATAAGAAATACAATGCCATGACTCAGGCTGCAGTGCAAAAGAGTTAAACTTGAGTCTCCTGTCCTTAAAGGATCAAAGGAAGGAAGATATTTGCCCATACAAATATGGCTCACATTATCAGCCAAAGCAGTGGTACCATGAACCGGATTGAAGACTTACCTTATATTTGCCTGTCTGCAAACAAATGCAACAATGAAGGAAATAAATTCATCTTTATTTGGACTTGCTTTTAAGGCTCTTCTAGTGGCTTGCAGCAATTATGTTCTAAGACCCTGCAAAAGGTAGCGATTGACCAAAAAGCACAGTTACTTACCGTAACAGGTGTTATCCAGGGACAGCAGGCAGATATTCTCAACATGTGGGTGACGTCACCAACGGAGCACCCTAGCGGACGTTTTCGCAAGCAGATTTGCTTGAAGACCTTCAAGCTTGCGATTGGCCCGCGCATGCCCCTCCCGCCTGGTCTAGGGCATGCGTCTCCTCAGCGTGTCCTCAGTTCAGATAGCTAGCAAAGAAGCCAACCACGGGGAGGTGGGTGGGTTGTGAGAATACTTGTTACGGTAAGTAACTGTGCTTTATCCCAGGACAAGCAGGCAGCATATTCTCAACATATGGGAGACCTCCAAGCTAACCAGAATGGGATGGAGGGAGAGTTGGCAATTTAGGAGAACAGATTTTGCAAAATGGACTGGCTGAAATGGCCATCACGCCAGGAGAAAGCATCCAGACTGTAGTGCGAGGTAAACTTATGAACCGAGGACCAAGTGGCAGGCTGTATTCTATAAAATGAAAATTAATCAAGCCAAAACTAATTACTATAGTACAAAAATATCAAAAGCAAAAAATCCATCCATGCTATATTCCATTCTAAAATCTATTGCACCTTCAACACAAAGAAAATATAATAAATTAAAAGTTAATCTTACGGCCCAAGAATTCGCAAACCACTTCTGCAAAAAAATTAATGAAATCCGTAAATCTTTTCAACAAAGTTCAACCAACACTAATGAAAATAATTGCAACTTGGCATCTGTTCTAATTTCCAAATGCTCTAAATTTAGGTTACCTACTTTAATGGATATTAAACTTACCATTCAAAAAACCAATTTAAAAGCAACGCGTTCAGAAATCATACCTCCACTTTACTTGAAAAAATTTTTCTCTTGTTTTGGTCCATTTATTCACTCACTTGTTCAGAAAAGTTTAGTTACTGCTTATGTTCCACAATCCTGGAAATTGGCCATAATTATACCTATACCAAAAGATCATAAAGTCAGCTTAGAAGAAGTTTCTAACTATCGCCCGATAGCCAATATTCCATTCCTTGCTAAATTAACTGAAAGATTGGTCTTCAACCAACTTTCAGACTTTATTGAAGCTTCAAACACACTTCATCCCAATCAAACAGGTTTCCGGAAATTTTACAATACTGAACTTTCATTAATAGGCCTGACAAACAGTATCCATTACTTCTTAGACCACCATAAATCAGTTGCTCTCTTTTCACTAGATTTGTCTGCGGCCTTTGACACCATTGATCATTCCCTATTGTTAGACCGACTTGAATCCTTCGGCGTCACCGATCAAGTTCTTAAATGGTTTTCATCTTTTCTTTCTAATCGCTCCTCGACTGTTCATTTTAATAATCACGTAATACGTACGGTATTCCTCAAGGTTCCATTTTATCACCTCTCTTATTCAATATTTTTCTATCACCACTCTTAAATTTATGTCAATCCATCGGTTTCACAGTTTATGCCTATGCCGATGACATTCAATTACTTCACCCTTTAGACCCAAGTAATATTAACGAAATCCAGGTAATAAACAACAAACTTGAACAAATAAAAAAATGGCTTGATAAAAACCGTCTAGCATTAAACATAAAAAAAACCAAAACAATGCTATTCACCTGGAAAAAGGATATCTCTTTAAGCTCCAATTTTATTTTAGACAATTCCCCATTTGAAATTATCTCTTTGCTAAAAATTTTGGGCATCATCGTTGATAAACTTTCATTTCATGAAAACATAGGGCACACAATTAAATCATGTTTCTTTAAATTACGCATGATACGGGAGAGTGGATCCAAGATGGCCGAATACTAGTAGGTCTGAGCACACTCTCCCCAAGCTCGGCTTATTTATCTTACTTTTTTTTTGGTAAAATCCTACCTGTTTAGCTATGCCGAAAAGGAGAGGAAGGAGTGCTGGTGGAGCCTCACAGCGCTCTCGAACGGCTGTCTTCGGCAACATTGAAGAACTTGTCCGGAGAATGCAGCAAATGCCAACAACATCGTCGGGGAGTTCCCTGCAGGAGGTGCGCAGTGGCGGCGAGTCTGCGTCGTTCTCCATGGGGCCAGAAACATCTCTAAGCCCCGACGTGAGAGCACCTCCCCCACACTCCCAGTCCACCAGTTCGCCGCGAGCGGAGGCACTCCCGGAAGTTGGAGTTTACCTCCTCCCGGAGGCTCAGGAGATCAAAGGGGGAACTGTGTTGCCGGGGCCCTTGCTGCTGCAGGGACGCCCGAATGCGGAGACTGAGGAGGAAGCGGAGGGGGAAGCAGAAACCGAACAGGACGTTGGAAGATACAGTTTGCCAGTGGGTGAGCTAAATCAACCTAAGTTACACTATCTTCAAATAGAGAAGCCCCAGGAGGTAACATTAGACTCTTTGTGGGATTTAGTGGCTAACTTGGCAAAGTCTATAAGTCCACAGTTACAACAATTTGAAAATAAATTTAACAAACATGAGACTGAAATTAAAGATTTGAAAAGAGAAATTGAGGACTCTAAGACCTCAATACAGAATGTATTTCAAGATATAAACGTTTCTAAACAAACTATTGAGACACTAATTTAAGATAATACTGATTTAAGAAGGAAAATGGAGGTAATGGAAAATTTTTCACGGAATAACAATCTTAGGCTGATTAATTTTCCTAAGGTGCCTATGATAGCCCCTAGAGAAATGCTTAAGCGTTATATGATTGAAATATTGGAGCTTTCTGAAGAAACATTACCACCATTTACAAAAGTTTATTACCTTCCAAATAAGAAATTGCAACAGCAACAACAACAACAGAATACGGGACAGGACTCTATGAATTTATCTAATATTCTGGAAACATCGGATAAAGAATTGGTGGAACCAGCAACTTTACTCATAACAGTAGCGCTCGCGCCAGATAAAACTGGTTGCTGAGACTTTTCTTTAAGAATAAACAAAAAGAATTTCTAGGTTGTAAAATACAGATGTTCCCAGATTTGGCCAAGGAGACCCAGCGGAGGAGACGTGAATTTTTGCTAAGGAAACCTGGTGTTATGGCTCTAGGGGCTACGTTTTACTTGTGACATCCATGTAAATGTGTAATTAATTATCGTTCACATAAATTTGTCTTCTTTGAGCCATCTCAACTGACAACCTTTCTATCAACTTCAAGTTTGGAGAAAGGTGGAACATGAGTGCTTAGATTAAGGAAAGGTGTATTTTCAGTCTACTAGTAATAATTTACTTAATTTAATTTATCTCAGTATTACTTGCCCACCATCCACCTTGGATCCTATTTGTGGACTTGAGTAGAGATTTAGCTTATATTTGATGTTTGATTGAAGTATTATGTTTAATTATTAATTCTTTTGCTGAATTTCCTTTCTGTACAAGTTATGCTTGATTATATTGAAAAAAATTCAATAAATATATATAAATAAATAAAAAAATTACGCATGATACGCTCTATAGCTAAATTTCTTGAACCTAAGTCTATTAATATACTTATTCACTCTCTGATCATCTCCAAAATTGACTACTGTAACTCACTTTTCTTTAACATTTTACAAAAGGAAAAAAAAAGGTTACAAATTATTCAGAATACGGCAATTAAATTAATACATAAGGCAAAAAAATTTGACCATGTTACACCTCTAATGATTGATTCACATTGGCTATCAATTAGCCATCGAATCACATTCAAAATTTTTCTTTTAGTTTTCAAAGCTGAAACCGCAGTTTATTACACGGATGCTTATTCCATACACTGCAGCTAGAACTCTTCAATCATCCTCCAATAATTTATTAACAGTTCCATCTTTGAAAATAATCGGGACCAGAAGACAGGATATGTTCTCGGTCACAGCACCTCTTTTATGGAACTCCATTCCTCAATATATTAGAAATGATAAAGATCTTGCCTCTTTTAAAAAATCCCTAAAAACTTATCTCTTCAAAGATGCTTTTAATCTATGATTTTTTTAACCAAAACTTCCTTTTAACTTGCTATTTTAAAGTCCTATTTCCCTTATGTTATTTTCCTTTATAAGTTCCTTAACTTTTGAAAAGAAATTGTAACTTCTCCCTTCTTTCCTCCCTATTCATGTATTGTCTTTTTTGTAGTTTGTTATTTATTTATTATTGTATTACTTGTTACTTTTTAAATTTTTATTGTACATCGCTTAGGAAACTAAATAGGCGATTCATCAAGAATTAATAAAACTTGAAACTTACAGATTTCCTCTAGTGGAGTCAAGCGTAGGAAAGCAACAGACGCCGCCATCGCTCTGACCTTGTGGCCAGTGACTTGACCCGGGAGGGAGAGACCAGCCTGAGCGTAACAAAAAGAGATACAAGCGGCCAACCAGTTAGAAATGGTCCGCTTAGAAACAGAATGACCCAAGCGATTAGGATCAAAAGAGATGAACAGCTGGGGAGCAGTACGATGAGGAGTGGTGCGCTTCAAGTAGCAGGCAGGGCATGCTTACAATCAAGAGAATGCAGAGCCACTTCTCCAGGGTGAAAACGGGGCTTCTCCAGGGTGAAAATGGGGGAAAAAACACGGGGAGAACAATGGATTGGTTGATGTGAAATGCAGAAACAACCTTAGGCAAGAACTTAGGATGGGTACGGAGGACCACCTTACCATGATGGAAGACAGTGAAAGGAGGGTCTGCAACCAAGGCTTGAAGCTCACTAACCCGACAGGCAGAAGTGAGAGCAATAAGAAACACAACCTTCCAAGTAAGATACTTCAAGTGAGCCCGCGCTAGCGGCTTGAACGAGGGTTTCATTAAGCGAGCAAAGACCACGTTAAGATCCCAAACCACAGGAGGAGGCTTAAGGGGCGGATGAACGTGGAAAAGGCCTTTCATGAAGCGGGAAACCACAGGATGAACAGAGCTAGGCTTCCCATCAATCGGCTGATGAAAAGCAGCAATGGCACTAAGATGGACTCGAACTGAGGAGGACTTGAGTCCAGCGCCAGATAAGTGCAACAGATAGTCTAGGACAGCAGATAAGGAGGCAGACAGTAGCTCCTGCTGTTGAGTAGCACACCAGGAAGAAAAACGGGTCCAATTCTGATGGTAACATTGGCGAGTGGACTCCTTCCGAGACGCCTCCAGGACATCCAGCACAGGCTGGGAGAACTGGAACGAGGGCATCAAGTCTCGAGGAACCAAGCCTCAAGTGCAGAGACTGCAGGTTGGGATGAAGTAGAGAACCCCGACCCTGCGTATGCAGTGAAGGAAAAACAGGCAGAAGAAGAGGCTCCCTGGTACTGAGTTGTAACAGGAGGGAGAACCATGGCTGTCGGGGGCCACCGAGGAGTTATCAGAATCATGGTGGCACTCGTGGATTTGAGCCTGACGAGAGTCTTCAGAATCAGAGGGAATGGAGGGAACGCGTACAGAAACAGGTCCTTCCAATCCAGCAGGAAAGCATCCGCCTCGAGTCTGAGTGGGGTGTAGACCTTGGAGCAGAAGCGGGACAAATTGTGATTGCAGGGGGGGATGCGAACAGATCGACATGCGGAGTCCCCCAACGAGCAAATACCTGACGCAGAGTCAAGGAATGGAGGGACCATTCGTGAGGCTGCAGAAGATGACTCAACTGGTCCGCCAGACAATTGTGCTGGCCCTGAATGTAGATCGCTCGAAGGAATATGTTGTGGCTGATGGCCCAATCCCAGAGCCCCATCGCCTCCTGGCACAGGGACAGGGACCCAGCTCCCTCCTGTTTGTTGATATAATACATGGCGAGAAGATCGCTCGAAGCTCCAGCAGATTGATGTGACAAAGTCTGTCGGCACTGGACCAAAGACCCTGAGTGCGAAGACCGTCCAGGTGAGCCCCCCAAGCATAGGCCGACGAGTCTGTCATCAGGACCTCCTGTGGAGGAGGAGCATGAAACAGAAAACCTCTGGAAATATTGGAAGAGAGCATCCACTAAAGGAGAGACTGCCTCAACAAAGGAGTCACGACAATGAGTCGAGACACAGGATCCCAATCCTGGTTCCATTGGAACGCCAGAGTCCATTAAGGAATACGGAGGTGAAGTCTGGCAAAAGGAGTCACATGAACCGTGGAGGCCATGTGACCTAAGAGGACCATCATGAGTCGAGCCGGGGCCGAGGACAGATGGGCAACCCTCCGGCATAAGCGAACAAGGGCCTCCCGTCGAGGCCGAGGCAAGAAGGAACGGAGACGAGCCGTGTCCAGGACCGGTCCGATAAATTCTAGAGACTGGAACAGGCAGAGATGAGATTTGGGAAAGTTCACCTCGAAGCCGAGGCTCTGAAGGAGCAAGATGGTTTGATTCATCGCTCGCAGAACTTCATGGCGAGAGGACACTTCGATCAGCCAGTCGTCGAAGTAGGGAAACACCTGCAGGCCGCGGAGACGAAGGGCTGCAACTACCATCATGAGACACTTCGTGAAGACCCTCGGAGATGGAGATCCCCCACCCAGAATCTCAGATACCGGCCAGAGGCCGGGTGTATTGGAATATGTGTGTACGCCTCTTTGAGGTCCAGCGAGCACACCAGTCCCTCTCGTCCAAGAGGGGTACAATGTAGGAAGGGTGAGCATTCTGAACCGTTCCCTGACCAGAAACTTGTTCAGCGCATGGAGGTCCAGGATCGGACACAGATCCCCCATCTTCTTGGGTACCAAAAAGTACCGGGAATAAAATCCGGTATTCCACTGGTCCAGGAGAACCTCCTCGACCGCCCGAAGGTGAAGAAGGGCCTGAGCTTCCTGCAGAAGGAAAGGCAGCTGAGACTGAGCAGAAGGAAACTCTCTTGGAGGCATATCTGGGGGTACGTGACTGAAGTGAAGGGAGTACCCTTCCCGGATGATAGAAAGCACCCAACTGTTGATGGTAAGACTTTCCCACTGGTCATAGAAATGATGGAGACGAGCCCCGATGGGGAGGGGGGAAGGCTCCAGGAGAAAGGGAGCCTGAAGGCTCGGACCGGAATTGTCAAAAAGATGGCCCAGTCTTCGCCGGAGCCGGCGACTGGGCCTTAGGTTGACGTTGCATCTATTGCTGTGGCCGCTTCGAAGGAGGCCGAGAGAAGGCAGGAGTAGATTTCTGTGGGTACCTCCGGAGAGGAATTTTGCATTGCCGAGCCGGAGGGGCCTTCGGTTTAAGTTTCACCAGAGAGGCGAAGGACTGTTCATGGTCCGAGAGGCGATTGGTGGCCAATTCAATGGAATCATTGCAAAGCTCATGACCCACACACGGGAGATTGGCAAGACGATCCTGTAGATTCGGATCCATATCCACAATCGGGGCAAAGCGAGGCAATGCATGGTGATCGCAAAGGCCGTGACCCTCGAGGACAACTCGAAGGCATCGTAGGCCGCCTGAAACATATAGAGGCAGAGCTGGGAGAGGGTCTCCTCGAGGAGATGAAACTCCTGACGCCGAGAATCTGTTATGTCCTCCCGGAATGAGAGGAGGGCTTCCACACAGAACCGGAGGTAGGACGTGAAGATAAAGTTATAGTTGAGGACACGATTCGCAATCATTGAGTTTTGGTAAAGATGGCGACCAAACTTGTCCATCGTATGGCCCTCCCGGCCCGGAGGGACGGCAGCGTAAACCTTCGAGGGGTTGGATTTCTTCAAAGAAGACTCAACCACCAAGCATTGGTGAGAAAGCTGAGAACTTTCAAACCCCTTAACCAGGATTGTCCGGTAATGGGACTCCAACTTGGAGGGAATGGCCGTGACCACATAGGGAGGTCTCCAGGTTCTGGAGAAAGGTTTGCCGGAGAGCCTGGTGCATTGGTAAGCGCAGTGCCTCACGGGGCGGATGATCAACTCCCATTTCCGTCAGGTATTTCTGGGTATAACGTGACTCAGACTGGAGGTCCAGGTTCAAGGCCCTACCCATGTCAGAGATGAAACGAGTAAAGGAGGAGTTTAGAGAAGAAGACTCATCCTCCTGAGGAGATCCCGAGCGAGATCTGGGGGCAGCCAAGAAACAGGGAGAAATTTCCCTTGAATAGTAAGCCAGGGCCTCGAAGACCTGTAAATGGGAGACCAAAGAGGCTCGACTAAAGTGTCTGGGGGGCATCGAAGAACGACCCCATGCAAGGTGGACCGGGGAAGACCCCGGGGGTCAGAGGAATTAGCTGGCGAAGCCTCAAGGAAGATGGGGCAAAGGAAAATTCCTCCACTGGTTTCGAAGAAGACCCCTTAGAGGCTGGCAGCTGCCTCGATGGGGAACACAAACTAGAATCAAACTCAAGGACAAGCGAGTGCCTGGAAGGTTTTGCGGTCGGAGACCTGCCCCGAAGGGGCGGAGAAGACCGGGGCTTTTTAGGAGGGGCAAGCCTCGACATAGTAGCTGGTCTGGACCCCTGAAAAGTCACAGGTGACTCAGGAGAGGAAGAATCGCTCAAGGGAACCCAGCGAGTCTTGCGGGCATGGCCTCGAGATATGAGGGGACACTCAGGCTGGTCAGACCGAGACTGGGTCAAGACCAAGGTCAGAGGCGTCGAAGTCGGGACTAGTTGGCTCACCACCGAGGAAAGCTGCATGGTAAGTATAGCCTTAAGCATGTCCTCAAACATAGGCACCGAGACCAAAGGATGTTGGGTCGTAGGGACAGCAGTGCGCTCCTTCGGGGGCGACCTCGAGGAAGAGTATTCCCTACGTGAGGAGGCATGCTTAGAGTGATGTCTCGAAGACGCCGACGAGACGGCACTGACATGAGACTCCGAGGTAGGCTTCTTTGCCGGCACACCTGAGGAGGAAAGAGGAGATTTACTTGAGGCCGGAGTAGCAGGAGGAGCCGAGGCCGAGCTTGAGGCCTGTCCCGCAGGATCCATGGGGCCAAAGAGTTGGAGAATCTTGGCCACCTTCTTACGAAGAGCCCGTGGTTGCAAAGTTGCACAATGGGGACACGACTCAGCGCGGTGCTCTGCACCCAGGCACTCCACACACCAACGATGAGGCTCGGTGATGGAGATTACCCGGTTGTACTTAGTACAATTTATAAACCCGGAACGAGGCCTGGACATAAGAAAAAATACGGCTAGACGGCCAGAGTAAGACCGGGCAACCCGGTCAAAAATATACAAACTGAAAAAACGAAAAGAAAGGAAAATAAAGACGTGGACACAGCAACTCAACTGAAACTAACCAAACAAGCCGCGGTGCAAGAGGGACTTCTGGCTCCGCGGAAAACAGAGAACTGAGGACACGCTGAGGATACGCATGCCCTAGACCGGGCGGGAGGGGCACGCACGCATGCGCGGGCCAATCGCAAGCTTGAAGGTCTTCAAGCAAGTCTGTTTGCGAAAACGTCCGCTAGGGGGCTCCGTCGGGGACGTCACCCACATGTTGAGAATATGCTTCCTGCTTGTCCTGGGATAAAAGAAATACTGGAATGTTGAACCTGCTATAAAGTAGGGCTAACTGTTGCAAGATAGTCTAGCAATGCATTTCATTGATTGGGTATGCTGACTTTCTAAGCCAGAAATTATCTAGCGGCAGCAATGGGACACAGTAAACAAGTTAAACAATAAATGAGGTATACAATGTATTCTCTGATTCAGTGATTCTCAATCCAGTCCTCAGGATACACCTCCCAGGTTTTCAGGATACCCACAATGAATATGCATGACATTGGAGGCAGTGCATGCATATGTACCTCACGTAAACTCATGGTGTATATTACAAAAATCAACTAAATCTGGAGGACAAGAATAGAAAATCCTGTCTTTAACAAAAATTATTCAGCGGGACTTAGGTTTTGGTTTTTTTTTATGTATTGTTTTAAGTTTCTTTCTATGCTATTGAAATCTTACCTAAATTTCAGGTATATTTTATGAACCTTTTACTAAATTGAAGGGCAACAGGAGTATGTTTTTGGTATATATAGATATATATTGGAAAAACAGATGCAAATGGTCAGGGGTGAGCTGCTACACTGCTTTAAAGTTTTCTTTATACAATATACACACACAAAGCTCTTGAAGCTTGTACATATACCGTATATACTCAAATATAAACTGATATTTTTGGGCCAAAAAAATAGCCCAAAAATGGGGGTCTTGGTTTATATTCGAGTCATCTTCCAATGGTGGTGTTTTTTTCCTACCCTCCCCACTCAATGAGCAATGCTGTTATCTTCCATCACCCCCTTCCCTCGATGGCCAGCACTGCTATCCTCCCCCCTCCCCCGATGGCTGACATTGCATCTGACCCCCCTCCGATGATCAGCACATGTCCTCTTTTTGGCATTTGGTCAGAAAGTCCGGGCAGATTTTTCTTTGTCCTCTTTATCTGGGTTTCGCCATTTTGGGGGAGGGGGGGGGGGTGCGGTGCAGCGTCAGCGTCCAGCAACCCAAAAATTAAAGATCAGCTCTAGACCCCACTGCAGCAGTCAACTAAGCAGAGACACGCATAGCATACGCCAAGCCACCTGATTGGCGTGTGCTCTCCACTCTCCTTGACCTTTTTCCTCTTGTCCTGCCCACCTCATATGCAGACACTGTGTACTGTGTATTGAGTCGACGCCGCCAAAGCCAGAAATGAGGTGGTGGCAAACCTTAAATAAAGATCACGAGAGCAGTCTAGAGTCTGTAGTATGGACCCGCCATAGAGGAGAGGACGACAGCAGATAAGAAGAGGAGTCACAGTTCAGTGATTTAACAAAGATGGAGGGGGAGCTGTCCACCCCGGGTGCAGCCCATAATAATGCTCTGAAGGCCGACAATCTTCTTCCCCTAGCGGCCAGCATCGGGCCTTCCTTTCTGCCGGTCTTGCCTTCTTCCTGTTTTTATGAAGGCAGGACCCGACTGAGAGGAAGGCCTGATGCTGGCAAGAACAGGCAGCTGTAAAGGCTGCCGCTGCTGATGGAGAGGGGGGGACAGAGAGAAGAGGACCGGGGGCACATGGATGGAGGGGAGAGGAAGAAGAAGGTGGCACATAGATGGAGGGAAGGAAGGAAGGGAGCTGGGTGCAGAGCCTGACAAGGAGGGAAGGGGGCTGGGTGCAGTGCCTGACAGGAGAGAGAGGGAAGGGGACTGGATTAGAGAGTTGCGCGGGGACAGAAATCCCACCCGTCCCCGCCAAAGTCCCACCCGTCCCCGCGAGGAATCCCACCCGTCCCCATGAGGAATCCCTCCGTCCCCACCCATCCCCGCGAGGAATCCCCTCCGTCCCCACCCGTCCCCGCGAGGAATCCCCTCCGTCCCCGCCCATCCCTATAAACTTCAGAAATAGTTATTTCATTTAATTATGCTACTGAATTAAAGGCTCTGGTAGAAACCCATTTACAAATAAGCAAAAAGACTTTATTAATTTGAAAATATTAATTGGGAAGAATACATACTTTGTAAACGGGTTTCTACCAGAGCCTCTAATGTTTATAAATTTTTATCAAAATTACTAGCATATAACACTTCAGGTGGCTATTTCTTAAATATCAGTTCAATAGAAATAGGAACTTCTTCCTTATTTCAACTAGCAACCTGTTCAGTCAATTATTAGGCCCTCAGCGTCACCACTCAGAACTCAAACATATCACCGTTCTGAGCTTTACGTGACAAATCGTCACTGGGTCTAGTTTTTCTAATTTTTCACTTTTACAAGAGCTTTATATGTTTAAATATTTATGACTTTCTTATAAATTTCAATGTAATTCAACTTCATTTTACTTAGCTTTAATATAGTTGTCTCTAGTAGAGATGTTTTTTAATCAGGCAGGGTGACATAGCCGACATGTTTCGCGGGAAACCGCTTTATCAAGGCACCACCCCTAGAAGAGATTAAAAGAAGTATTATAGTAAACTCCTGCAGAAAAGACTGGAATATCTATCAATTAGAACATATACCAGATTTACTTAAAATAACCTTCTCTCTCACCTTTAACACTATCGACCTCCTCGACTGCTTTACAGAGGGGCCGACAGCGTTCTCCCTTTTTAATACAGCGTACCGGCTCTGGGCCACGCCCACTAAATGACGTGAGAGCCTGACGACAGAAACCGGCTGTTTACAGTACAAACAAACTTTATTCAAAACCCTTTTTGGATCCCTCTCACTGGGAGAAGAACTAGATCAAGGAAGTCCACTCCAGCTCGAGATTTAACCCATGTGGGATAACAGTGTTTAACGTATAAATCCAGCGTTGTTCCTTATAGTTCAAGCATTCATCTTCTTCTCCCAGTGAGAGGGATCTAAAAAGGGTTTTGAATAAAGTTTGTTTGTACTGTAAACAGCCTGTTTCTGTCGTCAGGCTCTCATGTTTAAACATAGATGAATGCTTGAACTATAAGGAACAACGCTGGATTTATACGTTAAACACTGTTATCCCACATGGGTTAAATCTCGAGCTGGAGTGGACTTCCTTGATCTAGTTCTTCTCCCAGTGAGAGGGATCCAAAAAGGGTTTTGAATAAAGTTTGTTTGTACTGTAAACAGCCGGTTTCTGTCGTCAGGCTCTCACGTCATTTAGTGGGCGTGGCCCAGAGCCGATACGCTGTATTAAAAAGGGAGAACGCTGTCGGCCCCTCTGTAAAGCAGTCGAGGAGGTCGATAGTGTTAAAGGTGAGAGAGAAGGTTATTTTAAGTAAATCTGGTATATGTTCTAATTGATAGATATTCCAGTCTTTTCTGCAGGAGTTTACTATAATACTTCTTTTAATCTCTTCTAGGGGTGGTGCCTTGATAAAGCGGTTTCCCGCGAAACATGTCGGCTATGTCACCCTGCCTGATTAAAAAACATCTCTACTAGAGACAACTATATTAAAGCTAAGTAAAATGAAGTTGAATTACATTGAAATTTATAAGAAAGTCATAAATATTTAAACATATAAAGCTCTTGTAAAAGTGAAAAATTAGAAAAACTAGATCCAGTGACGATTTGTCACGTAAAGCTCAGAACGGTGATATGTTTGAGTTCTGAGTGGTGACGCTGAGGGCCTAATAATTGACTGAACAGGTTGCTAGTTGAAATAAGGAAGAAGTTCCTATTTCTATTGAACTGATATAAATTTTTATCAACACAACTAATATACTACTTTATCCTGAAGCAAAAAAAAAAAAAAAAAGAAATAGAATTATTTTCCTACCTTTGTTGCCTGGTTTCTGCTTTCCTCATGTTCTCATTCAATTCCTTCCATCCACTGTCTCTCTTCCTTCTGCATCTTCCATTTGCTCTGTTACTGTGCCTCTCCCTTTCTTCCCCCTTCCAAATTGGTCTGGCACCCATCTTCTTCTCTCCGCTCCCCCCATAGTCTGGCATCTGTCTTCTTCCCTGCCAGCGTCTTCTCCCTACTCTCTCTTCCTCATTTCCTTTCAGTGTCCTTCTCCCCCCCATCTTCCCCATGTCCTTTCAGCGTCCTTCTCCCTCTCTGTCTTCCCCATTGCCTTTCAGCATCCTTCTCCCCCCTCTGTCTTCCACAAGTGCTTTCAGAGTCCTTCCCCCCCGCCCTTCCCATGGCCTTTCAGCGTCCTTCTCCACCCCTTTGTATTCCCCCATGTGCTTTCAGCGTCCTTCTCCCTCCTCTGTCTTCAAGTGCTTTCAGAGTCCTTCCCCCCCCCTCCTGTCTTCACCATGGCTTTTCAGCATCCTTCTCCCCCCTCCTTCTCTACCGCCCTGGGTGCAGCACAGCCGGCCAGGTCCCCTTACTTTTGTGGCACTTCCCCGACCGACCGATAACAGCCCGGGTCCGACAATCCTCCCTGCCCTGTAGCCGCGAATCTAAATTACCTTCTTACAGCAGCTGTAAGAAGGTAATTTAGATTCGCTGACGTCGGGAAGACTTCCGTTCGGCTCTGTGCTGCAAGCAGAGAAGGTAGGGAGAAGAAGAGCCGCGCGACTGAGTACATCCAGCCCCGCAGGAGCCCCGCGACCCTTGGAGGCGTCCCCATGGGATCCCCGTGACCCTAGGGGGTGTCCCCACGGGATCCTCGCGACCCTAGGGGCGTCCCCACGGGATCCCCGTGACCCGAAGGGGGAACCCGCGGGTCCCGCTGGATTCCCGTCGTCCCCGTTCCCGTGCAGCTCTCTAGACTGGATGCAGAGCCTGAAAGGGCAGGGCACTTGAATATTAAGCCGCCCAACTTATATTCAAGTTAACTGTTTTCCCTCCTTTTGGGGGGGAAATGGGGGTCTCAACTTTTATTCAGATCGACTTATGGTCAAGTATATACAGTACTACAGAAAAACAGATAAGTAAACTTACAGGTGCTTGTTTGTAGGCCCCAAGTTTAAAACGGCAGCAGAAAACATCCACTATGAATTCTCCTATTCCATGCAACATTCCTGTAATGTTAAAGAGGTTATTAATGGACTGGACAAAAATACAAGTAAACGCTTACTACCTATGTTTTAAAAGAAATGAGAGCAATGTTCAAAACACCTGAGCTGAACTAATCTGAAAATAAAATCTATATTCCAGTGCAGTAGGCTAATCTAGCTGAATATGTCCCAGAAAATTATTATTTTTTTTTTTTAATTCAAACAGGAGTTTAAAAATCTATGCTGAATTCTTTCCTAACATAATTACCTTAGATATAATCGCATCTAAAGCAGTTCACAAAATATAATACAATAATATATCAGAAAAATATGATATAAAAGAAAACAGCTTCAGGATTTTTTAAACTATGGAGAAGGCTTGCTAATATTTTTGGCAGTTCCTATTAATCCTTAATTGGCTTGCTATATTCATTCCATTGCCTCTGTTATTATACTATTTTTGCCTCTTTTCATATATTGATTTACCTTATTTTTGGTCTTTCTGTTGTGGGCTAACATCTGATTGTTATTTCCTATTTATTTTTTGCATATAACATAACATTTTATTTATATATTGCATAAGCTTCACAGAAGACACCGGTGAATTATAATTCATACAACAACAACAAACGTGCCCCTTTTACAAAGCCACAGTAACGATACTGTTGCGGTAAATGCACCAAAGCTCATAGGAATTGAGTCTTCAGTGTAGCTTTGTAAAAGGGGCCCAAAAATACTTCATGAAACAAGAAATTTTCCAAACAGGTAAGTTTTCAAGCTATGTTGGAACAAAGAGAGCCCCGAATCAGGTTGTCAGGCCTGTTTGTTTTAATTCTATTTTTGTCATTCAATTTGGATTATTGAATATATAATAAATTTTATAAATCAAATTTTTTTTTAAAAATAAAAAAAACCAACATGACGGGGGCGTGGCTTGGAAGCCTAACATGGTGGAAGCTTAAACAGTGAGCTCTGTACCTCCATAAAGCCGTTGATGCACTACGGAACAAAAGATTAGTTAACTTGTCTAATATTGAAGCGGATAACTTACAAGAATGTCTTCAATGCGTCAAACAAAAAGTGAATTGGCATTTATGGGAGGCAACGTGAAGAGGATTAAAGCCGATATGACAACTCCCTCTAGAGTGCCGTTACTGCAGGAATAGACTTCAGACAATGCAGGCATTATAGCAGAACTAAAAACTATAATGCTGGAAATAAAAGAGGAAGTTGCCAACATTGCAAAGAAAATGGAAATCGCTAATGCTCGGGCAGTGCAAGTGGAAAAGAGAATAGAGGAAGTAGAGGAAACCCTGATGCAGTGTAAAATGGATCATCAGAAAATTCAGCATATGGAAAAATGGATTGAAAATATGGAAAATAGATCTAGATGGAACAATTTGAGAGTTTTAAATTTACCGGAAGGATTGGAGAGGAAAGATACAATCTCTTTTCTGGAAGGAATTATACCTAAATTAATGCCACTAAGCCAAAGGTTTCCGTTAGAGATAGAGAGGGCTCATAGAATCCCTGTGAAGTCAAATACAAGAGGGATTCCAAGACCGTTAATATTCAGGGTACTGAGATACCAACAAGCTATAGAAATTTTAAATTTTGGCTAAAGCTAATAATGAAATACAATATAAAAGGGCAAAATTAATTTTTATTCCTGATGTTGCTAAAGCCACTGCAGAAAAACGGAAAAAATTCCTTCAATTAAGACCTAAACTAAAGGAGTTAGGAGCAAGGTACGGTCTTATGTACCCTGCAATAATGAAAATTACAACAGACAGAACCAGAAGAACTTATAGATTTCCTCAACCAACAAAAAGAACCAATAATTATGTGATTTGTGGGGAAACATGTGAATGAAACAGAAAAAAAAGGATAGCAGAGCATTATTTGAAAATAAGTAACTAACAAGAAGAGATGAAAATAAATTATTAAATAAACTATTATATAATACCAGAATATAAATATTGATTGACAATATTATTTAAAATGAATTTAGATTTAATAATAATCGCTGAACATTGGAAATAGTATGGACTCTGACAGATGTAGTAAGTTTAGCTGTGAAGTCCTGCTACAAAACAGATCGGTGTTCGGTGATCAATTAGAAATGCCTGATCTTTGTTGTGTGAGGAATTGTATGGTTTGACTAACGCTTTTTCTGACTAAAAGGAAATCTCATTTCAAGAAAGAAAAGGATAAGACTTAAATACTGCACTGTATTGACAAAGCACGAAGGAAATCTTCAGTAGCTGAAAATGGAAGTTTTTGACCAGCGCTTTTATTTACTAAAAGGAAATTTATCGGCAAGAGGATAAAGGCTAATGACAAGATTATATTACTGTACTGTACTGAAATAATTTTTCGGTTCCTGAAGAAAGGTATGGTTTGATCTGACATTTTTTTTTCACTGACTACAAGGCATATTATTTGTAAGAAAGAAAATGCTACCAACTGGATTACAGTACTGTAAAGGTAAGACTTAAGATATCTCAGGAACGGAACGGAACGGTTTTGTTCGGTACTTTAACTGAATACAAGGAAATAGCGTTGGTAAGAAGAAAAAAAAAAGGAAAACAGCTTTAAGAAGACTAGGAATTTACTGACAATGCTGTGCTAAGACATTAAAGGGAAAAGAACTCATACTGAAATAAAATTTGTTAGCATTACCTTTGATAATTGAGAGGAAGTATATGCTGCGTTAGTAATAACTGCCAGCATTGTCGTAAACAAAATACTCAAATCAGAGATGAAGTGAAATCTACAATATAAAGGAGGATCAGCAATAGATTTGATGTCATTGAACAAATGTTCTTTATTTATGGGATTTGACAAAGTGAAATGAATAGGATGTGTTTAAGATAAATTTATTTTATATAATATAGGAAGTAAATTGAAAGACATGAAGGCTTTAAATTTATGTTAGTTTGGAGAAATAGCAAATTACATAAATTTGAAATTGGAAGAAAAAACATTAATTCATTGAAAATATTAAATAATTTCAGTTAAGATATAGAATATAAGGAGAATAATTAACCTTTGTGCTTTAGGGTTCAATTATTTTTAATGAACTCGAATATAATATTGTATGGATTATATTTGTATGCTTATAATTTTTTCTCCATTAAGATTATAAATTATAAATTTAGATATGATATTATACGTTAGAGTTTTCATGATATCAATTGAAATATTTTTCTTTAGATACATTTAATTAAAAATGAAATGAGATTTTCAAATTATAATGAATAAAGGTTAGGTAGAAATATACAATTTTAACAATTTGGATAGTGATAGAAGGGAATTAAATAACTCATTAATGTTTTTTTAACAATTAGTAAGGGGATATAAGGGTATGAAGAATAATTAATTTGTAGGTTTAATCAGATATTGTGTAGTTATATTTATTTTTATTTTTTTTACAATCAATTTTAAGTTGTGATTTTGTTTAATATGTCATTAAAAGTAGGAATTCTTTTAGATAAGGTTTTGTGGGGGAGCTTTGGGGGTTTAGCTTCACATAAACACTTCCAAGCAGTCAATATATAAAGGGGGAGAGAGAAAAGGGATAAAGGGGTAGGGAAATGGTGTTTTATTGACTTATTGGAAAAAAGGGGAATTAATGGAAATATGTTTTAGAATATTAATTATCTGTGTAATGGTGTCTAATCATATTAAATTAAATCAATTTAAGTATTTTCATTGAATGTCAATGACCTTACCCATCAAATAAAAAGGAAAAAGATGTTAGCTTTCCTAAAACAGCAAAATGCTGATTTGTATTTTATTCAGGAGACGCACTTAAGAACATAAGAACATAAGAAGTTGCCTCCGCTGAGGCAGACCATAGGTCCATCCTGCCCAGCGGTCCGCTCCCGCGGCGGCCCATCAGGCCCATTGCCTGAGCAATGGTCTATACCTATCTATACCCCTCAATCCCTTTTTCTTCTAGGAATCTATCCAAACCTTCTTTGAAACCATTTAAGGTTTTCTTGTCTACAACAGCCTCTGGAAGCGCGTTCCATGTATCCACCACCCTCTGAGTGAAAAAGAACTTCCTAGCGTTTGTTCTAAACCTGTCCCCTTTCAATTTCTCCGAGTGCCCCCTTGTGCTCGTGGTGCCCCTTAATTTGAAAAATCTGTCCCTGTCTACTTTTTCTATGCCCTTCAGGATCTTGAAGGTTTCTATCATGTCTCCTCTAAGTCTTCGCTTCTCCAGGGAGAAAAGTCCCAACTGCTTCAATCTGTCAGTATATGGGAGATTTTCCATTCCCTTTATCAGTTTAGTTGCTCTTCTTTGTACTCCCTCAAGTACCGCCATGTCTTTCTTGAGGTACGGTGACCAGTACTGGACACAGTACTCCAGATGCGGCTGTACCATTGCATGATACAACGGCATGATGACTTCCTTCGTCCTGGTCGTAATACCCTTCTTAATGATACCCAACATTCTGTTTGCTTTCCTAGAGGCTGTGGCGCATTGCGCCGATGCCTTCAGTGATGCGTCTACCATCACTCCCAGGTCTCTCTCCAGGTTACTGACCCCTAGTGGTGTTCCCCCCATTTTGTATGTGAACATCGGGTTCTTTTTCCCCACGTGCATGACCTTGCATTTCTCCATGTTGAAGCTCATCTGCCATTTTTCGGCCCACTTTTCCAGCTGCGTTAGATCCTTTTGGAGATCTTCGCAGTCTTCCCTGGTTTGGGCCCTGCTGTATAGTTTGGTGTCATCTGCAAATTTAATGACTTCACACTTGGTTCCCGCCTCTAGGTCGTTTATGTAGATATTGAACAGGAGCGGTCCCAGCACCGACCCCTGCGAAACTCCGCTCGTGACCCCTTTCCAGTCTGAGTAGTGGCCCTTCACGCCAACCCTCTGCTTCCTATTTGCCAGCCAGTTTTTGATCCATCGATGGACCTCCCCTTGTACCCCGTGGTTCCATATCTTTTTAAGCAGTCTCTCGTGTGGCACCTTGTCGAAGGCTTTTTGGAAGTCAAGGTAAATGATGTCTATAGATTCCCCTTTATCCACATGGCTGTTTACTCCCTCAAAGAAGTACAATAAGTTTGTGAGGCATGACCTACCCTTACAGAAGCCATGTTGACTCGGTTTTAGTTGCCCATTTTTTTCGATGTGCTCACAGATGCTGTCTTTAATCAGTGCCTCCATCATCTTTCCCGGGACTGAGGTCAGGCTCACCGGCCTGTAGTTTCCCGGGTCCCCCCTTGCGCCCTTCTTGAAGATGGGCGTGATATTTGCTATTTTCCAATCCTCCGGGATCTCTCCGGTTTTTAAGGATAGGTTGCATATCTGTCGAAGTGGCTCCGCTATTTCATCTTTTAGTTCCTTGAGTACCCTTGGGTGAATGCCGTCCGGACCTGGCGATTTGTCGCTCTTTAGTCTGTCAATCTGCTTGAGTACATCCTCTTGGCTCACCTCTAAATCTACCAGCTTATTGTCTTGGTCTCCTATTACGATCTCCTCGGGTTCCGGAATGTTGGTTATATTCTCCATCGTGAAGACTGACGTGAAGAACTCATTTAACCTGTCAGCTATCACTTTCTCTTCTTTTACTACTCCCTTTCTGTCTCCATCGTCCAATGGTCCCACTTCTTCTCTCGCCGGTTGCTTCCCCTTTACGTATCTGAAGAACGACTTGAAGTTTGTTGCTTCCTCTGCCAGTCTCTCTTCGTATTCTTTTTTTGCTTTTCTAACCACTCGGTGACACTCCTTTTGGTGTTCTTTGTGCACTTTTTGGTTCTCCTCTGTTTGGTCTTTTTTCCATTTTCTGAACGATGCTTTCTTGTCGCTTATCGCCTTCTTCACTGCATTTGTTATCCACACTGGGTTTTTTGTTCTATTTTTTTTGCACCCTTTTCTGAACTTGGGGATGCATATGTTTTGCGCTTCGTGCACAGTCTCCTTGAGTAAGGTCCAGGCTTTTTCTACGGATTCCGTCTTCCCTATGTTGCCTTTGAGTTTCTTTACCACTATTTTCCTCATGGCATCATAATTTCCTTTTTTGAAGTTGAGTGCCGTCGTTGTGGTTCTTTTCCCCTTTGATGATCCAAATTCAAGCCTGCACTGGATCGTGTTGTGATCGCTGTTACCTAGCGGGGGTAATACCGCCACCTCCTTTGCTGGCCCCCCTAGTCCGTTGAAAATTAGGTCAAGAGTGGCATCGCCCCGTGTTGGTTCCGTGACCAGTTGCTCCATGAAACAGTCCCTCGTGACCTCTATGAATTTGGTCTCTCTTGCGCAGTTTGAGTGCCCAATACTCCAGTCTATCCCAGGATGATTGAAGTCCCCCATCACCACCACATTTCTGCTTCTGCATACCTGCCTCAGTTCAGCCTCCAGCTCCTGGTCGATTTCTTCCGGTTGTCCAGGTGGGCAGTAGTACAGACCCAATTTAATGTCTGCTCCTGCTCCTCCCTGTAGCTTAACCCATAGTGATTCCAAGCCATCCGCCCGTACTGTTGTTTCCATCCTGGTTGATGGTATGGAGTCTTTTATGTAAAGCGCTATTCCTCCACCCTTTTTATGTGTCCTGTCTCTCCTGTATAGTTTGTACCCTGGTATGGCCACATCCCATTGATTGTCCTCGGTCCACCACGTTTCTGTGACTCCAATTATGTCTAGGTCCTTATTGCTGGCAGTGATTTCCAGTTCTCCCATTATGGCCCTCAGGCTCCTAGCATTTGTGTATAGGCAGTTTAAGACCCAGTTTTTAGTCCTCTCTTTTTGTTTCCCTTGTGCTTTGGTACTCCTGCAGTTTTCCTCATGGTTTGCCAGCCCCTGAGCTTCGTCCTCCTCCTGTTGTGTGTGTGTGACGTCCTCTGCCTGTTTCCCCTGCACCTCCTGCTCTCCTAATTCCCACTCAGTCCTGGGCTCTTTTTCACAATGTCTTTGCCCCTCTGGCTCCTGTTGTTCTGTTTTGGTGCCGCTTACCAGGTCCATTTGTGCCCTCGATCCCTGCAATGCGTCCTTAGGTCCTTTTTCAACACATACACACTCAGTCCCGAGTCCTCCTTTACAATGTCCCAGTTCAGTATCCTTGTCAGGTACTGATGTCCGATGTGTCGAGGTCAGGTCGACTATCGGCTTTCCCTTTCTCCTCAGTTTAAAGCCAAGTCTATGACGTTCTGGACGTTGCGTGCCAGCATCCTCGTCCCAGCTGTGCTAAGGTGCAATCCATCTCTTCTGTAGAGCTTGTTCTTCCCCAAGAAAGTAGTCCAGTTCCTAACAAAGTGGAAACCCTCCTCCTCGCACCATCTCCTCAGCCAAACGTTAATTGATCATAGTTCGCTCTGTCTCTTTGTGTCCGCTCTCGGTACTGGCAGGATCTCTGAGAAGGCTATATTCCTTGTCCTTAGTCTCAGTTTCCTCCCCAGGGTCCTGAACTGGTCAGTTAGTGTAGTCCTGTTGAAGTTTCTCCTGCTGATGTCGTTGGTTCCGATGTGGATCACTACTGCTGTGTCCTCCGTCTCGGCTCCCTCCAGGATCCTCTCGATATTGTTGATGATGTCCTTTGTTCTTGCCCCCAGGAGACATGTTACCAGTCTGTCCTCTCTCCCTCCGTCTATATGACTATCTACTCCTCTCAGGATTGAGTCCCCTACCACGATAGCCGATCTCCCCTTCTTCAACTGTCTCTCTGGTCTCAGATCTGTGTCATATGTGCAGTCCATTTGTCCGTCCTCTGGGCTCTGCTGTGTCTCCGCCCCTGGTCTCAGGTCTGTGTCATCTGCGCATTCCGCTAGTCCTTCCTCCTGGCTCTGATGGATCTCCTCCTCCTGGCTCTGATGGATCTCCTCCTCCTCTGCCTGCCCAGGTCCTCCGCAAGGTCCTAGTTCCATGGTGTCTGGTGGTTCCTGTCGTCCAACTGTCGGTTCTCTCCTGGTGTGTTGGTAGTCCTGTGCCACCACCATCCTGCAGGCCTCCTCAATGAATTTCTCGAGCTCCCTAACTTGTTCTGCGATGTGGCTCTCTCTGGCGGTGTCCATGGTTGTCCAACACTGTTCTTCCATGGTGCACAGTCCCTCCAGTTCTTGTACTCGAACCTGCAGTCTCCCGACCTCCTTCTTCAGGCTATCCAGTTCCTGACATCGATTGCATATGTATGCCTGCCTCCCGGAGGGGAGGTAGTCATACATATGACACTCGATGCAGAAAACTGGGTAGCTCCCCTGGGTTCCTGTAGCCTCCATTCCTGTGGCCTCGGTGATTTGGGAGTGGTGCCTGGCTTGCAGTTGTCTGAAAAAGTAGAGAGAGAGAAAGAGTGATAAGGGAGAATAGAATTTTTTTTATTTTTTTTTTAAGTTAGAAGTTATTGAGGTTAGAAGTTAGAAGTTGGATTGGATTTGTTGCTGGGCTGCCTGGGCTCCTTCACAAGGCTTCCTTCGCAAAGGCGCTCTCGCTAAGGCGAGCGCCTTTGCCACTCGCCTTCACCACGCGCCGAACGGCTGGGCGCCGTTGGCTCCCCTCTACTTAAAGGGGAGCCCGGGCGCCGATGCGACCTGTGACGCGGTGGGGGGGGGCGAAGCTACCTCTCGCCGCGACCCCGGGTCTTTTTGCCTGCCTCCGGCTTCCTCCCCCGCTGTCTCTCCTGCCTTCTCCGGCCCCTGCCCTGCAACAGCCGAACCTACAAAACAAGCAAGTAGAAAGAAGCAAAGCAAGCAAAACCGCCAAGGTCTGCCTCGTGCCCTGGCTTCCCTTCTACTTAAAGGGGAGCCCGGGCGCCGATGCGACCTGTGACGCGGTGGGGGGGCGGAGCTACCTCTCACCGCGACCCCGGGTCTTTTTGCCTGCCTCCGGCTTCCTCCCCCGCTATCTCTCCTGCCTTCTCCAGCCCCTGCCCTGCAACAGCCGAACCTACAAAACAAGCAAGTAGAAAGAAGCAAAGCAAGCAAAACCGCCGAGGTCTTATCAATGATGGAATCAAGAAAACTGGAAGGGGGTTGGGTTCACCAAAAAATTTTTGCCCCTGCAGTTGGCAAGAAAGCTGGAGTTGCCATATTAACAAATAAAAAATGTATAACTAATTTTCAGCTGATTGATTTGGATCCTTTGGGTAGATGGGTACATGTAAAAATGAACATTGGAAATACTACCCTGGAACTGTTCAATGTGTATGCTCCAAATACGAATCAAATGGAATTTTTTAAGAATCTACAACAATCTCCCACTGGCTACTTCTAATTTAATAGTGGCTGGAGATTTCAATGCTGTAATGGATCCATTAATGGATAAAAAACCAAGTAAAATTATGAAGTCACTAGGGTTAGATAATTTAGCACAATCTTGTAATTTAATAGATATATGGCGTATACTTCATTTTAATGATCGGGAATTTTCCTTTTGTTCACAGGTCCATAACTCTTTTTCAAGAATAGATTGGTAGAAAACTGGAACGCTCTGTCATAGGGGAAAACACCCTCCAGGGATTCAAGACAAAGTTAGATAAGTTCCTGCTGAACAAGAACGTGTGCTGCTAGGGCTAGTCTCAGTTAAGGCACTGGTCTTTGACCTAAGGGCTGCCACGTGAGCGGACTGCTGGGCATGATGGACCACTGGTCTGACCCAGCAGCGGCAATTCTTTTGTTCTTATGTTCATTTCAACATCTCTATCACATCTCCCCCTCCCGCTTTTCCTCCAAAGTCTACATATTGAGATCTTTAAGTATGTCCCCATATGCCTTATGACGAAGACCACACACCATTTTAATAGCCTTCTTCTGGACTGACTCTACCTTTTTATATCTTTTTGAAGGTGCGGTCTCCAGAAGATTCATATGCTACATGACTTTCCCCTATTATCTCATTACAATCTGTGGAACACAGCTGTAGAAGATGTTTAGCCAGTCTTTTGTATGATTTGACATTCTTTTCCACTCTAGAAGCCATGGAAATACAGATCTGTTGCTAGTAGATCATGTTTGGAGTTACTTGGATGGTTAATAAGGACTAGGATTCATATTCTGGACAACTAACTATTCAAAGTTTTGATTTCACTTATCCAGAGAAAACCCTCTGGACTTAATACCTGCTCCCCTCCCTATTGTTTTTTTCCCTTACATGATTTCTTTTTCTTTACATATTGTAGTTCTAGCCCTTCTTTCCCTCTTTCCTCTGTTTGTAAATTTTTTTTTTTTTTTTGTCTTTTAAAGTTAGTATTTTCCCTAGTGTTGTTGTGTTTTAAAACTGTATTTTAGTTAATAGACGGTTTTAACATTTTTGTATACCGCCTAGAAGGTTTGATTAGGCGGTATAAGAAATTTTAAATAAACTTGAAACTTTTGGGCATGGTTACATTACCACAGCAGCACCTGCTTTGATTTTTTTTTTTTAACATTTGGTACTATTCACATGGTTAATATAGTTTAGGACTGCAGCTTTTGGAACACCAATTTTTACTTACTTTTGATCTTGCCTATCCAGATCTGAGAATACTGGACATTTGGTAACTCTGTGGGTAAAATTATATCACTTCCCTCCTTATTTAATTTTTTTTACACAGTAGAAGCCTTTGCTTTATACATATCTTTCTTATGAAGTATGGCTTTTTCTTAAGATACTTACTTTGGGGAAGCGGGTGCGGGTATGGCTAGAGAATGAAATGGGGACAAATTTGTCCCCATCCCCGCAAGAACTCAATTTCCCTGTCCCTTCCCCTCAAGTTTTGTCGTTGTCCCTGCCCCATTCCGGTAAACTCTGTTTTAACTGCACAAGCAAAAGAACATAAGATTTGCCGCTGCTGGGTCAGACCAGTGGTCCATCGTGCCTAGCAATCCACTCATGTGATGGCTCCCAGGTCATAGACCAGTGCCCATTTGAGTCCAGTCCTGCCTGTTTATGTTCTGTTCCAGCAGGAACTTATCCAACCTTTTCTTGAATCCTTGAAGGGTGCTTTCCCCTATAACATGCTCTGGAAGACTGTTCCAGATTTCTACCACTCTCTGGGTGAAGAAGAACTTCCTTACGTTTTAGCGAGTTCCCTCTTGTTCTCGTCACCTTGGAGAGGGTGAACAATCTCTCTTTTCTACTAAGTCAATTCCCTTCAATATCTTGAATGCTTCGATCATGTCCCCTCTTAGTCTCCTCTTTTCAAGGGAGAAGAGGCCCAGTTTCTCTAGCCTCTCATTGCACGACAACTCCTCCAGCCCCTCAACCATTTTTGTTGCTCTTCTCTGGACCCTTTCGAGCAGCACTATGTCCTTCTTCATGTACGATGACCAGTGTTGGATGCAGCATTCCAGGTGAGGGCGTACTATGGCCCAGTACAACGGAATGATAACCTTTTCAGATCTGTTTGTGATCCCCTTCTTAATCATTCCCAGCATTCTGTTTGCCCTCTTCGCCACCACTGCACATTGCACGGACGATTTCATTGACTTGTCTACAAGTACTCTCAAGTCTCTTTCCTGGGGGCTCTCTCCAAGTATAGCACTGGACATCCTGTATTTGTGCATATGATTTTTGTTACTGATATGCATCACCTTGCACCCATCCATGTTGAATCTCATTTGCCATTTCGCGGCAGTCCCTAAGCGTGTTTATGTCTCGTTGTAGGTCTTCGCAAACCCCTGTGTTCTCACCATTCTGAATAACCTCGCATTGTCCACAAATTTAATCACCTCACTCATCGTGCCAATTTCTAGGTCATTTATAAATATGTTGAAGAGCACAGGCCTTGAACACTTATTTATTTAAAAAATTTCTATACCATTTACTATTAAACGGTTTACATAATTTACATACATAGTTTTAAAACAAAAACATGATAAAATAAACATACAAATAAACCTTAAAAATCATGGCTACAAAATAATATTATTTTATATAATAAAGATCATGAGTAGCTCATCAGCTCTATCAGAGAAGAAAATTATTTCTAGAGAAAGGCATCTACAAATAATTGCATCTTAAATAATTTTCTAAACATACCCCCCTTTCACGACAATTCCGTATCTGACCCACCAGAGAGTCCCATATCTTAACTCCTGTGCAACAAAGTCATTTTACCAGTCTCAACAAGCCTTGGATTCAGTCGTCTTCAGTAAAGCCAAATTCTCAGAACGCTATGATCTTTATGGTGTATAACTAAGTATATTATTTTTAAACAATTCTGGAATGTTTCCATACAAGAATTGATGACAAATCATTACTGCTTTATACTGTACTCTGAAGGCGATTGGTAACCAAAGCAATTTTTGGAGATGTGGCAAAATATGATCATATTTAAACAAACCCATTATCAATCTTGCTGCTGCATTTTGTATGACCTGCAATGCTCTACATCTTGCTTTTGTTATTCCAAGGTAAAGGGCATTGCAGTAATCAAGTCTCAACAAAACTTACGATTTTAAAGTGTTTGAGGCTTGTGCAGATGACAACAGCTTGAAGGAAAAGAACTTGTTGGGACAGGAAAACGAGATCCCGTGGGGATGGGGAAAAATTTGTCCCTGTGCCATTCTCTAGGTATGGCTATAACCTTGACAATCTCTTGAGGGAGTTTATATCTGGGTCATTCCATGCTATGGGTCCCCACCACTATGTTTCAGATTTTATTCAAAATTTCCACATAAAAAAGTAAGGGTACTAAGAAAATTTTTTCTCAAGATTTTAGATTCCTAACTGCAATAGTCATTGAGCTAGATTCACTTGTCTGGCTGGATGTTGGCAGCATTGTGTACAGTGATGAATAAAGTATCATTTTTAACTGCTTGTAAAATTGAGAATAATGGGTCAAGAGTGCTAATTTTTGGCAGTCCAGCATAACATTTTGTGCTAATTGCAACAATGCTAGTATGAGCATCATGGATACTAGATAATGACATGGTGGTTGTTATCCGTGGCTAGCCACGAGTAGCTGCGGGTAACCTGCCGAAATGGGGAAAGAAAAAATAGTGGTCACTGCGGGGACGGGGACAAGGCCATTCACAGCCCCTTGGAGCGGTGAATGGTCTTGTCTCCGCAGTGAGGCAATCAAGGATCGCGCGGTCCAGCAGCCCCCACCCGCCCGCAGCATTCCGCCATCTCCCTCCCTCTCACCTTAGATGCAGACTTTGCCGGCTTTCTTTTTCGCCCAGCTGCACACTTTCAAAAAACCGCGCACGCGCAGCTGCTCGAATTGTTCAATCTTCTCCTCTGCTGCAACTTCCTGTTTCCGGTTGTATCAGAGCAGAAGATTGAACAACTGAGCGGCTTTTTGAAAGCGTGCGGCTGGGCGAAAAAGAAAGCCGGCAAACTCGGCATCTAAGGTGAGGTGGAGGGAGGGAGCTGACGGAACGCTGCAATCGGGCGGGAGGGGGCTGCTGGACTGCATGATCGCGCGTGTTTCCCGGCTCACACTAGGAAGGAGGGAGTGAAAGGGAAAGAGATTCTGGGCCAAGGGGATGAAGAGGGAGAGAAAGAAACCCACAGCAGGAAAGAAAGGGGAGGACAGGCAGGCGAGCCAGATGCTAGAACGGGGGGGGGGAAGAAAGAGGGAAAGAAGCTGGATAGGGTTGAAGAGAAGAGACACATTGGTGTGGAAGAGGAAGAGAGGGGAAATCTGGACACAGGAAGGTAACAGAACAGAGGGGAAATTATGTGCATGGGGGCATAGGGACAGAGACATAAAGGGGACATACATGCCATGGGATGGTATATGAACACGGGGGGGGGGGGGGCGGCAATGCCAGATACATAGGGGAGATATTAGAAATGGGGAAAATAGGAACACAGAAGCGAGATTGTTTGGGGACCGAGCTCGCAGGTAGAGAATGACATGGGGAAAAAATCAGTCCCCATCACTGCCCTGTCCCCGGCCCACCGACCCCTTCACCGCCATTCCCTTCACCGCCCCGTCACCGTCACCGCCAACCCCTTCACCGCCCCGTCACGTCACTGCCATCCCATTCACTGCCCCGTCACTGTCCCTGCAGCATCCATATAAGCCTCAGTACTGCAATATTTAGCTTATTCCTTCCTTATAAATCAAAGTTCTGGCTGCTGAACTAGAGAAAGAGATGTTCAGCTGGCAGGGCTTTGTTTATAAATTTTTATCAACACATCTAATATACTACTTTATCCTAAAGCAAAAAAGAAAATAAATATAATTTTTTTTTTCTACCTTTGTTGTCTGGTTTCTGCTTTCCTCATCTTCTCATTCAATTCCTTCCATCCACTGTGTGTCTTCTCTCTGCGTCTTTCATTTGCTCTGTTACTGTGCCTCTCCCTTCACCCCCCCCCCCCCCAATTGGTCTGGCACCCATCTTCTTCTCTCCAGTGCGCAGCGGCCGCTAAGAGAGCAAATAGAATACTAGGTATAATCAAGAAGGGTATTACTACCAGAATGAAAGAAGTTATCCTGCTGTTGTATCGGGCGATGGTGCGTCCGCATCTAGAGTACTGCGTCCAATATTGGTCGCCATACCTTAAGAAGGATATGGCGTTACTTGAGAGGGTTCAGAGGAGAGCAACACGTCTGATAAAAGGTATGGAAAACCTTTCATACGCTGAGAGACTGGAGAAACTGGGACTCTTTTCCCTGGAGAAGAGGAGACTTAGAGGGGATATGATAGAGACTTACAAGATCATGAAGGGAGAGAGTGGAGAGGGACAGATTCTTCAAACTTTCAAAAAATAAAAGAACAAGAGGGCACTCGGAAAAGTTGAAAGGGGACAGATTCAAAACGAATGCTAGGAGGTTCTTCTTTACCAACGTGTGGTGCACCTGGAATTCGCTTCCAGAGAGCGTAATAGGGCAGACCACGGTACTGGGGTTCAAGAAAGGATTGGACAATTTCCTGCTGAAAAAGGGGATAGAGGGGTATAGATAGAGGATTACTGCACAGGTCCTGGACCTGTTGGGCTGCCGCGTGTGTGATGGACCTCAGGTGTGACCCAGCAGAGGCATTGCTTATGTTCTTGTTCTTAAAGTATAAAAAAATTATTTCTGTGCTAGTTTGCAGCAATGAACTTTGTTTTTCACTGGAATCTATAATATGCAATGATTGGGTGGTGAGGCAATTTTCTCTTGGGGCTGTGGCTCCTTGTTTTTGCCTTCGTGTCTCTGAGCATATCTTTGAATTCTAAGTGTGTTTGTTCCAGAAGTATGAATACTATTAGTACACTTTTTGAGTATGTTTCCCTTTAATCACTCTTTCTAGTAGAGTACCAGTTCTCTGGTTTTCCCCATACACAATTGGTTTTAGAGAACCTGGCAGAAGATGATGTTGAAAGTGAACTTGACGTAATTACCAAAGATGATACTGATGATGTCTGCTCACGTGGATTAAAAACTGGCTGGATTATAGGAAACAGAGAGTGGGGGTAAATGGACAATACTCGGACTGGAAAAGCGTCACCAGTGGGGTGCCGCAGGGCTCGGTGCTTGGACTCGTGCTCTTCAACATCTTTATAAATGATCTAGACATTGGTACAACGAGTGAGGTGATTAAATTTGCGGACGATACAGAGTTATTCAGAATAGTGAAGATACAGGGGGATTGCGAAGATCAACATGGCAGATGAGGTTTAACATGGATAAGTGTAAAGTGCATGTAGGTAACAAAAATCTCATGCACGAATACAGGATGTTTGGGGCGGTACTTGGAGAGACCTCCCAGGAAAGAGATTTGGGAATTATAATCGACAAGTCGATGAAGCGGTCCACGCAATGTGTGGCAGCGGCGGCAAAAAGGGCGAACAGAATGCTAGGAATGATAAAAAAGGGGATCACGAACAAATCGGAGAAGGTTATCATGCCACTGTACCGGGCCATGGTGTGCCCTCACTTGTAGTACTGCGTCCAGGACTGGTCACTGTACATGAAGGACATGATGCTACTTGAAAGGGTCCAGAGAAGGGCGTCTAAAATGGTTAAGGGGATGGAGGAGTTGCTATATAGTGAAAGATTAGAGAAACTGGGCCTTTTCTCCCTCGAACAGAGGAGATTGAGAGGGGACATGATCGAAACATTCAAGGTACTGAAGAGAATAGACTTAGTAGATAAGGACAGGTTGTTCACCCTCTCCAAGGTAGGGATAATAATAATAATAATTTTATTTTGTATACCGCCATACCCAGGAAGTTCTAGGTGGTTCACAACAATTAATTGAAATACAAACAATTAAAATCATTAAAACCAACAAGTTATATGCATATAATATAAGAAAAATACATACATGCCATAAAAGGAGGGTACAACAATCTTAAAAGAATAAAAGATTATAATAATAAAATATATTAAGAACTCAGCCTGTTAAATAATTGAGTTTTAATCTATTTTCTAAAATCAAGATAAGAAGCATCAAGCACAATTTTGGTGAGCCATGAATTTAGTTTGGCCGCCTGGAAAGAAAAAGTTCTTTCAAAGAACCTTTTATAATGACATCACTTTAATGGGGGAAAAAGCAAACAAATGTATTCTTCGAGAGCTCTTATTGTTATAACTCAAAGTGAAGTGGGGGTTGAGATAACCCGGTGACATACCAAATACTGTTTTGTAGCATATGCATGAGAACTTGAACAGAACTCTGGATTCCAATGGCAACCAGTGTAACTTTTGATAGAAAGGGGTAACATGTTCCCATTTCTTCAAGCCAAAAATGAGATGGACCGCCGTATTCTGAACCATCCTCAATTTTCTGATAATTTTCTTAAAGGTGCCTAGATATATGATGTTGCAATAATCAAGAATACTCAGAATGGAAGATTGTACTAACAAACAAAAAGAGGCATCATCTTCCTTTATTATGGTGCACCAAAGCAACCGAGGGCACTCTCTAAAATTGAAAGGGGATAGATTCCGTACGAATGTAAGAAAGTTCTTCTTCACTCAGAGAGTGGTAGAAAACTGGAACACTCTTCCGAAGTCTGTCATAGGGGAAAACACCCTCCATGGATTCAAGACAAAGTTAGACAAGTTCCTGCTGAACCAGAACGTACGCAGGTAGGGCTAGTCTCAGTTAGGGCGCTGGTCTTTGACCAAGGGCTGCCGCGTGAGCGGACTGCTGGGCACGATGGACCACTGGTCTGACCCAACAGCGGCAATTCTTATGTTCTTGAATACGACTTTACTCCACAATGGTTCTCTCAGAGTGCACTTAATGATCTAGTACGTGATTTGAATTTGCCTAAGGAATCTGCAGAACTACTTGGCTCCTGGCTTAAAAGTAAGAATCTTCTGGAACCGGGAACACATTACTCATGGTACAAACAGAGAAAAAGAACTAGTTCCTTTATTCTCACAAAACGATTCCTTGGTTTACTATAATAACATAAACGAGTTAATGCACTTCTATGGCACTGAACATGATCCTTCTCAGTGGAGACTTTTTATAGAATCATCAAAAGAGGAGCCTCAAAGGCGTTTTACTGCATAATGGGAACTTGTATGGGTCCATTCCTGTGGCGCATTCAGTTCAAATGAAAGAAACATTCAAGAACATGAAGCTACTTTTAACAAGTATCCAGTATGAGGAACACAAATGGCTTATCTGTGGTGACTTCAAAGTTATAGGAATACTATTAGGACAACAAGCTGGGTTCACAAAAATGTCTTGTTTTCTATGTGAATGGGACAGTCGGGCAAAGCAAAGACATTGAAGTGTGAGAGTTTAGCTAAAGCAGCAAAATTTTGTGCATGGAACTAAAAACATCCTGCATGAACAGCTTGTAGACTCCCAAAATGGCCTGCTTCCACCACTACACATCAAATTGGGCCTGATGAAGCAGTTTGTAAGGGCTCTACCACAGGATGGACCCTGCTTAAAGTACCTTTCTATGAAATTTCCCTTCATCACACAAGAAAAATTGAAAGCTGGAATTTTTGTTGGTCCTCAAATAAAGAAACTGATGAAGGATGAAGATTTTGATAAAACAATGAATGAGAGATCTGTTACTGTGCCTAAAGAAGGTGAAAGCTGTGCTGCAGGATATTTTTCCATTTGAAGTTTCTTCTTAATTTTTGCTTTCTTTGTGGATTACGATTATGGACTAGTTGGTGCAAGTTGTAGACTGCTCTGGTGAAGAGGACTTGTGTAGCATAGCCCAAAGTCCAGAAGCAGCTTCCAGATTCTGAGCCATTCTAACCAGTAGAAAAGTTTGTGGTTTTTTTTCTTTGCCTTGTTTTCTTCTTTTGGAAAATACAGTACTGAGTAGTGCAACCCTGCTTGTGCAGATGAGAGGTGGACTCTACAACTACTGACTGACCAGTAGTCAGAATAAAACTGAAATTTGCCATTTTGTTTGTCTTTGTGGGTAAAGAATACTTACCTGTGACAATATCCCTAGGCAGTTGCCTGGGAATACTAGTCCCGAGGTGTCCCCTGATCATAGGGAACACGCCAATCCAGTGCTCGTCGCAGCTAGCATTGCCCACTGCGTATATCAGGGGTCTGGCCTGCGACACAGCTCAATGTTCCCCTCTATTTAATTATTACTACCTCATAGCATACTGCTTACTTTATATTTCATTGTTGTAACTCCTAAACATAATGTAAACTTCTTGATTTGTAAGTCGCCTTGAACCCAGAAAGGCATAGTGCAACCCAGAAATTGAAGATTAGATCATCAAGAGTACCACAATTCCCTTTTCACAATGATATAATACTTAAAATAATTCTGTTTGTTACCTGTTGTTGAGAAGATTCCTCCAATGATGCCACAGAGTCTCACTAAGAACTTCCAGAATGGCATGTGGACCTCGGTCACAGTCACCATAAGCGAACTGATATCATATTTCATAAATATCCCTGACACCCCATGGCTGCCGGAAGCATGGTTAATCACACGTTCCTAAAAAGACAATGTGCTCTGTTAGCCCTTTTACTAAAGGACATTAAGCCCTAACACATTCTAAGCATGGTAAAAACGGGCTACTGCAAAGAAAGTATAGGTTCTTACCTCGATAATCTTCTTTGTTGTAGATGTGACTAGTAGTCCTGAAAAATCTGAACCCGCAAGTTACTTGCAGCATGAAATCATTCATCTTTCAACTCTACCTACTTCCCAGTAGGCTTGTTCCTGCCCCCTCAGTTTCTACAAAAGCAGTCAAGAACCATTGTAATGGAAAACATCACTGGAAGGAGAGCAATGGGGAGAATTTCCCAACACTATACTTCTGTTCTGCTTTAGAACAAGTATAATATTATCAAAATTATACAAAACTGTGTGCAACCTGTACTAACATTTATGGAGCTTGTAGCTACTCACATGTCCTGCCAAGAAGCAGAAACTCAAATTTGATATCCCCTTTATTTTTCAGCTTAGCTAGGAGACAGAAAAATTATTCAGTCAGACACAGACTGAAATTAAGACCAAAAGCAGGACTACTAGACAAACCTACAAGCTAGTGGGGCTTTAGGACTACTAGACAAATCTACAAGAAAGATATCGAGGTAAGAACCTAATCTTTCTTTTTAGTGCAATGTGTCTAGAAGTCCTGAACGCAAGGGAAGTACCAAAGCAGTTCCCTGAGTCTAAGGCAGGACTACTGAATCTGCCCTTAATACTGAGGAGCCAAAAGCGGCATCCTTCCTGGCTGCCACATCTACTCTACAGAACCTAGGAAAGATCATGTTGCTGCTCTACAAATCTCCATGGGGGAGACCGCCCAAGCCTCTGCCCATAAGGTAGCCACCTCTCTGGTAGAGTGTATCTTCAATGTGATCGGTGGCTACTTACCATAGCTCAGAAACATGGAGGAAATTGTCATTTTAATCCATCTGGAAATCAAGGCTTTAGATGAAGACCTGCCTTTCTTAGCATGACTGCTCAGAACAAAAAAGTCATCAGAGACTCAAAACTCATTAGTAACTTTGAGGTACTGAAGAATATAAGACACTAATGTAATGTAATCCAGCAAATGCAATTTTTTTGTCATTTCCGTTTGACCATGAAGGCTGAAAGGCAGGCAAATGGACTTCCTGATTGGAAGGCAGAGATTACTTTTGCTAGAAAGGATTGAACCATGTGCAAGGAATGCTCTACTTCCATAATCTTAAGAAACGGCTCCCTACAAGAGAGAGCTTATAACTCAGAGACTCATCTTGCAGATGTAATCATTACCAAGAACATCATCTTGACAGTCAGATCTAAGAGGGAAGCCTCTTGTAAGGGCTCATACGAAGCCCTACTGAGACCTTGCAAAACAGTATTAAGGTTCCAGGATGGGAATAGTATGTAGACGCACCAGAAGGTGCAACATGAGAGTCCCTTTAAAGAATCTTGCCACATCTGGTGAGAGGCCAGAGATGCTCTTTCTGAGCTTGAAAACGTATCTTCAGTGATCCAACCGACAGGCCCTTCTTAAATTCCTCTTGCAAAAATTCCAGGGCTACTGAGATTGATCTGAGCATACAACTGTGGGAATTCTTCCAGGCCTTGGCATAGGCAATTACCTTTGAGGGCTTCTTAACTCCAAGTAGAGTGGAAATGACCACCTCCAAGTATCCCTTCCTTAAGAGGGTAGCCCACTCAAGAGCCGTGCCATAAGCCTAAAATGTTCTGGATTCTGATAATCAGGCTCTGAGTCAAAAGATTCATCTGAACCAACAATGAGACCTTTGTCTCTCTATAGATTAACTAGTCTGCATATCACAGTCTGTGGGGCCAATTGGGCACCATAAGGACAACCAGCCCCAGATGACTTGTGATTCTGCAAAACATGTACAACGGCACCTTCTACACCCATGGCTGACCAATGTGTCCAATCCTGTCCTTCTGGGCTTGTATCTTTGGCCATGAGATCCCATCAGTGGGATGTCCCAACTACGTAACAATGGCGTTGATTGCTTCTGGGAAACAGTGACCACTCCCCTGGGTTGAGCGTCTGCTGACTGAGATAGTGTGCAGCTGAGAGAGACTGAAGATGAGTTTCTGCCCACTGAAGAAGGACATGAGCCTCTAGTATTAATGGGGTTCTCCTCGTGGCTCCTTGTTAGGTGACGTAGTCCACCGCTGTCGCATTGTCTGAGAAGCCTTGCCTTCTCCAAAGGCTGCAATGCTAGCTGAATGGCTTTGAGTTCAAGACAATATATGGACCACTTCTGCTGGGTCAGAGACCAATGACTCTGAACTGGGTGATTTTTGCAATGACCCCATCCCCCACCATAAAGGCTAGCATTGGTCATTAGGATCTCCCAGGAGGATATACAGAGTGCAATGCCCTTTGAGAGGGAAGATATCTGCAACCACCACCATAAGCTGTTCCTTGCTTCTGGTGATGTGAGTCTGTCTGAGACCAGCGGGATAGGAGAGTCTTTAAGGGTCATATGTGTGCCCTGGCCCAAGGGACCACCTCTATGGCTGCCACTGACCCCAAGACCTGCAGATAATGCCATGCCGTCAGAGTCGGACTTGGTAGAAAGTCCAATATTTGCTTCTGAAGACTGTGCATGGTTCTGGAAGAAAAACCTGGCCTACAGCCATTTCAAACAGAACTCCCAGGCCTTCCAAGCATTAAGTCAGCTCTAAGTGATTCTTCCTGACTATCCATCCCAAGACCTGCAGGAGTTGGACCACTCTCGAGAATGCCAGTTTGCTCTCATCCTCATTAGCCAATCGTCCAAGCATGGGTGTACTTGGATCCCCTACCACTACCATCACCTCAGTAAAGATGCGAGGTATCCTGGTAAAGCCAAAGGGGAGAGCAGAGAATTGGAAATACTACTCCAGTATATTGCTGGAATATAAATCTTTATGTGATCAGGTTCATAATAAGTTCTTTAAAGATAGAATTAAAAGAGCTTTGAAACGGCCTAGGGAGTTGTTCATTTAATCCAACATAACTGGAAATTGGGATGTAGGGGAGTTTCCACTGAAAGTAAAAGATTATGCTGATTATTTCTGTGAGAAGATGGACCTTGGTATAATTGTAACTAATCCTGAAAAGGCGGATTCTATGTTTGAGGGAGAAATTTGAGCATGTAAGTACAGAGGAAGTGAGATTGGTAATTTCAAAAATTACACCTAGCAAATCAGTATTGAATCCCTGTGACACGAAGGTTATGCTTGAAGTAGCAGAGAAAATTGCCCCTTATGTGGCTCAGGTTGTTAATAAATCCCTGATAATGGGAATCTTCCCATATAACTGTAAACAGTCGACAGTAAGGCCAGTTTTGAAAAAGAAAGAATTAGACGTGGATCTGATGACCAGTTATCGCCCAATTTCGGTAGTACCTTTCTTTGGCAAGATATTAGAAAACTTGTATTATTGCAGCTTCAGGAATATGTTCAAAAGATAGGCTGTTTGGATGCACTACAACATGGATTCAGAAAGTTTCATAGTGTCGAATTGCTATTGACGTCGGTTGTGAAAATATTGAGAGAGGGCCTTGATGCACATGTTTCATATTGTGTAGTATCACTTGATGTTTCAGGGCATTTGATACTCTAGATTTAAAAATGAGTAAATTGGAGAGGTTTTGTCTTGGTTTTCAGCTTACTTGTTGCGAAGGTCGTTCATTGTACGGAGCAATCAATCAATATCTGAGGTAAAGGAGGTTAAAAAAGGAGTTCCTCAGGGATCTGCTTTGTCGGCCTTGTTGTTCAATTTATATTTGGCTACATTAGGAAAAAGATTTTGTGAATTAGGGGTGTATTATAGATTTTATGCCGATGATATCATGGTTTTTTTGCTCCATTGAAAATAGAATGTTGGAGGTTGGGAAGGAATTAAATAAGTACATGAAATCAGTGAATGATTGGATGGATGATCATGGATTGCAAATGAATATTGGGAAATTGGAGGTAATGATAGTGAATGAGAAAGAGGTAGAAAATCATCCAACTTAAATTCTGGTTCAGAGTACGAACTTGCAAGTGAAAAGGAAGATTGTGATTCTGGGTGTCTGTCTAGATTATACCCTCATAGAGGGTGGATATTTGAAGATGCAGACCCTTTATAGATTAAAGCCGATGCTCTTTGCCTATGATTTCCAAGGCACTGATTTTGACTCGCCTAGACCACTGTTCTACAACCGCCGGTCCGCAGAAAATTCCTGCTGGTTCGCGCAGGGCTGGCAAGATCTGATTGGGGCCATCAGCAGCATCTGGGCTGCAACGGCGATGAGTGGCATCGGTGCCCCCCCCGTGACGCAATTCAAGTTCAGCAACGGCCCCCCCCAGCACTCAAGATTGGCAAAAGGCCTCCCCCCCTTCCGCAACAGCACTCAGGTTCGGCAACGAGCCTCCTTCTCCCCCCCCCCCCCGGCATCAAAGCTTCCCTCTGACTCAGCTTCCTGTTTCCGCCCAGGCAGTTCGAGTCAGAGGGAAGTTTTGGACTGAGCACCGCGTTGCCGATCTGAAGTGCTGTTGATGCTGGGGGGAGGAAGCTCGTTGCCGATCTTGAGTGTCATCGCGCAGCGGGGTGGGGGGAAGGCGTTGCCGATCTTGTTGCCAAAATCGGAAAGAAAGGTGAGAGGAAGGGAGAGAGATGGGCCTGTGGTGGATGGAGAGATTGAGAGAAGGGGGCAGATGATGAAAGTGAGGGGAAAGAGAGAGAGAAGGGGCAGATGATGGAAGTGGGGGGGAAAGAGAGAGAAAGGGAATGTGATGGAAGTGGGGGGAGAGAGAGAAGGGGCAGATGATGGAAGTGGGGTGAAAGAGAGAGAGAAGGGGAAGATGATGGAAGTGGGAGGAAAGAGAGAGAAGGGGCAGATGATGGAAGTGGGGAGAAGGGGGAGATGATGGAAGTGGGGAGAAGGGGGAGAGAGAAGAGAGCAGATGATGGAAGTGGAGTTGTGCCAGGGTATTTTCAGACCTTGTGGAAGGTGTACCAACCAAGGAGAGCCTTGAGGTCAGAAGGTACTATGAGACTGACCTCTTTGAAGGAGAATATTGTTCGGTATGTTAAATCTAGAATAGCAATGATGTCCATAGCGGGAGTGAAACTGTGGAATTGCCTCCCTGGCATCCTGAGGACCTGTTCTGACCAGCTAAAGTTCAGGAAAATGTTAGACTGAACTATATGTTAAAGCCTTTTTCTAAATTTTTATTGTAGAGCTAGCTAAAGTATCCTGAACTATGATCATCATGGTAAAATTTAGGAAGATTGACAACTTATAATTTCCTCTTGAGGGAGGGTAGCACTAGTATGTGATTGTATTGTAATTGATAGTGTTGTCCATGTACCCTGCCTTGAATTATTGTGAATGTTTTACTGTAAACCGCTTAGGTATAGGCGGTTTATAAATTTTAGAAATAAAATAAATAAATACCTCCTGTGAGCCAGAAAAATTGGAATATTGAGATAGTCTTAACTTGAGGGAGGCAAGAAATTTCTCAGGCATCACTGCAGCAATGACCGAATGGAAGGCCTGCATGCAGAACCACAGTACTTTCAGTGCAGCATTAACCAACTTGAGGTCCAGAATTGGGCTCCAGTCCTCTGAGCCTTTCTTTGGCACTGTGAAGTTTAAGCAGTATATGCCCGAGCACAAGTCTTCGCTCGGAACTGGTTCTATGGTATGAAGATCCAGGAGCTTTTGCACCGTTGCCTGGACTATGAGGACTGTCTTCTGCTAGCCAGCCAAGGAATCTACAAAGAAGACTGGACAGAACACTATCTTATAACTTTCTGAAACAACCTCCAGGACCCAACGATATTCACCTATCTGTGCCTAGACAGTCCTGTAAGCTGACAGCCCGACCCTTATCTTGGGGGGGGGGGGAGGAAGGGAGTTACAGCCACTGACCTGGCATCATTGCGCTTTCTTGGAGGCGACAGAAAAGCAAGAGTCAGAGGCTTGATAACTTCTGCCCCTGATGAATCTCTGAAGCGACCCCTGACCGGACTTCTGCATCATTTGGCATCCTGCATAGGAACAGAATCTTCAACAGCCTCAAAAATTTGCATGCTCCAAACTCTGAGCTGTCCAGGATCTGCTGTCCAGCAAGGCCTTAGAGTGAAGGTCCATAACACTGTCTATAAAATTGTCCAGACCTTTTCCATATAGCATCTGCCCCTTGAATGGAAGCCTGCTGAGGGTAGCCTTAAAGCCCAGTTTTCTGCCCGTTTGACCCAGAGCATTAGTTGGGCAGAGATAGAATAGGCCGACACCTTTCAAGGGTCTACAACATAATTCACCTCAGAAAGGATTATCTGAGGGTCCTCATCTTCCCTCGAGGCTGGAACTCAAACTAGCCGAGTGTGGCAAGCATGTGCCATAAAGGAAGCCACAACTGCTGCTTTAATTCCTACGGCTAAAACTTCAAATTGCCTCTTGAGAACCACCTCTATCTTGTGGTCCTGAGAATCCTTCAACATCACACCTCCTTCACTGGGCAAGGAAGTCCGCTTGGTGACCTGTGCTTTCAGCGAATCCACCTTCAGCTGAACAAACAGCTGTTGAAAATATGGAATCATGGGGTAAAGCTTGGCCATAGTCTTGGCCACTCACAGGGACCCCTCTGAAGACTCCCAATGATGTCAGGATGCGAGAGAAAGAATGTGGTCAGAGTCACTGAGCTGCTCATAATTGAGCACTGCGTCGTGAAGACTGGCGAAAATTCCAGTTTCAATTCACCCAGTGAATTAGATGATATACCCGGGACCGTTGATGCCTTGAACAGCTGCCACACCGAGGGGTCTTTTCCCTGGTCCAGGGTCACTACTGATTCTTGTCTGCTAGTCTCATGCAAGGAACTAGACTCTGCCAGGGAAACTGCATCCTGGGACTATAAGGGCATGAAATCAGACTTTTTATCCTACCAGTTGATATCAGACTGAACATCCTGGTCTAGCTCTGGGACCTCATCTGCATATGGCATGGGCCGTGTTAATCCCTGTTGCCACCACTACTGTCGCATCTTTAGCAAGATGATGGAGAATCCCAGCAGTCTAAATAAGCATTCCAAATCAGGGTCACAAGAACCGGGGCAAATCCTTGTATAGAGGGTCTTGATGACCCCGGTAGGGCCTCTCTGAAGGTCCTCATGGACTCCACGGTTTTCATGCATCTGTGCTTCACCAAATCTCCTTTGTAGGGCTCTGGAAAAGGCCTCTTCCCCTGGGATCGAGCCTCCTGCAGATTCCCAGCCTTGGAGGATTCAGAGGAGGCTGAGATCAAGCCTCCCACCACTCCCCTGCAGTACACAGACACTCCTCGGCTGACTATCCAGTGCAAACCTGGCATGATACAGGAGTAGAACGCCTGAGGGGTCGATCCCTTTCAATTTTAAGCAAAATTGAGGGGTTTTGAGGCAGATAGAAGCTATAGATTTCTCACATAAACTATAATAGCCTTACTTACTTACTATGTCATATGGTGCCCACCTGCCTCAACTCAGAAGTGCAGCTGGAACAAATATAGAAGAACAGTGCTTCACAGGTTTGCTCTATGAACTTGCTCTTTAGGCTGCCCTGGTGTAAACCACAGCAATTATTTATATCCGTAGATCTGGTTGGTTTTATTATCCGTAGATCTGGTCGGTTTTATTTTCCTTCAACAAATACATGTCATTACAAAAAAATTTTGGATAGGACCTTAGCATTCCAAGCAGGATTAATGAATTCACATTTGAATCTTCTTGTTTCTCCATTTCTTACTTACTATCAATTTCAAAAAGATCTTAAAACCCATTTATTTAAACAATATAATATACATTACTGATTTTCATATTATCATGTACTTTTTATCTTTTTATTTGCACTTATTTTAGTTGATATCATGTTATCCTTATTCATTAGTTTTAATGCTTGTATTAGTTCTCAGATTTTATTATGTATGATGTTATTATTATATTGAATGCTGACTTCCTAATTGTGTAAACCGCTATGAACTGCTGGTTAGGCGGTATATAAAAATAAATTGCTATTATTATTATATAGTTCAATTCAGTGAATTTCAATTCAATGCAAACAAGAAAAACCAAACATACACAAAACATGCCAAAAAACCCCAAAATCATTCCACATATGCCAAGCACAGCACTAACAGTTTAATATAATCACTTAGCTGGTAAACGCTGCTCTCAGCAACAGCTCTGATCCACTTCCAGTCACTGCAAATGCTCCTCTATATCTTATCCAAACTGCTCCTGCTGTTGCAATTACAGTCCGCAAAACCCAGTCACAGAAACAATCTTGTTCTTTGTAGCAGCATACACACTCTACCCCATGCTGAAATCCCGATAGGCGTATACCATTTCGCACTCAGCGTCTTCAGGAGAGTTATTCAAAAGAACTGCACATACACCCATCTGCTCCACAATAGTGGGAAACCCCTAACTTCATTTTTTTACGTTTACAGCATCATGACATCATCCTCAGGCAATTGCTATCAGCCAATCCAGGGCACAAGCCTAGTAGACACAGTCATTCACAGAAACGCCTTCCATTCAACTGAAAGATTTAAACCCTCAGTAACAGGGTTTGTAAAGTAAAAATCCAGCATTGATCTTTTCTTTGTAATTTATTCCTAATATCTCCTTTTCATTCACTTACATCAATCTGTTCCAGAACCACACACTTGAACTCAGAAAACATATACCCCTGCTCTTCACAATGGTCAACTAATAGTTCCATTGCTTTTCTTACTGACACACAGTATGTTCAATAAGTCTAGTCCTCAGCTGTCTGGAGGTATGACCGATATACAACTTCTTGCAGGGATATATCAGTGCAAAAATTACATTAGTAGAAGAACAAGTATGCGATTTCAGTTAAATTTTTCTCTGAACACATACATCGCAAAATTCTGAAGTTCCAACATTAACATGCAGACTGAGCAGTGTCCATAATGTCAATGCATTCCTAAATCCTCCCTCTTTGACCCCTCTGTCATCCATACATAAGCTGGACACAGCAGATCTTTCAAATTCAGGTTTCGCTGATAGGAAAACACCACATTAGCTCCCCTGAGTGCTGGATGTACCTTTAATACATGCATGTTTTTCTTCATCATCTGTACCACATTAGAGGTGTGAGCATTAAACTTCAATACATGTGGAGGGGCATAATAAAAAAATACGTCTAAGTCCATTTTGGGCCTAAGTCGCTAGTCGCCCAAAGTCAGACATGACTAAACTCCATTCTCGAAAAATGCATCCAAAATATATATATATATATATTTTTAAATCATCTACTTGTACATCCAGCCGTTGATCATCCAAATATTCATCCAATTAAAAAAAGCCTAGAACAAGATCTTTTGGACATGGGAGAGGTCAGCAAAGTGACGGACTAACCACCCAGACATGGAAACAGAGTAGTGGGGCACCTTACATGGCATTGCTGCAAACTTCACAAAAATGGTGCCACATAAACATCTCACCACAACTCCCTTATAGGTCATGGTGAGCCCCCAAAACCTACTAGACCCACCTGTCTACCACACCAATAGCCCTTATTGGGGTCTGTACTTTGTATATGCAGTGGTTATCTGATCACTTTGGATACCTTCTGGACATTTAGACCTGTTTTAGATCGTCTAAGTCACTATGTATAAGTTCCATCTAGGTAGTCTCATTAAACTTTCAGTTATACTTACAATATGCTAAGTTTAGGTCAGCCCATGTCCCGCCCAAATCCCGCCCTCACCACTCCTCCTAAAACCCCCTTTCAGCTCTGGGCATACAGTGGCACTGAAAAGGCCTAAGCTGTTTTTAGATACGTCTAAAACCCATTTCGATTATCTTGTCTTTAAAGACATCCAAGTGTTGATTTGGGCAGGTTTTTAGAAGTATTTGGTTTTTGATTATGAGCCCCATAGCATCACCTCTTCCTTACTGGTAACCTGTTTTTCCTGCAACAGCCAACTCCTACGATTAAACCTCGCTCTTTTAACTGCACCCCTCACCAACAATCCAGGGTGTCCCCTGTTTTCAAGCTTCTCCTTAAGAGTTCCTGCTTGCTCTTTAAACTCTTCTCTTGTAGAACAAATTCTGTGATACCGTAGGAACTGAAAGAAGGGTATATTCTGGCATTAATGTTGAGGGTGCATGCTAGAGAAGTACAACAAGGAGTTGCGATCTGTAGACTTATGAAACACAGTGGTAGAAAAATAGCCATGATGAAACTAATTGTACATCCATTTTGCCTCAAACCGGATGGTGGAGTAATATTGATTCAATTCATCCACAAATTGCAAAAGGGCCTCCACTGTACCTGTCCACAGACAGAAAATGTTGTTGATATACCTCTAACAACACAAGATATATTCAAATGAAGGAGATGAATATACCTATCGATGCTCAAAGTCAGCCATAAAGAGGTTGGCTATAGCCAGGGAAAAAGATGCCCCCATCGGATTACCTCTTTTCTGCATATAGATCTTCTTATAAAAAAAAATTAGTTGTTAGACATGGCCAATTTTGTTAAGGACACCAAAAATTCAGCAGGCACTAAATGTGGATGTGGAGCGGTCATCCAGACATCATTAACAACCCTCAAGGCCTCACTCTGAGGGATATTCATGTATAAAGACATGACATCCAATGACACTAGCACTGGAGACTGATGTGGGCCTATCTCCAATCTGTATACCAGCTGTAAAAAAATGGATACTGTGCTTCACATATGACGGAATGAATACAACATCTGTTTGTAGATTTTGGTCTCCAGCAGCGAATCCCTTTCTGATATGATAGGGCAACCCGGAGGATCCATAAGACTTTTGGGGAGTGTATAAAAGATTGGAATCTTAAATTGAGCATAACACAAAAATTGGGCTTCAGTTTTTGTATGAAACCTGGTTTTTTTTGTCCTGCAGCAACCAAACTGGTAAGTCTTCAAAATATTTCATCTGACGGGTCACTCTCCAACAATGTATAAGTCGACTCATCATTCAATTATCGATATCCTTCTCTCAAATATTTGTCCACATCCTGGAGCACTACCGCTCCCCCTTTATCAGCTTTCCGTATTACCACGGAGGTATCATCCATCAAATCATAGAATGCCATACACTGTTGCTTAGAAAGATTAAATGACTTCCATGGAAGAGACTTCTCCATTTCTTCCACCTCCTGGAGTACCAGAGCCTTAAAAGTTGACAAGATTGGATCCAAGGTTCCTCCATATCTTTTTGAGAGGTGTGCTGTGTGCACTGAGATCTTTTTCTCCACATTATTGAGGTTGTGTGGCAGTTTCATTCCTGTGTCTCTTGAAGGGAGTAATGTGTGTGTGATATATTGAGTTTTTCCTACTCTTGCCCCTGGGTGATTGTTCAGTAATTGAAATTACCCATTATTATATTGTTGCCCAATTCTCCAGCTTTCCTAATCTCTGAAAAATTTTCTTCATCTGTCTGCTCATTTTGTCCCAGGGGACGGTAGTATAAGTCTACGTTTATATTCCTTCCCTTCACTCATGGAATTTCTATCCATATGGATTCCACACTGCTATCTATGTCATGCATTAAAAAAATTTCCCAAAATATCAGATCCTAAGTTGCAATAGGCACTGAGCGAGACCCCCTTGTTTTATTGGGTACTGGTAGCATCGTGCACAGAAGTGACTAAAATGTCATTTTTAGCTGCTGATAAAGCTGGAAATTATTGAAGAAAAATATTAATTTTTGGCATCCCAGCACAACTTTTTAAGCTAGTTTCAGCGATGCTCAAAGTGTGCCTTAAAACTTGTCGCAGTTTGTCATGTCAGATTTTGACCAGTTTATCAGATGCTATAGCTCCGAGCAAAAGTAGATACAGACTTCCGATTTTTATCATAGATTATCTTTGCACTGGACACTACACTGTCAAATTTTCTGCAATTCAGTATGAATACACTTCTCCCTCTGAATCCGCGGTTTCAATATCCACGGATTCGATTATTCATGATTTTTTTTTTTTAAATCGATTTTACATTTTTGGGCTATTTTTAAGCCCTCAGGCTCTCAAGACTCTATTTTTAAGCCCCTTAGACTCTCGAGATTATGACGGGAGCTCACGCCAACCATTTCCTATGAGAGATCTGCACGGAGCAGGAGCGTCGGAAAATCGCTCCTACCCTGAAAGCCCACTAGACCACCAGGTACAGTTCCAGGGAGTCTCAGAGGGCTTAAAGTAAGGTCTGGGATTCTGGGGGAAGGCGGGGGGGGGAGGGGGGCAGAACCGGCACAAATATTATTTGCGGTTTTTTTAATATTCACGGGCCGGCTCTGCCCCTATCCCCCACAAATATTGAGGGAGAAGTGTAGCTGTATCAGAACATTCCTTCAAAGTTTGCACCATTGACACAAGGGCTGAAATTTGTCAATTTTCAGGGTCAATTATAAAAAAAAAAAAAGTCTGTCTGAATCTTTTTCTAACTAGTACCATCTGAAAGAGAAATATTACTATTGTGATACTCAATCTATGCCTGCTAGCTATGTCCCTCCAGAAGCATAAACGGAGCAGCCTGACACTCATTCCTTTTCTGACTTTAAAGCACCTTTTAAGCAGGCTGTAGATGTACCAGCAGCTACCACCAAAGGGAGCAGGCTCACAGCACTGATGTCAGTGCTGTGAGCCTGCTCCCTCTGGTGGTAGCTGCTGGTACATCTACAGCCTGCTTAAAAGGTGCTTTAAAGTCAGAAAAGGAATGAGTGTCACCACTCAGAGCATGTCCTGCTATAACTTTCCCCTCTACACATGTGGGAAAGGGACTAACTTAGGCCAGGATTCACTAAACCTCCAAACCATGCACGATCCGTTTCCGTTTGCATGCCGGCCCACAGATTCAGTAAAGGCCTGCATGCAAATGGAAACGATCGTTAGCACGCCTCCTACCCACAGCCAGAGCAATCCCCGCTCATGCACACATCCTGACAGTAGTGATAGAAGCAGCCTCCTGTTACTGCTGTCAGGGCTCAGCCCAACCCAGATCTCTCTTGCCTGCTCTTGGACTCTCCTACTCTCTGCCGCCGTTCCCTGCAGTGCAAGCCCGTAGTTTTAAAGTGGGCCTGCACTGCAGGGAACAGCGGCAGAGAGCAGGAGAGTCCGGTGAGCAGGGAAGAGAGATCAGGCACCAGCCTGACACACTTTGTCCCTGCCCGACACCCCCCCCCCGCCGACTCACCCACAAATGATCCCCCCGCGACCCACAAATAGCAGGAAGGATGCCCACTCCCTCATGCCACTACCCGACGCTGCCATCCCTGCCCGTTCCAAAATGGCAGGAGGGATACCAACTCCCTCCCGCCACCAATTGAGTCACCCCGTGACCGGCACCGGCACGTGACTCACTTCCCCCCTCCTGGCCTGGCACACCCCTGACCGGCACACTGCCCCACCTCGACCTGCCTGGCCTAACCTTGGTCGGGCCTGGCACGGCCCATCCTGATCCGATACCCCCCTCTACCTAACAGTTGGAAGCAGGAGGGGTGGTCAGTCCCTCCTGCTCCTTAGGCCTCCAGTGACGTCTTCCGGAGCAGGAGGAACCGCAAAGCCCTCCTGCTCCTTCGCTTCCTTGTGCTCCCTGCGATTGTGGGCCTTAGGCCCCGCCCCGGTGCATCATGTGTAACACACGCAAAATATCTGTGCCATGTAAAAAAATGAATAAAAAAGACAAGCAGGCCTATCAAAAAGCCTGCAGACCTGACAGTTTGCAGCAGTCAGGTTTGGCAATAGTAAAAGCAGACTCAAAATAGCCAAGCAATTGTTAGTGAATCAATCGCTTGGCTATTTTGCATGGGGTTTTACTAATTTGCATGGGACGATCACTACAGGCCTTAGTGAATCGGGCCGGATGGAAATCTGGTCGTTAAGGGCTCACAAACCGTCGGTACACGATCGATTTGCTTAGTGAATCTAGCCCTTAATTAGAGAGTTCCCTACACCTGATAGGGAGGGACGTGCCTGTAGGTCGCTGAACAAGCAAGCCATAGTTTTTGAACAGAAAAAGACTAGAGAAAGGCAGATGAACTGGCTGGAGGGGCTGAGAGCTCTGGATGGAATAGAGTTGCCACAAGCCATGGAACTAGGAATGCTTGAGTAGATGGGAGCTCAGAGTGAGCAAATAATGGACATTGAGCCAGCTGGAGAATGTGATGAAATGGAGGTATGTTGTTCTGCTAGAGCAGGGGTCTGCAACCTTTAAGACATAAAGAGCCACTTGGACCCGTTTTCGAAAAGAAAAAAAAACTTGGAGCCGCAAAACCATTATAAAACAAATCTAACACTGCATATATTGTTTCTTATCTTAATGCTATATACAGGATCACTAAATTGAAAATAAAATCATTTTTCCTACCTTTGCTATTTGGTGATTTCATGAGTCTCTGGTTGCACTTTCTTCTTCTGACTGTGCATCCAATCTTTCTTCCTTTCTTTCAGCCTCCTGTATGTTTCCTCTCCTCCAGACTTCATTCTCTCCCCCAACTTTTTCTTTCTGTCTCCCTGTTCCCCCTTCTTTCTGTCTCCGTGCCCTCCCCCAAGCCACTCGGTTTGCTGCCACTGCAATCGGGGAACAGCCCCCAAGCCACCGCCGTCCCAAGCTTTCCCTGCAGAAGTGTTGCGCTGACCAGCATTCCGCTCCCTGACGTCAATTCTGACGTAGGAGAGGAAGTTCCGGGCCAACAAGGCATTTCTCCTCATTCCATCCAGCCTGAGCCCCATCTCTCCTTGATCCAGCATTTCCCTTCTGTGTCTGTCAGAATTACCATTCCACCTATTTTCCAGCATCACCCTTCTTTGTGTCCATCTCACCTATATCCCTATCTCACCACTTTTTCAGAATCTTCATTTGTCTCTATCCTTGTCTTTACCCCATGTTCACCATTTGCCCTTTCAATGTCTTTATCTCCCCCCCCCCCCACTTTTTCAGCATTACTTCTATGTCTCTATTTCACCTCCTCTTCATGTCCCCTCTGTATCTCTATCCTTATTCAGTAGGTCCTGCTTACCCTTTCTCTTCTTTGTGTCACTATCTCCATTTTCAGCTTTCCCCCCTTTTCCTTAGTTAATGCACCCTGTAGCCAGAATCTTTCCACCCTCCCTCCACTCTGGCCCAGCCCAGTATGAAATATTTCCTTTTGTTTCCCTCCCCTCTCTCTTTCTCTCTCTCTTCTGCTCCCTCACCCACGAGTCCTGCATCTGGCCCTCTCCCTTCTACCTGCACCTGGCAACACCCCCCTGCTCCGCGGCTCTCTTCAGCAACTCGTCAGCAGCAGTGCAAGACAAGCTGCCGACATCGAGGCCTTCCCTCTACGAGTCCCGCCTTTGTGGAAAAAGGAAGTTGAAACAAGCGGGACTCGCAGAGGGTAGGCCCCGACGTCAGAAGCTGCTGCTGAGTTGCCGAAGAGAGCCGCGGAGCAGGGGAAGTGGCCGGAAGCAGGTAGAAGGGAGAGGGAGATAGGAAGGCTGTAGATCTCCGGAGCATGACACCGACCCCGGCCAGGATGATTTCTTTTTCAGGCGTGCACATTACAAGTCCAGCGTCGCGCGGGAAATAGCCATGCTGGAGCAGTGAGCTCAGCACTACACAGATGAAAGCCTTGCTTGCTGATTGGTCCGGCGGGGCGGGGCCGCCGGACCAATCAGCAAGCAAGGCTTTCATCTGTGTATGTGCTGAGCTCACTGCTCAGCATGGCTATTTCCCGCCGCGACGCCGGACTTAAGCTGCATGCCTGCGTGACACACTACCGGAGCCGCAGCAAAGGTGGAAAAGAGCCGCATGCGGCTCTGGAGCCGCAGGTTGCCGACCCCCGTGCTAGAGCCAGCCAACATCCATGAGAAGTTGAGAGCTTTTGCAAGCTGTTTTTATTGTGGGACTATTTTTGAAAGCACTGCTAAGCTGGTAACTCATTTTCAAGTTTAATAAATTCTTTGATTAGATCGCAAAATCTCATTTCAATGGGATTTACATCAGATAAAAATATAAAATAATAAAATCCACATATATCACATATACTGCTAATTAACATTAAAACATTAGGGAAGAGGGCAGCTTAAATTACAATATTAAAAAAATAAAACCAAAAATAAAATCGGGTATAGGTTTAGACTACAGGATTTACAAAGCCAGAGGAAGTTTTCTCTTTTGGTTTTCCATGCTGTTTTGGTTTTTCCCCACTATGTTTGAGTGGAGGTGGGGCATTTGCTGCCTGTTTGCAGCAGGAAGAGTGAGGAAACTCTGCTTTGCTTCAGTGGTGGGTTTAAGCTGAATATTTTTGCTACAACATTTTCCATCCAATGTTTTTTCTTGTTCAATTTGCTTTTTACTGATGAAAGCAAATTTAACTCTATGAATACTTTTATTGTAAAAGTCAAAAGAGATCTTTAGGCAAGAGAATCTGGCATTCAAGTGGGTGCTGCAAGATTGCTCTAGCTGCTAGGTACTTTATTGTACCTCCAATGCCATCGCATGATGACTTACCATGACTTGTAGCAAAACAATTCCATTTGACAATCATGCCAAAGTCTCTTATGACGGCAGAAATTAAGAAAATTCTTGAAAATTTTATATCGTGCACTAGAACCATCACTAAAGTAGTGGATGTGGCATTTCTAACTTTGAGGTGAATTTGTCTATTTATGACAATGGCATTGCAAAACCAAGAGATATGTATTTTTTATAGAGTAAAATTTTCTCTTTCAGTGTTGCTTTTAGAAAGATATAAGCAGACTCTCTTTTTATAATTGGCCCTGAAAATTGATGAATTACAGCCCCTGTGTCAAAGATGCGAAATTTGAAGGAATGTTATGATGTAGCTATTTATGCAGAATTGCTTCAAATTTGAGCGTGTAGTGTCCAATACAAGATAATCTATGATAAAAATCTGAAGTCTGTATTTACTCTTGCTCTGGAACTTTAGCAGCTGATAAACTGGTCAAAATCTGTTGCACAAACTGCAACAAGTTTTTGGGCAGACTGTGAGCAAATTTTCAGGTGTATTCATGATGCTTAGATTAGCATCGTTGCAATTAGCACAAAATGTTATGCTGGCCTACCAAAAACTAGCACTCGACGAATTATTCTCAATTTTACAAGCAGTTAAAAATGATAGTTTATTCATAACTGTGCACAATGCTGCTAACATTCAGCCAGACAAGTGGGTCTAGCTCAGTGACTATTGCAGTTAGGAATGTAAAATCTTGGGAAAATTCTATGTGCAAATTTTGAACAAAATCTAAAACATAATGGTGGAGACCATTAGACCACTTGGCATGGAATGACCCAAATAGAAGACAGTAAGCACTCCCATGTAACTTTTTGGGAAGTGTCACATGCTAATGAAAATATTAGCACATGATATGCAAAAAAAACAAAACAAAAAAGAAAGATTTCTACACTGTGGTAAATCGGCTTCCCATATTTTAATACGGGACTTTCAATTATGCTAAGCCTAGATTTCACTGTATCTTAGTAAAAGGACCCTATAAATCTTTTAACTGTTTTAAGCAGCAAGCTTTAAAGTAGCTATGTTCTGTTCCTTAAGGGAAAATATGTACAGTTAAATCATTCATAGGTGTGGAAATGTATGAAGTTGATTGCTGATCAAAAACTTTTCGTTAAGATAGAATGAAAATCCAGGTCATTCAGAAATACCAAAACTCAGACACACATCATTAAAATAAAAAGCAAGAAAGAATTGAAGAGGTGAGTTACTACTACTACACCAGCCCTAGCAGGGAGAGGAGGAAGAAGCCAGTCAACATCCCTCCTCTCCCTACAAGAGCAGCTGACCATGTGCACACCAAGGCCCCTCCCTCCACACCATCAGGTCTCCTCCAACAGCCCTTTAAAGGGTCCTCTAGCAGGTGGGTCTATAACACCAGCGGGCCCCACTGAAGGGTCATGCCAAAGGGCCTTCGTGTGGACCAAGAGGACAGTGAGTAAAAGAGTCAAATTAAGATAAGAAATGTCTGTTGAACCCTGTGTGTGCTAGAATACTATTTAAAATACGCTGATTTAAAAAGTGTAATAGACACGGGGAGGTCAAGATGGCGTCGAGAGCAGATGCCTGAGCGAGTGGCTCCATTTGCTTACTTGTTCTGGCGCTAACAGCCTTCCACGGTTATGAACATGGGAAAGAGGAAAGGAGTTTCGGCAGAGAACTCAAATTTTACGGGTGATCTCAGTGCACGAGCGGACCGGGCTTCTCTAAGCCTAGAGCAAAGGCTAGTTCCACCCCAACCTGGAAGCGAATCAGTGGCAGGAGAAGCCAAAACCAGGAAGCAAATCGGTGGCAGGAGAAGCCGAGATCTTGATATTCCAAGAGGAAAGCTCAGACTCCAGCTTTGGAGGGGTGCCTGTACTGGCTTTGGAAGAAAAAGGTGTAGGCGAGAATTGCCAGCATTTACCCTACACCGTAGCAGAGGTGAGAGCTGCTTCGGAAGGGAACACCATAAAGTTTTGGGTGTTGGGAAAACTGGCAAAGATAGATATGGAAGCATTGTGGTAAACTATATCAGTTATGGATTCTAAACTTAAACTGACTTTTTCAACATTTAATACAGATTACGGGACTGTCTTTTCCAAAGTGGACCAAATTAAATGAAAAGTTGGAAAAACAAGAAGATAAGCTTAATGAGATGAATACTTTGGAATTGGTTAAAGAAAGATCTTTTATGGCACGAAAAATGGAGAGTTTTGAAAATCAGTAAAGAAAAAATAATTTGAGACTTTTAAATTTCCCTATCACCTATTGAGATTGCCAGAAAATATTTTCGTGAAATATTAGCCATTCCACCAGAAAATCTTCCTCCAGTTGTAAGAGCAAATTACTTGAATATAAAGAGATCCCTTGGGGCCTCTACTCCTAATGAGATTCCAGGAGATAAAGTTGTAGACATGAACTTGTCAACATTTCTGGAGAATTCCTTGGAAATTATCATGGCTAGAATAACCATGTTGATAACTTTCGCTTTGGAAAGTGATAAAGAATATATTTTTTGTTTATATTTCCGCCATGTTAATGATCAGTTTCTAGACTCTAATATTCACATTTTTCCTGATATTTCTCAGAAATCTCAGAGGCAAAGGAAAGAATTCTTGGCTTTAAGACCAAGAATCGTAGCTTTGGGAGGTATATTTTTATTGAAATTTCCTGCAAAATATTATATTATATATCAAAATAAGAATTCTCTTTGAGCCAAAACAGTTGATAGAATTTCTTGAGGCGAAAGAAGGGTTGGTAACTACAGTATAATCTCATTATAACGGACTCGCTTATAACGGAACCTTGCCTATAGCGGACGAGGTCTGCTGGTCCTGACCGAGCACCATTATATACATACAGAAAATCATTGGATATAGCGGACTTGCATATAACAGACTTTTGGATATAATGGACAGCTATTTTGATTCCGAGAGCCACTTTTAGCTGTAATTTTCTTCGGCTATAGCAGACATGCAGGCTCCGCCTACAAGGCACGTGGCATGCCGGTGATATAGTATCAAAATGCAGCCCAGAAGAAAATGACAGTGTGTTTTTCTTTCCAGTACAGTACGACATAACACAGTTCTTCAACCGCCAGTCCGCGGACCGGTGTCGGTCCGCAAAAAAAATCTTGCTGGTCGGCGAAGGATTCAGGACCCCGCCGCAGCAAAAGGTGCAACTTCCTGTTGCCGTCGTTATGCCGGCACTCCTGCCTGCCACCACTGACTCCTGCCGCATATGTCTCCGCACCCCCAGAAAAGCAGCGGCAGGTCTGTGTGCTTTTAACTTCGGCACACAGCTGCCCCTAGGCAGTATTTTAGCGCGGTTTCATGAGGCAGCCTCGGGACCTTTGGTAGGCTGGCCCACATCGTATCATCGAAGCGGGCCGGCCTACCAAAGGCCCCGAGGCTGCCTCATGAAACCGCGCTAAAATACTGCTTAGGGGCAGCTGTGTGCCGAAGTTAAAAGCACACAGAGCTGCCGCTAGCCTACATAGAGGAAACATTTGCTGGAGAGGGAAGGAGGGAAGGGAGAAGGGGTACTCCTGGACAAGGGAGGGGAAGGGGCTACTTCTGACAGGGGAGAAGGGAAAGGGAAGGGATGAGAATTACTGTTGGATAAGGGGAGGAGGAAAGGGAGAAGGGGTACTCCTGGACAAGGGAGGAGAAGGGGCTACTTCTGACAGGGGAGAAGGGAAAGGGAAGGGATGAGAATTACTGTTGGATAAGGGGAGGAGGAAAGGGAGAAGGGGTACTCCTGGACAAGGGAGGGGAAGGGGCTACTTCTGACAAGGGAAAAGGGAAAGGGAAGGGATGAGAATTACTGTTGGATAAGGGGAGGAAGAAAGGAAGAAGGAGTGAAACAACAGGGCACAACTAGGCCCGGATTCTATATAGGACGCCCAGTCTCAGAGGCAGCCTAAGTGGCTTTTGAGAATCACAAACGGACATCTTATAAAGAATCATGCCTAAGAACCAGATTCTCTGATCAACATCCATGTTATAGGCGCCGGTTAGAGAATAGGGTTTCCGCTAAGCTTATGATATTTAGTGGCAACCTGTCCCCACCCTCCGTGAAGACTACCAGCAGAAAGGATATCCAAATCCTCCTACCAGAAACCCCACCCCCACACAGAATGATGGCAGCAGGAGGGATGCCAGTCCTTCCTGCCTGGCACCCACCACGACCCCCCTAACAATCGTGGCAGGAGGGATGCTCAGTCCCTCCTGCCCAGCACGTCCCAACCTCCCCTTTCATCGCCGGCAGAAGGGATGCCCACTCCCTCCTGCCCAGCACGTCCCAACCCCCCCTTACATCGCCAGCAGGAAGGATGCCTAATCCCTCCTGCCACAACCCCCACCCCCACCCCTGAACTATCGCAGCAGAAGGGATGCCCAGTCCCTCCTACTTGGCACCCCTGAACCCACCCCAATGTTCTCTCATGGCAGGAGAGATGCCATGCTGGAGATGTACCGAGGGGGAGGACGGATGGGTGGCCACTAAACTATTGCAGCAGGGAATTCCCTTGCCACGATAAGCTTAGCGGCCTCGTCTGCTTACAATGTAGGCCAGCATTTTGCTGGCCTACATTGTACGCAACTACCACGAAAGCTAGAAGGATACTAGGTTGCATAGGGAGAGGTATGGACAGAAGAAAAAAGGAGGTATTGATGCCTCTGTATAAGACTGGTGAGACCTTCAAAAAGATATAAAAAGGATGGAGTTGGTACTGAGGAAGGCTACTAAAATGGTGTGTGGTCTTCATGATAAGGTGCATGGGGACAGACTTAAAGATCTCAATCTGTTTACTTTGGAGGAAAGGCAGGAGAGGGGAGATATGATAGTCATTTAAATACCTACATAAGGAAAGGAAACTCTGCAATGAGAGGGCATAGAATAAAGTGAAGAGGTGGTGGAAACAGAAACACTGTCTGAATTAAAGAGGGCCTGGGATAGGCATGTGGGATCTCTCAGGTAGAGAAAGAGATAATGGTTACAGTGGATGGGCAGACTAGATGGGCCATTTGGCCTTTATCTGCTGAAAGAACTAAAGGAGGAAATATCGGAACTACTACAGCAAGTCTATAGTCTATCCCTGAAAACAGACGTGATCCCAGAGGATAGCCAATGTTATGCCCATCTTTAAAAAGGGATCGAGAGGTGACCCGGGGAACTACAGACCGGTAAGTCTGACCTCGGTCCCAGGGAAAATGGCAGAAGCACTGATAAAAGATAGCATCGAGGAGCATCTAGAAAGGAATAAACTTATGTTAACAAGCCAACATGGCTTCTGCAAGGGAAGATCGTACCTGACGAACTTATTGCACTTCCTTGAAGGAATTAACAAACAGATGGACAAAGGGGACCCCATAGACATCGTATACTTAGACTTCCAAAGAGCCTTTGACAAGGTACCCCATGAACGCCTACTTCGGAAACTGAAGAACCATGGGGTGGAAGAAGACGTACACAGATGGATCAAGAATTGGTTGGTGGGTAGGAGTGAAGGGCCACTACTCGGACTGGATGAGGGTCATGAGTGGTGTTCCGCAGGGGTCGGTGCTTGGACTGCTGCTATTCAATGTATTTATAAATGATCTAGAAACAGGGATGAAGTGCGAAGTAATAAAATTTGCAGACGACACCAAACTATTTAATGGGGCTAGGAGTATAGAAGACTGCGAAGATTTACAAAGGGACCTGAACAAATTAGGGGAGTGGGCAACGAGATTGCAGATGAAGTTTAATGTAGAGAAATGTAAAGTCTTGCACGTAGGAACAGAAACCCGAGGTACAGCTACACGATCGGAGGGCTGTTATTGAGTGAGAGTACCCAAGAAAGGGACTTAGGGGTAATAGTGGACAAGACAATAAAGCCGTCGGCACAGTGCGCAGCGAATAGAAAGCTAGGTATAATCAAGAAGGGTATTACAACCAGAACAAAAGAAGTTATCCTGCCGTTGTATTGGGCGATGGTGCGCCCGCATCTGGAGTACTGTGTCCAATATTGGTTGCCGTACCTAAAGAAGGATATGGCGATACTCGAGAGGTTTCAGAAGAGAGCTACACGCTTGATAAAGGGTATGGAAAACCTTTCATACGCTGAAAGATTGGAGAAACTGGGGCTCTTTTCCCTGAAGAAGCGGAGACTTAGAGGGGATATGTTAGAGACTTACAAGATCATGAAGGGCATGGAGAAAGTGGAGAGGGACAGATTCTTCAAACTTTTGAAGACTACAAGAACAAGAGGGCATTCGGAAAAATTAAAAAGGGGACAGATTCAAAACCAATGCTAGGAAGTTCTTCTTCACCCAGAGGGTGGTGGACACCTAGAATGCACTTCCAGAGGGCTTGATAGGACAGAGTACGGTTTGGGGGTTCAAAAAGGGATTGGATGATTTCCTGAAGGAAAAGGGAATAGAAGGGTATAGATAGAGGATTACTATACAGGTCCTGGACCTAATGGGCTGCTGCATGAGCGGACTGCTGGGCATGATGGACCTCTGGTCTGATCCAGCAGAGGCATTACTTATGTACTTATGTCATATTTCTATGTTTCAAGGCTACTTCTAGGCCAAGCCACACCTAGTCTTAAGTGAGCTTAGGCGCGTTTGCATGCCTCCCTAGGCTCCCAGAGGCACCTCCAATGTAGGCAGCCTGCTTCGGGAGTTTCTTTTCTTTTTTTAAGAAAACATGCATCCCAATTGGCTGGTTAGGCAGCAGTTGGCTGCCGTTTATAGAATCCAGGCACTTAAGCCTACAATCCCACGACTACAATTCACAGAGGAAGCTCAAGATGAACTGTATATTAATAGCAAACGTGACACTAGTAAGTACAATCTTAATTAAAGCAAGACTAATACAAAGGGCATCCCAATACCAAATGACCCACACTGCTCAGACAGACAGCAGGATATGTTTCAATAAGGCACACAGATTGAAAACCAAAAGTAGCTCCACTTGAATCAAGAACCTAAAGTAGAGCAGTTGCTACTGTGTTTCTCCGAAAATAAAACCTACCCTAAAAATAAGCCCTAGTTGTATCGACCTCTGAAGTCCCTCCCGAATGTCCCCAACACTCAATTAGCCAGCAGCAGCGCTTTCTCTCCCCCCCTTACCTATTCCCTTGCACAGCATCTTTCCATCCCTCCTTCCCATCCCACGCAGAACCCTGCCGACCCTCCCACCACGAGGCTGACATACCTCTGTTCCAAACAGCAACAGCGGCAATACTGAACAGACTGCTTCGCGGACTTCCCTACTGGGGCCTTTCCTCTGCCACATGGCGCAATACAGGAAAGGCCCTGGCGGGGAAGGCTCCAAAGCATGTTCAGTGCTGCTGCTGTTTGGAACACAGGTATGTCAGCCTTGAAGTGGGAGGGAGAGCTAGAAAGATGCTGCACAGTGGGATGGGTTGATGGGGTCATCAGGGTTCTGCTGCATGGGGGGGGGGGGTGGAATGGCTTCGTCTACTTAACACCTAAAATGTGGGCGTTGCAAACACAGGTCTACTTTTGAGCGTGAGCTGGGCACTAGGTAGACGTGAATTAGGTGGACGTGACTTAGGCAAAACTTAGGTGTGCCAGAGGTGTCCACATATAAGTGAACAGGGCTTTTTTGGGGGGGCTAAAGAGTTTGATATAAAGGTCAAAATAGGTTTAATAATGCATTATTCAAGCAAAGCACATTATATATATATATATATATATATATATATATATATATATATATATATATATATATATATATATATATATATGTATTGTCATATATCATATATTATATTATTGCCTACTAATATATACATTGCACACTAAACCTCGTTTCTAAAAGGTTAAGAAAATAAAGAGAGATATTCTACTCACAATGGCTTTGGTTCAGAGCAAGTGGATGTGTCTGATGCACAATCTTGACATCACTGTGACATCATCAATATGCACCTAGATGGCAGAATGTCACTAAAAAATTATAGGAACCCCTGCCTAAACAAAAGCTCCTGTAGCTCAGTGATTAAAGGCACTTCATCCATCTTCCACAGGTCATGGGTTCTAATCCAAAAACCCCCAGTACCTTAACAGTTTCTTTTTGGTGTCATAAGAGTATGGATTGTGGACTCTGCCCTTTCCTGCATCCAGAGGGAAATTTATTTTTACCTTGAGATGGCTATTATTTCCTAAGGTAACATCTCACATGACAGGAACCTCCGCATGAAAGGAAGCACCTGTGGCTTAGTAGTTAAAGGCACTCTACCATCTTCCACAGGACATGGGTTCAAATCCATACCCCCCCAATACCTTAACAGTTTATTTTTGGTCTCATAAGAGAGTATGGGTTGTTGACTTTACCATTTACATTCACACCCTGTCATTTCCAGGATGCAGAGAGAAACATTTTTTCCCTGAGATGGCTATGATCTACTAAGTTATCATCTCACAATGCAGGAATCCCTGCCTAAAAGAAATCTCCTGTGGCTCAGTAATTAAAGGTACTTCTTCCATCTTCCCAAGTTGGTGGGTTCAAATCCCTAGCATGGTCAGGAACCCCAGCATATATTCCTATTATTATTTAGTGACATTCTGCCATCTAGGTGCATATTGATGATATCACAATGATTTCAAGATTGAGTAGGAATTCTCTTATTTTCTTAGCCTTTTGGGAATGAGGTTTAGTATCCTATATAGAGTAAAACCTTGGCTTGCAAGTAACTTGGTTTGCAAGTGTTTTGCAAGACAAGCAAAACACTTTATTTAATTTTAACTTGATTATACAAACAATGTCTTGCAATACAAGTACATACAGTATACACACATCACAACTGAGCTAATGGTTCTTCTCTCTCTGACACTGCAAGAGTGTAGTGACTATTCTAAACAAGCAAAGTCTTGCAATATGAGTACATACAGTATACACGCCTCACATCATCACAACTGATCTGATGGTTCTTCCCCGAAACTTCAGAAGTGTAGTAATTGTTCTAAATGAGCGAAGTCTTGCAATACAAGTATGTACAGTATTTTGTATTAAAGTTTTTGGGTTGTGGAACGAATTGTCCAAGTTTCCATTATTTCTTATGGGGAAATTCACTTTGATATATGAGTGATTTGGATTACAAGCATGCTTCTGGAACGAATTATGCTCACAAACCAAGGTTTTACTGTATGTATGTATGTATGTATATATATATATATATATATATATATATATATATATATATATATATATATATATATATATATTACACTAAATCCTCTATTTTCTGTGTAAAGAGGGCTCTTTGCAAAAGCAGGTCTACTTTTGAGCAGGAATTGGACGCTAGATAGGCTTGAGTTAGGTGGACATGACTTAGGCATTGACTTAGGCATCTGCATATAGGTGAATGGGGCTTTATTTTGGGGGTATAGAGGATTCCAGTTTGATATTAAGGTCAAAAGATGTTTACTAATGCATTACTTTAACAAAGCACATGCAAAAAATATATACTGTACCTTTTTTCATGTACTTTGAAGAACATAGAGGCCAAATAAGGAATTGGACAAGTGTTGAAGGTACATGTTTGATATTTATCCTAGAGAAATGACTGCTTGTAAATCATGAAGATATAAGCTTGGCTTTGAAATTGACATGCAGTTTACTATCTGAGTGTGTGTGGTGTAATGGTTAGAGCTACAGTCTTAGCACCCTGACGTTGTTGGTCAAATCCCCCACTGCTCCTTGTGACCCTGGGCAACCGAACAGAAGAGAAATATGATAAAGGAGCCAAATTTAAATATCACATAGGATATAAGTAGTATATAAATAATTAAAAGATAAATAAATATAATAGTGGTGCCAGCATTTTACTGCATACAATTTTAATGTAAAAAAAAGGCATAAAATCGCCATTCTAATGATGTCATAACGCTAACACACAATAACATTATAGATGTTATTAGGATGTCTATTTAATGTCTAAAAGGCAATTTTGCAGAGAAAAAGCAAGATGGCGATTGAGCAACATGCTAGTTGAGAGCTTCCATCGATTTTGGCAAACTTTCTTACCTTAAGTTTTCGAATTGCCTTCTATGATGTCAAAAAGACAGGGTAGGCCGAGGGGCAATCCTCCAACTGCCCCGGAAACCTCAACGCCACGTCAGACTATGATAATAGTGTTCACAGTCAATCAATCGTCTATGGGCACATCTGCTGCTGTGCTTGAGGAAGAGCATAGCTTAGATGGCGAGCTGTTGCTGAGCCCACATCGGCCACACACTCTCCCAGTGCCTGGAGAAGCTTCGATGGAGCAGACGAGATTGGAGGACTCCCAGAATGGCTTTGGAGATGTGCGTATTGAACACGTAGTGGACCTGGATATCAGTACACCAATGCCAACTCCCGTTGTGGAGCTGATGCATGCAGGGATTTTTTTCCCCTGTGGGAACGAGTGGTGGTGAGAGTGAGGGAGCCCAGGCTGAATCCCGTGGAAGAAACCAAAGGAAATCTGGTAGAGTTATCCCCCCTCAAGCCACTCAAGAGGCCACAGGAGGTAACATTGGAATCAATCTGGACCGCAACAGAAAACCTACACGCGGTATGTACTAACTCCGTCTCTATTATTTTAAATACTTCAGCCAAGATAACCCAGTTAGAGACATCTATTCAACAGCAAAAGTTAGATTTTTTAAGTTGGAAAAATCAACTACAGAAACAAAGAATTTAGTTGCTAAGCAAGGTACGGATAAAATGCTAATAATGCGGAAGATTGAAAATTTAGAAAATCAACAGTAAAATTTGAATTTAAGATTTCTAAATTTTCCAATAGTAAAATTTATGACTCCCCCAAGAACTTTTCAAGAAATTTTTGATAACGGTTTTGAAAGTGCCAGAATCAAATATTCCTCCATAACAAAGAATTTATTACCTAAAAAGGATTTCTGAATATACTGAAGGAGAGAATATTCAGCTGGCCGTATTTGCATTGTTGGAGTCTTCTGAGATAGAAGTGTCGGGGTGTGCTACATTATTAGTTTCTCTAGTCTTTTTGTAAGATAAAGAAATGCTGTTGAAATTATACTTTAAAATGAAGCAAGTCTCCTATTTGGGAGAAAAGGTGTACATGTTTTCAGATATCTCTAAGTGGACACAATCTCAGAGGAAAGAGTTCTTAACATACCATTCAAAAGTGATTTCCTTAGGAGAAGTTCTTCAATTAAGGTTCCCTTGTAAAATGTTTCATTTCCTACCAAGGAAATAAGCATATTTTTTTGGGAAGGCAAGGGGATATCTATCGCTACCCAGAATGAACCATTATAATGTGTGGATTTGAATGATAGGATTGATTTGTATTGCTCAGTCTTTCTTTAATATTTGTTAGTAATTGGCCTTTAATTTCCCCAAGGGTCTTTCTTTAAGCTTTTCTTTCTTTAAGCTTTTTCTTCTTCACAGGTGGACTATGTTAAGAAATATTTTCTTTTTGTTCAAATTTGTATTGGACTGACTGATGTCAATATTTCAGTATTTCATGCACAGTTGTGTAAGTGATTAAGTGAAAATATAATTTTTTTTTTAAAAAAGGTGTTTTTGTAAAAGAAATCTAACAATATAGAAACGCTATTTAGCGTGATTTTCTATAGAGTTTGTATGCATTAAAGAATCATGTTTAGCATTCTGCTGCTGGATGTCTAAACAATGCCTAATTTTTAGACATCCTTTGCATAATCTGCCCCATTGTGCCTCAAAACCGTGGAAAGTGAACAGTTTCAAGTTTACTGGTTTCTTAATATGGCTTCGTCTACTTAACACCTATGGTTTATCAAATATATCGAAACGGTTTATAATAAAATGCTGTATATAAATAAAAACAATATATAAAATAAATATTAAAAGGGATTTATAAAGAATACATAAGTAATTGACATGAAACCAGGAGGAAAAGGGTGAAGGGAGAACATAGTAACAATGAGATAAATATTTTAAAATATTAAAAAAGTGGAGGCGGAGGAGGAACACAAGAGGTAAGGAGGATAATGAGAGAGAGAAAAAAAAGTTAGCTTCAAAAGTGAAGATGATTCTCATGTATCGAATGCATCCTTGAATAGAAACATTTTGAGTTTAGATTTAAAGTTTGTCAGGGAAGATTCTAGTCTGAGGTCTTGAGGCATAGCATTCCATAATTGAGGGGACATGACAGAAAAAATAATTTTGTGTGTAGTATTTACACTATTTGGTGGATTGAAGGAATTACTAGGAGATTTTGTGAGTTTGATCATAGTGTTCTTGATGGGGTATATTGAATGAGTTTTATCAATAAAAGCGGGATCCTATTGGGAAAATAGTATTAGGTTCTTGCATAGGAGAGCACTTGAAATTCCTGTCATTCTCCAAATTTTGGAGGCCATATCTGGAAGTAAAGCCTGATCACAAGGTGAAAGTGAAAGCAAAAAAGCTGGATTTTTAAATGCCAGTTTGGGAAAGCAGAGTTACTCACTTGTAGCAGGTGTTCTCAGAGGACAACAGGCAGATATTCTCACATGAAGATGTCGTCCACAAAGCCCAGCACAGACACGTATCAAAGTGTATTGTGACTTTAAAATGTTAGCACTATCCATACCATGTGTGTGTGCCTTCCCACCCAACATCGGCTTGCAGGGCCTTCAGGTCCATCCAAAAGTTAAGACTAGATGGCCCATTTGGCCTTTATACGCCATCATGTTTCTATTTCTAAGAAGCCAGCTAGGGGAGGTGGGTGAGTTATGAAAATATCTACCTGTTGTCCTCAGAGAACATCTGCCACAGGTGAGTAGCTATGCTTTCTCTGAGAACAAGCAGACAGTATATTCTCACATATGGAACTTCCCAAGCTGCCAGACTCATAAATCTAGGAAAACGGTTAAATATAACTGTCATGAAGCTGGTGAAACTGGAGGGAAGGTGGCTTTTAAAGAGAGAATAAATTTTTGAAAATTAAGATATTAACGTAGAACAAAATCTTTTCCAGAGAAAGGAAAATGGTAAAACCAGAGGACATAATTTGAGGTTGAGGGCAGTAGACTCAAGAGCAATGTAAGGAAATTCTTCTTTACGGAGAGGGTGATGGATGCCTGGATTGCGCTCCCAAGGGAGGTGGTGGACAGGAAAACGGTGATAAGAGTTCAAAAAAGCATGGGCTGAACACAGAGGATCTCAAATCAGAAAAAATTAAGGCCAGTACTAGGCAGACTTGCATGGTCTATGTCCGTATATGGCCGTTTGGCTGAGGATGGGCTGGGGAAGGCTTCGATGGCTGGGATGGTTTAGATGGGCTGAAGTGAGCTTCAATGGAGACTTTAGTAGATGGAACCTAAGCATAGTACCGGCAGAGCTTTAGGCCCTGGCCCAGCAATAGCTAAGAAGAAGGAAAGTTTAAATTAATTCAGTAATTTAAAGAGTGGATAGGGTTGGTCAGATTGAATGGACCATTCAGGGTTTTATCTGCTATCATCCACTATGTTACTATGTTACCTGACCAAACTGACTGTCCCAGCTAGAATGTTGATCTAAGCACTAATGAGAAGTAAGTATGTGGACTGAGGAGCAAGTGGCCACTTTGCGGATGTCCTAAATAGGTGTGGAGTGTAAATGGGCAATAGAAGTTGCCAAAGTTTGTACTCTATGAGCAGTGACATGGCCATCTAGCATCAGCCCAGCCTGAGAATAAGCAGTCTGCTAGCCAGCATGAAATAGTCCTTTTGGTACCTGGAACCCCCAATCTGTTAGGGTCAAAGGAAACAAACAGTTCAGTTGCAGTCCTATGTGATTTGGTTCAATCCAAGTATTAGGCAACAGTCCAGGGTATGGAGAGCTGACTCTAGGATGGGCATGTAATTTTGGAAAGAAAAAGGGTAAAACAATGGACTGGTGGAGATGAAATTCAGAGACTACCTTTGGTAAGAAATTCAGATGTTATACAAAGGACGACTTTATGTGATAAAATCTATTATAAGGGGATTGGATACCAGTGCTTTTAATTCGCTGACTTGACGTGCAAAGGTAAGCACAATCAGGAAAGACACTTTGCTGATGAGGTGTTTCAGTGAGACTGACAAGAGTGATTCGAATGGAGGATTCTACTTCTGACATTCAACACAAAATCAATGCATTCTCCAGCTTTTATTGATAGAATGATTATACCTTACTCTACTTTCAGGACCCTACGTTCAACTTATCAATGTTTCTTATCTCTTCTATCAATGCATAACATTGTCTATAACACTACCCGAAAATCCAGCTTCCTGTTATAGCCCATTCAACTCAGATAGCAGGACACCTTAACAAAAAGTAAATCAGAACTTAAAACATTTTTATTTAAATGTTTATAACCAATAGGATTTTTAAAACTATGATATGAGACACATTTTATCTCCCCCCTCCTCTTGTATTTTATCTCCCCCCCTTCTCCCCTTCTCTTTCCTATATATATTATATTTCCTCCCATTTTGTTTCCTGTATAAGGTTTTACTCTCAAGTAACTATGTCTATTTTAATTATTTGTACACCGCTTAGAATTTCTTAGATAGGCAGTTTATCAAAAACGTAATAAACTTAAAACTAGAAAGAACCACATTTAAATCCCATACTACAAGTGGTGGTCTAAGTGGAACTTTGGTGTGGTAAAGGCCCTTCATGAATATGAAGATCAATGGATGCATCAAGACGGGTTTAACTATTCAATTGAGTATGACCATGTTAGTCCATTCTATGCCAAATTGCACTGGTTGCCATTTGGGGCTAGAGTGTTTTTTTAAGTTTGTGTATATTTGTTATAAGGCACTTTTCGGATAATTGCCATCCTATTTGGTTTATTATTTGAAATTGAATTGAATTGTCTTGTTCAATAAAAAGTCCAAGAAACTCAGGTATGTTCGTCTTCCCTGCCCCAAGGATCTGCCGTTACAAAACTTTTTTGGACAGGACATTAGAGTATCAGGCTGGGAAGATGAATTCTTGGTTAAATCCGTTGATTGCTCAAACCTACTCGTATTTTACATTTAGGAAATCATTAAAAACATATTTATTCGATAAACAAGAATGCTGATTTGAATTTTACGATGTGGTTTTTTATTTTTATTCTTCTAAACTTTTATTTTTTAGTAATTGGGAACTATATTTTAGCTAATGCTGTATCTGACTGCTGTATGAAGTATTGTTTTATGAAACTGTATTTTTTCACTGAAATGGTTCAGTTTTCTTCTGTTGTGAATCGCCTAGAACGGTTTGTAAGGCGGTATATAAGAAAATTAATTATTATTATGAAAAGCACTGAGATGGACACGTACAGAAGATGTTTGAAGTCCAGAATTGAAAAGATGAAGAAGGTAGTCCAACAGAGAGAGTAGAGAACATATGACTGGATCCAAGATGTGGAAATCTCATTAAAGAGTACATTTGTAAGCAGCATCTAATGGGTGGTTTTCTGGATGCTTCAATAATATTCAAAGAAGATACTAACAGCAAGGCAGCAAAAGTCACAAGGTTCTGAGAGTGGTAACTCAAAGGCGAGGAACACTGAGAACACGGATCGGCGATTGAAGAACACTGGGCTAAATCATGGGCCAGACCCTGCCCATCTCCACCCCAGACTCCTCTCCCCTAATAGTACTAATTGTAACACTATTTTTTCCATTCATTTTTCATATATACACACAATATAATCTTATTAACAATACATAATGGTTAACCACAAAATTAAACTACACAAAGTACACTGTATGATTCTCCACATTCATTGCTTCCAGAACACAGATAACCCCTATGCAAATACGGGACAAAAAACAAAAGTACTAATATATACAAACAAACCTTAAGATGCTGTACAATCCAAGAGAAAAAGAAACAAATGCATTTCTTCCTGAACAGTGCAAAATATAGACAGCAGATGTAAATTTTCAAAATTGACACAATTCAATCACTAAATTCAAAAATAAAATCATTCTCCCTACCTTTGTTGTCTCCCTCCCTCCATGCTGTGCCTTACCTTCTGGTCTGCTCCCACCTGGCTGTTTTATGCCGCCCCCTGTGTTATTTTCTGGCTGGATCCCTCTTCCACACTGACTCAGTGCACAAAGTCATGGGTAGTGGCTCCTCATGCATCCCACATCTCATCTGGAAGCCTTTCCTTGTACGTTGCGACGTCAGAGAGAAGGCTTCGGGTTTAGGCCCAGGATGCACGTAGGAGCCTCTGCCCACGGCGGTTGAAGAACACCGTCTCAGGCCCGATGCACGTGCCAGCCCTGTGGACCAGCAGAAAAGTTCTGCGGACTGGCAGTTGAAGAAAATTGGTCTAGAGCAGTAAAGCAGCAGCTTGTGGTTAGTTTGAAATGCAAAGATATCTATGTTAGGAGTCACCCATAATGTGAAAATTGGACGTAATGTCGCGGCTTGGCAGGACCACTCGTGAGGTTGGAGAAGTCTACTCAATTTGTCAGCCAAGCAGTTTTCTTTCCCTGCTAGATATACTGTCTTGAGGAAGATGTTGTGAGTGAATGCCCAAGTCCAAATTTGGATGGCTTCCTGGCCAAGAGTATGACAGTCTGTGCTGCCCTGCTTGTTTATATAATACATCACTACTTGATTGTTGGTGCACATGAGAACTACATGGTTCTGCAAGTGATCTTGAAAGGTAAACAGAGAATTGTGGATCACCCGTAATTCTAGCAGGTTTATATGGAGTGCCATTTCGGAAGGAGATCAAATTCCCTGAGTGCCTAGGCTGCCAAGGTGAGCCCCCCGGACAAGAAGTAAAGCATCCTTTGTGAGGACTTTCTGGTGGAGAGGAGGCTGGAATAGGTCTCTGGAGAGACTGGATGGAGTGAGCCACCATGAAGGAATTATTGAAGTTCTGGGGTCACTCAAAGGCATGCAGAAAGGGGGTCTGTAGCATGAATCCATTGGGATGCTAGAGTCCACCATGGCGTCCTGAGACAAAGGTGTGCAAATGGAGCTATGTAGGTGGTGGACGCCATGTGACCTAGAAGGCCGTAACATCTGTCATGCCTTAAGATGTGTTTGGGAGGAGACTGTCTTGATACAGATGTAGAAGAGTGTCGCGCCTCTATTGAGCTAGGAAAGCATGAATCTTAGGGCGTCTAGAAGGGCCTCTATAAACTCTAGTTTCTGAGCTGGGGAAAGTTGTTATTTCGGGTAGTTGACAACGAATCCCAGGAGATGAATCGTAGAGGTGGTGGCCTGGTGAACCACAATCTGTGAGGAAGTTTTGATTAACCAGTCGCCTAAGTATGGGTAGACATGAAATTCATAATTGTGCAAGGTCACAGCCACTACTATTAAACACTTGGTGAAGACTATCTGAGCAGAGGCAAGGCCGAATGGTAGTACTCTGTACTGGAAGTGTTGAGACCCCACTCAAAATCAAAGGTATTTTCTGTGGGCTGGTAGTATTGGAATGTGAGTGCAGACTTCTTTTAAATCTAGAGAGCAAAGCCAATCATTCTTTTCCAGTAAGGGTAACAAAGTTCCCAGAGAAACCATGAAAAATCTCTCCTTCACTAAATATTTGTTGAGAGAGTACAGAGGTCTACTATTGTACGGAGATATAATACAATACAATTTATTTATTTATTTATTTAGATTTTTATCCCGTCCTCCCAGTAGCTCAGAACGGTCTACAAGTGAACATACACAATTGAGGGTAATTAGACATATAAGAAGTGCAACAGGTTTGGATGATTGGACTTACAAGACTGTGATGTGAGTTTAAGTACAGGCAATACAGCAATTTAAGAGTAGAGTTCAAATATAAGTAGTTAGTTTAAGTACAGTTATGTGAGATTAGGTAGTTGTGTAGTTTAAGTACAGTTAAGTGAGATTAGGTACAGTTTGTCAGAGGATAGACTAAGAGATGACTGTACTGGAATTTAGGGGGAAGGTAGGAGAGAGGAGAGGGGGTGCTTAAGGGGGGGGGAGAGATAGAGGTGATCTTTAGTTGAAGAGGAGGGTCTTTACCAATTTGCGGAATCTTTACAATCTTTATTTGTATACCACCAATACCTCTTCGAAGTTCATAGCAATTCACAAACAATAAAATATCTAATATTAGGTACTTGGAACTTCCCTAACTGTCCAACGGGCTCGCAATCTAACAAAAGCACCTGTATAAACAATTATATACTAAAGATATAACAAAGAAGACCAATAAATTAATTATCACAGCTTGGGTTAAAATGAAAAACAAAATATCAAAATTAACTCAAAAAATAAAAACAAACAAAACAAAGTTAAATATAAATAAATAAGATAAGCCCTGTTAAATTAAACTACCTGCATTTCGAACAGTACAGTTCTATATTTCTAAACAAGCCTAGATCATCTTTTCAACGGCTGAGAACTAGATGTCATCTGAGGATATGGTGTTAAAGTGATTTTCCTGCCAGTTCAAGACAGTACATTCAGAGCACTCATCTCCTCCTCCAGGAATCTCCCAATGGATGCATCCACCAAGTAGAAAGATGCTCCAGCACCACAGAGAGAGCAGGTGTCGGGGCCCAACCACTGCCAGATTCACAAAATCCACAGCCACAATGCCAGAAAACACATCAACGAACCTACTTCAACCTTCAAAAACAGCATCAGAAACAGGCAAGAGGGACTGAAATATCCCAAATCAAGGCCTGACATGGACACTCAAAGCCAGAAGTCTTTGCGGTGGGGGCCTGACGATGACAGCAATCTATCACAACGCAGCAATCAGGCAGCTGAAAGTGAGAAACCAACATGGAGCAGAAGCGCCTCACCAGCAGTCCCAATGTCCCCAGCTGAAAGGAGAAGAGAAATCAGCCGCAATCCCAGTGGCGTACCTAGCATATGTGACACCCAGGGCCCATCATTTTTTGGCACCCCTCCCTGATCTGTATGAAAAACATGATTTTTAGTAACAAGCCACACGTCACACATGAGTACCTAGGAAAAGGCAGCATCTTACATATTGTGACAGGGAAGCTCCTGTCCCAGGGAAAACTCTGCTAAAACTCCCCAGAATGCAGCACAGGGCTCTGTAAAACCCGGCCTGGAGCCAGGACAGCTGGCTCAGCCAAGAGAATGCAAGCAAAGGCAGGTCCCAGCACAGCTGAAGAGCCAGTTAGGGAAGGCTCTGAAAACCACTAATTTCCCCTATCACTCCTTTCCCGAAGTCAGGGAGAAACCTGAGACCAATTTGGAGAGGGGTGGAGTCAGACCCTGGAATTTGCCTCATAGGCAAAGGGAGGTGGAGTGGAGAAGGAAGGACACAGCTGACTCTGATGAGAGAAGCTAAACCACTCACGGAGGTTCCAGGTCACAGAGGGTGCTTAAGCCCCAGCATGATCGTATGGCAGGAAGCCAGCTCCTAAGGAAAGGTGGTACAACACTTGGGAGGTACAGTGACTGGCAGCTTAAACCCCAGAGAGAAGGGCTGGGAAATTATCCCCAGGGAAATGCTGCAGGCATTTTGGCAGACCTGCAGAAAGGGGGATGGGATGCACAGCCTGAGAGGAATGAGGAAATGCTAAGCCAGAGTTCCCATGAGGGTGAATGGGAAAGGTGCAGTGTCCCGAGTGATAATGTAAGTGTGGAGGACATGGACCTGAGAGTATACAGTATGTGAAAGTCCTCAGCTATTCTCATGAAGAAAGTTCTCCATTGTTTTTTTTTTGTTTCACACTAAAGCCAGAGCATTGCTGGCAGAGCTAATTAGGTGAGAAAAGCTTGTCTGAAGATAAAGAGAGCTGAGAGGTGGAAAGGGTTGACACAAGCCGTGCTCAGCTATAAAGCCAGAAGTTGTTGGGGTCCAGAGAGACCAGTAAATCCCAGTGGGGATATGAGCCGATGAAGGCATTGAACTGATGCAATATTTTGAGTTTATAGTATTTTTCTTTTGATAAGGAGGGGCAATCCTCAGTAAAAAAAACCCTAAGAGTCACCTGGACTGTGATATAGTAGCATGCAGGATGCACCCAAAGGACTCTAACAAACCAATGTGAATGTTTTCTTTTGTTTTGTTTTCTTTTTACTTTGGGACACTAATAAACCTGGAACTGTTTTTCAAGGAATCCGGTATCCGGGTCTTCCTTTCACAACCATATAAAAGGTGTCCTAAAATTCTTGCTTGTGGTCCGAGCCTGAGTTTCCCACCTACTCGGGGACGGGCCCGGCCACAATATGCAGTGAGCAGTACAACATCAATATACCCATTGTAAAACTAACAAGCCAGACTAGTACAGATCAATCCTACACTGTCAATCCTAACAGAAAACCACAGAACACACAGAAAACAGAAAATACCTTCGCCTAGTATGGAATATGTCATCACAAACTAACCTCTCCCTCTTTTACAAAACTGTAGTGTGGATTTTAGCCACGGTGGTAACAGCTCTGATGCTCATAGAATTCTGAGCATCAGAGCTGCTACCATCATGGCTGGCGCAAAAAACGCTCCACAATTTTGTAAAAGGGGGGATAAAATAGAAATACATAGACAAAGGTTAAATTAAACCAGCAAGAAGCTGGACTCTGCATACAATGCAACACCACAGAAACAGTGACCCCTGTCTCCTAGAGCAACAAATAGAAAATTTTTGTTCTAACTTTGTCTTCTCTGGTTTCTGCTCTCCTCATCTTCTTGTTACTCTCTTCCTTCCATCCACTGTCTGCCATCTCTCTGCCCCTATATGTCATCTTCTTTCCTTCTATGCCCCTTCCAGAAACTGTATGCCTCCCCCTTCCATCTCTTTCACCCCCATTGGTCTGGCATCTCTCTCCTCTCCTTCCCTTTCCCACACTTCTCTTCTGCAATCCCTATCTTCCCTCATTTTCCTTTTCAATTTATTTACTGCATCCATCTAGATTACGTTCTTACTACCCTCTCATCAATTTCATTTTTTACTGTCTACCTACAGCTCGCCACCTCTTTCCCTCACTCCCTCCAGTATTTCCCTAACTCAATCCTTTCCCCCCCATCTTATGCCCTCCTTTTATCCCCTCCTTCCATCATCTGCCCCTTCTCTCTTTCCCCCACTTCCATCATCTGCCCTCTTCTCTATCCCCACTTCCATCATCTGCCCCTTCTCTCTCTTTCCCCCACTTCCATCATCTGCCCTCTTCTCTCTCCCCCTTCTCTCCACTGCCATCATCTGCCCCATCTCTCTCTTTCCCCCCAGTTCCATCATCTACCCTCTTCTCTCTCCCCCTTCTCTCTACTTCCATCATCTGCCCCTTCTCTCTCTTCCCCCCTCCTTTCATCATCTGCCTTCTTCTCTCCCCCCACTTCCATCATCTGCCCCTTCTCTCTCTTCCCCCCTCCTTCCATCATCTGCCCCCTTTTTTTCCCCACTTCCATCATCTGCCCTCTTCTCTCTCCCCCTTCTCTCTACTTCCATCATCTGCCCCTTCTCTCTTCCCCCCTCCTTTCATCTTCTGCCTTCTTCTCTCCCCCCACTTCCATCATCTGCCCTCTTCTCTCTCCCCCTTCTCTCCACTTCCATCATCTGCCCCTTCTCTCTCTTTCCCCCACTTCTATCATCTGTCCCCTTCTCTCAATCTCTCCATCCACCACAGGCCCATCTTTCTCCCTCACCTTTCCGATTTTGGCAACAAGATCGGCAAGGCCCCCCCCCCCCCCACGACAGCACTGAGCGGCATCAGCGCCCGCCCCTCCGCAACGGCACTCAGCAGCATCGGCGCCCCCCCCCTCCGCGAAGGCACTCAGCGGCATCGGCGTCCCCCCTGCCCCGCGACAGCACTCAAGTTCGGCCTCGTTCTCCCGGCATCAGCAGAACTTTAGATCGGCAACAGGTGCTCAGTCAAAAGCTTCCCCTGACTGAACTGCCTGGGCAGAAACAGGAAATTGAGTCAGGGGAAGCTTTTGACTGAGCACCTGTTGCTGATCTGAAGTTCTGCTGATGCCGGGAGAAGGAGGCCGAACTTGAGTGCTGTCGTGGGGCAGGGGGGGCGCCGATGCCGCTGAGTGCCATCGCGGAGGAGGGGGGGGCACCGATGCCGCTCAGTGCTGTCGCAGCCCAGGAATTTTCCAGACCTGTCCGGCTGTGCACCCCCCCTAAGGCTGCACCTGGGGTGGATCGCCCACCCCTTGGTATGCCACTGCGCAATCCTCCCACATCTCATCAACACAGGTAGTATGGTCTCTGCTAAACAAACGTTAATGGCCTCTCACAGTAATGCTTGAAAGGCCAAAATAGTTAATATTTTTCTTAGACCATTACAGAAGTTAAAAATTATACCAGTAAAGCAAAGAAAGACTTAAAAATAAAGCAAATTAAAAAACATTAGAAAAAATTAAGTAAACAATCATAACAAAACTGAAAAACAAAAAAATAAATAGAGGTAATGTAGCTGATGTCCTAACCGGATGCTACCTTGAAAAAAATCTCTAGTCTTTTTCAAAATTAGGATATATTTGTAGTAGATCCCTCTGCCCCTCTTCTGTGTTTGTTGGCAGCACACAAGCGCTAAATTTTAGCACAACAAAATAGTTGTTCAGCTTCAGGAATTTGTTGACAGCGACAAAATAGCTGTTTGGCTTTAGGATTACTATTAGCTTTACTTGCAGTGGCATTCACATTTGTTTAGCTGTTTGAGTATTTGATTGTATATCCAGTTATTGACCCCTGACTCAGGTAGATTCGCTAAACCACGGCCAGTGTTTAGTCTCAATAAATTAAGCTTGATTGCCAGGACTTGAAGGCCTTTGTGCTTTTCTTTTCTTTTTGTGTGGCTTGTACTTCATTTCAACTCTGTGTGGCTATTGCCAGTGTGTCCTCATGAACCCTCACTAGCAGGCCACCATATTTTCCACAAACTTGAGTAGAGACAGGTCAGAGTTCATCAAAATTTTATTGTTCTTATTAATAACATAGTAACATAGTAACATAGTAGATGATGGCCGATAAAGACCCGAATGGTCCATCCAGTCTGCCCAACCTGATTCAATTTAAATTTTTTTTTTTTTTTTTCTTCTTAGCTATTTCTGGGCGAGAATCCAAAGCTTTACCCGGTACTGTGCTTGGGTTCCAACTGCCGAATTCTCTGTTAAGACTTACTCCAGCCCATCTACACCCTCCAAGCCATTGAAGCCCTCCCCTGCCCATCCTCCTCCAAACGGCCATACATAGACGCAGACCGTACAAGTCTGCCCAGTAACTGGCCTAGTTCAATCTTTAATATTATTTTCTGATTCTAAATCTTCTGTGTTCATCCCACGCTTCTTTGAACTCAGTCACAGTTTTACTCTCCACCACCTCTCTCGGGAGCGCATTCCAGGCATCCACCACCCTCTCCGTAAAGTAGAATTTCCTAACATTGCCCCTGAATCTACCACCCCTCAACCTCAAATTATGTCCTCTGGTTTTACCATTTTCCTTTCTCTGGAAAAGATTTTGTTCTACGTTAATACCCTTTAAGTATTTGAACGTTTGAATCATATCTCCCCTGTCTCTCCTTTCCTCTAGGGTATACATATTCAGGGCTTCCAGTCTCTCCTCATACGTCTTCTGGCGCAAGCCTCCTATCATTTTCGTCACAATATTATTATTGTCACAATGTACCGTTAGTCAATCAACATTGCACACCAGGGTTCCTCATTTTCCCCTGGGTTTTCTCAGTTTCAAGCAAAAACAAACTTCATTTAAATTCAAAAAGAAAAACACACCAGTGATTAGTCCAAACCACAATTCCCACACTGATCTTCATTCACCTTCCTAGGTTTAGGCACTTGTGCAGTTTCAGTGATTAGTTCAGACTACAATTCCCACAATGCCCTTCATTCACCTTCCTAGGTTTAGGCACTTGGGCAGTTTCAGTGATTAGTTCAGACTACAATTCCCACAATGCCCTTCATTCACCTTCCTAGGTTTAGGCACTTGGGCAGTTTCAGTGATAAGTTCAGACTACAATTCCAACAATGCCCTTCATTCACCTTCCTGGTTTTAGACAGTTGGGTAGTTCAATAGCAAATTACTAGTTCAAAAGGAAAATTTCTTCCCAAACAGGGCGAGGGCTTTCAGTAGCCTAACACTCTGCCCCAGCCAGCATGGTAGAGCAGAAAAAGAAAACCACAAGCAAAAAACACCTATTTGCCTGATGAACTCTGTAAAAGAAAGACTTTCAGGTGGGGATCATCTCCTAGGGAGAGGAAGTGAAGGATCTGACAGGATTCCATAAGTCTCCTCAGCAGAAACGTCAATCTCAGATGAGTGGAGAGATCCAAGTCAGTCCTCAATGTGATTTTGTCTAGTAGAATGGGACGTAGAACATTGAGGGAAGCATCAAAGAGCATTGAGACTGTGAAGAGGTGTGTTGAGAATGCCTTGATGGTGGCTTGGGAAGTATGCTTGGATGAGAATGCATGAGGTGATTGATGTCAGGGAGAAGCTCATCATCGAAACGTGGAAGATCAATGTTTGGATGTAGATTTACATTGAGGTGTTGAATCATGATGTTGTGATGAAGATCGATGTCGAGAATGTGAAGGCTGTAAAGTAGTATCTGGCTGTAGTATGTCAGACTGGACTGAGGCATGCTGCATCAGTACCCAGGAAAGTAGCAAGGATGACAATTCATGTCTCAATAGGACTTTAATATGGTCCTGCAGGGAAGTTGCTGTTACCATTGTAGTGAAAGGTACAGTCGGCTCAGGTTGATGCTGAGGCATCAGGAACTTAGATGCAGTAGAATGCCTTGTCTGAGAAAGCATCTGTAGTGATGGAGAGTGCTCAGACTGTCGACGCTTCTGAGGAGTTGAAGTCGGTGAGAGGAGGTGGAAGTGTATCTAGAAGGTAAGTGCTGACACTATTTTGATTTTTTCCAGAGGCCCTCTGAGGTCCAATGCACAGAAGAGCCAGCAGTTTAGCAGACATCAGTCTCGATGGAGGAGGCGCCTGGACTGGTAATGGGTCTGTAGATATGGTATCGGTAGACCCAAAAAGCTTTTCAAATTGAATTTGGCGAGCCTTTAGAGACCTCTTTTGCATGTGACCACAGCAAGAAACATCTTGATGCTCAGTACCAAGACACTGCACACACCACTTGTGAGGGCCTGAACTTGAAATGATCCTTTCACATCGATGGGAAGACCACCAATACTAAAACAAAGGATTAAATTTGTAGGGGAGGTCAAATAGAACTGTACCGAAAAGGAGTCAATGCTCCTGGCTGCATCAGAGGCAGGAAGCCACCTGAAGGCCTGAAAAAAGAAAAACACGAAAATGAAGAGGAAATTATAATAAATATAGTAAAATTAAAAAATATGAAGAAAAAACGGTATGGGAAGGCACTTAAAGTGAAAAAATTTACTGCACACAAGAGTGTTTGAAAAACAACTTCTTCACTCCGCGAAAAATAAAGAAAAGAAGGTCCCATGAGTTGACGTAGGGCGGGAAGGCACACTCATGGTATGGACAGTGCTAAAGTTTTAAAGTGACAGTACACTTTGGTACATGTCCATGCTGGGCTCGGAGGACAACATCACCCATATGTGAGAATATACTGCCTACTTGTCCTTGGAGAATACGCGAGCACAGCGGCATGAATGGGAAACATAGATTGCAATTGATGCAGCCACAGACATGCAAAACTGCACATCATGAACACGCGAATAACGAGAGCAAACTGTATTACACAAAGTATTACTTCCAGAACTACTGACAGTAACAATTTATTTTTGTCATTCTGTTAACAAGATGAAACAGTTTAGGTATGAAAGTACACAAAAATTCCAGAGTTCAGCCATTTCCAACTCACCCTTTCCGTCACTGAAAACTGATGAGTATCTGAAGAGATTTGATATGTATTGAGTCTGGTTGGCACAATTGTGATAAAATACTGAAACATATGGTTAGCTGGAAAAAAAATAAATTGAAACTTATCTACAAAGCCTAGAACAGACATTTTCTGTTACTTTTCTATACAAACTTGGTGCTACAGAGAAGAAAATCAAAACTCAGACACTGGGGTAATTTTAATAGGGACAAAACTTATGTACCTGCTTGAATTATTTGATAAACTACACTAAATACTTCTCATGTCCTAAATTAGTAACAAAGCATTCAGCAAAATTCTCAGGAATCTGAAATGAAGTGTGATATGAATGCTTCTGCCATGACCCTGAAACTGGACTAAGACCACCAACTCATTTAATTACTGGCCATAAAGACTAGCGCTGTGACAATTCCTTTGCGCCTCAGCTACTAAAACATGGTGCAAAGTGATCTAAGATCTGGCCAAAAGCTTTCCTGAGAAAACTATAAAGACTATCCATAAAATATATGCAAACATATCTTCCTGGGGGGAATAATTCTACTTTATTAAAAAGAAAATATTCTCTGCTTATCTAGTATAAAAAGTGGAGACATAAACAAATGGCTAGAACAGAAGTTTGAATAATAAACAAATATACTCGTACAACTGAGAAAGCTTGAGCTAAATCCACAAGGTCCCTGCCCCTGCCCCAATATGACTGATATGAAAATTCTGAAGGCAGAATTTTATATTTAAAGAAGCATGTCAGCCTTGCAATTACTGGGAATCAGAGGGTCTTCCAAGGGTGCACGATGCTAAAATATGCCTTTAAAGAAAGGAAAAAATAACTTAATTCTCTATTGGTATGATTTAACCCTTTTAACATGTAATCTGGAATCAGAGGTAAAACAGGTATGGGAAGATAGTGGGGATGGTGGACTGGGAGGAAGAACTGGTATAATTAGGTGGGGCAGGAAGATGGATCAATTTTAAGATGGAAGGATGGCATGTAGGTTGGGAGGAGTAAAGTGTGAGGGCCAGATGGAAAGAGTATTCTAGGAGATCCTGAGGTTGGGAGCTATTATGCAAAGAGGTGAGAGAATGATGGCTAAGAATTGATAGAAGTTATGAATGGTATAAGGATGGACCAAAGAGAAACCATGTTTGGCACCTGAAGTTGTAGGTCCTACAGTTATTTATAAAGTTTTATTATTATTGTTAGGATGCATTTCCCAGTGTCAAATTATTGGAGGCATCATTTTATTGACATTTGTTCTAAAGGCTGATTTATTTTTATTTGGTTGTAGAGGGCATCTGCATGAGGGGAAGGATGAGTTTATTGGGTTTATGTATGTGAATTGTTTTTTTACTGTGCAGAATCTGTCTTTATTATATATATTGAATTTTGATTGGTAATCTATATTGTAGTTTTGATTTGCTAAGCTCTAGTTTATGCCATGTCTCATGAATTATGTATATAGCTATGGAAATAGTTTATAAGTTAATAAATGAAATAATTTTTCTTGCTTCAAGGCATATACCTAGTCCACAGCAGAACCATTAGGGTGCCGCTGAAGAATGTTACTCTTCTATGACTGCTCTAAGACCTTGTGGAAGTCTAAATGAGAAAGAAAACATTCTCTCAATGTGCATAAAGCAACAGATCATGAAAAAAATAATTTGTTCTCAGTTTTTCTCCACTTTTCATTTTATTTAGGAAAGCCTATGCTTAAAAGGTGGATGTTATTATTTTTTTTTTTTTAATTTTGACAAATCCAGTATGCTCTGCATAGAATCACATCCATTTCATTTCAATTGTACTGTGTCTTTTCAATAACTGTTCCCTTGAGCTGTTAACCACTATCTTTCACCTCTGTTAAATTCAATCAATTTGTACCGTCTTTTAATCTTTGTAAACCGCATAGAACTTCACGGTCCTGCGGTATATATACTGTTATTATTACACATGACGTACTTAAGTGTAACCTTACCAGCCAACATTTTAGTGGAATTTCACTTATGGAGGATGGAAATCAAAATTTAAAAAGATTGTGCTAATACTGAAATTTGCACAATATAACATTAGTTATTTATGAGTTAATGTATACATTTGTGGCAGTCAGAAATAAAATGCTATTCATAAAGTACCAACAGAGAAGAGAGATATATAAGATACAAGAAACATATGCTGCTTTTAAGAAACAAACAGTATGGAAGAATTAGGTTCTTACCTCGATAATTCTCTTTCCTGTAGAATAGCACACAATTCCTTATGGATGGGTTAAGCACCTCAATTCATGAGTTGCTTGCAGAAGATATCAATCATTTTCTTCTTTTCGCCCCTGTGTCTCTCTGGGCAGCACACCCTTCCCTTAGTCCATACCAAAGAAAGTGATAACCCCAAGGAGAGGAACTGAAAACAAGGGGGGCTAGGGGACCTCCATGATCCAGATAATTTCTATCTGTTCTGCAATAGTAAAAAATAGTTAAACAACTACCAACAGGGGCAACAAGAAAGGTGGCGAAACACAAGAAACCCACCTACTTGTGTGCAACCGGCACTAACACTTGTACAGCTGACATGGCAAACCGTGCTGACTTGGATTTTAGTACTAACATGTCACCTCTTCAAAGCCTTTTCTTCTCTTTCTTGGCTGCCACAAATCAAGCAGTTGGATACTCTTCCAAATCTACAAGCCTCCACAGGCATTACAGATCTGACAGGGTGGGGTGTAAGGAATCATATGTTTTTCTACAGTAAAAATGATTATTGAGATAAGAACTTAATCTTTCCTTCCTATTCATATCTTACGGATGGGACATCCCAGAGCAGTCCCTTGAATCTAGGGCGGGACAGATGAGCCTGCGACCAGCACAGAGGACTGAAAGGCCCCATCCATTCATGCCGCCACGTCTACTCTATAAAATTTCATAAAGATATGGAGGGTTGACCATGTGGCTGCCCTACAAATTTGGTTGTGCAGCACTGCCCTGGACGATGCCACACTTCTGGTAGATGAAGAACTCTCCTAACATCCAGTAACTTTGTCCTGTTTCCTCTCACCCATGGGCTGGAAAGCGAGAAGCTAAACTTTCTAGTTGGCATGAAATGTCAAAACTACCTTCAGAAGAAAGGCACAGTGCATAAAGAAATCCCTGCTTATGTGAATCTGAGGAAAGGCTTTCTGCAGGATAATGCTTGAGTTCCAACACCCTCGTCACCGAAGTGATAATGACTAAAAAAACCTGTCTTCATGGATAGATTCATAATAAACACTTCCGTCAGAGGCTCATATGGCACTTTAGTGAGGGCCTACAACGGAATGTTGAGATTCCACATAGGGACCGGCTGCTGCAGTGGAAGAATGAGCCTGAGAGCTCCATTGAAGAACCTGGACACATCAGGGTGAGAGGCCAAAGACCTTTTGAGCTTTGTAACACGACAGCCCAAATATTTAAACCTTAAGAACATAAGAACTGCCATACTGGGACAGACTGAAGGTCCATCAAGTATCCTGATTCCAACAGCGGCCAACCCAGGTCCCAAGCACCTAGCTAGATCCCAAGCAGCAAAACAGATTCTATTCAGCTTATCCTAGGAATAAGCAGTGAATTTCCCCAAGCCATCTCAATCGAAAGGAAACGCAATTCTGGACTTAATTCTAAATGGGTTGCGAGGACTGGCACAGGATGTAGCAGTAGAAGGGACGCAAGGAAACAGCGATCACAATATGATCCGCTTCATCCTGGAAAGAGGGGCGAAAGATCAGTCCAGAATGACGGCCACGGCGCTAAACTGCCAAAAAGGGAATTACGAAAGGATGAGACACATGGTGGGGAAGAAGATTAAGAAGAGGATAAACACTGTAAAGATGCTAGAGCAAGCTTGGCATCTTTTTAAGGATACAATCACTTAGGCACTATATATACCTCGTATCAACAAGGGATCAAAGAGGAAAAAGAATAAAGAACCAGCGTGTCTCACTGTAGAGGTTAAGGAAGCGATCAGAGACAAAAAAACCTTGTTTAAGGAATGGAAAAGATCAAAAATGGACGAAAACAGGAATAAGCACAAGCATCATCAACGCAGGTGCCCTAAGGCGGTAAAAGGGGCCAAAAGAGACTGTGAGGAAAAATAGCCAAGGCGGCGAAAATCTTCAAGCCATTCTTTTGACATATTAAAGGGAAACGACCAGCAAATGAAGCGATGGGACCGTTGGATGACCAAGGAATAAAGGGAGCGCTAAAGGAGGACAAAGCAATCACTGACAGACTGATCACATTTTTTGTATCTGTATTTACCGAAGAGGATATACACAGCATACCGGAACCCATCAGGCTATATGCTGGAAGTGAAAACGGGAAACTGACAGGGTTAACGGTCAGTTTAGAAGAGGTATGCAGGCAGACTGATAGGCTCATGAGCGATAAATCCCCAGGACCGGATAGCATCCATCTGAGGGTCATCAAGGAACTGAAAGGGACCATAGCTGAACAGCTTCAACTAATAGCCAATCTGTCAATCAAAACGGGAGAGATTCCAGAGGACTGGAAGATGGCGAATGTTACGCCGATCTTCAAAAAAGGTTCGAAGGGAGATCCGGGAAACTATAGACCGGTGAGTCTGACCTCAGTACCAGGAAAGATGGTAGAGGCGCTGATAAGGACTGAATCATTGATCACCTTGGCAGACACGGTCTAATGAGGACCAGTCAGCATGGTTTTAGCAAAGGCAGATCTTGTCTGACAAACTTGCTGCACTTCTTCGAGGGAGTGAACAGGCAGATAGAAAATGGCGACCCAGTCGACATTGTATATCTGGACTTTCAGAAGGCGTTCGACAAGGTTCCACATGAACGACTACTTCGGAAAACTGCAAGCCATGGAATCGAGGGTGAAATACTCACGTGGATTAAAAACTGGCTGGAGCATAGGAAACAGAGAGTGGGAGGAAATGGACAATACTTGGACTGGAAAAGCGTCATGAGTGGAGTGCTGCAGGGTTTGGTCCTAGGACCCGTGCTCTTCAACATATTTATAAACGTTCTGGAAATTGATACGACAAGCAAAGTGATCAAATTTGCAGACGATATAAAGTTATTCAGAGTAGTGAAGATGCAGAAGGATTGCAAAGACCTGCAACGTGACATAAACACAGTCGAGAAATGGGCTGCGACATGGCAAATGAGGTTTAACATGGATAAGTGTAAGGTGATGCATGTTGGTAACAAAAATCTTATACAGGATGTCTGGTGCGGTACTCAGAGTGACCCCCCCAGGAAAGAGACTTGGGAGTACTGGTCAACAAGTTGATGAAGCCGTCCGCGCAATGCGTGGCAGCTGCGAAAAGGGCGAACAGAATGCTAGGAATGATGAAGAAGGACACGGTACTGCTCAAAAGGGTCCAGAGAAGAACGACTAAAATGGTTCAGGGGCTGGAGGAGTTGACGTACAGTGAGAGATTAGAGAAACTAGGCCTCTTCTCCCTTGAAAAGAGGAGACAGAGGGGACATGATCGAAACATTCAAGATAATGAAGGGAATAGACTTAGTAGATAGAGACAGGTTTTTCACCCTCTCCAAGGTAGAGAGAACGAGAGGACACTCTCTAAAGCTAAAAGAGGATAGATTCTGTACAAACATAAGGAAGTTCTTCTTCACCCAGAGAGTGGTGGAAAAGTGGAACGCTTTTCCAGAGGGTGTTATAGGGGAAAAACACCCTCCCTCAAGATAAAGTTAGACATGTTCCTGCTGAACCAGAACGTACGCAGGTAAGGCTAGTCTCAGTTAGGGCACTGGTCTTTGGCCTAAGGACCGCCACGTGAGCGGACTGCTGGGCACGATGGACCACTGGTCTGAGCCAGCAGCAGCAATTCTTATGTTCTATTTGCAAATTAAGGGGGTGGCAATGGGGGGCCATAGTGGCCCCGTCTATTGCGTGTCTCTACATGGATCAGTTTGAAAAGCACTATGTTTACAATAGTCAATATGCAAGTTTCATAATGGGCTGGAAAAGATTCATTACATTTACATCCACAATTAGCAAAGATGCCCCGGTTTGCTTACACTCGGGGGAGAAATCTAATGTAGATTTTATCCGATTCAAATCAGGGGGAACATCAAATTAGATATTGTTGTGGCCATTTCTGTTGTAACAGGTGTATATATTGCCAATATGCTTTAGTGACAGATTGGGTGACGATTCCTGGCGGCACTATGGAATTCTATTTACGATCGTATTCAGATTGTGAAATGAGTCAGGTGGTCTATGGCATACATTGCCCCTGTGGTAAATGTTATTTGGGTCAAACTAAAAAAAAATAAAGTTACGTATTGCTCAACTTCCTGGGTAAGGAAGAGACGCCGTTAGTGACCCATTGAAGATTGTGTGGTCCTTCGTTTTATTGTTTTGATTCATGTTGAGTTAGCTTGAGGGGGAAATGTGTCAGAAGTGTTGCTTAGAAAGGAGCAATGATTAATTCACCAGTGGAACACGATTAAACCTTGGGGTCTTAACAAAGAGATGGAGTGGAATCTGCTTTAAGTTGTTGAATGGGATGTCTTTCAGGTTGTTGGGCTGTTTGCTTTCCTGAGTAAAGAAACATGGAGGAGTGTGAAGTACAGTGTGGCGATTATACTGAAAGTGATTAGAAGAATATGAACTGTTTATTTGAATAACAGATTGTGATTGGACAGAACACACTCCAGGACTGAAATTAGATAAATGGATGATGTTTGTTAGTTTGTTTTTGCCGGCATTGTGATGTATTGTGTTAAATGTTTGCAATTGTGATAAGGCTCAATGTGGGTATGGTTGCAAACATGTATTGTGATAATTGAAAAAATAATTGCAAGATAATTATATTATGATAAAGATATTGATATACTATTAAAAATAGATGATATAATTAAATTGAAAGGCAAAATTGTTTCTTTTTATACTTATACATATTCATTTAGGAATCCGGAAAACCGACCTGGCAAGTGCCAAGGTTGTACATCAATGTTCTAGCATTTAAAAGGTTCTTAAAACTTATCTGACCTTCATCCTTTTTTCTCTTTACTCTTTCTTAACCCTACTTTATGCATAGTACACACAGCTATACCTCTTGTGTGTGAACCCTCTCCGACAAGTCTATATTACCAATCTACTTTCACCTTTATCCTATGAAACTAGCCACCACTATCTCACAGGCCTCACAAATCTGACTCACAAGCCTCACAAATCGCCAACCATGGCCTAGGAAATTATTCCATATCAAGGATATATCTTATTGTCCACTAAAGAAGTGCCTAGTGCCTAATACCTCCCATTCTACTATGACCCACGTGCACCCTAATACTGGCTTTCTCCAATTTCTCTCTTCACCCCAATCCACTTAATCATCCTCCCCCTCCACTAAGCCACTCACATTTCTATTTCACCACCTCATCCTCACTTTTGTCCTCTACCCTCTTCTCAGCTCTAGAGCTTCAACACTTTCTTCCTCTTATTCAGCCACCTCCACTCTACCTGTATGTATCTTAACTGTGGCACAACACCACCCCCAAATTAATCCAGAACCTGGGAACCTTTAACATTGTAGACTGACTTGAGATCCAGGGTTGGTCTCCAATTTTCTAACTTTTTCTTGGGCATGATAAAGTATATTGAGTATCTGCCTGAGCCCGAGTCTGTGTCTGGCACCAGCTCTATGGGTCCAATTGTTCTGACTTTGGATGCTTTCTCTGGTCTTTCTGCTAGATAGAGTCCAGAAAGTTGACATGAAGGGGAAGACAGAATCTGAGCTTGTTGTAGGTTTCCAGGTCTCGCTGCGTCTTTTCAGGTAGAAACATGGTGGCTGAAACACTGGTTTCTACATGACAAGATGCAGCGAGACCCAGAAACTTGCAACAAGCACAATGCCAGCTGCGGAAACCCTGAGAGGACAGAATTTGAGTTTATAATCCAGTATCCATTGGTCTGATTAAATCTGCACCCAAGTCTCCCAGAATTCTGAGAATCTCCCTCCTGTGCAAGGGATCCTGGAGGATAACCTCGCATCATTGGGACTACTTAGAATTTGTGGCATGGCAAGAGCTGGATGTGGAGGCTCTTCTAGGGCCCCCAAACCTCTGTCTAGAGCCTTGGAGGGATCTTTAGGATGAAAAGCCCGCAGACCCATAATGCAGTTTTCTGCAGGTGCGAAAGAAACCACTACTGGAACTCCTGGTACCTCATGGCATACACTGGTCATTAAGTTCTTTCCCAAAAAGCAACTGCCCCTTAAAAGGGAGCTTGCTTAAGGTGACCTTAGACCAGTGGTCTCAAACTCACGGCCCGTCAGGTACTATTTTGAGGCCCTCGGTATGTGCCTTAAAAAAGTGAAAAACTACTGTGTGCAATTCTGGAGGCCACATTACAGTAAAGATGTGCGCAGAATTGAATCGGTTCAGCGGACGGCCACCAGGATGACCTCGGGGCTCAAGGGTCTCTCGTATGAAGAGAGACTGAACAAATTGCAGCTCTACATTCTCGAGGAATGTAGGGAGAGGGGAGACATGATTGAAACATTTAAGTACCTCACAGGACGTGTCGAAGTGGAAGATGATATTTTCTTTCTCAAGGGACCCTCGGCCACTAGAGAGCACCCACTCAAATTCAGGAGCGGAAAATTTAATTGCGACACCAGAAAGTATTTCTTCAGAGAGAGTGGTTGATCATTGGAACAAACTTCCAGTGCAGGTGATTGAGGCAGACAGCGTGCCAGACTTTAAGAATAAATGGGATACCCATGTGGGATCCCTATGAGGGTCAAGATAAGAAAATTGGATCATTAGGGAATAGACAGGGGGTGGGTAAGCAGAGTGGGCAGACTTGATGGGCTGTAGCCCTTTTCTGCCATCATCTTCTATGTTTCTATGTTTCTATCTAAACTTCATTTTCTGCATGTTGCATTGCTTTCAGCTGTGTATAGCTGAACTTATCAGAAGCAATTAAGAAAAGATTTATAAATTATAACGAGTTTTACCTCATGCAAAATTGTCATTTCTTTAATAAGACATTAACTATTTTTTCTGCAGCCCTCCAAGTACCTAAAAATCCAAAATGTGGCCCTGCAAAAGGTTTGAGTTTGAAACCGCTGCATTAGATGCTGAATCCCATACCCACTGCCTGATAAAGAGCATTCTGTGGGCAGAGATTGAATACACTAACATTTTACTCATGACCCTTGTTATAACCCGGGGTCCCCGATGAGCGCAGCAGACCACCTGGGCTCTGACAAAATACTTGCCCGGCGTGTCCCCTTTAGCTTGGGGTACCCTTCAGGCCTGGCAAAGTCTATGCTGTGGTTAAACCCCAGTATTTTAGGTAAGGATTTCCTTTTCTAGCAAAAAGAAGGAAAATTCCAAAGGTTCAAGTTCTTAGAAAGATTTATTAATCTTGGCCACTGGCCAGACTTTGTGTTTCGGTTCAAAGCACCCTGTTTCACACAGATTCACACAGAACAATTCCACTGTTTCAAAAGTAACAAAAGCAAAGAATTTCAGCAGTAAACAAAAATACAGCTTTTCCTCCAGCAACTGGCCAACAGCCACCTCAGCTGTTACAATTAGGTAAACTTCCAAAAATCTTAACTTCTTTGCCAGCACTATCCCTGGTAGACTCTGGATAAGGGAGGTACAGTATAGCAATACTATCAGGTAGGTTCTTAAGGTAGCTAGTAGCAATGCTTAATTTTAGCTAGGTATTTTGCTCCTTTATACAGGCTGAGCAGGTTCTTTGCATTCAGACATCTTTTGCACAAAGAGTTCTTAATTAACTCTTCCTGGTTATAAGTGAAGCAAGAGTATCAAATATAAGCTTTACTTCCTTTACAATCCACAAGCTAGCAGACAGAAAAAGACAATTCTTAAACAACAGGCATTCAGAACGGCTTCCAGGCACAGCTGTTGCACTGTACTGCTGCTAATTAGCTGCCTCAGTTCAACATACCTCAGTGCCAAAACCCCAGGCAACCATCAAAACCAAAACGTTTTCTCTGAGCTAGTTCTGAAAAGGACAAAAAAAACAAACAACAAACCCCCCCAATAGCTCAGAAATATTACAGTTCATAAGCAGGTTTGCTCTTGCCAGCACAAGCCACTTTCTTCCAGGCAAAAATATACAAAAAACAAACACACAGTTCAAGGCAATGTCCTCCTCAGAGAGTTAATAGCACAACTCAGCACACTCACTTTTACAGCAGTTGATTTCCATCAGTTCCACACTAGGTTCTGGTTCATTCCCTGCTGCTTGCAAATCCATAGCTTCCACATTACTCAACTGTTCCAGGACTGGAGCAGAATCAACTTCCTGCATCTCCCAGTCTTCCAGCCTCTCACCCTCTGGCTGGGCACCTCTCTCTGAGTCTCTCACCAGCTTCCATTTAGTAAGCTTAAAACCACGCCCCCTCTCCCTGGCTGGGGGAAGTTGAATCAGTTCTCTAGCAAACTGCTTATGTCTGCCAGAGGTCAGAGTTCCCTGCTCCTTTCTTAAAGTAACAGCAAGCATTTCAGGTGGAAATCTCCTGCCAGGATTTAAAGGCTCTATACAAGAGTGCAAGCTTTCCTTTAAGACTTTCCCTGTCTCAGGCTGGCTATTCCAGGGATAGTCATCGCCTACATGTTCCAGGGCACAGACCTAGTCAGCTCTTCTGCTCCGGGGCTGTCTAACCTTCACACTTTTCATAGGAACAAAACCCCTGCTGGCAGTGGGTTTGTTACATTCTGAGCATGTCACAAATAGCATCCACCACATAGCTCATCCCAGCCAATGCCACCAGAGTACACCCTGCCCCCTCTGGGACCAGATTCTAGTATTGCATCTTATGGCAGGCCTGCACTACAAAGGAAGTTATAGCCGCAGCTTTAAGATCTAATGTCAATGCCTCAAACTGCTGTTTGATGACTAAGTCCACCCTGCGATCCTGAGAATCCCTTAGGATCACGTCACCTTCACTAAGCAGAGAGGTTCTTTTAGTAACCTGGGCCACCACAGAATTCACATTAGGTGGGGCAAATAACTGCTGGAAACCAAAAACCATGGGACACAATTTAATCATTGCCCTGGCCCCCATCAGACGACCCTCTGGCGTCTCCCAGTGTTCCATTATTATTCTGGTAATCTCTTTGTGAGAAAGAAAGCATATGGACTGTGATTTGGTACTTCTTAACAGCAAGAGCTGGGCAGCAGGGACTCTAAATCCAACTTCCACAAAGAAACTAATAATTTCAGTTAAATCTCCCAGCTTATACAGCCTGCGCAGTGTTGGATCCTCTCCCTGAACTAGGGCTGTCACTGACTCATGGCCACCTGCCCCAAACTGAGAACTAGAATCCTCCAGGGAGGATGCATGGTGGAAGAGAAGTGGGATTGCATCCAATTCCAGATCATCCCTGTCCTTTTCCGACTGGGCCTCCAGCTCCTGCAGGTCTACCAGCTGCAGTAAGACCTCGCTTTGAGGAGGAAAACTCCTCTGGGAGTTAACTGGCCAACACACAGACATCTCTTTATGCTTCTGGTGAGCTACACATATCAAAGTCACATAATCAGGGTCGAAGACCTGACTTGAACTCTCTGAGGATCTCTATGGGTCTACCACATATCTCTTCTTAGGGTCAGGGGCATCTGGATAAGAGTTCTTCACAGGCAATGCCGAGTCACGATTAAGAGGTTCTAACAAGGCTTTACGACCCAGATTTCAAGCTTTCAGTCTTTCCTCACCTCTGAGGTGACCCAAGGGAGCTAAGCCCTTGCTCCCCCCCCTTTGCATGCTTTGTGGCACACGGTATAAGGACACTCCCCATCTAACCATCCAGCACAAATGTGCTCAATCTTTCTTACTACCTGAGAAGTCCATAATCAGGTTTCAGGTTTATAAAAAATTTGATATATCGCCTTATCAAATATCAAAGCAGTTTTACATAGTATAAAAAGAAGCTATATAAAAAATGCATTAAAACAGATTTCAATACAATGACAATCGTACACACTGATAAAATGATTTAGGGCTCCTTTTACTAAAGTGCGCTAGCGTTTTTAGCGCATGCAGGAAATTACCGCTGGCATTAAGGTCTAGTGCATGGGGCCAATGTAGCATGTGCTATTCTGCGCGTTAAAGTCTTAACGCAGCTTAGTAATGGAGCCCATAGTGCTACAAAATCAATTTTTACCAAAATCAAAGCAATTTGATGCAGAAGGAGGCTTTAAAAATAAAATTGGGAAATCCAAAATGGTCATCAGGGTAGCATTTTTAGCACCAAAAACCAGCTCGTGGAATTATGTAACCTTTGTCCTGTCTTGATTATATTGTGGATGTATTCTGTAACTCGTTCTGGGCTCCTTTGGGAGGACAGGCTAAATAACTGAATGAATAAATAAATACAAACAAACCAAAAGTTTAAAATAGCTGAAAATAGGATTTTAGAGGTGGGGGACCCTTGGGACACCCTCAGAAAACTTTAGTTTTGCTGACTTCAGACCCACCCTGATTTTCCCATAGACAGTAATGAGCTATACTCACAGATTTGCTATGTGCTGTGCTTGCATCAGCTCCTCACTGGAAATGGAGAAGGAATAGCTGCCTCCGACAAGCAAGGGAAGCTCCAGCGGCTTGTCTCTTTGGGCTGCCTTTTATTCAGGCTCCAAAAACCTGAAATTCTCGACTGATCACTCTCCCACATTATTCTTTGGGGAGAGAGGAAGACACAGCTGACCTTTGCCAAGCCTCCCGGCCAGTCATAGGGTCAGATCAGCCTGCGCCTGACTCCACAGGGGTGAGCTCTGCTCCTAGGGAATCTGTTCCCAAGTTCCAAGTGTTAGAGCAGGCCGGCCAGAAAGGTGGTGTGACCTGCCTGGCTTCAGACCCCAATGTCTGGCCCTTCACCCAAGCCTACTGGGACCCTCTTAGCACAGGGAAGCCTCAAACAAGAACAGATTAACTCTCAAAAATAAAAAATCTAGAGCAGAGCAGATGAAAAGACATCTTCTCAACTCGTTTGCAGAAGTTAAGACTGAGGAGAGGGGGTGCTGCCCAAAGAGATAAAGGGGTGGAGGGAGGAAAATGATTGATGTCTTCTACAAGCAACTTGCGAGTTGAGGTGCTTAACCCATCCATAAAGAATCATATGCAGTTTGCATAGGAAAGTGTTTCCAGATAACTCACAAGTCTTATGCATCTGTACAAATCCCAAAGAAAGAAATTCTGTTTTTCCTAGAAATGGCAAAACATGATATTTGATGCATACAGTGACCTAATCATTCTATCCATAAGCTATGCACACCAGTGCTTGCTTTGAAGTAAGTGAACTGTACATGCACTTAGTACTATATTTGACAGTTATAAAATTGAAAATCATCACAGTTAACAAGGTATGGTAATCTTTACTGCAATGGCTAAGCACAGATGTACATAATATAAAATGAACCAACTTCAAATTATGTTTGTTATTCAGTACTTACGGTCTGAAGCGATTTTTTCTGTCCCATCCAAAGGATTAATAAGTCCTGGAAGCAGTTCCCCAAAAGAAAAATGATCTATTCTATGTGAAAAGTTGTATGCTTTGAAAAGAAACAAAGAAAGTATAAAATCACTATAAAAAGAAAAAACAAAATTTCAATTTTTTATGCTGCCAAGGTAAATTTGATCTTTTTAAAAAAAATTCTTTATTTATACATTTGTTACAATTTAAATAACAAACATAAAGAAATATCCATTTCATCATCAGCATAAAAATGCTCTTAAAATAAAATTTTAAGAAAAATTATATCAATGATCTAGTCCACATCATTTAGCCAGCTAGTGCTGTCGCTAGGAAACAAGTAACTAAACCAAAATATCTAACATGTGGCAAACAAAAAAACATGTGGCACACTTTTAAGTGTAACCTAAACAACCTCCCAGATTGTAAAAGTAAATCAAGAAATTCCTTGTATTGGTTTATCCTTAAGAAAATCTTCCAACTGGACTGGGTCTAGAAACACATATTTATCACTTGCATATGATAAGGCATTTTACAAGGAAATTTTTTTAAAAGAGGTTGCACCCACTGCTAAAACCCTAGGCTTAAGCAGTAGAAATTGCTTCCTCTTTAGCTGAGTCTGCTTAGATATATCAGGAAAAATAGCAACCCATTGACCACAGAACAAAACTTATTTCTTCACAAAATAAAGCTTTAAAATAGCTTGCTTTTCTAGTTCTGATTTAAACACCACCAATAAATTAGCACGTTTTATTATTGTGTCTTTAGACGACTCAAGAAACTGAGATAGATCCAAACTATCTGGTGAGGATAATTTATCTATTTCCCCCTTTGATCTTTTTAAATGTCTTAATTTACTTAAATTCTCAACACTGGATATGAGAAAGGAATAAAAACTGAAATACAGTGGAAGCTGCCATCAGCAGCATACTGTAGCAGAGCTCACTGCTCATGAAGATGTATTATTCCAGTTCAGAGTCCAACCAAGGTCTAGCTGCTAAGGGCTAGATTCAGTCTAAACGATCGCAAAACCAGTTTTACTGGTTTTGTGATCATTCCCCAACCTGATTCACTATACTGCTGCCCGATCTTTAACTGCTCTGATCCGATCCTTCCAAGCAAATTAGTAAAACCCCATGCAAAATAGCCAAGCGATTGATTCACTAACAATTGCTTGGCTATTTTGAATCGGGTTTTACTTTTGTCAAACCCGACTGCTGCACACCTATCAGTAACTGTGTTACCGACAGGTCTGCTGGTTTTTTGACAGGCCTGCCTGTCTTTTTTATTCATTTTTTTCTGTACGCACAGATATTTTGCGTGTGTTACACATGCAAAATATCTGCCCCATAAAAAAAATTAATAAATGAGGCAGGCCTGTCAAAAAAACACACCCTGCCAGACAAACGCGCACATGCTACCCTCCCCCCCAAAAAAAATAAAGGCAGGAGGGATGCCGACTCCCTCCTGCCATCGGCGCTTTGCTCACAGTGGGCCCGGTCCCTAAAAAAAGAAAAAACTCATTCCCGACACTGCCCTTGCCCCCCCCACGCAAATATGGCAGGAGGGATGCCAACTCCCTCCTGCTGTCGCAACCCCCTACTGCCACTGGCCGGGCCCAGGCCCACCCCCACTCTCCTCCCCATACCTTTCAAAGTTAGGAGCAGGAAGGGTGCTCAATCATTCCTGCTCCGTAGGGCTCCTCTGTGCAAATGTGGGCGTTAGGCCCTGCCCCAGTGCATGCGATGCATGAGACAGGGCCTAAGGCCCTGATTGGCTCAGGCACCTTGGGCTCCTCCGCCCATCGGAGGAATCTGAGGCACCTGAACCAATCATAATAATAATAATAATAATAACAACAGTTTATATACCGCAGGACCATGAAGTTCTATGCGGTTTACAATAATTAAAAGATGGTACAACTTGAGTGGAATAAACAGAGTTAAGAGCTAGTGATTAGCAGGTATAAATTAACAGTTATTTTTGGAGTAAGAATTGTACATGTCAGCTGCCTAAATACTTCAGGAACAGATATGTTTTTAGTTGTTTTCTAGATTCCCCATACGTAGGACTGAGCTGAAGAAAGTCCCTGATTGGTTGAGGCGCCTAAGCCAATCAGGGCATTAGGCCCCGCTCCATGCATCACATGATGCAATGGGGTGAGGCCTAATACCCGCATTCGCATGGAGGAGCCCTATGGAGCAGGAGGGACTGAGCACCCCTCCTGCCCCCAAATTTGGAGGTACGAGGGGGGAGGGGAGTGGGGATCGGTGGCAGGAGGGAGTGGGAATCTCTCCTGCTGGGTTTTTTCAGGGGTGGGGGGGAGGCATTTTCTGGCAGGAAGGAGTCAGCATCCTGCCTGCCGTTTGGGGTTGGAAGCCAGGCGATGGCAGGAGGGAGTGGGCATCCCTCCTGCCTTTTTCTTCAGAGGGTTTGGGGGGGTGTTTGTCAGGGAGGGGGCTTTCTTTTTTCTTTAAGTGGCCACCCAAAATATCTGGCCCATTAAGAAAAAAAAAAAAAGCCACTGAAAGCAGTGACAGGAAGCTGCTTCTCCTGTCACTACTGTCAGAGTTGCATCGACTCAATCGCTCACTGAGCGATTTAGTCGGGGAGTTTGAATTCAAATGATTTGCATCTCCATGCAAATTATTTGCATGCAAAAAAGTAATGAATCAATTGCTCTTTCAAAATTGGCCAGTAATCGGCCAACAGCGATTGAATCACTACCTTTTAGTGAATCTGGGCTTAAGTTAGAATATTTGCTTACAATGTAAACAGGAAGCAAATATTAATTGATGTGAAATCACATGCAAACACACAAGATTTTTAGGTGGTTTTCTTTCCTGCTAATTGAGAGTTTAGAGGGCATTATAATTCTGTTTATTGATATGTACATATGACATATGTACTATATCTTGAACATAAATGTTGCCATACTGGGACAGACCTATCAAGCCCAGTATCCTGTTTCCAACAGTAGCCAACCCAGGCCACAAGTACCTGGCAAGATCCCAAGCAGAAAATCAGATTAAGTAGTGGATTTCCTCAAGTCATTTTAATAACAGCTTATGAACTTCTCTTTTAGGGAATTAGCCAAACTGTTTTTAAACCCTGCTGAGCTAACTGCTTCTACCATATTCTCCAATTCTCAAGCAAAGAATTCCAGAGATTAATTACACATTAGTAGTTTCAATGTAAGCCCACTAATCCTAGTGTTCTTTGAAAGAGTAAGCAAGTAATAAACAAGTCATTCATATCTACCCACTGCACTCCACTCAGTATTATATGGACATCTATCATATCTCCCCTGAGTCAGCTCTTCTCCAGGCTGAAGAGCCCTAGTCACTTCCGCATTTCCTAATAAGGAAGTTGTCCCATACCTTTGATCATTTTTGTCATCCTTTTCTGAACCTTTTCTAATTCTGCTAAATTTCCATTGCCCTTCTCTATTTTTTTCTAATTCCAATACCTTTCTGATTAAATCAAATACATATATCACCATAATATAGATGTAGTGCCACAGGAAAACAATACTCAAACTCTTTCAGTTATCAGTAACATAACATAAAAATTCACTTCTAGACTGCATTACCTTTAAGTTCTATGCTGTTTACACAAGATTAATTTAAAAATGCACAAAAGATGAGAATAAGAAATTAAGAACCCAAGAATCTAGAAAATACGTAAGTCTTAAGTTGTTTTCTAAAGTATAAATAGGATACAGAAATCACCCCATTATCCCAGATCAACCACTCTTGTCTTCCTTTGTTACCATACACACTTTTTCCAAACTTCTTCTTTCTTACAACCAACTACAATGGTTGTGCAGTGGAGCAAGTTGGGGAGGAGGGGAGAAAGGGAAGAGGAAGGCCATCAGCTTCTAAAATCTTGTGCACAAGTCAATCATAAAAAAAGCATAGCGTGAAGAACAAAAGTTTAGGTTCTTACCTTTGCTAATCTTCTTTCTTGTAAATTCACACTCTATTCCTGGACAATTGGGTAATGCATCCCCAGTCATGAGACTGTTTGTAGGAAGCCTCATTTACATAATTTTTTAGACCCTCCCTCTTACCTCAGGACTACCCTCAGGTATTCAGTTCGTAGAAAAGCAGACAGTCACCTGTAGAGGGGTACAGGGAAACTTCCCAACAAATCAGTCTACTCTGCTCACATGAAATATCATAACAATCAAACAACTGAAACAATGAAAACAGAGTATCTAACAGACAAACTAAATTCCTTCTTTGCGTCCGTCTTTACGAAGGAGGACACCTCAACAATACCTGAAGCGGAGAAAGTGTTTGCAGGAGAAATAGAAGACAGCCTCACCACAGTTGAAGTGGACTTAGACCAGATATACTATCAGATCGACAAACTTAAAAGTGACAAATCCCCTGGACCGGATGGGATTCATCCGAGAGTCTTAAAGGAATTGAAGGTTGAAATCGGAGAGTTATTGCAAAAACTTGCAAACCTGACAATCAGAACTGGACAGATACCGGACGACTGGAGGATAGCGAACGTCACCCCAATTTTCAAAAAAGGATCGAGAGGGGAACCGGGCAACTATAGACCTGTGAGTCTTACGTCTGTCCCTGGCAAGATGGTTGAAGCACTGATCAAGGATAGCATAGTCCGGCACTTGGACGCACATGACTTGATGAAACCCAGTCAACATGGATTCAGGAAAGGAAATCATGTTTGACGAATTTACTCCAATTTTTTGAGACCGTGAACGAGCAAATTGATAGTGGGAAGCCGGTGGACATAATATACTTGGACTTCCAGAAAGCGTTCGACAAAGTTCCACACAAAAGACTTCTCAGGAAACTACAAAGCCATGGCATAGAGGGGGATATACAAAGGTGGATAGGCAAATGGCTGGAAAACCGAAAGCAGAGAGTGGGCATAAATGGGAAGTTCTCCGACTGGGAGAAAGTGACTAGTGGTGTACCCCAGGGCTCGGTACTTGGGCCGATCCTTTTTAATATTTATATCAATGACCTGGAGGAAGGAACATCCAGTGAGATCATCAAGTTTGCAGACGATACAAAACTATGCCGGGCGATCAGATCGCAGGATGATAGAGAGAAACTCCAGAGCGACTTGTGTCGGTTAGAAACATGGGCGGAGAAATGGCAGATGAAGTTCAATGTGGAGAAATGCAAGGTAATGCATTTAGGCAATAAAAATAAGGAATACGAGTATACAATGTCAGATGCAACTCTGGGGAAGAGTGAACAAGAAAAGGACCTGGGTGTACTGATAGATAGGACCCTGAAGCCGTCGGCACAATGCGCGGCAGCGGCAAAGAAGGCAAATAGAATGTTGGGCATGATAAAGAAAGGAATCTCGAGTAGATCGGAGAAAGTTATAATGCCGCTTTATAGGGCAATGGTCAGACCACACTTGGAATACTGCGTCCAACATTGGTCTCCCTACCTAAAGAAGGATATAAAACTGCTGGAGAGGGTGCAGAGACGAGCAACAAAACTGGTGAAGGGTATGGAGAAACTGGAATACGAGGACAGACTTATAACACTAGGATTGTTCTCCCTTGAAAAAAGGAGACTGCGTGGGGATATGATCGAGACCTTCAAAATACTGAAAGGAATCGACAAAATAGAGCAGAGAAGATTATTTACATTGTCCAATTTGACACGGACTAGAGGACATGTAATGAAGCTAAGGGGGGACAGGTTCAGGACTAATGTCAGGAAGTTCTGCTTCACTCAGAGAGTGGTTGACACCTGGAATGCCCTCCCAGAGGAGATTATGACGGAATCGACCATCCTAGGCTTCAAGAGCAAACTAGATGCATATCTCCTTAAGAGAGGCATATAAGGATATGGTGGACTATAAATTAAGCCAGGTGTATACCTGGCAGGGCCTCCGCGTGTGCGGATCGCCGGACTTGATGGACCGAAGGTCTGATCCGGAGAAGGCAGTTCTTATGTTCTTATAAACCTGAAATAAACCATGCTATAAGGAGACACAGCCTGAACTAGCCGAAGGGGGTGCTACAACTAGGGACCCCCAAGGCAAAGTGCAAAACATATTTGGATGGTACTCTTAGAAAGGATGGTCAGGAAACCAGAAGTCCAGCTTACCCGTACTTGTTTAGGCAGATAATTGGCGGTCCTGCTCCCTCAAACCAGGAGGAATAAAGGTAGGAAGTTGAACCTCCTGGTTATTATGGAAGCTAGAGACCACTTTTGGAAAAAAGGAGGGAACAGCGCAGAAACATGCTAGAATCTGTGATCCTAAGAAAAGGATCCCAGCAGGATAAAGCCTGAAGCTAAGAAACCATGCAGGCGGAAGTAATGGCTACAAGGAAGACGGTCTAGACAGCGAGATCCATTAAGAACACTTGCTCCAAAGGCTCATAAGGTGGACGAGCCAGAGACTGGAGCACAAAACCAAGATTCCAAGTCGACAGGGTAGCTGCAGCGTGGGCCGAAGCCTCAGAAACTGGACAATGTCTGGGTGAGCGGTCAAAGAACCTCTCAGAGGCTTAGGACCCAGGCAGGAAAAAAACGGCGATCTGAACCCTCAGAGAGCCGACAGCCAGACCCTTTTCTAGTCCAAAGGAACTCCAGTATCAGAGGTACTGATGGCACAGACAGATTCACGTGCCTCTGGATGCATCATGATTGATAACATCTCCCAGTTTTTGCACAGGCCGCCACAATTAATTTCTTTTGCTGTACAGAGGAGTAGCAATCATACCCGAATAACTCTATCGACTAAGGCCACGCACTCAATAGCTAGGCCGTAAGTCCAAAGCGTTCTGGATCCTGAAGCGCAATCGGGCCCGGCATGAGAAGACAAGCATGACATGGATGTCTGAGTCCCTGATCCAGTTGCAGATGAACCAGATCAGCATATCATGGGTGCACTGTGATCCATATCAACAGACAACCTATCATGGGCCACAGAGGCAAGACATAAGGAAGACCCTCCAGCGGCCAAGGCTGCACCAGCACATCTAAGTCTTCGCTGCTTGGTTCATGACAGTGGCTGAAGAACTGATCTGCTTTCTTGTTGACCACCGAAATTATGAGGGTGAATGCTCTCTGGGACAGGGACCATTTCTCGGGATCCAGAGTCTGATGGCTGAGATAATCCGCCTGGACATTGTCTATCCCTGCCACATGTGCAGCTGAAAGCACCACGAGGTGGCTTTCTGCCCACCGAAAGATAAGCTGGTCCTCCATTCATAGAGGGACACTGCTGGTGATGCCCTGGTGATTGGCATAAGCCAATGCCATATCATTGTCTGAGGAGACACGCAAGGCCTGTTTCCGGAGAAGACATTCGAAGTGGAGGAGAGCCAGCTGAATTGCCCAGTGCTCCAAGAGATTGATAGACCACTTCCTCTCGAAGAGGGTCCACTGGCCTTGAACTGAACTGTCAGGCAAAAAGCACCCCAGCCGAAGAGGCTGGTATCCGTCGCCAGGATCACCCATTCAGAGATCTGGAGGGGAAAGACTCCTGGACAGGGAAAGAGGACACAACCATCAGGCTAGACTGTTCCGAGCCTCCGCCATCCAGGGGAGCCAGGAATGCAAAGGATTCCACTGTAGACTCCAATGGGAAATAAATGCGCCCTGCAGCAAGTGCAGGTGAACACTAGCCCAACGAACCACATTGATTGTCGCCACTATGGACCCCAGGATCTGAAGGTACAGGCAGTCGGGACCAGAGTTTCTAGAAAGTCTCAGGTTACTTTGACCCGACGTCATTCAGGTTGCTAGTACAGGCGCTGATCCTATCCATTCTCGACTACTGCAACATCATCTACCTGGGCATCCCACAAAAAACAATAAAAAAACTGAGATTAATACAAAACACCGCCGTTCGACTAATTTTCGGACTAAGAAAAAACGACCACATCAGCCCCTACTATAAAAAACTACATTGGCTTCCAATTGAAGCGCGAATACTATTCAAATTTGCTTGCACCTGTTTCAAGCAAGCCTGGGGAATAGCACCCTCATATCTACAAACTCACTTCATCCTACACAACCCCACACGAGCGACCAGAAACAAAAATATCTTTGCATACCCAAAGATCACTGGCTGCAGATACAAATCATTTCTGGATAGAACCTTTAAGTTCCAAGCGAACAGACAGCAAGTTTGGCTGAAAAACTACATAAATAAACCTAATCAGTCTTACAGTGCATTCCGCAAATCGATCAAAACCGCCTTATTCGCAAAATTCACGGGCTAAAACGGTCCCCCCCTTCAATAGGACTCCCTCACTGTAAACGCCTTTCTTTCTCTAAAGATGCCCCTCACATATTCAGATATTCGCTTTCCATAGAACTCCAACTCAATGGAAGTTCTAAAGAAATACTCAGATATTCATTACCTATTGAACTCCAAACTATACGTAACTTTCCCTTCTACAATATTGTATTATATTTAGACTCATTGTAGGATACTGTATTTAGACTTATGTATAGTATTATATTCAGACTTATGTATTGTATTGTATTCAGACTTATGTATTGTATTGTGTTCAGATTTTTGTATTATATTGTAGTTAGACTCGTACTATATGGAACTGTATTGTATACAAAATCTTTGTATTGTATTGTATTGTATGTTGACTTATTGTACTGTATTGAGACCTCTTGTTATTCGCTGATTGTCCAGCCTTCTTACACTGTAAACCGCCTAGAAGTCGATTGACTATGGCGGTATAGAAAAATAAAGTTATTATTATTATTATTATAAATGGCGAAGCTTCTTCTGGCACGAGACGGGCAGGAACACCTTGTTCTGACCCGTGGTGAAGCAAACTCCCAGGTATTCCTGTATTCACTTGAGGTGACTCTTTCAGAAGTTGTCCACCCAGCCTAGGCGTTGGAGCAGCTGGACGACTTGGAGAGAGGTCCATCGAACCCAGCAGTCCGCACCCACGGTGGCCCATCAGGTCCATGACCTGTCAAGTGGTCCCTGTCTTACCCTATACCTCTATCCGTACCCCTCAATCCCCATATCCTTCAGGAATTTATCCAAACCTTCTTTGAATCCCTGCAGTATGTTCTGCCCAATTACAACCTCTCTCTGGGTGAAGAACTTCCTGGCATTGGTTCTAAACCTGTCCCCTCTCAGTTTCTTTGAGTGCCCCCTAGTGCTTGTTGTTCCCCACAGCCTGAAGAATCTGTCCCTGTCTACCTTATCTATGCCTTTCAGGATCTTAAAAGTTTCTATCATGTCTCCTCTAAGTCTTCGCTTTTCCAGGGAGAACAGCCCCAGCTTTTCTAGTCTGTCGGCATATGAAAAGTTTTCCATACCTTTTATCATCTTCGTCGCTCTTCTCTGGACCCCCTCAAGTATTGCCATGTCCTTCTTGAGGTACGGCGACCAATACTGGACACAGTACTCCAGATGCGGGCGTACCATTGCACGATACAGTGGCATGATGACTTCCTTTGTCCTGGTCCTTCTTGATGATACCCAGCATTCTGTTCGCTTTCTTTGAGGCTGCCGCAAATTGCGCCGATACTTTCATTGTTGAATCCACCAGCACACCCAGGTCTAGCAATGATCCCCCCATTTTATAGCTGAACATCGGGTTCTTTTTCCAAACATGCATGACCTTGCATTTGTCTATATTAAAATGCATCTGCCACTTTTTTGTCCACTCTTCCAGTTTCGTTAGGTCCCTTTGCAGGTCTTCACAATCTTCCGTAGTTCTAACCCTGCTGCAGAGTTTGGTGTCATCTGCAAATTTGATAACCTCACATTTCGTCCCCGTCTCCAGATTGTTTATAAATATATTGAACAGGAGCGGTCCCAACACTGACCCCTGCGGAACTCCGCTCGTGATCCATTGCCAGTCTGAGTATTGACCCTTCACTCCAACCCTCTGTTTTCTGCCCGCCAACCAGTGTTCAATCCATCGGTGAACATCCCCCTCCACCCCGTGGTTCCACAGCTTCTTAAGCAGCCGTTCGTGGGGTACCTTGTTGAAGGCTTTTTGGAAGTCGAGGTAAATGATGTCTATGGGTTCCCCTTTGTCCATCTGGATGTTTATTCCCTCAAAGAAGTGTAGTAAGTTCATGAGGCATGACCTTCCCTTGCAGAAGCCATGCTGGCTCGCCCTCAGCTGCCCATTTTTTTCTATGTGCTCGCAGATGCTGTCCTTAATCAGTGCTTCCATCATCTTACCCGGAACCGAAGTCAAGCTCACCGGCCTGTAGTTTCCCGGGTCACCTCTCGATCCCTTCTTAAAGATAGGCGTGACATTTGCTATTTTCCAGTCCTCCGGGTTCTCCCCAGTTTTCAATGATAGGTTACATATTTGCTGGAGTGTTTCCGCTATTTCCTTTCTCAATTCTTTTAGTACCCTTGGGTGGATTCCGTCCGGGCCCGGTGATTTGTCGCTTTTCAATCTATCTATCTGTCAGAGGACGTCCTAATGGCTTACCTCTATTTGCTCCAGTTTTTCATCTTGATCCCCGCTTATGATCTCCTCGGGTTCTGGTACATTGGATGTGTCCTCGCTCGTGAAGACCGACGAGAAGAACTTGTTTAACCTGTCCGCTACCTCTTTTTCCTCCTTTACAACTCCCTTTCTGTCTCCATCATCCAACGGCCCCACTTCCTCCCTTGCTGGTTGCTTCCCCTTCACGTACCTGAAGAACGGTTTGAAGTTTCTCACTTCCCCAGCCAGCTTCTCTTTGTATTCTCTCTTTGCTTTCCTAACCACTCAGTGACACTCTTTCTGGTGTTTTTTGTGTTCCTTCCGGTTTTTCTCAGTTTGGTCCTTTTTCCATTTTCTGAACGATGTTTTCTTGTCGCCAGAACTCCAAGTGTTCACAGGTGGGCTGCCGCCACCACCATCACCTTGGTGGTTGTCTTGGGCACTGTTGCCAACTCGAAAGGTAGTGCCACAAATTAGTAATGCTGCTGCAGAATGAGGAATCTCAGGTATCTCCTGTGTTCCGGAAAGATGGAAATATGAGCTAGGCCTCCATCAGTTCCAGAGAAGCTAAGAACTTCCCCACAGCCACCAAGGCAATCACCGAGTGCACCATTTTCATCCTGAAATGGAGAACTCTGAGGACCATATTGACCGCCTTGAGGTCCAGGGTTGATCTCCATTCTTCGGAGCTTCACTTTGGCATGAAGAAGTATATCAAGTATCTGCCTGAGTCTGAGTCATGCTCTGGAACAGGCTCAATAGCCATGATGCTCAGCAACCTTTGGACTGTTGCCTCCACCCAGGCTGCCTTTTCCAGCCTTCTTGCCGAGGAGTCCAGAAAGAGCTGTCAGGTGCTGATGAAACTCAAGTTTGTAGCCGTCCTGAATATTATCTAAGACCCAGCGGTTGGAGGTGATGACCCTCCATTCTGTCAGGAAGGAAGAGAGCTGCTCCCCGTTCCGTGGAAGAGTAGTCAGGGGTCTGATGTCAGAACTGTTTCTTAGAGGTTGAAACCGAGCAGATCCCCATTGACTGCTGGCGCTGGAAATTGCCGAACCTCTGTTTGGCTGATGGAGAATGTTGCCCTGAGGCGCCCTCCATAATATTGACGGGATTGTCTGAAGGGAAGAAAGCTAGGGCTCCCTGGGGCCGAGGCCTATTGTCTGGCAAGAACTTGGGTTTATGGTCCTGCATACTAGCCATAAGGTCATCCAAACCTTTACCGAACAGCATTTGCCCTCTGAAAGGAAGCTTACAGCATCACCTTGGAGGATGAGTAACTGAACCCCTTGTCAGATCCTATGCACCAAAATGGAATACGCCAATAGCTTGCAGAGCACTCTGAAGATATCATATAAGGCGTTCGCCATATAATCCACACCTGAAATCAGAGAGGGAAGATCCTGGATTATGATAGTATCAGGATCATGGCGGAGCTTAGAATGACAACCTCTGGCCAGAAAGGAAACAGACTACACCACTTTCAGCCTGGCAGCCGCAGAGTCAAAGAGGCATTTGAGGACAAAATCTACTATATGGTCCTGCGCATCCTTTAGCATAGTGTTTCTCAACTCAGTCCTGGAATACCCCCTTGCCAGTCAGGTTTTCAGGATAGCCACAATGAATATGCATGAAAGAAATTTGTATATAATAGCAGTGTATTCAAATCAAGTTTATGCATATTTATTGTGGCTATCCTGAAAACCTGACTGGCAAGGGGGTACTCCAGGACCGATTTGAGAAACAATGCTTTAGCACCCCCCCCCCCACCCTCAAATCACTAGGGAGAGAAGTGCGCTAAGTGCCATCGAGGAATCCACTTTCAGGGACGTAAAATGCTGGTTAAAAGCATCTGCCATTGGTTAGAGTTTGGACATAGCTCTAGCGCATCTCAAGGGACCCTCAGGTACCTCCCAGTGGTCCGTGAGAATCTTGACAATGTTCAGATGATTAGGGAAGGATGTAGACTATGGTTTCTTGCTACTCATAAGAGAACATTCTGTAACAGTTGACTGCCCAACCTCCAACTTCAACTCCTAGAGGGATTCAGAGATCAAATTGACCAAAGTCAAGGGTTTGAAAAAATCTCTGCACCGTGGAGTCCTCACCCAGATCTGGAACCTCACACCGATCCAGATCCTGAGTGCCATTGCATTCCCCACAGTGGAAGTACTAGCCTGCATAAGCAAAGGTATGGTCAGGTCATTCTGGTCGTCTGTGTTAACAGCCAACAAAATATCACTGGACAACTTGGGGAGACTGGACTTAAGGCCCATGTCTTAGGAAGGGGCAACCCCTGTTGCCAGTGAGGACACCAAAGAAAGGGCAGAAGGCGCCTTTTTCTTGACCAAATAAGCCTGGTAGAGCATATTAATAAATTCTAGGGAAAATCCATTGTTTGAGGCAGCAGCCACTTCCTGAGAACCCCTCTTTTGGAACACATGGAACATGGCCGCTCGCTGGACAGCCATCTACCACAAACAGGGCATGTATCCTGCCCTGAGAAGTCCATCTGAGTGGCTTTCTTGCAAAAAGGAAGCTCGTACAGTCAAAAAAAACCCTTTAAATTCAAATCAGGAAAATCCAAAATGGCCGCTGCAGATGTAATTTTCAGGGAAAAAAAAACAGCCCGGGAAAAGCACAGGAACCCCCAAAACACAGTAATTTTAGGATTTTAGGGGTGGGGAGGGGACTAGGGCTAACTTCTAAACTGCCCAAAACTCACTTTGCAAGATCCCCCCTCCCCCCCAAAATAGCTGAAATCAGGCTGTCAGCTGAAACAGCTTACAGGGAGATTCTCTGCCTCAACAAGCCTTACAACTGCACTGCTGGTCCTCTGACTACCCCTCTGGCCTGAGTCCCACAGCCAGGAACCTTCGCCACCCACAGAACAAGTTTCAAGTTTATTATGGATTTGATTAATCACTTATTCAAAATTCTAAGCGATGTACAAAGGAGTAAAATAATAAATTACAATTATCAAGGGGAAACAAATCAGATAAATACGACTGACTTGTCAAAACATATGGTACGAAAGGAAAAAATAGGGAAAGAAATACAAGTTAATGACAGTAAGTAAGACGAGTAAGGGAAAAAACCATAGGAAGGGGGAAAACAATGAGCTTCAAAGAAATTAAGAACTAAGGTTCAGTTGATGCACCTAATCTGATTTTCTAGTTGGTATAACTAACCTAATTTACTAGTTGTCAAATGCATCTTTTAAAAGAAAGCATTTTAACTTGCTCTTAAATCTATCTAAATTATGTTCTTCCTGTACATGAATTGGGAGTAAATTCCATGTTTGGGGTGCTGTGACGGAGAAAATAAATTGCCGCCATGAATTTATAGTTTTAAGTGAGGGAACTATTAAAAGATGTTGGTCAATAGACCTGAGTAATCTTGTTGATGTATAGGGAATCAATAGTCTATGAATAAAGGTGGGAGTTTTATAGAGAAGAGATTTGAAAGTCAATAGACTTAATTTATATGTTATGCGGTGTGCAACTGGAAGCCAATGCGCTTCCTTAAGTAGAGGTGTTACATAGTCAAATTTTTACCTTTCCTTATGAGTTTAATTGAAGCATTTTGAACGATCTGTAAACGTCGGATTTCTTTTTGGGCAATTCCTTTAAATAGCACATTGCAATAGTCGACTTGACGAAGGAGTGCAATCAGCCCTGATCCCGGACACACCTCCACAGAGCCATGCAGCCTGCATTCAAACTCACTAGTGGAAGAACCTGGAGTGAGGTAGCTCTAAAGGGAACAGTCCCTGAGCCTGACCTGAAAGTTCAGCTGTCAAGAGGGTGCACTGCCAGGCAGCCAACCCCCTGGAAACAGACTCTTCCTCAAAGCCTACGATCTCCTGCAGCGAGAGATGTCCCCGCTGGGAACCTCTGCAGCACAAAGGGTGGAAAAATGACTGAATTTAAAGAAAAATAAAACACGAGCAGAAAAGACTAGCTCATACTGTTTTGCTTGTATGAAAGCAACTGAATACCTGAGAGCAATCCTGAGCTAAGAGGGGAGGGTCTAAAAAATTATGTAAATGAGGCTTCCTACAAGCAGTTTTGCGACTGGGGATGCATAACCCACTAAAGAACATAATAGCATAAGAATTGCCATACTGGAACAGACCGAAGGTCCATCAAGCCCAGTATCCTGTTTCCAACAGAGGCCAACCCAGGTCCCAAGCACCAGCTAGATCCCAAGTAGTAAAACAGATTCTATGCTACTTATCCTAGGAATAAGCAGTGGATTTAAGAACATAAGAATTGCCGCTGCTGGGTCAGACCAGTGGTCCATCGTGCCCAGCAGTTCACTCACACGGCGGCCCCCGGGTCAAACACCAGTGCTTTAAAATGAGTCCAGCCTCACATGTATATGTCCCAGTTTAGCAGGAACTTGTCCAGCTTAGTCTTGAAACCCTGGAGGGTGTTTTCCCCTACAACAGACTCTGGAAGAGCATTCCAGCTCTCCACCACTCTCTGTGTGAAGAAGAACTTCCTTACATTTGTACAGAACAATCCCCTTTCACCTTTAGAGAGTGCCCTCTTGTTCCCCAAGCCATCTAAATAATTGTCCAGGAATAGAGTAGGATTGTACAAGAAAAACAAGATAGCAAGATGTGGGGTATACAAATACAAGGAGCAGTAAAGTTTATCCAATAAACTTATTTTTATTGCCTCAGGGATGTTTGGTTCATAGACAACGCTGCGAAAGACAAAGGCACGTGCCGACAACTGAGCGCAAGACGGAGGTGCGCGCCAAAGAAAATTACAGTTTTTAGGGGCTCCGATGGGGGTTTTTGTTGGGGGAACCCCCCCACTTTACTTAATAGACATCGCACCGGCGGTATGGGGGATTGTAACCCTCCACATTTTACTGTAAACTTAACTTTTTCCCTAAAAACAGGGAAAAAGTGAAGTTTTCAGTAAAATGTGGGGGGTTACAACCCCCTAAACCCCCCACAACGCCCCCACAATGCGGCGCGATGTCTATTAAGTAAAGTGGGGGGGTTCCCCCCCACGCCTCCCTGTCGGAGCCCTAAAAACAGTAATTTTGAGCGGCGCGCGCCTCCGCGCTGCGCTCAATTGTCTGGGCGCGCCTTTGTCCCGGCACGCTTTTGACCTGACACCGGGATGTTTTATCAGGGTTTATGCTTTAAAGCTACTGATTTGCATAGTCCTTTACTTCAAAATTTTGGTAACCATCACCCTGCTATTTCCTAGACTTCCTGCCAACTACTGAGGTCAGGAGTAGCCTAATGGTTAGTGCAGTGGCCTGAGAACCAGTGAAACTGGGTTCAATTTTCACTGCAGCTCCTTGTGACCCTGGACAAGTCATCTAGCCCTCCATTGCTTCTGGTACAAAACCTAGATTATGAGCCCACTAAGGACAGAGAAAGTGCAGGCATACTAGGGCTGTTCAAAAAGTATCAGACCTTTATTCATAAAAAATACTCATATTCAGATACAACAATCTTATACTAATCTCCTTCAAAATAGTCCCCTTAGGCTGCCACACACGTCTTCCAACGGTTCTGCCACTATCGGAAGCAGCGCTTGAACGCCTCTTTTGAGATTGCTCGCAATTGATCCGTCACATTCTGTATGATGTCTTCTCTTGACTGAAATCTGGTCCCTTTCAGGAGCATTTTCAGCTTGGGGAAAAGCCAGAAGTCACATGGAACCATGTCGGGAGAATAAGGAGCCTGAGGAATCACAGGTGTGTTGTGTTTGGCCAGGAAACTCCGTATCAAATGTGAAGAATGGGCAGATGCGTTATTGTGATGGATCTGCCAATTGCCCGCTGATCACAGTCCGGCCATTTGTGTCTCAGTGTTACGAAGACGACGCAGAACCTCTTGGTTGTGCCGATTGATGCGTACTTGTGATGAACCATTCCACTGGAGTCATTAGTTTTTCTATCCAATTCCTACCTAGGGGACTAAGATATTGCTGGCTCAATGATGGCCTCCTCTTAAATCGTGATCATATCTAACAGATAGGACGGGAGTTATAAGGCTATTTAGATCACAGTGCATCAGCTGAGGTCTCCCCGGTTTCTATCTGGGAGACTCTTAAAGCAGTACTCCGGGCAAAACTCATAGCTCTAGGATCCCACATCTTTAAAACGCGAGAGCAACATAATGTAGTTCCTATTGCCCGATATCGCTCTTGGGAGTTGACTATAAAATCTCGGCGTGGTCAGGGTTCCATTACTCGTTTTTATATAGCTATACTGCTCTTCATTCCAATGCCAACTAAATGTCAATTTGCCTGGGAGAATATCTTTGGCAAGACTTATGAAACTTAGTTATGGGAAAGACAACTTAGCTCTCTTCTGCGAGTCTCTTTCGCCAGTAATATGGTTGAAAATGGCTACAAGATGCTGTACCAGTGGTACTATATCCCAATATGATTGAAAGCCATATTTGGCACAGGTACGTATTAGTGTTGGAAAGCCTGCGGAGCCCAAGGGTTCTTCCTCCATATTTGGTGGCTTTGTCCCAAGGCCCAAATATTTTGGGATTGGGTACTAGGCTTACTTTCTGAGGTATTGGGTATCTCAGTGGGTAAATTGATTGAATGCTGTTTGCTAAATGTGGCCCCACAAGTAGGCTGAAAACACCAGCATAAATGGATCATTCAAGTGATGACGGTTGGCCGCTTGTTAATGGTACCCACCTGGAAGAAGTGTGACCTTCACTTCTGGATGCTGTCCTCCATAAAGTTAATCACATTTATTTGATGTCTAAATTAACTATCTAGCGCAAAAATAGGCTTGCATACTTTCACAAGGTTTGGACCCCTTATATTGCTTGGTGTGAAAGGTTTCAGCCCATGATATCTTGATGTTTTTCTATGCTCAGTCATGCTCTATTTACACACACTTGCCTCCAGAGGAACAGTATGGGTTGTTGGGAGGGAGGGGTTAGGGGGTGGGCTTGAGAATGTTATACTTTGGGGATTTTATTGTGTTTTTGTTTTGTTTGGTCTCTATTGTGTAAGGGAGACTATTTGGCCATGTACTGAAGAGTGACAGTATGTCATTGGTGGAACTAATTGTGAAATGTTGATTGTATATTCACATATACTATCATGGTGCTTTGTATATGGTTTTTATTGTATGTGTTATATTTAGTTCAATAAAAGCCTGAAAAAAAAATAGCGACAGAATTGAAGTGTTCTTCTATCGTCTTCCTTTTTTTTTTTTTAAGAGAAGTATAGAAACCTCAATAAAGTATGGTGAACATCCCGTTGATCTATTTGATAAAGATAGTAATATTGGTGGTATCAATCCAATTCCGAAGAGAGAGGAAAGCGCTTGCAGAGGCATGGCAATGGAGAAAGATATCTTCCGGCCGAAAAACATAACATCTGTGACAGATTGGGAAGAGGCAATGTAAGAAGCTCCCAGAGAGATTCGTTGAAAGTCAAAGGCTGAATGAGGTTCAGCGAATGGCCACTAGGATGGTCTCAGGACTCAAGGATCTCCCATATGAAGAACGCCTAGGTAAGTTGCAGCTATACACTCTCGAGGAACGCAGAGAGAGGGGAGACATGATAGAGACGTTCAAATATGTTACTGGCCGTATTGAGGTGGAAGAAGACATCTTTTTCCTCAGGACCTACGGCGACAAGAGGGCATCCGCTAAAAATCAGGGGTGGGAGATTTCATGGTGACACTAGGAAGTATTTCTTCACCGAAAGGGTGGTTGATCGATGGAATAATTTTCCACTTCAGGTAGTAGAGGCCAACAACGTGCTCGATTTTAAGAATAAATGGGATAAACATGTGGGTTCACTTCAAGGAAGTGCTTAGGAGGGTGGGTTATTCGAGTGGACAGACTTGTTGGGCCGATGGCCCTTTTCTGCCGTCATACTCTATGTTTCTATGTAGGTGTAACAGAAGACTTCTACAGAAATATCGTGTGGAACTTGTGGAAAGTTGTGAGCAGTCGTAGCAGAGGAGAACTGCGAAAAAGTTATCCACTTATAGGTGCTACACCAGGGTGGAGACTGTTGCTAAACTTAACAGGCTCTATGCCCGAGTGGACCCCTCTGTACAGAAGCTTGACATGGTGAGAATCAGAGTTGTTATGATGGGTAGAATAGGAGAAGCAACTTTACAATTTCCACTTTCTGGTGGATGCTCAATGGAAGCAGAGATAAGAAGCAGTAGAGGTGTTCCATGATTAGGAAGCTCTACTGATGAATGAACACCTCTGATGTACAGGATTGTTCAACTATGAAAAAGTCTATAGCCATAGTGAATTCTTCGCAGTCAACTGAAGTCTGGAAATTCTAGCAGGTAAAGAAATGGAATATACTATTCGAAACCAGCCAAATTTTGTATGAGCTGTTTGAGAAACTCTGTTAGCCACCATATAGATCTGGCAAATTTGGCATCCAAACTTAACCCTAGTCCAGCTATCACATCCTGGTGGTGTAGTAGCATAGACTCTGGAGCTGGAGGCATCCAGGTAGGTTTAATCTGCAAAGATTAAGGTAAGGGGAATACAGACTTGTATACCACCTTTTTGTTGCTTTGACATTCAACGCTAGAAAACGCTGAAACAGAGTAGTTTTCAGGATTTTTCAAACAACATGTAAGGATAGACAGGATATTATTTGAGAAGGTAGGTCGTTCCAAATTGCAGGTTAATAAATAGGGGAAGGAATAAACAATTTTATTGATAGATCTGGCATCTTTTACAGTGGGAAAAAAAAGTTTAAATACATGGATAGTTCAGTAACTTGAGGATCTCAAAGAATTTAAAACTAGAGGGACCAACGAATCAAAGAAATCATATATGATTTTTAAAAATATGAAGGCACATTTAAATTGAACTCTCAATTGAAAAGAAAGCCAATGCAAACTCCTTAATAGAGGTGATACATGATTATACTTTGTTTTACCAAAGATCAATCTTGCGGCGATATTTTGAATTAACTGGAGTCTTTTTTTCATTTCCTTTGCTCAAACCCATAGATTCAGGGGCAATGTTAGGAAATTCTACTTTACGGAGAGGGTGGTGGATGCCTGGAATGCGCTCCCGAGAGAGGTGGTGGAGAGTAAAACTGTGACTGAGTTCAAAGAAGCGTGGGATGAACACAGAAGATTTAGAATCAGAAAATAATATTAAAGATTGAACTAGGCCAGTTACTGGGCAGACTTGTACGGTCTGTGTCTGTGCATGGCCGTTTGGAGGAGGATGGGCTGGAGTAAGTCTTAACAGAGATTTTGGCAGTTGGAACTCAAGCACAGTACCGGGTAAAGCTTTGGATTCTCGCCCAGAAATAGCTAAGAAGAAAAAAAAAAAAAATTTAAATTGAATCAGGTTGGGCAGACTGGATGGACCATTCGGGTCTTTATCTGCCGTCATCTACTATGTTACTATGTTACTATGTTATATAAATGGAGTTACAGTAATATAGTTGTGCCAAAATTATGGATTGGACCAAGACTGCAAAATGATGTTGTTAAAACAGGTGACGGATGCTTTTCAGTGTACACAAACTGAAGAAACATTTCTTAATCAGATGGTTCACTTGACAATGGAAAGAGAGGGAGAAGTCTAAAAAGATTCCCAACACTCTAGAACAGGGGTAGGCAATTCCGGTCCTCGAAAGCCACAGGCAGGTCAAGTTTTCAGGCTTTCCACAATGAATGCATATATGAGATGGATTTGCATGCACTGCCTCCTTGAGATGCAAATCTATCTCATGCATATTTATTGTGGATAGCCTGAAAACCTGACCAGCCTGTGGCTCTCGAGGACCGGAATTGCCTACCCCTGCTCTAGAAGAAAAATCAATTGGCAAATCACCACCTGAATTAAGGGTAATTGAACTAGGAAGGTTTGTGATTTCTGGACCAAACCAAAGTAATTGTGTTTAATTTCATTTGAACCAGAGATGACCATGACTATAATAAGCAAGAATTTGGATAAGCAAGAATTTATGTAAGATTAATCAAATTAGGGTCGACTTCAAGCAAAATAAAAATATCATCCACATAAGTAAATAGTGATGGTGGCAACAGGACGATAATTTGTCGGAGCAGCAGAATTTACATCAGTACCTTTCAGCAGTGGGGTAAGAACTATATAGCCCATAGATGCAGACAAAAAGCCTTGACCCCTTTTTCCAGCCCACCTGCCAGAGTCCAGAACCAATTCTGGAGGCAGGCAAAAGAAGTGTATCTTGTGACACTCCCAATTGAGGTCCTGCTCCCATTGATATGAGGATATGCGAATCCACTCCTGGTAAAACTGAGAAAGCTGGCCTCTGATATGAGGGAGCCCTGTCTGACCTCTGGCATCATTGGGGCTTTTTAGGGGCAACAGCGGCACAGGATCCAGATGCCTTAGGACAGGGGTGTCCAATGTCGGTCCTCGAGGGCCGCAATCCAGTCGGGTTTTCAGGATTTCCCCAATGAATATGCATGAGATCTATTTGCATGCACTGCTTTCATTGTATGCTAATAGATCTCATGCATATTCATTGGGGAAATCCTGAAAACCCGACTGGATTGCGGCCCTCGAGGACCGACATTGGACACCCCTGCCTTAGGATGTCTTGAAGTGGGAATGTTGTTAACTGGGACAGTATCCCTGTGGGAGGGATGAAAAAGTACTACGGTCCCCTCCCGAAGTCCGGAGACTTGTTCATTAGGAGAAATCTAGGGCGGCGATCAGCCTCACTGGCCAGGAGGTCATCTAGACCTTTCCCAAAAAGAAGATGACCCTTGAAAGAAAGTCTGCTTAAAGTGGACTTGGAGGCAGAGTTCCCAGCCCAATGATGGATCTAAAGAGTCCAGCATGCCAATACCACAGAAGCCGAGTCCTTACGGAGAACTCTGATGAGATCATAAAGGGCATCCGCCACAAAATTCACACCTTCCATCACCAGGCATCCTCCTCCAGAGGGTGCACGGCACAATCTCGAGTAACAAGCACGCGCCAAAAAGGAGGCTGCTGCCTCAGCCTTGATACCTGAAGCCACCTCAAAAAGCTTTCGCACAATAACATACCTGCTGCGATCCTGGAAGTCTTTAAGCATTAAATCTCCATCGCTAGGGAGGGCTGTGAGCCGGGTATCCTGCGCCAAGGCAGAATCTACCTTGGGCTGTTCATAATTGCTGAACATCAGGAGCTAGTGGAGAAAGCTTAGCTATAGCTTTAGAGAGCTAGAAAGAGCTGTCTTGGGTATTCCACTGCTCTGTCACCAGATTGATAAGCTGCTGGTGGGATGGAAAAAAAGGAGCACGTCCATGACCGAATACAGGCTTAGAAAGTGGAGAGTCCAATTTAAGCTCTTTCAGGGCATCAGCAATAAAATGGTGGACAGAAACAGACCGTGAATGGTGGGGTTCTCACACAAATCTGGACACTCTGAGACAGGATATGTATAATATCCATGAGACACCTAAGGCAATCGAGATCTGTCATAACTGGATGAGAAGGCTCCAACACAGAGACCTCTGGCACTGGAGTGACCAGCCTAGAATAAGGTGATGCGCCCGCCAGCTACGTCAAATGGCCAGATCTGAAGAACATGCTCTCCAAATGAGCCAAAGAAAATCCAGGAAAAATTCACACCCTGTGGTTACTACTGAATCCAGCTGAGGCACCCACACTGCAAGAGTCTCCAGACTCGGAACGCAGGCGTTTGGTGCCAGTGCCCAGAATAGCCAGTTGATGAGACTTTTTATCCAAAACACAGACCCAGGCAGGCTAGCTCTTCCAGAGGACCCAGAGTTGGTGAAACTCGAAGCTCCCACCCCTCCTCCCAGCGTGCTGTGGCACATGGTACAATGAATGCTGTTCCGGCACCAACTCAGTGCAATCCATATACTGTATTTTTTGCTTCATAAGACGCACTTTTTTTTTCACCCCGAAGTGGGTGGAAATCTCGGTGCATCTTACGGAGCGAAGATACAATTTTTATGCCCCTCCCGGCACTGTTTTAAAACTCCCGCCGCCTCCCCTCCCCTCCTTTTTTAAAGCACACCGCCACATCTTTTAAAACACCTGCTCGCAGGCCCCCGCCACCGCAATTGTAGTACAGTACCTGGTGGTCCAGTGTGTATCCCTCCCTCCCTAGTGGAGCACAGGTCAAGCGCAAGCTTTCCGTGCTCCCGCTTGGGCCTGCCCCACTATCTGAATGGCTGCCATTCAGATTGCAGCGTGGGGCCATGCAGGAGCGCGGAAAGTTTGCTCCTGACCTGTGTGCTGTGGAAATAGGACAAGACAGCCGTCTATTTAAAAAAGTACCAGGGGAGCCGGAGATGAAAGATTTTTCTGCCTGTCTTACGGTCAGTGTGAAAGATGGACCTTTTTTCCCCCTTCGTTTGTATCTGGGGTTTCAATGCCTTTTGTTTCCTCCCCCGAGGGCTGGGGTGTCTTAGGAACCAGAGCCTTGGCTAGTTCCAGCACTGATGCTACATGGATGTGTTGTTGACATGGGGGGGGGGATTTGAGGGGTTGTTGCTTTTAGGGGGTGGGAGATATTGTAATGTTGTGAATATTTGATGATATTATGATTGTCACTTTTCTGATCTTGTTACCAGTGTTGTGTATTTTGTATACTGCTCTGCTTGTAATTTTTCTCCTCAATACAAATTGTTTGATCATAACAGAGGGAGAGGGGGGTGGGTGAGATGGGATTGGGGTACTTCCTGTAACCTCTGCTGGATGATTTAATATATTCTTGCATTCATTGATTTTGAATTTCTAATCAAAAAATATTTAAACTTAATAGTACTGGGGGGTATGGGGGCGTTGATTTAAAAGTACTGGGGGTATGGGGGGATGATTTAAAAAGGTATTGGGGTGTAAAAAATTGTTAGTCGGCTGGGACGGATCCCTCTTGTCCCAGCCTACCACTAGACCACCAGAGTGGGGACAGGTACAGAGCCTGGCAGGGACGGGGGACAGGGTGCAGAGCTTGGCAAGGAGTGTGGGGTTGGGTACAGAGCTTGGCAGGGAGAATTTGGTTCAGAATGATTTTTTTCTTGTTTTCCTCCTTTAAATCTAGGGTGCGTCTTATGGTCAGGTGCATCTTATGGAGCGAAAAATACTGTATGAAGTCGACAAGAGTAGGGACTGAGGAATCCATCCCAATCAATTTGCAACAAAATCGAGGGGTTTTGAGGCAGAAATCAAACTTTGAAAAAATAATGATCAATAAAAATCCAAGATGGCTGCCACTAGTGAATTCATGCCAAAAATAAAGAAAATCCCCAAATAAAAAATAGTGATTTGGTGAAGTGGGAGACCTGAACACCACCCTCAGAAACTTTCAAAAATGAATTTTACAGAGTTCCACAGACTATCCCAGAAGTTCCCATAGGAAATAATGGTGGTGTACTTACAGTCTGTGAAGTGCCTCCCTGACAACTCTGTTACACTGCAACTGAATGAAGGATTTGCTGTCTCAGAAACTGCTCCAAATGACCAAATTTGAAGATCTTTGGCTATTCGTATGGACTCTGATTTAACCTCCACCTCCATAGAATCTCTCCATGTGAGCGGGGATGGAAAACACAACCTGCGCCCTGAAACCCAGAGGGACTTTTACTCAGGATGCATACAACCTGCGCTTAAACCCCTGACAGGGTCAGAGGGCAAGTGAGCTCCCAGGGGAATGGATCCTGAGTCTGAGAAGGGTGGCACAAGCAGGTTGGCTCCAAAGGTGCACTCAAGTTTCTCTGTGAAGCAGCAGTCTGGCTCCAAAGGACTACGTTCTTTCCTTCGGCAAATAACACTGCATGGGGTCTCACAGCACTGAAGCCACTGGAAAAAAACAAACTTTAAGTGAAAAAATAAGGAAAAGATGCAAAGCAGATCAGAAGACTTCTGCACGGATTGCTTGCAGAAATTGAAAACTGTAGGGGGCTCTAAGGCCCTGATTCTCCAAAAGTGCGTCCCGATTTTAGGCAGCTGTAGACGTCCTACAGCTGTCTAATCAGCCAATCGGGATGCACGTTTTTTTTAAAAAAATGCTCCCCAGGCAGGCCGCCCGGGAGAGGCGTCCTATACTAAACGCCGATTCTGTAACCGGCGTCTTTAAAGAATCGGGTTAAATTAGACGCGGCCGCTATACTTATGGCAGCAAGGGATCTCCCTGCTGCAATATGTATAGCGGCCGCGGTTGTTGCGGCCGCCTGTCCCATCACCGACAGGAGAATGCCTAACTCCTCCTGTCGGAGCACTGAGCCCCCTCCCCCCCAAACTCGTAATCGCCGACAGGAGGATGCCGAACTCCTCCTGTTGGAACCCCGGACCCCCTTCCCCCCCCAAACTCGTAATCGCCGACAGGAGGATGCCCAACTCCTCCTGTCGGAACCCCGGAACCCCCTCCCCCCCCAAACTCGTAATCGCCGACAGGAGGATGCCCAACTCCTCCTGTCGGAACCCCGGAACCCCCTCCCCCCCAAACTCATAATCGCCGACAGGAGGATGCCCAACTCCTCCTGCCAGAAAGCCAAACGACCCCCCGCCCCAACTAATCTCCCTCCCCCAACTAACCTTTCAATGTTGGTCAGCTGGACGGGTCTTACTGCCGTCCAGCCGACGGGTCTGCCTCGTGGAAATGAGACGGCACGCCCATTCCCGGCCCATCCCCGCTAAATCTAAGGCCTGATTGGCCCAGGCTAGGCACCTTGGCCAATCCAGCCTTAGGATTAGTGGGGATGGGCGGACCCGCTATGCCTAAGGCCTGATTGGTCCAGGCTTCTACAGCCTGGGCCAATCAGGCCTTAGATTTAGCGGGGATGGGCCGGGAAGGGGCGTGCCGTCTCATTTCCACGAGGCAGACCTGTCAGCTGGACGGCAGCAAGACCCGTCCAGCTGACCAACATTGAAAGGTTAGTTGGGGGAGGGAGATTAGTTGGGGCGGGGGGTCGTTGGGCTTTCCGGCAGGAGGAGTTGGGCATCCTCCTGTCGGCGATTACGAGTTTGGGGGGGAGGGGGTTCCGACAGGAGGAGTTGGGCATCCTCCTGTCGGCGATTACGAGTTTGGGGGGGAGGGAGTTCCGGGGTTCTGACAGGAGGAGTTGGGCATCCTCCTGTCGGCGATTACGAGTTTGGGGGGGGAGGGGGTTCCGGGGTTCCGACAGGAGGAGTTGGGCATCCTCCTGTCGGCGATTACGAGTTTGGGGGGGGAGGGGGTTCCGGGGTTCCGACAGGAGGAGTTAGGCATCCTCCTGTCGGTGATGGGACAGGCGGCCGCGGCCGCTATATTTTATTGCAGCAGGGAGATCCCTTGCCGCGATCAGTATAGCGGCCGCGTCTACTTACAATGTAGACCAGCATTTTGCTGGCCTACATTTTAAGCGTCTCTTCCTCTACTAGGGAGACGCGTAGGGCCGCCTAAGTTCGCCTAAGGCCTGTAGGCGAGCTTAGGCATCTTGCGGGTCTCCCTAGGCTCCCGGAGGCGCCTTCAGGCCTGCCTGGGGAGCATTTTTTTAAAAAAAACGTGCATCCCGATTGGCTGATTAGACAGCTGTAGGACGTCTACAGCTGTCTAAAATCGGGACACACTTTTGGAGAATCAGGGCCTAACTGTCTAAGGTAGGAGGAGCACATCCTCAGAAAAGTGTTTGGATTTCTGCAACTCCCGGGAAGGGACTGAACACCTAGAGTGAAGGGGTGTAACAGAAATTCCATTAGTATGCCTACATTCCAATATTCTTTCTTGATATTGGACTTTGCCTTGAGTACTGAATTCCGCACCAAAGCATCCTTTTGGCTTTGATCCTGGCCATCATATAGCAACTCTGTTGCCATCTTTTGATATTCAGCATGCTTTCCTCACTGCAAGGTTAGTGGTGGTAGCGCAATCAGTCTTGTTGATTAACATGCGTTTAAATGCACTGCTTCCCCGGTCCTTTCAGTTTTAAAAGGGATGGGTAATTAGTCCAACCTCAATCCTCCTCCTCCTCCATCTAGGCTTGGGACTAGCATCAGCGATAATGGCTCATATATGTATGCCTATGTGTGTGTATCACACAAATACACTCATATCTAAACGAATGCATAGTAGTATTTGCTGCAGCACTCATTCAATTTCTAACAATTTATAGGTTCCAAGGCTCTTTCACTTAGAGAGCACTTTTGATTTTATAGAAACATAAAAGAGATGCACACTCCCATTTATCCTGGGGAGCTCACTATTTTTAACAATTTTAAGTTGGTTACAATAGTGCACTATGACTCTTAACTTTGTAAGAAATAAAAAGAGAGGTTAATAAAGTGCTTACAGTCATGGCTGACAAGTGCTGCTAAATGTGCATGGCCTCGAGGATGAGGAATTGCCCTAGGAACCAAAAGAAAAAATATTTTAAACTCAAAAGCATTCAATTAAAGCACTCCATACCAGGTCTGTACTTCCCATAAAGCAAGGATATATACAATACATGAGACATTAAATTGGTCCTCTAGATTGCTTGATATAGCTTTTTTCTGATACATATTCCCTCATTGTATTTTCTGAATACAGCAATATCTCTTTAACCCTGAATTGACCAATATGCTTTGCAGATAGAAGGGACGAGTTGGGGTGGGAAGGGTCACTTGGGACACCACTTTCAGTACTTCTAGAAACTATCAAACGTTTATGGGAAAGATCACAACCTTAATTTTAATCAACTTACTGAATGTACAAGTCAATTGCCATTTCAATATCACTGACATATGGGCTTCATATTCTTTTCATATTCTGTGCCAAAACACTGTCACTACTGTCTTCGCTTTCCTTCAAAATGTGTTTTAGCATGCCTGCAGCAATAAATCTAACTCTTCATGCCATACTTCTCACTAGTATTACTCAATAAGGCTTAGATTCTCTAAATGACATTGTTGCCGATGGCATGTCAATCACACAACGATGACATTTAGAGAATAGCACTTCTGGTGAAGGTAGGCACCGGAAATGTAAGCTAGGGTTTTCAAGGCCAATTTGTTTAAATGGCATTTTTCACTTAACCTAGGCACCGGTAGGGCGCTTACCAGTGCCTAAGTTAAGGCGTTGTAGAGCATCACCTGGAGTCCTAGTTGTATTAGGTGATGCTCTCACCTAAAGGTCTAGGCCTAGCAGCCTACCAATATCAGCATTGCATAGTTTTCACAAGCAATCCTTATTGACCAGTGCTTCAGCTGACTTGATGGTTGCCAGAGAGTTCTTATGAGTAGTTTTAAGTAGAGCCTACTGTGTCTGCCAGTTTCTGTGAGAAGTCAAATTCTTTACTGGGAACTGATTATTCAGACAGAACATCTGCTCTCACTGCTTGGGAGTTTTTGCATACTGATAGCAGCAAATAGATGACTTGTTTCTCCAATATCTGGTGTTTGTTCATTCTGTAACCTTATATTTTGAAATATGTAAAATCCTCACATTCTGGGAACATACTGGTATCATTTGTCATCCTGTGTGTGTGTGGAAGGTAAACACTGTGTGCAAGTAATATGAAAGGAAGTCCCTCGATGGCAAGTGAGACTCAGTTGTGAAATGGATGCATTGTCACAACAATCTATCCTGTGGAAGATCTCCCAACCTGACCGTTGTTGACAGGCTTCCCTTCGGTTTGTGTGAGGCGGTGATGCAGAAACGCACAATAAAGTTTATTTCTTTTTCTTTGTAAATAAATAGTATATCCAGTAAATAAATAGTATATCCAATACAAGCAAGAGTACACTTCAAATTCTACTGCCTACTCTTCAAGACTATTAACGGAGAAAGTCCAACCTACTGGAATAACCGACTAACTCAATCCTCTTCAACCAGGCACAGGAGAACCCACTCACTATTCACACACCCATCATCCAAAAATGTCAAACGAAAAAAACTATATGACAACCTAATAGCCTCCAAAGCAGCTAAACTGGACAGACAAATCGCCACTCTGTTATCATCGACCACAAACTACAAAACCTTCAAGAAAGATATTAAAACCATACTCTTCAAAAAATACATAAAACCCATCTAGCACAACCTTTCACTAACCAACCCCAACCCTCTCTATACCCTTAATACTCTCTAATGTGCTTCTATCTACCCAACATAGTCTAAAATGCTTCTAATTTACCCAATACTTATTTCCTTAAGATCTCGACTTCTCTTTGGTAATTCTTTACCGAACATTTATCACCTTAAGATCTCGACAACTCTTTGGTACTTTTTAAGTAAATATTATGACATCACTTATGCTGTTCCTGCAAACTTTTAATGTAATTCTCGTTAACTTTGATGTAATCCGCCTTGAACCGCAAGGCATTGGCGGAATAGAAATCACTAATGTAATGTAATATATATCCATTCTTTAAAAAAACACTAGAGTGAGCTAATCTGTTTTACCATAGAAATCAATGAGCTGATAAATTGTTTGCTCTTAGCTTGTTGTAACCTTTACAGCTAGGCAAAACAGGTGCCATTTATAGAATATGGGCCTGGCTAGTGGGTAAAATCCAAAGTTAATAAAATAAATACTTTTTCATTTAAATAGCAATATGGGATATTTGGGGGACCCTAAAAGAAAGCAAGTTGCTCATAGTAGGTGTTCTCCAAAGACAGCAAAATACACATTACCATGTGTTGGTTATGTCATCCAACAAAGCCTGGCACAAAATACTCAGCGTTCTAGAAAAAACAGAAGCCTTTGGCAGCTCTGAAATACTCAAGTGTTTTCCCACCAAGCTTGCCTGCGTGGGACCAGCAGTAAAATAAGAACATAAGAATAGATTTCAATCCAATAACCTAACAGACAATTTTGCAGAGATTTCACAAATGACCCATTAGATGATTTTGTAACACACATTCAAGGTAACTGAAGTTGTCATAAATTAATCTATTTTACCAGATCTTATATTACAAGTTATACTTCCAGTAAAGGGAGGGAGGGAGGGTGGATGGGAGGGTTTATAAGATAGAAGGTTTGTTCTTTTTTTTAAGTTCAATCTTTTAATTGAATATTTCAAATAGATAAATGAACAATTAACAGAGCTATCAAGAAATGTCAATCCATATCAAAATAACAGCCAGATATGTCATACAAAGAAGAGATGATAATGATGAGAGTGATAAATTACAGTTTTTGTTCAGCTATAAAATTATCAATGGGAGTCCATAATTGACTCTGAGGATGTTGAGAATGTTGAAATAGCGGAAAATGTTTCTCAACAGCGTATTGTTCATATCATTTGTATATGCATACAGAGTTCCCTCAGAAGGAATCGTTGAGTCTAGAAGCTGATTTCCAATGTTGCAACACCTGTTGAAGTCCAATAGATATTAGCATATCTATTAGTTTTGGCTTACAGCTGGAATTAACAAAACAAGTATGCAGAGAGACTACGGGAACTCACGGTAGCCATTTTGGATGAGTGATCTGCATGGGGCAGGAACATAGGAAGATCGCTCCTGCCCCAAAATACCACTAGACCACCAGGTAAGGTCCGGGATGCTGAGGGGAAGGTGGGAGGGAGGCGGGGATGGGTCAGAGCCAGCTCAAAAGTTATTTGCAAATTTTTAATATTCGTGGGCCGGCTCTGCCCCTAACCCCCGCAAATATTGAGGGAGGAGTGTATCCGTACTTTGAATGTCATAAAGGGAACATCTTTACATCTGAAAAACATTTTCATCAACCATTCCCTGTCTGAGTCAACAGCAAAGGAAACTATCAGTGTTGCGGTAGTCTGAGATTCCACTTCCGACCTGTTCTAGGAAATTAGTCAAGTCCAAACTATCAGCAGAGAGATTCTGCTGGTTAGGACTCTGTGATTTTACCTTAGTAGGTAAGTAATAAATTTTTGAGATAGATGGATAGGCTGACTCAGGTACCTTCAAAATCTCATTCATATACCTTTTAAACATTTCCATTGGTGTAGTTGTCAAAACTTTTGGAAAATTTATAACCCTAAGGTTACAGTTTCTAATAGCATTTTTCTAACATTTCACATTTAAAATGAAAATTCCCACTATAACCCAGACAGAGGCTTGCGATTCCAAAGTTTTTAGTCTGATTTCATAGTCCAAAGACTTATCTTCCAGACTTGATATTCTATTCTTTGTTGTCACTTGTTCCAAAAGTACAGCTGTGCACCGGTTGGAAAGTTGCTGCATTTGACCACCCAGCGAAGACTGTAGATTAGATATCGCCTCCCAAATCGTCTCCATATTAAAGACCTTAGGTCTCTGCAGGTACGTTAGTTTCACCCTGGACTCCCCTGTAAATCCAGTACCTTTGGCTGGGGGAAATCTGAATGGAATCCTCCTCTCCCTGATTTGCATCCAGTTCCTCCACCGATAATGATGACATATCCTCCTGGCCTGACTCAGACTCAAATCCGTGTCTGGAAGTGCTGCAGGGGAGTGTCTTGGGCCAGCCTAGCCGCCAATGCTGGGTCCATGGCCACAGGATGCTGCGGTGGTCTCCACTTCTCCGGAGACAAGGTGGCGCCCTCACTGGATTGTTCGCATACATCAGTCTGCGTGCCTTCTCCTGCCGAGGATTCATCCAGGTTCTGTGTTCGGACAGAGTGCTGCACAAATGCGTCCATCGGCCAGGTAATTGATGTAGATTCCTCCGGGAAGACCCAGACTTTAGATGTGCGTTTTACCATTGAAATGGCACAGAAAAAGTATTTTCCCGGCGACAAGTGTCTCCATGCCTGCTTCAAGCCACCTTCTTAGTTTGGCTCTGCCTCCTTTAATAACCTTCTAAAGTGCATATAAGAAGTAGAATTAACAAGCAGAGGACGAAATTCAGGGTCCCAAATTGCTGCTTAGAAAGCAAGTTGCCTGGTAACATATCTTTTGAATGAGCAACCATTCACCGAAAGAAAATCAAAGAAAGAAGGACTTCACAATACACATTCTGAAGATGCAAACAAAAATGCATCAACTAAATATTTTGGAAGTAAACAATTTAAAGCTTTATAAAAATTACAGTCAAATTTAAAAAGTACTTATCCCTCTTCCAGAAGCCAGTGCAGCTTTCAATAATATGGTGTTATATGTTCATATTGTGACGATTTAAAAATCAACCAAACTGCCTGATTGTCTGAATGAGAATAATTTAGTACATCAACTGATCTCTGAAAACCTTTAGAGCATTCCATACTGGTATTCCAGAGCTCCTAGAATTGTGCTTTGAAGAAGTCCGATGTTGGTATTTCTTTGCCTCCTCTTAATGAAGACATCAGTATCTCGGTGCATCCTCAGTGTTGAGTGCAATGATGCCTTGCCCAATGTGGGTCTATCAACATCTGACATACTCCTCACTGCTGGTGCATTCTTGTATTCAATGCAGTTCAACCAGCCTTGAGGACTGATGCCACTGATGCTGATAAATCAGACAGACCCATGAAAAAGTCTCTCATGTATGACCTCTATACTCTTTAGGGTTCTTTCCTTAATTGCAAAACAGTTTACAATCAGAGGCATTATGATCTGGTACAAAAAACAAGCATCAGTTTCAAGTTTCAAGTTTATTCAGTTTTTGATGAATCGCCTATTATAGATTCTAGGCGATGTACATATTACAATTTAAATAGAAGAAACTTACAAAATAATTCAAATTACAAAATTAAAACAACACACACATGAGTTTAAGGAATGGGGATAAAAGTTACAATATTTGGGAATAGTTAAAAAAAAAGGAAAGAACAATGGGAAGGGTATTATAAAACCAGAGCACCATGTAAGAGAAAAATTTCAAAATAATTAAGAAAAATCGTAGGCATCTTTAAATAAATAAGTCTTTAAAAGTGTTTTAAATTTAACAATATCTAGTTCAGATCGAATATACTGTGGTAAAGTATTCCACCATTGAGGGCCCATAACTGTAAAAATATCAAGTCTTCTAGTCCCAATAATCTTTAATGAGGGTACCGAAAGTAGATTTTGTTCCGATGATCGCAGTGAGCGTTTTGGCTTATAAGGAATTAATAATTTGGATATGAATTGAGGTTCATTAGATGCTAATGTTTTAAAAATAAGAAACATTATTTTAAACATGATCCTATGACTAATGGGTAACCAATGCGCGTCTTTCAAGAGAGGGGAAACGTGGTCAAACTTTTTTGCATTATAAATTAATTTTACGGCTGTATTCTGGATGATTTGTAGTCTCCTTTTCTCCTTATTAGTAATATTTAAAAATAAAGCGTTACAATAGTCGATTTTTGATGTTATAAAAGAATGGATTAATATTTTCAAAGATGATGTGGTAAGAAATTTAGAGATTGACCTAATTTGACGAAGTTTATAGAAACAGTTTTTAACTATGAGGGAAATATGGTCGTGGTATGATAGATTCGCGTCAATCAATATACCAAGGATTTTAACCGAGGGGACCAAATTAATTTGAATGTTATTAAGATGAAAAGGTTTAATGAGTGTTATTTCTTTCTTCCAAGTAAACAGAATAGATTTTGTTTTATTTATATTTAATGCAAGTTTATTTGTATCTAACCAGTTTTGAATTTGTTCCAATTTTTGATTTATAGCTGAAATTTCTGAATGGTTTTCGGGATCCAAGGGGTGTATAAGTTGTATGTCGTCTGCATAGGAAAATGGTATAAAACCTAAGGCCTGACTAATTTCTAATAACGGAGATAGGAAGATGTTGAATAATAGAGGGGACAAGATAGAACCCTGTGGTATACCAAATGATGTGGTAAATGAATTCGAATTTACATTATTAAATCTGACTGTGGAAGTTCGATTTGTAAGATAAGATTTGAACCATTGTAGTACTTGTTCATTTATTCCTTTTTCCTCAAGTCTAAATAAAAGTAAATCGTGATCTATGGTATCAAAGGCAGCCGAAATGTCAAGGGAGAAAAGAATAACAGATCTATGGTGATCTAAATAGTATTGAATGTTGGAAGTCAGTCCTATTAAAGAGTATTCAGTGTTATGAAATTTTCTAAAACCAGTTTGATTCGGATGTAGTGCGTTTGTTTTCTCTATGAAGTCGGATAGTTGATTAAATATCAGCTTTTCTGTTAATTTTGCTATGAATGGTATATTAGTGATTGGGCTGGTCAAAAACATAACGTTGCACAGAGAACATCTTTTTTTTTTTTTTTTTAAACACTGGGTGTTTTAAGGGCCATCAGGGCAAAAATAGCTGCAACAAGTCAAAACAGCTCAATTTTTTTAAGGAAGTCCCAACTGGGTGCTCAGCCTACAAGGGCCAGTGGAACGGTACCAAAAGGAAATAAAACTTAAAAGGGCCAGCAAAAGTAAGAAATAACTGAGGAAAAGCACTGATGAGAGCCAAATGAATGTGACTGCTCTGCAGAAAACAAAAAAAGACTACTGTTCCCAGGCAAGTGATTTGGCTGGGAAGGAATGTATGTGCATGCACAGTATGGAACTGTCAAAGGCTTCTGTTTCTAGAACACACTGCTTGTCCCTGGAAAAATAAATTTATAATTAAAATGTTTCTGCCCCAAAATGCATTCTAATAATATTGCTGCACTAAGTGATAATTAGGCAACAAATAGTTTAAACACCACCTGTCTATTTGCTATAGCATAAAAACAGCCCAAGAGAAAAAAAACATAGGGACTCATGAAACTGCAGTCGGTTGGATTAAGGTTAATCACAGATGCTTGTTTTACTTACTTAATTTATGTGAAAAAGAACATACTTGCCCACAGTTATGTGAAAGTTCCCTGCTACTTTATTGACATACAGATGTCCATGTATTCTGCATGCATTTCGAGGCTGGATTGAATTGTCTTCCCTATTAGAAAAACACAGTATAATGTTATTAAAGCACAGACAATGCAACAATTACAAATTATAACTTATGGAGGTGAAGAACAATTAGAAAAATAAGAATTGTACACAAAGCATGCAAAACGCAGCAAAAAAAGGATACGCATCATGCAAACACACATTAACATGGGAAACACTGATTTCAATGTGCACTGACTATTCTTCAATAAGAACTAGTATTTATAAATGGTACAAATTTTTAATTTATACATCAGGCTATGCATCTGATGGGAATAACAGAATTAAACAGGATATAGTGGGAAGCCCATAGTATAAGACACTCTTTTGCCTGGGATATATAGATAAAAAAGATGAAGCTGAATGATATAGAAATGCTTTAGAGTTGCAGTTAAATATATATATATATATATATATATATATATATATATATATATATATATATATATATATATACATATATATATATATATATACATATATATACATACATATACACACACACTAGTCTTTAAGCCTGTTACATTAACAGGTGCTAGAGTAGATGTCTGTCTGTCTGGGTTTTTTTTCTTTGTCTCTCTCTCCTTGGACGCTGTCTTTCTGTCATTTTTTCTGTCTGTGTCTCTCCCTATATCCTTAGTGCCCTTAGTGCCTCCTTCCTATGTCCTTAGTGCACCTAGTGCCTCCTTCCCATGTCCTTAGTACCCCTTCCTACGTCCTTAGTGCTCCCAGTACCTCCTTCCTGTGTCCATAATGCCCACAGTGCCTCCTTCCCATTTCCTTAGTGCCCCCAGTGCCTCCATACTGTGTCCTTAGTGCCCCAGTGCCTGCGTACTGTGTCCTTAGTGCCCCAGTGCCTGCGTACTGTGCCCTTAGTGCCCCAGTGCCTGCGTACTGTGTCCTTAGGGCCCCCAGTGCCTCCATTCTATGTCATTAGTGCCCCCAGTGCCTCCTTCCGTTGTCCCCATCACTATCTTCCAGGCTTTGTCTACCCCCCCCCCCCACCATGCCAGCCTGTCTGCCTGCCTCCCATCCCCCTGAGGAGCATATTTCTATTAAAAAAAAAAAAACACCCCCCTAAAGCCAGCCTCCTTCCCATCCCTCTGAGTAGCATATTTCCATGTAAATCCCCCCCCCCCGAAGCCAGCCTGCCTGCCTCCTTCCCATCCCTCTGAGCAGCATATTTCCATGTAAAACCCCTCCCCCGAAGCCAGCCTGCCTGCCTCCTTCCCATCAGAGCAGCATGTTTCAATTTAACCCCCCCACCCCGAAGCCAGCCTGCCTGCCTCCTTCCCATGTTTCCATTTAACTCCCCCCCCCCGGCGCTGACCCTACCTGGCACACCCGAAACCCCAGTTGACTCTCCCAGCCGACTCTCCCACCGCTAGACATCCGACAAACCTCCCGGCTCCAGCAGCGTCCGAAGCACAGTAAACACGCTGCTTCGGGCTTTCTACTGCCCTAATTTCCTCTGCTGCGTCTCTGATGATGTCATCAGGGACGCGGCAGAGGAAATCAGGCCAGTAGGACGCAAAGCAGCGTGTTTACTGTGCCTGGACGCTGCTGGAGCCGGGAGGTTTGTGTTCGTCTTGCGGTGGGAGGTGCGGCTGGGAGGGTCAACGGTGGTTTCGGTTGTGCTGGGTAGGGTCGACGCCGGGGGGTGGAGTCGCGGCGTGTTACCTGCTGTGAGTCAGGCCGGAGCCGGCAAGCCCGCTGCGAGACAAAGAGAGAGAGATGCGTGGTAATCACGCATGCGCACTCTTGTGACCACAGCCCGACAGATCAGGACTCAGGGAACACGGGGTAAGAGTGCGCATGCGCGCTTAGCATTTTATTATTATAGATATATATATCTTATTATAGATATTATTATAGATATATAACTTGGTTAGCATTATATATATGTGCTTGCTAGTAATGCTAACCAAGCTATATATATATATAGCTTGGTTAGCATTACTAGCAAGCACAAAGTTTTTAAATAAAGGTTTTGTCCCAGCTGCTACTTCCTGTAAGATTGGGTAATAGAAGGGTCCTAGAAGAGGAAACTGGTCACTGTGCCCTAAGCTAACACATTATTATTAGGTGTCCAATGCATTGAATTATTGAGTGAAACTGTTTATGAGAAATAAACCACTAACATATTTAAGACCTGCAAGTGTAAGGGAAAACAATGAGATGAATTTGATAAGAGGTCATGTGATTGAAATTAACAGTAGGTACCTTGCTGAAGTATGCAATTTATAATTGGATATTTTAAAACTCAAAAGCAGATTGGAAATTACTGTATACTAACTACATATGTTTAATAATGAATTAAATGATGTATGAAGTTAATAAAATAGCCTGTAGCCCATAGCTCAGGGAGACTCTTGGTTTAGATTCTGCCAGTTAGCAATCACTAAGAGCTCCATAAGGCCTTATTGTTTTTTGCTTTTGTTTTTTAAGTAATTTCAATTATACATATTATAAATACACAAGAAAATAATAACATTGGTGAAACATATTTTACAAGAAATATTACAAATTGATAATAATTCTATAGTCCACTTCAAGGAGAGATTTGCGAGCATAAACAAAAGTAAATACTGTATTTTTCGCTCCATAAGACGCACCTGACCATAAGACACATCCTAGATTTAGAGGAGGAAGACAAGAAAAAAAAATTCTGAACCAAATTTTCCTTGCCAGGCTCTGCACCCAACTCCACACTCCTTGCCAGGCTCTGTCCCCTGTCCCCCCCTTTGGTGGTCAAGTGGTAGGCCTGAACAGGGCATAGGGCGGGCAGGGACAGGGCACAGGGCGGATAGGGACAGAGCACAGAGCAGGCAGGCCTAGTGGCAGGCAGGCAGGCAAGCCTCATACCCCCATATACCCCCCAGTATCTTAAATCATCCCCCCACGTACCCCCAGTACCTATTTTAATCATCCCCCCATACCTTTAATCATATCCCCCCTTATACCTTTTTAATCATATCCCCCTTTTGTACCTTTTTTATCATAGTCCCCCTTGTTCCTTTTTAATCATATCCCCCCCTTTGTACCTTTAAAAAAAACAAAACACAGTACCTTTTTAAATTCTTCCCTCCCTCCCTCAACGGCTTCATACTATAGCAGGTGAGAGAGTCAGGCGCAAGCTTTCCGCGTTCCCACCTGGCTCCGCGCCATTTTCCGATGGCTGCCAGCAGTTTTCATGAATCCCATGAGAACTACCGCCAGTCATTCAGAAAGTGGCGCGGGCCCAAGTGGGAGCATGTAAAGCTTGGGCCTGACCGCCGCGCTCTTGACTCATGTGCCTGCTGCTGGGAAATAATACAGAGCCGTGGAGGGAGACGCTGGACCACCAGGCTTGAAAAAGGTACGGCGGTGAAGACAGCAGCGGTGGGGGGGGGGGTTTGTTTTATAAAGGTATGCGGCTGAAAGGTGGTACGGCGAGGGGGTGGGTGGGGTTTGCAGTTGTACAGGGGGGCGGTGAGGCTGTGTTTAAAAAGGTGGTTCGGCTGAAAGGTGGTGCGGCTGCAGGGGGTTGCAATTGTACAGGGGAACGGTGGGCGGTGTTTAAAAAGCTGGTGTGCAGGGGGGGTTTGCAGCCGTGAGGGGGATTCAAATTTTTCACCTTCGCTTAAGACGCACCGAGATTTCCACCCACTTTTGGGTGGGAAAATAGTGCATCTTATGGAGCGAAAAATACAGTACCGTATTTTCGCGGATATAACGCGCACCTGTGTAAAACGCGCACAGGGGTATAGCGCGCAGAAATCACGATGATATGTACCAAAACTTTTCTATACCGCGCTCAGGCATATAACGCGCATGATGCCCGACGCTCCTTTCACCCGCCCTGACTTTCCGTGCGCTGTCCCGACTCTCCGTTCACCCCCCCTGACTTCCGTGCACTGCCCTGACTTTCCGTGCGCTGTCCCGACTCTCCGTTCACCCCCCCTGACTTTCCGTGCACTGTCCCCCCTTGAAGTCCTGTCCCCCCTTGAAGGTCTGTCCCCATCCTGAAAGCCTGATGCCCCCCCCCGACGTCCGATACATCCCCCCCCCCGGCAGGACCACTCGCACCCTCACCCCGAAGGACCGCCGACTCCCCAACAATATCGGGCCAGGAGGGAGCCCAAACCCTCCTGGCCACGGCGACCCCCTAACCCCACCCCGCACTACATTACGGGCAGGAGGGATCCCAGGCCCTCCTGCCCTCGACGCAAACCCCCCTCCCCCCCCAACGACCGCCCCCCCCCAAGAACCTCCGCTCGTCCCCCAGCCGACCCGCGACCCCCCTGGCCGACCCCCACGACCCCCCCACCCCCCTTCCCCGTACCTTTGGAAGTTGGCCGGACAGACGGGAGCCAAACCCGCCTGTCCGGCAGGCAGCCAACGAAGGAATGAGGCCGGATTGGCCCATCCGTCCTAAAGCTCCGCCTACTGGTGGGGCCTAAGGCGCGTGGGCCAATCAGAATAGGCCCTGGAGCCTTAGGTCCCACCTGGGGGCGCGGCCTGAGGCACATGGGCCAAACCCGACCATGTGTCTCAGGCCGCGCCCCCAGGTGGGACCTAAGGCTCCAGGGCCTATTCTGATTGGCCCACGCGCCTTAGGCCCCAGCAGTAGGCGGAGCTTTAGGACGGATGGGCCAATCCGGCCTCATTCCTTCGTTGGCTGCCTGCCGGACAGGCGGGTTTGGCTCCTGTCTGTCCGGCCAACTTCCAAAGGTACGGGGAAGGGGGGTGGGGGGGTCGGGGGGGTCGGCCAGGGGGGTCGCGGGTCGGCTGGGGGGGCGGTCGGAGGGTCTTGGGGGGGGGGCGGTCGTGGGAGGGAGGGGGGTTTGCGTCGAGGGCAGGAGGGCCTGGGATCCCTCCTGCCCGTAATGTAGTGCGGGGTGGGGTTAGGGGGTCGCCGTGGCCAGGAGGGTTTGGGCTCCCTTCTGGCCCAACTACACAAAGGTACGGGGAAGGCGGGTGGGGGTGTCGTGGGGGTCGGCCAGGGGGGTCGCGGGTCGGCTGGGGGACGGGCGGAGGTTCTTGGGGGGGGCGGTCGTTGGAGGGAGGGGGGTTTGCGTCGAGGGCAGGAGGGCCTGGGATCCCTCCTGCCCGTAATGTAGTGCGGGGTGGGGGTAGGGGGTCGCCGTGGCCAGGAGGGTTTGGGCTCCCTCCTGGCCCGATATTGTCGGGAAGTCGGCGGTCCTTCGGGGTGGGGGTGCGAGTGGTCCTGCCGGGGGGGGATGTATCGGACGTCGGGGAGTCGGCCGGGCAAGAGGGCTTGGGCTCCCTCTTGCTCCGATCGTGGATGCGGGTGCGGGTGGGAGCGCGTGCGAGCGGTCGTTCGGGGTGGGGGTGCGAGCGGTCCTGCTGGGGGGGTGAATCGGGCGTCGGGCGGGGTGGGAACTATGTTTAAAAACTTTTCTATACCGCGCTCAGGCATATAACGCGCGAGGGGTATGCGCGGTACGTAAAATCACGTATAACGCGCGCGTTATATCCGCGAAAATACGGTACTTCCTGATGGAAATCCAGTTAGCATTCTAACTATAAACATTGAAATTAATTTTCTGTTTTAATTACCCTTTTATTCATGTTCCAATAGAAATTTTTCCAAATGAGAATGATCAAAAAATATAAATTGTTTACCCTGATAATGTAAAATACATCTACAGGGAAAACGTAGGAAAAAGATTTGCTGCAATAGCCAAAAGATTTTAGGGTCAAGAACCGTTTCCTACGATCCTGGTAAAATTTGAATTGACTGCCCGCAAAAAACAACTTTTTTATATTTAAAGTAATTCTTTAAAACTAGCAATTTATCTCTTTCTGACAAGAGAGTTACCAAGAAAGTTGAATGAGTGGAAATTATATCTTGAATGTCCTCTAAGAAGGCAATGAGCTCCCCAGCTCCTAATGCTGGGGCTATATGTATCGCTCCTCTAGTTGACATTGCTAGTGATGATGGCAGGTACATAACCCTCTGTCATACAATTGACTCAGATATTTCCACTTTTAAAATTTCCCAAAAATATTTTCTAAGCAATATTTCAGCTGAAAGTAAAGGAGAACAAGGGAAATTTAAAAAGCGTAGATTAACAACACGCAATTTTACAATTGTTCCAATTCATGATGCAAAACCAGACTCTTTCACAGCTGAGGTACTAACTGATTTAAGTACTTTCCCTTGATTTTGTATCTCCTCACTAGCAAATTTAATTTTCCCTTTAATCAAATTCTCAGTGCGGGTGATAACTCGCCAAATATCTTTTAAGGAAATATCCCTCAGGAACATCTTTGAGTGCATCTCAACTTTATCAAAACTGACCGGTTGCAATTTAGCTTGAGATGCTACAATGGGATTTTGCACTATTTCAGGTTTGTCTTGCAACCCATTAGGTATGGACTCCACCTGAATATTTAAATATGCAGGCAAGGGTGGAGGGGATCCAGTGTCAGGACTCAGAGATAACCCATCTGAAGAAAGAAAGAGAGGGCAAAAAAGTACTTACTGTTTGAGTAATACCAGTCAAATGTTTGTCCATAGGACCTTTAATCAATGGTGTAGATGCAGCAAGGTTTTTCACATATCCCCTTCGGTTCCCCATAACTCACTCACTGTATAGCACAGCTGGCTAATATTCCTCACTCTATAACAGAGCTGGGTGATATACGGGGTGAGAGAAATGAAACCTGTAAACACTGCAGGCAGAGATGGAAAGCTCTTTTCTCAATTCCAACACTCTCCAGAACTTCCTGTCCTCAAACTCTCTCACCTCACTCTGAAACAGAGCTCGTTGATATACCGGGAGTCTGTAAACACTGCAGGCAGAGATGGAAGGTCCAACCAAGAGAATTGACCCAATGTGTCCACAGAACAATAATAAACCAAAACAAAAGAAGCTGTGGAGAAGGATGTTACTGATGCAGACTTTTATTCTGTAAAACTGATTAACATATATGAATGATGAAGAGGACCCCCCAGCTTGGGGGACTTGTCCTACACCCACAGGTTGGTGGGTGGTTTTGGTTCCAAGCAGACTACAGGCCTCACAATCCTGCTGCCATGTCCCATGGATTGTGAGGCCTGTGCAGTCTGCTTGGAATCAGAACCACGAGGAGATTACTGCAGCTAAAAGTCATGGTTTTCATTCATTTGCCTTGCTTTTACACTTCTCCCTCCATATTCGCTTTGATATGGGATTAACAAAGCCGCAAATACAGAAAAACCGCGAATAACTTTTTCATATGTTATTCACTGTTTTCTCTTAAACACCATCGTGAATAACATGCTGGGAGGAGACCTGGCCTGTTCCTGAAGGAGAGGCAAAACACGGTGAAAAAAGTGCTGGTAATCAGCAATTTTTCTCTGTAAATGCTTGGATTCGGCGATTTCTCCATGCAAGCTGATGTCATTTGGGGGGAGGAGCCAGCAAGCTAAAAAACGTGAATAATTGAAACCACAATTGCTGAAACTGCGAAATACGGAGGGAGAAGTATACAATGAAGTCTAATTGAATGTACTGTGGTGCAATTTCAACTGTGCACAAATTGTGCATAATTAGTACTGAACTAATTCTCTCTATGAAGTCTAATTTATGGTGCTGGTTTAAGATTTGAATATAAAGATTAATGTACAAAGTGGAGTTATTTTTACCTATGATGCACAGCTGAGGTTTTTCTCTACTTTGTTTTCCTTTTTATGATGTGTAGTTTTGGGGGTTTGGTTCCTGGAACTGTGGGCTTTTGAGAGGGGTTCTGAGGTGTGTATGGAGCATGTGTAGATTCCCTCCACAAATGGAATTTCTGTCCATACTGCTGTTTCATGTAGAATGTTTGACTCACTTCCCTCTAACATATAGTGCAACCCCTCCCTCCTATTTGATCCCAATGTCACTGCGGTATAATTTGTACCCTGTTAACATGATGTTCCACTTATTGTTTTCCTTCCCCAGGTTTCTGAGATGCCTATTATATCTACTACTTCTTTTAGTCATATATACTCTAACTTTCCATCTTATTTTTCTTACTTGTAGCATTTATATTCGGACACTTCAAACTGTGTTTTTTCTTTGTATCTACAAGCTGCTTAGAAGTTGATGCAGATAATTTGCATCCTTTACTCTGCTCTCCCACACTCCTGGCTTTCTTTCACCATTGTTGAAATCTCTGTATTAGGATTCTCTAGATGCCTTGCTTCAATAGTATCCTTCAAAGATACGGTACACTGAACCATGCTCTCCAGGGTGACTTTCAATCCCCCCCATCTTAGTTTAAAAGCTGCTCTATCTCCTTTTTAAATGTCAGTGCCAGAAGCCTGGTTCCATTCTGATTAAGGTGAAGTCTTTCCTTTAGAAATAGGCTCCCTCTTTCCCAGAACGTTGCCCAGTTCCTAAGAAATCTAAATCCCTTGTCCCTGTACATCATCTCAACCACACAAGACTTTGGACCTCTGTCTACTTCTTGGATCATGAGTGTGGAATGGGGAGCAGTATTGGTTTAAAGGGATGGGTAACAAAGTGTCTAAAGTGAAAATAGGTATGTCTTTAGTTTCTTCTGGAATTCAAGGTAGTTGTTGGGTTTTCTTAGGCTTATTATAGCAGTTTGCTCCAAATGAGAGGTCCTCAGTATTCGAAGGTAGTTTCAAAAGTGGTCTTTCACCGTATTTGTTGAAGAGAAGGGGAGGTTACAGATTGTAGTGTTACATGGTACGTGAGTTGAAGGAGTGTATAACTTCAAAAAAATAGCTCTACAAATTTATTTTTCAGTTCTATCAGTAGTCCGGAATGCAAATCATCCAGTCCGGGCAATTTGCTATTTTTCAGTTTGTCACACTGCCCCATTAAATTTTCCAGGTATATAGAACAAAGAAACTGTCTGTATAAAACCCCCATGAGCAGTGAAGCGCAACATATTTACAGAAATATGCTAACCCTCTGTTTGTATGATTTCTCTCCATTGTATATCCAGACAGAGGCCAGCACTTAATATCTGGGTCTAATTCAGCTGGTGGCATCTAGAATTTAAAGAAATGCAACTGCAGCCAGCTGAATATGGTTCCCAGAATTTAGCTGGCTGAATATCACCACTATCCAGATAACATTTTGCTCATCTGCCCTTATCCTTAGCCCCTTTTTATATATTAAAAAAATAGCAGGCTATTTAGCAACTTAAAAAGTCTAATATTAATAGTATATATACTGTATATATTTTCAAACATATGGATAGGCAAGTTTAATGTTCACTGACAAATGGTGAAGATATAATTTGCTTTGAATATCAGTCCTCTTGTTTTCAGCTGTGTCCCAGATAAACAAAGTAGCTTGTCCAAAAAGACACTTGGATAGTTAAGAGAGTCTTAACTTATGTCCCAGGATTTCTGAATCACAATTCTGTGCACTAAACCACTCCTCCCATGTATCTTGTACAGTGTTCCCTACCTTCTATCTTCTTCAGGATAATAAGAAAAATAAATAAAAATTATTAATAAAGACTCACAGATAAAATATTAACATGAAACAAAAGCTATTGACTCACCTTGGTGGCATCGCCGTTGTAGCACTTTTAATGGCACTTTTGAATATCACATCTTGAACGGAGTGCTCCTCTCGCAATCTATCCTGAATAAGCAGAAGCATCCTAGAAGCAATTATCAAAAAGCATTAGCTGAAGACTTGCTTAGTCATTGATTTATGCACATCAAAATTACTTTGAGGTTCACTAGAACCTTAGAACTTAGTAAATAAAAAAGAGCAATTATATAATACTAATGTTTATGATGAGACGATTGGAATCACACACAAATAGCAAATCACAAAAGAAAATTACACAGTGATATATGCTGTTACTGGAAGAAACCCAAATTCCAAAAGTGCAAAAAGCAGCAATCCTCCACACTGGAGGTAAGTCATAAAAATTGCTAGAGGCAGTTTGTAAGATTGGGTTCTGTACTGATGATTGCAAAACACCAAAAAGGAGAACTTTGCTCTAAAGCATTTAGCACATAAAGCATTCAAAAATATATTTTACTTTTTGAAAATTATTTAACCCACAAAGAAATATTAGGTTCTTCCCTTGGCAATCTTTCCTGTAACCCTGCCAAGCTCTAATACTTATAGGTTGTCAGCAAGTTAGCCCTGCGACTGTTCAGAGAACCAACAAGGAAAACCATAAGCCCAGGCAGAAAGTTCCAAGGGACAGGAATAATCCTGGAACTAAGATTTAATTGCCCTTAAACCAACATACTGATGACAGCAAGTAGGGACATGTTTTACACCCACTTCTGAAACCACTACGTGCAGAGGGGGTGGGGTAAACCTCAGGCAACAAACAGGAGAGACACTCATTAAGCAATCTGGTAGTCAGCCAATGAGGGTGCCTGCTGAGAATAAACCAGGTGTGTTTTCACAGTTACGGAGGCAGAGGCACAACAGGGAGGCATGACAGGCACGAGGAACACAAGCACAGCAAGCAGAGGCAAACCAAGCTTTCCAGCTCTAGACCTCGCAGCTCTAAAGGGAACTGTAAATCTGACATGTTGCAACACTTCACAGCAGGGCAAGGAATCTGACTTTATGCATAGACTAGTCAATCTAGTTTTTTCTGGTAACAAATGTTGTATTTGTCATTCCTTGACTCTTATGTTCCTTTTTATTTATTTATTCTTTATTGGTCTACCCCTACTTCTTTTTCATTTTTTAATTATGACTCAGCCAGTTCCTTATTTGGCTATTCTGAAATTTTTACAGAGACAGGGAAATAACTGCTGAATGGGGATCTTTCTGCGTCCAGCTAAAGAACTTCTATCCTTTCACTTATCCCATTCTAAAGATAGATAAAATATACAATCCCATGATTTAGAAATACCAGATAATGCTCATCCTATCACACAACAAAGGGCACACTGGTCAAATGAAAGAAATCTCTGTGAAGGCTTTCCCTTATAAATAGGGAAAATGTGGTTAAGTGGATATTATATATAACTAGAAGTAAATAAGGTAGTTATTTTTATGCCAAGGCAAAAAAAATTAAACCTAAATACAAAGCCAGTTAATTATATCAACTTGGTTCTATAAGTATCAGGAAACTGGGGCCAGAGAGCTTCAAGCTATGAGGAACACACTGAACCAATCTTGATTTGAAATCCAAACCCACAGCACAAGGTCATAGTCTTACTTTTAATTAAGTAAATCAAATGTCTTTCATTGCAAATGTACAAGAACATGATACTGTCTATGTACCCTGATAAACAAGAACCATCAACACTATTATACATACAACAGGAAAGCAAACTGTTAGACGAATTAGGGTTTTGGTGTTTATCAAAATGATAATTTACAACAGGGTGCCTATGTGAGAAATTCAAGAAGGAACCTACTTTAAGCTTATTTTTTAAAGGCCAATACACAAAAATCCCCCAATATAAACCCAGAAAGGTAGGTAGCACTGCAACTGAACTACCGACACCCACAAAAGGGGAAAAACAATATTTTATCAATGTATTTGAAATAAATAATGTGAGGCCTCAGTGCTATGGTGCGCTGATTACCAGTGCTCTTGGCTTACCATATTTGAAGCAGGGCTATCTTTTAAGCTTCGCTGTGCACCATCATGGGCCCCACAGTGCACTAATAATAATAATAATTTTATTTCTTATATACCACTATACCATAAGTTCGAAGCGGTTTACAGCAAGATTCATGCAATAAGAGTAGGCGATGATTACGACAAGAAACAAAAGTTTACAACAAGATACATAAGTTCAGAGCGGTTTGCAAGAAGATACATGCAATGAGAGTACGAGATGTTTGCAACAAGCAGCAAATGATTACAACAGGATACAGAAGTATGGAGCGGTTTACAACAGGATACATGAGTTAGGGGCAGTTTACAAGAAGAAGCATGCCATGAGAAAGAGAGGTTTACAACAATATACATGCAATGGGGTAAGAGGGGTAATGGGAAGAAAAAACACTTACAGGGATACAGAATTGTCAATGGAAGGGAACTCAGATAGTGTTAAAGAGACGGGTCTTCAGAGATTTTCTGAAGTCAGCGTATGACGCGGCCTCGAGTATGGGTTTTACGAGCCATGTGTTCAGTTTGGCTGCCTGGAATGATAGCATTTTGTCAAGGAACCTCTTGTAGTGACATGATTTTAGAGATGGGAAATTAAAGAGATTTATTCTGCGAGAGTTTTTATAGGCGTAGTTGAGGAGGAATTGGGAGGCGAGGTAAGTTGGAAGAATCCCAAAGACCGCTTTGTAGCTAATGCAGGTAAGCTTGAAGAGTATTCTGGATTCCACTGGCAACCAGTGGAGTATTTGGAAGTATATGGTGATATGGTCCCATTTTTTTAATCCAAAGATGAGTCGGACAGCAGAGTTTTGGATTAATCTTAGCTTGTGGAGTGTCTTCTTATAGGCTCCCGGTATATGATGTTGCAGTAGTCTAGCGTGCTCAAGATGGATGATTGTACAAGTAATCGAAAGGATGATTCATCGAAGAATTTTTTGATGGTGCGGAGCTTCCATAGGGCTGAAATACTTTTTTTTGAACATTAGGTCTGTATGCTTTTCCAGGGTTAGGTGTCTGTCAAGGGTGACTCCTAGTATTTTTATAGTTTGGTCAATTTTGTAATCTCGGCCATTCACGTGAATCGTGTTGTCATTTATCTTTTCATTGGGAGATGCCAGGAAGAATTTAGTTTTATCTGTGTTCAGTTTTAGTCTGAAGACTTTCATCCAAAGCTCTATCTGATTTAGGGTATTGGATACGAGATTAATGAAGTCTGGCGACAGACCGGATAGTGGTAGCACAACAGTGATGTCGTCAGCATAGATGTGGAAGTTGAGATTTAGGTTTTGTAGCAGGTGTCCCAGTGAGATGAGGTAGATGTTGAATAGGTTCGGAGATAACGGAGAGCCCTGGGGTAGTCCGCAATTGTTATTCCAGCTGAAGGAGAATTAGTCTTTTATGAATACCTGATAGGATCTGAGTTTGAGGAATCCTTGGAACCAGTTGTGTTTCCTGTGATGCCTAATGATTCAAGACAGTTCAACAGGATAGTGTGGTCAACTAGGTTGAAGGCACAGCTTAGGTCCAGTTGGAGAATCATAGCACTGAAGCCTTGACTGAGAACGGAATGTAGATGGTTTAGGAGAGAGGCCATTATAGTTTCAGTGCTGAAGCCGGGTCTGAAACCAGATTGGTTATTGTGCAGTAGGTTGAATTTGTCTAGATAGGTATTTAGTTCAGCATTTACCAGGCCTTCCATTAATTTGGCTGCCAGAGGGATGTTTGCGACAGGTCTGAAATTGGAAATTTTGTTGGGTGTTTCTTTTTTGTTCTTTTTTATAGGAGTTATAACAATTTGACCCAAGTCTTCTGGGAATTTGCCAGAGGATAGTTGTAGGTTGATCCAGTTTAGTAGTTGAGCTTTGAAATTGATAGGGGTCGATTTCATCACATTTGGGCGGCAGGGGTCCAGTCTGCAATATGATTTGAATAAAGTGCAAGTGCAATAAATAAATTCATTAATGTAGTCAATAAAGTTAGAATACAGTGCTAACGACAATTCAAGGTTAAGGCTCAGAACCAGCATAATGCAAAAAAACTTATCTGCGGTAGCTGCCAGGAAAGTTCATGTCCATTATAAAATAGGTACCTTGATGCAGCCACCAAAGTACATACAGAGAAACACAAATTTACACTCTCCACAAGAACTGGGTATAGGTGTTCTCCATGGGCATCAGAATAATGCACACACACTTAGGTAGTCACTTGGAAGTGCCCTCTCTACTTTAGCCATTAAATTTTTAGCCAATGATATACACTGCTGCACCTCCTGTCTTGCTGACGTCAGAAAACCATTCAGTTCAGTACTTAGTTAGCAAGGAGTCTTGTTCATGAAGTGGCAAAAAAGCAAAGGAAAAAAATGTCTTATTTTGGAGACTGTAGATGATTGTGAACTGAAAACTTAGTTTTAACAGCTTTCCCCCACTTTGTTTTATTTTTTTTTTCTGAGGCAGAAAGATGTGACTGCATTATCCTGATATCCATAGAGAACACCTGTTACAGGTAAGCAACTTTGCTATCTGTGTCCACAGGATAATGTAGGCACACTTGGGACTCCCTAGCTGAAGGTTCCAATAAACTGGATAAATGACTCAGAGCAGCCCTACACAGAAAAACTGGGTGGAGGAAATCTGCATCTGTGAAAATGTTCTGAAGAATAGCCCGTCCAATCTTGCATTGTTCCTGGTGGCAGAACTGATGCATTAGTGTAGTGGTCTTCATTAATTTTTAAGCTGGGGTCATTTTGGATTCTAATGGACTGATGGAGATCACCAAATATCTTCCCATGCGGGGCCATGGATGACCAGGGTGTGACAAAACCTATTCCCACCAACCCACCTTGAAACTTTATTTATTTTTGTTTTAGGGGGGGTATCCTCAAGGTTGTGAGCATTTCCAAATGCATTCTCTTGTCTATTTAAAATGACTTGTTCAAACATGCTGTTCTCCTCCCCCTTCAACTTTCCCCTTTCTGTCCTGAATTTGGATGGAGAGCCAGAGTAACAGGAAACAAAAACAGACGATGGGGGCTGCCCATAGGTTTCCTAGAGCCACCACTGGCCCCCGGACTTTGCATTTAAGATTACTATAATAGTGTTTAGTAAAAATATTTATTTATTCAATTATTTAGCCGTTCCTCCCAAAGGAGCCCAGAACGGGTTACAAAGGACATCCAAAATATAATTGAGACAGGATAGAGATGACAACTTACAATATAGACATGACAGTAAAACATATACACTAAGCAGCATCTGGTGAGAGTAGGTGGCGTAGATATGTTGACTCTGATGGCATTTCTGGGTGCATGTCCCTAAGGCGCTGGGTTTGTGAAGAGGAAGGTTTTCACGGCCTTCCTGAAGCTCCAAAGTCCAAATGGTGTGTCATAGCCTGGGTATGAAATGTGAGTAGGAGCGCTTGCGGGCTGTTTCAGTTTTGAGAGAGTGGCCAGGAGGTATGGTCAGTCATTTTTCTCCTTGGGATCTCAGTGGTTGCTTTGGGAGGTCGATTTGTAGTTTATTTTTCATGTAGTGTGGAATCATTTCATGAAAGATTTTGAAAGCGAGGACCAGGGTCTTGAAGGTGCAGCGCTTTTGAATGGGCAGCCAGTGCATAGAAGCTAATGCAGGGAATAACATGGTCGCGGATGCCTAGGTTTTTAGCATTTTGCACCATTTGGAGGCGGGAGAGAGATTTGGTAGGCAGGCCCACTAGTAGTGTGTTGCAGTAGTCTAAGCGAGACAATACGAAAGCGTACAGTAGTAGGCAAATTCAGGTTCTGAGAAGTATGCACGTATGGATTTTAGCTGGTGGAGGTAATAGAAGGAGGATGATACTAGTTTGGATATGTGATCTGTCATTGATAAGTTTGAGTCGAGAGTTACTCCTAGGATGCCGACGTTATCCTTGGGTGTAAGGGTGTTTATGCCCCAGGATCCAAAGAAGTTCTATCTTGGACTCATTTAACTGTAGCTTGTTCCCGGTTATCCAGGTCTTTATTTCAGTTAAGCAGGACTGGAGATTATTGATCTGTGTGTCTCGGTGTCAGCCTAGGGGGAGGTAAGAGTTGTAAGTTGTCTGTGAAAGAGTGGATTCTGATTCGGTGTTTTTTCGCTATGTCCAGTAGAGGTTGAGGGGGAGTGGTGATAGTAAGGCTCCCTGAGGCACTCCATAGTGGAGTGGTTTGGGTTCAGATAAGGATTTTCCTAGTAGAACTCTCTGTAATCTGTTGTTCAGGAATGAAGAGAACCATCGAAGTGCGTCGTCACGGATTCCGATGGTCTTTAGCCTGGACAGGAGAAGAGAGTGGTCGATGATGTCGAAGGCAGCACTGAGGTCTAATAGTACCAGCAATACATCATTTCCATCAACTAGGATTTTCCAATAGTCATCTAAGATGTCCAAAAGCATTGTTTCTATGCTATGGTGTTTCCTGAAACCTGACTGGAAGTTGGAGAGGGTGATGTTTGTCTCCATGAAGTCTTGCAGTTACATGAGTACTGTCTTTTCCAATATTTTTGAGATGAATGGGAGGTTTAAGACAGGTCTGAAGCTGCTTGGGTTGTCTGGGTCCATGGTTGGTTTTTTCAGGAGTGGTTTTACTATAGCAGATTTCCGGCTCTGTGGAACTACACCTTTCGTAAGGGGTAGGATGGATTCCAGGAATACCTCGTTTGTATCCAGGAGTGTGGTGGAGGGACATGGGTCCAGGATTGAGGTCGTGGTGCATACAGAGTTAATTATGATTTTAAGGTCATTGTAGGAGATTGGTATGAAACTGTTCAAGGTTTCCGTCTTGTGTGGATTGTCGTCTTGAGTGGTCTCTGGGGTGTTTAGGAGTACTTTGGCCTCCGAGTCCAGATTTGTAAAGTGTAAAGTGATGCATGTCGGTAACAAAAATCTCATGCACGAATACAGGATGTCCGGGGCGGTACTTGGAGAGACCTCTCAGGAAAGAGACTTGGGAGTTCTGAACGCCAGCGGCGAAAAGGGCGAACAGAATGCTAGGAATGATAAAGAAGGGGATCACGAACAGATCGGAGAAGGTTATAATGCCGCTGTACTGGGACATGGTGCCCTCACCTGGAGTACAGCGTCCAGCACTGATCGCCATACATGAAGAAGGACACGGTACTACTCGAAAGAGTCCAGAGAAGAGTGAGTGAAATGGTTAAGGGGTTGGAGGAGTTGCCATACAGTGAGAGATTGGAGAAACTGGGCCCCTTCTCCCTTGAAAAGAGGAGACTAAGAGGGGAAATGATCGAAACATTCAAAATACTGAAGGGAATAGACTTAGCAGATAAAGACAGATTGTTCACCCTCTCCAAGGTAGAGAGAACGAGAGGCCACTCTCTAAAGTTGAAAGGGGATAGATTCCGTACAAACGTAAGGAAGTTCTTCACCCAGAGAGTGATAGAAAACTGGAACACTCTTCCGGAGTCTGTTATAGGGGAAAACATCCTCCAGGGATTCAAGACAAAGTTGGACAAGTTCCTGCTAAACTGGAACATACGTAGGTGAGGCTGGACTCATTTAGAGCACTGGTCTTTGACCTGGGGGCCGCGCGTGAACGGACTGCTGGGCACGATGGACCACTGGTCTGACCCAGCAGCGGCAATTCTTAAGTTCTTATGCACGTATCTGATATTTTGTCATGGAAGAAGGTGGAGAGGGATTCACTGTCTAGGCTCGTTTGTTGGGAATGAATTGGACCTTGGGATGAGGAGAATAGGTTTTTCGTTATCGAGAAGATGGCCTTCAATCTGCTTGGGACCTTGGATAGTAGAGCAGTGAAATGTGCTTTTTTTGCTTCAGGTGTAGCTAATTTGTAGTTTTGTAAAAGGTTTTTCCAGGTGGATTTGTCCTCAGCACTGAGAGTTTTGCGTCAAGTTTTTCTGACTCTACTTTTTTGTACTCTCAGGTCTTCTGAAAACTAGAGTGAAGAGAATGGTCGTGAGTTAGGTTTGGTCACCTTGACTTTTGCTAGGCTCTTGTAAAGTGTTTTGATGCCTAAATGCCAGGTCAGTGACTTCTCTACTAAGGAGCATGACGTAGAATTTGTGCTTAGTTATAGTTTGGAGATGCTGCGGGAAAATGTGGTTGGGTTTACTGACTGGGTTGAACGCAATTGATTCCTGCGAGTATGTTCAGTCTGCTGCCTCTTTGACTTTCGTGTGCAGGCCGAACGTGGTTTGTCAGCGAGGATGATTTTCGGTCAGTTTTGTGGACCATCTGGGAGAAAGATTAGGTCCAGTGTGTTTCCAGAGGAGTGAGTGGGACAGGTGACTCATCGAGTGAGTTTTGATGAAGTCTCATGGGGCGCCTGTGACTTCTGGGTAGTCTGCAAAATTGAGGTCTCCTAGGACTATGATTTGTTTATGGTTTACGGACAGGGTGCTTATAATTGTTAGCAGTTTGTCGAGCGCAGATATACATATTGGAGGAGGGTGCTCTATAGACTAGTATGATCGTGATTTTTTTTTGTCATGGCCTATTGAGAAAATGAGGCATTCTAGGTCTGGTAGTGTTGTATTTGGCGTGGGTTTAACTTGGACTTGGCGATCGCTGCCACCCCTCCCCCTCTATTGGGGGAGCATGCTTGCTAGCCTTTTATTTATTTATTTATTTATTTATTCCATCCTCCCAAAGGAGTCCAGAACGGGTTACAGGAGTACATTCAAATTATGGGTAGGACAAATTTTAGTGAGACAAAGACTTTACAGCATGGACAAGGGTTTACATTATAGCAATTACAGTATAGATATAACAGTTAGATTTACAAATACAGACTTAGTGGACATAGGGTGATTTAAATTGCAGCATTTTCAGTGTAGATATACTAGGAAGTGAAATAGCTTTTCTTTGCATAATGCACCCAAGGTGGCTCCATCGTTATCTTTGAGCCATGTTTCCGTCACTAGTAGTAGGTCCCAGTTGTACTCTGTGATGGCATCTTTGAGGATGAGGTCTTTGCCATTTACAGATCTGGCATTCACTAGGGCTGCTGCAACATTGTGTGCATTGGGGTGTATTTGTCGGTCTTGATCTTTATAAGGTTGTGGGTATTGATTGTCTTGGGTTTCGTGCAGTAGCAGCTTCTTAGGTCTCCATATCGGCCCTGGCCTGTGATAATGGGTATATGGTATGCCATCACGGGAAGTATGAATATGAAAACTAGAAGGGGGCTCGGTGTATTGGCTTGAGTGAATGTCATGGTCGAGTTTGGGCATGGTTTTGGTCTAGTCCTCCTTGGGCTGTATGAGGGCCGCACAGAGGACCCTTGGGAGAGATTCACTTGCTTGGCAAACCTTTATAGGGCTGAGGAGGATAGCAATGTGAGCTCTGGGAAAGAAGGAGGCGGGGCTTCCCACCGAAGAAGATCAAGCAGAGAGATGGAGTCTCGGTGCAATGAGGGGGACGACTGGCCTTCCTTCCCCTCACTATGCTGAAGATGGTGGCTGCACGCTGGAACAAGTGCCCCTAGGGGCTGAAGAGGAAAGCAATGTGGTAAGCAATGTAAGCTCCAGTGAAGAAGGGGCGGGGGTTTTCACCGAAGAAAATCAAGCAGAGAGATGGGGTCTAACTGTGCTGAAGCTTTAAAGATGAAACGCTGGAGTCCCGAGCCCTCATTCTCCGTCTCTGTGGACCACCCTCTCAACCTTCCTGTTTTGTCTGCTCGTAATCTCGGGGTCATCTTTGACTCCTCTCTCTCCTTCACCACCGAGATACAACATATCACTAAAATCTGCCGCTTCTTCCTCTATAATATTGCCAAAGTCCGTCCTTTTCTCTCTGAGAACACTACCAAAACATTTATCCACGCCCTCATCACTTCGCACTTAGACTACTGCAACTCACTACTCAGGCTTTCCGCTTAGCCATCTCGCTCACCTCCAATCCGCCAGAATTCAACTGAACAACTCATATTCCGGGAGAACAGCTTTACGCATGTTACTCCTCTCCTAAAAGCACTTCATTTGCTTCCCATCCATTTCCGAATACAATTCAAATTCTACTTACTGACCTACAAATGCACTCATTCAGTTGGTAAGTCCCTCCTAACTGTGCCCTTCTCTTCAACTGCCAACTCCAGACTCAGACCTTTCTGCCTTGCTGCACCATATGCTTGGAACAAGCTGCCCGAATACCTATGGTGGGCTCCGTCTCTGACAGTGTTCAAGGCCGTTTAAAAGCCTATCTCTTTGAGAGTGCTTTTGACTCCTAACTCCTCTCACCTTGGGTTCTGCATCCCCTACCCTCTATGTCATGTCTTATCTGTTCAGGTTAAATTGTAAGCTCTTCTGAGCAAGGACAATCTACAAATGTCAAAATGTACAATGCTGCATACGCTTTTCAGTGCTATATAAGTGATAAGTAGTAGTAGTAGTAGTAATGGTAGTAGTAGTAGAGGAACTCTTCAAAAGAAAGCCATTGAAGTAGCAATGGTGTGTAGAGCATGTACACCAGTTTCTGAAAGGGGGATCAAGTTGATCTGGATGATAACAAGAAGATATAGTCTCCTATCCATGATGATAAAGTGTTCTTTAAAACAGTTGAACCTAAAGTGAAGGGGTATGAGCCCCTGACACAAATAATAGGTGCTTTACAGAGTTTACCATCTTGTGCCTGAGGTACTGTGAATATCAAAAGATTAGGTTCTTACCTCTGCTAATCTTCTTTCTTGTAAATCTACACTATTCTGGGACCAGTGGGTTTTAGGCATCCCTAGCCACCAGGCACTGTAGAAAGCTTCAGATGATTAAGTCATAACTCCTCCCTATGCCAGCATATCCTGGAGCATGCCCATTAGATTCTACTCAGTCTTCAAGCAGCCAGGAACATCAACAGAAAATAACAAATAAGAAAGAGAGGGAAACGGGGAACTCCCTGCCAGACAAATCAATTCTGCTCATATTAACATATGAAAAACAGCAACAATGAAAACTATAAAACAGGTCATGAAACATTAGAACCTGAATGACAAAAATAGTCAGAAGGGGGCGCTAAACCAGGAACACCCCCCAAATTTAGTACTATTTCCAGTCAGATGGCACTCTTATAAAGGCTGGTCCGAAACATAAATCCAGCTTATAAGTATTTCATAGCAGGCAATCAGCAAATCAGACATACATAGGGCGGGTTCCCGGAAAGTGTGGATTTACAAGAAAGAAGATTAGCAGAGATAAGACCCTAATCTTTCATTCTTGTACAATCCCACTTTATTCTTGGACCAGTAGGACATAGAGCAGTCCCAAAAATTCAGGGTGGGACTGATGAGCTCGCTGCCAACACCGAGGCACCAACAGCGGCATCCTGCTTGGCCACCACATCAACCCTGTAAAACTTGGTGAAGGTGCTTAAAGAGGACCACATAGCAGCCCTGCAAATTGCATCTGGAGTCACCGACGATGACTCGGCCCAGGACGAGGAAACTCCCCTGGTAGAATGAGCCCATACCCTGAGGGCTTCTTTCCTGCAATCTTGCAGAAGGAATTGCTCAAATTCTGCCAGATGTTTGACCAACTGCTTAAGGTAGGTCATGAAAAAATTATAGCTGATCACCCGGTTAGCCAACATAGAATTCTAGAAAAATCGGCATTCAAACTTGTCAAGAGTGCGAGCTTCTCTACCTTGTACTCAAGGACTTCTTAAGGGCAGATTCAACTGGCGCTGAAGTTGGAGTTTATCAAACCCAGGACATGACTGAATATGATATAAGGAATCAAGTTTCATGTTAATTAAGTCTTGATATACCGCTTTTATAATCAAAGCGGTCTCCAATTAATACAAAGTGTTAAAAAGTTTTAAATATATTTAAAAAAATGTAACATAAAGGGAACGCATAAACAATTACAATACAGACACAACATGATACACATGGGCAAATAGGGAGGATACATTGCTTAAAATAAAAGAAAGGGGAGGAAAAAAACAAAAGGTATAAAAGGGAGACTGATGCGAGGCCTATTGTCTGAGTTTTTTGAACAAAAAATTAAGTATAGATCTCAAAAGCATCTCTGAAAAGAAATGTTTTAAGATTAGATTTAAAATTATTGAGATTCTTTTCTTGTCTCAGGGTAAGAGGTAAAGTACCGTATTTGCCGGCGTATAAGACGACTGGGCGTATAAGACGACCCCCCAACTTTTAGTTAAAATATAGAGTTTTGTTATATACTCGCCGTATAAGACTACCCCTTCTTCCGCACACCTTCTCTACCGCCCCAGGTGCAGCACAGCCGGCCAGGTCCCCTTACTTTTGTGGCACTTCCCCGACCGACCGATAACAGCCCGGGTCCGACAAACCTCCCTGCCCTTAACCGCGAATCTAAATTACCTTCTTACAGCTGCTGTAAGAAGGTAATTTAGATTCGCGGCTACAGGGCAGGGAGGATTGTCGGACCCGGGCTATTATCGGTCGGTCGGGGAAGTGCCACAAAAGTAAGGGAACCTGGCCGGCTGTGCTGCAACCGGGGCGGGGCGGCCGCCCCTCTCCCTTGGTAGCCACTCGAACCGCGAGGCTATTCTCCTTCTCCTTATCTGCCCTGCCTGCAGCACAGAGCCGAACGGAAGTCTTCCCGACGTCAGCGCTGACGTCGGAGGGAGGGAGGGCTTTGTTTAAGCCCTCCCTCCCCTCCGACGTCAGCGCTGACGTCGGGAAGACTTCCGTTCGGCTCTGTGCTGCAAGCAGAGAAGGTAGGGAGAAGAAGAGCCGCGTACATCCAGAAGACTGAGCATCCAGCCCCGCAGGAGCCCCGCGACCCTCGGAGGCGTCCCCATGGGATCCCCGCGACCCTAGGGGGCGTCCCCACGGGATCCCCGCGACCCTAGGGGTGTCCCCGTGCAGCTCTCTAAACAGTACCCGGCGTATAAGACGACCCCCGACTTTGGGGAGGATTTTAAGGTACTGAAAAGTCGTCTTATACGCCGGCAAATACGGTATTCCACAATGTTGGAGTGGTTACAGAAAAGATTGTTTTACGTGCTGTATCATAAAACAATTGGTGGACTGAGGGGACCGCTAAAAGATGTTGTTGGAAGAAGCATAGCGTCCTATGTGGGTCGTGTGAGATTAACATCCTATCTATAAAGGATGGAATGTGATTAGATTAAACTTTAAAAGTAAGAAGTACTATTTTGAAAGTAATCCTATATGAAATGGGTAGCCAGTGTGCTTTCCTGAGAAATGGTGTTACATGATCAAATTTTTTAGCGTTAAAAATGATTTTTACTGCAGTATTCTGAATGATTTGTAATCTCCTGATCTCCTTTTGAGTGATGCCCTAGTAAAGTGAGTTACAATAATCTAAAGTTGAAATTACTAAAGAATGAACAAGGATATTGATTGAATTTGGATGGAGTAGTGATTTGAGAGATCTAATCACTTTTAGTTTGAAGAAACATTTTTGTACCACAGAGATGATCTGAGTTTGGAAAGATATCGTGCTGTCCAGGATCACTCCGAGAATTTTAATGGTTGGTACAAATTCTATTGGGATTGAATAAATACATATTGGGGATACAAGGGTCGAGGAGCTATAAGGAAAGAGTGAGTGGAGATTCCCAGTTCTTAAATAAGGCATCCTTTTAAAAGATGAAGTGGAATTTCAAGCAAATCCTTAGGTACCTCTTCAAAATCTAGGGCTTCCAGAAGTTCAGTACAAGGTTCAGAGTCAGACTCCAACTTCACCGGTAGCACTTTACTCATCTGATGGATGAAATTGATGAAGGAGGCGATCTGTGCCGAGAAGGAGAGGGATCAGATGGGATGACACAGGAGTTGAAAGCTCAGGATCAGGTTCTGTATCCTCATGAACCGAAAGATATGAGTCATCTATTTGTACTCCTGGAGACTCCCTATGAGAAAGCTGAGGTGGAAACTTATGCTTTGCATGAAAGGGAGTGTCATGACAGAGAGGAGTAATGTGACCACCTGTATCTTTTATCAGATGATGAAGAAGATGTACAATGTCTAGAGTGCGATGATCTGGAATGGTGTCGAGAAGAATGGGCACCAGTACCAGAATGATGATTTTTGGAGAACAGTGTGAGTCGGTACCACACAACTTCGATGCCTTTGGTACCGGTGGGTGATGGATGATCGGTACCATGAGGCCTCGATATACTATGCTCAGGCTGCGCCAATACCGAGGGAGACTGCACAGGCAGTGGTGGCATTTGCGATTTAAGCATCACAGCTAGCTCCCTTTGCAGTGTTCTCCCTAGGGTCTTTCAGCTGGGTGGTCCACCCGGGTAATTTAGATGACCGCCCAGCTAAATTCTGCGGCCTCCGCTGCTGCTCAACATAAAAAAAAAAAGCCGGCTTGAAGATTTCACCTTAGCCCGTAGCGAACTTATGCTCCGGGGCTTTAACGTGTGTATGCCGGCTTCCCTCCGAAACCGGAAGTTATGTCCGGGGGAGTGGGGGGGAGGGAAGAGAAGGGAAGCAGGCACGCACATGTTAGATCCCCGAAGCATAAATTCACTACGGGCTAAGGCGGGAGACAGGTCAGTGAAGTTTTCCATTTGCTCTTCTTGCTGCTGGGTCCTACCTACTTTCAGTTTCTGTGAAGGCAGGACCCGGCAGCATTTCCCCCAATCGATTGTGATCTTGGGCCGATCAGCCTTCTTCTCCGATGGCAGAATTGACATCGGGGAGAGGAATGCTGGTCGGCCCGAAGTAGGGAGAGGTTGGTGGGGGCGGCGGCCAGCGGCTTTGGGGCCTGTTCCCCGATGGCAGTGACATTGGCAGTGGCTTGGGGGAGGGCAAGGAGAAAGAAAGTAAGAGGGCAGGAAGAGAAACAGAAAAAAAGAAAGGGGCATGAAGAGAGAAAGAAAGAAAGGGCAGGAAAAGAGGAAGAAAAAGTTGGGGGGGAGGGGAATGAGGTCAGGAGGAGAGGAAGCATACAGGCTGAAAGAAGGGAAGAAAGATTGGATGCACAGTCAGAAGAAGAAAGTGCAACCAGAGACTCATGAAATCACCAGACAATAAGGTAGGAAAAATGAGTTTATTTTAAATTTACTGATCAAAATGTGTCTGAATTTATATCTGCTGTCTATATTTTACACTATGGTCCCCTTTTACTAAACCGCAACAGCGTTTTTTAGCGCAGGGAGCCTATGAGCGTCAAGAGCAGTGCTGGGCATTCAGCGCAGCAAACTGCTATCGTGGTTTAGTAAAAAGGGAGGGGATATAGTTGTCTATTTTTGTATGGTTGTTAGTGAGGTGACAGTGCATAGAGTCATCTGCTTTGACCTCTTTGAGAAAACCCCGGAATAGGAATGATTATTAACATTTTCTCTGCGTACAGTGTGCTTTGTGGTTTTTTTAAAAAATTTTTATTGTTAGTAGATCATTTTGACTTGGTCATTTTAAAAGTAGCTCGCAAGCCCAAAAAATAGCCAATGGTAGACTTCAGAGGGTGGTGGTTAACGGTACCCTCTCTAAAACGTCAGAAGTGACAAGTGGAGTACCGCTCCTTTTCAACTTATTCATAGGGGACCTGATTCAGGGGCTTCAAGGTAAAATAACACTATTCGCCGACGACGCCAAACTATGTAACATAGTGAGCGGCTCCGATTTACACAATAGTATGACGCAGGACCTGTTTTTGTTGGAACGTTGGTCATCTACCTGACAGCTGGGCTTCAACGCCAAGAAATGCAAGGTATCCATATTCAAGTTTCATCACGGTGCTCTGGTTTTGGCTCCAGTATTTGTCACTTCCGTTCACCAGGTCTGGCTATCCGTTACCGTCTCATATTTTAAAGACTCACTCGTTATAATTAGTGATGATTCACACGTCTCTTCGTAATGGACATGTCCGATTTTAGCATTTGGATCTTAGTACTATGGATTTGGTCTTTTCTGGTTTCCTTTCTATAGTATGCTTTTCGTCTGGAGTCTTTTGAGTTTAGAATTACATTTTATGACATATTTTTGTGGTTATAATTGTATGACATGTCTAAATTGGTCAAGTTATCCATTCTTTCTATTATTTTTTGTCCCCTCATACAGTGGCAGACCGCCCCGGGTGCCAGCCCTAGGGGGGTACACAGCCGGTTGGATCCAGAACCTTCCAAGCTGCTCTAAATAGCACCTGCACCTCAGCACAGCTGCCGTACTTATTCTGAAGCAGAGTCAGCAGCCGCACTGAAGTGCAGGAAGGTCCCACGATGACTGCATTTGCCGCCTCTGCCTCCGGAATTGCGGAACCTTGCTGCAATTCCCTGTGTCTGCCGGCCCACCCCCTCCAACGTCACTTACATCTTCCAGAGGCAGAGGCAACAGAAGCAGTCATCATGGGACCTTGCTGGTTTGGAGGGAGAGAGGAGTATAGAAGGGTGGTGGAGGGAGAAAAAGGAGGTCAGGGTGGTAAGGAAGGGTGGTGGAGGGAGAGAAAGGGGCAGATGCTGATGGAATTGGTATGCAGGGAAAGGAGAGAGAGACATAAGGGGGAAGGATACTGGATGGAATTAGGTTGGAGGGAAAGAAAGGGGGCAGATGCTGATGGAAGTGGGGAGAAGGGAGAGGAGAGAGTGAAATGCCAGACCATGGGGGTGTGGGAGAGGGAAGGGAAGAAGAGGAGAGAGATGCCAGACCATTGAAGGAGGGAAGGGAAGAACATGGATGCCAGAATAATAGGGGTGTAGGGAGAGATTGAAGAGGAATACAAGGAGAGAAGTTGCCATATAGAAGGGGCAGAGAGAGGGTAGACAGTGGATGAAAGGAAGAGAGTGTCAAGACTATGAGGAAAGCAGAAACCAGAGAAGACAATGTAGAAAAAAATTATATTTATTTATTTTTTTGCTTTAGGGGAGATGCATCGCTGTTTCTGTGGTGTTGCATTGTATACAGAGTCCAGCTTCTTGGTAGTTTAATTTAACCTTTGTCTACGTTTTTCTATTTTATCCCCCCTTTTACAAAACTGTAGAGCGTTTTTTTTTAGCACTGGCCATGGTGGTAATTGCTCAGAATTCTATGAGAGTCTGAACTGTTACCACCATAGCTAAAAACCACATTACAGTTTTGTAAAAGGGAGAGGGGTTAGTTTGTGATTACATATTCCATACTAGGCGAAGGTGTGTTTGAAAGACATGGTTTTCAGTTAGGATTGACTGTGTAGGATTGATCTGTACTAGTCTGGCTTGTTTAGTTTTACAATGGGTGTATTGATGTACTGCTCACTGCAATATTTAAGATGCTGCCTTTTCCTAGGCACACTCTTGTGTGATGTGTGGATTGTTACTAAAAATCATGTTTTTCATACAGATGGGGGGGTGTCATAAAATGATGGGCCTCGGGTGTCACATATGCTAGTTATGCCACTGCCTTCACAGTTTATATATAATCCACAAGCCTGCTTTTAGGACCTACAGGGTATGTATCCCTCTGATTCATGACAATTTCACTTCTCATGTTATCTTATCCATTCTTTTTATTATACAACTGCCCAGATAAGCATCATTCTTTGATGTGATTGGACCTTGAAAATAAGGGCATCAGTGTTCTCCCCAGAAATTTTTTCCAGCCATGAAAAAACATTTGCTGCATTTAGTGTGCCACAAAAAACATTTGCTCCGTTTAGTGTGCCGGAGTTAAAAAAGTTTGAGAGACACTGCTCTATACCATTTGAAAGAGGGCAAATATCTAATTATTCTAGAATTGGATACTTCTTAAATTTAATATATATATTATAGAACAAGTGTCAAACCTTAAGAAAGGCAGTCATATTGATCATTGAAAAATAACTAATAATAATTAACTAATACAAATAGTACACATTTAGGGCTCCTTTTACTAAGCTGCGATAGCGGTTTTACCGCGCGCTAAGCTTGCGTAGAATTGCCGCACATGCTAGACGGTTAGTTCTAGCCGTGTAGCGTGGCAATTCTGCACGCGCTAAAAACGCTATTGCAGCTTAGTAAAAGGAGCCCTTAGTTTTCCCCACCACCAAATTTCCCTGTCCCGCCCCACCCGGCTACTTTTTCATGCCACCCGGCTGGAAAAAATTTCTGGGGAGAACACTGCTTTGTATGAGGTCTCAAATGTGAGTTTGGATGTCCTGCACTGGTACCGATTGTTCAATAGCTGGTACCAAGGGTGCTACAGGTTGTCAAGGTGTCTGGAATGTAGAAACCGATGCTTGCCTCACAGTTGACAAAGCCTGCCACTGAAGGATACCTGCAACACCGTCAACTCTCAACATGCATCGAAGGACTCAATGTTGAAGATGCCTTCGACGGTGGATGGGAGGATGATGGCTTCTTAGCAAGTTTAACTGATGGCAGTACAGAGCCCAACAGTGAGCAGGTCATCCATGCTGGTACTGCCGGTACCGCTGATGTCGAAGCATCCTCCAAAGACATAGTAGAACCAAACAGACGCTCCTGCTGAAGTCTTCAAGCTTTGAGGGTTCATATTTTCAACGTAAGGCAACGGGTACATGAGTCCACACTATGCTTTGGCCCCAAGCACTATATACACCAATGGTATGGGTCAGTGATTGAAATGGGCCGTTGACAGTGAGAACACTTTTTAAAACCCGTTAACAGTGAGAGAAAATACTGTATCAGGCAAATCAAAAGACTGAATTGTGACTCGACGCTAAAGGCCGAAACCCTTAGAGGCACGAAACAAACTTCAAAATTTGGAGAAAAAAAAAGAAATAAGAAAAAAGGCATAAAATCCCCATAGAGAATAAATGTAAAAGAAAAAATGAAGAAAAATAGTTTATTTTAGTCTTTGGATGCTTAAACGGGTCCGTCATCTATTTTTTCAACAATACTTTGGTGTTCTGGTTCAAGCAGTTTTTCTATCCCAATTGGATTATGCTAATTCAGTTTACATATGTCTGAGTAAATGCAACCTGAAAAGGTTGCAACTTATTCAAAATACAGCGGCAAAATTGATCTTTGGTAAATGTAAATATGATCATGTTACCCCTTTGTTAAAGGCACTTCACTGGCTTCCAGTTTACTGGAGAATATACTTATTTATTTTAAAAATTTATATACCATTTAAAACTAAGCGGTTTACAAAATTTACATACACAGTATTTAAAATGAACACATAATAAAAACAAATGCATAGTTAAAAAACATATAATAAAATAAACATAAAAACAATTTTCAAGGAGATACCATAATGTGGATAAAAAGATCATGGATAGTTCATCAACTTTGTCAAAAGTACCTTAAAAAAGGCATCAACAAATAGCTGCATCTTTAGTAATTTTCTAAAGCTACCCTTTTCACAACAATTTCATATCTAACCCACCAAGGAGTTCCATAACTTAACTCCTGTGCAGCAGAAGGTAATTTTACCGGTCTCAACAAGTCTTGGGCTCAAAGACGTCCTCAGTAGCGCTAAATTCTCAGAACGCAAAGATCTTTTTGGTATATAACTGAGTATATTGCTATTAAGCAATTCTGGGATGTTTCCATACATAAGTTGATGGCAAATCATCACTGCTTTATACTGGACTCTGAAGGCGACTTGATCTTTTCCCCTTTTGTTTCTATTTCTTTCAATTCTTTTTTGACATTTAATTCTAGAAGAGACCACAAATATAAACTCAGTTTTCCCACCTTAAAGAATATCAAAACTACAGCTAATTTGTGTCATTCATTTACCTTTTTATTTGCAAAGATTTGGAATGAACTTCCATCTGAGATTAGACTCCTTTCTGAATTATCAACTTTTCAGAAAAAGTTAAAAACTTACTTGTTTTAAAAGTCTCTAAAAAATTCATCTGTGTCTAATTAATGATCTTTTTTATCTGTCAACCATGATTCTCTTTTGTTATGATCTTTAACATTTGTAAACCGAGCCGAGCCCTCTATGAGAGATGAATCGGTATATAAAACTAAAGGATTGGATTTAATTAAACGCGTATAGGAAGGCAACTCAGAGGACAGCAGTCTAAGACGCTACTTCTTCGCTCTGTGAAGAACAAATAACTTAGGCACCTCGAGCCGGGGTCAGGTCGGGCCAGAAAGCACTCACGCATGTGCAATGCGGACAGTCACGAAGCTTCTAAAATCTTAAAGTGACAGTTCACTTTGCACTGTTCGTATTGGGCTCCTTGGATGACGTCACCCACATGTGAGAATTTGCTGTCTGCTTGTCCTAGGATAAATTAGGATTCACTGCTATTATCCAGTCTCACACACTCAAACCAGGCCTGACCACCTTACTTAAGTTAACGCATATACTATCAACATCTTAAGCTTATTTCTTACTTGTGCCAATGCCTTTGCTGAGGAGCGAGATCAAATATTACCTATGGCAAAACAAAAGAAACTTGTATCATTTAATAATTCTAAATTCTCAGGACAAAAATAAATCATAGAATATGTAAAAGCACTAGAGCAGAAACTATCTAAAATCATGGCATGAATACTAGTGTCTCAACTGAAATCTGTTATGTTTATGTTTGTCACTTGCTAAACCACTCTTCCATAGGCATAATCAGAGCAGTTTACTATCAAGTAAACTGATTGGATAGGAACCACAATCAAAACAGTGCAGAAAGAGAGAAGGAAAAGAAAACAGTCTTGGGGAGCAGGATCAGCCATTGTCTGACACTACCATAGGCTTGCTATCCATACCCCGAAAGTCCAGGGAGAAGAGTTGGATTTCAGGGCAAATTTAAACTGAGGATAGCTCACAGCAGAGAAGGTGGGAGAGCATTCCTAAGGACAGTGAGAGAAAATAAAGTACTCTATCCAATAGACTCAAAGTGAGAGAAGAAAACTAAAGGAATGTTAAGATGTTCTGTAGGAGAGTTGAAGGCCCTGGAAGGGGTACAGGTTGAAGTAGCCAAGGTTAAATAGGTGGTAAGACCGTGTGGAGGGCTTTGTGGGGTAAGGATTTGTTTTGTGTTGAATTCAGAAGGGAAAGGAAGCCAATGATGAAGGTATAAGAGACAGATTATACAGTCAAAGCACTTTGACATTTATTAAAAGCCTGCATGCCATAATTGTTAGTTAGGAACAAATACAGAACCTGGAAATACCTGAAAATTTAGAACTCTTTAAGCAAAGTATATAAGAAATAGGCATATCAAAGGAAGCAGAGTTAACCAAACCAATTCATCAAAAGTTTTTTCTGTAAACACTGAAAGCATGGTTCCTCATCTTTAACAGGTGTATTCCAATCAACAAGCACAGAAATGGGCGATTCCTAAGTTAAAGGCTGCTCAAGATTTTATTTACTGTCTATTGTTCAGGAGAAGCCTGCATACAAATACAGTAGAGCAGTGTATTGCAAACTGTGTGCCTCCTGAAATTTCAGGTGTCCCATGAGACGCTGGGGAGGAGGAGAGGTGCTGACTGTTTGCCTATAGGATGTGCCTCTTGATGTGAGAGGCACATTCTGTAGCCAATCAGCTGACACCAATGCCTCTCCTTCTCTCCGTGCATCTTCCTTACTGGCACCCCCCACTGGCATATCAGGGCCCATCTGGAGGGCCTTCATGCACGTGTGGACTTCTACATGATGTCATTTCATCGATGTCTATGCACTTCTGGATGCCTTTAGCCATGGCCACTATGTTTAGTGTGCAATGGCTCAACAAAGTTTGCGGGACACTGCAGTAGAGTATTGCTATCTGGCAGGTTTCTGTTGACATTATATCATCACCATTCAGATGTACGGAGCGATTGTGAGCAAAGCCACCAATCCATGCTTTCTTGGGCTTCCAGAATCCAAGATAGATGAGTTTGCAAGACATCCCTGTGTGGAGCCCAGTGAGAGAGCAGAGCATGTTGAAGAGGACGCATGTGTGCCCTCGCCCAAGGAACCACATTCAGAGTGGCAACCATGAATCCCAGAAACAGAAGATAATCCCATGCCAAAGAAGCCGGCCGCTTCAGAAGGGAAGAAATCTGGGTACACAGTTTCTGCCTGTGGGCTACTGGTAGATAAGACGCAGCCCGCCACCATGTTGAAAAGGACCCCAAGGTATTTCAGCGATTGTGTGGGCGTCAGAGGGCTCTTAACATAGTAACATATAATAACATAATAATTAACGGCAGATAAAGACCTGAACGGTCTATCCAGTCCGCCCATTAGTTATGCCCATTAGAAATCCATAATTAAGTTAACTTGTCTCTTCTTTGTTATTTCTGGGACACAGACTAAAGTCCACCTGGTAATGTCCTAGGTTCCAACTGATGAAGTTGCCATCCAAGCTCACTCCAGCATATCCACCATCCCGTTGTTTGCAGGATATCTACTGTAAAGTCTGGCCAGTAACATCTTCATGTTTCAAGTTAGTAGAGTTCACACTGATGCCCTCCCCAGCCCATCCTATACCAAATCACCACATATGGGGCACAAACTGTACAGGTTTGTCCAATACCAGCCTTAGTTCTTTAATTTGTATCATTTGTTTTCTAATTAGAGATCCTTTGTGTATATCCCACACTTTATTGAATTCCATCACCATTTTCCTCTCCACCACCTCCCTCAGGAGGGCATTCCAGTCAATCACTACCCTCTCCATGAAAAAATTTTTCCAAATATTACTCCTAAGTCTTCCTCCCTGCAACCTCAACTTATGCCCTCTAGTTTTATCATTTTCCCTTCTCTGGAAAAGATTTGGTTCTACATTAATACCTTTCAAGTATTTAAATGTCTGTATCATATCTTCCCTGTCCCTCCTCTCCTCTACAGTATTCATGTTTGGGTCTTCGAGTCTCTTCTCGTACTTCTTTTGGTTTAAACCCCTTACCATTTTCATCGCCTTCGTCTGGACTGCTTCAAGTCTTTTTTTATCCTTCGCCAAAACTGAACACAATACTCTAAGTGTGGCCTCACCAATGACCTATACAGGGGCATCAACACCACCCTTCTTCTGCTGGTTATTCCTCTTTCTATACAGCCGTGCATCTTTCTGGCTACAGCCACCGCCTTATCACACTGTTTAGATGCCTTTTGATCCTCAGACACAATCACCCCAAGGTCCCTCTCTCCGTCTGTATTTATCAGCCTCTCAACTCCCAGCACATCGGTTCCCTTGGATTTCTACCCCCAAATGCATCACTCTGCAATTCTTCACATTGAATTTTAGTTGCCAGACATTAGACCATTCTTCTAACTTTTGCAGATCCTTTCATGTTTTCCACTCCCTCCGGGGTGTCCACTCTGTTACAAATCTTGGTATCATCCGCAAAAAGTCTAACCTTACCTTCTAACCTTTCAACAATGTTGCTCACAAACATATTGAACAGAATTGGTCCCAGTACTGATCCTTGAGGCATTCCACTACTCACCTTTCCCTCCTTCAAGTGAATTCTATTAACCATCACCCACTGGTGTCTGTCTATCAACCAGTTTCTAATCCAGTTCACCACTTTGGGCCCTAACTTCAGCCCATGGAGTTTATTCAAGAACCTCCTATGAGAAACAGCATCAAAGGCTTTGCTGAAATCTAAGCAAAATTACAATTCTCTGGTCACCCAGTCAAAGAATTCAATCAGATTCGTTTGGCATGATTTACCTTTGGTAAACCCATGTTGCCTCAGATCTTGTAATCCATTAGTTTCTAAAAATTTCACTATCCTTTCCTTCAGCAACATTCCCATTATTTTTCCAATAACTGAAGTGTAGTTTCCTGCTTCATCCCTGTGCCCACTTTTGTGAAGAGGGACTACATTCGCTCTTCTCCAGGCCCATGGAATCTCTCCAGTCTCTAAAGATTTATTGAACAAAACTTTAAGAGGACCCGCCAGAACCTCTCGGAGCTCCCTCAAAATCCTGGGATGGATCTCATCCGGTCCCATAGCTTTGTCCACCTTTAATTTTTCCAAGTGTTCATAAACACTTTCTTCCATGAACGGTGCGGTATTCACTCCATTCTCAGATGTGACTTTGCTAACCAATCGGGGTCCTTCACCAGGTTTTTCTTTCGTGAACATCAAAGAGAAGTATTTGTTTAGCACGTTTGCTTTTTCCTCATCACTCTCCACATAGTGGTTAATACCTTTTTTCAGTTTTGTAATTCCATCTTTTGTCTTCATCCTTTCATTAATATACCTGAAAATATTTATGTCTCCCTTTTTCATATTTCTAGCCATTTGCTCTTCCACTTTTGCCAGATGTATTGCTCTCTTGGCTTCTTTCAGTTCATCCGATATTCCTTTCTGTACTCCTCGTCGAGAGTTTTTTTAATATTTCATGAACACCAACTCTTTTTGCCTTTATTTTTTCTGCCACTAGTTTGGAGAACTACATTGGGTTCCTTTTTCTCTTATTTTCATTTATTTTCCTCATGTAAAGGTCAGTAGCTCTTTTTATTGCACCTTTCAACTTGGACCACTGTTTTTCCACTTCCCTTATGCTTTCTCATCCAATCAGCTTTTTCTTCAGGTACTGAAGTTGAGTTCTAATGGCTATAACGGCAGTGGGCCTCATACCTGTCTTTTTGCCCTGGGTCGAAGTCATGTCAGCTGCTGTAGGATCAAGGGAGAGTTGTGGTCCTCTTTGCCTTGCCTGATAAGATGCTACGGTCGTAGTGGAGGGTGATGATGTGAGGGGATCGTTGCTTCCTGTGGGTGGCTGGTTGGGAAGAGGATGGCGCATCAGAGTGAGCTCAGAGGCGGTGCTTCTAAAGAGAGGTTGGCCCCGAGGGATACCAATGTATGCGGCCAAAGGAGCAGTCATCCTACCTCGGAACTAGCCCGTTCATCGGAAAGACCCCATGGTGATTGGCAAGATCTTTATGAGCAGCTATCATGTAGCAGTTGGCTGTCTGGGCTTCCAAGTCCCTGACTGCCTGCCATACTTTTCCGGCATCGAGTTTGAGGATCGTCGTCGCCCTGCATTGGAGTTTCATCGTACCGGCTACATCACTTTATGTGTTCTGATTTTTTTTTAGTTATTATCTTCTCACTTTATTTTTAGTTTGTTTTATGTTCTATTGGATCTTCTCACTTGGAGCCCCGATTTGACGGGCTTAATGCAGTGGCAGGTAACCCCCTAGATGCATTCTTTGCTCCAAAGTCTGTGATCTCCCGCTGAAAGGATGTCCTAGCAAGGCATTTCCACAGCACAAGGGCATACCCACGAAAAAAATAAAATAATTAGTTTGTTTATTATCTTCTCACTTTATTTGTAGTTTGTTTTATGTTCTATTGGATCTGTCAGGAGCTAGTACAACGATGTCCTGTCACCTTTTGTCTCCGGCAGTTATTTGGTTCCCAGCCTTTTGGAAAGATCAATTGCAGCTGGCTTCAAAGACACTAAAATCTGAACTTTTGGAAATACAGGTAGTTTAATTTCTGACAGGATCTTATTTTTAATTTAACTTTAACTACTCTTTGTTTTACTTTGACTTAGTTTGTGCTTTTTGTTTTTTTTCTTTGGTTTTCTTAGTATGTAATGTATTATTTATACAAGTGCTTTAGTTAGATTGTGAGCCTATTGGACAGTTAGGGATATTTTCAAAGCACCTAATATTTGATACTTTATTATTTGTGAACTGTTGTGAACTTCGAAGAGGTATTGGCGGTATACAAATAAAATTTTATTGTACTGTACTATTATTATTTTGTACTCCCCTATACTACTAAAGTCTGCACATTTGAAATCTAGGACTTTGATATTTGTGTGGCCATCCTACACTTTGGCTGTTATATCAAACCAAACTGGGGGGATGATCGCTATTTCCAAGGTGAGCCCCCACTCAGACATTTGAGACACTTTCCCCATTTGTGAGCACCAGATCCAATATCACTTTTTCCCTCATCAGTTCTGTCACCTTGAAGAGCATCCACTATCTCTCTACTGCTCTCTGATTCTGCAGATGGAATTTTCCAATCAGCATTCGGCAACTTGAAATCGCCCAGCAACAGTACCTCTCCTTTCTTCCCCAGCTTTTGGATATCTGCAACAAGATCTTCATCAATTTGCTGTGCTGGAGTCGGAGGTCTGTAGACAACACCTACGTAGATAGAAGTTCCATTTTCTCTTTTCAAAGCTATTCATATCGCTTCTTCTTTTACCCAGGCCTCCCTGCATTTCAGTCACTTTGATATCAGTCCTCACATAGAGAGCTACTCTTCCACCTTTTTGACTCTCTCTGTCCTTCCTAAAAAGATTATAGCCAAGTATGTTTGCATCCCATGGATGGGAATCACTGAACCATGTCTCTGTGATCGCTATGATATCAAAGTCTGTCTCTAACTTTAGGGCTTGCAGATCATGATTTTTGTGGCCTAGACTGCAAGCATTTGTGGTCATTGCTTTACAGCTACATTTTTGTGTCAATTTCATTTTCTGTCTAGTTTGTTTAGTCTCACAGCCTGTTGCCTTGCTAAGAAGGGTTTTGCTAATATTGCTGTGTACATTGCTATCTTTACTACTGTCCCATCTTGACCTTTGCTGGGGGTAGCCACTGTAAATGTCCTGCATACATATGCCACCCCCACCTTCTAGTTTAAATACCTAGAAGTATACTGCCTGAATTTCTCAGCAAGGATTCTTTTACCTGTCATAGTAAGATGCAGCCCATCATTACACTATAGTCTCTTGTTTTTCCATTTATTTTCCCATCCTCCTATGTACCTAAAGCCTCTACAACATCAGGCTCTGAATCACCTATTGAAGATCTTAGTATTTAGTGCTTTTGCGATTTTAGAGGTAGGGGGGCATGCAGGGAAACCACCCAGAAACCCTTTTTAAGGGCCCCCCCAAAATCTCCAAACTGGGCAAACAAGCAGCTACTCACTTGTGCTCTGTGCTGTAAGAGAGAAATGGCTAGCACTACTGAAACAGCATGCAGGGAGATCTCAAGACTCAGGAAGCTGGGGAAATTGGATTTAAAGTCTTCTGACTGCCTCACCTCCCCGGTCACCTCGATAAGCGACTTACAACAACTCCAGATTACACAGGGAAGGTACGTAGTCCAGTCCCGATCCCGGGCACTCCCCCACAGAATTGTGCAGCCTGCGCTCCACCCCTTAGCGGACAAACCTGGGTAAGCTAGCTCCTGAACCTGGAACCCCAATTTGACGTGCAGGCTGTCCAGGGGGCTTACTGCAGTGACAGGTAACCCTCCAGATGCAGACTTTGCTCCAAAGTCTGCGATCTCCTGCCGAAAGGATGCCCCGACAGGGCATTTCCACAGCACAAGGGCATACCCGTGAAAAAATATCAAATAAATATACTAAAATTGAAGAAATGAAACACGAGCAGAAGAGATGAGCTCCTACAGCTTGATTTGTAGGAATACAAAACTGGTGTCCAGGTTGCATACTCCAGGAGATAAGCACAGTAGGAGGGGCTAAATTTTGGTTAATTGAAGATACTACAGATTTTGGCTGCCCAAGGTAAATAACTCCCAGCAGTCCAGAATAAAGAGGGATTGTACAAGAACTCAGTATTTAGTGCTTTTCCCTTTCCTAATGTAGATAGTACCGTGTTTCCCCGAAAATAAGACCTTGCATGATTTTCGAGGTAGGTCTTAATATAAGCCCTACCCCCAAAATAAGCCCTAGACCAGGGGTGGGCAACTCCAGTCCTCGAGGGCCAGAATCCAGTCGGGTTTTCAGGATTTCCCCCAATGAATATGCATTGAAAGCAGTGAATGCAAATAGATCTCATGCCTATTCTTTGGGGAAATCCTGAAAACCCGACTGGATTCTGGCCCTCGAGGACCAGAGTTGTCTACCAATGCCCTAGACCAGGGGTGTCCAATCTTTTGGCTTCCCTGGGCCGCACTGGCCCCAAAAAATGTTTCTGGGGCCACGCAAATGCTGAAGCAAGACAGAGGAGGGAGCCAACAAGATGGTAAACACCCGGGGGCAGCATAGGAAAACACTGCATCGCCCTTGACCGGGGCCACACAAAATACTTCACGGGGCCGTATGCGGCCCTCAGGCTGCAGGTTGGACACCCCTGCCCTAGACCCTGGATTCGCCACCAGCAACTCTTCCCCCACCCCCACCTGCGGTCGGTTGTGGCTTCAAAACTACAATTCAAGCCTGGATAGACAAAACAAAAAAGGCTACACCTTTGTGGGGGGAGTTCTTTCTAAAAGGATTTAAATCGTGGCCAGTCTGAAACTTGTGAGCACTTGGGGGTCAGTGGTCAACTGTCAACACGTGACACATACCACCCTCCATCCCAGCCCCATGCCAGGCTTATATACGCTGACAAGAGAAACAGATGCAAAGCGAAAGGCGGTTCGCACGGGAGTTCCAGCTGCACCCCCTATCTACTGCGTGATGCCGCCTTGTGCTGCTGGGGTCTGGCTGAGCACCGCCTCCCTCATTGCACCACATGTCAGTGACTGGGGAGAAACTCGCATGATAAGCCACCGACTCTTGCTTCCCCTGCAGCTCCCACTAGTGCTTGAAGTTGAACTGCTGGGACTGTATTTAATAGAATGGGAGGAAGGAATGGAGGGTTAGAGGGGGTTTGGCTGTGCAGTGGGGGCGGTCAAGGATTCTGCTGCGCAAGAAATGGGAGGGAGGGAAGGATAGAAGCTGGGCAAGGGTTCTGCTGCATGAGGGATGGGAGGGAGGGAAGGATAGAATCTGGGTAAGGGTTCTGCTACACAGGGGGATGGGAGGGAGGGATAGAAAGATGCTGCAGAGGGAAGGCACAAGGGGATGGGTGAGAGGGAAGGAAAGATGCACATGTGGAGGAGAGAAAGGAAAAAGGAAGAATTGGGGTGAAGGAAAGGAAGGGAGAGATGATCATGTACATACCCTGAAAATAAGACCTAGTGCGTTTTTTGGGCCCAAAATTAATATAAAACACTATCTTATTTTTGGGGAAACACAGTACTTCTGAAAATGCTACAGTCTTTACATAAGTTTAACCCTTCCTCCAGTTCCCAAAAAGCTTTCTGCGCTGCAAGTGGGGTATAGTTTGCTAGGATATTTGTTCCCAAGTGGATAACAAGACTCATCTTCTACCAACCTCGCTACGCTCATATCACCCCTCTCCTTAAGTCACTTCACTGGCTCCCTATTTACCATCGCATACAGTTCAAGATCTTATTGCTGACCTACAAGTGTGTTCATTCTGCTGCCCCTCAATATCTCTCCTTATACACCTCCCAGAGAACTCTGTTCCTCAGATATGTCACTCTTAGCATTACCCTTTTCCTCCACTGGCAATTCTAGACTTCGTTCCTTTCATCTAGCTGCCCCTATGCCTGGAATAAATTGCCCGAGTTTGTCCGTCAAGCCCCTTCCCTTGTTTAAAAGCAGACTGAAAACCCACCTTTTTGATATAGCTTTCAATCCTTAACCCTACTCCTCTGCCCTCCCACCCATCCCACTGATTAACCGTTCCACTTAACTGTATCCATGACATCCTGTTTGTCTGTCTTGCCTGTTTAGATTGTAAGCTCTTTCAAGCAGGGACTGTTTTTCTTACCCTTTGTGACTGTGCAGCGCTGTGTGCATCTGGTAGCACTATAGAAATAGTTAATAGTAGTAGTATAATTCTTAGATTTTCTAAGATAATCTTTGCCTGCAATCCTTTTCTTCCCACCCCCCTTATGTACCTTCCTTTTATGTACTTTTTCTTTAAAAATTGTAGTCCTCCCCTACTTTCCTATTATTTCTAGTGGCTTTACAAAGCAGTTACCCTTTGTACCTTTGGATAAGCGTTTAATCAAAAAACATGAATAAACTTGAAACTTGAATATTTGTTTGGTATTCCTGGCAGCCACGGATCCTGGGAGACACATCACTATTTTAGTCTCCTTGAATCTCCTAACAGCAACAATTTTCTTGACTGAGATTTCTTTTTTTCCCTTTGGGAGTGCTTTTCTTCTTGAGTTACCTTTGCTGGTTCCAGTTCCATCTCAATTCTTTTTCCTCAGTATTGCAGTGCTCCAACAGAGCAAAAGAATTCTGCAGATGCAACAACTGTGTTGCATGTTGCAATCTACCTGACCCTACTGTGATCCATTTATTCCTGGATTGTTTTATTCTTTGAGGCAGTAGTGGAAATTTGGTATGATTCTGTGGAGTGATGGAAGCAGCTTTAATTGCCTCCAATTCCTAATTAAGCTTAAAGAGCTCCTCCTTGATACTAGTAAGCTGAAAACAGATGGGGCAGGTCTTAAATCTCTAGATGGTGTGCCTTGGAACTAAGGCGCCACAATTATTGCATTGAATAAAAGTCATCCTGATTGGTTGTTATTAGAATTGGCTGTGAAGTGTTCTTGATTGTTAAGCTGTCTTTATATCAACAGCAAGCAGTGGGTGGGTCTAATGTCCCTAATTCAGCAGAGAACCAAGCAGATAAAAGCCAAAAACTTCCCAAGTAAAGGAAAAGAGGGTTGTTTAAAAAAAAAAAAAAAACTACCTGAAAGTAGAAGACTGAAGAGAGAAGGAAGGTATTAGATTCTATACTTAAAGCAAAAACAGAAATACAGAATTTGGGATTACTTAGCTTTTAGAGATTTGCAGTGCCAAAAGCACATGTGCTCCCACCAAGGCTTTGTCCCAGGAAAGGAAAGTACCCCAGGAAATGGCTTCTCCTAGTTAGACTCTAGTTCAAGGCAACTAGTCAAATGGTCCAATTGCAAGCCAAATCCCTCAGCTCACTATACTACAGAGCTGAACAGATACAGGATTTTCTAGAACACAGAATTTGCTAACCTCACTTTACTTGCTTAGAGGTCAAGCTGGAAACTGTCAACACAATTTTCCTGCACTTGCAGATTTTCCCTAATTCAACAGAGAACCAAGCAGATAAAAAAACAAAAACTTCCCAAGAAAATAAAGGAAAAGAGTGTTTTTTAAAAATTGATTATATTTTTTTTATACTAGTTGAGAGTATAAGACTGAAGGGAGAGGGAAGGTATTAAATTCTATACTTAAAACAAACACAAGGATCTAGAATTCAGGATTACTTAGCTTTTTAAGATTTGCAGTGTTAAAAGCACATGTGCTCCTACCAAGGCTTTGTACCAGGAAAGGACGTGTCCCAGGAAATGGCTCCTCCTAGCTAGTCTCTGGTTCAAGGCAACTAGTCAAATGGTCCTCCAGCACCTGGAGCACCCGCTCCACTGTGTGTCATCAATCGGCCAACAAGGGAGCTCTGATCAGCTAGACATCCAAGTAAAGTTGAACCTGAAGACCCATCTTTCGCAGCCAAGCCGCCACTACTACCATTACTTTGGCGATCCAGAACATATATAAAGCCGGAAAAATAGGAATGTGCCAGTACACCTCCATGAGATCCAGAGAGGCCAGAAACTCTCCAGGGGCCACTGCTGAAATGACCGAACGCAAAGTCTCTATTCAGAATCTAGGAATCTTGAGATCCGCATTCATGTGCTGAAGATCCTGAATAGGTCTCCAATCGTCTGAGCCTTTCTTTGGCACAATAAAGTAAATGGAGTATCCGCCTGAGCCCGAGAGGTCAGGTGGTACTGGATCTATAGACTGAATATCCAGTAAGTGCTGAATGGTGGCTTGAACCAGAGCGCTTTGTCCGGACGACCTGAAGGAAAGTCCACAAACCAATCTGTTAGAGGTTGAGTTTTCAAGTTTCAAGTTTATTTATAGCTTGATATACAGACCATCACAAGTATCTGGTCGGTTTACAATAATAGAAATTAAAAAGATATTTAAAATATTTAAAATTGCATAAAGAAAATGATAGATTGAAATAAATAAAAAATTTAAAAAATGGGGGGAATTGAGGCCAAGACAAGGACATAATTGAGACGGGTGGGTGATGAGAGGGAGGTTTTTAATTACATTATGTAAATAAAAATAATAAAAGGAAGGAAACAACTGGCTCTCCCGTGATCCCCCGTCATATGCACAATGGAGATCCCTAATGATAGTGCAAGCAACACTGGAAAGACGCATGGTGGGAGACTTGACTCTTGGCCCGGGTCGCAAATTTTGTCAGGTGTGGGAGCACTTCTGGCAGGACCTCACACCGCGTGCTCGCAGTAGACTTTTGAATCTTTAAGATTTTATTCCCACTCTCAGCTGTTGGACCGGCCATGGATTCTTGGGGAGGGGAGGGGAGGGGGGATGGGAGGGGAACTGATTATATTGTTGAAAATGTTATTTCCTGAATAGTACTACTGTTTGTATTTGCTTCTTACTGCTGGAATAATAAAAATCATTTAAACATAAAAGGAAGGAAAGGGGAGGGATAAAACGGGAGCAAATTCCAGCTTGTAACCTGACTGAACAACGAACAAGTCCCACTGATCAGATGCAATGCACATCCAGGCAGGAAGAAATGCTGAGAGTTGGCCCCCTATCCGCAGAGGGGCAACCTCGGCCTGGCATCATTGAGCCTTTCTGGCAGAGAGTGCAGAATGGAAGGTGGAAGGTTGGGAAAGCTTGTAGCCAGTCATCGGGAGCCCTGGGAAAATATCTGTGACTAAGCATTTGCAAACAGTTTGGAACACTGTGAGCCATGAAAATTATAGCGCTCAGAACCCCTGGAGGGTCTGGGTCTACTATTGGGCAGGGTCTTAAGGCAACAGTCCATCACCTAATCCATAAGGTCGTCCAGACCACTGCCAAAAAATAACTGTCCCTTAAAAGGCAGCCTAGCCAAAAGCAAGTCGGGGGAGGGTACCCATTCACATATTAGTGCAGAAAGGAATTATCCTGATGAGGTGAGTCGAAACTCCGCTTCCATGTCCAAGGTAAGTACTCACATTGCAAACAGTTCTTTGGGAGTCACACCGACTCGGGTAGGATACACCTCACAGGAACTTAGCAAACACAAGATATGGAGGGCCATGTATGTCAATGCACACAGTTTAGGTAACAAAATTCTAGAATTGGAGGCTGAAATAAGGAATGCCGACCTAGATGTGGTGGCAATATCTGAAACTTGGTTCACGGACTCACATGGGTGGGATATGGCTATACCGGGCTACAATCTACTTCGTCAGGACAGAGAGGGCAGGTTAGGAGGGGGGGTAGCTCTATACATTAAAGAGGACATCAAAATCACCAGGATCACAGATGTCAAGTACACTGGGGAGTCCCTCTGGGTAAACCTGGCAAGAGGCAGAGAAAAATGCCTGTATCTAGGTGTGGTTTACAGACCCCCAAGACAACTGAAAGACATGGACGCAGAATTAATTGAAGACATAGAGAATATCACTCTACGAGGAGAAGCTGTACTGCTAGGGGACTTCAATATGCCTGATGCAGACTGGAACTCATTTTCAGCGACAACAAGCGGTAGCAGGAGGCTCTTAACCTCCATAAAGGGAGCACGTCTCAAACAAATGGTAACGGAGCCCACTAGGGCCCAGGCGATCCTCGACCTGGTACTCACCAACGGGGAAAGCGTCTCAGAGGTCTCAGTAGGAGATATGCTAGCCTCCAGCGACCACAACATAGTATGGTTCAACCTTAGGAAAGGCTTCCCTAGATCAAACACGAAAACAAAGATACTCAATTTCCAGGGCACAGACTTCACACGCATGGGAGATTTCGTCCATCAGACGCTGCAGGACCAAGCGGACACCGATGATGTAGAAGCTAAGTGGTTAACACTGAAATCAACCATACATGAAGCAACTAGCCGCTTCATAAAATCAGTAAATAAACGACAAAGAAACAATAAACCCCAATGGTTCACCGCGGAGATCTCGCACCTCATTAAGGAGAAGAAAAAAGCATTTCTCTCTTACAAGCGCACGGAGAAAAGAGAGGCAAAAGTAGAATATAGGACCAGGTCTACAGCGGTCAAAATGGCAGTTAGGGAGGCAAAACTTCGAGTGGAAGAAATTCTGGCAAAAAACATTAAAAAGGGGGACAAATCCTTCTTCAGGTATATTAGTGACAGAAAAGGAACACAGGCGGGATAGTACGCCTTAGAAGACTGGACGGAAGTTACGTGGAAGCAGATTCCGATAAAGCCGAACTACTGAATGAATACTTCTGCTCAGTCTTCACCTGTGAGGTACCGGGACACGGTCCGCAGTTGAAGGCAACACAAAGCGCAGAAGACCCGTTTCAGAATTTTGAGTTCACACCAGGTGAAGATTACAGTGAACTGGCAAGACTCAAGGTGAACAAAACCATGGGACCAGACAATTTGCACCCAAGAGTGCTCAGAGAATTGAGCGATGTCCTGGCGAAACCGTTGGCTGAGCTATTCAATCTCTCCCTAAGTAAGGGGAAATTTCCCCTGGACTGGAAATTAGCTAATGTTGTTCCTCTGCATAAAAAGGGTTGCAGGGCAGAGGCTGCGAATTATAGACCGGTGAGTCTCACATCAATAGTGTGCAAACTCATGGAAACACTAATTAAAAGCAAATTGGACACGATCTTGAATGAAGGGAATCTTCGGGATCCCAGTCAGCATGGATTCACCAAGGGTAGGTCCTGCCAATCCAATCTCATCAGCTTCTTTGACTGGGTAACAAGAAAGTTGGAGTTGGGAGAGTCTTTGGACGTCGTGTACCTGGACTTCAGTAAAGCTTTTGACAGTGTCCCACACCGCAGGCTGCTAAGCAAGATGGAATCGATGGGGTTAGGAGAGACACTAACTGCATGGGTCAATGATTGGCTGAGTGGCAGACTTCAGAGGGTGGTGGTTAATGGTACCCTCTCTAAAACATCGGAGGTGACCAGTGGAGTGCCGCAGGGCTCGGTCCTGGGTCCACTCCTTTTCAACATATTCATAGGGGATCTGACTCAAGGGCTTCAAGGTAAAGTAACACTATTCGCCGATGACGCCAAACTATGTAATATAGTAAGTGAATGCAGTTTACAGAATTATATGGCGCAGGACCTGCTTACATTGGAAAGTTGGTCCTCAACCTGGCAGCTAGGCTTCAATGCTAAGAAATGTAAAGTCATGCACCTCGGAAGCGGAAATCCATGCAGGACGTACTTCTTGAACGGAGAAACTTTAACTAGGACTTCAGCAGAACGAGATTTAGGAGTAATCATCAGTGCAGACATGAAAACTGCCAATCAAGTGGAGAAGGCTTCATCTAAGGCAAGGCAGATATTGGATTGCATCAATAGAAGTTTCGTCAGCCGAAAGCCTGAAGTCATAATGCCGTTGTACAGGGCCATGGTGAGACCTCATCTGGAGTACTATGTGCAATTCTGGAGGCCACATTACAGTAAAGATGTGCGCAGAATTGAATCGGTTCAACGGACGGCCACCAGGATGATCTCGGGGCTCAAGGGTCTCTCGTACGAAGAGAGACTGAACAAATTGCAGCTCTATACTCTTGAGGAACGTAGGGAGAGGGGAGACATGATCGAAACATTTAAGTATCTCACGGGACGTGTCGAAGTGGAAGATGATATTTTCTTTCTCAAGGGACCCTCGGCCAGAAGAAGGCACCCGCTCAAACTCAGGGGCGGAAAATTTCTTGGCGACACCAGAAAGTATTTCTTCACAGAGAGAGTGGTTGATCATTGGAACAAGCTTCCAGTGCAGGTGATCGAGGCAGACAGCGTGCCAGACTTTAAGAATAAATGGGATACCCATGTGGGATCCCTACGAGGGTCAAGATAAGGAAATTGGGTCATTAGGGCATAGACAGGGGGTGGGTAAGCAGAGTGGGCAGACTTGATGGGCTGTAGCCCTTTTCTGCCATCATCTTCTATGTTTCTATGTTTCTATATTAGTGAACCCAGAGCATTCGGCGGACAGAGATGGAGTATGCTGACACCTTTACCAAAACTCTCATGAGGTCATACAATGCATCTGCCATATAATCTGTCCCAGCCATCAGAAGTTGAAGATGAGGATCCACTGCCTCACTCTCCAGGATGAACAGTCAAGAGAGACAGGTGCGTGTCACAAACAATGTCACCAAAGCAGCCTTGATATCTAAAGTAGCTGCATCAAAATGTTTCCTGAAGACCACATCCACCTGGCAGTCCTTCAAGTCTTTTAACACAACCCCACCCTCACTGGGGAGAGAAGTGTGTTTAATCACCTGATCCCACCAAAGAATCCACCCTGGGCTGACCCAAAAACTGCTGATACTCCTGTGTCACAGGATACAAGTGAGATATAGCTTTAGCAATTTTCAGAGAAACCTCCAGAGAGTCAAACTGCTCCAAGACCAGAACATTCATATCAGGGCGCACACCACATAGCCAGGAGGAAGAGGTGGATGGAGCCGGCTGAGTAGCTAAATTCCATTCCAATTCAATTCCTGCAGTGACTCAGAAACTAGGTCTTGTAGGGCCGCAAACTTAAATAAGCGCAAGACAGGATCCAAGACCCCAGAGGAATCCACAGATCCAGCACACAATCCCTGATCTCCGGGAAGCACTGCACCTGCAAACAAGGGATCAGTAAGGGAAATATCAGCATCCAGGTCCGCCAAATCAGGATCAGGTAGCACAAAAGCTGCAGAAGGCTGAGGCAAAGCCGTGTCCAGACACATCACACCACTAAGAGATGCCGCTGAGGCAGATTGAGACTGTTCAGAGGGAGAACACTTGGTCTGAAACCATGACCTCAAAATTTTCATAAATTTAGAAATATCCGGTTCCTGGGGCGGAAAGTCACTCTTAAATGACATGCATAGTGTTTCTTTGGCTGCAGTGGGTCCGCAGCCTGGCTGACGGTAATATCAGTTGTGCCAAGCCCTGAAAGCAATGACGGTCACCCCACCGGGATAGCTGAGCATTTGATCACCAGGGGAGAAGCTAAGTTGGGCACTGCAGCACCCCCAGCTGTACCATACGGCATGTGGTGCAAGGATGCTCTAAAAGCACTAAATTTGTACAATCTTGACATGAATCCACATTAGGAGAGCCTAAGGACTCCAAACCAGCAGGTTTTCAGGAAAAAATTGCAGTTTTAAAGAAGCAGGCACTTTTGGAAAAAAGATAGAAAAAAAATCCAAGATGGCCACCGACAAAAAATTCACACCAAAATCGAGATATTTTTCACACTCCCAAACTGCAAAACTGGCAATTTTAGGATTTTTCAGGAGGGGGAACACGGGAACATCCAGAAACCTTCAAAACCCCACTTTTCCAACCTCCCTCGGTGTCTCTCACAGGCTGTCACAGCCTATGTACTCATTGTGACCTGACAGGATTTGTGCTTCAGTCTGATTTCAGCTCTTTCACAATAGCTGGATGAGAAAATTCACTGCCACAACACTGGGAATGCTTCTGCAAAGCTGATCTTTAGGCTGCCAGTCAGACTCCTATGTCTGACTACACCTCCATCCCTGCAGACCAACAGATGTGCATTGGGACGGGTAGAGGTGCGACAACACAGTTAGCACCCAGCGAGACCCTGCTGAGCCTCCCTTAGGGCACCTAACAGCCTGTGCTCGACCCCTGATTAACAGGAGGTGAGTCTACCTCAGTAACAGCCCTGAGTTCCAGAAAAACTATGCAGGCTGGCTAACAGGTACCCAGAGGGATCAGCCTGTCAGCTACAGACCGAAATCTGTGCTTTCTCAAGCGTCAAAAACACTCCAAGAACTAAATTATTTAAAAGGGGACAAAATTACATCGAATTAAAATAATAAAATGGGGAGAGCAGAACAAACACTCCTGCAGGCACGCGTGCAGAAGGAATGAATTGAAGGTTGAGCTATAGAGCCCAGTGAAATACAACAGAGGCAGAGTGAGATTCCTTCTGCAGCAGCACACGGCTATGGGGAAATAATCCTACTGTCTAGAATGTCTCACTTATTACACTGGAATATGCCTTATAAGCTTTGCACATCTTAGCAGATGTTTCTGTGGAGTAGTACTTTTTCCCTTTTGTCTTGATAAATTGCATTTGCTAGATGTTTGTGCCTTAGTAAAAGGGTTCCTAAGTTTACTCAGCTTGGAATCAAATCTGGAATGTTCTGCAAGAACATATCAATGTCCTGGTCACAAAAGCAAAGTTTGAGGGAATTGATTGCCATTTTCTATACATTTTGGAACAGTTAATTAAGAATACTTAGTGTTATTAAATAAAAATATTGCCTTAAGCTGCTAACAGTTGTGCATTAGACCAGGGTTTCTCAACGCACGGTAAGCGTACCCCAGGGGTACGTGAGCCGCTTGTTGGGGGTACACGACCTGGCCACCAATTCCCTCCAAATCCTGACATCTGCCAAATCCCGACCGTCTGCCATTCGCAATCCTGCCCTGATCTTTGACCTCCGTTCCTGTTCCTGCACTGGCATTCTCTGAATCACCGTGCAACCCCACCCCTTGGAGTCGCACTCTCCTTTGTAAGTGGCTGGCCCAGAAGCTCTCTCTCCAACGTCAGCGTTGACATCGGAGAGAGGCTTGTGAGTCAGCCATGTGCAGCGTTTCGGTAGCTGCTTGTGCTGTGCTGTCTAGGAGGAGCAAGGAGCAGGTGAAAGAGGAGGAAAAAGGAGCAGTTCAAAGAGGAGCAGTTCCACAAGTAAGGGGGACAAAGGCTGTAAGGCAGGGAGAAGGCCGAGATTGTTAAACTTTACGACTTTTGATATGGCGGTGGAAAGGGAGCAGAGGGGATGCAAGGTGGGGGGATATTGAACATAGTGATGTGGGGAGTGCTTCTGGGAACTGAGGAGCAGTTGAAAAAAGAGTAGGAGCAGTTGAAAGAGGAGGAAAGAGGAGGAAAAAGGAGCAGTTCAAAGAGGAGTGGTTCCACAAGTACAGGAGACAAAGGCTGGAAGGCAGGGAGAGGGAGACGGCTGAGATTGTTAAACTTTACGACTTTTGATATGGTGGTAGAGAGAGAACAGAGGGGATGCAAGGTGAGAGGATATTGGACATAGTGATGGAGGGAGAAATGTGGCATGATGCTGGAGTGGGGTGATAGGTATGGGCATAAGAACATATGAATTGGGTCAGACCAGTGGTCCATCGTGCCCAGCAGTCCGCTCACGCGGCAGCCCTTGGTCAAAGACCAGTGCCCTAACTGAGAAAAGCCATACCTGCATACGTTCTGGTTCGGCAGGAACTTGTCTAACTTTGTCTTGAATCCCTGGAGGGTGTTTTCTCCTACGACAGACTGCGGAAGAGTGTTCCAGTTTTCTACCACTCTCTGAGTGAAGAAGAACTTTCTTACATTCGTACAGAATCTATCCCCTTTCAATTTTAGAGAATGCCCTATCGTTCTCCCTACCTTGGAGAGGGTGAACAACAGGTCCTTATCTACTAAGTCTATTCCCTTCAGTACCTTGAATGTTTCGATCTTGGGGCTGGTGGGCAGTGACGAAAAATGCTGCACATGATTCGGGGGATGAAAGAGAGAGAAATGTTGGATGTGGCAGTAGACGGGATGGGAGAGATGCATCCTGGATATTTAATTAGCATTCCCCATCCCCCTTTTTAATATAAGGAGTTTCAATGGATTATTTTGTGCAGAAAGAAAGTTCCTCTGCTGCCGGAGAAGGCTCTTGGAGCAACGAGCAACTTGAAGGGTCAGATGAGGCATCTTCATCCAGAACAACAAAAAGCTGTAATCATGAAAACTTAAATGTGTCACTGCCACCAAAATTGAGAAACTATGATGAAATGTATTTATCATATGGATTTGCCTCAAACCAGAGCATTCCTCCATTACCTCTGCATGATATGTGGTGATACATTATAGAACTATTCAATGAAGCTTTCTTTGTTGAAGACACCTCACTACTAAACATCCTGAAGTAAAGAACAAATCAGTCAATTTCTTTAAGAGAAAATGGAAAAGCATGACAAAGGCAAGTACTGCTATGAAGTCTTATTCCACAACATCTAGCCAGGCTCTCCAAGCATCCTTTGAAATTGCACACATGGTGGCAAAGCAAAGAAACATCAAACATCTTCGCTGAAAGAGAGTGTGGCGCAGTGGTTAATGCTACAGCCTCAGCACCCTGAGGTTGTGGGTTCAAACCCACGCTGCTCGCTGTGACCCTGGGCAAGTCACTTAATCCCCCCATTGCCCCAGGTACGTTAGATAGATTGTGAGCCACCGGGACAGAGAGGGAAAAACTGCTTGAGTACCTGAATAAATGCATGTAAACCGTTCTGAGCTCCCCTGGGAGAACGGTATAGAAAATTGAATAAATAAAAAACAAACAAAGAAAAAAAAACATTCCAGCTGCAATTAGAATAGCAGAAATTATGTTTGGAAAACCAGAAGTTTACAAAATTTAAAAATTCCACACTCTGATGATACCATCAGCAGAAGAGTTGATGACATGAGAGAAAATATAGTAAAGCAAATATCAAAGAAAATAATCCTGCAAAAACAGTTTGCTCTACAGATAGATGAATCTACAGATATCTCAAATTGTGCCCAGTTAATGATAATTGTCTAGTACATTGATGATGAAGGTGAGGACGGGATTGCTTAAGAAATACTTGGTTCTAAAGAACTGGACACAACAACAAGAAGTAATGACATCTTTAATGTGTTGAATAAACACATTTTAGAAAATGGATTGTCCTGGGAGTGGTGTGTGTCTGTGTGCACAGATGGAGCAGCGTCAATGGTGGGCCGAAAGAGCGGCCTTATTGCACGACTTAGGGCCTTAAATCCTTCCAAAAAGTGGAATCACTGTATTATTCATTGGCAAGCACTTGCATCAAAAAGACTCAGCAGAGATTTAAATGATGTTCTTGATGTTGCTGTGAAAACTGTCAACTTTATAAAGGCAAGAGCTTTAAATTCATGTCTTTACAGGGCACTGTGCCGTGACATGAGAGCTGATCACAGTTCTGCTTCACACAGGTCACTGGCTATCAATTGGACGGCTTCTGAATCATCTCTTAGTTAAGGAATGAAGTGATGGCTTTCCTGAGTGATGTGAAAAGTAAACTATTAAGTGATTTTGTAGATGAACAGTGGATTTGCAAACTTGCTTATCTTAGTGATATGTTTGACAAAATAAATGGCCTGAACCTACAACTGCAGGTGTTTTGCACAAACATTTTCACATTGCAAGATAAGGTGATAGCTTTCAAGAAAAAGTTAAGTTTTGGGAAACCAGGATTTTATCTGGAAACTTCAATTCTTTTCTACAGCTCACAGAATTCTGTGAAGAAAACAGGTTCTCTTTGGCTGATAGTGTTAAAAACACCATTACTGAACACTTGAAAAATATGGAGTTAAATTTTGAACATTTTCCAAGTACTGATGAAAGAGAATATATGCAAAAACCTTGGATTCTGAATCCTTTTGATAGCCATGATATTGAAGCAGCAGAGATTCCAGATGAAGCAAGAGAAAAACTGTTTAAACTTTTTTCTGACAGTACGCTGAAAACAGTGCAAAATTGCATTACATTAGTGATTTATATTACACCATTACCGTGCAGTTCAAGGCAGATTACATATGAATTGTCAGGACATTTAGAAGTACATAAGGAGTGGTTTGGATATTTTCTAATTTGCTAAGGAATGGAGAGTATTGCAGGTGATGTTTGAAGTAGATCTAGTTGTATTAGTTTGGTTTTATGTATTTTTTGAATAGTAGGGTTTTTGTTTCTTTTTTGAAGGTTTTGTAGTCTGTGGTCGAAATCAGTAGATTGTAGAGTTGGAGAGCCTTGCTGCTCGAATGGCTAGGAGGTTGTCGTTCAGCTTTTCTCATTTCACGTTTTTGGTTGGAGGGTGCGTAAATATTGCAGCATTTTGGCAGATGTAACAGTATCCATGACATCTTGTTTGTCTGTCTTGCCTGTTTAGATTGTAAGCTCTTTCAAGCAGGGACTGTTTTCTTACTCTTTGCGATTCTGTACAGTGCTGCGTGCATCTGGTAGCACTATAGAAATAATTAATAGTAGTGGTAGTAGATGCAGAAAAGGGAATACCCACAGCTAAGAAAAAAGGGTCTTACAGAACTTCTCCCTTTTGCTTCTACATACTTATTCTCTCATTTAACAGTTTTCAAATCTAAAATAAGAAACCACTTGTGCCAAGAAAGTGGCCTGATTGTGGGAATCAGTACATTGAAACCAAGATTCAAATTGCTTATTTCATCCAAACAAGCCCAGGTCTCCCATTAAAACTGTAAGAACAAACGTGGGCCTAGTCAGAGAATTTGCCCATAGTGATTGATCAGGTTATCTTTATTTTTCATAGCTGTTTTTGATATGTAGTTTAATTCTGTGTTTACCATTCTGTATTGTTAATAAAGTTATACAGTATTGTTTGTATAATAAAAATAAATGGAAGATTATAAGAAACTAAGAACTTGCCTGAGATTGGTTGTTTATAAAAATAAATAGAAGAAATGGCATTACAATTAGTACTATTATTATTGGGATAGAGTCAGAGGTAGAGTTTGGGCAGGTCAGAGATGGGATCTGGGGCGGAGCTTGGTGGGGTACTCGGTTTGTTTTTGTTAGGCTTAGGGGAAGGGCCAGATTAATGAATAGGCCCAAGAGGCACGTGCCTAGGGCCCGAAGTAGTCAGGGGGGCCCGCTGAAGAAGCCAGCTCCCCCCCTCCCCGGAAAGATCAGCAGGGCCTGCCCCCCTCCCTTGGAAAAATTGCCAACGTCTGGCACCCCTCCTAAGAAAAATCGGCAGCGCCCCCCCCCCCCCCCCAACACCAGCAGCGGCGGCAAGTTCCAGCAACCATTCCTGTAAGTGGTGCTCATCCAATAGCTTCCCCTCTGACACAACTTTCTGTTTCCGCCTGGGCGGTTCACGTCAGAGGGCAGCCTTGGAGCCGCAGCAGCACTGCTTGCAAGTTGCAAGGGAAGGGTTACCACTGCAGCGTTGCCAGGCCCAGATCCGTCTTCAGGCAAAGGCAGGAAACCATGAAGTCCGGCACCCATATCGAGGCTACTTCCACCACCTCAGAAGAAAGGTGTGCAGAGAGGGAACAGGAGCTACAGCTGAGAGAGTGAGGGGAAGGGAGGGAGATGGTCCAATAAGAGGAAGAGGTTAAGTGGCACTTTAGGTTTAGGGGGACAGATGCTGAATGGAAGTGTGGGGGGTGAGAAAGGGGGACAGATGCTGAATGGAAGTGGGGGGGTAAGAGAGGGGGACAGATGCTGAATGGAAGTGGGGTAAGAGGGGAGCAGATGCGCTGAAATGAAGTGTGGAGGAGAAGGAAAAAAGGGCACATGCTGGATTGGGAGAAGAGGACAGAGTTAGATACTGGAAGGGGTGAGAGAAAGAGGTGGCAAGCTGTAGGTAGACACAATGAAAGATGGGCATTGAGGACTGAATAGTAAGAAATAATTTAGAGACAGAGAAGGAAGACCAAGGAAGAAAAGGAGGAAGGGAGAGGAGAGATGCTAGAGCAAGGAGGGAATGAGAAGAGACAGATACCAGACCTGGGGGGAGGAAAGGAGGAGAGAGATGTTAAAATCTGCTGGGAGGGAGGGAGAGATGGAAGGGAAGAAGACAGATGCCACACCATGGGGGGAGTGGAGAGAAGTAGATGGATACCAGACCAATTGGGGAGGGAGAAATGGAAGGGAGCGGCAAACAGTTTCTGGAAGAGGCATAGAAAGAGAGCAGATGCCATATGGAAGAGGCAGAGAGAGGGAAGACAGTGACTGGAAGGAAGAGAATGATGAGAAGATGAGGAAAGCAGAAACCATACAACAAAGGTAGAAAAAAATTCTAGTTGTTTATTTTTTTATTTGTTTTTGCTTTCGGAAAAAATATTATTGTAGCTGTGTTGATAATAGTTTATTAACAGAAAATGGAAATAAGGTGATTCTTTTCATTGGACTAATTTTAATATATTTTTTTACTAATTCAGAGACCAAAACTCCTTTTCTCAGGTCAGGACAGGGACACTGTAACAGCATATAGTTTATTGACCTAAAGAAAAAGGTTTTAACCTCTGAAAGCTAATTGAGAAATGTATTACTCCAATAAAATGGCAGGCAGAAAATTTTCTTCCCGCCATGCTCCATGCCTCCTACCCAAATGCAAAATATAAATTAGTGGGCTTCCCAAAGCCCTGCCAGCTGAAGATCTCTTCCTCTAGGAAGGAAGGGGGGATTTGGTCAGAGATGTTTGGAGGTTTCATAGAAGAAAAACTGTACACTGGCACTGGTATGATAATCTTTGTTGTTTGTTTTGAATTTTAAAATAAAATAAATAAAGTGGAAATAAAGAAGTAAATAAGAAAATGGGTAAATAAATGAGGGTGTGGCAGAGGTGGGGAAGGTGGCAGGGTGGGGTGGGGCAGGGGGCCAATGGACTTGTATGCCTAGGGGCCCTCGATGAATTAATCCTGCCCTGCTTAGGGGGTACTTGGTTTGAAAAGGTTGAGAAACACTGCATTAGACAATGAAAAAGAGGAATATTAGAAATGCTAAAGTAAATGAACATTAAAGATGTCATTTACTGGATTGCTCATCCAATTATGGGATGAAATTGAACCACCTAGCAAAATCATGGAGAAGGCTATACTCTGAAGATGAAAATGGACAAGGGGATGACACCGAACATGAGGCTGCTGAAGATAGCCTCTACTGTTTGTTTTGGTTTTTTTGTAGAAATATCAGGCAGTGAGAATACTTATGAAAAATGACAAAGGAATGGATGCAGAAAAATGAGCAAGAACTGACAGTGATAGGATTTCTATAGTGAATTGGAGTGAGATCGAAGTGATTGTGAGGAAGATAACTCTTTCCAATGCTACTAAAGAACATAAGAACATAAGAACATAAGAAGTTGCCTCCGCTGAGGCAGACCCTAGGTCCATCCTGCTCAGCGGTCCGCTCCCGCGGTGGCCCATCAGGCCCATTGCCTGAGCAATGGTCTATACCTATCTATACCCCTCAATCCCTTTTTCTTCTAGGAATCTATCCAAACCTTCTTTGAAACCATTTAATGTTTTCTTGTCTACAACAGCCTCTGGAAGCGCGTTCCACGTATCCACCACCCTCTGAGTGAAAAAGAACTTCCTAGCGTTTGTTCTAAACCTGTCCCCTTTCAATTTCTCCGAGTGCCCCCTTGTACTTGTGGCGCCCCTTAATTTGAAAAATCTGTCCCTGTCTACTTTTTCTATGCCCTTCAGGATCTTGAAGGTTTCTATCATGTCTCCTCTAAGTCTTCGCTTCTCCAGGGAGAAAAGTCCCAACTGCTTCAATCTTTCGGTATATGGAAGTTTTTCCATTCCCTTTATCAGTCTAGTTGCTCTTCTTTGTACTCCCTCAAGTACCGCCATGTCTTTCTTGAGGTACGGCGACCAGTACTGGACGCAGTACTCCAGGTGCGGCCGCACCATTGCACGATATAGCGGCATGATGACTTCTTTCGTCCTGGTTGTAATACCCTTCTTAATGATACCCAACATTCTGTTTGCTTTCCTTGAGGCCGTGGCGCATTGTGCTGATGCCTTCAGTGTTTCATCTACCATCACTCCCAGGTCTCTCTCCAGGTTGCTGACCCCTAGTGATGTTCCCCCCATTTTGTATGTGAACATCGGGTTCTTTTTCCCCACGTGCATGACCTTGCATTTCCCCACGTTGAAGCTCATCTGCCATTTTTCGGCCCACTTTTCCAGCTGTGTTAGATCCTTTTGAAGATCTTCGCAGTCTTCCCTGGTTTGAGCCCTGCTGCATAGTTTGGTGTCATCTGCAAATTTAATGACCTCACACTTGATTCCCGCCTCTAGGTCGTTTATGTAGATATTGAACAGGAGCGGTCCCAGCACCGACCCCTGCGGAACTCCACTCGTGACCCCTTTCCAGTCTGAGTAGTGGCCCTTTACGCCAACCCTCTGCTTCCTGTTTGCCAGCCAGACCTTGATCCATCGGTGGACCTCCCCTTGTACCCCGTGGTTCCATATCTTTTTAAGCAGTCTCTCGTGTGGCACCTTGTCGAAGGCTTTTTGGAAGTCAAGGTAAATGATGTCTATAGCTTCCCCTTTATCCACCTGACTGCTCACCCCCTCAAAGAAGTACAATAAGTTAGTGAGGCATGACCTACCCTTGCAGAAGCCGTGTTGACTCGGTTTTAGCTGCCCATTTTTTTCGATGTGCTCACAGATGCTGTCTTTGATCAGTGCCTCCATCATCTTTCCCGGGACTGAGGTCAGGCTTACCGGCCTGTAGTTTCCCGGGTCTCCTCTTGCGCCCTTCTTGAAGATGGGCGTGACATTTGCTATTTTCCAATCCTCCGGGATCTCACCGGTTTTTAAGGATAGGTTGCATATCTGTCGAAATGGCTCCGCTATTTCGTTTTTTAGCTCCTTGAGTACCCTTGGGTGAATGCCGTCCGGACCTGGCGATTTGTCGTTCTTTAGTCTGTCAATCTGCTTAAGTACATCCTCTTGGCTTATTTCTAAATCGACCAGCTTATCATCTTGGTCTCTTATTACGATCTCCTCGGGTTCCGGAATGTTGGTTATATTTTCCATTGTGAAGACTGACGTGAAGAACTCATTTAACCTGTCAGCTATCTCTTTCTCTTCTTTTACTACTCCCTTTCTGTCACCATCGTCCAATGGTCCCACTTCTTCTCTCGTCGGTTGCTTCCCCTTGACGTATCTGAAGAACGACTTGAAGTTTGTTGCTTCCTCTGCAAGTCTCTCTTCGTATTCTCTTTTTGCTTTTCTAACCACTCGGTGACACTCCTTCTGGTGTTGTTTGTGCACTCTTTGGTTCTCCTCTGTTTGGTCTTTTTTCCATTTCCTGAACGATGCCTTCTTGTCGCTTATTGCCTTCTTCACTGCATTTGTTATCCACACTGGATTTTTCGTTCTATTTTTTTTGCACCCTTTTCTGAACTTGGGGATGCATAGGTTTTGCGCTTCGTGCATAGTCTCCTTGAGTAAGGTCCAGGCTTGTTCTACGGATTCCGTCTTCCCTATGTTGCCTTTGAGTTTCTTTCCCACTATTTTCCTCATGGTATCATAATTTCCTTTTTTGAAATTGAGTGCCGTCGTTGTGGTTCTTTTCCCCTTTGATGATCCAATTTCTAGCCTGCACTGGATCGTGTTGTGATCGCTGTTACCTAGCGGGGGTAATACCGCCACCTCCTTTGCTGGCCCTCCTAGGCCGTTGAAGATTAGGTCAAGAGTGGCATCGCCCCGTGTTGGTTTCGTGACCAGTTGCTCCATGAAACAGTCCCTCGTGACCTCTATGAATTTGGTCTCTCTTGCGCAGTTTGAGTGCCCAATACTCCAGTCTATCCCAGGATAGTTGAAGTCCCCCATCACCACCACACTTCCGCTTTTGCATACCTGCCTCAGTTCAGCTTCCAGCTCCTGGTCGATTTCTTCCGGTTGTCCAGGTGGGCGGTAGTACAGACCCAATTTAATGTCTGCCCCTGCTCCTCCCTGTAGTTTAACCCATAGTGATTCCAAGCCATCCGCCCGTACTGTTGTTTCCATCTTGGCTGATGGTATGGAGTCTTTTATGTACAGCGCTATTCCTCCACCCTTTTTATGTGTCCTGTCTCTCCTGTACAGTTTGTACCCTGGTATGGCCACATCCCATTGATTTTCCTCAGTCCACCACGTTTCTGTGACTCCAATTATGTCTAGGTCCTTATTGCTAGCAGTGATTTCCAGTTCTCCCATTTTGGCTCTCAGGCTCCTAGCATTTGTGTATAGGCAGTTTAAGATCCTGTTTTTTGTCCTCTCATTTTGTTTCCCTCGTGCTTTGGTACTCTTGCGGTTTTCTTCATGGTTTACCAGCCCCTGAGCTTCGTCCTCCTCCTGCTGTGTGTGTGTGACGTCCTCTGCCTGCTTCCCTTGCATCTCCTGCTCTCCTAATTCCCACTCAGTCCTGGGCTCTTTTACACAATGTCTTTGTCCCTCTGGTTCCTGTTGTTCTGTATTGGAGCCGCTTACCAGGTCCATTTGTACCCTCGATCCCTGCAAAGCATCTTTAGGTCCCTTTTCAAAACATAGACGCTCAGTCCCGAGTCCTCCTTTACAATGTCCCAGTTCAGTATCCTTGTCAGGTACCGATGTCCGATGTGTCGAGGTCAGGTCGACTATCGGCTTTCCCCTTCTCCTCAGTTTAAAGCCAAGTCTATGACGTTCTGGACGTTGCGTGCCAGCATCCTCGTCCCATCTGTGCTAAGGTGCAGTCCATCTCGTCTGTAGAGCTTGTTCTTCCCCAAGAAAGTAGTCCAGTTCCTAACAAAGTGGAAACCCTCCTCCTCACACCATCTCCTCAGCCAAACGTTAATTGATTGTAGTTCGCTCTGTCTTTTTGTGTCCGCTCTCGGTACTGGCAGGATCTCTGAGAAGGCTATCTTCCTTGTCCTTAGTCTCAGTTTCCTCCCCAGGGTCCTGTACTGGTCAGTTAGTGTAGTCCTGTTGAAGTTTCTCCTGCTGATGTCGTTGGTTCCGATGTGGATCACTACTGCTGTCTCCTCCGTCTCGGCTCCCTCCAGGATCCTCTCGATATTGTCGATGATGTCCTTTGTTCTTGCCCCCGGGAGACATGTTACCAGTCTGTCCTCTCTCCCTCCGGCTATATGACTTTCTACTCCTCTCAGGATTGAGTCCCCAACCACGATAGCCGATTTCCCCTTCTTCAACTGCCTCTCTGGTCTCAGATCTGTGTCATATGTGAAGTCCATTTGTCCGTTCTCTGGGCTCTGCTGTGTCTCCGCCCCTGGTCTCAGGTCTGAGTCATCTGCGCGGTCTGCTAGTCCTTTCTCCTGACTCTGATGGATCTCCTCCTCCTCTGCTTGCCCAGGTCCTCCGCAAGGTCCTAGTTCCATGGTGTCTGGTGGATCCTGTCGTCCAACTGTCGGTTCTCTCCTGGTGTGTTGGTGGTCCTGTGCCGCCATCCTCCAGCAGGCCTCCTCAATGAATTTTTCGAGCTCCCTAACTTGTTCCGCGATGTGGCTCTCTCTGGTAGTGTCCTCGGTAGTCCAACACTGTTCTTCCATGGTGCACAGTCCCTCCAGTTCTTGTACTCGAACCCGCAGTCTCCCGACCTCCTTCTTCAGGCTATCCAGTTCCTGACATCGATTGCATATGTATGCCTGTCTCCCGGAGGGGAGGTAGTCATACATATGACACTCGACGCAGAAAACTGGGTAGCTCCCCTGGGTTCCTGTAGCCTCCATTCCTGCAACCTCAGTGATTTGGGAGTGGCGCCTGGTGTGTAGTTAACTGGTGTTCTGGAGTCTTTGGCTGTCTTTGCTCGACCCTTCGAGGCCCTTCGCAAAGGCGCTCTCGCTAAGGCGAGCGCCTTTACCGCTCGCCTTCGCCGCGCGCCGAACGGCCGTGCGCCGTTGGCTCCCTTCCTGTTAAGGGGGAGTCGGGGCTGACGCTGATGACGTGGAGGGGGTGGGCGGAGCTTTCTCTCGCCGCTACCCGCTCCTCTCTGCCTCCGTTGGCCCTGTTAAAAAGAAAGAAGAAGAGACAGAAGAACAAAGCAACAAACCTCCGGCTTCGCTCTCCTGCCTCCGCTCCACACAAACGCGGCCTTCGCCCTGGCTCCCTTCCTGTTAAGGGGGAGTCGGGGCTGACGCTGATGACGTGGAGGGGGTGGGCGGAGCTTTCTCTCGCCGCTACCCGCTCCTCTCTGCCTCCGTTGGCCCTGTTAAAAAGAAAGAAGAAGAGACAGAAGAACAAAGCAACAAACCTCCGGCTTCGCTCTCCTGCCTCCGCTCCACACAAACGCGGCCTTCGCCCTGGCTCCCTTCCTGTTAAGGGGGAGTCGGGGCTGACGCTGATGACGTGGAGGGGGTGGGCGGAGCTTTCTCTCGCCGCTACCCGCTCCTCTCTGCCTCCGTTGGCCCTGTTAAAAAGAAACCATGGTGTTTTTGCTACCTGATTAAACCAATCAGGTTTAGAATTTTATTAGTGACTGCAATAACAAGTGTACTTCATGTACCTAAATGAGCAATTATATATGTTTATAAACTGTCAATTAATGGTTAGGGCTTTCAGATGAGTGTTTGTGCCTCAATTATTTTTTTTAATTGCAACCTGCTTAGGTATGCACATGCACAAGTTAAGACCAACTAAGACTAACCTGTCACCAACACTGCAAGCAAAGCCCATTTTGTGAAAGCTACTTATAAATATTTTAATAATGCTTCAGCAGATGGATGTTTAATTCCTCTATTTTATTTAAAATGTTAATTTTCCCCCAAGGAGTTCTTCCAGATTTGTGTTCTGTTCTAAATTTAGAACTTTAAACGAAGAAAAAAAACAAACAAACCCCACTTAACTGATTATCTTTTATAACTATTCTATTTCAAAAGCCCTCACAAAGAGACTGTAAAGAACATACCGGCTCATAGATCAGGCCATCTGCAGATGTAATCATTGTTTCAGCTAAATCCAATACATCAGCTCCAATATCTATATTAAAAAGAAAAAAGAAGTGAATATTAAAAATTGTAAACAATTATTTAGAGGACCCATAAACAAAAAAAGGAGCTCAAACTTTGCCAAGCAATGAGGGAAATCTACAGAATTATAAGGAAAGATTAGGTAGGTTCTTACTTCGATAATCTTCTTTCTAGTAGACATACACTCTATTCCTGAATACTTGGATAGTTAACTTCTTCTCTTGAGAACTCTTACAGGGAGCTTCATTTGCACACTTTTTTGCTTCTCCTCCCCCCTTATCTCTGGACTGTCCTTCAACTCCTCAGTGTGTAACAAAGCAGACAGTCAGCTCTGGAAATAGAAGAAGGAGGGGTATGGGGACTCTCCCCAAGAAACATGTCTATTCTGCTCATATCTTCAAACATATAATTAACATTTAAACCAATCCAATTCAATCTTTCGGTTTATATACCAGATCATCCTCCAGACAACAGAGGCTGGACTCGGTTTACACAATAAGAGGTTGCAATAGTTTCTTCAAATAGAATTAATTATGTAATAATTTTTTGAAAAAGAAGTCTTCAGATATTTTCTAAACATTTGCACTATGCAACAATGGTGAAAAGCATACAAGTCACCAACTTGAGTGCAACCTGCACTAAAAGTGTAGGCGATACGAGTATGTATAGATATCGCCTGGATACTTCAATGTGATAGCCATTGTCTCTATTCTTGTCGAGGCTGGACTGAAGAAACATGATGTCCGAATTGTCAGGTGAATTCAGAACTGATGGGATAGGCTTCAGGAATGGAATGTATGTCTACTAGAATAAAGATTATCAAGGTAAGAACCTAATCTTTCTTTCTGGTATGACAGACTATTCCTGAACACTTGGGACAAAACAAAGATGTCCCTGAAGCTTGATGTGTGACAGTTGAGTCTGCCATCAGAACTTAAGATCCAAATGCAGAATCCTGTTTGGCCACAACATCTACTCTGTAAAACTTTGTGAACATAGGAAGAGAAGACCAAGTGGCAGTTCCACAGATCTCTTTGGGAGAAAATGCAGTTGATTTTGCCAACGAGGAAGCAACTCCTCTCATACAATGTGCCTTCCAGATATAGATGCATGCTTTCCATTTCCAATATAGGCAGAAGAAAAGGCCATATGGATCCACCTGAAAAAGGTTGCTTTCAATGCTGGCTTTATGGGCTGCTCCCGCCAGCACAAACAGATGATCTAGCAATCTAAATTAATTTGTAACTTCTAGATTCCACAGTAAGAGTCTGCGGATATCCAATTATTTTAAAACCAGTTCATGTTTTCTTGAACCAGAATATGTGCATGCAGTCAAGTGTACTTCCTGGTTGATGTGGAAGCTGGAAAAAAATATTTTGCCCTTACCTTGATAATATCTTTTCCAATAGGTAAGACATTCTAGACATATGGGTTATCTCCCAATGCTTGCCATATGCAAAAGGAATCCACTACAGAATTTTTCTGTGACTCTCCTCTACTTCACTGGGAGCTCTAGAACTACCTGCAGTTAGTACCTAAGCACCAATACCAATGCATGTGCAATACAGAACATGAAGTAGGTATACCAACGGGAAAATTCCCAAGAAACAACTGTTCTACTCAAAGAAACAACATGCCAAACTCAAAACCAAACAACGAACAAATGCATTAAAGGAGCTTAGTAAAGAACCCAGCATACATTAGAAACATATACAGAATTCTTCCCAGCCCAAAGGGCTGACTGGCATTCAAGAATCACTTGGAGAAGCATAAACAGAATGAAACAGTAAGTAGGCACAGGAAGGACAGGGTGGGAGTCTAGAATATCTCACCTATCTACTGGAAAGCGCAGTTACTTACCATAACAAATGTTATCCAGTGACAGCAGGCAGATATTCTCACATGTGGGTGATGTCATCCACGGAGCCCCAATGCAGACAGCCTCACAAGCAGGCTTGCTTGTAAAACTTTTAGAAAGTTTGCGACTGCCGCACCGCGCAAGCGCGAGTGCCTTCCCGCCCGACGTAAGGTGCACATCTCTTCAGCGTCTCATCAGTTCAGATAGCTAGCTAAGAAGCCAACCAGGGGAGGTGGGTGAGTTGTGAGAATATCTGCCTGCTGTCCCTGGATAACACCTGTTACGGTAAGTAACTGTGCTTTATCCCAGGACAAGCAGGCAGCATATTCTCACAAGTGGGTGACCTCCAAGCTAACCAGAATGGGATGGTGGGAGTACTGGCAATTTAGGAGAATAAATTTTGCAAAACTGCCTGGCCAAAATGGCCATCCAGTCTGGAAAAATAATCTGGACAATAATGAGAGGTAAAAGTATGAACCGAGGACCAAGTGGCAGCTTTGCAGATTTCCTCAATAGGAGTAGATCTAAGAAAAGCTACTGATGCCACCATGGCTCTGACTTTATGGGCTGTGACTCAACCTTCTAGATGCAGTCCAGCCTGAGCATAACAGAAAGAGATGCAAGTAGCCATCCAGTTGGAGATAGTGCACTTAGAAACTGGATGTCCCAACTTGTTTGGATCAAAGGAGACAAAAATTTGAGGAGCAGATCTGTGTGGCTTAGTGCGTTGCAAGTAGAAAGCCAAAGCACGCTTACAGTTGAGAGTATGAAGAGTTGTTTCTCCAGGATGAGAATGAGGCTTTGGAAAAAAACACTTGAAGTACAATGGATTGGTTGAGATAAAATTCTGAAACCACTTTAGGCAAGAATTTAGGATGAGTACGGAGGATCACCTTGTCATGATGGAATACTGTGAAAGGTGGGACCGCCACTAAAGCTTGTAGCTCACTGACTCTGTGAGCAGACGTGAGAACAATGAGAAAAACCACTTTCCAAGTGAGATATTTCAGATAAGCTGAAGCCATTGGTTCAAAAGGAGGCTTCATCAATTGAGCAAGAACAACATTGAGATCCCAAACCACTGGAGGCGGTTTGAGAGGTGGCTTGACATTGAAAAGTCCTTTCATAAATCTGGAAACCATAAATCTGGATGAGCAGAAAGGGGTTTCCCTTCAATAGGCTGATGAAAATCAGCAATTGTACTGAGATGGACTTGAATGGATGTGGATTTGAGACCTGAGTGAGATAAATGCAAGCGGTAATCCAAAACAGAAGACAAGGAGGTAGATTGAGGCTCCTTGTGATGAATGGTGCACCAAGCAGAAAACCTAGTCCATTTTTGATTGTAACATTGCCGAATGGTAGGCTTCCTAGAAGCCTCTAAAATGTCCTTGGCAGATTGAGAAAACTGTAAAGTGGCAGTTAGGTTGAGAGGTACCAAGCTGTCAGGTGTAGAGACTGCATGTTGAGATAAAGCAGAGACCCCTGACTCTGTGTAAGCAGAGAGGGAAAAACTGGTCGAAGTAGTGGCTCCCTACTGCTGAGTGGAAGTGGAAGAGAGAAACACGGTTGTCTGGGCCACCGAGGAGCTATCAGAATCATGGTGGCATGTTTGTGTTTGAGTTTGACAAGTGTCTTGAGAATGAGAGGAAATGGAGGAAAAACATACAGAAACTGATTCGTCCATTCCAGAAGACAAGCATCTGCCTCGAGGAGATGAGAAGTATATCCTGGAGCAGAACTGAGGCAGTTTATTGTTGTGGGGAGACGCAAAGAGATCTATCTGAGGGTCCCCCACTGAGGAAAAAATGTGATGGAGCGGCAAGGAATTGAGTATCCATTCGTGAAGTTGCAGAAGACGACTCAATTTGTCCACCAGACAGTTTTTCTCTCCTTGAATATAGAATGCTTTTAGAAAGGTGTTGTGAAGGATTGCCCAATTCTACACCTTTTGAGATTCCTGGCAGAGAAGGAGAGATCCTGTGCCTCCCTGCTTGTTGATGTGGTACATGGTGACTTGATTGTCTGTTCAAATGAGGACTACTTGATCATGGAGAAGATGTTGAAAATCTTTGAGAGCACTGAAGATCGCTCTGAGTTCCAACAGATTTATGTGACACTGACGATCTGTGCTGGACCAATGGCCTTGAGTATGGAGACCATTGAGATGAGTCCCCCAAGTGTAGGTCGAGGAATCTGTCGTGAGAACCTTCTGATAAGGGGACGTTTGAAACAGTAAACCTCTGGAGAGATTAGAAGAGAGCATCCACCAGTAGAGAGACTGTTTCAAAGAAGGAGTCACTGTAATGTGCTGAGTGGGTCGAAAGCCTACGCCCACCAAAATGCCAGGGTTCACTGAGGAATTTGTAGGTGAAGTCTAGCAAAAGGAGTCATGTGAACTGTAGAGGCCATGTGACCTAGGAGAACCAATATGTATCTCGCTGAAAGTGAAGTGAGGGATGACACTTTGTGACAAAGCTGAATGAGAACATCCTGACATTGTTGAGGAATGAATGCTCTGAGTTGCACAGTATCCAGTACTGCTCCAATGAACTGTAGAGTCTGAGAGGGCTGTAGTTGGGACTTTGGGAAGTTGATTTTGAACCCCAAGCTTTGGAGGAACCAAGTGGTCCGATGGGTCGCTACAATAACCCCCTGAGATGTTGAATCTTTAATGAGCCAATCGTCCAAGTACGGGAAAACCTGAAGACCAAGGTTTCACAGAGCTGCTGCTACCACCACTAGGCACTTGGTGAAGACTCTGGGAGATGATGCCAGGCCGAAGAGTAGCACTCTGTACTGAAAATGATGATTTCTCACCCGAAATCTGAGGAACTTGTGAGAGGCTGAATGAATGGGAATGTGAGTATAATCCTCTTTGAGATCCAGACAGCATAACCAATCGTTCTGATCTAGAAGGGGATACAAGGATGCCAGAGACAGCATCTGAAATTTTTCTGACAAGAAATTTGTTGAGTGCTCTGAGATCCAAAATAGGTCGCAGATCGCCCGTCTTCTTCGGAACTAGGAAGTAACAGGAGTAAAAACCCCTGCTCTGCTGTTCCAGGGGAATTTCCTCGATGGCACAGAGATGAAGCAGAGCTTGAGCTTCCTGAAGAAGAAAGGTGGTCTGGGATGGATCGGAAGGATACTCTCTTGGGGGAAGATCTGGAGGAATCTGGATGAAATGAAGAAAGTAACCTTCCCTGATGATAGAGAGGACCCAGAGGTCGGATGTAATGAGCTCTCATCGGTAATAATAAAGATGGAGAAGGCCCCCCTATGGGAAGAGGAGAGGACAGAGGCAGAACGATTGAGGTGATGCTCTGTTTGAGATGGTCAAAAAGACTGAGAGGCCTTGGGTGCAGCAGGAGTCTGAGGTTTTTGCTGCCGTTGTTGCTGCTGTTGTTTCTTAGGAGGTGGCCTTGAATAAGGAGCTGCCTTCTGAGGAAAACGCCTCTGGTAGGATGGAACAGGCAGTGGAAGGGTTTGGCTTTGGTCTAATGATGGAAGCAAAGGACTTCTCATGCTCAGATAAGCGCTTGGTAGCTGCCTCAATAGAGTCATGAAACAACTCATTGTCCTGGCATGGGATGTTAGCCAGTCGATCTTGCAGATTCGGGTCCATATCCACAGTGCGAAGCCAGGCAAGACGACACATGGCCACCGAAAAGGCAGTGACCCTAGATGACAGTTCAAACGCATCATATGCAGATTGAACGAGATGAATGTGAAGTTGGCCCAGAGTGTTGTGTAGTTGTTGAAACTCTGGAAGTCGATGTTGGGGAAGATACTTAAAAAAAATGAGGCATGGCGTTGACCAAATGATTGAGAAGTGAGGCAGTTTGAAGTTGTGGGGGGCTGCAAAGAGGTCTATCTGAGGCGTTCCCCACAGTGAGAAGATATGATGAAGGGACGTGGAGTTGAGGGTCCACTCGTGAGGTTGTAGGAGACGGCTCAAGTTGTCTGCTAAGGCATTGTCCGCCCCCTGAATGTAGACCGCTCTGAGGAAGGTGTTGTTGCGAGTCGCCCAATCCCACACTTTCAGAGCTTCCTGGCAGAGGGAGGCCGATCCCGTTCATCCCTGCTTGTTCACATAGTACATGGCGACCTGGTTGTCTGTGCGAATGAGGACAACCTGGTCGCGAAGGAGATGTTGGAAGGTCTGGAGAGCGTTGAAGATCGCCCTGAGTTCCAGGAGATTGATGTAGCACTGGCGATCCGTGCTGGTCCAGTGGCCCTGGGTGCGGAGGCAGTCCAGACGAGCTCCCCCAAGCATAAGTCTACGAGTTGGTCATGAGGACTTTCTGATGGCAAGGGGTTTGGAACAACAAGCCTCTGGAGAGATTGGAGGATAGCATCCACCAGTGAAGAAACTGTTGCAGAGCAGGAGTGGCCTGGATGTGTTGAGTCAGAGGGTCGGATGTCTGGGAACACTGAGACGCCAAGGTCCACTGAGGCGTCCTGAGGTGAAGTCTGGCAAACGGAGTCACATGTACTGTAGAGGCCATGTGGCCTAGCAAGACCATCATCTGTCTTGCCGAGATGGAAGGACGAGAGGACACTGAATGGCAGAGATGAAGAAGAGCCTCCATGCGTGGGGGAGGGAGGAACGCTCGGAGTTGGGTGGTATCTAGGATCGCCCCGATGAAGGGGAGAGTCTGGGAGGGCTATAAGTGGGATTTTGGGAAGTTTATCTCGAATCCCAGATGTTGTAATAACCAAATTGTCTTCTGGGTCGCGAGGGTGACTCCCTGAGACGTGGAATCCTTGATGAGCCAGTCGTCCAGGTAAGGGAACACCTGGAGGCCGGGGTTCCTGAGTGCTGCGGCTACCACTACTAGGCACTTGGTGAAGACTCTTGGGGATGAGGCCAGGCCGAAGGGAAGCACTCAGTATTGAAGATGGAGATGTCCCACCTGGAATCTGAGGAATTGGCATGAGGCCGGATGAATAGGGATGTGAGTTAGGCCTCCTTCAGATCCAGAGAGCATAACCAGTCGTTCTGCTCGATGAGGGGATACAGGATGCCAAGGTCAACATGCAAAACTTTTCTTTGATCCGAACTTCTGAAGTGCCTCCAAAGGGAGTCAGTTTCATCTAGCCTGCAGGAGACGCCAGTAATAAGCAGTACCGAGGCAGATATCTGAGGGCTTGATACTTCCTTGAGCCCTGACATCAGAGCTCCTCCTCCACATAACCACAGAGCACCAGTTCATTGTGGGTTGGGGATACACCAGTGGAAGACATGCTCCCTTCTCCAGAGGCCAACGTAACAATGTTGGGGAGCTTGGCACTGGACTCTCCTCGAAGACAGAAGAGTCTAAAGTTAGACTCAGTGGTAATTTCATTGGTAGAGCAAGAACATCAGGACGGAGACCAACAGGATGGAGAGCAGAGTGGTGAGTGATCTAAAGCTGTGCAAATATGGTCTTTTTCTGTTATTAAACCTCTCAAAGTGACTTTGGAATCTTGTATTGAAAAAATTGAAAAGACCTGATAGATATTAAGCAAGTCCAAAAAACCCTGATAAGGGATAATACTAACTTGAGGAGGAAAGTGAAAACACTGGAGAATAATTATCGGAGCAATAATTTATGGTTGTTGAATTTTCCAAAGGTGTTTGCAGTGTCACCTAAGGAAATGCTCAAGAGATATTTTTTGGGAAGCTTTACAGGTACCTGAAGATTCTCTACCCCCTTTTTCACAGGTTTATTATTTACCAACTAAAGTACAAGATCAGTAAACTTCAGATTAAGAATAACAGAATCAACATTTAGATATATTGGCTATTTTGGAGACTTTCGATAGAGGCAGCTAAACTTGCAACTTTATTAGTTACTGTGGCACTTTTGCCAGATAAAATGTGGATCTTGAAATTGTTTTTTAAAAAATAGACATAAGGAATTTTTGGGATTTAAAATACAAATATTTCCTGATGTATCCCGCGAGACCCAGAAACGGAGGCGTCAATTTCTTCTTTTGAAATCTGGAATCACTTTAATAGAAGGAACGTTTTACCTGAGATACCCCTGTAAATGCATAGTAAAATATGTGTTTTTTGAACCTTTCCAACTTTTCTATCTCTGAAACGCCTCGAAGGGGAATGAATTTTGAGCTCTTATGAATAGATTGCGACATCTTGGTTCAGGTTTCAGATGTTTTGCTTCTTTTTTTGTTTGTTTCTCTAGAATTTTTCTAGAGGTTACTAAAAAAAAAAAACACTTAATGTAATCTTGGATTTTAAGTTGTGGACTTGAGATTGATTAAGTCAAATAATTCCTTATTAATACAGTATTTCCTTTTGAAGTTATGTGACTTCTTCAACCTTTTCTGTTACAATCTGGTGAAGGACACGATCTATCATGTGGCAGGGAGGAAAAACATACAGTAAAACTCCCCATGGCCACGGCTGTACCAGAGCATTTAGGCCATCGCTTCTGGGCTCGGATCTACAACTGAATAATCGGACGGTTTTTGAGTTCTTTGCAGTTGCCATCAGGTTAAAGTGAGGCTGACCATTGCACCGCAGAATGGCTTGAAACGATGCCGAGGACAGCGCCCACTCACCCAGATCCAAGGATTTCTGAGGAACTCTGCTTGAACACTGTTGACTCCCACTACATGCACTGCTGAAAGGAACTGGAGATGACACTCTGCCCAGAAAAACAGCAGGTGGGAATCCTGAGCCAGAGACATACTCTTGGTTCCTCCCTTGCAACTGACATATGCTACCACTGTTGCATTGTCAGAGAAAAGTCGGACCGCTTGGCCCTCCAGAGCCAATTGTAATTTCACCAGAGCCAAGCGAATAGCCCGCAGTTCCAAGCAGTTGATTTACTATTTCCTCTGAGAGGGTTTACAATGGGACGATGGTTGCAATGGGCTCCCCAGCCAGAGCCTGGCATCTACCATCACCACCACCCAAGACGCAATCCACAGCAGCATGCCCCTGGAGAAGGACTGTGGAAGGAGCCACCAATTCATTCTGGCCCAGGCTTCCAGAGTCCAAAGAAAAGCAGTGTACAATGCTTCCATTTCTGGAGTCCAGCGAGAGAACGTCTGCTGAAAATGACACATATGTGCCCTCGTCCAAGGAACCAAATCTATGGAGGCCGCAATGGACCCCAAGACCTGGAGATAGTCCCACGCAGATGAAGCTGCTTTGTCCAGAAGGCAAGAAATCAAAGCACAGCTTCTGTATGCGTGTCTCTGGAAGATACACTCAGCCAGATGCTATGTTGAACAAGACCCCTAGATATTCCAGGGACTGTGTTGGGTCAAATTGCTTTTCCTGTAATTCACAATCCAACCCATGCCATCCAGGACCTGGATCACCTGATTTACCACGCGCTAATCCTCAGTTAATGGGGGGGGGGGCTCTGATCAGCCAATCGTCCAAGTACAGGTGTACCTGCAACCCCATATTCCTCAAGTGAAATGCAATGACCACCATCACCTTAGTGAAGGTATGAAGCACTGTAGTCAGGCCAAAAGGCAAAGCTGAAAACTGGTAATGATTTTCCAGAACATGAAATCGGAGAAATCTCAGGTGCACCTGATAAATGGGAATATGCAAGTAAGCCTCTGTGAGATCCAGCGAGGTACTCTCCATGGGCCACCGCCACTATGACCGATTGAACTGTTTCCATGTGAAAGCGCAGAACTTTGAATGTGGCATTGACATGCATCAGATACAGGATTGGTCTCCAATCATCTGAGCCTTTCTTTGACATGATAAAGTATATGCCAGAGCCTGAGTCTTTAGAAAGCACTGGTTCTGTGGGCCAAATATCCAACAGCTTGTAGCCAGATTGAATAACGTCCAGAACCCACTTATCAGATGAGATGTGCACCCAGGCCTGCAGAAACATTGACAGTCTGCCCTCGATATGTAGAGAGACCTTCCTTGGCCTGGCGTCATTATGCCTTTTTGGCAGAGGTAGCCAAATGGGAGACAGAAGGGCTGGTTATGCCTGGCGCCTGAGAACTTCTGCCTGTAGCTCTGGGAAAGTTTCTGAGACATGAAGCCTGAAAAAGGGCAGAAACACCTGGAGCTAAGAAAAATAGAGGTTCGGGATCTACTGTTAGCCAGGGTCTTAGGGCGACAGTCCACCACAGAATTCATGAGATCATCCAGGCCCTTGCCAAATAATAATTGCCTCTTAAAAAGAAGCAGAGCAAGAGTGGCCTTAGAGGTGAAATCACTGGCCAACTGTCTAATCCAAAATATACGGTGAGCAGAAAATGAATATGCCAATACCTTACCCAGTACCCACATAAGGTCATACAGAGTGTCAGCAACATTATCTACTCTAGCAAAGAAAAGCTGAGGAAGAGGCTCCATAGCCTTACTTTCCAGAGTACGCAGCCTGGACAAGCAAGCATGTGTGACAAAGGTCACCACAGAGGCAGATTTGTCTCCCAAAGCTGCAGCCTCAAAAAGTCTCCTAAGAACCATATCCACATACCAATCCTGCATGTCCTTAAGCACTACCCCACCCTCCCTGGGAAGGGAGGTGCATTTAGTCACCTGCGCAACCAGAGTCCACTTTAGGCTGACCAAGAAGCAGCTGGCACTCCTGCTGCATAGAGTACAAACAGGACATAGTCCTCGCCACCTTGAGCACCCCTTCCAGAGAATCCCATTGCTTCTAGATCAAAATGCTCATAACAGGATGCCAGGGAAAAGCGGTAGACTGAGCTCGTACTCCACAAAGGAGAAAGGAGCCAGCTGAAAGACTAAGTTCAATTCCTGCAGAGTCTCTGAAATGAAATAGGACAAAGTAGCAGACTTAAATGCAGAACTGTGGGATCATCTCCAGGTTCTAAGGCCAAAGAAGGATCCAAAGATCCGGCATCCTGTTCAGAGTACCCTGCCACAGGGAGCGCATCCACGAAAAACAAGGGGTCCGCAAGCTGATCATCACACGCATCTCCCAGATCAGGGTCAACTAACTCAGGAACAGTGGCAGACTGAGAAGATGTGCTTAAAGAGGGAATACCGCTGAAAGACAAGTTTTGAGGTGGAACGGGACTGTGCAGGGGTAGCACTGCAATTCTGACATGTATTCCACAAATGTTTCATAAATTCTGTGAAGGCCTCCGGACCCTGGGGCGTAGAATCACCCTGAGATGATTTCACCTTGATCTTTTTGTGCTGTGGGAGGTCCGCAGCCTTGCGCATGGAACTTTCAGCTGTGCTGAGCCCCAAAAATAAGGAAGGCTATCCCAAAAGGTTAGCAGAGCATTTTAACCCCTGCTTAGTCGAGGGATAGGCTAAGCTTTGCGCCGCCGCCTCTCTAAGCATGTGGTGCAAGGATGCCCCTGAGGCACTAAATTTGCACAATCTTAGCAGGAATTCACAGTAGGAGATCCCAAGGACTCCATCCCAACAGATTTTGAGGCAAAATTTGTAGATTTGGGAGAGCAGGAATCTTTTGAAAAAAAGATTGCTAAAAATCCAAGATGGCTGCTGCTAAGAAATTTGCACCAAAATTGTGATTTATTTCACACTTAGTAAAGTAGAAAAATGGTGATTTTAGGATTTTTCAGGAGGGGGAACAAAGGGGTACGTGCAAAATCCTGAAAATTGCAAAATTCTCCCCTCCCCCCCCCCCCCGGATCCCCCTCACAGGATGTGACAGCCTTACTCAGTGACCTGTGCTGGAAATGTGCTGCAGCCTGCTTCAGCTCTCTTACAGTAGCTGGATTAGAAAAAAATCACTGTCTCATGCTGGGAATGCCTCCTTGATGTTAATACTTGATGAAGTTACAGGGAAATACTTTTTAAACCAACAGGAGGAAATTTTTTTTTACTCAGAGAATAGCTAAGTTCTGGAACGCGTTGTCAGAGGATGTGGTAAGAGCGGATACCGTAGTTAGTTTTAAGAAAGGTTTGGACAAGTTCCTGGAGGAAAAGTCCATAGTCTGTTATTGAGAGAGACATGGGAGAAGCCACTACTTGTCCTGTATCGGTAGCATGGAATATTGCTACACCTTGGGTTTTGGCCAGGTACTAGTGCCCTGACTGGCCCTGCAAGGCTATTCTTATGTTCTTATGCCAGTCAGCCACAGTGCCTGACCGTACCTCCACCCCCACGGAGCAACGGGCGCGCTAAGGGATGGGTGGAGGAAAAAATGCAGCCTGCACCCTGTGAGACACTGCTGAACCTCCAGAGGATGCCTACCCGCCTGTGCTCAAATCCCTGCTAAACAGAAGGTGTGGAAAGAGTGGGGATGGCCCCGATCTCTAAAGAAACAAACGCAGGCTGGACAACAGGTACTACTACTATTTATCATTTCTATAGCATTGAAGGTGTACGCAGCACTGTATAATTAACATACAATAGACAGTCTTTGCTCAGAAGAGCTTACAATCTAATTTGGACACAGATAGGACATCTCAGGTTCAGGGAGATTCTGGTAGAGAAAATGATACAATGGGTATAGGTGTTCTCTATAGTGCCCAAAATCCTTAAGTCAGTCCAGCATCCTCCTGGGAGATTCATATTCTCCCCTCCGAGGCACGGTACTTGAACCTTTTTCATGTTTTATAGATCATTTCCTTTAGCCCTATGTGAAACAAGCTCGGTCTTATGTGAAGGACAAGACTCAATTTATTCGGAAAATACAGTCTGTTACTTATATTGATCCTGCCGATATTTTAGTGTCTCTATGTCATTGCTTTATATAGCAATATTCCACAACAAGATGCTATAAGAGTGGTCCAATGAACCCTCTAGCAGAGAGTTTAAATAGGGTTCCAACGGATTTGTTAATGACTTTCACAAATTTAGTGCTTACAAAGAACTACCTTCAATTCAAAGGGGTCGCAAACTTATATATGACCCGCTTTGAAGAGCAACATCCAGCAACAAGATGACACCTGGCTAAGTCATCAGCTGTAGCATTTCCCCACTCCACTTATTTTATTTTTCTCTTACTTGTATTTTCTCTTATTTCATTTGTTTTTTTCTCAAATAAGTGGCTTTCTTTTGTTTAAGGACTCTATTTTTTACATCTACAATCGTAATTTATTTTCCCGGTATGACCGTTTCCTATGATCCAACGGTCTAAACTCCTTTCACCTGCTGATCAACTGACTTGCTGATCGATTGACTGAGTTTGAAGGATATTGTGCCCCATCAAATTTTCTTCCTTCGTCAAGGATGGCAGAATCTGGCTTTGGTATTGCTTCGGCATACCAGTGTGGTAGCACTGTGTCCAATGGCCGTGCTGGCGGTTTCCTCCCTGCTGCCACTGAGGTGAACATCATGGCGCTTCCATATTGTTATTAGATTGGAATGCTGCTGGTTGGATGCGCCCTTCCCTACTTTCTTCAGATCACTGGAGCCTGCTTGGATGGTGTGAGGTGTAGTTATGCTGATCTCTTGAGACCTCATCTGCCGGGTCTTGCTTCGCTCATTGGATTGATCCTTCATTTTGATCTGCTTCATCGTTCAGCTTGTTGGTGCTGAAGTCCTGACTGGATTTGACCCAACCTGGTGAATCGGATGTTGGGGAGTCTGCTTAGAGACCTGACTGTCTTCCAAGTTACTGTTTGTTTGCCATATTTTCCTGGCATTGAGGGGTCTCTTTGTCTCCACTGGACTAGGATCTGACTGGAATTTATTTTATTGTATTTATTTATTATTTTTTAATTAATTTTAATTTCTTAATCTTTTTAATTTATAATTAACTAGTATTTTTATTTTTACTGTGATTTTTTGTTTTCATCCCCATTGAATGCTTGTTAGAATATATGTATCTTATCTCTATTTTTCCTATCTTCAATGGAGTTCCTTTTTTTAATTACTTGTTGAATTGTAAATCGCTTAGGTCAGTCACATGCAGGAGCGGAATATCAAATCTTAATAAACATAAACAAATCTTAATAAACATATATACATTCCCTTTTGCTCGGGAGGTGAAGCTGTGGATTAGATTTATAAACGACATCTTTTGTATATGGGCGGGATCTGTTACAGACCTACAAAGATTTATGGATTGACTAAATATCCAAGACCCTCATATACAATTTTCGAGTACATGGGACATGCACACCGTTGTCTTTCTGGATACAGTAGTCATAAAAACTGATAGAGGATTGAGCATGAAGGTTCACCATAAAGCTACAGAAAAAAACAATTATTTAAAGTACATGAACTGTCATCCTCAGAATTTGGTCAGTTCCTTAGAATACGTCGTCTCTGCTCAACTATGTCTGATTTGAGCTTGCATAGGTATTTGCGACTCACAAATGGAAGATTAGATTTTTACAAGGAAGCTGACACTAACAATCAAATTTTTGGAGTGGGGATATCCTAAGAAGGTTATACATAAAGCATTTTTGAGAGCTAAGTATGTGAACAGAGACTTATTATTAAATGAATCAAGTTGAGAGAATAAGAACAAGTCGAGAGAATAAGAACAAACATGTGTACTGTCTTATTCCACTCAAACCCACAAAATTGCTTCTAGTATTCACATACACTGGCATGTGTTGCAGCTTCATGAGATATTCCAGGAACACCCGTGTATAACCTTCACAAGGGGCAAAAATTTGGTTGACAAACTAATGAGGACAAATTTCAAACAACCTACCAACAATGAAATCTTGATTGGACATGTAGCCTGTGGATATTGTTCTCTTATGTAGTCAAACTTTAGAGAGGAAAATTTGCACTCATCCTCAGACAAATCAAACGTTTCAATTAAAATATAATACGTCATGTGAATCCACATTTGTCATTTACATCATACAATGTATAAGCAATGAACTGTACATGAGTAGTACAACAGGACCAGTCTGAACACGGCTGGTTGAACATCAGAATTGTCTTAAGAATAAACGCCCAAATGCTCCTATGGTAAGCCACAGCATTGAAAGAAATCATGCTTTTCAACAGATGCGCTGCACCATTATAGAACAAATTCCCCCCTCTATCCAGGGCGACAGAAAATCCTTTCTATTATCAAGGGAACATTCTGGATTTACATGCTGTCATCGTATATCCCCCACAGCATGAATGAGAATGTTAAGTGGTTGACAGCTGGGGCATTTCGTCATTAATTTTCTGGTAGAAACTCCTCCCTGCAAGCTTTTCATTGGTTAACTTAGAGTTTCTTCACAGTATGAATGAGAACTTTAAGTGGAGAATGGTTGGGCATTTCAATAAGTATACAAGCTGTGAAGCCATGCCCTTCCAACATTTGGTTAGCTATCAGGTGCTTCCACGTTACTATTTCCTGAGAAGAAAAGAGTGTCAAACCCCAGTAATTTTATGCCGCACCAATTTTGAATAAACAGCGGGTTGTGCCCCTGACATTGCCCCTGAGGAAGGAAATGAAACAGGGTACTTTGTTGGGCATTCAGCGGAGGTACCCCTTTTTTGCAAAAGATATTCAGTATCGGCAGACATTACATTACATTACATTACATTAGTGATTTCTATTCCGCTTGTGCCTTGCGGTTCTAAGCGGATTACAAGTTAGAAGACTGGACATTTCCAGTATCATTGTAGTACATGTAAACAAGAATGCGTCAAGTTACAATTGTTATTCTGGACTTTTCCAGGAGAAATTGATAGCAGATAGTGATAGGTTGTTTAGACGAATAGAGATAATATTGTCCGGATTCTGTTGTTTAGACGAATAGAGATAATACTGTCCGGATTCAAGGTGTTGCTGGTGGTGGTGGTAGGGTGGTCATGAGAGCATTTTCTAATATTTTTGTGAGGTTATGATGATGGGAAGTGTTTTTTGAAGAGATGAGTTTTGATTTCTTTTCGGAATACTTTAGTGTCTATTGATTTGGTCAGTAGATTGGTGATGGTAGTATCGATCTTTGCTGCCTGTGTCGCTAAAAGGCTGTCATATAGTTTTTTTCGTCGTGTTCCTTTGAGAGGGGGGTGAGTGAATAGGCTCTGAGTTCACCAGGTAAGTTTCCCTTTAAATTATGTGTGAATAGATGAGAGGAAACTTTCTCTTAAAATGAAAATGAAGCAAAGTGGGCTCAAATGGTTTGTATGATAATGCACGCAAACACTTTATTTATCTTGTTTACAGTTTTTCACTCTGAATTTGAGGTAATTTAATAAAATTGAACCGGGAAGGTATTGAATGATGTTTGCGGGGAAACCCTATAGTGCGCTTTCAGGAGCACTTTGATAGTGGATAGACCCTGGTGAACTCTCTAATCAACTGAAGAGGTTCCCACAGACTGAAAAAACCTCCCGACAAAAGTAATGATTAATTATTTTTCATTGGGTAATTTTTAGGAGTAAAGCTCAGAGTGCAAAATTTAAGATAGAAGAGCAGGTCTGTTTTCCAGAACTTATACATATCTGACAACAGTGAGTAAGAGTTAAGAGTTGAAAGCAGTTTCAAAAAAGTGGGCTTGCATTTGAATGCTGCTGGAGACATATTGATTCAGGCAGCCTGTTCCAGGCATACGGTGTGGCAAGAAAGAATGGAATTGGCAGTGGAGGAGAAGGGTACAGATAAGGAAACTTACCCGATAAGCGGCATTCACAGTGGGGAGCACAGAGAGGGCTACAGAGTGAGCATAGGGGGCTATAGAGTGAATGCACTTGTAAGTCAGTAAGAGGAGTTTGAACTGAATTCGGAAATGGATGGGGAGTCAATGAAGTGAGTTGAGGAGGGTGGTAATAAGAGAATAGCAACTCTCGTGGAATATGAGTCATGCAGCAACATTTTGAACGGACTGAAGGAATGAGATGGATGTGCGGGAGGCCTGAGAGAAGTGTATTGCAGTAGTCTAAGCATGAGGTGATGAGAGCATGGATAAGAGTTTTGGTAGTGTGTTCACAGAGGAGAGGTCAGATTTTGGAAATATTATAGAGGAGAAAGCGACAGGTTTTAGCAAAGGAGAGATAGGAGTCAAAGATCACCCCCAGGTTGCGAGCTGACGAGACAGGGAGGAGGAGAGTGCTATCCACAGAAATAATAGTGCTGCCCAATTCAGGAAAAAAAATTTTGATTCGATTCAGCTTATTGAATTGGTTTCTCTATTTGATTTTCCTTCCCAATTGGGTGGGTTTTTTTCAAACACCCTGGTGGGTTTATTTTACAGCCTCTTCATCCCCTTTGCCTTCTCCTAACCACACTGGCGCTGTGGTGTAAACAAAATAAGCAAACAAAAAAGATTTTTCCTCTCTCTGTTAAATCCAAGCTCACGTTTGTGGTCTAACACCAGCTCTGGCAGGATACACATTTCAAATCTGACATATTGTAATCACAAAACAGAAAATAAAATTAGTTTTTCTACCTTTTGTTGTCTGGTCATTATTCAAATTTTGTTGGTCTCAGGCTCTGGTTGTCTTCTGATAACTTGCTTGCCAGGATCTCCTTCCTTCTTCTTTCTCCCTGCTAACCATCCATCTTCCATCTCTGTCCTCCCCTTCCGTTTCTCTTCCCTCCCCAGAAGGTCTGGCATCTTTCCTTTTTTCGTCTCCCTCCACAGATCCACCTTTTCTTAACTACCCTTTCATCCAGCATCTCTCCTTCCTTCCCCACCACCCCAGGGTCCACCATCTCTCCCTTTCTTTTCCCAACTATCCTCCTATCCAGTATCTCTATACCCCCCCTACACACCATCCCTTGCATCCAACTTCTTTCCCTTTCTGTTCCTTCCCTCCCTAAATCCCATTGTCCATCATCTCTCTCCCTCGCTCCCTCTCCTCTACTTTCAGACCCATTTCTTCCTCCCCAAAGTCCAGCATATGCACATCTCTTTGAACCCCAAATTCATCCTCCTAGAAAACGACAGGATCCAAACCACAACCATCCTAGAAATAAACACAACCAAATATCCCATCCAAACAACAATAAAACTACTAGGCATGACCATAGATAGATGCTGCACAATGCAGCCACAAATAAACAAAACAACTCAAAAATCATTCGCAATCATGAGAAACCTGAGACAAGTACGGAAATTCTTTGAAAGCACACAATTCCTACTTATAGTACAATCCCTAGTACTAGGAATACTGGACTACTGTAACATTCTCTTCCTCCCATGTCCAGCAACCACGATAAAACAACTCCAAACAATCCAAAATACAGCCTTAAGACTCGTCTATTCATTGAAAAAACACGACCACATCACTGAAGCCTACATCAACTCACACTGGCTCCCAATCCAAGAAAGAATCCAATTTAAATTTTACTGCATATTATTTAAAACACTACATGGAGACAGCCCATCATACCTGAACAATCGCCTCATCCAAGCAACCAGCACCAGACACAGAAAAACGCACTCCCCATTCATACCCCCCCCATCCAAAGAAGTGAAAAGAACAAAACTACATGACGGCCTCCTAGCCACACAAGCTGCAAGACTGGATAACCAAATCTCCAACCTTCTGATGACCACCCCAGACTATAAGACGTTCAGAAAAGAAATAAAAACCACACTTTTCAAGAAATTCCTAAAACAGAAATAACAACACGACCACTAAAAACCCTCAAGATCTTCATATTATCTCTCTAGCTATTCTCTACAATTCATATAAGTCTGTCATTCAGTAACACTGTAATTCTTTATTCATTGTAATTCTTTATTCATTGTAATTCTGTCCTTAAACTAACCTTTTGTAATCCGCCTTGAACCGCAAGGTAATGGCGGAATAGAAATCCCTGATGTAATGTAATGTAATGTAACCCCCCCCTTCCCTCCCTCCGTGTACTTCTATACCAGGGCCCCCCTCCCCTGAAGGTCTGTCCCCCCTTGAAGGCCTGCCTTCCCTCTTGAAGGCTTGTCCCTCCCCTTGAAGACCTATCCCACCCCTGAAGGCCTGCCTGTCCCCCCCTCTTGAAGACCTGTCCCCCCTTGAAGGCCTATCCCCCCCTTGAAAGCCTATCCCACCCCTGAAGGCCTGTCCACCCTCCTTTGAAGGCCTGCCTGCCTGTCCCACCCCGAAGGACTGATCACTCCCCCTCCCCGGCATCCGGCTTCCACCCCCTTGGCCTTCCGCTTCCCTCCCTGGCCTCCCCGCAGAGTTTACCTTCCAGCCGGAATAGCCTGCAAACAAAATTGCAGTGTTAGCGATCTTAGTACCGCTTCGGAGATGGTTCCTCCGTCGCGGTCCCGCCCCTTCCTCCGTCGCAGTCCCTTTTCTCTTGTCGGTTCAGTCACCATTTGTCTGAGCAGAGTCCATTGAAAGGCATCCACTATCTCTCTACTTGTTTCCAATTCCACAGATGGAACTTTCTAATCCACATCCGGCAAATTGAAATCACCCATCAACAGCACCTCTTCTTTCTTTCCCAGCTTTTGGATATTTGCAACACAATCTCTGGTGAGACCTTATTTGGAATATTTTGTACAAGTCTGGAGACCGCACCCTCAAAAAGATATAAAAAGGATGGAGGTCCAGAGGAAGGCTACTAAAATGATGCCTGGTCTTCATCATAAGGTGTATGGGGACAGACTTAAAGATCTCAATACTTTGGAGGAAAGGTGGGAAAGGGGAGATATGATAAAGACGTTTAAATACCTACATGGCATAAATGTGCATGATTCAAGTCTCTTTCATTTGAAAGGAAGCTCTGGAATGAGAGGGCATAGGATGAAGTTGAGAGGTGATAGGCTCAGGAATAATCTAAGGAAATATTTTTTTACAGAAAGGGTGGTGGATGCATGGAACAGTCTTCAAGATGAGTTGTGGAAACAAAGACTGTGTCTGAATTCAAGAAGGTATGGTATAGGCACGTGGGATCTCTTAGAGAGAGGAAGAGATAATGGTTACTGCGGATGGGCAGACTGGATAGGCCATTTGGCCTTTATCTGTCATCATGTTTCTATGATCTTTATCAAATTGCTGCGATTGAGTTGGAGGTCTGTAGACAATACCCAAATAGATAGAAGTTCCATCTTCTCTTTTCAAAGTGATCCATACCGCTTCTTCCTTTCTCCAGGCCCCCTGCATTTCAGTTGCTTGGATATTGGTATTTACATAGAGAGCTACTCCTCCGCCTTTTTGACCATCTCTATCCTTGCTAAAAAGATTATAGCCAGGGGTCACATGATGCATACTGCCTGGTAAGACATGTTTCTCTTGGGTTCCGCAGACTACCAGCTACCATGAACTGTTCCCTCTCATACCTTGGAGAGGGTGAACAACCTGTCTTTATCTACTAAGTCTATTCCCTTCATTATCTTGAACGTTTCAATCATGTCCCCTCTCCAGTCTCTTTTCAAGGGAGAAGAGGCCCAGTTTCTCTAATCTCTTACAGAGGGGTGGGAGACCCAAGCCGCATATCCCCACACATAAGTGGTTCTAGTGCTGCATCTGGTCTGGGATTTTGGTAAGATCTTGGGCCTCTGGGTCAACTGCAATAAATCTGAGTTGTTCCCCTTGGGTTCCGGGAAACCAGAACCTTAGTATGACCAATTAACCATTCCACTGGTGAAGAAACCTATGAGCTGTTTGGGCATTTATCTCAGTACTAATTCAAAAGCCATATATAAAGCTAATATTTTGGACCATAATGATAACATAAGGATTCTATGTATGAAATGGAAACATTTCCCTTTAAAACTGGTGAAAAATGGTTATGCTACCTAAATTTGTGTATCCTTTGGAGCTGTGCCCTTATGGTTAACCAGAAAGGATGAATTGATATTTCTGTCTATTATAGGAACTTTTATTTGGAGACATAAAAAGCCTAGTTATGGCAAGTTATTTATGGATAGATGTAGAGGGGGTCTGAGACTTCAGGATGTTCGGCTATATAATATAGCGGCCCTGATAAGGATTATCTTTGAAACCATTACTGATCAGACTAAATTTTTGCCTGCTAGGTGGCTAGAAAGCTGGAGTGCCCCTTTTCCTTAATAAATCTGATCCATATGAAAAGGGGTGAGGCCCCACAACTACTCTACAAACTTCAATGTTTTTGTGCCACTCTGAGCAGCTTGGTGGTGATGGAGGAGAAGGCAACATAAGTCCCAGGAGGCTTCACCGTTCTTCCATTTGGAAGGGGATAGGGACTTCTCTCCAGGGATTGGGAGATCCAGATTCCAGGAATGAGCACAAAAAGGATGCAGGTCTTTGGGCCAGTTAATAGATGAGTAGGTACCCACGAAATTCAATTCCTGCGATGACTTAGAAATGAGGTCTGGCATGGCTGTGAACTTAAAAGAAGCGCCAGACTGTAGAATTATACACAGGATTCAATAGTACAGAGGGATCCACAGATCCAGCACACACCCCTGATATCCTGCTCCAGGAAGCGCTGTACCTACAAACAAGGGATCAGTAAGGAAAACATCAGGGTCCCCCAGATCAGGATCAGGTAGCGCAACAGCCACAGCAGGCTGAGGCGAGAAGGTGCCCCCTAGGCACTATGCCACTAGGAGATGCCGCGGAAGTAGATTGAGACCATTCTGGGGGAGAACACTTGGTCAAACTCTAACCACAAAAATTTCATGAACTGAGAAAGTGTCCAGCTCCTGGATTTGCATTTGCATTTCTTTGGCTGCAGAAGATCCGTATCCTGGTTAGCCAAAGTACCAGTCATGCCGAGTTCTGGAAACAATGACAGCCCCGTCGAGCTAGCTGACCATTTGGTCACCTCCACATGAGGAGAGCCTAAGGACTCCATCCCAGCAGTTTTCCAAGCAAATACACAGTTTTGAAGAAGCAGGGAACTTTAGAAAAAAAAGAATGCTAAAAATCTGAGATGGCCGCCGTCAGAAAATTCACACCAAAATTGCAATATTTTTTACACTTCCTGAATAGCAAAAATGGCGATTTTAGGATTTTTCTGGAGGGGGAACATTCAGAAACCTTCAAACCCCCACTTTTCCAATCTTCCCCGATGTCTCTCACAGGCTATTAGCCTGTGTACTCACTGTGACCTGAACGGATTAGTGCTGCAGCCTACTTTCAGCTCTCTCACAGTAGCTGGATGAGTAAATTCACTGCCACAATGTTGGGAATGCTTCTGTAAATCTGATCTTTACGCTGCCAGTCAAACTACTAAGTCTGACTACACCTCCACCCCTGTGGATCAATGGGATAGTTGGTGGCACAGTGCTGCACCCAGCAAGACCCTTCTGAGCCTCCTAAGGGTACCTAACAGCCTGCACTCGACCCCTGATTAACAGAAGGTGAGATCACCTCAGGGACGGCCTTGAGCTCCAGAGGGATCGGCCTGTCAGCTGCAGATCGAAGTTTTTGAATTTTCAAGCAGGCAGAGCTTCAAAATCACTCCAAGCACTAAAATACCCAAAAAGGGGATGAAATTACATCAAATTAAAAATAATAAAATGGGGAGAGCAGAACACACACATCTGTAGTCATGCATGCAAAAGGAAAGAACTGTAGAGGGAGCTAACAGTCCAGTGAAGTAGTATAGAAGTAGAATGAAAAATCCAGAGAGGATTCCTTCGGCTGCATGTTGCTAAAGGGAAATAATCCTATTGTCTAGAATGTCTCACCTATTGCAATGGAACAGCTTTTAACATGAAATAAAATTGGGTCAATATGCAATAAAGGCCAAGAAAAAGTCTTGGCTTGTTTGGCTGACATTGCTGTCTGGTTGTCCTGCTGTCATCTGAAACTAAATATGTTTCAGACTGAGCTGCTCCTCTTTCCTTCTCTTCCTGTCTCCATCTCGGTACATAATACTGTCATTGTTCCAGTCCCCTCTGCTCGCAACCTTAGAGTGGTCTTCGATTTTGACCTCTCATTTCCTACGCACATCCAATAAGCTGCTAAGACCTGTCACTTCTATCTCTTCAATATCACCAAAATTCATCCCTTCCTCTCTGAGCACACTACCAAGACCCTTGTCCACGCTCTTATAAACCTCACGCTTAGATACTGCAATCTAATTTAACTGGTCTCCCGCAGTGTCATCTCTCCCCCTTGCAATCTGTGCTGCATGACTCATCTTCTACCAAACTCACTACGCTCATGTCACACCTCTCCTTAAATCACTTCACTGGCTCCCTATCTGCCATCGAATGCAGTTTAAGATCTTATTGCTGACCTACAAGTGTGTTCATTCAGCTGCCCCTCAATATCTTTCTTCGCTTCTCTCCCCTTATACACTTTTCCCTCCATATTCGCAGTGGATGCATTCCGGATGTAGGTGCGAATACGGAAAAACAGCAAATAACTTTTCATTATGTTATTCGCGGTTTTAGGGATCTGCCACCATTTTTACTAAAGAAACCATGAATAACCAGCGATTTCAGGGCAGGCAAACAATTTGTCAGAACTCTTGCTACCACCCAATCCCCCAACTCTTGAAAGCCAAGTGGGTCAGACATTTGCATCCTCGGAACCCCCAGCCCGCTGCTACTGAACTGGTGCCGGTATAACACTGGGGTGGGGGGAGAGGAAAGCGGGATTGAGACGCGGCCAATATCGGGCTGAACTGACTTATGCAAATCCTGCAGGAGCATCAGCACCACAGCTGCCAGCACGTGGGCACTGAACAGGGATGGGTGGGGGGAAGGAGGCAAGTTAGTGCTCTTTTGCTGTTCTTGTTGTTCTCTTTGGCAATAAAAGTGGTAAGAGAGAGGGGCAGAGGGGAGGGAGGGGGTAAAAAAAAACAACAACCAACCAATACAAAATAAACCCCAAACCAAACAATTACTAAGCGAGAAAGAGGCGGCTAAAGTGCAAGCCCGTCGCCAATGGCTCCCGCCCTATTCAGCTGGACTTCACGACTGACAGACATTATCACCAATAAATATTGAGAGAGGCATGAATGGGGTTCCCCTAGAGCGAATAGAAATTTAGAGGGGGCAGGCAAGCAACCAGCGATTTCAGTGCAGCCAAGCAACCATGGATTTCAGGGTACTGTACAGCATACTAAACAGAAAAAAATTTGAGTGATGACATTTTTGGGGGGTTGGAGACAGCGGCCGAAAAATCGCGAATAATCAAAACCGCAGATATGGAGGAAGAAGTGTACACCTCCCAGAAAACTCCGTTCCTCAGATAAGCCACTCTTAACTGTACCCTTCTCCTCCACTGCCAATTCCAGACTTTGTTCCTTTCATCTAGCTGTCCCCTATGCCTAGAATAAATTACCCAAGTTTGTCCGTCAATCCCCGTCCCTTCCCGTGTTTAAAAGCAGCAGACTGAAAACCCACCTTTTTTATATAGCCTTCAATCCTTAACCCTGCCCTCCAACCCAGCCAGCTGATTAACCGTTCCCCTTAACAGTATCTGTGACATCCTGTTTGTCTGTCTTGGCTGTTTAGATTGTAAGCTCTTTTGAGCAGGGACTGTTTTCTTCTTTGTGACTCTGTGAAGCGCTGCATGCATCTGGTAGTGCTATAGAAATAATTAATAGTAGTAGTAGTAGTAGTAGTAATACTTACATTGACATTTCATAGCCACTGTGATATCTATATTGATTCTTAATTTACTGTAAGACAAAAAACACAAATACAACAGTTATGTTTACCCAGCCAATAAAAATGCATATTTGTAGATATCACTCTAGCTTTTAGTATTTGCACAAAGATATGATACCAAAGCATAAGCCAATACATTAATTTCAGGTAGTTACAAATGAAAGCTCACAATCCCTGCTTCCAACTAAGCTGGCGGAAACTTCCAAGTCACAAAAAAACACCACCAAGAACAGAAGTCACTATTTTCCTGAAATCACAGCTCGCCAAAGTCAATTCTTTGTTACTACTGGTTTTTCAGCACACTTCAAAGTTCAAGTGAACAACATAATGGGGGCATTCTGGTAACTAAAAGAAATGGTATAGAAATGTTAATCAAAACAAAAGCTTACCAATGCATTGTGAGGGTAATTTATATGGAATCATCTAGTTTTAGGTGGCAAGAATACACATATATAAAAAGACTGCAGACCATTCAGAATACTGCAGTGAGGTTGATCTTTGGGCTAAAGCACTTTGACCATGTATCACAATGTTATCATAAATTACATTGGTTAACTGTTGAGGCTAGAGTAATTTTTAAACTTGGTTGCGCATGTTTTAAAATGCTATATGGATTATTGCCAAGTTATCTCCTTGAACACTTCAAATTTGCAAATAGGAATCATCTACGGTTAGTACGTTTTTTTGATCTTCCATTAGGTAAGAGAAGTATTTATAAACAATTTTTTTGTAAAAACACTGGCATATCAAGCAGCCCTTTGGGAAAAACAAGTTAGTACTTATATTTCTTTTTCATTTCTTACTCAGCTTTTAGGAAAAAGTTAAAAATATAATTAAAATTTTACAATAAGTTATAATGTTAATATTTTTTGGAATTATCTGGCTTAATCTACTATAATGTTAGTATCTCTTAATTTGTGAACCGCACGGTTGCTGCGGTATATATGAAATTATGCTATTATGTTTATATTATGGCTCCAATGAACTCTAGAGTTAGAGTGGGTTCGAGATTGGATTTCCAGGAGATTGGATTTCCAGAAGCTCCAGTAGATGAACTGTTGCATTTATAGTCTGGTGAGCTTGTTGAGGTATAGAAGCCTTAATCAACCAGTCGTCCAGGTAAGGGAACACGTGAAAAAAATAAACAAAACTGTATGAGTGAAGGAATGTAGCTACTACTACTACTACTAAACATTTTATGAATACTCTGGGTGCAGATTTTAGACCAAATGAAAGCACCTTGTATTGAAAGTGACATGTTTCCATCCAAAAGCAGATGTATTTCCTGTGAGCAGGAAGAATGGGAATGTGGGTGTAGGCTTCTCTGCAGAGAGCAGAGCCAGTCATTCTTCTCTAATAGTGATAATAAGGTTCCAGAAAGAGCATTCAAAACTTTTCCTTCACTGAGTATTTGTTGACAGCGCAGAGGGGGCTCAGGAGGATTCTGAACACAGAACATCGGCTACAGTTCTCGCTGCTCGACCCCCCCCCCCTCAGAAGGAGCGTAGAGTGGTGGTCATCGGAGACTCCATGGTAAGAGGCACCGAAGGACCAATTTGCAGACCAGATTTGCAGTCGAGGGAGGTCTGCTGTCTCCCTAGAGCTAGGATCCGGGACATCACCACCAGTATAGACAAACTTCTGAAACCTACTGACCATTTCCCTATGTTTCTCATTCATGTAGGTACCAACGATACTGCCAGAAGCACTTCAGACAGCATCCCTAAAGGGAATGGGCCCTGGGAAGAAAGCTGAAGCAGACAGGAGCACAGGTGGTCTTCTCATCAATTCTCCCGGTAAGAGACACAGGCAGAGACAGGGAAGAGCGTATCCATAGGACCAATGAGTGGCTTCGCGAATGGTGTTTAGAGATGAACTTTGGATTCCTAGACCACGGAGAGGCGCTACAAGGACTACAGGGACCTGACGGACTTCACCTAACAAAGAGAGGCAAGAAAGTTTTTGGACATCGACTAGCACACCTACTTCGGAAGGCTTTAAACTAGGTAAGTTGGGGGAGGGTTCATACATACATACCAGAGCAGCAAGGATCCACCCTGGGGAAGCAAGTAAATTCCACACTTCTGAGCCTAAGGTAAGTACCCATAGTATACACAAAAAAACAAGAGTCACACCAACGGGGATAGGCATCTCATCACAAATTTGGAGAGCAATGTATGTTAATGCACACAGCTTGGGCAACAAAATCCTGGAACTAGAAACAGAGATAAGGAATGCTGACCTTGACATAGTAGCGATATCCGAGACCTGGTTCACAGACTCGCATGGGTGGGATATGGTTATACCAGGCTACAATCTACTTCGTCGGGACAGAGAGGGCAAATTAGGAGGGGGGGTAGCACTATACACTAAGGATAATATCAAAACTACCGGGATCACAGAGGTTAGATACACAGGGGAATCACTCTGGGTAAACCTGGCCAGAGGGAATGAAAAATGCCTTTACCTCGGTATACAGGCCTCCAAGACAACAGGAAGACAAAGACAAAGAATTGATTGAGGACATAGAGAACATCACTTTACGTGGTGACACAGTACTACTGTTAGGCGACTTCAACATGCCAGATGCAGACTGGAACACCCTCTCAGCAACTACGAGTGGTAGCAGAAGAATATTAACCTCCATTAAGGGTGCACAACTCAAACAAATGGTATTAGAGCCCACCAGGGAAAAAGCAATTCTGGACCTGGTAGTCACAAATGGAGACAGTGTCTCGGAAGTATCAGTGGGAGACACGCTGGCCTCCAGTGACCACAACATGGTATGGCTTAACCTCAGGAAAGGCTTCTCTAAATCAAACACAGCAACAAGGGTCCTCAACTTTAGGGGCGCAGATTTCGACCACATGAGAGACTTTGTCCATCAGGAGCTGCAAAACCATGCAGAAAATGACAATCCGGAAACTATGTGGTCAAATCTAAAATCCATCCTGAAAGAAGCATCTAGCCGCTACATAAATACGGTAAGCAAACGCCGGAGAAACAAAAAACCACAATGGTTCAACAAGGAAATTTCGGACCTCATTAAAAAGAAAAAAGAAGCATTTATCACCTACAAACATCTTGGGAAAAGGGAGGCAAAAGAAGACTATCTGGCCAGATCTAAGGTTGTCAAAAAGGCAGTCAGGGAAGCCAAACTTCAAACAGAGGAAGATCTAGCACGGAACATTAAAAAAGGGGACAAATCCTTTTTCAGGTACATTAGCGACAGGAAGAGAAACAAAAATGGGATAGAACGCCTTAGGCAATCAGATGGAAACTACGCAGATTCTGATACTATCAAGGCAGAACTGCTAAACGAATACTTCTGCTCAGTATTCACCTGTGAAGCACCGGGAGCTGCTCCACAACTACAGATAAGAGACAGCCAAAATGACCTGTTTCATGATTACGAGTTTACACCCAGTAGCGTCTACCACGAACTTTCAAGACTCAAAGTAGACAAAGCCATGGGACCAGACAATCTACACCCCAGGGTACTCAGAGAGCTGAGTGAAGTTCTGGCTGAACCACTATCCGTGCTCTTCAATCTTTCCATGCGCATGGGAAAGTACCCCTAGACTGGAAAACAGCTAACGTAATTCCACTCCACAAAAAGGGCTGTAGAACAGAGACAGAAAATTACAGACCGGTGAGTCTTACATCCATAGTGTGCAAACTCATGGAAACACTGATCAAACAGAAACTTGACAAAATTCTAGACGAAGACAATTTACGTGATCCACACCAACACGGATTTACCAGGGGAAGGTCCTGCCAATCTAATCTGATTGACTTCTTTGACTGGGTGACCAGTCATCTGGATGCCGGGGAGTCCCTGGATGTGATATATTTGGACTTCAGCAAAGCTTTTGATAGCGTCCCACACCGCAGGCTGTTGAACAAACTAAAATCGATGGGATTAGGGGATACATTCACTGAATGGGTAAGGGATTGGCTAGATGGTAGGCTTCAAAGGGTGATGGTAAACGGTACCCCCTCCAAAACGTCAGCAGTGACGAGTGGAGTACCTCAGGGCTCCGTCTTAGGGCCGATTCTATTCAATTTATTCATAGGAGATTTGACCCAAGGGCTTAGAGGAAAGGTATCACTGTTTGCCGACGCCACCAAACTATGCAACATAGTAGGCAAAAGCAGTGTGCCTGACTTTATGACACAGGACCTACGGCAGCTGGAACAGTGGTCATCAACTTGGCAGTTAGGCTTCAATGCTAAAAAATGTAAAGTAATGCACCTAGGCAAAAAAAATCCACACAGAACTTACACACTAAATGGTGAAACCTTGTCCAGGACCACGGTGAAACGTGATTTAGGAGTGATCATTAGCAATGATATGAAGGCTGCCAATCATGTGGAAAAAGCTTCGTCCAAGGCAAGACAAATGATGGGCTGCATCCGTAAGGGTTTTGTCAGCAGAAAACCTGAAGTCATAATGCCACTGTACAGATCCATGGTGAGACCTCATCTCGAGTATTGTGGAGACCACACTACCGGAAAGATGTGTTGAGAGTTGAGTCGGTTCAGCGAATGGCTACCAGGATGGTCTTGGGGCTCAGGGATCTCACGTATGAAGAAAGGTTAAAAAAACTGCGGATGTACTCACTGGAGGAGCAAAGAGAGAGGGGGGACATGATTGAGACCTTTAAATATATCACGGGGCGTATAGAGGTGAAAGATGATATCTTCAGTCTTACAGGGCCCATGGTAGCCAGAGGACACTCGCTGAAAATCAGGGGAGGGAAATTTCAAGGTGATGCTAGGAAGTACTTCTTCACCGAAAGGGTGGTCGATCATTGGAACGAGCTGCCTCAGCAGGTGATTGAGGCCAAGAGCGTGTCAGATTTTAAGAGAAAATGGGATATTCATGTAGGATCTATAGGGGAGTAAGAATCAGGGAGTGGGTCATTGGTATGGCAGACTCGATGGGCTATGGCCCTTTTCTGCCGTCAATTTCTATGTTTCTATGTAATAATTCGACAGATGCATCCGGTCTTTTATGGTATGAGGAAATATTCAGCCGCTCTCCTGCAAAGGAACTTGTTTTATGGCACTGAGGAGAAGGAGGAGATCAGAGAGCTTTTGGTGAAGCTGAAAAGAGACTCATTTGGAGAGATGATTTGGAGGTTTCTTCCTTAAACGAAGGGCATAGCCCTGACTCACTACCTGAAGCATCCAATGATTGGATGTTATTAGGGTCCAACGGTGATAATGAGTGAGTCGATTCCTTATAGGTAGAGTCTTGAGGAGATGGTTGAGAAACACTGACCATGCTCTCTAGAAGAAAGTAAAAATGACTGCTGCTGTTTGGACCTAGATGGTGCAGATATTTTCTGCTGCCTCTGATGTCTGGGTCACTTTTGAGTAGGTGGGCAAGCTAACGTAGGTTGGCAATACCTATGCTTCAAATAATAGGTGGAATGCTTAGAGGTACAGTATTTGAATATCTAATCTAATCTAATGCTGCAGAGGCTAATCAGAATTTTGAGAGGATAAGGTTGTCATGTAATCGGTATGATGTTTGTTTTTTAAGTGGTCTCCTCTATGGGGTCTCCAGACAAATCATCTCCTGTACAAGGTATGTTAGAGATATGGTCTTGAATATTGAAGTATAAATCTGATATCCTTAGCCATGCTTGTCTTTGCATAGCAATGGAAACTGCAGCAGTTAGAGATGTAATATTGAATGCATCAAATGTAGAACAAACCATGTACTTTCTGGTTTCTAGAAGATCATGCATCAGATGTTGAAAAGAAGGTTCGGATGGTATGAGACATCTTTTGGATGAGAGAATTCAAGTAGAACCTTATGTAAAAGTTGTAATTTAATATCCTCTTTGCCAGCATATAGAATCTGCAGCCAGGTTTATTCAGAGTTATGCCCTCTCTCCCAGGAGTATTGGCATAGTTTTGGAATTGTCCACTCTCTTTAAGGCAGACTAAGACCAATGACTGCAAGAATGGATCCAAAAAAGGAGTATCCAACTTGCATGAAGCCACTAGAAATGAAAGTGGAGATTCCTTGGGGCGTGGCTTGCCTGCAGACAAGATGGCTGGGTGATTCTGCAGCTCCTCCTTCACTTGCACCATTCTGCTTATTTGTCAGCACAGAAGTTCTATTTTTCACTCTAAAAGTTAATAATTTATTTGACAATATCACCTACCCTGTTTCCCCGAATATATGACACTGTCTTATATTTTTAAAAACTCCAAAATATGCACAAGGTCTTATTTTCAGGGGGATGTCTTATTTTTCCATGAAGAAGAATACAGTACACATTTATTGCTGAAAAAAAGACATTTATTACCTGTATATGGTACAGGTCATCACAAACCAGAAAAGCTGTATCACAAACCAGAAAAAACTGTATCACAAACCAGAAAAACATTTACTGTATAACAGTTTACAGTATGATACATTTACACATTTAATCAATGACAATCAAGTCATCATCTTCTGGAACATCATCATAATGACTCACACCCTGAGGTTCCAGGTCAATTACTTGGGACTCCATTTCTTTCACAATCAGTGGACCAAATCTCTCATGTTTAGCAATAGCAGTGTCCTCAAATGAGTACTTCTTATCAAGGTAGCCTGCTTGTAATGCATGTTCAATGCAACTGTCAGTGGTTTTATCCCATGAATTCTTCACCCAAGTCACAACCTCTTGCAGTTTAGGTTTCACAAAGTTTCCACGCTGATTTCTCTCCATTCTATTTTCAATGTAATCATTAATTTCCATGCGCAGATTGTCCTTGAATGGCTTGTTGATTGCAATATCAAGGGTCTGGAGATAGGCCGTCATTCCCGCAGGAATCATTATTTGATCTATTTTTCTTTCATGAAGAAATGACTTCATATCTTTAGCACGGTGAGTGCTAGCTGCATCCCAGACTAGCAGACCTCTTTGACCTCCTCGCATAACAAGTGGCAGCATTAAATCTACCCACTTTCTTATAACAGCTTGTGTGGCCCAGGCTTTTTCAGTTTCAAGGACAAAAATTCCTGAAACACGTTCAATCTTTTCCTTCTTGCCCTTAGAAATTATTAGAGGTAGGACTTTAGTGCCATCCAGACGAATTGCCAAAATACAGGTCACACGTGCACTTTCATAAGCAGTGGAGGGAATGTACACTGAGGAGGCACCCCGCTGTTCAATTGTTGTTTGAGATGATTGGCCCATAAACACTGCAGTTTCATCCATAGCAATCATGTTGGAAAGCTTGTATTTAGAGAAGTCAATCTCATCAATAAAGGACTTGAATGCAAGTGCTCGCTTAATCACTTGAGCATCTTCCAGCCTAAACAATGTCGTGGATCTTCTTAAAGACAATTCACTTCTCTGAAGGAAATTATCCAGCCAGTGTTGTGATGCTTTGAAATTTTCAGAGGCTCTGTTAAACTGTGGCGCCATTGCAAGGGCGAATTCTTGAATATGAGCCCTATTCACAACCAAAGCCTTTGTTCTCCTGTCAACAACCCATTCACAGATCAGATCTTCCAGCTCAGAAAATATTGGTTTCCGACCTGATCCACACTTGCGTTTGTTAGAATTTCCCTTTTCCACTTGTTCAACTAGTTTACCATACTCTGCTCGCCACTTGCGGAGCAATCGTATATTCAACATTTTTTCTTTGCAGAAAGCAGCAAGATTTTGGCCCCAAGAATCTTCCACGATTCTCCTCTTGTACTCCACAGAGTAGCTTTTTCTTTTTGTGGCCATGCCTAAGGGTAAAAGAATAAAAAATGGCACTAGGGTATCCTGGGTGGGGGGGGGGTGATCTTTTAAAATGATACAGAGGGCATCAGAGGAAGATGGCACAAGAGAATCAGGGGGATGGGCGGTTACCATCTTAACAGTATGGAGAGAAAAACGTTAGCTTGCCATGTAAAAGGTAAATAAAAATTGGCATGCAAATCCTTTAAACCAGATTTTTGATTTTACAGTTAACAATCTGGTTTAAAGGATTTGCATGCCAATTTTTATTTACCTTTTACATGGCAAGCTAACGTTTTTGGAAATGTGTCTGTAACACGGTAAATGTACACTTGTAAAGTTTGAACTTGAAATCAGCTTTCAAATCTGTTAGAAAACAGCATCCTCCACATACCGTACAGATCAGATACAGATTTGCAGTTTGCTTTTAAAACTCTAGATGGCAGCATCACTATGTACGGTATCACTACAAGTAAATACCAGTAGTACGTAGCAATGAAAGGTACGGTAACGAACTACGCAGAAAATGAACTACAGGGCGCAGCTGCCTAAAGCCAGGATTAGATGACTTGAGGAGGAGGTAGGAAAGAGCTTGCCGGCTGCTTTTAACATTGAGTGGGTACCTGTAAGTTCAGCTCCGCTCTTGGTGTACAGAGGCTGTTCCTGGGCTTGTTTTCCTGGACAGCGGAAGCAGGAAGTTGTGTGACCACACATACGGTACTGTACCAGTACTCTGGATCGCCAAGACATGCTTGCCAAATAGTGCCTTATTTTCAGGGGGGGGCCTTATATTTCCCAGGTGGGGAAAAAAAGGGGGGTGTCTTACTAAAGGAGGAGGTCCTATAATGGGGGAAACACGGTATAGCAAGTATGGCATCTGGCAGGCAGACTAAGTTGGAAGCAGCTTTTGTAGCTGGGGGTACAGTAAAACAGCAGAAGCTAGATCCTCCAACTCCGTCTAAAGTGCCCCTCCCAAAGGACAGTTGATGGAGGAATTAAAATCAATCAGAGGTGTGGTGTGCTGCATACCAATACTGGCAAGTTGGATAAAATGCAGGAAGAACTACATACTCTGGCAAAGCAGATAAAAGTGTGTGAGATAAGCTGGAGCATCGGGTAACTGAAATGGAAGGCTGTTTGAATAAAGTTCAAATGGATTATAAAGATGTGGCCCATATCACAATGGAGTTGGAGGAGGCTAACAACAGAAGTAGAAGAAGTAATATCAGAATATTTGGGCTCCCTGAAGGGCTTGAAGGCACAAACATTATTTCTTTTGTGAAGGAGATGCTGCCAAAGTTACTTTCTCTTAACCTACAATTTCCACTTGAAATTGAGAGAGCACACAGGATTCCATCTAGAATTTCTAACGGACATAATGATCCCAGACCCATTATCTGCAAGTTACTTCGTTTCAGACAGGCAATGGATATTTTGTCCAAGGCTAAACAACCCAACTCCTTAAAATGTCAAGAAAATAAGATTCATATACTACCTGACTTTGCCAAGGCAACTGCAAGCCGAAGAAAGCAGTTTTTGAATCTCAGACTTCAATTAAGACATCTTGGTATTAAGAACGGTTTGATGCACCCAGCGATTATGAAAATTACATTCAAAAACAAAACTATCCACTATGATGACCTGGTGAAACTGAAGGAGTTCCTTAATCAACATATGGATTATATGTCTTAATTAAGAACGATTGAGGCTACAGACTTATACATAATTCTTTCTCATCTTTAATCAATTATTTTAAGGAAGATGTTCATAATAATCTATAGATAAGATGAATGGGGTTTAATTTTAACTTGTTTGTTTTACATTGAATGTGCTATTATGGAAATTGCAGGAGGTTTTCTCAAGAGCCAGTGGAAATGAGCTTATTAGAAGAGAGGCGGGACTTCCAGGTTTTCTATTTCTAATTATATTGACAGCAGCGCGCTGAATGCCAGTGGAAGTAAAGATGGAAAATTTCAACATAGGCACACAACTTTAGAAAACATCCATGCTATTGTCACTGCTAGTTTGAAGGGGGCTAAGTGCCGCTGTGTAAAGGGGACTCCGAGTTCTAGGATTCTATGACCTGGGAGCGGTGGCATTGCCTCTTCAGCAGAGGGAGCGAGAGAGTGCGCAGGAAATAGTCTTTTTATGCAGAAAGCCAGGAATTATGCTCGGGGTGCAAAAAGAGGCAAAAGTTTGATGATTATAAACCAGCGGAAGAAAAAGCTCAAGTTTTTGCATCATATCTGCTTCGATGCTTTTGAGAATATATGTAAGCAGCTGGACATAGAGTACATTATCCCTCCACAGTACCTCAAAAACCTAATCGGCGTTGGAGCACAAAGAAGGCGTTCTATATATCAAGGTTTTTAACGAAGTAAAGAAACCAAAAGCTGCTAAGAAAAGAAAACGTCCAAACAATACCTTGAAATGGAGATTTGTGAGGGACGGGACTGGCTTCTTTGGATTCGGAGTTAAGTTGCAGGCTGTATCATTACCTGAGGGGAGCTGTATCATTACCTGACTGCGTTAGGGCCTTAATGCGCAGAATAGCACGCGCTAAAATGCCCCACGTGCTAGCTGCTATCACCTCTTCTTGAACAGGTGGTAGTTTTTCGGGTAGTGCGCACTAATCTGGTACATGCAATAAAAATGCTAGCGCACCTTTGTAAAAGAAGCCCTCTAAGTCTTTTCTTAAGACATTCCTTTTTAAAGACGCTTTTCAAGTTTGAGTGTCCTTTTAAGGATTTTTAAACTTTTTTTTTTATTAGTCCACTTGTATTGGACTTACTTGTTTTTAACCTCGTCCTTTAGTTTCTCCCTTTGTACCTTACTTTCCTTTAACTATTGTAGTTCTTCCCTTCTTTCCATTTGTACTGGTTTGTCCAGTAGTGTATTATCTGTTTTTACCCTATTTTAAATTGTACAACCACCTTAAAATAAATGATAAGGTGGTATATCAAATCATTAATAAACTTAAAACTTAAACTTATGTTAAAGATCATATTAAAGCCACACAATTGCAGGATCTTCAGGGCAAGGAAGAGGCACTGTGGATCAATTTGGAAAGAGGGAATGGTGAATATATTTATATTGGAGTGATATACAGGCCTCCTTCAAAGACGGAAGAAGTGGACAGAGATTTAGGGCTCCTTTTACAAAAGCACGCTAGGGCCTTAACGGGCGGAATAGCATGTGCTAAATTGCCCCGTGTGCTAGCTGCTACCGCCTCCTTTTGAGCAGGCAGTACATTTTCGGCTAGCACATGCTAATCCGGTGCGTGCGTTAAAAATGCTAGCGCACCTTTGTAAAAGGAGCCCTTAACAGACATTCAGAATAAATCTAAAAAAGAGGAAGTTTTACTAATAGGTGATTTTAACATGCTGGATGTGGATTGGGGTATCCCTATTGGGGGGTCTTCTAGAAGTAGGGAGATCCTGGATTCTCTACAAGAAGAACTGTTCCAGCAGTTGGTAATGGAACTCACATGGGATGGGGTCATGCTGGACTTAAGTGTTTACAAACGAGAAAAGTATTTCTGATGTTACAGTGGGTGATCACTGCATAGTACGGTTTAATATTAAGATGGCTCGTTTAAAATCAAAGGTTCTAGAATTTTTAAAAACTCACTTTGTTCAGATGGGGGATTACATCAAGGAATTGTTGTTTGAATGGGAATGTCTGGAAGGAGTAGAAATGCTATGGGAAAAACTAAAAGGAGTAATTGTAAGAACAACAAACCTTTTTGTGATGCAAGTAAGAGGAAAAGAAGGCCGCTTTGGTTCTCAAAAGTAGTAGCTGAGAAGGTAAGAAATAAGAGATTAGCTTTCATAAACTACACAAGATCACAGAAATAGACAGGCAAAAATATCTGGAAAAGTTGAGAGGCTGGTTGTATAGTCAGGAAAGCAAAGATGCAAATGGAAGAAAAAATAGCCGACATGGGGAGACAAAAACATTTTTAGATATATTAGTTATAGGAAGAAGTGCAAAAGTGGCACTGTGAGACTCAAAGGTGAAGGGGAGAAATATGCAAAAGCTGATAAAGAAAAGGCTGAATTGCATAACAAATATTTCTGTTTTGTTTTCACGGTTCACGGCTTAAGCACCAGGAGCAGGACCGCAAAAGACAAATGTAAATAAGGATGTAGGAGTGGTAGACCCTGTTCAATTTTCAGAGAGTTGTGTTTGTGAAGAGCTAACTAAAATAAAATTAGACAAAGCATTGGGGCCGGATGGTGTCTATCCAATGGTGCTGAAGGAACTTAGGGACGTTCTGGTGGCTCTGCTGACTGACCTTTTCAATGTGGTACCGGAGGACTGGAGAAGGGTAGATATGATCCCTCTCCACAAAAGTGGAAATAAGGAAAATGAAGGGAATTACAGGCTGGTAAGTCTGACTTCTGTGGTAAGCAAATTAATGAAAATGCTTTTAAACCAGAAAATGGTGAAGTTTCTGGAATCCTGTCGATTACAGGACCGGAGATAACATGGATTCACTAGAGGTAGGTCTTGTCAGACAAATCTGATCAATTTCTTTGACTGAGTAACCAGAGAATTGAATAGAGGGAATGTGCTAGATGTGGTGTATTTAGATTTTAGCAAAGCCTTTGACAGTGTTCCATACAGACATCTAATATATAAACTAAGTACCCTCGGAATGGGTCCCACAGTAACAGGCTGGGTCAAGAACTAGTTGAGAGGAAGGCAACAGAGTGTAGAGATCAATGGCGATCGTTCTGAAGAAAGGGTTGTTACCAGTGTTGTGCCTCAAGGTTCTGTTCTTGGGCCTGTTCTTTTTAACATTTTTATAAATGATATTGCTGAAGGGCTGTCAGGTAAGATTTGCCTCTTTGCACTGGCTACCCATCTATCACAAATAACCTTCAAAACTTCATGCATCATTCACCGCATAATTTATGGAAACTCCGCAGTTCCTCTCATCCAGCTCTTCTCCAAGACATGGTCTACTTCCCACAGAACCCTCAACAGAATACTTCTAAATCTCCCTTCCACAAAAAATCTTCAATACAAATGTGTTTTCCACTCCATGTTCACCTTTCTAGGAGTAAAAACTTGGAAGAACCTTACAGAAACGACCAGAACAGAACCTAATCACACCATATTCCGGAAGAAACTGAAAATTCATCTATTTGACACTTAATCACCTTACCCTCTCCTCCCCCTCCATATACCCCCTCCCTCCTACCTCCTTCTCTTCTCCCTTTCCCCTCCTCCTCCCTTCTCTATCCCTGCCCATCTCTATAAGTCGCCTTGAGAACTGCCTAGGTATGATTAGATTAGATAACAAAATCTGCAATAAAGTAGACACCCAAGATGGTGTGAATAACATGAAGAAAGACCTGGCAAAGCTTGAAGAATGGTCTGAAATTTGGCAGCTAAAATGTAATGCTAAGAAATGCAAGGTCATGTATTTGGGCTGCAAAAACCTGAGGGAACTACAGTTTAATAGGTGAAGAAATTATGTGCATGACAGAAGAGTGGGACTTGGGTGTGATTGTATGTGATGATCTCAAGGTGGCCAAACAGATTGAAAAGGTAATGGTGAAAGCTAGAAGGATGCTAGGTGCATAGGGAGAGGTATGGCCAGTAGGAAAAAGGAGATACTGATGCTTCTGTTTAAGACTTTGGTGACCTCATTTAGAATATTGTGTACAATTCTAGACGCTGCACCTTCAAAAATATATTAAAAGGATGGAGTCAGTCCAGAAGAAGGCTCCTAAATTGGTGTGTGGTCTTCATCACAAGGTGTATGGGGAAAGACTTAAAGATCTCAATCTGTATACCTTAGAGGAAAGGCAGGAGAGGGGAGATATGATAAGAGATGTTTAAATACCTACATGATGTAAATGCGCATGAGTCGAGTCTCTTTCATTTGAAAGGAAGCTCTGGAATGAGAGGACATAGGATGAAGTTAAGAGGTGATAGGCTCAGGAGTAATCTAAAGAAATACTTTTTTACAGAAAGGGTGGTAGATGAGTGGAACAGTCTACCGGTAGAAGTGGTGGAGACAGAGACTGTGTCTGAATTCAAGAAAACCTGGGATAGTCACGTGGGATCTCTTAGAGAGAGGAAGAGATCATGGTTACTGCGGATGGGCAGACTAGATGGGACATCATATTTCTATGAAAACAGGCTGGAAAAGATACGAAAGCCTGAAAGGAAACGTTGGTAGAAAAATCAATATCTTTCATTCAGTATAAAAATTAAGTCATAAAATTAAGAAATATGAAAAAAATAAGTGTAAAAAACAATGGGAGGCACACAAAAAACCCCACTGAAGTTTGACGAACTTAGAGAAACTCTAAGAAACAGGTTCTCAGCTCCATGGAAAACTGAGAACTGAAGGTCCCTGAGCCTACATTGGACAAGAAGTCTCAAGACTTTTAAAGTGACAGTACACTTTTGCACTGTCCGTGCCAGGCTCCATGTATGACATTGCCCACATATGAGAATATACTGCCTGCTTGTCCTCAGAAAATGCACATTTTTTACCATATTCATATAATCAGAATACAGGTTTTATGTATATCAGGGGAGAAGGAAAAACATCTTATACTGGAATAATTAAAATGAATAATTACTAGATTGTTGGTTTAACATTGCCTAAATAAATAAATGGGACTATTGGGCAGACTGAATGGACCACATAGGTTATTTATCTGCCATCATTTACTATGTTTTGCTCCTTATTTGGCAGCTTGATCTAGCAGAAGTACTGTGAGACTAACATTAGGGGGGTCATCCAGCACCATTTTGAATGAAGCACCAAAGGGAACGCTCCTGCCCATAGCTCCTAAACACCAAGAAAACCCCAGATAGGTCTAAGAGACTGATTTGGGGGGGAGCTTTAGGATGTGACTGGGAAAGGTAAGGTGCTCTGTTATCTATAAAGTTATTGTACTTGTTGTGGTTGCACTTAAATACCACCTCTTGAGGAGGTGTTATATGAAATCACAGTTTTGGCAGCCATGACAAGAACTGTGAGGTAAGTTACCATGTGCTAATTGCAATCATTATCCACTTCACATCTCACCCATAGACTGCTCCATTCTTGCCCCAAACTGTGCAAAGCAGACAAGAGATTTTTACTATACTATCCATTTTGGCACAGCTCTATAACTACTTAGCGCACCTTAGTAAACAAGCCACTCGGTTTAAAATCAAGCAAACAAAACAAAGTCTATGTCTGAAATATCTTACCTAGTAAAATCCTTGTCTACTTCATAGTCATACCTCATCCAAGTGGTTTGATATACAAAGAATTCCATTATTGTAAGCAATGCCATAGTTGTAAAAACAATGATAGAAACTGAAAAGTAAGAAAAAGAGAGCACCGATTTAAAGCATGACAAAAATACATTTTAAAAAATAAAAGAACATTAAAAGAAAATATTTTAAGAGGTATATTTTAAAATAAATAGGTCCAATTACAAGAATTTTGGGTAAAGGAGACTGATTCACAACCTACTTTACATTCATCTTTCTATGCAGCAACAATCACAAAGCTTTTCTAAATATACGAGTATACTGTATTTTTATCACTCAGATTTTGACAAAGGAGTAATTTTATAAAAGGGCACTTATCTCAAATTGCATAAAGGTGCTTATTATATGTAGGCAGGGAAAGGGAAAGAAGGTACCAAGCCTCGAGGCAAAGCAGAACCAACAAGAGAGGCACTGGAGATGTCAAATCCAACCTATGGTCACAAATCCTTTATTTGCAGTTTGTAGCAAAGTTTTATAACAAGTCCTAAAACAAGCAAAGGTCCAAAAGACAAAGTCCCGACTAGGATCCAAGTTTCAGCGATACCATCGCCTTCCTCAGGGGACAGTTATAAACCTGCAAAGTGCCGCAAACAGTGCGTGTAAACTTGCAAAGTGCTACGAACTGTGCATATGAACACGTTGGCGTCTCTTTGTCCAAAACGAAGTGCTTCTGAAACTTGGATCCTAGTTGAGACTTTGTCTTTTGGACCTTTGCTTGTTTTAAGACTTGTTATAAAACTTTTATACAAACTGCAAATAAAGGATTTGTTACCATAGGTTGGATTTGACTTCTCCAGTGCCTCTTTTTGTTGGTTTTTATTATATGTAGGCAACATATACAGTAGGTGCCCAAAACCATTCCTGATAGCAGTGAAATCCTCATGTATCACTATATGCCTGCTCTGAAGATATAAGCTTATACAAGAGCTGTTCAAAAAGTATTAGACCGTTATTCATAAAAAATATTCATATTCAGATACAACAATCTTATACTAATCTTCTTCAAATTAGTCCTTTTGGGATGCCACACACTTCTTCCAACGGTTCTGCCACTGTTGGAAGCAGCACTGGAATGTCTCTTGAGATTGCTCACAACTGGTCCGTCGCATTCTGCATGATGTCTTCTCTTGACTGAAATCTGGTCCCTTTCAGGGCCGTAGCCATAAACCCAGGACTCATTGCCAGTGATCACTGTGCTGAGAAAGTTGGGATCACTGTTCAGTCTCCAGCACGTCCTGTGCGATCTCCAAACAGAGTTGCTTCTGCTTGATCGTTAGCAGCTTTGGCACGAACTTTGCTGAAATTCTCCTGAAGCCCAAATCCTCAGTCAAAATAGAATGAACGGATCCAACGCTGATGTTCGCCTCATCTGCAAGTTCTCTGATCATGATTCAATTATCCTGCATCACCAGGGTCCTCACTTTGACAATGACGATCTCATTTCTGGATGTTGAGGGCCTACTAGAACGTGCTTCACTCTCCACTGATGTGCGGCCAACTCTGAATTGGTTGTACCACTTCTTTATCTGTATGGTGCCCATTGCTTTGTTCCCGAAGGCCTCTTGAATCTTGCGGATCATTTCCACTTTACACAAAATTTAATGCAGTAGCCTTGTTCAACTTTTTCTGTCATTTTGTCAAAAATGAAAATCGGATGCGCTCACTTACACTTTTTCACTCATCGGCAGTCTGCCGGCGACTGGCAGCTTCTGTAGGTGGGAAAAAATTCAAGCATGCGCATTAGGGTTGCCTACATACGTGCACCAAACCACACCTCCCTAGCTTTATTTGTTTACGCAAGAAAAATTAAGGTCTGATACTTTTTGAACAGCCCTCATATATCTATTCTGTGCACATTTTATTAAAAAAAAAAATAATAATACGTGTATTTTGCTTCACTTCCACCCAAACTACATCCCTGGGAATAGCTACATACAGTCCACATAAGAACATAAGAATTTGCCTCCGCTGGGTCAGACCAGAGGCCATCGCGCCCAGCAGTCCACACCCGCGGCGGCCCACCAGGTCCATGACCTGTCAGGTTATCTTGATTTAGCCCTATAGCCCCCTTGTTTTTATCTATACTCTTTCCATACTAATATCTACCCCTATCTGTATTATCATTCAGCTTGCTTACTTTTGTTATCCCTATGTAATTATGCTAGAATCATTTGAAGTTAAGTTAAAACATGTTCTACATGTGGAAAACGTTTTTAAAAAATTATCCATTGGAGAGACCACGTGATGCCTTCAGCACAGCAGGACGTGTCTGCCCGGCGCTGCCTAGAGAACCCCCCCCCAGAATCCCCGATCATCCTCCATCCTTTATGATTTTGGAGTTTTTCAATATCCAAGCAGTGTGTGTTTTGAACCTATGGACAGATATATCATGAAATCTCCAGAATTAATGGCATCTAGAATCTCTAAAAAGGACAAGTTTGCGCATAGAAAGGCCACAGAAGATAAGATGGCGCCTAACTCCCCTCAAAAAGTGGTCAGTACTTCGTCTATTTTAAAAAATAAAATTATCGCTGCAGTTGTGGGCACAGTGTTCTCCCCAGAAATTTTTTCCAGCCGGGTGACATAAAAAAGTAGCCGGGTGGGGCAGGAATGGGAAATTTGGTGGTGGGGAAAATTAACCTCCTCTTTTGCTAAGGTGTGCTAGCGTTTTTAGCGCAAGCAGAATATTAGCACACGCGAATCCCCACGCTATGCCGGAAAACTAACACCAGCTTAATGCTGGCATTAGCATCTAGTAAAAGGAGCCCTAAATGTGTACTGTTTTTATTAGTTAATTATTATTATTTTCCAATGCTCAATATGACTTCCTTTTTTAAGGTTTGACACTTGTGCCAGAATATTTTTACTAAATTTAAGAAGTATCCCATTAAAGAAGGGAATAATTAGATATTTTCCCTCTTTCAAATGGTATAGAGGTTTAAAAAAGGAAAATGCGTTAATGAAGTCATGCATGAATTTAAACAGCTAAAAAAAAAAAAAAAAAAAAAAAGAGATAAATATAGCTCATCCAGTCATAAAAGAAATGGCTCTACAGCATCTCTAATAATGTTTTAATCACTAGGTTCCTTCCTGAGGTCTCACTGAGGATATGAAATAGATGCTATCCCCACTTCCAGACCTCTTCCACATAATTTATGGAGAGGTGTTACTGAGCCTTGAAGGAGGCCTGTGTGATTGATTTTTATCTGCTACTTTTTTTATTTTGCTGTAGTGCAAAGTGAGAGCTAGGGCAAAACAGTTTCAGTAAAGATGCAGGTAATAATTAGCAATGTATTAAAAATATTTTATTTTTATTTGCTTATGTCATTTGAAAGCTGCTTGATGTTAATACAGCTTTTATTTATTTCTTTATATTGGGGGGGGACAACACCTACATCAACAGTAAAGTTAGAATAGGGTCATTAAATCCATTGGCGTACTAGTATATATGACAGCCAGTGCTGATCATTTTTAACAACACCCTCCTCTATATAAAAAATATATTTTTAGTAATAATCCACGAGTCACACAACAAGGGTGCACCTAGGAAAAGGCAGCATCTTAAACACTGTAGTGAGCACTAGAACACCAACACACGCATTGTAAAACAAACTAGATCCTGCACAGTCAATTGATCCTGTACAGTCGATGCTAATAAAAAGCCATGTCCTTTTCATACACACAGACAGATACACCCTCGCCCAATATGGAATAATCACAAACTAAAAATGGAACTATGTAGACAAAAGTTAAACTGAACCAAGAAACCAGACTCTGCATACATTACTGTGCAAAATATAAAGACAGTAGATGTAAATTTGAAAAAACTGCTACATAACAATCATCACTTTACAAATTAACAAATAGAAATAAAATAAATAATGAGAAATAAGAAAATACCATTTTATTGGACTAATCCATTTTTCAATTAGCTTTCAGAGGCCAAATCTTTCTTCAAGACAGTATAGCAGGGGTGCCCACACTTTTTTGGCTTGTGAACTACTTTTTAAAATGACCAAGTCAAAATGATCTACTAACAATAAAATTTTAAAAAACACAATGCACACTGTACGCAGAGAAAATGTTAATTATCATTTGTATTTGGGGTTTTTTTCAGAGGTCAAGGCAGATGACTTTAAAATATGTTATGTCACCTCAGTAACAACTATATAAAAATAGACAAATATACCCTCTCCCCTTTTACTAAAGCGCGATAGCGGTTTTTAGCGCAGGGAGCTGCGCTGAATGCCCCGTGCTGCTCTCGATGCTCATAGGCTCCCTGCGCTAAAAACCACTATTGTGGTTTAGTAAAATGGGGCCATAGTGGAAAATATAGACAGCAGATATAAATTCTCAACATGGACACATTTTGATTACTAAATTGAAAATAAAATCATTTTTCCTGCCTTTTTGTCTGGTGATTTCATGAGTCTCTGGTTCCACTTTCTTCTTCCGACTGTAAATCCAATATTTCTTTCTTTCTGTCCCTCCCCTTTTCTTTCTGTCTCTCTTTCTCTCTCTCTCTCCCCCCCCCCCCCCGCGACTGCCTTTCTTTCTCTCTCCCCCTGCCCCCCTCTTTATTTCTGCCTTTCTTTCTCTCTCTCTCCCCCTGCCTGCCTGTCTTTCTTTCTCTCTCCTCCTGCCCCCCCCTATTTGTTTCTGCCTTTCTCTCTCTCTCTCTCTCCCCCTGCCTGCCTGTCTTTTTTTCTCTCTCCCCCTGTCCCCCAAGTCATTGCGCCGATTTCTCCACTTCCCCGATTCTTTCCCTACCCTCAAGCCACCATACCGATTTCTCCCTGCTGCTTCCCCGAGCCAGGCCAGGCACGTACAAGTGCTGGACTCACTAGTCTTCTCCTCCGACGTCAATTCTAACATTGGAGAGGAAGTTCCAGGCCAGCCAGGCAGCGATCTGATCCCAAAGCAATCTTAACCAGGGATTGAAAGAAGGCATGCTCATAGGTAGTGGGAGCATACACTATTATTAGATTAAAACTGAATGCACTCAGAGTCACCTGCAGGAGCACAAAGCGGCCATAAGTACCTTTGGCAAGCAGTTTAGTTCGGGACTATAGATATTTGCTAATAAGTACTGCTACCCCACCTTTCTTGCAAGTAGTAGAGGAACATTAAAACTCTCCCACCCATTCAGTTTTTAGTTTCATATGTTCTACATCAGACAATTTGGTTTCTTGCAAACAAGCAATATCCACCTTATGGCGGCGAAGGTAAGATAGTAATTTAGCCCGTTTAATAGGAGAATTCACACCTAACACATTCCAGGTCGTTACTCTTGGTGACGAAGGAGATTTAGCCCCAATCATCCCAGATAGAGAAAAGAACAAGTTGCAATAAATCAATTGGGTGACACCTGGGTGCCCAGTTTTCATCACAGGTATCCGACAGTTAAGCAGCCAAGCCTGAAAAGTGTAACGTAATACAAAGCCCCATACATTCACAATCATACCATCCTCTTAGTCAAAAAGCTGATTTTGACACACTGAGTTTCAGAGGATGCTCCACCAGAGGCCAAATGGAAGAGCAGACTTCGGGAACTGGCTCAATTTGAGATTAGGGCTTCTACTCTGTCCTCTAATCTGTCCAAACAGCATTACGTTACCCTGTGGGAGCACTTGTGCAATATGGTGACCTGACTGGACCTTGACATGCTTGTCTGGCTCCCAGGCTTTCTGCATGTGTTCGTCGTGCTCTGTGTGTACCTCAGAGTTGTTCGGGAGGTGGGTTGGGGGTGGTTAGGGGCTGTGTGGGTTGAGTTTTTGGGCTGTGAGTTGTGGTGGTTGGTGTGTTAGTGTATGAGAATGCTGGGTATATGTGTTGTCTGAGCGGTTGGAGGCTTATTCAAAAATGGTGGTTGGGGTCCGGGACCGTTTGTCATGATGGCATTGTTTCTCTGTTATCCCTGTGATGTGCTGCTGCCCATGGGCTGGTCTACGCCTGCTGAGTTCCCTTGCGGGGGTTTTCTCATGGGGACTAATTGATTTTATTTTTGCTTGCCTTTGCTGTACATGATTGTTTCACGGATTTATGTATTGCGCATCTGTGACCTTTTCCACTTTCTATAAACATATGTTTAAAAAAAGAACACATTCAGGCCTGAAAGGAGAAACATTTGAGGCAGAAAATACAGGTGATGCAGATCAGAGTAGACAGAGGGCGGGCCATGCAGATTACTTCATGGATTAACAGAAAAAAGATTATCAAAGATATGAATCTAATCTTCCATTCTGTTACATCCACTCCAGTCTGTACGATAGGTGACGTACCAAAGCAATGGCAATGTCTAGGGTGGGACAGAAGAGCCTGCCCACAATGTCAAGGCCCCAAAGGTGACATCAGACCAAGCCACCACATCCACCCTGTAAAATCTCGTGAAGGTATGAAGGGAAGACCAAGCAGTTGCTCTACAAATTTCAGCTGGATGAATTGAACATAAAAACATAAGAACATAAGAATTGCCATCTCCAGATCAGACCCTGGGTCCATCAAGTCCGGTGATCTGCACACGCGGAGGCCCCGCCAGGTGTACCCTGGCATAGTTTTAGTCCCCATTTCTCTGTATGCTTCTCAAGGGAGATGTGCATCTAATTTACCCGTATCACTCTATGCTACTCTTAAGGAGATGTGCATCTAGTTTACCCTTAAATCCTAGAACGGTGGATTCTGCAATTACTTCCTCTGGGAGAGCATTCCAGGTGTCCACCACTCGCTGCATGAAACAGAACTTCCTGATATTCATCCTGGACCTGTTCCCCCTCAGCTTCAGTCTATGTCCTCTTGTCCGTGTTACATTGGACATTGTAAATAACTGCTTTCCCTGATCCATTTTGTCGAATCCTTTCAGTATTTTGAAAGTCTCGATCAGATCCCCTCGCAGTCTCCTCTTCTCAAAGGAGAACAACCCCAGTCTCCTAAGTCGTTCCTCGTAGTCCAGGTTCTCCATACCTTTCACTAGCTTCGTTGCTCGTCTCTGCACCCTCTCTAGCAGTTTTATATCCTTCTTTAGGTATAGAGACCAATGCTGGACGCAGTATTCCAGTTGCGGTCTGAGACTCTGCCTACGAAACTGCGACATTCCTAGTACAGTGAGCCTTCAGAGAAACTGGCAGCTGCTTACCACAGGTGATGTAAGCTGATGAAATGGCCATGCAGATCCATCTGGCAATGGAGGCTTTGGACGCTGGCCTACCACACCTGGAATGACTACTCAGGACAAACAGATGGTCAGAAAGACAGAATTCATAGGTTCTAAGTAGTAAAGTAATATTCTTTGTACATCTAGTTTCCGCAATATCTTATTCTTCCTTTATGACCCTGTGGTATGAAAGGCAGGCAGACGAACTTCCTGATTGGACATGGAAATCCAAAACCACTTTTAGAAGAAAAGAAGGAACTATAAGGAATGCTTCCATGATCTTGAGAAAAGGCTCTCTACAAGAGAACCTGCAGCTCTGAAATAACATCTCACTGAAACAATTGCCACAAGGAACACTGTCTTGATCATAAGGTCCAGAAGGGAGGCAACCTTAAGGGGCTCAAATGGAGCTTCAACAAGCCCCCTCAGCACAATATTAAGTTTCCACTTAGGAAAAGACTGCTGTAAAGGTGGCTGCGAGCGAAGCACCCCCCTCCCCTGAGAAATCTGGTCACATGCGGATGAACCGCAAGGGAAACCAAACCGCTATGCACTCTGAAGCATGAGAGGCCTGCCACTTGCACCCTGAGGGAAGCCACAAGGCCTTTCTCCAGACCAGCTTGCAGGAAGACTAAGACCACCGGAACAGGAGCACACTACAGCTCCACCTGGTCTCTAGCATACCACTGCTGAAAAGCATTCCAAGCCTTGGCATAATTCACCATAGAAGAGGGCTTTTTGGACCTCAAAAGAGAGGCAATGACATCAGAATAGTCCCTCTGAATCAAGGTCTCGTGCTCAAGAGCAATGCCATAAGACCAAAGTGCTGGGGGTTCTCTATAGGAACCGGTCCCTGACTGAGAAGGTCGCAATTAAAAAGGAGCTTGAAGCTGGATGATGGACGAGATCTGCATACCACGGATGGAGAGGCCAGTCCAGGGCCCCTAGAATCACCAGGCCTAGATAAGCCATGATCCTGCGGATGATTCGACCCACCATGGGACAAAGGCAGAAAGACGTAAAGGAGTTCCCGAGTTGGCCAGGGCTGAACCAACGCGTCTAGTCCTAAACTTCCTGGTTCTGTTCTTCATCTGAAGAAACGCTTGACTGATCGCACTGTTTCCATTTGAAACCGCGGGAGTTTCAGAAATGCATCGACTGCCTCGAGATCCAGAATGGGTCTCCAGTCCTCTGGGCCTTTCTTTGGCATGATTAAGTATAAGGAGTATCTCCTTGAGCTGGATTCACTTTCAGGAACTGGCTCTACTGCTTGAATGTCCAAGAGCCACTGTAGCGTTGTTCGGACCCAGGTCTCTTTTTCCGGTCTTCCGGAATCTAAAAACAGATCCGGGGGTGTATTACAAGAAGTCATTTTTGTGTGCAGCCTGAGCAAGAACTTTTGTGCTGGATTACATCATTAATACAGAGTTTTCTAATCTTGTTAGCTAAATGGGCAAATTAGAGCATTAAAAGGTCGTAAAAGTAGGGAAAAAGCCTGCTTTCAAATCATAACAGGAACTGTAATTATATTTCAGAAAATATAATTGCAATCAGACAGGTGGACAATGACAGTCCACGTTTTCATGTAACCAAGAGCAAAGTAATTATGTATGCTGTTTGTATTAGTAAAAGTTTTAAGTGATATTTTGTGGTGATAAAAGTACCCGATTATGAGTTATAAGCTACTCCTAAAAGCAGAGCTTGAATGATAATGTATATTTATGAGTTTTGAACTTAATTATAAGCCATTTTGGAGAGCAAAGTTTTGTGTTAATTGAAAACACGCACACAATATTTATTCTATATGTGTTTTATCTCACTTAATGACTTAGGGACAGGAATAACGTTACCTATCCTGAAAAGCAAAGTTTTTGCAACTAATTTACTGATATTAGGAGCAATAACACTGCCTTTGATTTTCCCTGGAGACTGGCCAGTTCCAGAGTGTTCAAACGCGGGTGTTTAGGCCATAAAGTGCCTGTTATTGATTAATCAGCTAATTATCCGGCTTGGATAATGTATAAAATGGGGCAAGTGGCAGTTAAACTTTGGAGGTCTTTTCTGTGTGGATGCGTCCAAAGGGGTGTTTGGCCCGTTGAAAGCTCTCTATCTTTGACTGCAACTTGGATCTCTCCAGTCACTGGCATGGATGATGCGTACCTCTGCTTCAACAGTGATGTATATTTACTTTATGTTTAATTTATGTATATGCGTATGAACTGTTTGTTAGACTGATGTATAGGGAATTAAAGCTTACTCTCTGCATAATATTGTGTCGTGTATTATCTGGCACAAAGACTCCCAAAAGATAACCACCGAGCAACACAGGGGGAGACAAAGAAAGTCTATCTTGTGCCTCTCCCATATGATGTCCAGTACCTGTTGGTCTAAGGAGATTCGTTCCCATTCCCAGCAGAATGTTGACAACTGGTCTCCAATGTGAGGAGGCACAGTTGGACACCTGGCATCATTGGGACTTCCTGGAAGATGGGCTGGTGTGAAAATCCAAAATTTGTTGGTGTCTGGGATTGCTACAGTGCTGTCTGTATCCTTGGGAAGATCTCTGGACGGAGGAGCCTATAGTAGCCTGGCAGAAACTGCGTGAGGTACGAAAAGTACCATGACTCCCCCCAGGGGCACGGCAAGGTCTGCTGTCAGGGAGAAACTTAGTGGTTCGCTAGGCTAGCCATGAGGTCATCAAGCCCCAGACTGAGATTATGAAATGAATTATATTTTTTGTCCAATTACAAATTTGAACTTAGGTCCCCAGTGGCATGAGCATATTGCTATTTAGCACTTCCTGTGTTTTTAAACTACAGCAAATTCAGAATACTGCCAACTTTATGGGAGTGTGTGGCGCAGTGGTTAAAACTGCTGCCTCAGCATCCTGGGGTTGTGGGTTCAATCCCCCCATTGCCCCAGGTACATTAGATAGATTGTGAGCCCACCAGGACAAACAGGGAAAAATGCTGGAGTACCTGAATAAATTAATGTAAAACCATTCTGAGCTCCCTTGGGAGAACGGTAAAGAAAATTGACTCTCACAAAGTACCTGTTCCTCTACTTGCAGAGGTTTCCACATAGCTTCCAGGAACCTTAGGAAATGCATCAAGCTCTTTCATCAAGTTCAAAGCCTTCTTTCGATTCAGTCGCCTCATCTTCAGCAGATTCCTCTACTCCTTCCTTCATATATTCAAGCTAGAATGATAGATAATGCAAGGTTAATGTGACATATTTCACATTATAAAAGAGAACTAAGCAATAATTCCCAGTAGGACTTTTCGCATAAACTGTTTAGCTATAAATATGTTAAAAGAAAAGGAAAGAAAATTATCGGCTAAGACAAAGTCACAGCATATGAATCCAGAAATTGATTGGTTATATTCATCTACCCGCAGGTGGAGATAAAGAACACTACTGAACTCTATCTTAAATAAGGGTGAAGCTCCTGGTCAGCAAATATTTCTTGTAACAAATCAGAAGAGAAGAAGCCACAACAAATTTCTCCTTCCCCACAGAAGACAAATTATGACACAGGGACAAAATTTGTCCCTGTCCCCAAAGACTTTGACCCTGTCCAATTTTGATCTTCCCTGTCCCTGCAATGTCAAGGACTATCATAAATTACTAAGTATTTGTCAACCAAATGAACTCTCCCTCTTTAAGGACTGGTTCTAACAAGCAGGTGAGATCTGTTGGTTAAAGCAGTGGTTCCCAAATCTGATCCTGGAGGCACCGCAGCCAGTCAAGTTTTTGAGATATCTACAATGAATATTTGTGAGAAATATTTGCATGCACATCTCTCTCATGAATATTTGATATGGATATCCTGAAAAACTGATTGGATGGTGTGTCTCCAGGATCAAGTTTGTTATGATTTTAATCTGAGGAGTAATCATTAATCATCAACAATCTAAGGATTTAGTTTAATTCTCCTTTCTTCCAGTCTCTCCTGCAGTAGAAAATGTCTTCTCAGAAGATGTGATGCTCTCAGGATCTTCCCCTGAGATGTGGCTACATTCTAGCCCCCTCTTTTTTTTTTAACACAAACCTCAAAGTATCTTGAAAGATATCAGCTACAGTAAACAGAATAAATACCCCCAACTCCTATTAGTTTAGAATTGCAGGAGCAGCCAAAAAACACACAATAATGGGGCAAACATACTATTTGCCTGTGCACTAAAGGAACCAGATGTAAGCAACAGAAAACCAAGAAAAGATGTACAGCACATACCAGGAATTTCCAAATGTGCAGGGAAAAGGGTAAACAGAAAACCAGAAAGAAAGCCTAGAGCAGTAGCTCCCAACCTTTTCTATACCCCTCACTCCTAGGAAATGTTTGATTAATGTTTCCACCCCGTACAAAAGCAATATCACAACAGCCTACTACCACTGCTCAAGGCATACTGGCAGGTGGCTGAGTGATGACTTATCATTAAGGAATACATATACACGTGCATGCACACACACACACACCAGAGAACATAAGAATTACCGCTGCTGGGTCAGACCAGTGGTCCATCCTGCCCAGCAGTCTGCTCACACGGCAGCCCTCTGGTCAAAGACCAGCGCCCTAACTGAGACTAGCCCTACCAGCATATGTCCTTGTTCAGCAGGAACTTGTCTAACTTTGTCTTGAATCCCTGGAGTGTGTTTTCCCCTATGACAGACTCAGGAAGAGCGTTCCAGTTTTCCACCATTCTCTGGGTGAAAAAGAACTTCCTTACATTCGTACAGAATCTATCCCCTTTCAGCTTTAGAGAGTGCCCTCTCGTTCTCCCTACATTGGGGAGAGTGAACAACCTGTCTTTATCTACTAAGTCTATCCCCTTCAGTACCTTGAATGTTTCGATCATGTCCCCTCTCAATCTCCTCTGTTCGAAGGAGAAGAGGCCCAGTTTCTCTAATCTTTCGCTCTACGGCAGCTCCTCCAACCCCTTAACCATCTTAGTCGCTCTTCTCTGGACTCTTTCGAGTAGCACTGTGTCCTTCTTCATGTAAGGCGACTAGTGCCGCACGCAGTACTCCAGGTCGGGGCATACCATGGCCCGGTACAGCGGCATGATAACCTTCTCCAATCTGTTTGTGATCCTCTTCTTTATTATTCCTAGCATTCTGTTCACCCTTTTCGCCACCGCCACACATTGCGCGGACGGCTTCATTGACTTGTCGAGCAAAACTCCCAAGTCCCTTTCCTGGGATGTCTTTCCAAGTACCGCCCCGGACATCTTGTATTTGTGCATGAGATTTTTGTTACCAACATGCATCACTTTACACTTGTCCACATTGAACCTCATCTGCCATGTCACAGCCCATTCCTCGAGCCTGATTATGTCACATTGTAGATCTTCACAATCCCCCTGCGTCTTCACTACTCTGAATAACTTCATATCGTCCGCAAATTTTATCACCTCGCTTGCCATACCTATGTCCAGATCGCTCCACTGAAAAGCCTACTAGACCAGATGTTTGTGCAACAACCATGCTAGTATTGCTGGTTATTCAGATTATTACAGAACTTCGTGGATGATGGAAGAAACAGAAAGAAGCAACTAAATGTAAAAAATAATCAGATAGGCCAGATGGATTTATGCTGCTTTCATAGTTTGAAACCAAAAGTCAAATCACAATAAGGACACATTTTGAATATGATCTGCTATTCTATCAGTAATATATAAATACAAGGTAATTTGCTGATTTTAGATAGCATGCAAAACTAGAGAAAAGGAAGGAGAAAAGGATGGGGGTGGGATTTGATATACAGCTTTTCTGTGATTACAATCAAAGTTGTTTATATATAAAAAGATACTGGTTGTCGGATAGAAAACAGAGAGTGGGGGTAAATGGACAATACTCGAACGGAAAAGCGTCACCAGTGGTGTGCCGCAGGGTTCAGTGCTTGGGCCTGTGCTCTTCAACATATTTATGAACGACAAGCGAGGTGATTAAATTTGCAGACGATACGAAGTTATTCAGAGTAGTGAAGATGCAGGAGGATTGTGAAGACATGCAACAGGACATAAACACGCTCGAGAAATGGGCCGTGACATGGCAAATGAAGTTTAACGTGGATAAATGTAAGGTGATGCATGTTGGTAACAAAAATCTTGTACACGAATGCAGGATGTCTGGTGCACTACTCGGAGAGAACCTCCCCCCCAGGAAAGAGACATGGGAGTACTGGACGACAAGTCGATGAAGCCGTCCATGCAATGGGCAGCGGCGGGGAAAAGGGCGAACAGAATGCTTGGAATGATTAAGAAGGGGATCACACACAGATCGGAGAAAGTTATCATGCCTCTGTACCGGGCCATGGTGTGACCCCACCTGGAATACTGCGTCCAGCACTGGTCGCCGTACTTGAAGAAGGACACGGTGCTACTCGAAAGGGTCCAGAGAAGAGTGACTAAAATGGTTATGGGGATGCAGGAGTTGTTATACAGCAAGAGATTAGAGAAACTGGGCCTCTTTTCCCTTGAAAAGAGGAGACTAAGAGGAGACATGATTGAAATAATTGATAATGAAGGGAATAGATTTAGTAGATAAAGACAGGTTGTTCACCCTCTCCAAGGTAGGGAGAACGAGAGGGCACTCTCTAAAGTTAAAAAGGGGATAGATTCCGTACAAACATAAAGAAGTTCTTTTTCACCCAGAAAGTGGTGGAAAACTGGAACGCTCTTCCGGAGGCTGTCGTAGGGGAAAACACCCTCCAGGGATTCAAGACAAAGTTAGACAAGTTCCTGCTAGACCAGAACATACGCAGGTAAGGCTAGACTCAGTTAGGGCTCAGGTCCTTGACCTAGGGGCCACCGCGGGAGTGGACTGCTGGGCACAATGGACCACTGGTCTGACCCAGCAGCGGCAATTCTTATGTTCTTACCTGGGGAAATTGAGAGTTAAGTGCACAAGCAGCAGCAGTGGGATTTGAACCCAGTTCCCCTGGTTCTCAGGCCACTGCACTAACCATTTGGCTACTCCTCCACTCCAGTTAACACCATCATCAAGTTTCAAGTTTTATTGGGATTTGTTATCTACGCAATATCATATATTTCAATGCGTATAACAATTGTTTTTAAAATAACAATTAACAAATTGGGTAGGACAAAACATGATTCTTATATATCGGTATGTGAAAAAAAACCAACAAATAATAAAATAGGCAAACATATTCAAGATTTTTGAAATTAAAGGCTCCTCTTATCAAGCTGCTGTAAGCACAGGCTTTCTGCACCTTAAAAAAGCTTACCATAAGAGGCGCTCTAGTGCTGGCCATGGCGATAACTGCTCCTACACTCAGGAATTCTATGAGCGTCAGAGCTGTTAACGCCACGGCAGGTGCTAAAAACCACGCTACGCTTTTGTAAAAAAAAAAGGGTGGGGTAAGTTTGAGATCTGTATGTGCAAACTGCATACTAAAATATTTTTATTTTCTCCAGAAAAGCGAGATATCTGCGCTTATCACTTAACACAGCTACATTACCATGCACTAATAGATTAGTGCAGTGGTTCCCAACCCTGTCCTGGAGGAACACCAGGCCAATTGGGTTTTCAGGCTAGCCCTAATGAATATGCATGAAGCAAATTTGCATGCCTATCACTTCCATCATATGCAAATCTCTCTCATGCATATTCATTAGGGCTAGCCTGAAAACCCGATTGGCCTGGTGTTCCTCCAGGACAGGGTTGGGAATCACTGGATTAGTGCATGAGCCCTTCCTTACCACCTACAAAACAGATGTCATAAGTGCTCACATATAAATCTACGTTAATGGACACCTACTAACAGCAAAGTAAGCCATAGCCATTAACAGAGAAAACTGAAAAAACTGACATTTCCCAGATGTGATAAAAAGTGACCTAAGCATGCATGCCCTTTACTACAACCCAAAACTTATTACAATAAAACGCTGGCTTTCAAATCCTGGAGGTGCAAAAAAACAGATACCCAAGTCACACGCATATCGGCTACATTCACACGCCAAGCACCCCTCTTCACACACATTTGGAGGCCAGAAGACCGATTTTTCCTCCCTGTGGTCTATCACAGAGGTTCCCTACCCTGTCCTAAAGGACCACCAGCCAGTTAGGTTTTCGTGATAGCCTTAATGAATATGCATGGAGAAGATTTGCATACCTGTCACCTCCATTATATGCAAATCTCTCTCATGCATATTAATTAGGATATCCCAAAAACCCTACTGGCTGGTGGTCCTCCAGGATAGGTTTGGGAACCACTGGTCTATCATCTTTCTCTCTCCTCGACCTGACATGTCTCCCTTCACTCCCCCTCTCCACCCGGTCCGCGATCCAGCACCTCTCCCTGAAAGCTCCCTCCCATCTACTATCAAACCAGATACCTGAGATTGCCCACTACCAATCCTGCAGCCTTTCTTCTACGGACACGACCTCACTCCCACGTATGCTTCCGCCTTGCCGGAAACAGGAAGTTGCATCAGAGGGAGGACACGCTGCTAGTGAATTAACAAAAGTTTGCATCAGAGGAATATGGGACACCAAAGAAGTAAAGCGGCGGTGCTTGTTGCGGGTGATCTCAAAGTCAAGTTGGGGGATGGGTTTAACTGAGTGTTGGAACTTCTCAGAGATCAACTACGTAGGCACCCAGGGTTCTCCAAGACGTCCGAGTACTGCCTCCGATTCATAAATTTAGCGCAGTCGCTCTTATTGTTTACCCGGGCTAATGCAGCTAGGCTCAGAGCACTGCAATGTGCATGGGCCAACAACATCGGAGATCACCTGATCTATTGGCTTGTAGCTGGCGATCTTCACATGCAGATTACATCGTTCTACATCTAGGTCCACGCCCACCTTCCAGTAGATCAGGGAAGACCGCTTGTGTCTTATTATATTCATAACAGGACTCCGAGATCTTACTACGCATTTCTAGTTAACAGTTGTTAAGTGGAAAGTGTTAAATAATGCTCTGGGAATTATGAGAATGGCACTGATGCTGGTGGTCTTTTTTTTTTTTTTTTTCCGCTCTGGTTCTACAAATAATTTTATACATAAAACCATACTTGTTAATTTGTTCCGGATTCCATACCCTAAGTCAGGGGTGTCAAAGTCCCTCCTCGAGGGCCGCAATCCAGTCGGGTTTCCAGGATTTCCCCAATGAATATGCATGAGCTCTATTACAATGAAAGCAGTGCATGCAAATAGATCTCATGCATATTCATTGGGGAAATCCTGAAAACCCGACTGGATTGCGGCCCTCTAGGAGGGACTTTGACACCCCTGCCCTAAGTATTCAATCCTAACCTGCAATCCGTGAATAGCAGAAATCCAACACTTTTCCAAGCACATGCTCCTCCCCTTAGATTGAAAGCAAGAAACATACCCAGTTTCAATTTCTTCAATCAATCCATGCATAAGTCTTTTACAGTTGCTCTGCTTCTTCTCTTTTCTTTTTTTGCTTAAAGTTAGTTCAGTGGCTTCAGTACCTTGAGATCCCTTCCGGTTGTCCACTGTCGGAGGAAAGGGCGCAGTCCCACGGAGCCCAGACTACTGCTTCACAGAGAAATTCTGGTGGATCCATGGAGCCATGCTGTGTGCACCCTAGGAATTTACTTACCTGCTGACCTTGTCACGGGTTTAAAGCACAGGCTATGTGCGTCTTCAGTGAAACCCCCGGGTTTCAAAGCTCAGGCTGCTTTTCCTGCCACCAACCATGGGGGTGGAGGTCACAGTCAAATGTCCAGCCAACTGGCAGTCTGAAGATTTCAAGTCTGGTCCATTTAGAGCTGTTTCTGAGGCAGACAATAATTTTCCTCAATTCTAATGTTTAAAGCTGCTGACAATGTAGCACTGCATAACAGTAAGTAAACCTCCATTCATTATTACATTACATTACATTGATGTCTTCTGTCCCGCCAATACCTTTCGGAACTTCGGGGGTGGCTTGTAAAACAATTGTAAAGTCGTTTTTCACAGTTTGTGAGGGTAGGATTCAGGTCCTTCACAGACCCCCAAATCGCTATTTTTTTATTTTCGGTTTTTGTTTATTTTTGCCGTTTTGGTGTGAATTCGCTGGCGGCAGGCATCTTTGATTTTAAACAAAGTTTTATTTCTGCCTCAGTACCCCTCGATTTGCTTTAAAATAATTTGGGATGAACTCCCCAGTCCCTAATCTATTGAATGTGTGCATTGATTGTGCCAGATTGACGCTGGATCAGCGACCATGTGTCGTAGCATGCTGGGGAAGGGAGCGGGAGCTTTGGGCTTCACCTCATCCGGGTACTCTAGGGCTGAGGAGCCAGCCTGGGTCCATGACTTTGGAAAAATTCTCACTCAGAGGCTGTTTAGGAGTCTGGCGTAAAACACCTGTGTTCCGAGTCTGGGGACTTTTTTTGGCACAGCACGTGTGCTTCAACAGAGCCTACCATGGTTACTAGGTGTGACTTTTTGCCAGATTTTATTTGTCTTCTCTGGAAAGAGTATTCTTCAGACCCCACTCGTTTGACGAAGCTGGTGGGCACGTCGGGTCTTAGCATGTTGTGCTGGTAGCAGAGCTTCCTATTCAGGAGCTCTCTTGTCTGACTGTGACATACCTTGATTACAGTGGTTGTCATTCAGATATTATGCCTCTTCTGTCTCCTGACACTGCTTCTATATTGGGTAGGGCTGATGCCTTTGCTGAGACTAGTCACCTCGGCCGCCCTGAGAGTCCGGATTTGATTGCTGATTCTTCTATTCACAGCCCTTTTAAGTGAGGTTCTTCTGTGCTGCTGATCGGAAAGAACTCAATTTGGATCTTCCACTTCTCAGGCATTAGTCAGGGACCATTCTCATGTGCCTTTTTCCATCCCACCCGCAGCTCCTTGGTCTGGTTACAGAACAATATGATACCCCAGAAAGTTCTTTACAACCTCCTCATGCTATGTCTAAGCTTTATCCAGTGGCTCCTGATTTTCAGCAGGTTTTTGAACAACCTAAGGTAGATTTTGCCTTGGCGCAGGTTATCCGGTGCACAGCCCTCCCTAGTGATGGGGGAGTGATACTTGAGGACTCTATTAAAATCCACTCGACAAGAAGTGTGGCTGCGTCATGAGCAGAGTCTCAATTTATCGTGATGAAACTTGCAAGGCGGCTTCTTGATCCGCTCTTCATACTTTTACCCGGTTTTACTGAGTGGCTGTGACGGCTCATTATGATGCTGCTTTGGGGACCTCAGTGTTGAGGACAGGCTCTCTGTCCCTCCCTAGCTGTTACCATTACTATGGTATGTCACCTAGCATATGGAATCCGGAAGGGACGTAACAGAATGAAAGATTAGGTTTCTACCTTCGATAATCTTTCTGTTAGTTCCAGTAGGATTCCATATGACCTGCCCTATCTGAATGCACTCAGTTGTAGAATAGCCTTCTTCTTTCTGCCTCAGTTGTTCTCCTTGCAGGCTTGAAGGATCCATTTCTGAGTATGATTTACTGAAGGCTGTCTCATGTGGGTGCTTAAATGTCCTGTCTAAATTAGATTGTAAGCTGGTCTGAGCAGGGACTGTCTATTGTATGTGAAAATGTACATCGCTGCATATGCCTTTCAGCGCTATAGAAATAATAAATAGTAGTATAAGAACATAAGAAAAGCCTTACTGGGTCGGACCAATGGTCTATCAAGCACAGTAGTCCATTCTCACGGTGGCCAATCCAGGTCACTAGTACCTGGCCAAAACCTAAGGAATAGCAATATTCCATACTACCGATACAGCAGTGGCTTCCCCTATGTCTCTCAAAAACAGACAAAGGACTTTTCCTCCAGGAACTTGTCCAAACCTTTCATAAGACCAGCTACGCTGTCCGCTCTTACCACATCCTCTGGCAATGCGTTCCACGGCTTAACTATTCTCTGAGTGAAAAAAAAATTTCCTCCTATTGGTTTTAAAAGTATTTCTCTGTAATTTCGAGTGTCCCCTAGTCTTTGTAATTTTTAACGGAGGGAAAAATCGATCCACTTGTACCCATTCTACTCCACTCAGGATTTTGTAGACTTCAATCATATCTCCCCTCAGCCGTATCTTTTTCAAACTGAAGAGCCCTAATCATTTTAGTCTTTCCTCATACGAGAAGAGTTCCATTCCCTTTATCATCTTCTTTGAACCTTTTCTAGTGCCACTATTTCTTTCTTGAAATAAGGAGACCAGAATTGAAAGCAGTACTCCAAATGAGGTCACACCATGGAGCGATAAAGGGGCATTATGACATTCTTAGTCTTGTTAACCAATTTCCTAAGGTCTGCCTACAATTTTTCACAATCCGCATGCGTTTTAAAAACTTTGAACAGTTAATTTAATCACCTCACTCATCATTCCAATTTCCAGATCGTTTATAAATAAGTTAAATAGCATCAGTCCTAGTGCAGACCCCTGTGGCACTCCACTGTTTACTCTCCTCCATTGAGAAAAATGACAATTTAACCCTACCCTCTGTTTTCTATCCGATGACCAATTTCTAATCCACAACTGAACTTTGCCATCTATCCCATGACACTTCAATTTTCTCAGGAGCCTCTCGTGAGAAACTTCATCAAAAGCTTTCTGAAAATCTAGATACACTATATCAGCTGGATCACCTTTATCCACATGTTTATTCACATCTTCAAATAAGTCAAGCAAATTTGTGAGGCAAGATCTCCCTCGGCTGAACCCATGCTGACTCCGTCTCATTAAATCATGTTTGTCTACGTGTTCCACAATTTTATTTTTTATAATCGTTTTTACCATTTTGCCTGGCACCAAAGTGAGGCTTACCGGTCTGTAATTTCCTGGATCTGCCCTGGAGCACTTTTTAAAACTTGGCGTAACATTGGCCACCCTCCAATCTTCAGGTACTACAAACGATTTTAGCAATTTTAATTGCACACATCAGGTTAGTTCTACATTGTTCCTCAATGTTTTGTTAGATTGCCTTTGTGCCTATTTATTACTTGTTTCGTGTTTTGCAGAGCAGACCAGTTCAGAAATTGTTTGTGTTGCTGGGATCTTCCCCCGTACCCCGTTGTCATGGATTTGTTCAGGTATATTACTTGGCTATTACTGGATATCACTCTAGCTCTCAGTCTAAGGGGGAGGAGTATGTGCTCAGAAAAGTGTTGGATTTCTAAAACTTCCGGATTGCGGGTTGGCATATGGAATCCTACAGGGACTAACAGAAAGCAGCATTCATCCATACATTAGCAGAATCAGATGTTTCCCTTATTTTATAGAAGACCTCTGCAAGCTTATTTAGTTTATTTTTATTTTTTTATTATTTTATGAATTTTTCAAGCAAATGAAACTTTATACGGCTTTGTAAAAGAGGGGGGGAGGTTAGTGCAGGCTAATTGGGAGCATCACTTTGTAAAAAGAGCCCTTAATCACCTCACTCATTATTCTTGTTTCCAGATCATTTGTAAGTATGTTAAAAAGTGGGGTCCCACCTTTTAATATAATAATAACTTTATTTTTGTATACCGCAAATACCACAAAATCGTTCAGAACGGTTCACAATGCAAGAAACTGTACATATACAGCGAAGATACAGAGAATCAATTATCACAATATACAGCGAAGATACAGAGAATCAATTATCACAATGTCTGGGACAAAGCAGTTCACGATGCAATAGACTATACATAAACAGCGAAGATATAGAGATTCGATTGTGAAGACGTAAGGGACTGTACATAAACAGCAAGATATAGAATCGGTTGACAAGTATGATGGTCATCAGTTTCAATTACAGGAGAGTATTGAGAGAGGAAGGAGAGGCTGAGGGAAAGGGAGTAATAGGATTCAGGGATCAGGAAGGGAAAGACCGGGAAAGGAAGAGAGGTGGTTGAAGTTTGGGGAGATTGGCCAGAAGGGCAGGGGTTAGAAAAATTTATCAAAGAGGTAAGATTTGAGCAATTTTCTGAAGGATTGGTAAGATGGGGCGGGGCAAATGAGATGAGGGAGGTCAGGCAGTCATTCCATCTGCCAGCTTGGAAAGATAGAGTTCTGTCAAGGAATTTCCTGTAGATGCATCCCTTTGGAGATGGGTAGGCAAACAGATGGGTACTGCGTGTGCGGTTGGTACCTGGGAACGCAAAGTGGTGTGACAGGTATATCGGGGATGAGCCAGTTAAGGTTTTGAAGCAGAGGCAGGTGAATTTAAAGATGACCCTGGCTTCTATTGGTAGCTAGTGGAGTTTTCTGTAGAAAGAGCTAATATGATCAGACTTTTTGAGGCCAAAGATGAGGCGGACGGCGGTGTTTTGAATGACTTAGACGTTTAATGGTTTTCTTGTAGGAGCCCAAGTATATGTTGCAGTAATCCAAGGTGCTTAAGACTAGGGATTGGACCAGCAGTCTGAAGGAGGGGAAGTCGAAGTAGTGTTTGATGGTACGGAGTTTCCAGAGGGTGTGAAAGCATTTTTTGACCTGGGCATTGGTGTGGTCTTCGAAAGTTAGGCAGCGGTCTAGGATGACCCTTCTCCATCCAGAATTACTTACCCACAGTTTGGGAAGCTCTGCTGTAGAGTATGTTGAATGGTGCTATCCTTGAGCAACAATCACAATGTAACTTACTTAAGCAGAGGGAATCTTGCAATGTTGTATCCAAACAGTGTGCATTCATTAGCAACTGATACTTAAACCATGCACATTTAAAACAGAAAAATAGCTGGTACACAAATCAATGATGCCCTTAGGATACTTTTTTATTTTTTAGTCAATGTTTATTTATTGAAAAGTTTTCAGAAAAAGAACAAAAAATAATACACAAACCACAAAAACTGACAATGTAATAACCATAACAACTGTATGATTGTAAAATACAGTGGTGCCTCACACAACGAACTTAATTCGTTCCAGGAGCAAGTTTGTTATGCGAAAAGTTCGTTATGTGAAACGCGTTTTCCCATAACAATACATGTTAAAAAAAATAATTCGTTCTGCAGCATAAAATATGCTAAGATGACATAAAAAAAGATAAATTTGTCAAAATGGTGAAAATGGTGGTCTTGCTGAGGCCAAACTCTTTGACGATGTCACACTGTTTTACCCCACATTCACTCCTTCTAATTATTTCCCGTTTCATTTCAACAGAAATCACCTTCCTGCTTCATGATATATAAAAAATATTGAGTTTATCTTAAAAGGACGACTGTATACAGTGAGAGAGGGCAGTTAAGTGCAGTGCCTGCGCAGAAGGATGCAATACATCGGCAGCTCGGGCGACTTCGTTGTGTGAAACGAAGTTCGTTGTGTGAAACGAAGTTCGTTGTGTGAATCAAGACATGAAGTTTGTTGTGTGCAGCGTTCGCTGTGCGAGGCGTTCGTTGTGTGAGGCACCACTGTACAAGAATAACAAATCTTAGTAAACATCAATCAAGTATAAGCATAAGCATCACCTATCATGGAGTCAAACAGAAAGGGAAGAGGGGGAAAGAAGAGAGAAAGAAAGAAATGAACAGGATACTTAGGATACTTTTAAGTTTACTAATGGTGTGTTAACAACTACAGATCTAACACTTTTCTTGGGGGGAATGTTTTATGCAGGTTGTGCGCTAATAATAATAACTTTATTTTTAACAATTCAGAGCAGTTTACAGAGGAAGAGACTGTATACAGACAACGATATTACAAAAAAACTTTCAAAATTACATTAGCATGTTAAGATTAATCAAATTTATCTGGATGTATTTTAAAGATACATCAAGGCAGAAATGAACATAAGAATAGCCTTATTGGGTCAGACTAATGGACCATCAAGCCCAGTAGCACATTCTCACGGTGGCCAATCCAGGTCCCTAGTACCTGGCCAAAATCCAAGGAGTAGCAACATTCCATGTTACCGATCCAGGGCAAGCAGTGGCTTCCCCCATGTCTTTCTCAGTGACAGATTATGGACTTTTCCTCCAGGAACTTGTCCAAACCTTTCTTAAAACCACTACGCTATCCACTCTTAGCACATCCATGGGGGTCAGAGAAATTTATCAAAGAGATAGGCTTTAAATGACTTCCTGAAAGTTTGATAGGAAAGTGCGTTTGAAATAAAGTTGAGTCAGTGCACATTAACTGCTAAGATTTAACTGTGACACCCCCCTCCCCCCTAATTTAACTGGAAGTTGGAAGATCAATGGAAAACTTGCCAGCAGGTCCGCCTCATCAAAATAGTAGGCCTTCTCCCTTCCCCTGCGATCAACTCCTCCGGCACAAAGACCTCCCCATTGACAGGAGGAATGCCTACTCCCTCCTGCCTGAAGGACACCCCCCTGAACCCCCCCCTGCCTGGATGACCATAAACCCCCAGAACCTCTTCCCACTGCCTTGACTGGAGTCTCTGGAACAAAGACCTTCAAGAGAGATGCCTTCTCTCTTACTGGCAGGCCCGCCTCTTCAAAATGGCAGGCCTTCCCATTCCCTCTGCTCCCTGGGATGCACTGGGAGGGGCCTAAGGCCCTGATTGGCTAGAGCTCCCTCTCTGGCAGTTCAGTCTTCCCCTGCCAGCTTGTATGCTTATGTGAGTTAATGGGAGGGAAATATTTCTGCATGCAAGGATAGTGGGCTTTCCTATGTGTGCTTTGCTTTGCAGCCCTTGCCTGACTTATCTCAGGAGTCAGGTTTAGGGACACAAGGTGTTCTGGCATGGTTGGTGGGTGACAGTATGCAGCTGTGTCTTCTTGACATTGACAATCCAGCCCAAGCACTGCAGCTGAGACACTATCATCTACACTGCTCACTCATAGTCCTATTGAGACTGAGCCCGGCTCAACCAGTCATCCAGACAAGGATGAACCTGCACACCCATTTTGCGGAGAAAAGCCGCCACAAAGTCTGTCATAAAGGTGCGTGGAGCAGCTGCTAGTCGAAATGGCAGAGTTGCAAGCTGAAAACATTGCTGAAGAACATGAAAATGCAGAAACCTGTGATTATCCTGGTGCATCAAAAATGAAGGGAAGTATCCACGAAATCCAAGGACACCAGAAACTGTCCCAGAGCAATGGCAGTTATGACCATATGCACTGTGTCCATCCCAAAAAGTGAAATCCACAAAAGGCTATTGACCGACTTGAGATCCAGAATGGGTCTCCAGGGCTCTGATCCTTTCTTTGGCATGAAGTATCAGGACTATCTGCCCAAGCCCAATTCCACTTCCAAGATCATTCAGATGGTCAAAAGATGCTGCAGGGTAGCACAAACTTGTGACTCCTGCTCAGGACGATCTGCCGGGGAGTACAGAAACAAATTTGGAGAGAAGCAAAAGAAGTCTCTCTTGTGCCCCTTCTGAATGATGTTCCGCATCTAAGGATTTGAGGATATTCTAGCCCACACATGGAAAAACTGAGACCCAACCCCCAATCTGAGGGAGTTCCAAAGTCTGGCTATAACACCGCAGAAGCCAAGGCCGCACTGAGAACTCATCAGAGAGCAGAGCAGGCATCCACCACATAAGCCATGCCTGCCAACACCAGCTGGGGGACAGGCATCCTCATTTGCAGAGGGCACCAGGTGCAATCTTGTGTGACATGCATGTACCTCGAAGGAGGCCAATGCAGCAGCCTTGACACTTGAAGAAGCCACACCAAAAGGCTTTTCTTTTTTTTTTTTTTCTTTTCAGATAAAGTCCACTCTGTGATCCTGGGAGTCTATTGAGCATCACACCTCCATCTCTAGGGAGGGTTGTGCACATAATAACCTGCACCACTGCGGAATACACCTTTGGATGCTCAAATTCAGGAGCCACAGGGAAAAGCCTAGAAATATCTTAGGTCAGCCAGAAAGAACTCCTGGGATTATCCCATTGCTCTGCAATCAGTCCCATGAACTCCAGATGTGCTGGAAAGAAGGTCAGAGCATTACAGTTGCTCATGAAAGAATACTGATGCAGAGGACTGGAATTTCAAATGGAGCACTTTCATGGCATCTGCGATGAGATTGCTTGAAGAAGTTGAGAAACACTGCACTAAGTATCCCCTAAGCCTAACAAATACCAGCCGAGTACCCCTGTCCAAGCTCTACCCCAGACCTGTACAAGCTCCACCCCTGACCCCACCCTCATAATAGTACTAATTGTAATGCAATTTCTTCCATCTATTTTTCTTATACACACAATATAATCTTATTAATACATAATGGTAACCACAATTTTTTTTTTAAAAACCACAAAGCACACTGTATGCAAAGAAAATGTTAATTATTTATATTTGGGGTGTTTTCAAAAAGGTCAAGGCAGATGACTTTAAAATATGCAATCAGTAACAACTATAGAAAAATAGACAAATATAGAGCAAAATATAGACAGCAGATATAAATTCACAAAACTGACATTTTGATCACTAAATTGAAAATAAAATTATTTTTCCTACCTTTGTTGTCTGGTGATTTCATGACTCTCTGGTTGCATTTCCTTCTGACTGTGCATCCAATATTTCTTTCTGCCTTCTATACGCTTCCTCTTCTCTGGACCCCATTCCCTTCCCCAACCAACATCTCTCTCTGTCCCTCCAAGAGTCCAACTTTTCTTCTTCTCTCCTCCATCCCTATTGGCAATATGTCTCCCTTTCACTCTCTGTCCAGGCATCTCCCCCACCCCTCTACTGCCACATCCAACATTTCTCCCTCTCACCCCCGGATCATGTGCAGCAATTTTCACCACTGCCCACCAGTCCCATGCCCATTTCTCCTATCACCCATCTCCAGCACAATGCCACATTTCTCCCTCCATCACTATGTCCAACATTCCTCCCCCTTGCATCCCCTTTAATCAGTCCCTCTGTTCCCTCTCCACCACCATATCCAACATTTCTCCTCTCATCCTTCTCTCCCCATGCATCTCTACCTCTCTTCTCTTTTTCTCTATGCCCAATTATCCTCTTTTACCTTTCCCTCACTCTCCCACTAATGCCCAACAATTCTTCCTTTCTATTCCCTCCCTCCTGTCCCAAGTTAGTGTCCCCTTCTTCCTTCCTTCTGTGTCCCATATTCATGCCCCTTCCCTTCTTTCTTTGTCAAGTTTGTGCCTCCTCCCCCTCCCTGCCTTCCAGCTTTCCAAAATTAAGTTGCACACTGGGGATCCTTGTCTGCCCTGCCCGTACCCCCCCCTCTCCTGAAGCCAACCTGACCCATCCACAGAAACCAATCCCTGTCCCGTCTGCACCCCCTCTCCTGAAGTCGACCTGACTTGTCCACAGAAGCCAATCCCTGCCTGCCCTACCCACCCGCAGCCCTTCCCGAAGATGACCTGACCTGTCCACAGAAGCTGATCCCTGCCTGAGCCTGTGGTGCTGTTTGGAACAAATCCCCCGAATTGTTGCAGAGGCGCTCAGTGCCATCATCCAAAATGAGCTTTTAGTGGGTGTACTATCCAGATCCCAGACAAGAGGTCATTCAGAAAAACTGAGAGGAGACAGATTCATAACGAATGCAAGGAAGTTCTTCTTCACTCAGAGGGTGGTGGACACCTGGAACGCGCTTCCCGGAGAGGTGATAGGACAGAGTACAATTCTGGGGTTCAAAAAGGGACTGGATGACTTCCTGGAAGCGAAAGGGATAACAGGGTACAAATAGAGATTTACCTTACAGGACATTGAGTGAACAGGGTATGGGTATTTTAAGTTAGGTAGGGAACACTTTCAGGTCATGGACCTGGGGGGCCGCCGCGGGAGCGGACTGCCGGGCACGATGGACCCCTGGTCTGACCCGGCAGAGGCAACGCTTATGTTCTTATGCCAACTCTCAAGGACCCAGAGGAGGTGAGGCCTGAAGCTCCCACTCCCTCCCCCAGGGCTCTGCGACACATGTTACACGAATGCTCCTGCGCCGGCCATCCAGTGCACTCCAAATATGTAGTTGATAGCTTAGGGTTTGAGGAGTAAATCCCTACTGATGTTTAACAAAATTGAGGGGTTTTGAGGAAGAATTTATGCTTTGAAAAAAGATTGATAAAAATCCAAGATGGCCATGGCCAACAAATTTATGCCCAAAATAGTAAAAATAAAAATTAGCCATTTGAGGTCTGGAAAGGTGGGACAACTGAACCCTACCCTCTCAGAGATACCACTTGCCTATTCCAGGCCCTCTTGCATTCAGACACAGTCTCTGTTTGCACCACCACTTCCAGGAGACTGTTCCATTCATCTACCATCCTTTCTGTAAAAAAGTATTTCCTCAGATTACGCTGGAGCCTATTGTAAAGACCATCAAAGAAGCCCAGTCCACCAGTTAATAGGGCTAACTTGTAAGTGACCTGAGAGCTAAATTGAGATTCCAAGTTGGAAATGGCCGACACAACGGAAGGTGGAGCCACAAACATGCCCGAGAAAAAAACCTATCCACATCGGATGAGTGGCCAGAGGACCCCCCCCCCCCCCCCCCAGGGACTTAGGACCAAGGGAAGAAAACCCTGCTATCCAAACTCTTAACAAGCCGACCTCAAGGCCCTTTTTCCAGGCCTACTTGAAAGAAAGGTGAATACAAGCGGGTCGATGTTGGGCTCACGTCTTCATTCTTCCAAGTGCACCCAGTTGAAATACACTGCCAAGCCTTAGCATACACTTCAACAGTTGACTTTTTCTTGCTATGCAAGATAGTAGCCATCACTCCTGCCGAGAAACTGCTGTGCATAAAATCTGCGCACTCAAGAGCCATGCCAGAAGACCAAAGTGGACTGAATCCTGCAGGGCTATGGGACTTGGAGGGAGAAGACATAAATAATGGGAAATTTGGAGACCCTGATCCAGCTGCAGGTGAATTGAGTCAGCATGCCACAGGCACCTTGACCAACGGGGTGCCAGGAGAATCATCCAACCCCGGTGTGTCTTGAGTCTTCACAGAAAATAGCCTATTATGGACTATGGAGAAAGAAATAGAGAAGACCCTCCAATGGCCATGGCCACCATGGTGTCAAACCCTTCTTTTCTTAGTTTGTGACAGCTGTGGTAGAAATGAGCCGCCTCCTTGTTGGATGCCAATGCCATCAGGTCGGGCATCTCCATCTCTACTATACATTGTTAGGCTCTCTGATACAGAGACCATTCCCCTGGATCCAGAGTTGGTCGAATGAGAGAATCTGCTTGCATGTTGTACCCAAACTACGTGTGCTGCTGAAAATGCCAGAAAATGTTTTTCCACCCAGTGAATGAGCATTTGATCCTTCTGTCGTAGGGGTGTGCTTCTGGTGTCCCCATGATGATTAACATAGGCTACTGCTGTGACAATGGGAAAACTCAAACCGCTTTGTTCTGGATCTCGCTCTCGAAGTGTAGGAGAGCCAGCCAGATTGCTCGAAGTTCCAGGTATAAGAGTGATCACTTTCATTCAGAAAGGAACCAATATCCACAGACAGGACTGGCTGTGCCAAGTGCCCCTGCCCTCCCCCCAGCCATAAGAATGGACATCTGTCATCAAGGGAACCCAAAAGTAGAGAATTGGAATGGGATTCCTGTGGATAAAGAGAGAGATTTCAACCACCAAGCTAAACTGCAGAGCCTCCATTGTCCAAGGGAACTGCACATGCAGCAGATCCCTCTGTGGACTCCAACAAGAGATAAGTGTGTCTTTTAGCGGGTTCAAGTGAGCCCACATCCAGGGAACTGCATCTATAGCCATGACCATTGACTCCCAAACCTGCAGGTATTGCCAGGCTGTCAAGGCTTGAGTGTCCAAAACAGCACTTATCAACTAGCGAAGCTTCTCCTGGCATATCTCGAGAAGAAACAACTTGTGCATTCCCCTGATGAAACAGACTCCCAGGTATTCTGGGTCTCATATCAGAACGAGCTGACTCATCTGAAAGTTGACCACCCAGTCTAGACTCTGTAGCAGCTGGACACCTTGTTGCATTGCTTGTTGCCTTTTGAACTCCAACTGAGCCCCAATGAGCCAATCGTCCAGCTGGGAAAGGTCTGAGGCGCTTTCATCAGCCAGAAGGCTGAAAACTGGAAGTGCTGTTGCAAGATGTGGAACCTCAAGCATCTCTGTACCCCGGAGAAAAATGGGAATATGGAAGTAGGCCTCCAACAAATCCAGAGAGATCAGAAATTCCACTGGCACTACCAAGGCGATCCCCAACTGGACAGTTACCAGACCAAATTGAGGAATCTCAAGGGCCGCATTGACCACTCTGAGATCCTGAATTGGTCCCCAATCTTTGGAGCCTCTCTTTGGCACAAGGAAGTATATTGAGTATCTATCAGAGCCCAAGCTGGTAGATGGGCTCTATGACCACTCTACCCAGTGACCTCTGGACAGTGGCTCTGACTTTGGCCACTTGGTCTGGTCTCCCCACTGGAGAGTCCAGAAAAAAAGTTCTGGAAGAGGCCAATAAGATTCGAGATTGTACCCCTTTCACTGAATATCCTGCAATCTGATGTGATGTCCGTCCATTCTAGGTATGCCGAGAGCCTCCCTCTGATCTGTGGAGGGTCTTGTGCCATAATTACTTCTTTGGGGCAGAAGTGCAGTGGGCTCCTGAAAGCTGCAGTCACCTATCTCCACAAACCCGATGTTTTGGTGCCTACATAAGAGCTTTTACCCAAGGGACTGCTGGAGAACTGACGATATCACCTGGAGAGATGAAAACTAGAACGCCCCTGTCCCCTAGAAGACCAAGACCTGGTGTCCACCACGGACTGAGGATTGTGTACCTGCACACTAGCCAATAGCTCGCCCAGGCCCCTACTGACCACTGGTTTACCACTCTGAATAAGTCATATGGATATCATTCAAATAGTCCACTCCAGAAATAAAAAATGGAAGATCCGCAAACACAATGATGTCAGGATCATGAAGCAGCTTGGAGTGTCAGGCTCTAGTGACAAAGGATGCCACTGCTGCCGCTCTCAAACCAGCAGCTGCGGAAACAAAAAGCTGTTGTAGCACAATATTGATCCTGCAGTCTTGTGTGTTTCTCAATACCACTCTGCCTTTACTGGGGAGAGAAGTGCACCTAGCCACCAAGGAGTCCACCTTTGGGGAAACAAAAAAGCTGAACAAAGGTCTCTGCCATCGGAAATAGCTTGGACATGACCTTAGCCCCTTACAAAGAACCTCCGGAACCTCACAAAGATCCAGGAACATCTATGCACTGTCCAGATGAGCAGAAAAAGAGGAAGACTGTGATTTTGTGCTGCTTAAAGAGAATACTGCGCTGTCGAGGACTGGCTACCTCCAATTAAAATGCCTGAAGGAATTCTGAAATAATCCCTATCAACGCGAAAAGTTGGAATAGTCTCTGTACAATGGGCCCTCCCCAAGATCTGGAGACTTCACCAAGATCTAGGTCCGGGAGATCCATGATGGCAGCCAAATCTCCCACTGTGGAAATACCTGTCTGAGAAAGCAAAGGCATAAGAACATCATCCGGGTTATCTAAATCAACCACCGGCACACAGTCCCCAACTGCGCATGGCACTGCTGCTGGGGACCAGTGTCCCTGGGGAAAGGGACACCTGGTGCTGGCATGGAAAGTGAATTGGATGAGCTTTTACTGGCCAAATAAGCCTGAAACAGCATATCAATAAAAACTGGGGGAAAACTTTGCCCTGAAGAGGCATATGCCCCATCTGAGCCCTTTTTAGTGCACTTGGAGCTTTTGTGGGCTTAAGGCGTTGAATCATGGCTGTGTTTCGTTGTAGATGCACTGCCTCCATGGCTGAATTCTGGACTGTTTGAACCACGAATAGACTCAGTACCAGAACCCCCTGAAGGGGCAGATGGGGCTAAAGCCAATGGACCTCCCTCCCTCACATGCCATGCAGCACGTGAAAACAGATGATCCCCAAAATTGCCATTCAACACAAATAAGACCAGAATTCAAAGGGGAATCCATATCACCTGTTTTCTGGCTAAAATGAGGTGTTTTGAGGCAGATAAAAGCTTTTAAACTAGAATCTGAAAATCCAAGATGGCCACGGCAGCACAAAAAATGGTCCAAGAAAGCCAGAGACAACAAAAAAGTAGCAATTTTATAATATCTGAGGTGGGGGAACCCAGTACTAACTCTAGGAAACTCTTAAAAATTAAATTTATAGACCAGTGGTGTCTACAGGGCAATTTCCCAGCCATGCCAATTGCACCTTTATAGTGCTCATCTCTAAACCAGATAAGAATCCAACGTCTACAGACTCCTATTGGCCAATTTCATTGATAAACTTTGAGTTTATAAATCGATGGCAAATATCTTAGTTATGTTCCTGTCCTCCTTTCTGCCTGGGTTGATACATCCTGATCAGTTTGGTGTTTACAGAGCAGGCAAGCAGTTTGGAATGTTAGGAAAGTTATGTCAGCACTAGGTCACAATGTAATCCATCCATGATATTTCATAAGAACATAAGAATTGCCACTGCTGGTTCAGACCAGTGGTCCATCGTGCCCAGCAGTCCGCTCACACAGCGGCCCCTAGGTCAAAGACCAGTGCTCTAAATAAGTCCAGGTCACCTGCGTACGTTCTGGTTCAGCAGGAACTTGTCTAACATTGTCTTGAATCCCTGGAGGGTGTTTTCCCCTACAACAGACTCCAGAAGAGCGTTCTATTTTCCACCACTCTCTGGGTGAAGAAGAACTTACTTACGTTTGTACGGAATCTATCCCCTTTTAACTTTAGAGAACGCCCTCTCGTTCTCCCTACCTTGGAGAGGGTGAACAACCTGTATTTATCTACTAAGTCTATTCCCTTCAGTATCTTGAATATTTCGATCATGTCCCCTCTCAGTCTCTTTTCAAGGGAGAAGAGGCCCAGTTTCTCTAATCTCTCACGGTACAGCAACTCCTCCAGCCCCTTAACGATTTTAGTTGCTCTTCTCTGGTCCCTTTTGAGTAGTACCATGTCCTCCTTCATGCACGGCGACCAGTGCTGGGCGCACCATGGCCCGGTACAGTGGCATGATAACCTTCTCTGATCTGTTCGTGATCCCCTTCTTAATCATTCTTAGCATTTGGTTTGCCCTTTTCACTGCCGCCGTGCATTGCGTGGACGGCTTCATCGACTTGTCAACCAGTACTCCCAAGTCTCTTTCCTGGGGGGTCTCTCCAAGTATCGCCCCAGACATCCTGTATTCGTATATGATATTTTTGTTACCGACATGCATCACCTTACACTTCTCCACGTTGAACCTGCAAGGCCTTTGATAGTGTAGCCTGGGAGTATTTATTTCCCATCCTGGGGAAATATAGTATGTGCGACCCCTTTCTTAATATGGTAAAGACCCTCTATAAAAACCACATAGCAGTTCTGGTTAATGGACAGGTTGAATATTTTTCTTTGGAGAGAGGAATGCGACAGGGCTGCCCCCTTTTTCCCTTACTGTTTATTCTTTCATTGAAACCCTTACTGATGAAAATTAGGGAAGATGGGAATATAGCTGGCCTGTGGATGGGTCATGTAGAAATTTGTTGTATGGCGTTTGCTGATGATCTTTTTTTGCTCGTGACTCAACCTCGAACATCATTCCAGATGGTAGAGCAGTATGGGTGGGTGTCAGGTTTAGGCTTGAATTTAGATAAGTCAGAGGCCATGCCTTTCAGAGGAGAGATTGGATGACACCTTTCCCTCTCATAAAAGTTACTTACAGACTTAAATATCTTGGAGTTTATATTACCAAAGATATTTTGAAAGCGTATCATAAAAATTTTCACACATTGTTGAGGAAATCACAGGATATATTGAACCTATGGACTAGACTACCTCTAACCTTAAAGGGTCGTATAGCCTTGTTCAAAATGGTATTGTTTCCAAAATGGTTGTATGTAATGCAGACCGTCCCCATGTACTGTATATAACTAATAAGAATTTAGCAATTTTTTTTTAAGATATTAAGAAAATTTCTTTGGAACAATAAAAAGCCATGTATAACTTTAACACAAATGTTTTTGCCTGTGAGATGAGGAGATCTAGCCCTCCCTGATAGGTGTAGGTATAATGTTGCTTGTTTAATAAAGCACTTAGTGGACTAAAAAAAAAAAAAAAACCCACTCAATTCTATACTCCTGTATATCTTGAGCAACAATTGATGTCTCCTACACATCTGTTATATTATTTATGTGCTCAGAAACCTTATCAGATCTTTCCTACTAGAAGGCATCCCCTATTGAAACCCTTAAGACACTGCTGGCAGTGGTTGTGTAACTGTATGCAGTTGCCACCCTATTCAACTGTGTTGCTCTCCTTGTGGGGTAACAAAGATCTGAACCCTGATGCAAACAAATTTTATTTAAAGCAGTGGCAGGAGAATGGACTCAGGTTACTGAACAGGGTGCCATGAAGGTCCAGGATCTGCAAACTGAAGGACATTTGCAGGCACAAGATTGGTTCTCCTATCATCAGATCTCACTGGACCCGGCTATTTTTAATAAGGATATGACCGATATGGTTCAAGAAACTTTTACTTTGTCTTGGCAAGCTAAAACCAGCTTATCCTTTTACCAAGTTAGCTTGGGAACCTTTAGTTCTCCATGGGACTATGATGCTTAAGGATTTGGAACAGAAATCTCCCACCTATGGAACAGAATACGGGGGATGGCTTGTGACTTCTTATGAAACATCTAAAGCCATTGACACATTCAGTTGTTTTACAAGAGATGCAATATAAGTTTCTCCTTCACCTCTATGTGTCACCCTATCATGCGTATATCTGGTATAGCTCTTCATGCAGAGTGTCCTAAATGCCTGCTGGTTTGATACACATGTTCTGGCTCTGTGAGAGAATTCAAACATTCTGGTCCTTTATTGCATTTCATTTATAGACTATGACTATACAGTATTTAGTAAATGGATCCCTTTGAGAGCAAACATACTGTTGTTTTCTACTGTAAGGACATTGGGTCTGTCGGGGGGGGGGGGATGCATTGCTGTATAAGCACAAAGATGTGAATTGGAGACAATCTGACTCCCCTACTTTTACCTTCTGGAGAAATGAAATGTTTGCATTGTTGAAAATCGAATACAGTATTTGGATGTTAAGCTAGGGTCATTTCATCTAAGGAAACGGTATACAGAAATTTGGTCACCTATCTGAGAGGGTTGTCACATAGAGCACATACTATACTATTGAATTCATGATGTTGGAGCTCTCAAAAGTAGGGGGAGGTGGGTTGTTTAGTTTAAACCAGGGGTATCAAATTCAAATACACAGTGGGCTAAAATTAAAAACTTGGACAAAGTCGCGGACCTACCTTAATATTTATTGAAAAAATAATAATTGTACAACTCCAAAAGGAAACTGTAGACAATATGTTTAAAAACAATATATTTTTTTAAATGATATGTTTAAAAACCAATAACACAAGGTACAACTAGCCCATGACTGATGTAAAATAACTGAGCCAAACTTAAAATGGAAAAAATACAAACAATTAAAACCAAAAAGGGACGAAATAAAATATCATGTGAATTAGCAACATATGTTTAAAAAAGCATAAAAATATAATCATAATAAAAGCCATTGCGTGAAACAGAGAAAACGAATAGGAATACAGAAAAACACTAGCACCGGAAAAAAAATGAATACCAGAAAACAAAACGCCAAAATTAGAATGTGATTAAAAGACTATAAACAACAAGGGATTAAAAATAAGAAAAAATAATGAAAAAAATCAATACTTACAAAAAAAAAAAGCAATTGCAGAAGAATCCAATGCTACTGCGATGCAGTGTGAGACTGGGAAGAGAACCGAACGTCGCGAGAACTTGTAAATACGTCAAATATGATGATGTGCCTAATGAGGATGTGAGCCAATTGGGTCAAAAAACTGTCTACCGGTAGACCAGCTCTAATAGACATTTGGTATTTTCTCGTGGGTCAAATATAATTACTCTGCAGGCCAGATTTTGGCACCCCTGGTTTTTAACTTGTTACTTATTACTAGTCAACACAGATAGCTTTATATTATTTGTTCAAGTATTGATTCTGTTATGTTGTATATCACTGGAAAATCAATAAATATCAATTATAAAAAATTACAGACTCCCCAAATCAATCTCTCAAGCTGACTGCCTGCTACTCACTGTGCCATGCTGTGTGCTGGGATCTGTAGGAAGAAGCTGAAACAGCATACAGGGGGATCTCTGCCTCAGCAAATGGAATATGGACCTGCCAGATTCTTCTGACTGCCTCTTGAGCCCAGACCTGGTTGGAGACCTCGACCCCCCACTGGATCCTTTGCAAGTTCTACAGGGGGAAGGACACAGTTGCACCAATCCTTGAGACACTGCCATAGAGCTGCACAGCCTGCGCTCCAACCCAATAGCGGACAAACCTGGGGGGGGGGAGCATAACTCCCAATGGAACAGTCCTTGAGCCCAAAAACTATAAAAGCATGCTGTCCAAGGAGGTACACTGCAAAACAACCACCCTTTGGAAGCAGACTCCATCACATTTGAGTCTGAAATCTCCCACATCCAGAGCTGTCCCCAAAGGGAATCCTATGCAGCACGAAATTCCTGAAACAATTAAAATTATTTATTTATTTCAATTTCTATCCCGTTCTCCCAGAAGCTCAGAACGGGTTACAAGCTGACATTCACAATCATTTGAAAATAGACTAGTCATGACAACAAATAGGTTACAGTAGACAATAACAGAGCTTATTCTAGAGACCAGACTGGTCATAGTGAAGAGTACTAGGAGAAGTATATTGAGAATGCAGTTTTTAATCGCCTGATAGGCGGAAGAGGAAGGTCTTTACTGCTCTGCGGAAGGTCAATAGTGAGTCTACCGACCTGATCTGTGTGGGTAGTCAGTTCCATAGCTGAGGTAGGAAATGGCTGTAGGATCTTTTGTACGCCATACTCATTCAGAGGGATCTCCCTGTGGGAATGCTGAGTCTTTGTTCTGCTTTGGAGCGGAGGGGCAGTTAGGGGTGTATAGGCGTAACTTGGATGCTATGTAGGCTAGGTTTTTTTGATAGAATCTCTTGTGTGTTATGACCAGGGTTTTGAAGGTGCATCGCTTTTTGGTAGAATCTCTTGCGTGTCATGACCAGGGCTTTGAAGATGCATCGCTGCATAGAGCGCTGGAGTAATGTGGTCATGGTAGCTGAGGTTGTATAGGAGTCGAATTGCTGAGTTCTGGACTTTTTGGAGGTGTTTTAGATCTCTTGCAGCGATGCCTTTGAATGGGGAGTTGCAGTAATCTAGTCTAGAGAGTACGTAGGCATATAGCAGTTGGGCTAAGTCTGTTTCTGGGAGGTAGGGTTTGATCCTTCACACTGAAGATTACTGAAGATAAGAAAAAAATAAACACAAGCAGAAAATAACATTTCCTACTGAAGACAACTTGAAGTCAGAGGGGAGGATCAAAATGAAGATCCCAATGAAGAAAATAAGATGAGACATAAGCATTGGCAAGTTAGATGCAAAGCATTGATTAAGAAATCTAAACAAGAATATGAAGAACAACTTGACAAAGAGGCAAAAACTCATAGTAACTATTTTTTTAGGTACACAAAAAGCAGAAAACCCATAAGTGAATCCTTGGGACCGTTTGATGATCAAGGAGTAAAAGATGTGCTGTGAGGATAAAACCATAGAAGAGAGACTGAATGAATTCTTTGCATTGGCCTTTACAAACTTCTGATAACCAGCCAACATGGATTCTGCAAGGGGAGATCGTGCCTAACGAACTTATTGCACTTCTTCGAAGGAATTAACAAACGGATGGACAAAGGAGACCCCATAGATATCATATATCTGGATTTCCAAAAAGCCTTTGACAAGGTACCCCATGAACGCCTACTTCAGAAACTGAAGAACCATGGGGTGGAAGGAGACGTACATAGATGGATCAGAAATTGGTTGGCAGGTAGGAAACAGAGGGTAGGTGTGAAGGGCCACTACTCGGACTGGAGGAGGGTCACGAGTGGTGTTCCGCAGGGCTCGGTGCTTGGACCGCTGCTATTTAATATATTTATAAAAGATCTAGATCAGCGGTCTAAAAACTCGCGGACCACGGGCCACATGCGGCCCTCCGGGTGCTATTTTGCGGCTCGCAGTCTGGACGTGATGATCAACTGCTCCCTTGCTGCAGTTGATTGTTCCGGTCAAAGCTGCAGCCGGTGGCGGCTCCTTGCACCATCCACACCAGCATTTCTCTTCCCCTTCCCTTCTTTGTGGAGCAGAGCTGCGGTTGGCGGCTCCTCGCACTATCCACTCCTGCATTGGAAGCCTCTCTGATGTCACAACATCAGAAAGGCTTCTGATGCAGGTACGGATCTTGCGAGGAGCCGCCACCCATGGCTTTGAACGGAACGATCGACTGAGCAAGAGAGCCGGCCAGACATGCTGCTGCTCCACAAGGAAGGGAATGGAAGGGGAGGGGAAAGAGAAATGCTTCTGCTGCATAGGAAAGGGGGACCCTAGGGAAATGCTGCTGCTGCTGCACAGGGAAAGGGAGAGGGAGGGAAGGGGGGAAGAGAAATGCCTCTGCTGCACAGGAAAGGGGGAAGGGAAATGCTGCTGTTGCTGCACATGGAAAGGGAGGGGGAGGGAAAGGAGAAGAGAAATGCTTCTGCTGCACAGGAAAGGGGGAAGGGAAATGCTGCTTCTGTTGCTGCTGCACCCAATTGGGGAAAGAGAGGGAAGACAAGGGAGAGGAGAGGAACAAGAGATGTCAAGTTCATGGGAGGGAGGGAAGGAAAAGAGATACCAGACCATGGAGGGGGAGGGAGAGATGCCAGGGAATGGGGGGAGGGAAGGAGACAGATGCCAGACCAGGGGAAAGGAGGGAGGGAGGGAGAGAAAGGAAGGGAAGAGATGCCAGACCATGGAAATAGGATGGAAGAAGAGAGAGATAGGAAGGGAAGGAAAGACATGGAAATGTAGATTTTGAAAAGAAAGCAGAAAAATTGAATATTAAGTTAATGCCAAAGATGGATGCAAGGCAGAAAGTGAAGACGGAGAGAAAAACAGTTAAAGGACAAGAAAGACCTGGAAACATAGTTAAAAGCACAGAAAAATAAAGTCACCAGACAACAAAGGTAGGAAAAATGATTTTATTTTCAATATAATGATTGAAATGTGTCAGTTTTGAGAAAGAAAAGATATTAAACTTTAAATGTGAGGGTTGCAGAAAAAACAGTTAATGTCTTATTAAAGAAATGACAATTTTGCATAAGGTAAAACTCTTTATAGTTTATATATCTTTCCTTTTAACTGTTAAAGGAAAGTTTTATAAATTATAAAGAGTTTTACCTCATGCAAAATTGTCATTTCTTTAATAAGATATTAACTATTTTTTCTGCGGCCCTCCAAGTACCTACAAATCCAAAATGTGGCCCCACAAAGGGTTTGAGTTTGAGACCACTGATCTAGAAGCAGGGACGAAGTGTGAGATAATAAAATTCGCAGATGACACCAAACTATTTAGTGGAGCTTGGACTAAAGAGGACTGCGAAGAATTACAAAGAGACCTGAACAAACTAGGGGAATGGGCAACAAGATGGCAGATGAAGTTCAACGTTGAGAAATGTAAAGTACTACATGTGGGAAGCAGAAACCCAAGGTACAGCTCTTCGATGAGAGGGATGTTATTGAATGAGAGTACCCAAGAAAGGGACTTTGGGGTAATGGTGGACACGACAGTGAAGCTGACAGCACAGTGCGCAGCGGCCGCTAAGAGAGCGAATAGAATGCTAGGTATAATCAAGAAGGGTATTACAACCAGAACAAAAGAAGTTATCCTGCTGTTGTATCGGGCGATGGTGCGTCTGCATCTGGAGTACTGCGTCCAATATTGGTCACCGTACCTAAAGAAGGATATGGCGATACTCGAGAGGGTTCAGAGGAAAGCGACACGTCTGATAAAAGGTTTGGAAAACCTATCATACGCTGAGAGATTGGAGAAATTGGGACTCTTTTCCCTGGAGAAGAGGAGACTTAGAGGGGATATGATAGAGACTTTCAAGATCATGAAGGGCATAGAGAGAGTGGAGAGGGACAGATTCTTCAAACTTTCGAAAAATAAAAGAACAAGAGAGCATTTGGAAAAGTTTAAAGGGGCAGATTCAAAACAAATGCTAGGAAGTTTTTCTTTACCCATCGTGTGGTGGGCATCTGGAATGTTCCAGAGGGTATAATAGGGCAGAGTATGGTACTGGGATTCAAGAAAAGATTGGACAATTTCCTATTGGAAAAGGGGATAGAGGGATATAGATAGAGGATTACTGCACAAGTCCTGGACCTGTTGGGCCGCCGCGTGAGCGGACTGCTGGGCACGATGGACCTTAGGTCTGACCCAGTGGAGGCATTGCTTATGTTCTTAAGAAGATGTAAGAAATCTTCCTGAATCGGAAATGGTTTTAAAGGATGAAGAGGCAGAGGAATTGAAAGAAATCTCAATGAATCTTGAAGACATACTAAGCAAAATCAAAAAGTGATGGACTGGTTGGTTTGCATCCCAGGGTACTCAAAGAACTAAAACATGAAATTGCTGATCTGTTGTTAGTGATCTGTAACCTGTCTCTAAAATCGTCTGTAGTACCTGAAGATTGGAGGGTGGCCGATGCGGACTGTGAGAAACTGCAGGAAGACCTTAGGAAATTGGAAGACTGGGTGTCCAAATGGCAGATGAAATTTAATGCGGACAAATGCAAAATGATGCACTTTGGGAAAAACAATGCAAAGGGTCCACCTTGGGGGTCAGTGCTCAAGAAAAAGATTTGGATGTCATCATGGGCAATACGCTAAAACTTTCTGTCCAATGTGTGGCGACGGCCAAGAAAGCAAACCAGATGCTAGGAATTATTAGAAAAGGGATGGTCAAGAAGACTAACTCCCTCTTCTATTAAACTGCGCTAGCAGTTTTGGTGCAGAGAGCCACGCTGAATGGCCCGCGCTGCTCCCGACGCTCATAGGAATTCTATGAGTGTCGGGAGCAGCACAGGCTATTCAGCGCGGCTCCCCGTGCTAGAAACTGCTGGCTCAATTTAATAGAAGAGGCCCTAAGAATGTTATAATGCCTGTGTATCGCTCAATAGTGCGACCTCACCTTGAGTATTACATTCAGTTCTGGTCTTCTTAACTCAAAAAAGATATAGCAGCATTAGAAAAGGTTCAAAGAAGAGCGACCAATATGATAAAGGGGATGGAACTCCTCTTGTATGAGCAAAAAGTAAAGAGGTTAGGGTTCTTCAGCTTGGAAAAGGCAGCTGAGGGGAGATATGATTGAAGTTTTCAAAATCCTGAGTGGTGTGGAATGGGTACAAGTGGATCAATTTTTTACTGCATCAAGATTTACAAAGACAAGGGGTCATTCAATGAAGTTACAGAGAAATACTTTTAAAACCAATAGTAGGAAATATTTTTTTCACTCAGAGAATAGTTAAGCTCTGGATTGCATTGCCAGAGAATGTGGTAAAAAGTGGTTAATGTAGCTACTTTTAAAAAAAGGTTTGGGCAAGTTCCTGGAGGAAAAGTCCATAGTCTGCTGTTGAGACAGACATGGGGGAAGCCACTGCTTGCTCTGGATTGGTGGCATGGAATGCTGCTACTATTTGGGTTTTTGCCAGGTACTTGTGACTTGAATTGGCCTCCATGAAGATGGGATACTGGGATAGATAGTCTGACCCAGTAATCTGAGGCTTCCTACAAGAGATGGGATACATGACCCACTTGTCCAGGAACAGAGTGGGATTGTACAAGAAAAGACCTTTGCTATTTGTCAGCTCTTGTTTTTGTTTTACATTGTATATTGAGCAAACTGAGCAAGCTGTTAACTTCTGGTTCACGCTAAAATGAAGTAGTATGTTTTACACTGTTTTAAACACTGGGCTAGAGATTCTCCGGTTTGGTCTATGGTCTAAGGGTGCAGCAGGACCTGGCTTAGTAGAAACTTTGTTGCACCTTGTGTAACACCTGTATAAAGGTTTTGAAACCTTGATCACAATTTCCAGTGATCAGAGATGTTAGTTAAAATGAGTCAACAGCTGTATTTAATGCTTATCAAGCACTCTCATATTTTTCAGGCATGGTTCATGTGGCCTATACATGCAACACATGATGTTTAAGGAATACATTAAGGACAGAGAAGCTATGTTTTTTTATCCAGTGTATAGACTACCTTTTGAATTGATCGAAGGCAAGTTATAACAAAGTAGAAAAAGATATATTAATAAAATAACAGTAAAACCTGGAGGAGATCAAGAACTAAAAATGGGTAAATTGAAATGCTGAAGAATCTAGTTTGTATCATTGGTTTATTGTTTTAGGAATTCCTTGTGTCAATAGTAAGACCCATAGACATCAGTTTTTCAAAACAATTGGGGACGGGTGGTCTGGTGGAACACAATGCACATTATCCTACACTGGATATACTGTAAAAAATAAAGTTGCTCAATAATGCCACCCACAGAACTAGTGGCTACTATAAGACCCCACAATCACTCGCCCTGACATGTTTGTTTGGAGTGTTGGGAGATGATGACAACAGGATGCTCATTCCTATCACTGTTATGAACCCTGGAAAAGGGATTTTCTTAAAGGAAAAAAATTAGACTAAAAATATCATCAGAATTTTACACCTATTCTGTAGCAGCCTCAAGAATACTGAAACAGTTTTTAAATTTAATTTCACAGCACCATTTGATTGAACACCTAAGGCGCAAGAAAAAATATGACTTTCTCTTTAACGTGAACATAGGTATGCCTATTCTATCCAGCAACAAGCACTCTCTAAGATCTTTCCTGCCACCTGCTGTTTATTACCCAGAAGCCTTTGGGAATACCTATTAACGGTCCCTACAGAGAGCAGAGCTTTTTTTTTCCCCTTAAATTGAAGAAAGCAAGCTAGAAGTAGTATTCTATCATGTTTTGATTTATTTTTCTATCTTTAAATCTAAGAGGGCTAGAAATTTGGAAGGGTAATGGGGTTAATATACCTGCACGTTCTACCTCTTTTATTCACATTGCTTAGTATTCAGCATGGTAAGTTTTTATAATAAATACTGATTCAGTTAGTTGTTTTAAACTATTAAAGCCATGTTGTGTTATCTTAATGGTTGCTTGATTAGAAGCTTTTATGAGAAAACATAGCTGAATTAGCTGTTTTATTTAGCATTTATTTTGGAACGAATTTTTGATAGTGTAATAACCCAAAACTTAAAGACTTCCTTTTAAGAAACTGCACTAGCAGTTTCTAGCGCGGGGAGACTCGCTGAATGGCCCGCGCTGCTCCCGACTCTCATTGAGTTCCTATGAGCGTCGGGAACAGCGCGGGCAATTCGACGCCCCTCCCCGTTCTAGCGCAGTTTCGTAAAGAGGGGTAAGTGTTCTCTTTGGCTTCTACCTTAATGCGGGGAGCCGCGCTGCTCCCGACGCTCATTGAGTTCCTATGAGCGTCGGGAGCAGTGCGGGCTATTCAGCGCAGCTCCGTAGAAGAGGGAGTTAGTTTAGGTTTTAAAATTTATATAGTGTAGGTCTGTTAAATTTATTTAACAAAGTGCAATTAAAAGCAATTTATAATAATTCGTTTAAAATAGTTTAAAGTTGGGGTTTAAAACTCTTTCATATACAGTATAACGATAGTTGAAATTTTAATATGGATTAGTATTTTAACCCTGTTTGTCACATTTGTCTGTTTTTGATCAGACTGTATGCTCTATAGAGCATGAATTGTCTTTTACATGTTTAATTTGCAGTGCAGTGTACATCTGGCAGTGCTGTAGTTAAAAATTGTGTGAACAAGTACTTTAGATTATATTTCTATCTATACATACCCCCACTTTAAATTAATTTCCATATAATGTTGCAATGTTTGCTCAAACCTTAGCTTATTGTTAAGGCTTCACAGAGGTCTGGAGAAAAACAGAACCTTCTATTTCTTCCTTTTCAACTCTTATTTCTGGCTTAACTGGTAGTGTAATTCAGTAGATTGCATAGTAGTTGGTTTTAGCAGGTTTGCCCCTTAGTATTTTAACTGTCTCTTCCCTTGCTTTGTTCTGAGGGTGGTTAGGCCAATGTGCATTGTGGCCTGGGATTTGCAGTGCATCTTGTGTTTTGGGATTTTGGGGGGTTTTAATGGGATTTTCCCACTCTCTGAAGTATAAAAGAAAATTAAGCAATAGCTAAGTATTTCTTGATGAAGACTTGATTTTTAAAATTATTTTTTTTTAGGGGGGAGTGCTTTGTAATATGTTTAGTGCCCACACCCAGAAAATGAGAGAGAGTGATAAAGGAACATGTGCAGTCAGACCACATGTCTGGTTCAAGAGACTGTGGCGCCCTCAGCCAACTTTTGCATTTGTGTAACCCACCCTCCCTCCTGCAATCTGGCATCTCTCTCCTCCACTCCCCCCCCCTCCCCGATACTTGTGATCCAATGTTTCCCTCTTCTGCTGAACCAGGTGAGGTACTTGCTCAGAGCACTGATTTTTTTTTTTTTTTAAGTCCTACTTCTGGCTTCTCTCCTAGAAGTCGAAGGTAACTGAAACTGAGATTTTAGGGCCGTTTATCACTAGTGCTCTGAGCCAGAGCCTTATCTGGTTTATAGGTTGAGCTGGCCATGGTCAGATAGGCTTCACTATAGCTGGCACTTGGGTGAACATTAGAGAATGACACGGTGACAAAACTCATCACCGTTCCCGTCCCCGCGGATAACCGCGGGAAATAATCCCATGTCATTTTCTAGTGTCTATTTCAACCTCAGTCCTTCTACACCAGCATTCTTCAAAGCAAAGCTTGCGGGTCAGTGGTTGTGCCCAATTATACTCTGATTCTTCCCTCTCTCCTTAAAGAATAACATGAAGATGGTTTCCCGTGGTTATCCGCGGGGACGGGGATGAATTTTGTCACCATGTCATTCTCTAGTGAACATTTCAACTGCTGTTCCAAAAAGCCATCTTTTATCTTCTGGTGGGGTATTGGTTTGAGTTCTTATGCTGGCTTTCTCCTATGTTGTAATTTAAACATTTTTCGCCTTGGCATACTTTTTTCTAGGCAGCATACTTATTCAACTGCTGGGATGTTGCCAAGTATTATGTAGCAGCTACTTTGGTGCTTAAGTTTTTTATTTGACTTTCCTAGGCAGCTCTGCTGACAATTAGCTAATAAAATATAAAATGTTATAATAACTCATTGGACAGTTCAACTTTAGCCACTGGCTCCAATTGCATCAATTTTATGCTATGGCTTGGTAGTGATTGTGATCTGTTAGTAAGCTAGATTTTCCTTTATAGTAGGCATAACTCCCCTATGCTTGAGGGAGTTATGTATTAAAAGTGGATATGACAACTTTTTTTCTAGTGAAAACATTAAAAAAATGGATGCAATGGCACACAGTCTCACTTATCTGCTGAAAAACAACGAAATAGACTTGTGTAAAAAATGCCTGTGTGAATAGAGCTCTCAGATACCTACACCATCAAATCATAATAGATTGGTCAAACGGCTCTTGTAGGTTCAGATATCATTCATTGAGCTCTAAAGATTTTTTCTAAAAGTTTTTTAAAAGTGCAAATGCTTGTGCAATAATTTAATATATTCAATGTGCACAGTGCTATGTAAACAAGTTTGAATGGCACTTATCTGCTACAATTTGAAATATTCTGTGCCCAACGGGACCCGTTTCGCCTCAATAATGGCTTCTTCAGGGGTCTAAGTCATCTAGAAGCACACAAAATCAGAATTAATGCCTTTGAACTAACACAAACATTATTAGAAAAATAAACGGTAGGTTTACTCACTGAACAGCTCCTATAGCATTACTTGTCAAAATGGCGTTACCGATTGCAGAACGCCACGCATGCACTTTTGAAGGTGCATTAATTATTCAACACTTTCAAAATTTAAAGCACCAAACACTGCCTTTTTAATGTATGTAAAATTCAAAAGAATGAACTCCAATCTACAGTGGCATTTAAACTTCCTGGTTTTAGAGTTCCCAAACGGAAAATCCAACGTGACTCTTTTTGTAAAAGTCTTTTCTTGTCTGTCTCCCCCACGTATATTCGGCAACTCTCTGTCTATTGTAAAACATTTGAGATCTACGAATCTATGCTTCAACTGATTGCAATGTTCGACGAGAGGTGCTGTGCCCCTTGTACACTTGATGTTTGATCTGTGCTTGATTATCCGTGTTTTTAATGATCGTGTGGATTTTCCTACGTACCATTTATTGCATGGACATATGATAACGTAGACTATGTAATCTGACGAGCATGTTAAAAAGTGTTTAATCGAATAGACTTTACTGTCCACAGGGTTGGTAAACTCCTTGAGTTGAATCATATTGTCACAGACACTGCAATTACCGCATTTAAAAAAGCCCTTAGGCAAAAGATTCAAATCTCTGGAGCTGACTTGTTGATAAACCGCCGGTGAAAGTATCTCTTTCAGATTTTTATCTCTTGCGAAAGCGATATGTAGATCCACGTTGTTAAAAACAGGATTAGGCAGTGTTTGGCGCTTTAAATTTTGAAAGTGTTGAATAATTAATGCACCTTCAAAAGCGCATGCGTGGCGTTCTGCAATCGCTAACGCCATTTTGACAAGTAATGCTATAGGAGCTGTTCAGTGAGTAAACCTACCGTTTATTTTTCTAATAATGTTTGTGTTAGTTTAAAGGCATTAATTCTGATTTTGTGTGCTTCTAGATGACTTAGACCCCTGAAGAAGCCATTATTGAGGCGAAACAGGTCCTGTTGGGCACAGAATATTTCAAATTGTAGCAGAAAGTGCCATTCAAACTTGTTTACATAGCACTGTGCACTTTGAATATATTAAGTTATTGCACAAGCATTTGCACTTTTAAAAAACTTTTAGAAAAAATCTTTAGAGCTCAATGAATGATATCTGAACCTACAAGAGCCGTTTGACCAATCTATTATGATTTGATGGTGTAGGTATCTGAGAGCTCTATTCACACAGGCATTTTTTACACAAGTCTATTTCGTTGTTTAACTTTTTTTTCTAAACATGAAAATAGTAAGCTTGGGGTGCCTTATTCTTCAACAGCATGTAAACGTGGTTGTTTGCCAGAAGTATCTTTTAGTTGTCTAGCAGCACCTTGGACTGACACTTAATTTTAATATAACCTGGTGGTTAGAGCAGCAGGCTATGAATCACCGAGACCAGGGTTTGACTTCTACTAACGCTCCTTGTAGCCTTGGTCAAGCAACTTAATTCTTCCTTGTTTGAGATGCAAAACATTATAAGCCTTTTGGCGACTACTAGTATTAACTATTTATCCCAGGACAAGCAGGCAGGTATTCTCACAAGAGGGTGACGTCATCCGACCGAGCCTTGATGCGGATGCCTCGCAAGCAGACTTGCTTGAAGAAACTCGAAGTTTCGAGTTGCCCGCACTGCGCATGCGCAAGTGCCTTCCCGCCCCAGCGCAGGGCGCGTCTCCTCAGTTCTTACTTTTCCGCGGAGCCGAGAAGTCTGTCTTAGACTCTCTGCGTGAAGTGTTTTCACTTGTGCCTTCTTTAGTCCGCTGTTTTGTGTTCTTTTTCTACAGAATCGCTGTTTTATTCTTTGTTTTATTCTTTTCTTCAAAAAAAAAATTTCTTCCATTTGTTCGACCGGGCAGGCCTCATGACCGCAGCCCCGTGGCTTCAATCTTGCGGCGGTGCTTTTTCGGCCTATATCCCGGCCTGCAACCGGTTTTAAAAAGTGTTCCAAGTGCCAGCGTGCGATTTCCCTCACGGACCCTCATCGACGCTGTCTTCGGTGTCTTGGGTGTCAACATCTCTCAAAATCATGGCGGCCTTGCTCACACTTAAGTCGTGCTTTCAAGCGTCGTTGCATCCTGTGGGAGCAGCTTTTCAGCATGGAGTCTTCGATGGAGCTTTCGACCTCGAAGGGTACTTCGCCCTCGACCTCATCCGAAGCTCTTCCGGCTTCCATAGCTTCTACTCCAAGCCTCATCAAAACTGTCTCGTTTATACCGGCTCTGTCTTTGACGCCTGCTGCGATGCCTTCCTCTGTCTCTTCAGGTCAGATAGGGCAGCAGCCCATTCCCCCAGTGGTGCTTAAAGTGCCTAAGGCTTCTAAGTCCAAGCACTCTCACACTGCCTCGAGGGAACACGAGGCCCGTGCAGGTGGCCCCGTTGGAGACCTTGTTAGAGAAGCAGTTCATTCAGCTCTTTACTACCATGGGGCCGAAGCTTCTCTCACAAATCGAGCCTGGGCATACCGAGGTCTCCCGCAAGGTCGAGCCGCCTCCTATGTCTCATTCTTATGCACGCTCTTTGCAGGGAGCAGAGTCTCTGTGAGTGTCTGGTCTGGCATCTAAGCATGAACAGCAAGGAGCAGATTCTTTGCCAATGCCTTCGTTGGAACCCTCACACTCGAAGCAAGGAGCAGAGTCTTTGCGAGTGCATCGAGGTTCCTCCTCTCAGCCTCCACTGCTTCGTTCCACAGCCTCCAGCCCTATCCATTCTCTGGGGGCTTCGACTGGGACACGTTCTCCTCGATCATCGAGGCCTGCTTCGAGACACACCTCTCATCGCAGATCGAGGCATTCATCCAGGCATGCCTCGCCCCATCACAAGCAGCCTTTTCTTCAATTTTCTTCACTGCCTATATCGACTCTTCCGCTTCTGTACCTCGAGGACCCGGTGGGTTCTTTTTCTCCATCCAGGTCTCCTTCTTAGCTGGACCAAGCTGCCTCGAAGTCCTCGAGTCCTCTTGAGGCCAGGCTTTACCAGATCAGCTGTCTTTTTCATCTTTTCTACGTCAGATGGCGGTTGACTTGGATATTCAACTTGATACTGGCTCGAAATTCTCCAAGGAGTATCTCGAGACCATTCATCTTCCTCAATCTCCGGTTGAATCTCTCAAGCTTCCTCTCCACAAGCTTTTGGATCAAACCTTTGTCCATTGTCTGGTAACTCCTTATTCCATTCCAGCTGTTCCAGGCAAATTGGACTCCAGATACAGGATAGTCTCACCAATCACTTCTGGTTGAATCTTCTTTGAAACATTCTCACCCTTCTCAGGTGTACGCCATTGTTCCTCCGGGAAGGGAAGGTAAAACAATGGACAGATTTGGTCGTCGTATCTACCAGAATTCGATGATGACCTCCAGAGTAGAGAATGACACGGTGACAAAATTCATCACCGTTCCCGTCCCCACGGATAACTGCGGGAAACCATCTTCATGTCATTCTTTAAGGAGAGAGGGAAGAATCAGAGTATGAATGGCCACAACCATTGACCCGCAAGCTTTGCGTTGAAGAATGCTGGTGTAGAAGGACTGAGGTTGAAATAGACACTAGAAAATGACATGGGATTATTTCCCGCGGTTATCCGTGGGGACGGGAACGGTGATGAATTTTGTCACCGTGTCATTCTCTACTCCAGAGTTCTCAACTATAATTTTCATTTCATCACCTATTTTGAGTTCTTTCTTTCCATTCTACCAAAGTTCATGCCTTATCTGGATTCTCATATGCACTTTGAATTCCAAGAAGTCCTTGCATCCTTGTCACAACTCCGGCTGCAGCTTCTTCAATCGTCCTAAGATGCTTTCGAGCTGTCTGCTAGAGCTACTGCTTGCTCTGTGGCCATGCGACGTCTGGCTTGGCTCCGTACTATCGACATGGATCCTAATTTACAGGACTGGCTGGCTAATGTTCCTTGTGATGGCAATGACTTCTTTGACAAGTCTATAGAGGCGGCCACCAAGAAGCTCTCGGACCATGAGAAGTCTTTTGCATCCATTCTCAGACCGAAACCGAAGCCTGCTCCTCCTCGTCCTACACGCCCTCCTCAAAATCTATCAGCGGCGTTTTCCCCCAAAGCAGGCTCCTTCTACTAGTCAGCCTGTCAAGAGGCAGCATCCCCAGAAGTAGCAAAAGTCTCAGCCACCTGCTGTACCTAAGGCTCCTCAGCTTTTTTAACTGTCTCGAACGGAGCATATCCTCAGTCGTTCTGCCATTTCCCGTTTTTCCCCCCATAGGAGGTCGTCTCCATCATTTTTACCACCGATGGACGACGGTTACTACCGACTTCTGGGTCCTTTCCATAATCAGGGAGGGATACTCTCTTCAGTTCCATCAAGTTCCTCCGGAACATCCTCCAAGAGAGTATCCTTACAATCCCTCCCAGACCGCCCTTCTTATTCAGGAAGCTCAAGCTCTACTTCAGCTTCGAGCTGTCGAGCCCGTTCCTCTGGCTCAGCAGAACAAGGGTTTTTACTCCCGGTACTTCCTTGTTCCAAAGAAGACAGGTGATCTGCGACCTATTTTGGATCTCAGGGTGCTCAACAAATTCCTAGTCGGAGAAAAATTTTGCATGTTTGACCCTGGCATCCCCTCCTCGAGCAGAACAACTGGTTATGCTCTTTGGATCTCAAGGAGGCCTACACACACATTCCCATCCATCCAGCCTCCCGTCAGTACCTCAGATTTCGGGTGGGGACTCTACATTTTCAATACAGAGTACTTCCTTTCGGTCTGGCCTCCTCACCCAGAGTCTTCACCAAGTGCCTGGTTGTGGTGGCCGCTGCTCTCAAGAACCATGGTCTTCAAGTATTTCCATACCTCGACGACTGGCTCATCAAAGACTCCATGTCTCAAGGCGTCGTTGTAGCAACCCAACGGACTATCTGGTTCCTCCAAAGTCTGGGATTTGAAATCAACTTTCCCAAATCCCATCTACAGCTATCTCAGACTCTTCAATTCATCGGGGCCGTTCTGGACACGATCCAACTCAGAGCATTCCTTCCTCAACAACGTCTGGATGCTCTTCTCCAGCTTTGTCATGCAGTGTCCTCTCGCCCTTCCATTTCGGCGAGACATATGATGGTTCTTCTGGGTCACATGGCTTCCACAGTACACGTGACTCCTTTTGCCAGACTTCACCTCAGAATTCCTCAGTGGACCCTGGCATCTCAATGGACGCAGGTTTCCGACCCTCTGACTCGACACATCCAGGTTACTCCTGCTCTGACAGTCTCTTCACTGGTGGATGCTCTCTTCAATCTATCCAGAGGCTTACTTTTTCACACACATCCCCATCAGAAGGTTCTCACGACTGATTCTTCAACTTACGCTTGGGGGGCTCATCTAGATGGACCAGTACAGATCGTCAGTGTCACATCAATCTACTGGAACTCGGGGCAATTTTCAATGCTCTCAATGCTTTTCAGCATCTACTTCATGACCGTGTAGTCCTCATTCGAACAGACAATCAGGTCGCATTGTATTATGTTAACAAACAAGGTGGCACGGGATCTGCCTCCCTCTGTCAGGAAGCTCTGAAAGTTTGGGATTGGGCAATTTGCCACTACACCTTCCTCAAAGCTGTCTACATTCAGGGGGCAGACAATGCCTTAGCGGACAACTTGAGTCATCTTCTACAGCCTCACGAATGGACTTTCCATTCCACGCCCCTTCATCGCATCTTCTCTCAGTGGGGAACGCCTCAGATAGACCTCTTTGCAGCCCCTCACAACTACAAACTGCCTCAGTTCTGCTCCAGGATCTACACTTCTCATCGCCTCAAGGCAGATGCTTTTCTTCTGGACTGGACAAATCTCTTTCTATATGCATTTCCTCCATTCCCTCTCATTCAAAAGACGCTGGTCAAACTGAAGACCGACCATGCCACCATGATTTTGGTTGCTCCTCGGTGGCCCAGACAACCCTGGTACTCCCTTCTACTTCAACTCAGCAGCAGGGAGCCATACCTTCTACCAGTTTTTCCCTCTCTGCTTACACAGCATCAGGGATCTCTGCTTCATCCCAACCTGCAGTCTCTACACCTGACAGCTTGGTTCCTCTCAACGTAACTCCTCTCCAGTTTTCTCAATCTGTGAGAGATGTTTTGGAAGCTTCACGAAAGCCTACTACTAGACAATGCTATCACCAAAAATGGACTAGATTTTCTACTTGGTGTTTTTCTCATCATAAGGAGCCTCAACATTCCTCCTTATCTTCAGTTTTGGACTATCTGTTGCACCTTTCTCATTCTGGCCTCAAGTCTACATCAATACGAGTCAATCTGAGTGCAATTGCTGCTTTCCATCAGCCTATTGAAGGGAAACCTCTCTGCTCATCCTGTGGTTTACAGATTCATGAAAGGACTTTTCAATGCCAAACCTCCTCTCAAACTGCCTCCTGTGGTTTGGGACTTCAATATTGTTCTTACTCAGCTGATGAAACCTCCATTTGAACCAATGGACAAAGCTCATCTGAAGTATCTCACTTGGAAAGTGTTATTTCTCATTGGCCTCACTTCCGCTAGATGAGTCAGTGAGCTCCAAGCATTAGTTGCGGATCCACCTTTTACAGTGTTCCATCATGACAAGGTGGTTCTTCGCACTCATCCGAAATTCCTTCCTAAAGTGGTCTCTGAATTTCATCTCAACCAATCCATTGTTCTTCCAGTGTTTTTTCCAAAGCCTCATTCTCATCCTGGAGAATCAACTCTTCATACCCTGGACTGTAAACGTGCTTTGGCTTTCTATTTGGAACGCACCAAACCACACAGAACTGCTCCTCAACTTTTTGTCTCCTTTGATCCAAACAAGTTGGGACGTCCTATTTCTAAGCGTACCATCTCCAACTGGATGGCGGCTTGTATCTCTTTCTGCTATGCCCAGGCAGGATTACCCCTTCACAGTAAAGTCACAGCCCATAAGGTCAGAGCAATTTCAGCTTCTGTCGCTTTCCTCAGATCTATTCCTATTGAGGAAATTTGTAGAGCTGCTACCTGGTCCTTGGTTCATACTTTCACTTCTCACTATTGTCTGGATACTTTCTCCAGATGGGATGGACAGTTTGGCCAAACAGTATTGCAAAATTTATTCTCCTAAGTTGCCAACTCTCCCACCATCCCACTTTGGTTAGCTTGGAGGTCACCCACTTGTGAGAATACCTGCCTGCTTGTCCTGGGATAAAGCACAGTTACTTACCATAACAGTTGTTATCCAGGGACAGCAGGCAGCTATTCTCACATCCCACCCACCTCCCCGGATTGGCTTCTCTGCTAGCTATCTGAACTGAGGAGACGCGCCCTGCGCTGGGCGGGAAGGCACTCGCGCATGTGCGGTGCGGGCGATTCAACTTCGAGTTTCTTCAAGCAAGTCTGCTTGTGATGCGTCCGCATCGAGGCTCCGTCGGATGACGTCACCCTCTTGTGAGAATAGCTGCCTGCTGTCCCTGGATAACAACTGTTACGGTAAGTAACTGTGCTTTCTATAGCACTATAAGACTCTACAGAGTCACAAAGACCAGTCCCTGTTCGAAGGAGCTTAAAATCTAAACAAACAGGATATCATAGATACAGTTAAGGGGAATGGTTAATCTGCTGGCTAGGAGGGGAATAAGGTATGAATTGAAGGCCATATCAAAAAGGTGGGTTTTCAGTTTGCTTTTAAACAAAGTAAGGAAAGGAGCATGGTGAACACTCGGGTAGTTTATTCTATGCATAACGGACAGCTAGATGAAGTTAAATCTGGAATTGGCAGTGGAGAAGGGTACAACTAAGAGCAGCTTATCTGAGGAACGGAGTTCTCTGGGAGGTGTGTTGAGGGGCTTCAGAATTAACACACTTATAGGTCAGCAATAGAAGCTTAAACTGTATGTGATGGTGAATAGGGAGCCAGTGAAGTGATTTAAGGAGAGAGGTGACATGAGTGTAGCGAGGTTGGTAGAAGATGAGTTTTGCACAGATTGAAGGGGTGAGAGGTGGCATTGCAGGAGACTAGTTCGAAGAAACTTGCAGTAAGCTACTACTGGAACATCATCGGTTAAATATAAAAAAAATCTCCTGGGACACCACTGGCTCTGATGTTAGAGGAGGTAGTAGGTAAATAAGAAATGATCCTCACCTGGCAAAGAGGATGAGTAGAAACCATTGTTTTATTGAGAAAAGAAAGGGGTGAAGCTGGAAGGGGTGGAGCTATTAGAAATTTGTGTTTAGTGAAGACCATGTGAACTTAATACCAAAACTGAACCTATAATCTTGGAGCAGATACTTTACCTCAAGAAGCAGTTTATTTTCCAAATAAAAGAATATTGAGTAATAGAGGGATGAATTCCTTCATTCTTAAAGATGGGTTACTGCGTCTTTTATTTTACTGCAACAGACCTGTGATACTAGCAATTCTTTTCATTGCTGTAATGGAGGTCTGACACCTATTCATTCATATCTAGCTCACACCTTTCAGCAGTAACTTAAGGTATGTTTCATTCAGGTACACTAGGCATTGCCTTGTCCCTAGAAAGCTTAAAATTTAAGTTTGTATCTAAGGCAATGGCAGGTTATTTGCCCAAGTTCACCACATATTCCAACATACATTTTTCTTGTATTATTTATTTATATACCACTTATGGTCTAAGTGGTTTATGTTCAGACACTCAAACCTTTTTCTCTGTCTGTCCTGGCAGGTTCACAATCTATCTAATGTACCTGGGGCAATGAGGGGATTAAGTGACTTGCCCAGGGTCACATGGAGTAGCATGGGATTTGAATCCACAGCTGCCGGATGCTGAGGCTGTAGCTCTAACCACTGTGCCACACACTCCCCCACTATCCATACCACTATGGGGTTGTGAGGTTTGGCAGCCTATAAATAATGGCTTTGAAGTGGTTGCTCCTTCAAAAAGTAGTCGGGCTAAACAAACAAACCTTAAGAACATAAGAATTTCCACTGCTGGGTCAGTGCCCAGAAGTCCGCTCATGCGGTGGCCCCCAGGTCAAAGACCAGTGCTCTAAAAGAGTCCAGCCTCGCCTATGTACGTTCCAGTTTAGCAGGAACTTGTCCAACTTTGCCCTTAAAGGACTAGGCAATTTTTCATTTCGAGTGGTTTTAATAGTAATGGGACTACTGTGTGTGTAGTCATAGCAGTAAGGGAGTTGTACAGGAGTTAGCAGTAAGAAATCCAGTATACAGGCATGACTTTAATTTGTGCATTGTCCTTGAAACTTGTCTAGAACACCTTTCCTTTTAAGTTCATGTGCTATTGGTCTCTGTCTACTTTATGCTGAAGTCCTTTCTTGTCTTCACATGGGTAGACCTGCCCCCATCTTCTCCCCCTTCGTCCTTCGGGGGTGGTTGTTATGGGTTTATGGATTTCAGGGTGCCTTGCATATGTCAAATACTCTTGCATATGTCGTACAGCACTGATAATGGCTCAGTACAAATAAACAATGGCCACAGAACCTTGGAGAAGTGTTAGCATTTCAAAAGGATACTATGTGTTTCGCAGATAACAAGGTACAGGCTGTTGCAACCCGTTAGTTTGTAAAGGAAGGCTTTTCAGGCTGCTGGAAAATATGGGTTAAAGCTTCTATAGTGTCCAGCATACACAAGTTAGTCCAGTATATCTAGGTTATCCATCTCAAATCCATATCCAGGTTATCCAAGGGAGGATCCCGAGATGCCTCAGCCAATTAGGGCCTTAGGCCACACCCCTTGCATCACATGATGCACCAGAGTGGGGCCTAAGGCTGCACTCGTCAGCGAAGGAGGCCAGGAGCAGGAGGGACTGGGCACCCCTCCTGCTCCGAACAGTTTTACGGGGAGAGGGTGGGCCTGGCAGGTGGGCTGGCCGTGTGTGATGGCAGGAGGGAGATGGCATCCCTTCTGTCATATTCCTTCAGTTCGGGGGGGGGGGCAGTGGCAATGACACACATCAGTGCTGGGGGGCAGGTTTTTTTTTTGTTCGGGGATGGGGTCATGGGTTAAAATAATGGGCTTGCAATGCGGTTTGCTGAATATATAAAAAAGGGTCGGCCAGAATAGAAGCGACTGGTCTTCAGCAGTCGCTTCTTTTCTGATCGGCAAGCCCAATTGGTTTACTATAAATTGTTTAGTGAATCGCTGCTTTACAAAATTTGCATGCCATTTCCCTGATCGGATTGGGTGTTGATCGGGTCAGGAGGAGGGTTAGTGAATCGGGTTGGGGAACAATTGGGTTGCAAAGGGGTCGCAAACTGGTACACAATCGGTTTGCGTAGTGAATCTAGCCCAAAGAAGCCAGAGCCTAATCCCATCTACCATTCCTGTAAGTGTTATACCTTCCTTATCAATTAAACTAACCATTGGTTCAATCAGTTTACAAATTATAAATCGAAAGATACTGGGAAATACAATAGTTTCTATTTTTAGAATATGATTCCAACCTATAAAAGCCTCCTCTTTGCAACACTCTCCTCTTACTCTCTAGAACCTGAAGCCTGGACCATCAGTCCCTCTCTTTTCTCTTCTCTCTGGAACCTGGCTTACTCCTTCTCCCTGAAGCCTGGACCAACCACTCCCCGTTCTCTCTCTTTCTTTCCTCTTGACTTTGTAATGCAGGTAAACTGTCCTCTCATGCTCACTCACACACACACACAAGCAGTCTCTGAATCCACTCTGTATTTGTAAAGCTTATGTCTGTTTCTTTCTGTACATTTGTAACCCAGTATATGCTGGATGTATAAATCTGTAATATTCACTAATGACCCAGATATAATGAAAACCCAATGTATAATGAGATAAACACTTTCAATATTGAATAAGAAGATGTTCAATAGTATAAAGCAAGAACAGCATAGGAAGAAACATTGTGCTAAAGACACATCACAGCATACTGACTCCCAGAGAGGGAAGTGCTCAGCAGATGTCCCAGTGTAAGAGATTAGGCACACTTGGTAATCCAATCATGCAGGAAGAAACTTAGGCCCAGATTCACTAAAGATAGCGACTCAATTGCTGTTGGCCAATTCTCTAGCTGATTTTAAAACAGCAATTTGATTCACTATCAAGTTTGCATGCAAATCATTTGCATGCAAACTCGCCGACTCAGTCATTCAGTGAGCGATTGAGTCAGTGTAGAGCCCTGAAAGTAGTGACAGGAGAAGCAGCCACCTGTCACTGCTGTCAGGGCTTCTGCTGGGGGGAAGAGTTCATATTTTTTTAAAATGGCACAGATATTGTGCATGTATTACACATGCAAAGTATCTGTCCAATTAAAATTTGTTTAAAAAAGCCCCCTCCCCCACCAACAAAGCATCCCCTCCCTCCCCAATCAAAAAAAATGGCAGGAGGAATGCCCACTCCCTCCTGCCAGGTTTTTCTGAGGGTGGGGGGAGGTATTTGACAGCAGGAGGGATGCCCCCTCTCTCCTGCCATCAGTCTCCCCCTCCCCATACCTTTACGTTGGGAGCAGGAGGGGTGCCCAGTCAGACCCTTCTGCTCCTCCAGTGCAATGTGGGTCTTAGGCCCCGCCCTGGTGCATCGTGTGATGCACGAGGAGGGGCATAAGGCTCTGAATGGCTCAGGTGTCTGGCTCCTCCAGGGAGCCAAAAGTGCCTGAGCCAATCAGTGACTTCCTTAGGTAGGATGGGGGATGAGATAAAAAGTATTTGGTACTAAAGTTTGTTAGATTCCTCTAGTATTGAGGAAAACCCTGAGATAACTGAAGCCCAAAATATAAGGGAAACCTTGGGAGGGACTAGGATAATCTTAATCATATAGGTGACATGATTCCCTTTCCACTGACCCAAGTAGAGAAATAGGTCAGTGTGGTATATATGGTGCACAGGCAGTTGTGGGAGAACTTCCCAGAAGCATTCTTGGTAAAGTGCACTGTGATTTTTAAAAGGCACAAAAGTGGGAGAGACAGGAAAAGACAATGTAGGGCAGCCTCAAGGCTGATCCTGAGTCGAAGTGGTGGTATTGTGATGCTTCAGAGACTTTGTGGCATAAAGTTTGACTTGAAGGAAAAGACTTGCTATGTGAAAGTGCTTGGATTTTGCTGCCTATTGGCAGGACTTTTGTGAACTATTGTTATGGTTATATTTAAGCAACTGTATGAACTACATTTGTGAGATATGCCAATATGTGAACAGTTAAAATTAGCTAAGGGAGTTCCAGTGAACTGTTAACAGTCAGAATAAATGCTTTGAACTTGCTCAGCAGGTGAACTGTGTCCTTTTTGCAGCACAAGTAGCCACTTCTTGTCCTTATGCTTGTGGCAGAAGTTGGGTCCTCTGTCAAGTTGGCAGTCCTCAGCTCCACCACAGTATCTTAACACAAAACCTGTTCTGCATCACAATATCTTAATGCGCAATCTCAGCAGCATGGGTTCACAAAGGGAAGGTCTTGTCAATCCAATCTGATAAGCTTCTTTGACTGGGTAACGAAACAACTGGACAGGGGGGAATCTCTGGATATCGTGTATTTAGACTTCAGTAAGGCTTTTGATAGTGTCCCACACCGTAGGTTATTAAACAAGATGAAAGTGATGGGATTAGGAGAAACTTTGACTGCATGGGTTAAAGAATGGCCTCAGTGGTAGATTTCAGAGGGTGGTGGTAAATGGTACTGCCTCAGAAACGTCGTCTGTGACCAGTGGAGTGTCACAGGGCTTGATCTTGGGTTGGATACTGTTTAATATCTTTGTAGGGGACCTGCCTCAGGGACTTCGAGGTAAAATTACACTATTTGCCGATTGACGCTAAGCTATGCAACGTGGTTGACAGCGCAACCATGCCCGACCTACTTTTACTGGAACAATGGTCTAAAACTTGGCAACTGAGCTTTAATGCCAAAAAATGTAAGGTTATGCACCTTGGTAGCAGTAACCCCAGCAGAACATACACCTTGAATGGGGAATCCTTAACAGGAACTGTCGAAGAACGGGACCTGGGTGTAATCATTAGTGAAGATATGAAGACAGCCACTCAGGTGAAGAAAGCTTTGGCCAAGGCTAGACGAATGCTGGGGTGCATCTGAAGAAGTTTTGTCAGCCTGAAGTCATAATGCCGTTGTACAGGTCCTTGGTGAGACCTCATCTGGAGTACTGTGTTCAGTTTTGGAGGCCACATTATCAAAAAGACGTGAAGAGAATAGTCCAGCGAATGGCCACCAAGATGGTCTCAGGATTCAAGGATCTCCTATATGAAGAGCTTCTAAGCAGGTTGAAGCCATATTCTCTCGAACGCAGAGAGAGGGGAGACATGATGGAGACGTTCAAATATCTTGCAGGCCATATCGAGGTGGAGGAAGATATTCTTTTTCTTATGGGTCCCACGGCAACAAGAGGATATCCACTCAAACTCAAGGGTGGGAGATTTCATGGTGACATCAGGAAATACTTCTTCACCGAAAGGGTGGTTGATCGTTGGAATGGCCTTCCACGTTGGGTAGTTGAGGCCAGCAACATGCTCGACTTCAAGAAACGATGGGATAAACATGTGGGTTCACTTCGGGGAATGTTCTTTTAAGGGGAGGGTTCTTTTGAGTGGGCAGATGTGTTGGGCCGACGACCCTTTTCTGCCATCATATTCTATGTTTCTATATAACCTGTTCTGAGCATCCTGCTATTGGTCAGATTTTCAGTTGCTTGCTTATACATGATGGTACCAATGAACATAAGTCTGAAACCACATTGAAAATCCTAGAAACATGACAGTGGTCAAGACAGGTTTGGGAGGCCCTGCAAAAGAGCAGTATGTAACTTGTGGCTTAGTAGTATTGCTGAATGCTCTTAATAGGGGCAAAATATTTTGTTACAAACTTTAATTTGGAGTTTTTACTTGGGGTTTTTTTTTTTTTGTTTGTTTGTTTTTTTTGCTCTTTTCTCTACTTGATAATTGTTCAAGGTCTAGGGATTAAATGTACAGTACTTCGGCTTTATCTACTCCAATATGAAACATTTTTTTTCTGTTCCTGTATTATAGCTTGTGCAAATTTGGAAGATGTAGAACACTTGCTGATGACCCTATCTGAGCAGAGAAGCCAGAAGAGTGAAGAAACTCTTGTAAATAAAGAACAAGGTAAGAAATGCTTATTTCTTATATGTATTTGTCTTGAGACTTTCCCTTTAGAATAAGCTAGAATACTCCACACTCTGTCTGGTATATCTTTTGCCATGATCTGATGCTCTATTTGCTTTACTTGAGGGAGGGGGCAGTGGCATGTGTCAAGACTGCTAGTTTACTAAATGTGGTATGGTTTTGTCATACATTGTATTTCACCCAAGAGTTGTGCAGGGACAGGAATCAAACCCATCCCTGCCTGCCCCCCAAAACTTCAAAAGTAGTTACCGTATTTCATTTAATTGTGCTACTGAATTTACAAATAAGCAAAGATATCTTATTACTTTGGAAATATTTGGAAGAATACATACTTTATAAACGGGTCTCTGCCAGAGCTTCTGATGTAAATATAAAATTTCCTTGTCATAAACAGCAGGTGAATCCAGAGACCAGTGAGATTACGTCCATCAACCAGCAGGTGGAGATAGAGAGCACAGAGTTGTCCTCAGATATATTGGATGCACAGCCTCCTGGTCAACCAGTACACTCTATCTCCAGCAGGTGGTTGGATGTGTTCCTCACTGCTCCTGGCTTCTGCTTCTAGATGTCGGTATCAGCCTGGATGTTTGCAGAGGAGGGGTGTCTAGCAGAATGCTGCCAGCTTTGTAGGATACACCTGCCCCCCCCCTCAGGTCCCTTACCTGAGATGACATGGTGCCTTACTAAAGAGGGGTAATACCCGCTCACCACAGGTCCCTTTCCCCATTGGACATGTTGCCTTCCCTGATTCTCCTTTCCCAGAAAATAAAAGGGGAGACATAAGCACGTAGGTAACTGCTTTTGGCAGCGGTAACACCATCATGGGACTTTGGCGCTCTCGCTTCCAGGAACATAAGAACATAAGACTTGCCTCTGTCGGGTCAGACCGGAGGTCCATCGTGCCCGGCAGTCCGCTCACGCGGCGGCCCCTCAGGTCCAGGACCTGATAGTGCTCCTACCCTAAAACTCACATATGCTTTTCGCTTTTGTCCTGTAGTGTAACCTTCTATCTATACCCTGTAATCCCCTTCTCTTTCAGGAAGTCATCCAGTCCCTTTTTGAAACCCAGTATTGTACTCTGTCCTATTACCTCCTTTGGAAGCGTGTTCCAGGTGTCCACCACCCTCTGAGTGAAGAAAAACTTCCTTGCATTCGTTTTGAATCTGTCCCCTCTCAGTTTTTCTGAGTGACCTCTTGTTTTTGTTGTCCCCGCTAGTCTGAAGAATCTGTCCCTATCCACCCTCTCTATGCCTTTCATGATTTTATATGTCTGTATCATGTCTCCTCTCAGTCTCCGCTTTTCCAGGGTAAAGAGCCCCAGTTTGTCCAACCTTTCAGCATATGAAAGGTTCTCCATTCCCTTTATCATCCTAGTTGCTCTCCTCTGGACCCTCTCAAGTATCGCCATGTCTTTCCTAAGGTACGGCGACCAGTATTGGACACAGTATTCCAGATGTGGTCGCACCATTGCTCGATACAATGGCAGGATGACCTCCTTCGTTCTGGTAGTGATACCTTTTTTGATAATGCCCAGCATTCTGTTCGCTTTCTTTGAGGCCGCTGCACATTGCGCCGCTGGCTTCATTGTTGTATCCACCAATACCCCCAGGTCTTTTTCTAGGGTGCCTTTCCCCATCTCCCTTCCTCCCATCGTATAGCTGTACATGGGGTTCCCTTTCCCGATGTGCAAGACCTTACATTTCTCCACATTGAAGCTCATCTGCCATCTTTTTGCCCACTCGCACAGTTTGTTCAGGTCACTCTGTAGTTCTTTGCATTCCTCAACAGTTTTGACCCTGTTGGAGAGTTTTGTATCGTCCGCGAACTTGATAACTTCACATTTCGTGCCCATTTCCAGATCGTTAATGAATATATTGAACAGCAGCGGTCCCAACACTGACCCCTGGGGGACACCACTCGTGACCTCTTTCCAGTCAGAGTAGTGTCCTTTTACTATTACCCTCTGCTTCCTATCCATCAGCCAATTTTGGATCCATCTGTGGACGTCCCCTTCCACCCCGTGGTTCCACAGTTTCTTCAGCAGGCGCTCGTGGGGTACCTTGTCAAAGGCTTTTTGGAAATCCAGATAAACTATGTCAATGGGGCTACCTTGGTCCAAATGTTTGCTTATCCCCTCAAAGAAATGTAGTAGATTCGTTTGGCACGATCGTCCTTTATAGAAACCGTGCTGGCTTGATCTCATCAGTTTATTTTTTTCTATATGCTCATTGATACCTTCCCTGATCAGTGATTCGACCATCTTCCCCGGAACTGAGGTCAAGCTCACCGGTCTATAGTTCCCCGGGTCGCCTCTCGATCCTTTTTTGAAGATTGGTGTAACATTTGCTATCCTCCAATCTTCCGGGATTATCCCTGATCTTAAGGATAGGTTGCAAATATGCCTGAGTAACTCCGCTATTTCGTCTCTGAGCTCTTTCAATATCCTCGGGTGGATCCCATCTGGGCCAGGAGATTTGTCGATTTTTAATCTATTTATCTGCCTTAGAACGGCTTCGAGGCTTACCTCCATGCATGATAATATACCCTCCTGATCCTCCTTGAAGATTTTTTCTGGTTCCGGCACGCTGGATGTGTCTTCTTTTGTAAAGACTGACGCGAAGAACTTGTTTAGTCTATCAGCTACCTCTTTTTCCTCCTTCACCACTCCTTTCTTGTCTCCCTCATCCAGGGGTCCCACCTCCTCCCTTGCTGGCTGTTTCCCTTTTACATATCTGAAAAATGGTTTAAAGTTTCTTGCTTCCTTGGCTAGTCTCTCCTCGTATTCTTTCTTGGCTTTTCTGACCACTCGGTGACATTCTTTCTGATGCTCCCTGTGCTCTTTCCAGTTTTCTTCCGTTTTGTCCTTCTTCCACTTCCGACTTGGTTTGGGTGCTCCCACCAATGATTCTCCAGGGAAGTGTCTGGTATCTGCTTCCTCCCCCTTGGTCTCTAAACATCAGGGGGCTAACTGAGGGGGGGGGCAGTGGAGGGAGGCAGCATGGGCTCAGTGGAGCATTTTTTGGCCACCTCCATGGCACTTGTGTCAGGGGGGTTAGGCTGTCTCTGTTCCCCTTCAGAGGTGCCAGCGGGGAGTAGCTGGATGCTTTTCTTTTCGCAAGGGAACTGAGTCTGATGTTTGCCTTGATTGCCCTCAGTCAGCTTGTTTGCTGCAGCAGCCGTGGGGAGGGCACGTTATCAGCTGTTCACTATCGAGTAGTTAGTGGCTGATCGCTTCTGAACTACGGTGTTATGGGGTCGTTCTCGCTAAGGAGGGATGCTGCATTGGAGGCTCGAGGGAATCGGCAGTCACTGGGGCTTTGTTAGCGTTTGCCAGTTTTTAGGCCCACTTCATCAGCGGTTACAACCATAGGTGATAGCTTGGTAGAGCATGGGAGTTTGTTTCCATCGGGCAGCACCTGATAATTTTCTCTCATGTAAGCCTGGGGGAAAGGAGTTTGCTTTCCCCGCAGCCGCTTTCCACTGTTTGTTTTTTGTTTTTTTTCAATTGGAGTGGCTTAGCGGTGCACGAGTGACCAGCTGCTTGGTGCCGCTTAGCGAGCTGGGTCTTTTTTTTTTTTGGGGGGGGGGGGGTGTTCCGCCAGGCGTTGTTGAGTGCGATTCGGCAGAACTCATGTTGCCTTACCATATCCCTGTTTGTACTGGTCAGTCCGGGAGTAGGTTACTCCAGATATTCCTTCCCTATCTTTTTTTTTAGCAGGGAGGTTGTTCATTTTATATAACGACACTGGAGAGAAGGGGCTGGGTAGCATAGTGATTGGAGCTATAGCCTCAGCGCCCAGCAGTTGGGAATTTCCAATCCTGACATAAAGGGTATTTGAATAGGGGAGTCCAAATTCAAAATCTGCATGTGCAGATTAAATTTGGTTCATTTATGTAATCCGGGTGCCTCTTGTTTTGTCTAATGGAAACATTTTGGGAATATGGGGATTTCTCTGGGTTTTGTTTGAATTTGGAAAAATCTTTGGCATTGGCTACTACACTCAGGGCTAGGAGGGCTACAGATTTTTTTTGTTTGGGAATCAAGTTTACCACTTCTGTTTCTACTTTAGGAGGAATATTGATGCCTTGTTTCAGTATACAGAAGAATGTCTCGTTGGGCCCCCTTGCCTCTCTTGCTTCATGGTCGCAATCAACTATTTGACATGATACTGTTCCCTAAATGGCTTTACACTTTGCAGCTTTTACCACTTTGGTTACTGAACAAAGACATCTGGCATTTATATTCACTTTTATCACGGTTTTGCTGGAACAAGAATAAAGCCTAGGTTGGCATTTAAATATTTGCTTGGGAATTGGTCTCGGCGTGGTATGGGTATCCCTGATTTTCAAATTATATAATTTGGCATGTGCTATGCACTCCTTGGGAGAATGATTTTCTGATCACTAAGATTTCACTCCATAGGTTATGGAAAGAACAATTTGGGCCCCATGGAGTATCTTATCTCTCTTGCAGGTTCTGTTTAAAGCACAACCTCCATATGCAAAAACTAGTCTGCTTTTACAGTCTCTTTGGAGAGCTTGGGTTGAATCTGGCATGGCAATAATCGCTCCACTGGTATACTGCCCATTATGGGAAATCTACAATTTTTGCTGGGGACTGAAAATGCTACTTTAAGCAGGTTGTTATTGGAAGACGTTAGGCTGATATGTCATGTTCTTCGGGAGGATGGGACATAAGTTTTGTGGAGTCCCAAGAAATCAATAATTTTCACCTGAGAGATTTTCTTGCCTATAAACTACAACATTATGTTCAATCCTTGGATAGAACAGGTTTGTTTCCCATTGAGACGAAAATATGGGAATTTGTGGAACCATTTTTAGAGGATGGCTTTTGAGTATTGGGCTTACATAAATCCCTCCAAAATGTATTATCTCCGGTAGACTGTGCCCCTATGGTTCTAGATGGAGTCTAGAAGTGGGTATTTTGGAGACTTTGTTGGATTTTCCAAAATTGATTGAAATCTGTGGTATATGTCTAATCAATGCAGACCTTCGGGAATGTCAATTCTGAGTTTTCCACAGGGCGTATTTTACCTGGAATAGGTTATAATAAATCGGGCTATAGTGATTCATCTACTTGCCAGAAGTACAATCAAGGATCCCACTCCTTTATTCATGCTTCTTGGACCTGCCCAAAAATTAAGATCTTTTGGAGAAAGATTATTCATTATGTTGCCAGCATTTTACATCAGGATATACCATTATCGGCTGCAGGGTTATTGTTGGACAAATATGAGGCTTTCTGTCTCCCCCAGCAGTCCATAGAATGTTTCTATGGAAAGCGGGTTTGATAGGGAAAAATATTGTCGGTGGGGGATTCCATTCCATCATTCTGGTCTTGGCGGAATCATCTTCATGGTCTTTTATTACTAGAACATAAATTGGCTAGTACTACCCTTAATAGGAAAAAAGCGTTCCTTTCTACTTGGAATTTGTATATCCAATCATTGAGTCCCAGAGCTCATAGTGACATCTTAAACATCTTATGATTTGCACTGTTTTGAAGCCCTTTCAGGGGTTTTTTGGGGAGCTCATGAGAGATGCAGATTTTTTTTTTCTTCTTTTGCCCTGTATTGGTAGCATGGGATGTTGCTACTTCTTGGGTTTTAGCCAGATACTAGTTACCTGGATTGGCCACCGTGAGTATGGGCTACTGGGCTTGATGGACCATTGGTCTGACCCAGTAAGGCTATTCTTATGATCTTATGTTTTCTTCTGTTCTGTTGTTGGATATTGTTTTCACTTGTATCTCTTAAGTTGTTCTCTGGGTGGGTGGGGGGAACACTATACTAAAAAATGGATGATTTGTATTGTATCATTTTAATATTTTTGTTGTGGTATGCACTCTATCCTCAATATAAATTGTTGGGAGGAAAAATTGTGCCTGTCGCAAGGTTTTCCAGGGCTCATTAGAACCCAGGGTCTTAGAACACTGTATCTTTTCTTTACAAAATGGTTTTGTATAGGGTACGGGGGGTAGGAAAGAGCTGCTGCTCCACTTGTATTTATCTCAACTGATAACTAGTTTGCCATGACCATACTGTAGCTCTCTGACTTGTTCTATATGAGTTGCTTGTATACTTTATTGATCTTTCTGGTTGTACTGTTTTGCATGATCATTATTAAAATTGTTTTGAAAGTAAACAACACATTATGGGGGGAGAAGGAGATAGTAGGAATATGGAATTGGCAGACATATACTGTGTCCTAACATTTTCAGTCTGTTGTATATTTATACAGTCATCAATTTGTTCCTTGTTATGTGGATGGAGAAAAATGGATAAGAATTATATTATATTCTGTTTTTTTTGTGTGGAGTCATCAATAAAAACTTATAAATAGTTGGAGAATGGAAAAAACAGATTATAAACTAAAGAACAAAGGATTTTATTCACTCCAGCCAAGTTTTACATCACTTCATCAGGGAGAACTGTTATGAGCAGTGGCGTACCTAGGGGGGGGCGGGGGGGGCGGGCCGCCCCGGGTACCAGCCCTAAGGGGGTGTTCCCGGCCTTGCCGTTCAGTCCCCCGCCACCCCCGAAGGACCGCTCGCCCCCCTGGCCTCCCCGCACCACCTATGAACAGCCGCAGCAGGATCGCGAAGTCAGCGTCAGCATCCCTGCGCTGCTTCCTACGACGCGATCCCGCCCCTCCTCTGACGTCAGAGGAGGGGCGGGACCGTGGCGCAGGAAGCAGCAGGGATCGCTGACGCTGACTTCGCGTTCCTGCTGCGGCTGTTCATAGGTGGTGCGGGGAGGCCAGGGGGGCGAGCGGTCCTTCGGGGGTGGCGGGGGACTGAACGGCAAGGCCGGGAACACCCCCTTAGGGCTGGTACCCGACGCTGACTTCGCGATCCTGCTGCGGCTGTTCATAGGTGGTGCGGGGAGGCCAGGGGGGCGAGCGGTCCTTCGGGGTGGGTCGGGGCATCAGGCCTTCAGGGTGGGGCGGGCGGGCAGGCAAGCAGGCTTTCAAGGGGGAGGGGGTGACAGGCAGGCAGGCAGGCCTTCAAGGGGGGACAGGCCTTCGGGGGGGGGGGTGCAGACATTCAAGGGGTGCAGGCCTTCAAGGGGGGCAGGCAGGCCTTCAGGGGGGTGCAGACCTTCGGGGGGGGGGTGTAGGCCTTTGGGGGGGTGCAGACCTTCAAGGGGGTGCAGGCCTTCAAGGGGGGAAAGGCAGGCAGGCCTTCAAGGGGGGGACAGGCCTACAAGGGGGGGGGACAGGCCTACAAGGGGGGGGACAGGCCTTCAAGGGGGGGGGCAGGCCTTCAAGGGGGGGGTGCAGGCCTTCAAGGGGGGTGCAGGCCTTCAAGGGGGAGGCAGGCCTTCAAGGGGGGGAAAGGCAGGCAGGCAGGCCTTAAAGGGGGGACAGGCCTACAAGGGGGTGGGACAGGCCTTCAAGGGGGGGACAGGCCTTCGGGGGGGTGCAGACCTTCAAGGGAGTGCAGGCCTTCGGGGGGGGGGGGCAGTCCTTCAGGGGTGGGGTTTAGGCCTTCAGAGGGGGGCAGACCTTCGGGTGGGAGGTAAAGTCCTTCGGGGGGTGCAGGTCTTCAGGGGTGGGGTGTAGCCCTTCGGAGGGGGGACAGACCTTCGGGGGAGGGGGGTCCTGGTGTAAAAGTACACAGAGGGAGAGAGGGAAGGGGGGGTTCAAAGATACATGCATATGCCAGACTTTGGGGGTTAGAAATAATGGGTCTAAAAACAGAGGAGTGGGAGAGAGATGGTGCATAATGGGATTTAGGGAGGGAAGGAACAGAAAGGGAGAGAACTTGGAAACAGGGGATGGTGTGGAGGGGGGATAGAGATACTGGATAGGAGGATAGTTGGGAACAGAAAGGGAGAGATGGTGGATCCTGGGGTGGTGGGGAGTTGAGAAAAGGTGAATCTGTGGATGGAGACAAAAAAAAGGAAAGATGCCAGATCTCCGGGAGAGGGAAGGGAAACGGAAGGGGAGAACAGAGATGGCAGACGGATGGTTAGCACGGAGAAAGGAGACCCTGGCAAGCAAGACAACAAGAGCCTGGGACCAACAAGATTTGAATATTGATCAGAGAACAAAAGGTAGAAAAAATAATTTTATTTTCTGTTTTGTGATTACAATATGTTAGATTTGAAAAGTGTACATGAGACAGCTTGAAATGGGAACTTTTCTATTTTTGTGAATGGCAAGGCTGAGTTCAGTTAAAATATATGCTTTATAAGAAAATATAATAATGTGTTTTATAAAGTTTATAAGCATTACTGGCATACTCGGTGAGGTGTTCCTAGTGTTGGTGGTGGTGGTAGCATGTCAGTGTGTTGAGAGGAAGAGGTAGTCTGGGAAATTCTGCTGAGCAAACTCTGGGCCCATTTCCACCCCCAGTTAGTCCACTCCACTCAACTGGTTCACACACTGAGTGGGTCTTTGGGTGTTATTTCTGGGTAGTTGTTTTAGAATCTCTTCCAGTGGTTTGTCAGTATCTCCTTCTGGTCCAAGGAAGGAAACTTTGTCAACCTTAGCATTGACCTTCAGAATATGTTTGTAACAGCGCTGCTTGTGTGGCATTAGGCTATGTAGTGATCGAAAGAAAAAAACAGACCTTTGCACATTTTTGCACTATATGGTGGGTGTATGAGGAGATTCATTTCCTGCACAGTTAAGTCCATTTTTTCTACTGAATAATAGTATAGGTACAATGAAAGTAAATAGCAAAAATGTTTGAGTAGATAATTAAGGAAATCTTTTTCATATTGCTTGCTTATGGACTGGGAAAAAAGACTGTTCAAGCAAATGTCTCCAGAACTGCTTTAATGGAAAAATGTGATTTTTTTTTTTTTAAGTACTTTGTGAAATTTATTGTTGTTGTGAAATTTATTGTTATACTTTGTTTAAACTTAAAAAGCGGTGTCATTAACAGTGAATCTAATCGAAAAATCGATTCAACAGGGTGAATCGGATCGAATGAAATATTTTTCTCTGAATCGGGCAGCACTATTGGCTACCATGAGAATGGGCTACTGGGCATGATGGACCATTGGTGTGACCCAGTTAGGCTATTCTTATGTTATGTTCTCATCTGTAGGGGCCTTTGTTTTCACTTCTTATTTTAATGTATTTTTTTCCTGGGAACTTATCAGTGTTTTTTTATAATGGGAACAAAAATGGAAGAGAATTAATGTGTGTGGAATGGGGGGGGGGGTAACTAATTTCTTCAGCTAAATAATTCAATCCACTTCAAACAGACATAGGAGAACTCACGCACCATTCACACACCCTCCAACCAAAAACGTCAAAAGAAAAAAACTGTTCGACAACCTCCTAGCCATTCGAGCTGCAACACTTGACCCCCAACTCTACAACCTATTGACCTCGACCACAAACTACAAAACCTTAAAAAAAGAAATAAAAACCCTTCTATTAAAAAAACACATAAAACCAAACTAACATAATCAGAACTGTCCCAAGCATCACCTGCAACTACTCCATATGTACTTCTGATGTCATGACAATTCAGACATAATTTATGTTATGTTATGTTTGGAATAATGGTTACATAAATGAGGTTCAATAAAAGAAAATTTTCTGTGGGAGCATTTGTTGGAACTTCTGTTATCCTGATTTCTTCTATCTGTGGGCTTTCTTTAGCTAACCTACTTATCTGGGGCTTTCCACTTCTGCAGCTGCCCTTTTCACGGTCCACTTTGCGCTTGCACTCTCTGGGGAGGGGGGGTTGGGTCTGGGCTTGGTGGGGTAGGTGTGTCTGGTAGTTTTGTCTGGGTGGTGGCTGGGTGTTTCTTGGGTGCTTGTTGTGCGGATTGGTGTGTCTGGTGAGCGGTCTGGGTGTTGTTGCTTGTGGGGGTTTTTTTCATTATAAAATATGGCTGAGGGTCTAGTCCGGCTTATTATTCTTGTGGGTTCTGGGGTGGGATTTGTTTGCTTGCCCCAAGTTTTGGCCTTTTGTTGTGTATTGCTATGCCTCTCATTGGCAATTTTCTCTTGGGAGAGGCTTGTTCATGCTTGTTGTTGCTGTTACTCTCATTCTGTGTTCTTTTTGATAATGTATAAGTTTCTGTACAGACCATAGTTGCTTGTCTGGACCTTTTGCCATTCTCAATAAAAATACTTTGGAAAAAAAAAAAAAAAGAAAATTTTCACTGCCTGTTTCTATTCTGACCATTTATTCCATTTCATGGTTATTGCAAAAAAAAAAAAAAAAAAAAAATTTTACATGAGGGGGGGGGGGGGGGTGTCAAAAAATGATGGGCCCCGGGTGCCACATACCCTAGGTACGCCACTGGTTATGAGCATATTAGCAGTTAAATATTATTAAATAAATTTCTCATACTTGTTTATAAATAATGATATTGCAATCATCACCATGAATTTTCAAGTAATATATTAAATAGTTGTATGCCAACTGGGCAATTAAAATGCTGAACTATCGGTGTTGAACGCCATACTTTATTCAAACATATGTCTTAGTGATGTGCATTTATGTGATTAAATCATCCTGCATTAATTATTGGCTGCCCGATCTGGCTGCTTTTCTTATAATGATAATAATTTTATTTCTTATATACCGCTATACCATAAGTTCAAAGCGGTTTACAACAAGTTACATACAATGAGAGTAAGAGATGTTTACAACAAGATACATACAATGAGTATATGAGATGTAAGAGGAACAGAAAAAGTACTTTCTGGGATACAAATTGCAAATGGAAGAGAACCAAAATGGTTTGAATCAAAAGGAAGTATCTAGTCAGATTGGGGTGCAGGGGAAAACAATTTGGGTGGAATATCTTTACAAATGGGAAGAAGGATGAGTTAATCTAAAATCAAGAGGATTGGGATGAGGATAGCTGAGGGGGATTGGGCAAGAATTGGGAATTAGAATTTGTTAAAGAGACAGGTCTTCAGTGATTTTCTGAAGTCGGCGTAAGAATTGGCCTCGAGAATGGGTTTTATGAGCCATGTGTTCAGTTTGGCTGCCTGGAATGATAATATTCTTTCTAGGAACTTCTTGTAAAGACATGATTTCAGGGATGGCTAATTAAAGAGATTTATTCTGCGAGAGCTCTTGTTAGAGCTGTTGAGGATGAATTGAGAGGCGAGGTAAGTTGGTAGCATTCCAAAGATAGCTTTGTAGCTGATGCAGGCAAACTTGAAGAGTATTCTGGATTCCACCGGCAACCAGTGGAGTATCTGGAAGTATGGGGTGATATGTTCCCATTTTTTTAAACCACAGATGAGCCGGACCACAATGTTCTGAATTAATCTCAGCTTGTTAAGTGTCTTCTTATAAGCTCCCAGATATATAATGTTGCAGTAATCCAGCGTACTCAAGATGGATGATTGTACAAGTAATCGAAAGGATGAATCATCAAAGTATTTTTTAATGGTGCAGAGCTTCCATAGGACTGATATACTTTTTTTGAACAATCAAGTTTCAAGTTTAATAATTGTTTTGATTAATCGCTTAATCATATTTCTAAGCGATGAACAAATTAAAATTACAATTTATGGGAAACAATATATTACAGAACAATACATAATGACATTCGAAATTAAAAATTTAACTTTACAAACTTATATACACAAGGAAGGGGGGGAGATGAAATACAAAATCAATATAGAAAAGTAGAACAAAAAGGTAAAAATACAAAATGAGCAACAGAAAGACAATATAATACAGTACAATAAAATAATCTGAGCTGCGGAGAGTTTCGTTAATTACCAAAAGCATCTTTAAAGAAAAATGTTTTTAAATTACTTTTGAATTTCTCAAGATTCTGCTCTTCCCTTAAATAAATTGGAAGGGCGTTCCACAACTGAGGTGCGGTAACAGAGAAAATGAATTGTCGTCTTGTATTGATAACCTTAAGAGATGGAAAAGTTAGTAAGTTCTTTTCGTTGGATCTCAGAGTTCTGTTTAGAGAATATGGAATTAATAGTTTATAAATAAACTAGTCTTTAAGCCCGTTACATTAACGGGTGCTAGAAAGCAGCCCCCTTTCCCTCTCCCCCTCCAGTTCCTCCCTGTCTCTCCGTAGCCCCCCTTCTGTCTTCCCCCCTAAGCAAAATGATCTGCCTCCCAGCACACCCCTCCACCCGAAGCAGCTCCCTTTCCCTCTACCCTGCCAATTCCTCCCTGACAGTGTCTCCGTGGTCCCCCTTCTGTCTCCCCTCCCAAGCAAAGCTGTCTGCCTCCCAGCACACCCCTCCCCCCCAAAGCAGACCCCTTTCCCTCTACCCCTCCAATTCCTCCCTGACTGTCTCTCCGTGGCCCCCCATTTTTTCTCCCCCCCAAGCAAAGCTATCTACCTCCCAGCACACCCCTCCCCCAAAGCAGACCCCTTTCCCTCTGGCCCTCCAGTTCCTTCCTGACTGTGTCTCCGTGGCCCCCCCTTCTGTCTCCCCCCCCCAAGCAAAGCTGTCTGCCTCCAAGCACAGCCCTTCCCCAAAGCAGGCCCCTTTCCCTCTTCCTTCTTCCCAGTTCCTCCCTGTCTCTTCGTGGCCCACGCGATTTTCTCTTCTCGCGGTCTGGCCAGCTCCCCTAGTCCCTTGCCACCGCCGCCACCCCCTTCCTTTCCCGCGGTCGACAAACCTCTTGCCTCCAGCAGCCGCTGCAGCACTGTAAACACGTTGCTTCGCGGCCTCTACTGCCCCGATTTGCTCTTCCATGTCCCTGATGACGTCATCAGAGAAACGGAAGAGCAAATGAAGGCAGTAGAGGCCGCGAAGCAGCGTGTTTACAGGGCTCTGGCGGCTGCTGGAGGCAAGAGTTTTGTCGACCGCGGGTAGGGTAGGGAAGGGAAGGGGGTGGCGGCGGCAAAGGACTAAGGTAGCCGGCCAGACCGCGAGAAGGGTAGGCTGAGAGGAACCCGGGACCGTGGCAGAGGCTCGTTGCACAGTGTAAATACAGTTGCTCAGTGTGAGGCTTCCTTCGCTCTTCCGGGTCTGCATTCCGACTTCTCAACGCGCCAGCCTGAGCCGGCATAGGCGGTTGAGGGTGGAAGGTTGTGGTCGGAGTTGCTAGGCTGCAGCGGATGTGTGAGTGAGTGTGGGGCCTGCAGCGGCGCGAGGTGGAGACGGAGAGCAGGCTGTGGTGACGTTGTAGGCGCGCATGCGCACTCGTATTTTCGGGACATCTCAGGGAACACGTTTTTTTTAGTGCGCATGCGCGGCCTACCATTTTATTATATTAGATGCTGGGGTTTTATTAAGAAGGGCTTTGAAAGTGAGTATGCATAGTTTGTATGTTATCCGATGGGTGACTGGAAGCCAGTGCGCATCTTTTAAGAGGGGTGTTACATGATCAAATTTCCTAATTTTAGTTATAAGTTTAATGGAAGCATTTTGAATGATCTGTAAGCGTTTTATTTCATTTAAAGAGATTCCTTTAAAAAGAGCATTACAATAATCAATTTTGGAGATCACCAAAGAGTGAATAAGAATATTAAGTGATTTAGAACATAAAAATTTTGAAATTGATCGAATTTGTCTTAGTCTATAAAAGGTTGTTTTAATAATGTTACTAATGTGATCATGAAAATTCAATTTGTGATCAAAGATCAGCCCTAAAATTTTAGTATTACTAACTATTTGTAGGGGGACATTTTTTTATAGAAATGGGAGCAACAAGGGAAGAATTGTCTTTCCAGGGGAAAAGCATCACATTAGTTTTTTTATATTAAGTGCTAATCTGTTTAAGTCTAGCCAATGGTAGATTTGATCGAGTTTCTCATTGATCGCTATGATATCAGAAGTTTTGTTGGCATCTAATGGATGTAGAAGCTGGATATCGTCAGCGTAGGCAAAGACTTGGAAACAGTAAGTAGAGGGGCAAGGAAAATATTAAATAATAAAGGGGAAAGAATAGACCCTTGAGGGACACCATATGTAGACTGTGAAGATTTAGATATTGAATCTTTAAAAGAAACAGTAGAAGTACGATTTGTAAGATATGATACAAACCAAGAAAGAACTTGGTCTGTAATACCAATGGATTGGAGTCTATCCAGAAGAAGTTGGTGATCGATCGTATCGAAGGTTGCTGAGAGATCAATGGAGATTAATAGAATTGACTGATGGTGATCTAGAAAATATTGGATAGAAGTAGTCATACCAATCAAAGAATGTTCAGTACTATGGTGATGTCTAAAACTGGTTTGGTTCGGATGTAGAACATTAGTTTTTTCCACAGACTCTGAAATTTGATTAAAAGACGACTTTTTCTATCAGTTTTGCCAGAAAAGGAATGTTTGCTATTGGTCTGAAGTTAGATAGATCTCCAGAGCTCATTTTCTTATCTTTAATAATAGGACGGATGATTGATTTATTTCAGGCCGTTGGTACGGTATTTTGACTTAGGCTTTCATAAATTAGCTTATGGATGAAAGGACCGAAAATATTAAAGTAACGTTTGAGAATAAACGGAGGAATTGGATCAGCTTTAGAGCCCTTAATATTTATGGATTTGAGAATAGACTCAATTTCATTTAAACTTGGCATGTTAAATCTTGAACATTTTGAATATAATGAATCTGAATCGGTTTGTTCATAAGCAAAAGTTATATATTGATTCACTGTAAAAGTGTTTCTGATTTTATTAATTTTTTCAATAAAATGGTCAGCGAGTTCTAGAGCAGTGGGCGAAGATGCAACAGCTTCTGATTGTTTATTTAAACTTGTTATTGAATTAAGTATAGTATAGAGAATTGATGGATTTTTAGCTTTCATAATTTTATCAGAATAAAATTTCATTTTTGTTTGGTTTATTTTTTGTTTGTAGAATTTAGATTGCTCAATGAATGTTTGAAAGTTTATTTTAGTTTTTTCTTTTCTCCACTTACGTTCTGAAGATCTTAGTTGTTTTTTAATGAGAGAAAGTTCAGCCGTGAATCATGGGTTCTAAATTTTGCGATCAGAAATAACTTTAGATTGTACTGGTGCTAGTTTATCTAATAATGATTAAATAATCTATAGAATGAGTTCTAGATTCAGAGAAATCGAATTTAAATGTTGAACGAATTGAGTCTGAAGAGAGGTCATTGAAATTTCTAAAATTTATTAATTGTTGTTTAATGTGAGGTAAGTTATGTGTAATTGTTATTAAAAAGTGGTCTGACCATGGGACTGGTAGACAACAGTTTACTGAAAAATTGTTTCTTGCGGATGTTGTTATTAGGGCCATATCAATTGTGTGTCCTGCTTGGTGGGTTGGCATTGTTAGTAGTGGATAAAAGTCTAATTGTTTTATATAAGAAAGAATAGTTTTAGTGTAATTATTGTTAGGATCATCAAAATGAATATTGAAATCACCCAGAATTAATGGATTTAAAGTAGAGCTACCAAAATCAAAAATTAATGATTGGAGTTGAGTAAGATTATCAGTGTTAATTGGGAGTGGCAAATACATTGGTACCTTGGATTACGAGCATAATCCGTTCCAGGAGCATGCTCGTATATCAAAGCAAGTTTCCCCATAGGAAGTAAGGGAAACTTGCTTTGATATGTTTCCACCCCCCACCTTCCCCTCCCTGAGGCCAGCAGCACTGCTCCCCCCCTCCCCACGAGAACCGCCACGACCTGAGGTCCCCCCAACCCACCCGAACCCTCTTCTTACTTTTCTGTAGCCTCCGTAGCCTCCGCAGCGGCACCGGCACCAGTATGTCCTGTGCATGGTGCCGGTGCCTGAAGATCTGCTTCCTGTGCTGGGCTTCAAGAGTTCACATTCGACGTGAGAGTTCACGTTCGACGTGAACTCTCAGGCCTTGCACAGGAAGCAGATCTTCAGGCACCGGCACCACGCACAGGACATGCTGGTGCCGGTGCCGCTACGGAGGCTACAGAAAAGTAAGAAGAGGGTTCGGGTGGGTTGGGGGGATCTCAGGTAGCAGCGGGGGGGCCCGATGGCGGCGGGGGGGTGCCAGATCGTGGGGGGGAGGGTGCCGGTTCGCAGGGGAGGCGCTCGCAAATTGAAGCGCGCTTGGTTTCCGAGGCGCCGATTTTGCGAATGTTTTGCTCGTCTTGCAAACCGAGGTACCACTGTATATTAAAAGTACATCAGTATGCTTTTCCAGGGTTAGGTGTTTGTCAAGGTTGACTCCTAGTATTTTTATAGTTTGGTCAATTTCGTAATCACGGCCGTTCACGTGAATTGTGTTGTCTTATCTTTTCATTGGGAGATGCCAGGAAAAATTTTGTTTTTTCTGTGTTCAGTTTTAGTTTGAAGGCCATCATCCAATGCTCTATTTGCTTTAGGGTGTTGGTTAAGAGATTAATAAAGTCTGACGACAAGACAGGTTAGTGGTAGCACTACAGTAATGTTGTCAGCATAAATGTAAAAGTTGAGTTTTAGGCTTTGTAGCAGGTGTCCCAATGTGATAAGGTAGATGTTAAATAGGGTCGGAGATAGCGGGGAGCCCTGGGGCAATCCGCAGTTGTTTTTCCAGCTGAAGGAGAATTTGTCTTCTTTGAATACCTGATAGGATCTGAACTCGAGGAATTCCTGGAACCAGTTGTAAGCATTTTCTGTGATGCCTAAGGATTCTAAACAGTTCATTAAGATGGCGTGATCTACTAGGTCGAAGGCAGAACTTAGGTCCAGTTGTAGAATCATTGCACTGGTGCCTTGACTGAGAAGGGAATGTAGATGGTTTAGGAGTGAGGCCATAATTGTTTCAGTGCTAAAGCCGGGTCTGAAACCTGATTGGTTGTTCTGCAGAAGGTTGAATTTGTCTAGGTATGTATTTAGTTCAGCATTTACCAGGCCTTCCATTAATTTAGCAGCAAGAGGGATGTTTGCGACAGGTCTAAAATTGGCTATGTTATTGGATGTTTCTTTGGTGTTCTTTTTAATAGGAGTTATTACAATTTGACCCAAGTCCTCTGGAAACTTGCCAATGGATAGTTGTAGGTTGATCCAGTCTAATAGTTTGGCTTTGAAGTTGATAGGGGCCGCTTTCATCACATTTGGGGGGGCAGGGGTCCAGTCTGTAGTATGATTTGGCGTACTTGTTGTAGAGCTTATTGAATGTTTGCCAGTCAATCTCTTTGATGTTGAACCAACTCATGTCGGCTGTAGATGCATCTGGGTCGTGAGGGAAGATGTAGTCCCAGTGGGAGTCTTGAGGGCTTGATAAAGCAAGTCTTAGTTTTTTTTATTTTTGAATTGAAAAAATCGGCTAAGTCGTCTGCTGTAACTGAGTTTTTCTATTGGGTTCGTGTAGGAGTGAGAATCGTATAGGTCATTGACTAGTTTAAACAGCTTGCTGCTGTTTAAGGAGGTGTTACCTATTTTGTGGGCATAGAAGGCTTTTTCTTCTCTTTGGTTATGTTTTTGTAGCTTTTTAGCATTTGGTGCCAGGCGTTTCTAGTCTCTGGGGAAATTTCTCAACAAACTCTCCTCCAACCCTAGACCTATAGACCCCGAATCACATTGGCACAATTGGACTGCCCTCTCCGAGTCCACCTACCACTCCCTTGCTCCACTAACCACCAAAACCATCTCCTACCCCCGAAAGGCCCCCTGGTACCTACCTCTTCACAGAGAATTAAAACAGAAGTGTCGCGCTTTGGAGCGCAAATGGAAAAAAAATCCAAATCCCCCTCCGATAGACAGACCTGGAGGGCTAACATTAAATTTTACAATTCAACATTAAAAAAAGCCAGGAAAAACTTCTTTGGAGACAAGATCTCCAGATCCAACAACCAGATCAGTGCGCTGTTCAACATCTGGCGCTCCCTAACTACGAAAAAAGACCCGTCGTTGCTTCCACCATCTCTATCAGCCGAGGCCCTTGCAAATTTCTTTAATGAAAAGATTTCCACCCTAAGACGCTCCTTCCCCCCCACAGTCTCCTACAATCCCCTGACCTCTATTGTTCCCAACTCTACCCTACCTGTATCCATTCCTGCCGACAGATCCTGGACCGCCTTCGAGCTTGTCTCTGAAGCGCAAGTCTCCAAACTCTGCCTCAAATTAAAAACTTGCAAGTGCATTTTGGATCCTTTCCCCTCCTACCTATACGAGAACATCCCTACACAGGCCATCACTTCCCTCACCGAACTTATAAACTCTGCCCTAACATCAGGCCTTTTCTCCCCCGACATGGGACACATTTCACTGTCCCCTCTACTGAAAAAGGCCGATCTCGATCCCTCCATTCCATCAAATTACCGTCCTATAGCAAATATCCCTCTCCTAACCAAACTATTAGAATCCATCATATCCATCCAACTCTCATCCTACCTAGAACGATTCTCTATCCTCCTACCCCACCAATTCGGCTTCAGACCCAACTTCAGCACCGAATCCCTCTTGGCCTCACTAATCTCTAAGATGCAACAACTCCATTCTCGCAACAAATTTGCTGTTCTTCTTCAATTCGACCTCTCCGCAGCCTTCGATGTCGTTCACCACGACATCCTAATCTTCCAATTCTCCGAAATAGGCATAAGCTCCACAGTCTTGGATTGGTTCTCGAAATTCCTACGCTCCCGCTCCTACACCGTTAACACAAACGGTACCTCATCCCCCGCCTGGAAGCCAAAATGTGGAGTCCCGCAAGGCTCACCCCTCTCCCCTATCCTTTTCAACATCTACATGTCCTCTCTGAAACTCCTTCATTTATCCCCCCTAGAAACTCTCTACTCCTACGCGGATGACATCCTCATCCTCCTCGAAACCGACTCGAACCTCTCGAACCTCGCTGAGAACATCTCCACATGTATTACGAACCTCCAATCCTGGGCCCAATCTGTACAAATGAAACTGAATGAGTCCAAAACCAAACTACTTTGGCTCGGCCCAATCTCAGACCATTTACCCATCTCCATCCCTCTACCCTCCGGCCCCACTCTTCAGCTTGAGTTTTCAAGCAAAGTCCTAGGCATCATCTTAGATTCCTCTCTCTCCTTCAACGATCACCTCAACTCCCTGGTAAAAAAATGCTTCTTTAGCCTCCATATGTTGAGGAAAGTAAGATCCTGCTTTCATCATTCTCATTTCGCCATCCTCGTCCAATCCACCATCCTCTCTAGACTGGACTACTGCAACTCCATCTATATAAGCCTAACTAAGAAAAACCTCCATAGACTTCAACTAATTCAGAACGCCGCAGCCAAGCTTATTTTCGCAAAAGGCAAGTTCGACCACGTTTCCCCACTCCTCCTCAAGCTTCATTGGCTCCCAGTATACTCCAGAGTCCTCTATAAATGTGCCTGCATAGCCTTCAAGATTCTACATGGCGTCCTCCCTCCCATTATCCCACTCTTCTGGAATTCCTCAAACCCGCTCTCGACTAGATCCTCCCAAAAACTGAAACTATCTTTCCCTTCTATAAAAGGTATATCCCGCGCAGGAAAACTTGGAACATCCCTCCCCTTTAGAACCATAGAACTCTGGAACAATCTTTCATCCCCGCTCAGAAATTCTAGCTCCTTCCAATCCTTCCGCAAACACTTGAAAACTTGGCTCTTTTCAAAAATCTAATCACCTCCCGTGCTCTAGTATCCTGTCCCCCTCTATCTCCTCAGTCCCTCTCCTATATCCTTTCTTTGTAGTTCCTTTCCTTTCAAACTCTGTAAACCGTGCCGAGCTCTGCGCACGCGGAGATGGTGCGGTATACAAACCTAAGGTTTAGTTTAGTTTAGTTTAGAATTAGAGCTTAGAATGGAGTAGTTTAAGTTGTTTTTAAAGATTATTGCCAGTCCTCCACTCCTGCCTCTTTCTCTTGCTAAGGATAGGATTTTGAAGTTAGGGGGGAGGCATTCTTGGATGACGTCGTCATCTGAGAGTAGCCAAGTCTCCGTTAGTAGGACGAAGTCAGGATTGTTGTCGTTTAGAAACATAGAAACATAGAAGATGACGGCAGATAAGGGCCATAGCCCATCAGGTCTGCCCACTCTACTGACCCACCCCCAAGTCTACTATCCTAGGGATCCCACTCCTGGTGACAGGTTCCCTTGGCTTAACCCTCTAAGGGATCCCACATGGGCATCCCATTTGCTCTTAAATTCTTGCACGCTGTTTGCCTCAATCACCTGCACTGGGAGCTCGTTCCAAGGATCAACCACTCTCTCAGTGAAGAAATATTTCCTGGTGTCGCCATGAAATTTCCCGCCCCTGAGTTTGAGCGTATGCCCTCTTGTAGCTGAGGGTCCTTTGAGAAAGAGAATCTCTTCTTCCATCTCGATACGGCCGGTAATATACTTAAACGTCTCGATCATGTCTCCTCTCTCCCTATGTTCCTCGAGTGAGAACAGCCGCAAATTTTTCAGCCTTTCCTCGTACGATAGATCCTTGAACCCCGAGACCATCCTGGTGGCCATCCGTTGCACCGACTCTACTCTCGGCACATCTTTTCGGTAGTGTGGCCTCCAGAATTGCACACAGTATTCCAAATGAGGCCTCACCATGGTTCTGTATAATGGCATTATGACTTCAGGCTTCAGGCTTCCGGCTGACGAAACTCCTGCGGATGCAACCTAACAACTGTCTTGCCTTAGATGAAGCCTTCTCCACATGATCAGCAGTTTTCATGTCTGCGCTGATGATCACTTCCAAGTCTCGTTCTGTTGAAGTTCTAGCTAAGGTCTCACCATTCAAGGTGTAAGTTCTGCAAGGATTTCTGCTGCCGAGGTGCATGATCTTGCATTTCTTAGCGTTGAAGCCCAGCTGCCAGGTCGAGGACCAAAGCTCCAACAAATGTAGGTCCTGTGTCATACTATCGGGTGAATTGCCATCTCTCACTATATTGCATAGTTTGGCGTCGTCAGCGAATAACGTTACCTTACCTTGAAGCCCCTGAGTTAAGTCACCTATGAATATGTTGAAAAGGAGCGAGCCCAAGACTGAGCCCCACGGTACTCCACTGGTCACCTCCGATGTTTTAGAGAGGGTACCATTAACTACCACCCTCTGAAGTCTGCCACTCAGCCAGTCATTGACCCATGTAGTTAGTGTTTCTCCCAGGCCCATTGATTTCATCTTGCTCAACAGCCTGCGATGCGGGACACTATCGAAAGCTTTGCTGAAGTCTAGGTATATGACGTCCATGGATTCTCCCAAGTCTAACTGTTTTGTTACCCAGTCAAAGAAGCTGATGAGATTGGATTGGCAGGACCTACCCTTGGTGAATCCATGTTGACTGGGATCCCGTAGATTCTCCTCTTCCAAGATTGCGTCTAATTTACGTTTGATTAGTGTTTCCATGAGTTTGCATACTATTGATGTGAGACTCATCGGTCTGTAATTTGCAGCCTCTGCCCTGCAACCCTTTTTGTGCAGTGGAACGATGTTAGCTGTTTTCCAGTCTATGGGGACTCTCCCGAACTTAGGGAGAGATTGAAGAGTCCTGATAGCAGTTCTGCCAGGACATCACGCAGCTCACTGAGCACCCTGGGGTGTAGATTGTCCGGTCCCATGGCTTTGTTCACCTTGAGTCTTGCCAGTTCGTAGCAGACATCGCCAGGTGTGAACTCGAAATTTTGAAACGGGTCTTCCACGCTGGGCCTTGCCTGCAACTGCGGACCATGCCCCGGTGCCTCGCAGGTGAAGACAGAGCAGAAGTATTCATTCAGTAGTTCTGCTTTATCAGAAGCTGATTCTGCGCAGTTCCCATCTGGTTTTCTAAGGCGTACTATCCCGTCTGTGTTCTTTTTCCTATCACTAATATACCTGAAGAAGGATTTGTCCCCTTTCTTCATGTTCTTTGCCAGAGTCTCTTCTACTCGAAGTTTGGCCTCCCTGACTGCCGTTTTGACCGCTGCAGACCTCGCCCTATGTTCTAGTTTAGCTTCCCTAGTCTCCGTTCGTTTGTAGGAAATAAATGCTTTTTTTCTTCTCCTTGACGAGGTGCGAGATTTCTGCGGAGTACCATTGGGATTTGTTGTTTCTCCGCCGTTTGTGTACTGATTTAATGTAGAGGCTTGTCGCTTCATGTATGGTAGATTTCAGGGATGACCACATAGCTTCCACATAGCCAGTGATAAATTTGTTGGGATTTGTTCCTCTTAGAGCTTATATAGGTAGGATTCTCTGAGGTTAGAGTAGCATAATGGGACTTTGGGAAAGGGGTGGGATGAAGCTAAGTTTTTTTAGTGCTCGGTCTTTTTTGATGTATGGTCTGGGAGATCTGCGGAATGTTGTCAGGATGGGATCTCTGAAAGGCTAGAGTCTGTGTAATCATGGGCTAATGGGGGTTTGGGTTTGAAGCTACGTACTGTCAAGTACTAGGTGAGGAGGGCGGTTGCCTTGCTTTTTAAACCGATTAGGTATAAGGCGAGAAGTAGTATGCTCAGGCTATGGTGAAGGAGCACCATATTGTTGAGATAATCGGAATATACAATTGTACAGTAGCCAGCTAGAGGGTTACTTATGAGCTATAGAAAACCAAGCTAGACTCTACAGAATACACAGGTTATATAATTGTACAGTGGTCAGATAGCAAGTTATCTGCCATAAAGGGGGTTCTTTAAGGCTCTTTGCTGGAGTCAGAAGTACAATTATACATTTATACATTAGACATACCGCAAATTGGTTGCCTTGTAGAGGATTTGTGAGGCTCTTGTACTAAATAGACAAATTAAATAATGGGTTGGGCCGCCATTACCTGACTTAAAGAGGATTTGTAGTGTTCAGAGACGGAGTCGCATGCAGCCGGTTTGAGGTGCAGACAAGTCCGGCGGAGGGCTACTGAAACTGCCAGGAGCTCAGGAGGTCAAGGCGAAGTGAGTCTTGTAAGTGCAGCAAATCCGTTGTTTCACAAAGGCACTCACTAAGGCGCATGCACCTCTGTCGTGCGCCTTCATCGGCGTGTCGTTGGTGCTGTGGCTGTTTTAAAGTGTTCCCCTGCTGGATCGGGGGAGGGGCGGAGCTGTGCTCTCACTCTCTGCTGGGCTCCTGATTTCTCCTGCTGCCCGCTGGTATCGGTGCGGGAAAGGCAGGCTCCCGACGGCTCTGAGGCTGTTTTAAAGTGTTTCCCTGCTGGATCGGAGGAGGGCCGTTCAATTTCATGATTTGACAGGTAAAATCATCTTCCACTGAAAGATGAATTTTTGTTCTTTTATACAGAAATATTTGCAAAATGTCTTCACCTCATTGTAAATGTACTTTTAACAAGACCACAAATTTTAGTTGTCAGAACTGACCAGCTGGAGCCAGTGTTCTCTTAAAGGGGCTTACATCTTATTTGTTTATATAGTACTCAGGTGTTCTGATATGTGAGTTTTAATAAGATCATTGTTTGACCTATATAATACAAACTGCAGAGGCAGATTGTACCTTGTTAGTAGTTTATTATATAATCAGTATGTTGCAAAATAAAGTTGAATTCACTCTGAGGTATTGTAACTGATGTTTGTTAATTTTGTGATTGAGCAATACAATGTCCACAATATTGAAAGTGGCTCGGATTATTGTCCACATTTGTTTTGGAGTCATTAACCTTTCCCCTAAATTCCGATGGCAAGTGTATGCAAATTTTGGTAGTTCTTGCAATTGAGGGTGTATAGTAAGGACGTTCCAATGTTTGATAACTTATTGAATTAAATAGAAATGAATAAGGAGGTATATAAACCATGGACTCTAGATTTTCATTATTTTTCTTTCAATTCTGTGATGTAAGCCATTGATTGTGTGTATCGTGCTTTTTTATTTGCTTGTTTAACAAAATGTCCTGGATATTCTTGTTGCAAGAATCTTTGGATCAGACCTTGAGCATGAAATTTGAATCTATTCACATTGGAACAAATTCTTATCTTCAAACTCTCCAAAAGGTATACTATCTCTTAAATTCTTTGACTGAAAACTCTTATAATACAATAATGAATTGCGATCAGTTTCTTCCTATACAAGTCTGTACCAAAGTCATCAATGAAGAAAAAGGTTACAAGAATGTCCAAAAATTGTATTTGTGATTGATTCTTTTTGCTCTCAAATGCTCTCAAAGGTTATGTTGGGATCAACCCCATTGATATATTGAAAAAATTATTGCAATTCACTCAGAGATCCCTGCTGTATCATGACATCAATAAACCTTCTCCATGATAAAATACTATTGGCATATTGACTAGTATATACAAATTTCTATTCAAATTGGGTCATATATAGGCATGCTACTGAAGGGGCTACTATAGCACCCATTGCTACCCCTTAACCTGGAGAAAAAAATTCACTGTGAAATTAAAAATTATACTTAATCACAAATTTAATCATAGACATAAAATCTCCCAGTTTTTGCTCTGATATAGGTAGTTGTATTATGCCATGTAATCAAAGGAGCATCTGCTTGGTACTATTCTTGGCATACAGTATATTTGAGAATTCTTAGTGTTATGCATTGTTTGCATAGGATGGAAATGTGGGACTCGTAAAGTGGACTCAAAATCCAAGAAGTCTGGAGCATTCCAACAGTTTGGATTCACTGCAAGAATTATTGGAGGAATAACATCGCATATTGGTGAACACCCATGGCAGGTCAGTATATTGAACAAAAGCCTTTCTTTTTCTGCTAAGGAAGCTGGGAAATGAAAGTACCGCATTTCAATATTTAGAAGGCTCTTTCAAGAATGGCCTAGAAATCAATTAGGTTTGTTCAGTGTTATTCTAATAAGTATATACCTCAATGGTGTGATGTGACATTTTATAGCAGGAAGTTAATAAATGTACTAAACTGGATCGCCCAACATTGGCATTTTTCTAGGTCCGGTTTCCTCAATGTGTATGAGATCTGCACACAATGGAGGCAGTGCATGCAAATAGATCTCATGCATATTCTGTGGTAAATCAAATAACACAATTATGGACCACAAATATTTCAAATAGCCTCAATTAAATCAATACATCTTTATTACAAAGAAGCTATTTAGCAAATATAATCATTCATTCATTATTTATTATAACATTTCATTCTTGTACATATAAAACCAATAAAATCTCACTCTCCCGTGGATTCCTCTCCCCTCACCACTTTCATCAAAAGAGATCAGTTTGTTGTACAAGCTTGCTCTAAATATCAGCTGAAAAACCAAAATAACCGTCCTTGTTTAAAGTTCCTTCTCTCAATTTTTTAAGTAATCTTGCTTCAAAAGATCTCACTCCTAATTAGATTGTCCAACCTCACTTCTCGAGTGCCACAAACTGTGCTAAACATAAGTGTAATATGTATCCTTAACCAGGATTAATATATTCGTTATTTTCTGTTAACGATGTCATGTCTTGCTTTATCTATAATTGGCATTTCTCCTTTTGCCTTGTTGATGTAAAGATGTAAAGGAAAAAGTTCTGTTGCACCACCTATCCAGAATACATCCTTCAGAGTTTATAGCCTGCATTATCCCACAGTTCTAAGCAGGGAACAAATATTAGTACATTCACAATAAAACAATGCAAAAGACAAGAGGAAAAAAAATCCAAAAATTAAATACGGCTTTGGATGACTAATACATTAGAATATGCAGTTGTTAATCACATACAACAGTACTATAAACTATAGGAATATATCTAATGCTTAAGTGCAATAAAGTTTGAGTGAATGTTTTTAGCTGCTTATAAAAATGTAACAGACCTACCAAAGCATGTAAATCCAAAGGTAGTTCATTCCACCACCTTGCCTGGAGGATTGTCCAAAGATTTGTCCAAAGGTGCAGCTTTGGGAGGGATGAGCATGGAGCAGTGAGGGAGGAAAGGGACATTCACCCGCCAGCCAGATCAGACGATTTTTGGACACACTTCACAAAATGTCCAAGCTCGGACTTAGACATCATATTGAAAATAGCCCCCTACATGTAATAACATATTGAATTGTGGTTCAGCATTGCCTTGATAATGAATGTGACTGTTAGGCAGACTGGGAGCGGGCGGCGGGGCGCAGACGGTTGCCAGGCAGCCGCAAGGACAGCAGGCCTCGCAGCCTCAGCAGCCGGGGGCCGGCGGGTCCCAGGCGACAGCGGCCAAAGGAGCGGCGAACGCCGGCCAGGGGAAGGTGCAGTCCCCGCCGCCCAAGCTGGGCTCCTCAGGGCCTCCGTCGCAGGGCGCGCAGCAGCAGAAGCCGAAGCCCGGCAACCAGCAGCAGCAACAGGGAGCGAGGAAAGGGCACTATCAGCAGCACCAGCCGCGCTCCATGCAGCAACAGGAGCAGCAGCAGGAAGAGTCAGCAGCCGACGAGGGAGATGACAAGATCAACGAGAGAGCCGATGGAGGAGGGCTGCAGTCCAGCCATCGGACCAACGGTTGGCTCGGGGGCCCGTTCAAGCTGGACTTCAGCTTTGACTGTTTTGTTTTTATTTTCACTTCTTTTTAGTTTGATATATTTTTTAATCTCATTCATTATTTTGCCACTTGTTTTGTTTTATTTTAGCATTCAAATTTCATTTAAATTTCCCCAGAATTCTATTGCTTCAACGGTTCTCCCTGTGCATCTATTCCTATCTTCCCTCTTTTTAACCTTTCAAATTCCTTTAGATCATTGTAATCTTATTAGAATGTTTATTTTCTTATTTTTCTTTCTTTATTACTCTTCTAATTGTCATTTTCCTGGTACTTTAGTTAGATTGTGAGCCTTCGGGACAGTAAGGGAATTTCTAAGTACCTATCTTACTTATAATTTTAATGCACCAATATAGTCATTGTAACCCGTTCTGGGCTCTTATGGGAGGACGGGCTAAAAAAAACGAATAATAAATAAATAAATTTATGGATTTTGGGTACCTTAATGAGAAGCCCACGTAGTATCTTATTTATCAAGTCTTGTAGATGTAGAGTAGGGTCTTCCTGGATTTTTTTTTTTTTTTTTTTTAAATAATACTTGGTGTCAGCTAGCTGGTGGCGAGCCCTGCACATAAGCTTCAGAATCTAGATCCATTAAGTCTCCTCCCTTATCTGTGGGATGTATCGCTATAGACCTGTCCTGAGATGGGGAGGATATGGCCTGATGTTCCTCTTTACAAATTATGTTTTGGAAGGTGCTTATTGCCTACACATCAAAGCACGAAATTTCAAAAACCTGGATATACGGATCACATGTGCCTGGAGGCACCCAATGCAATTTTTTCTTTAATGTACTCAACCTACTGGTTTAGTGTCATGCTGTCATCTTTATCAGAGTCAAAAAAATAAAGCCAGTTTACATTTTCTGATGAACTTGAAAAAACTTACACGAAAAAAAAATGAAGTTACTTGCGGGAACAACGTAACATAAGAATTGCCGCTGCTGGGTCAGACCAGTGGTCCATCATGCCTAGCAGTCCGCTCACGCAGCGACCCCCAGGTCAAAGACCAGTGCCCTAACTGAGTCTAGCCTTACCTGCGTATGTTCTGGTTCAGCAGGAACTTGTCTAACTTTGTCTTGAATCCCTGGAGGGTGTTTTCCCCTATAACAGCCTCCAGAAGAGCGTTCCAGATTTCTACCACTCCGGTTGAAGAACTTCCTTACGTTTGTACAGAATCTATCCCCTTTTAACTTTAGAGTGCCCTCTCATTCGCTCTACCTTGGAGAGGGTGAACAACCTGTTTTTATCTACTAAGTCTATTCCCTTTATTATCTTGAATGTTTTGATCATGTCCCCTCTGTCTCTTTTTTTCAAGATAGAAGAGGCCCAATTTCTCTATCTCTCACTGTACGGCAACTCCTCCAGCCCCTTTACCATTTTAGTCGCTCTTCTCTGTACCCTTTCAAGTAGTACCGTGTCCTTCATGTATGGTGACCAGTGCTGGACACAGTATTCCAAGTGAGGGCGCGCCATGGCCCAGTACAGTGGCATGATAACCTTCTCTGATCTATTCATGATCCCCTTCTTTATCATTTGTAGCATTCTGTTTGCCCTTTTCACCGCCTCCGCACATTGCGCGGACGGCTTCATTGACTTGTCGATCAGAACTCCCAAGTCTCTTTCCTGGGTGGTCTCTCCAAGTACCTCCCCGGACATCCTGTATTCGTTCATGAGATTTTTGTTACTGACATGCATCACTTTACACTTATCCACGTTGAACCTCATTTGGCATGTCGATGCCCATTTCTCGAGCTTGATTGTCACGTTGCAGATTTTCACAATCCCCCTGTGTTTTCACTACTCTGAATAACTTCGTATCATCCGCAAATTCAATCACCTCACTCGTCATACCAATGTCCAGATAGTTTTATAAAGATGTTGAAGACCACGGGTCCAAGCACTGAGCTCTGCGGCACTCCACTGGTGACACTCTTCCAATCCACTGTGCTTCCTATGCTCCAGCCAGTTTTAATCTACCTGAGTATTTCACCCTCGATTTAATGGCTCGCAATTTCCCAAAGTAGTTGTTTATGTGGAACCTTGTCGAAAGCCTTCTGAAAATCCAGATAGACAATGTCGACCGGGTCACCCTTCTCTATCTGCCTGTTTACTCCCTTGAAGAAGTGCAGTAAGTTCGTCAAACAAGATCTGCTTTTGCTGAAACCGTGCTGACTGGTCCTCATCAGACCGTGTCCGTCAAGGTGATCAATGATGCGGTCCTTTATCAGCACCTCTACCATCTTTCCCGGTACCGAGGTCACCGGTCTGTAGTTTCCTGGATCTCCCCTTGAACCTTTCTTGAAGATCGGCGTAACATTCGCCACCTTCCAGTCTTCCGGAATCTTTCCCGATTTGATCGACAGATTAGCTATTAGTTGAAGCAGTTCAGATATAGTCCCTTTCAGTTCCTTGATGACCCTCTGATGGATGCCATCCGGTCCCGGGGATTTATCACTCTTAAGCCTGTCAATCTGTCTGCATACCTCTTCTAGACTGACCGTCAACCTTGTCAGTTTCCCATCTTCATTTCCAGTATATAGCCTGATGGGTTCTGGTATGCTGTGTAATAAATCTTCTTCAGTAAATACAGACACAAAAAATGTGTTCAGTTTGTCGGTGTTTGCTTTGTCCTCCTTTAGCATCCCCTTTATTCCAGGGTCATCCAATAGTCCCACCACTTCCTTCACTGGTCATTGCTCCTTAATATATTGAAAGAACGGCTTGAAGTTCTTCGCCTCCTTGGCTATTTTTTCCTTATAGTCTCTTTTAGCCCCTGCATTGATTTGTGCTTGTTACAGTTTTCATCTGTAGTTGACCTTTTCCATTCCTTAAACGACAAAAAGTTTTCTTGTCTCTGATCGCTTCCTTTACCTCTACAGTGAGCCACACAGGTTCTTTTTCCTCTTGGATCCCTTGTTGATATGCAGTATATATAGATTTTGCGCCTCGGTGACTGTGTCCTTAAAAAGGGACCAAGCTTGCACTAGAGTTTTTACAGTGCTTATCCTCTTCTTAATCTTCTTCCCTACCATGAATCTCGTCTGTTTGGAGATAGCACAGGACATGCTGGAGACTGCGAACAGTGATCCCAACTTCCTCAGCACAGTGATCACTGGTGACGAGTCCTGGGTTTATGGGTACAACCCAGAAACCAAGTTGATGTCACACAATGGAAGCATTTAACATCCCTGAGGCCAAAAAAAGCAAGGCAGATCCGCAGAAATGTCAGTCTTCTTTGACTGCAGTAGCATGGTTCATCACGAGTATGCACCACATGGCACAATCATCACCAAGGGGTACTACCAAGAGGTTCTGTGTCACCTTTGTAACGCTGTGAGATGCAAACGGCCGGACCTGTGGGCAGCAGGCAATTGGCAGATCCATCACGATAACATATCTGCCCATTCTTCACATTTGATACGGAGTTTCCTGGCCATACAGAACACACCTGTGATTCCTCAGGCTCCCTACTCTCCCGACATGGCTCCATGTGACTTCTGGATTTTCCCCAAGCTGAAAATGCCCCTGAAAGGGACCAGATTTCAGTCAAGAGAAGACATCATGCAGAATGCAATGGACCACTTGTGAGCAATCTCAAGAGACATTCCAGTGCTGCTTCCAACAGTGGCAGAACCATTGGAAGAAGTGTGTGGCAGCCCAAGGGGATGACTTTGATTGTTGTATCTAAACACAAGTATTTTTATGAATAGCCCTCGTATTAATGTAGAACAAAATTTATTCCAGAGAAAGGAAAATGGTAAAACCAGAGGGCATAATTTGAGGTTGAGGGGTGTTAGACTCAAGAGTAATGTTAGGAAATTCTTCTTTACGTGGAGGGTGGTTGATGCATAGAATGCGCTTCCAAGTTAGGTGGTGGAGAGGAAAATACTGACAAGAGTTCATATGAGCGTGGGATGAACAGAGGATCTCTAATCAGAAAATTATGGGTATATATTGAAGGAACTAAGGTCAGTGCTGGGTAGATTTGCACAGTCTGTGTCTTGTATATGGACATTCAGTTGAGGATGGGCTGGAGTGAGCTTTGACGGAAACTCCAGTAAATAGAATCTAAACACATTACCGGGTAGGGCTCTGGGTTTCTGGCCCAGAAATATCCTAAGAAAAAGGACCCTTTAAATTAAATAATTTATCTAGCATGTATGATTGGGCAGACTAGATGACCATTCAGGTCTTTATCTGCCATCATTTACTATGTAAGTACATAATCGCTTTCCCTATAAGTCAATTTTCCATTAAGATGGACTGAGAAAATTTACTGTTTATTTCTAGGATAAGCAGCATTAAGCTTCTGTGGCTGGCAGTCAGGTCTCATTGTGTCTGGGTAGGTAAAACTGACATTTTAGCCATCATGCTGTGGCTTTCTTATACCCTGAAGAAAGTCACAGTAGGTTTTACTTACCCAGATAACAGCAAAAACTGGCAAATCTTTTTTTTTTTTTAAGATCTTGCCAGATACCTGTGATGTGAATTGGCCTTTGTTGGAAATGGGGATACTGGACTTAATGACCTTCATTCTGTCCCAATACAGCAACACTTGGTCATGTGAAAAAATTAGGACACCTCATGAAATATTCAGTTCTTTCTTAAGAAATGTTCACATTATCGATGTTGAATCTTTTTTTTTTTTTTAATGATTTATCTCTGGAAAAGAAAGTTATGTAATTGCAGGTAAACAACAAAAATTTCCTTGATTTACTCATGAAACAAAAGATATCCAATTAATATATGGTAAAAATAAATATGGTCATATTACACCTTTATTGAGACCCCCTTCGCTGGCTTCCAGTTTAAGAAATGTGATTGAATTGGCACAAATTTGAAATGAATACCAAAACAACAAGTAACATTATGCAGAGTATCTGAGGGAGGAGATGGGTGTTCTTCGATATTTGAAACCAATATAAATGTTTTAAGAATTGTGCCTATTTTGTTTTCCAGGCCTCTCTGAAAATCACAGGTTCACACTTCTGTGGCGGCAGTATAATTGGAGAAGACTTAGTGGTCACTGCAGCGCATTGTTTAATACACGTTGATCAGTAAGTTTAAAAAAGTTCTTGTGGAAACTTGGAATTCATTGGAATCAGGGGTAATGAAAAATTGTGTACTAATGCAAGAGAATGTTATGTGAGCAATGCTATCAAACAAAAGAACATAGCCTGAAGGTTCACAAGAATACACTCTTAACACAATCAAGAAAATCTTCCCTCACAGAAAGAGGATGCTAAAAGGGTAATGGAATTGAAATATATAGAAATATATATAGATAGTTTTTTTTCCCCAATTCCATTACCATTTTAGCATCCTCTTTCTGTGAGGGGAAGATTTATATATAGTGTGATATTCTTAGTTAAAATAGAGAAGAACCAAATATTGACTGGAATTTGTGGCAATATACTGAGCATGAAAATAGACAGACCAGATTAATTTTTTCTGATGATAGTCTTTAGCTCTAGAAGAAGTGACAATAAGCTGCTGACAGCCACTTCTCCATTTGTCACAGTCCAGCATGAGCTCAAACACTTTTTTAAAGCAGCAGAATCAAATTTTCTATTTCTAGTATAATTGCATTCTAAATTTGTAGCAATAGCACAGGAAAGCAGAGATAATGTACATTGGCACTTAGACACTTAGCCTAATAGCAAATAGACCACTAAATTTATCCATAGGCGACTTGATTTTAGATCTTATTCAAAGAGTCACACCGAGGTGATACTGGAAGTCATGGGTAGAGATCAGCGCTCCAAGTGAGCAAAGTGTAGATTGTGAAAAGGAGTGGTCCCAAGACAGAGCCTTGAGCTACACCAATTGATAAGCAGGAAGGCTGTGGAGGAGGAACCACTGTTGCCTACACTGAAGGTGTGATGGGAGAGAGAGGAAGAAAACCAGGAGAGAGTAGAACCTTGGATGCTGAAATGTTATCAGAAATTAGTGAGGCTAACAAACTGGGTAACACAATAATGAGTGATTTCAACTATTCTGACATTAACCCAGTCAATGTAACATCAGGGCATGCTAAAGAGGTAAAATTCCTTGATGAAATCAAGGACTACTTTATGAAGCAGCTGGTTCAGGAACAGACAGAGGTGAAGCAATTCTAAACTTAGGGCTAAATTCACTAAGCAAATCGATCATGTACCAATTGGTTTGCGACCCCCCCCCCCCCTTTTGCGTCCCGACCGATTCACTAACCTTCCTCCAGCACCCGATCTGATCCACGCATGCAAATGGAAATGGCATGCAAATTTTGGAAGGCAGCAATTCGCTAAACAATTTCTCCAACACCGATTGGGCTTGCCGATCAGAAATGAAGTGATTGCTGAAGACCAGTCGCTTCTATCCTAGTCGACTCTCCTGCCCTTTAAAACCACAGGCTTGCAACCCACCCCAAAATCTCCCCCCCCCCGCACTGATGCCCGCCGCCGCAGTTACGCTGACCACCCAACCCCTCCCCTACCGTGAATGAATATGACAAGAGGGATGCCAACTCCCTCCTGCCATCGCAAACCCAGCCTGACTGGGCCCGGCCCACCTCCCTCCTCATACCTTTAGCTAAGCCAGCTGGGCTGGACCCCCACCCCCTCCCTGTAACTTTAAAAATGTTGGGAGCAGGAGGGTTTCTCAGTCCCTCCTGCTCAAGGGTTGCTCAGTCCCTCCTGCTCCAGGCTTCCTCTGTACTGTGGCCTTAGGCCACGCCCCGGTGCATCATGTGATGCAAGGGGAGGGGCCTGGAGTGCCTCGCCCAATCAGCCCCTTTCTTGGGGAGAAGTCTAAGGAAGTCCCTGATTGGCTGCTTTTCTAGTCCTTCTTCAGAGACCAGAAGTGATATTGGGATGAGTTAAGACCAGCATTGCTAGCAGATTTGCATATAGAGCATGGCTCTGCTTTTTTTTCCCATCGTCGCTGCTGCTGCCAATCATGTGGAACAGGCAGTTGGTCCCCTGTTGTTGCTGCCCAGTTGCCCCAACGACCAGCAGTCCGCTCTTAATGGTGTTTGGGCAGAGGATCAATCTTGATACTTTTTGGAAAGGGCAAGAATTTTCCAAGTCAAAACATTGCACAATTCACTAATGTATCATAATTCATTGCCAATAAAACGCAATAATGTGACTGAACATAAATTAGAACCAGAATGGTCTGTTTTTTGGGGGTTTTAAAAATTCTTTTTTCTTATTTGTTACAATTAAATAACAAAATATTCCTGAATATCAACAGAACTTCAGCATATACAGATACACTTTAAGTAAGGAAAAATTATCAATGATCTAGTCCACATTATAGTGGTCGCCAGTTCCCAATCTAGGAAATTTAAATCTATTTATACATTACCATCACTGACGGGCATAAATTGTGACTTACTTTACTATGTCACAAAACATCCTCCTACACTGAAAAATAAAAACTTAAAACTTTCAACAAAGGTTTATCCTTAATAAAATCTTCCAACTGGGCTGGATCTAAAAACACATATTTATCACTTGCATAAGAGATAATTCACTTACACGGAAATTTTGAAAATAAGGTCGCTCCAACTGCCAAATCCTTTGGCTTAAGCAGTAGAAACTGCCTCCTTTTAAACTGAGTCTGTCTAGAGACGTCAGGAAAAATTATTACCCATTGGGCACAAAACAGGTCTTGCTTTTTCACAAAATCTAACTTCAGAATAGCCTGTTTCTCTAACTCTGTCTTGAAAGCCACCCGGAGTGTTGCCCATTTCTTTATTATGTCTTTTGAGGATTTAAGAAACTGATATATTCAAACTATCAGGTGAAACTAATTTATCCATTTCACCTTCCTCTGCTATTTCCTTAGCAGCTCTTGGAATGTAATAGAGGTTATCGGGTTCAAAAGTTTTTACATTAGGATACTGCAATATCTCCCTCATATACATTCTTAAGAGCTCTAATGGAGACAGATAATGTGTAAGGAAAATTTAAGAGACGCAGGTTCTTAACTCCTAAAGAATTCTCCAGTTTCTATATCTATTTTAGCTTGAATCAAGATACCATCTTTGATATTAGGAGTAGCATTAACCTGTAAATTGCTCACAGCTTGATCTAATTTTTCTAGCTTGCTACCTGTTTCTGCTAATTTACCTTCATGCTCCTTAATTTTTACAGTGATATCAGGTGAAAATTGACAAATTCAAAACGGTATTTTGTAATGAAGACTAAATTCTATTAACACTTACAGCCTACTTTACAAAGCCCTTTAAATCTCTATGGGCTTTGGGGCCGTTACTGCGCAGCAGCCACTAGCGCGGCTTTGTAAAACAGGCCCTTAGCCATACATTGTTTAAAGTGATAACTTTATCTTTAGGGAGAACATTAGAGTCTGGATCCATGACCATCTGCACAGGAGTCAGACCCTTTGCTCCCAGTAAAGATTGTCCTGAAACCTTCAGTCCAGACAATATAGATAATTGTAGGAACGAAGCTGCTCCCTCCTGCAGGGGGGAAGACTCTGCTCTCTCAATTAGATGTGATGGTTGAAGAGGTTGTCTAGAGGATAATGAGGCAGTCTGAATATCTAAAGTTATCTGCTCTTCCACATGTGGCAAAACATGAGCCAAAAGGTGATGATCCATCGGACCTGTCATTGAAGTAGATGGTTTAACTTTTGCCTTCCTTTTGCCCGTAGTGGTAAGGTTTGATATTGGCTCACTCCCTGCTCCTCATAGGCTCTGAAGGGGCTCAAAAGGGGCATGTCCTGCCCCTTTGGCCACTCCCCTTCAGACTCACAGCCCGGGGCTCGCAACCATGGGCTGTGTACCACGGCTTCCCAGCAATTTAAAGAGCCCAAAAAAGACCCTTTTTCCAGCTGACTGGGGCACAATTAGCTGCGGGACTGCCTGTCCTGTTGGTGAGTAGTACTGCAATCAGCACAGGCGGCCTCCAGAATGGTCTTAACATATTCGTCTTCACTGAAAAGTGTAATGGGATCTCGGCTGTTGTTATGAAAATATTTGCAATATATAGTATTCAAAATAACCAAAACTTTGGTTGTGGTCTGTTTTCTGTGTGTACTTCACATGGTGTCATAGGTTGCACATAGTCCATATGCTAGAGCAAGGATGGGCATCCTGCAGTCTCTGACATATTCATGGATGTCTACAATAAAATTAAGCTCTCTGTACTTTAAGGAACAGCTCTAATTTCTCAGCTGGAAACTTATCTTGGATTTATATACTGATGCCTAGTGTGTTCTTGACCTCATATTAAAGCTTTTAATGGCTTCCTATTCCTGTCAGAAGCCTATTGCAGAAACTGACTGTGACTGTTGGGGAGCATGATCTAAAACATATTGATGAGCAAGAACAGAATATCCAGGTGGAGCGCATCTTGTTTCATCCCCATTATGACAACCGTGGGAACATGAACTCTGATATTGCTCTCTTGTACCTGAAGCAGAAAATCCAATTTGGTAAGTGTGTGGTTTAGGGTGTGTGTGAAGAATCCTTTCATTTTCACCAGACTAGCCTTACTAGGCCAACATGAGCAGTTCTTCCAGAAAAGCATGAAATTAAGAATGGGCTAGTGGGGGAGAAGTCGCCAGTTCCCCTTATACCTTGCTGCTTAGCAGTGGCAACAGGGAGAAAGGTAGTCTAAGCCCCTGTAAGTGGGGTTGCTATGTGTTTGCTTAGCCCCTGCCCCAATGGTGGCAGAAGGGGTACATAGAGTTTTTGTTGGGATTAGGGTCAGGACCAACTTTAAAGCTGGAGGGACCGTTGCAAGCACACACTGTTCACTCACTTCAAGAAGGTAGACCACATTAGATATTAAACTTCTAAGATCTTGAACTTTGTCGCTGAGGCACACTCATTAAACAGTTACATAGAGAACCGGTTCCAATTGTAATGCTTTTAATATTGAAATTATGTTCAAATTTTACATTAGTTTCCTTCCGGGTTTTCACTCTTCCCTTCCTAATGTTCTTTCCATTTATGGTTCTCCTCTATACTTTAAAGCATTGAATTGTAGTTCTGTTCCTTTTTACCTTGTGTATTGATTAGTCTGTAAGTCTGTTGGTTATAACCCATTATGTTAAATTTTAAATGGTTTGTCTAACCATCTCCCTAGCTTCTAAATCCCTCCCTTCCTCACTAACCATCACATTATTCTACATACCCCCCCAAAAATGGTCCATGACCAAAGATGACTTCGCTGAATCACTACTTACCAATTCTCTAACAAGCCCATACAACCTACTTTGCGGGGATATCAACATACACCTCGAGCAAACTGACCAGCCCGAAATCTCGGATTTCTGGTCATTGCTCTCCCAACTAGGCTTTGACAAACACCCCCCTATCAAAACCCACCAAAGAGGACACCAGTTAGACCTGGTCACACTATCCTCCAAGGAACAGGCCAATCCCAATTTTTATTGGAAACAAGGCAGCTGGTCAGACTCCCTTTGGTCTGACCACCGCCTATGTACCTTCACCATTGGATGCCAACTCAAACCCACCAAAAGCGGCAAAACAAGAACCATCAAAACCCACTCCTCCAGAGGAAAAATTGACCCAACTGAATTCTGGTCCCATTTTGAAATCAACACCAATCCAATAGAAGATACGGAACAAATCATGACATCCTGGATACAAGATAGTACCAACATACTAAACGAGATTGCCCCCACAAAAACACGTAGAATAAGAACCCCAAACCAAGAGGGCTGGTTCGACCCAGAACTACTGCTATGCAAGAAGGACCTCAGAAAAGCCGAAAGATTATGGCAAAAAACTGGATCCCCAGAACACAGATTGGCCTGGAGAAAAAAATTAAAAAAATACAAAACCCTCACTGTTGAAAAAAGAAAAAACTTCTACTTCCACAAAATCGGTAATACTAAAACCAATAGCAGGAACCTCTTCAGACTGGTCAACGATCTTTACAATACAGAAACCTGCACAAACTTACAAGAAGAATCCACCTTAACCGCCAACACCCTTGCCGACTTCTTCAACACCAAGATCCAAAAATTAAGAACATCATTACCCGCCAGTACCAACCCCCTCGAGCTCTTCCCCATCCTCACAGACTGGGATTCATCATACCCAGACCCAGGAACCAGAGCCGACCTCAGCTGGAAACAATTTGCATTAACCGACTGGCAAACCTTCAATACTTACTACAACAAGTATACACACTCCTTTTGCCACCTGGACACATGCCCTCCAAATATCATGAAAACCGCCCCCCCCCCCCCCACTTTAAAGCAAAAATGATGACATGGGTCAATCACCTACTATCCACAGGAAACTTCCCGTCTGAGCAAGGCCATATAATGATCACTCCAATTCTAAAAAACGCGAAAGAACCACCTAACTCCCCATCTAACTACAGACCGGTCGCCAGCATCCCCCTATTCACCAAAATAGCGGAAGGGATGGTAAAGGCGGAACTTTCTGAATACCTAGAAAAATTCAACATTCTATGTGACAACCAAGCAGGCTTCCGCGCGGACCACAGCACTGAAACCGTCATAGCCTCCCTTCTCAACCACCTCCACACGCTCTTCAGTCAAGGCTCAAGTGCCCTGATCATACAACTCGACCTGAGCAGCGCTTTTGACCTGGTCGACCACACTATTCTCCTTGAATGCCTAGCTCACATTGGCATCTCAGACCAGGTCCTTAACTGGTTTCAGGGTTTCCTACAAAACAGATCATATAAGGTATTCAGGAATAACTCTTTCTCTTACTGCTGGGACAACACCTGTGGGGTCCCGCAGGGCTCCCCCCTCTCCCCCATCCTATTCAATGTCTACCTAGCCTCCCTAGGTAAACTCTTACACAACCTAAATCTCAACTTCTTTATTTATGCAGACGATATCACAATAGCCATCCCACTAACCAACTTTTCACAAGAACTACTTGAACACACTTCAAACATTCTCAACCAGATAGAACTCTGGATGCTTTCATTCAGACTGAAATTAAACCCCGACAAATCAAAATTCTTCTTAGCCTCCCCCAAAGATAAAATCAAGGAATCCACAATTCAACTAAAAGGAAAGACCTTCCCCCTCGATCCGACCATAAAAATTCTGGGAGTCACGCTGGACAAAAACCTATCCCTAGAAAACCATACCGACATCATCGCCAGGAAAAGCTTCTCGGCACTCTGGAAACTTCGCACCATAAAAAAATACTTCAATGACACTGCATTCCGCCTACTCGTACAATCCTTCATCCTCAGCACTCTCGACTACTGCAATATCATCTTCCTTAACGCTACAAAGAAAACTACCAGGAGATTAAAAATAATTCAAAATACCGCAGTGCGCCTCATTTTTGGCCTAAAGAAATGGGAACATGTCACTCCATTCTATCACCTACTGCACTGGCTGCCAGTAGAATCTAGAGTTCTCTTTAAATTTGCATGCTTTTGTTACAAAGCGGTTAACGGTTCTTCCCCAAGTTACATAAATACCCACTTCAACCTTTACTGCAATAAAAGGACACCACGCAGAATTCAACTGTTCGCCTTCCCCTCGCCAAAACACTGCCTTCTCAGAAGATCCCTTGAAAGTACTTTCGCATTCCAAGCAGCCAAGTTGAACCCATGGCTGGCCCAGTTGATACTCGAGGCCCCTAATTACCTTGCCTTCAGAAAACTACTAAAAACTTACCTATTCAACAATCACAACCCCTATTTAATCCCTTCACCTCACATAACCCCGGCCCCACCCCCAACCCCTTCCTCCCACACCTGATTCCCCCTTGACCCGCTCTCCCCTTCCCTTGCCTAGTCCGATCTAATCCACAACTTTCAGTTAAACTGTTATACATCTTCCTTTCATTGCAGACTACTGTAAATTGTGGTAACTTCATTGCTGACTGTTGTAAATTGTAAACTGCTGTAATTTACTGTAAATCTACAGGTAATTTGTTTGTAAATCTGCTTGTAACAGGTTGTAAATAAGCTTGTCAAGGCAGATCATTTGTTAATTGTTGTAAACCGCCTAGAACTCGATGGGTATGGCGGTATATAAGAATAAAGTTATTATTATTATTATTATTATTAAATATATGCTTATATTTATTAATGTTGTATCTCGCTTAGTAAAACTAAATAAGCGATTCATCAAATTAAAATAAAACTTGAAACTTATCTGTCAAATGATGTCCATAATAGATCGACAGACATGCCATCAAGTCTGTGAATAATAATCTCTGCTTCATTGCCCTTATTGTCATCAGCACACATACTGTATTGAAACACAATGAACCCCTACATTTATACAAACATGTTCAAATCCAACATATTGTTCAAACCTAAATAGACTGCAGCCCACATTAAAAATTTTGCTCCAATATAACATCTATATCCTAGTTCAGTGGTTCAAAATCTTATATATTACTGTTTCAATATGTGCCTTTGGAATCAATGGAAACGCTCAGAAAAAGACATTTAACAAAGTTTCAAGTTTTATTTTAATTTGATGAATTGCTTATTTAGTTTTACTAAATGAGATAAAACATTAATAAAAAAAAAAAGAAGGCATGTTTAAACATAAAGTTTAAAATTTAAAATAATGGGTTAGACCAACAGACTTACAGACTAATCAATACACAAGGCAAAGAGGGACAGAACTACATTTCAATATTTTAAAATACAACAGAGAACCATGAAAGGAGAGAACATTAGGGAGGGTAAAATAGAAACCTGAAAGAAACTAATGTAAAATTTAAGCATAATTTAAAGATTAAAAGCATCTTTAAAAAGAAAACTCTTTAAGTTGCTTTTAAAACGACTCAATTATTTTCCTCTCTTACATGCTGAGGTAAAGTGTTCCAAAGTTGCGTCGCCATCACTGAAAACATGTCATGTCGAGTTCCAATAATTTTCAGAGAGGAAACTACCATGAGTTTTTGATTAGTGGACCGGAGAGAATGCGATCTACTATAAGGGATGAGTAAATTATTAATAAATTGGGGTTCACTGGTGGAAAGGGTTTTGAATACTAAGAGTAAAATTTTAAAAGTAATACGGTGGTTAATTGGAAGCCAGTGGGATTTAGTCAGAAAAGGAGTGATACGGGTGGCCCTTGATGGAAAACGTCAAGTTGGTCTTTTATACATGCTGGCTGAATTATCTTTTTAGATTTTTTTTATTTTTTTTACACTACCAGTTGGTAATGCAGAATCATTTTGCTTATGCCATGAATTTCTATTTCCAAAGGGACTTTGGTGCAGCCAGCATGCCTCCCCCACAAAAATGAAAAGTTTGAAGCTGGGACATTGTGTATAACAAGTGGCTGGGGCAGGACAAATGAAAGTAAGTAGAATCAATATTTTTTTGGATATTCTATATTACCGATTCTTGTGGCTATGCATATTGGTCTTGGAAGGAATTGCAGCTTATGCTATAAATTGCTAATCCATGCTGCTGCTGCTGTTCATGGAACTGATGAGTGTGAGAGGAAGGGCAACTACTTTAAATCCTATCCGGAAATCAGGGGCTGGTGCAAGGGGTAAAAGTGATGAGCTCTGCTTGGCAACAGCAGTTAAAGTTGCCATGATTTGAGGGCATATGCAACGTGACAAACACGCTTAAGAAATGGGCCGCGACATAGCAAATGAGGTTTAATGTGGATAAGTGCAAGGTGATGCATGTCGGTAGTAAAAATCTTATACATGAATACAGGATGTCCGGCAATGGCATACCAAGGGGCGGGGGGGCTGTCCACCCTGGGTGCACAACCAGCCAGGTCTGGGTAGTCCGGTGCCGGTCCGTGCAGGGCCAGCGAGATCGCATTGGGGCCATTGGCAGTGTCTGGGCTGCAACGGCGATGAGCAGCATCGGCGACCCTCCCCCCCATGATGCAATTCATGATCAGCATTGCCCCCCCCCCCCCCCCCGCGATGACACTTAAGATCGGCAACGGGCCTCCTTCTACCCCCGGCATCAACAGAACTTCAGATCGACAATGCGGTGCTCAGTCAAAAGCTTCCCTCTGACTGAACTGCCTGGGCGGAAACAGGAAGCTGAGTCAGAGGGAAGCTTTGGATTGAGCATTGCATTGCCGATCTGAAGTTCTGTTGATGCTGGGGGGGTAGAATGAAGCCCTTTGCCGATCTTAAATGTCATCGTGGGAGCAGGGGGTGGCGTTGCCGATTTTGCTGCCAAAATCAGAAAGGTGAAAGGGAGAGAAATGGGCCTGTGGTGGATGGAGAGATTGAGAGAAGGGGCAGATGATGGAAGTGGGGAGAAGGGGGAGAGAGAAGAGGGCAGATGATGGAAGTGGGGAGAAGGGGGAGAGAGAAGAGGGCAGATGATGGAAGTGGGGAGAGAGAAGAGGGCAGATGATGGAAGTGAAAAGAAGGGGCAGATGATGGAAGTGGGGCGAGAGAAGAGGACAGATGATGGAAGTGGGGAGAAGGGAGAGCAAATGCTAAATGGAAGTGGAGAAAGAGAACATATACTGGATGGAAGGAGGGATAAAGAAAAAGGACATATGCTGGATGGGGGAAGAAGATAGAGTTAGTGAGATAGTGGAGGGGTGAATGAAAGGGGTGGCATGTTGTGGGTAGACACAGTGAAAAGAGGGAAACAGGACTGCATAGTAAGAAAGAATTTAATTTAGACGGAGGCAGAAAATAAAAAGGAAGACAAGGAAAGGGAAGAGAAGAGAGAGAGATGCCAGAGAACGGAGAAGGAGACAGATATCAGATCTGAGCTGAGGAAATGAGAAGAGATGCTAAAAACCACAAGGGGGAGGGAAAGAGAGATGAAAGAAGAAATATGCCAGACAATGAGGGAACAGAGGGAAGATGATGGATGTCAGACCAATGGGGGGTGGGGTCTAGAGGAGAGATGTCAGGGGGAGACAGACAGTTTCTGGAAGGGGCAGACAGTGGATGGAACGGGCAGATGCTGGATTGAAGAGACAGGGCAGACGCTGGAAGGAAAAGAGTGAAAAGAAAATAAAAGCAGAAACCAGAGACAACAAAAAGTAGAAAAAAATCATTATTTCTATTTTGTCATTAAAATATATCAGATTTTAAATATATATCCTGCTAGAGACATAACTGGGGATTGCAAAGCCCAGGCAGTGATTCTTTAGCTAGATGGAAGGGGGTACAGAAAGAGGGCACATTATGGAAGGAGGGGATAATTAAAAGGAGGGCACATGATGGGGGGAAAAGGATTGATTCAGGGAAATACTGGAGGGTGAGGAAAAGAAGTGGCGAGCTGTAGGTAGACAGTAAAAAAGGAAATTGATGAGGGTAGTAAGAATGTAATCTAGATGGATGCAGAAAATAAATTGAAAAGGAAAACGAGGGAAGAAAGGGATTGCAGAAGAGAGGTGTAGGAGAGGGAAGGAGAGGAGAGAGATGCCAGACCAATGGGGGTGAAAGGAGAGATGGAAGGGGGAGGCATACAGTTTCTGGAAGGAGAGAAGATGCCATATAGGGGCAGAGAGATGGCAGATAGTGGATGGAAGGAAGACAGTAACAAGAAGACGAGGAAAGTAGAAACCAAAGAAGACAATGGTAGAACAAAAATTTTCTATTTATTTATTGCTTTAGGAGACGTGTGTCACTGTTTCTGTGGTGTTGCATTGTATGCAGAGTCCAGCTTCTTGCTGGTTCAATTTAACCTTTGTCTATGTATTTCTATTTTATCCCCCCTTTTACAAAACTGTGGAGCATTTTTTTTAAGTGCAGCTGTGGTGGTAGCAGCTCTGATGCTCAGAATTCTGAGCGTCAGAGCTGTTACCACCGTGGCTAAAATCCACACTACAGGGGGAGGGGTTGTTTGTGATGACATATTCCATACTAGGCAAAGGTGTTTTCTGTGTTATGTGTGTTAGAAAGACATGGTTTTCTGTTAGGATTGATGGTGTAGGATTGATCTGTACTAGTCTGGCTTGTTTAGTTTTACAATGGGTGCATTGATATTGTACTGCTCACTGCAGTATGTAAGATGCTGCCATTTCCTAGGTACTCATGTGTGGCTTGTTACTAAAAATCAGATGGAGGGGGGTGTCAAATGATGGGCCCAGGGTGTCACATATGCTAGGTACACCATTGATGTCCGGTGCAGTACTTGGAGAGACCCCCCAGGAAAGAGACTTGGGAGTACTGGTCAACAAGTCAATGAAGCCATCCACACAATGCATGGTGGCAGCAAAAAGGGCAAAAAGAATGCTGGGAATAATTAAGAAGGGGATAATGAACAGATCAGAGAAGGTTATTATGCCGCTGTACCGGGCCATGGTACGCCCTCACATGGAATATTGCATCCAGCACTGGTCGCCGTACATGAAGAAGGGTACTACTGGAAAGGGTTCAGAGAAGAGCGACTAAAATGGTTAAAGGGCTGGAGTGAGATTAGAGAAACTGGGCCTCTTCTCCCTTGAAAAGAGAAGACTGAGCGGGGACATGATAGAAACATTCAAGATAATGAAGGGAATAGACTTAGTAGATAGAGACAGGTTGTTCACTCTCTCCAAGGTAGGGAGAACGAGAGGGCACTCTCTAAAGTTGAAAGAGGATAGATTCCGTATAAACGTAAGGAAGTTCTTCTTCACCCAGAAGAGTGGTGGAAAACTGGAACGCTCTTCCGGAGGCTGTTATAGGGGGAAACACCCTCCAGGGATTCAAGACAAAGTTAGACAAGTTCCTGCTGAACCAGAACGTGCGCAGGTAAAGCTAGTCTGTTAGGACACTGGTCTTTGACCAAAGGGTCGCCGAATGAGCGATGGACCACTGGCAGTTGACAGAATCGAAAGCTTGCATGAGGTGTGGATGTGATGTAAAGCAAGGTTTTGAAAGCCTAAATAAATCTATATTTCAGGGATTTAAAAAGAGTTGAGAAGGCCAGGAAATGGCCAGTGCAGTTTAATGATAGTGTGAAAGACAGTTGAAACCAAAAGGATATGTTTCACAAACTGGAAAAGGCAAACCAAGAGAATTTGAAAATTTTTAGTGTCACTGCTAAAACTAAATGAGCTTATTGCTTTTCATAGAAAATGAATGTTTGGTGTTATACACATACTGAAAACAACTTTTGATGGCAATTCAAAACAATGAAAGCAAATAACTGTAAACAAGATGTAATTGATAAAAGTGTAACAAATGACAAGAGTAAAATGGTATTCACTCCACTGTTGTGATGTAGCCAGGCCCACCCAACCTGGACTTAGGCCCAACCAAAATTCTGGTACTTTGCTGTGTTTGGGGATCCCCAAACCATGTTAGGTGAAGACAACTCCAGGCAGCTAGCACTCTTCCAAATGATAGCCAGCAGCACTTAACTTGACATCAGCATGAACCCCTATGCACATGCTCTGTTTTCAAGCATGTGCAAGCACTGAATATGTACTGCCTGCCAATGATGGCAACGGCTCAAGGGAAGTGCTGCCAGCTACTGTTTTGGAAGAGTGTCTTCTGCTCAGGCAGCCAACGATCTTTAGCTGGCAGAGTATGGGGATCCTTGCTAACTTGGTATTAATTTGGGGGGATTTGTGCTGGGGAAGATGGAGAGTAGGGGGAATGCTGAGAGAAGGGGAGGGGAATGAATCCATGCCTGCCTACCCAAAATCAGCCATTTGTCTGCACCCCTGGTTTAAATATAAAATGGCTAATCTGTTGCATTTTTTAAAAAGAGAATTTTAGATATTGGCCATAATGATGGATTTGAGGAGAGACCCTGAAAACAGCAACAATCTTAATGCCTACCATGGAAGCCTCTGAACAGATTTGAGGGTAGTCGATCTATCTGCAGCATTCGATCTGGTCGACCACACCATCCTACTACAGACACTAGAAGCCATAGGGATCTCAGGCAGGGTATACAATTGGTTTGAAGGATTCCTTAAATACAGATCTTATAGAGTAAAGTCAAATAATCTTAAATCAGAACCATGGTCCAACCCCTGTGCAGTTCCTCAAGGATCACCACTCTCACCTACTCTCTTCAACCTCTTCTTATCCTCCCTTGGGTCTACCCTAGACAATCTGAATGTAACTTCATTCAGCTACGCTGACGACATCACCATACTCCTACCCTTTGATGCTCCTGACCCAACTTCTACAGAAAAATTGGAAAAAAACCCTTCAAGCAGTGGAAAAATGGATGGCAGATCACAAATTGAGCCTGAACACTGACAAAACAAAATTTCTACTGCTTGAAAAGGATAAGAATCCCTCCATCACAGAACTAGAAATAAACACCTCCAAATACCCTATACAACCTACCCAAAAACTCCTAGGAGTAACAACAGACAGATGCTGCACAATGCAGGCCCAAATCAACAAGACCACCCAGAAAGCATTTCTAACCATGCGCAATTTAAGAAAAATCAGAAAATTCTTCGACAAAGAGCAATATAGGCTAGTAGTCCAAACCCTAGTACCAGGTCTATTGGACTACTGCAACATACTCTATCTGCCTTGCCCTGCAACAATGATAAAACAACTACAGACAATCCAAAACACTGCACTCAGATTAATCTACTCACTGAGAAAATTTGACCACGTCACCGCGGCCTACCTGGACTCACACTGGTTGCCAATACAAGCACGAATTCAATTCAAATTATATTGTCTATTATTCAAAGCAATAAATGGCACAGCCCCCAATTACCTAAACAACCGCCTGTACCAAAATGCCACCACTAGGCAAAGAAGAACTAAGACCCCTTTTACCTACCCCCCACTCAAAGGCACCCAGCGCAAGAAGATATTTGACAGTCTGCTGGCGATGCATGCAGCGAAACTGGACCACACTATCTCCAACCTGCTGATAACAACAAACGACTACAAATATTTTCGCAAAGAAATCAAAACCCACCTATTCAAAAAATTTTTACAGATGGCTTAACCCCAATCGGACCCCCCTCAACGCAACTCCCCCTTCCTCCCCCCTTCACCAGTTCCCTTCTCTTTAGCCTCAAGCATGTCAACTGCTTCCCTAATGGTATATATACTGGATCTGCACTATTTCCTATTTGTACAGCATCTTATAGCTCTTGAAATATACAGCTCCATTATTCTTGTAACTTCTCCTGGAAATGACCAGAATTCTCTCTGTAATTATCCTGGAAATGTCCAGTTGTCTCTTTTGTAAACCGCCCAGAACTGCAAGGTTGAGGCGGAATAGAAATCAGTAATGTAATGTAATACTGCATCATTCATTTTTCTCTTCTGTGTATACTAGGGGTAGGGAACTCTGGTCCTCGAGAGCCATATTCCAGTCGAGTTTTCAGGATTTCCCCAATGAATATGCATTGAAAGCAGTGCATGCAAATAGATCTCATGCATATTCATTGGGGAAATTCTGAAAACCCGACTGGAATATGGCTCTCGAAGACTGGAGTTCCCTACCCCTGGTATATACTGTTCAATGCAGATTGCAATTAGAGAATGGATAAAATCCCATGAATTACAGCTTAAAAACTATAGAATATAACAATATTTCCACCTAATGCTGTTGATATACAACAAACTTTGGAATGTGTTTTTTTAGAAATTTTCTAAACTGCCTTTAATCTGAGATTAATTGACCTAAACTGAGGGGGAAAATTCTCCAAGAGAATTGAAAAGAAAAGGAGTTAAAATTTAACTTTACTCTATCTTTCCTGATCCAAGAGGAAAAATAGATTTGATGCATAAGTCTAGAACTGGAGGGAAATCAAGATCATACATAGACTGATCTATCTTAAAATGAAAAATGGTAAGACATATTATACCACCTTTTGAACATCTATCTCTTTGAAAATGAGTCCCATAGTACCAAAAAATCCTTCAAACTATCTAGAAAATATTACAATAGTCAACTTGGATAGTATTAAAACCTGGTTAACCCTTTCAGGACCATAAGGATCGTAGGCCAATTTTTGTGGTTTTGACGACATTTTTATGGTAAAAAGGGCTTGCAGATGCCAAAAAATTGATTTTTTTTTTGTGAAATATCATTATTTTTTTAAAAAAAATCAAACTTCTGGCTTATGGACAGTGTGGCAAGTGAATCTTCTCGTCAATCTGGCAACAACGCTAATGAATGAATGTCGGAACCAGTTTGTTTACATAAAGGCAGTATCATATGGAATCCATACATATCTAATTTAGAACTGTAGATTATCCCAATCAAAATTTATAGGATTTTAAAGTTATGGGACAAATATGTCCCTTGGTCCTGAAAGGGTTAAAAACCAGTTATTTTAATGAAATTTAAATATTTACAAGCCAGATCGTACATTGAGATCTGAGAAATGTATGCTGTTGGATAGGGGCAATGTGCATTATGTGAATATAGCAAAATCTTCTTTCTCTATTGCTGGTACTCTTTTATGGAATGGTATTCCTGGAAACTGTGTTTCTGTGAGAATGTACTTAATTTCAGGAAATTACTGAAAACAGGCATTTCATTGAAGTAAAGGTTGATTGAATCTAGGAAGACTTTGTATTAGACCAATCTTAAAGATGTTCTGTTAATTTTATTGCTGTAACTGATGGCTTCTGAATTTTGTATATGTCTGGTGATTATGGATGATTTTTATTAAGCTGCCTAGTTTTTAGGTGGATAATAAAATATTATAAATAAAATAAACTGAAAATGAGATTCATTTAAAAAAATTTCCAAAACTGACATAATTTCCTCATTAACTGAAAAGCTTTTTTAATGAGAATTTAAGCTGGTGTTCTAGGGAAAGATTGATCAACCAATATCCCCCAATTTCTCATCACAGATCATAATGCATACATTTAGGGAATCCCAATAGAATTGCTTAAAATGAAGAACTTTTGGACAAAGGATGAAGTTAAGAGGTAACAGTGGTTAGTGTATCTGGGTTTTAAAAAATTTGGGAACATTCCTGAAGGAGAAGTCCATAGTTTGCTGTTGAACCAGACATGAGGGAAGCTACTGCTTGGCCTGGGATTGGTAGCATGGAATGTTACTGCTATATGGGTTTCTGTCAGGTACTTGTGACCTGAATTGGCCACTGTTGGGGAAACAAGATCCTAGGCTAGATGGACCATTGGTCTGACCCAGTATTGCTAGTCTTATGTTTATTACTTCAGCAAGAGAACAAAAATGAAACCCAAGTATGAGTGAGGTAAAAATCACGAAAAAAGCAAAAACCTCCCAAACTCCAAGAAGGAAAATGGATACGGGGGAGAGACAAAGACTAAACACAGTATCAACTAGCTTACACAAAACTTTGTTATGACGGGAGAGCCCTCAGTCACACAGCCACCTACTGGGAAATCCCAGAGGAAAGGCTGTCACTGGCTTACACCCAGATGAGTGTTAACTGTGAAACATCCCCGGGCTCTCTCCGTACAAGTGAATAAATAAAGTGCACCCCAAAAGTGCAAAGTGTGTAAAAAATATATAAATAAATAAAAAAAAACACACTCTTATAACTTAGTTTGAATTTGTCTCTACCCCTTATCCAGGGGGCCAAAAGGAAAAACGAGCGTCCAAATCCAACAAAGCAAATCACAGACTGGAAGTACTTAGCTTCTCCGTGTGACAAACAGCCAGTAGATGGTGACTTCGTCCAACGGGACTCTGTTTCGGGGGTGCACACCCCCTTCCTCAGGAACAACTGGCCATTTTCCACCTTGCTTTCTAAGCTGTGTCGGATGAATTGGGAGACTCAGCGCAGTCCAGTTGTTCCTGAGGAAGGGGGTGTGCACCCCCGAAACGGAGTCCCGTTGGACAAAGTCACCATCTACTGGCTGTTTGTCACAAGGAGAAGCTAAGTACTTCCAGTCTGTGATTTGCTTTGTTGGATTTGAACACTCGTTTTTCCTTTTGGCCCCCTGGATAAGGGGTAGAGACAAATTCAAATTAAGTTATAAGAGTGTGTTTTTTAAATTTATTTATATAGTTTTTACACACTTTGCACTTTTGGGGTGCACTTTATTTATTCACTTGTACGGAGAGAGCCCGGGGATGTTTCACAGATAACACTCATCTAGGTGTAAGCCAGTGACAGCCTTTCCTCTGGGATTTCCCAGTAGGTGGCTGTGTGACTGAGGGCTCTCCCGTCATAACAAAGTTTTGTGTAAGCTAGTTGATACTTCGTTGATACTGTGTTTAGTCTTTGTCTCTTCCCCGTATCCATTTTCCTTCTTGGGGTTTGGGAGGTTTTTGCTTTTATTACTTCAGCAAGATATGTCTTGGACCTTCAAGCTCTGTCTTGAAGAGAGCCTTTCCTGAGGATCTTGGGAGATGGGGAAATCTCTCTGCACAGTTCCTTTCTACTGAAGGTGGTGGTGGCATTCCATGTTAATCAGGAAGTGTTTGCCTGTTTTCAGCTTACTTGTTCTGGGAAACGGGACGACATTTTGCAGAAATTGGAGTTCTATGCCGTCTAGAGGTCACAAACGAGTTTTGCCTTTAACCATCTTTTTGTGCTAACTCCATTCTTCTAAGCAGGGTTCACCCGCTTCCAAGGCCGCTATTTCTAGTTGGATCCATAGAGCCATTTCAAAAGACTACATTCTTTGCAGTAAGCAGTCTCCTGTTCTATTGAGGCACATTGTACCAGTAGTTAGGGTGATCTCCCCTGAGGAGTTTAGTAGAGCAACTATTTGGTCCACTCTGTACACCTTTGCCAAATTTTAAAGAGTGGATGTGGCGGCAAGACAGGGCTCTGCTTTAGGTGTTCAGTCTTGAGGATCAGCGTAGTCAGCCCAACCTAGGTCCAGATTCTCAAAAGTTTAACGCCATCGCTAAATGGTTTTCTGATGGTTTAGCCTGCATGCATTTTAGTGGTGGATTATTAATATTACTTATCTGTTTTTAGCGAGGTTTCAAGCAGTCTCCAACACTGACATGCAAATGGACTCTTCAACATTAAAATGATCACTCTGGATTCTTTAAAATCACTCCAGTGGATTCTTTAAAATCACCGAGCCATTCTCCAAGAGCGGTGTCTGCCCTTGGCGACAAAATTCTGCAACTGGTCCAGGGGTGCCGGTACAGTGACAGCACTGTTTAAAACCCCAGCATAGCCATGTCGAAGACTGCTAGAAAAGCCATTATCGGGGGGTCACGTGACGCTAGCGCGCTGAACGGACGCGAGTAGATCGAGCTCCGCTCCTTCCCCCAGAAACCGCCGCAAAACTTGCTGACAGCCGGCACGTACCGAGCTGAATTTATATCCTTCCATCCCGGGTTCTCTCCTGCTTCCGTGTGGGCGCTCAGAGACGCGCTGAACAGCCGCGAACGGCCGGCATGTCGATACGGACCCCGAGGCCTGGAAAAGAGAGGTCAGTCCAGCCAGAAAAAATGGCGGCCCCCAGCCCGATCTCGGCAGCTGCGTCCCAGCACGAGGCAGACATGCAAGTCTCAGTCTGCCATCTTTCTAAACTGCTGGATGAAAAGCTGTCTAAACTGCATGCTGTGCTGGAAGAAGTAAAAGACAGCATTGCAGGCCACGCTGCGCGTATCCAGCAGGCTGAGGAGCGAATCTCGGCTCAAGAAGATCGGGCGGACACGGTGGATGGGCGACTGGCGGCCTTGGAAACTAAAATCCGGCAGCTGGATGATCGGGCTGAGGAGGCTGAAAACCGCAGCCGTCTAAATAACTTAAGGCTCATAGGGGTGCCGGAGTCGGTCCGGGACACTGAGCTGGGAGATCTGGTGGCCACGTGGTTGCCTCAAGCCCTGGGACTCACGGCTTCCCTGGGCCCGGTGCATGTGGAAAGGGTACACCGCATAGGAGCGCCGCGTGCCGAGGGGGCCAGACCACATCCTGTTATAGCTCGATTTCTCAACTATGCGATTAAGGCCCGTATTTTGGAGGCATTCCGACGAGCCCGCTCCCTGGATTACAACGGCACCAAGCTTCTGCTCTTTCAGGACTTTTCCGTCCGGCTCTCGGAGAAACGAAGGGCTTTGGCGCCCTACTGCACGCAGCTCCATGCCAGAGGGATTAAATTCACCCTTCAATATCCTGCTAAGGTGCGCATCCAAACCAACACCGGCGTGGTCATGATGGACACTCCAGCAGCGCTTTGTTCATACCTGGAGGGACTGCCGGCTCCTTGAGGGATCTGAGGCCGGTGCGGGCCATGATTGACATATCGTTTCGCCCACCAGGGAGGAAGCGGGCTTTCTCTCTACTGTCAGGGCAGGGATGGTATCCTTTGGCCGGGGCCCGTGGAGAGATGAAGCTGCGGCCTCTGGAACGAGGCTCCTCGACTATCCACATCCCATTGGCTATATTCCTTCCACCTGTACCCGCTGATTCCCCTTTTGGGGGATCCGGGTCCGTTTCATCGTGCAGGGGACACGACTCTCTTCCTCTGCAGCCTGCTGTGAAGACCCGGGATGGACGTTCTGTTTATAGCCACATTTGAAAAGCGTTTTGTTTACTCTTGTTGTTCTTGTGCTGACTATATAGATATCATGCTGCAATTTGTTTTCTGGGGAGGGGGTGCGGGATACTGGTTCTACGCTGCTCCGGGATGGGTAGAGCGATGGAAGGTGGGTTAGTTCGGGGGGGTGGGGTGGCTGGGAAGTGGGAGGGTGGGGGGGAGTGTATCGGGGGGGGGGTATGATTGGGGATGTATGTGTGGAGTCTCGAGAGCGCGGGTAGTTATGTATTTTCTTCATTTGCTAACATATGATCCCTTTGCTGCTGAACGGGGGGAGGGCCTTGCTGGGGGGCTCTTCTACCTCTGTCACTATCTGACTGTCTTTTCTGCTCCTATCGTTCCAGGTTGGGTGGACAATGGTTAATCTAAAATTTTCATCCCTTAATGCGGATGGGATCCACTCTCCGGTCAAACGGAAAAAAAATACTTTCCTGGTTCCGCAGGGAACGTATCGATATTGCTTTCCTACAAGAGACCCATCTCACAAATGTAGAACACGAGAAACTTAGGAGGGATTGGGTGGGTGAGGTGTACTACTCTTCTTACAACACTCGTCAGAGGGGGGTAGCCATATTGGTCCATAAACAACTCCCGTTTCAATTGCATAAGGTTATCCAGGATAAAGAGGGCCGATATGTCATAGTGTTGGGAGAGCTCTGGGGACGGCAATACTTATTTTGTAATGTATATGCCCCTAACATATATAATCACTGTTTCTTCTCGGGGTTGATGTCGCGGCTGACACAGTACCCGGGTTACCAAATCCTCATGGGGGGCGACTTTAACATAACAGCGGATCCTTCCCAAGATTGTGCGCCAGCTAAACGCCTCCCTAAGGACTACATGGGTAAAGGAGTTAACTTTTTGACCACGCAGTTAGGACTATTAGATATTTGGCGCCTCTTCCACCCCACGGAGCGTACCTATACGTTTTATTCCAATCCTCACAATCTTTACACTCGTCTTGACTACTTCTTGCTCTCTCCCACGCTGCTGCCCATTGTTTGTGATGTGGAGATAGAAGACGTTCCTCTCTCCGACCACTCCCCAGTGACGCTCTCTCTTCAAATTACAGCTGACCCTTCGGATCGGACGTGGCGTTTCCCGGGACACCTCTTTAAAGATCTTGGTTTTCGTAGATACCTTAGGGAAAAATGGCTGGACTACCACAATACCAATTCTGATCCTGACATTGATCCTGGGTTGTTTTGGGAGGCTTCCAAGGCAGTGTTACGGGGTTTCGTTATCGCGTATGTCGCGGGGAGGAAAAAGAAATTGGAAGCGGAACTATTGTTGCTGTCGGGCGAGTTCCAACAGCTGCGGAGGCGCCACCAGGGGACTCTGCAGGAGGCTGATCGTATCCGCATACGTACACTTAGACAGCAGATAGACACGATTCTCTCGAGGCGAGCGGAGAGGGATCTGTATTTTCGTCGTTATAATTTACATCGGTGGGGGGGAAGAGCTGGGAGGCTGATGGCGCGTTTGGTCCGTCCCTATCGTAAGCGACAAGTCATCACCGCTATTACCGACACGCAGGGTAACACTCATACGACTGAAGCACATATACATCATCAATTTGTATCGTATTACAAAAATCTGTATGCTGAGCGGCCCTCGAAGGACGTGGATAGAGACCGCTTTTTCGGTGATATTGTACTTCCCCGGCTCCAACCGAATCAAGTTCAGGCTCTGAATGCTCCCATATCTCGTCTTGAGGTGGAATTGGGTATTAAAGACCTTAAATTGACTAAATCACCCGGGCCGGATGGTTACGGACCGGAATACTACAAGATTCTGTCTGACGTTATATCTGACCCTCTTGCGGCTGCTTTTAATTCATTGCACTCCCAAAAAGGTGTGGATCGCTACAATCTGGCACATGTAGTTTTGTTACCCAAACCGGGTAAGGACCCGTCCCAGGTGGGCTCTTATAGGCCCATATCGCTACTTAATCAGGATGCAAAATTGCTGGCTGCGTTACTTGCTAAACGCCTAAACGTCTATCTCCACCTCCTTATCCATGAAGATCAGGTGGGCTTCGTGCCTGGCAGATATGCCTCCATGAATCTCACGAGAGCTTTGATGGCCATTTACTCTCGTAGAGGGGGAAATAACCAGGCAGCTATAGTGAGCCTCGATATGGAGAAGGCGTTTGATAGCATATCTTGGTCATACCTTTTTTGGGTTATGGAGCACTATGGATTGGAAGGTATGTTTGTGGACTGGGTGCGTGGTCTTTATTTTTCGCCTCAGGCTAAGCTTTTTATTAATGGACAACTTACTTCCTCTTTCCCGCTTGCACGAGGTACTCGCCAGGGATGCCCTCTGTCCCCGCTACTTTTTCTTCTGGCTATTGAACCCTTAGCAGTTAAAATTCGATCTCATCCTTCTCTTCTCGGTATTAAGGTTGGAGCCAGGGAAAGTCGCATCGATCTATTTGCGGACGATATTCTGTTATATTTGGAAAATGCACCATCACACCTACCGGAAGCTCTTTCTCTTGTTCAGGATTTTGGGAGTGTCTCGGGCCTTAGGGTTAATTGTGCCAAATCGGAACTCCTACCTCTGGTTTCTCATAGACATGAGCAATGGCATGACGCTTTACCGATTCTGCCGGTTCGGAAACCCATGCGATACCTTGGCGTTTATTTGAGCACCCAATCTCATCTTCTTTATCAATACAATATTCTCCATCATATTGAGGCTATCCGTGCTCTATGCGAGAAGTGGAAGGATTTACCCCTCTCCCTATGGGGCCGCACGGCGTTGTTCAAAATGGTGCTCCTGCCGAAGCTTTTATATCCGCTTCAAACGATTCCGCTTTGGATCCTGAACAAGGATGTCCAAGTCTTTAGGTCTATTCTTCTTTCTTTCCTGTGGCGCAAAAGACGGGCTCGCATCAGTTTTGCTACCTTATCCCTAGACTCTGGGCAAGGAGGAATAAATCTCCCTGATATCCGCAGATACAACGTTGCTTCCCTAATGCGCTTTATCCATGAGGGTATCTCTGGCCACTATAGGTATTCACCATCGGGATGGATTCAGGCGTGGTGCGCTCCTCACTCCTTTGTATCTTTATTGCATTTGTCCCCCCGGTCTCTCCCGGGGATGGATTCCCGATTCCATCTCCTGAACCCGCTACGCCGGGCGTGGTGGTGGTGGCGGAGGGAGCAGGGGCGGACCCCACGGGCTTCTCCTTTCTTGCCCCTGGTGGGTAACATAGACTTCCTCCCGGGGATGGGCACCACGGGGTTTCAATTGTGGGAGTCCCGGGGCTGTGTCAGCTTGCGACATCTCTCTGATGAAACATCGGGGACTTTCCCCGCGTTCTCAACCCTCCAGTCCCGATGGGATCTACCGGCTTCGCATTTCTGGGCCTACTTGCAAGTCAGACATTACTATTTTTCCCTTACTCGACAGTGGGGAGAGAACTGGGCACTGGGAAAATTGGACTCTTACTTGGCACTCTTACCTTCTCAGACAAATACTTTATCCACTTGGTACAGGCTGCTCAAAAATGCGCTTCCCCCCTCTTATCTGCCTAGGATTGTGGCCCAGTGGTCTCGAGATTTAGCTCTTGATTACACCGAGACTCAATTTATGGAACTTTTTACTAACCTTATTCAATTCACGGGATCAATGGACCTTAGGGAAATGCAATTTAAGATATTACATCGGACTTACATCTCTAGGACTCGGGGACATGCCATGGGTATATGGGATGATGACATTTGCTCTCATTGTAAGAGAGTGAGGGGCACCCTACTGCACATGTTTTTGGAGTGCCCTCATGCAGCCCTGTGGCTCCAGGTTTTCCCTTTTCTTGAGGGCATCATCGGCCGGACCATTCCCCGGTCTTATGGCCTTTTATTGTTGGGTGACATGGAGGATGTGTCCGCCGCAGGCTTTACCAAACCGTATCAGAAGTTTTTGTACACTGCACTCTTAATGGTGAAGAAGCTGTTGCTTTTACATTGGGTGGGGCCTGAGTCCGCATCCTTCACCCAATGGCTCCACCGCATGCGGGAGCTCGCTGCTTTTGAAGTCCAATCCCATACGGCATCTACTGGACGTGATAGGGTAGTATATGTTTCCCTGTGGAGAGCATTTCAAGTTGCGGCTGACTCCACCACTCCCAGAGCCCTGCCTTGAATATGATAAGGATGACCCCTTGATTGGGGCCTGCTTTGGCCTCCTTGCCCGCGACTCTCGAGATCGGTTGATTGTGGTATGTATGCGGACTGCTAGACGGATGGCTGTTGTGAACTGTGTGGATTGTTTGTGCTGGATAGTTATGGCTGTTGGATGGATGGATGAGTGTGGGGTGCGGGGTTTCTAATTAATGACAAAAAATGTTATTGCAGTCTTTGTTATCCTGGGGAGGGTCCTCTCGGGGGCGCCTTTGAGACTCATTGTGGCGAGACTCCTCCTTTTCATTCCTTCGATTGTTTGTTCATTCATGACGGCTGTTATGAACACACCTTTTCTGCTATGAAGCTTCTGTATTTCCTATTGTTTTACTTTGTTGTTATAACCTGTTATGTGGTCGTCTGTCAGACAACGGATGTGTGTTTTTGACTGCTTTTTACAATAAATATTATATATAAAAAAAAAGAAAAGCATTATCACAGGACAAGCTAGACGGTATATTCTCACATATGGGTGACATCATCCACGGGAGCCCCCGACAGCTTCAAAAACAGACTTGCATGAAGAACCTTTTAGAAAAGTTTGCGAGTGCCTTCCCGCCCGAGATAGGGCATGTGTCTCCTTAGTTCTAAGTTTTCCATGGAGCTGAGAAGCCCTTGTTTCAAGGCTGTGTGCGAGAGTTAGTTCTAAACTCGTGCCTTCTTTCACCACGGCTTGTGTATTTTCTTTACAGGGTCGCTGTGTTGTGCATTTCATTAAAAAAAAAGAAAATTTTTGTTTTTTTCGATCATGTCACGGCAGGGCCTATTTCCACGTCCTCAGCCTGCGGTCTTTGATTTCATCCATCAGCCGTGTTTCATTCCATGTCCTGGCTGGTCACAGGGTTCAAGAAGTATAGCTGGTATCAATGCGCGATCTCCATCACTGACCCACACAAGTGGTGTATACAGTGTTTAGGACCTGATCATCGTCCGGAGTTGTGCAACCGCTGTGCTACACTTCAAAATAGAGCCCTTAAACGTCATCGAGTCCAGATTGAAAAAATATTTGGGGGAATGGATTGGCCTTTACCTAATGCCTTGATCCGATTCCAGCAAAGTCTTCTACGGGGCAAAAACCTTTAACCTTGACCTCGCTCAAACCTTCCTTGATGGGGAAGTCTTCGTTTAAGGGGAAATCAGCTAAATCTTCTCCTGAAGCACCGTTATCCTCTCTGTCTCCCTCAGGTAAGATAGCTCAGCCAACCCCACCGGACATGCCACCTTTAGAACTCAGTGGGTCCAATGCTACCAGGAAACGTGTCTCAAAATCGAGGCAACACTCTTCCTCGAGGTCATCTTCCTTGGAGTCCATAGCCACACCAATTGTACCAGATCCAGTGGTCTCGGTGCCGGCTTTGCAGCATATGTTGGAAACTATTCTGCATCAGGAGTTTGGTAACATGCTTGCCAAATTAACTCCTGCCTCGACTCTGCTTCCTGCAGTCCAGCCTGATCACTCAGCAGTATTACAAGGAGTTGAGTCCTTGATAGTGCCTCGAGCTCAATCTACACACTCTATGCAAGGAGCTGAGTCCATTCAGTATCTCAATGTCGTTCCAGTCCTACCTCTTCACATAAGGCATTGCCCTTTTCGAGGCACAGGACAAGGACTCCTCGACATTCATCTTCGAGGCTGGCTCTGACTCACTCACGGGACCATGATTCAAGGCATAGTTCTCCACATCATTTGTTGAGTTATTCATTGAGGCCCAGGTCGTCTTCTTGAGACAGGTCTCGTTTATTGAGGCATCGAGACTCTTCGAGACCACCAATTCTGTTGTCGAGGTCTGTTGTAGAGCCTCACCATTCTTGTCAATCGAGTTCTTCTCCTGCAAGGTTTTCTTCAATGTTTCAGAAGTGGGTCATCTTTGCCTGTGGACTCAGATCTCGGGTATCAATACTCCAGAGAGGCTTCACCTTCATTCTCTGCTGTGAGAGGTACCTCAAGGGGTTATCATTCACCTTCTCAACAGGGGGGGGGGGGGAATCCATACTTCTTCAGATCTGGTGTCCTTTACCACGTATTCTATTGCCAAATGAGTAAAGAATCTTAATATCACTTGGAATCTGACTCAAATACTCTAAGGAGTATTTGGAAGAACTGGATATGTCTCATCTTCCTTGGGAGTCTCTCAAATTATCCACGAATGGCATTCTTTCTCAAACTTTCAAAAGAAATCTTGATACACCATATTCTGTTCCTGCTATGCCAGCAAAGTTGGAATTAGAGAATGACACGGTGAAAAAATTGGTCCCCGTCACCGCCCCGTCCCCGTCTCACCATCCCCGTCACCGCCCCGTCCCCGTCTCACCATCCTCTTCACCGCCCCCGTCACCGCCACTGCCACCCCATTCACCGCCCCGTCACCGCCACTGCAATCCCATTCACTTTTCTTTATTTACGTATAAAGGAAACATTCTTTAAAACTTTAAAACTTTAAAACTTAGTTAAATATTAGTTAATAACTATACAAAAACAAAACACGCAGAGAAAAAAATTAATTAATAAAAATTCTCAAAACTGACACATTTTGATCACTAAATTTAAAATAGTTATTTTTCATACAGTTTTTTCAATCACTAATCTTCCACCACCCCTGGGGCTAGCAATGCAAAAACAAACACGACATGTACTTTAAATGCTTACAAAGTCCCCACCTCTTTACTAGAGATCTTACTGAGCTCCTTCAAACCCCCAAGCTCCCATCCCATACACCTCATTTGGGCCAAAAGGGTTTCCGAAAGTACTTTAGCCCAAAGAATGTAGGGCCTCCCTTTAGGTACAATTATTCCAAGGAACCCCAATGGCCAAAATTAGAACCCAATGAAGGGACACAGACCGTAGAAGTCTGCTTGGTGTTCTCTTTAAGTCTCAACTACTGGAGTTGCCATTGAAGCATATTCTAATCTGTCTTGCCATTACATGAGACACACACTGTAGAAATCTGCCTGACTTTGTTCTAATGTTCCAAACTACTGAAATTGCTGTTGAAGCCCTATCTAACAACATCCTAATCTGTCTTACCACACATGGAACAAAGACCATAGAAGTCTGTTCAACACTGGCCTTACTGTAGTTCCTCACAGCCAGAGTCGCTGTATAAGCAGTGCTGCAAGTCTCCTCTCCCCCCAGCGATCACGGGAGGAGGGCACCCAACCCCTCCTGTAGACCCCCCCAACGGCCCTCCCGACAATCGCAGCAGAAGGGTACCCAACCCCTCCTGCCGGTCCCCCCCAATGGCCTCCCCTAAGATCGCCGGCCGGAGGGTACCCAACCCCCCCCGCTCGCCCCCCCCCCCCCAACGAACCCTCCCACCCTGGAACCCCCTTAGTCTTACTTTCCAAGTTGGACCGGACGGCTCCTCACACGTATGGCCAGCAGGCTTGCCTCCGTCCAAATGAGGTGGGCCCGCCCCTACCCTGCCCAACCCACAGGATCCTAGGGCCTGATTGGTCTAGGCACCTAAAGCCACTCCCGCTATAGGAGGGGCCTTGGGTGCTTGGGCCAATCAGGCCCTAGGATCCTGTGGGTTAGGCAGGGGAGGGGCGGGGCCCGCCTCATTTGGACGGAGGCAGGCCTGCTGGTCAGACGAGCGAGGAGCTGTCTGGTCCAACTTGGAAAGTAAGAATAAGGGGGGTTCCGGGGTGGGAGGGTTCGTTGGGGGGGGGGGTACCAGCAGGAGGGGTTGGGTACCCTCCTGCCGGCGATCTTAGGGGAGGCCATTGGGAGGACCGGCAGGAGGGGTTGGGTACCCTTCTGCTGCGATTGTCGGAGGGCCGTTGGGGGGGTCTACAGGAGGGGTTGGGTGCCCTCCTGCCGTGATCGCTGCCTACCCACAGGATCCTAGGGCCTGATTGGCCCAAGCACCTAAGGCCCCTCCTATAGCGGGAGTGGCTTTAAGTGCCTAGACCCAATCAGGCCTAGGATCCTGTGGGTTGGGCAGGGTAGGGGCGGGCCCGCCTCATTTGGGAACGGAGGCAGGCCTGCTGGCCAGACGAGCGAGGAGCTGTCCGGTCCAACATGGAAAGTAAGACTAAGGGGGTTCCGGGGTGGGAGGGTTCGTTGGGGGGGGTCTCAGCAGGAGGGGTTGGGTCCCCTCCTGCCGGCGATCTTAGGGGAGGCCATTGGGAGGACCGGCAGGAGGGGTTGGGTACCACTTCTGCTGCGATTGTCGGGAGGGGGTTGATCTGACAAAATGAGGAGCACGGTGAAACACAGGTAAATAGCGGTTCCTAGAAGGGGGTACATTGGCCCGCGGGGACAAACCTGTTCACCGTTTCCGCGGTCGGTGAATGGCCTTGTCCCCGTCACCGCAGCGACTGCTAGTTTTCTTCCCCGTTTTCGGCGGTGACCCGCAGCTTAAATGCGGTGGCCGCGGGTAAACCGTCACCGTGTCATTCTCTAGTTGGAATCTCAATATAAGGTGGTCCATTGTAAGGGATTTGAGAAGTCTCAATTATCCCATCAGTCTATTCTCGTGGAGTCTTCTATAAAAAGAATCAATCCTGCCAAAGTTTATGCCACCGTTCCTCCTGGCCGAGAGAGCAGGGCCATGGACAAGTTTGGTCATTGGCTGTATCAAAATTTGATGATGGCAAACTGAATTTTGAATTATAACTTTGTCTTCACATCTTACCTGAAGCATTTGGTCAATGCCATGGCTGATTTTTTTTTTTTTCCCAAGTATCTTCCTCAACATCAACTTCCAGAGTTTCAACACATGCATCACACTCTGGGTCAACTTCGCATGCATATGGTTCAAGCAGCATATGATGCGTTTGATAAATGTCCTCTAGAGTCACTGCGGCTCTTGGCGATGTGCCAGCTGGCCTGCTCCACACCATAGATATGGACCCGAATCTTCAAGATTGACTGACTATACCATTCCATACCAGGGCAATGAGTTTGACTCTATTGAGGCAGCTACGAAGCGCTTATCTGAAGCATCAGAAGTCATTTGCTTCCATAATCGGGCCAAAGCCTTCCACTGCTAAGGCGTTTTCCTCAAAATTTAGCACCTTATTCAAGACCACCTCCTAAGAAACAGCAGCAGCAACGGCAGCAAAAACCTCAGACTCCTGTTGCACCCAAGGCCTCTCACTCTTTTGACCATCTAACACAGAGCATAACCTCATTTGTTCTGCCTCTGTCCTCCCCTCTCCCCATTGGGGGGTCATCTCCATCATTTTTACCAATGAAGGGAGCTCATTACATCCGACCTCTGGGTCCTCACTATCATCAGGGAAGGTTACTCTCTTCACTTCATTCAGGTTCCACCAGATCTTCCCCTAAGAGAGTATCCTTCCAATCCGTCACAGACCACCCTTCTTCTTCAGGAAGCTCAAGCTCTGCTTCATCTCCGTGCCATCGAGGAAGTTCCCCTGGAACAGTAGAGCAGGGGGTTTTACTCCCATTACTTTCTTGTCCCGAAAAAGACGGGAGATCTTGGAGCACTCAACAAATTTCTTGTCAGAGAAAAATTTCAGATGCTGTCTCTAGCATCCTTGTATCCTTTACTAGATCACAACGATTGGTTATGCTCTCTGGATCTCAAAGAGGCTTACACTTACATCTCCATTCATCCAGCCTCTCAAGTTTTGCAGATTTCAGGTGGGAAATCATAATTTTCAGTACAGAGTGCTACCCTTCCACCTGGAATCATCTCCCAGAGTTTTCACCAAGTGCCTAGTGGTAGTAGCAGCAGCTCTGCGCAACCATGGTCTTCAGGTTTTCTTGTACCTGGACGACTGGCTCATCAAAGATTCAAAATCTGAGGGTTATTATAGCGACCCAACGGTTCCTCCAAAGTTTGGGGTTCGAAGTCAACTTTCCGAAATCCCAGCTACAGCCCTCTCAGACTCTACAGTTCATTGGAGCTGTACTGGACACTGCAACTCGGAGCATTCCTACCTCAACAACGTCAGGATGCTCTCATTCAACTTTGTCAAAAAGTATTATCCCTCACTTCACTCTCAGCGAGACACATGATGATTCTGCTGGTCACATGGCCTCTACAGTTCACATGACTCCATTTGCCAGAATTCCTCAGTGGACCCTGGCATCTCAGTGGCGCAGGCTTTCGACCCACTCTCGGATGCTCCTCTTCCAATCTCTCTAGAGGTTTACTGTTTCAAATGCCCCCTCATCACAACAGATTCCTCAACCTACACTTGGGGAGCTCATCGCAATGGTCTCCGTACTCAAGGGCATTGATCCAGCTCAGATCATCAGTGTCACATAAATCTTGGACTTTTTGTACTGAATGATATACAGTGTTCCCCTGCAAATTTTTTCTGTTTGCGAATCGCAGACTCACTAATTCGTGTATTCTCCCGACTTGCCTCTTCCTGTACTAAATTCAGGCTACACCAATTAGGAGCTGTGTGTCAAAAGCAGCTCCTGATTTGGTGTAGCCTGACTTTAATAACAGAAAGGCGGTCTGAGCATACTGCAAGTGATTTTGCACACCGCCGGTGACCTAGCTACCCTCTCCTGCCTTGTAAACCATATTTGCGGTTTTTCCAAAATTCACGGGGGTTCCTCAAATGGAACCCTCATGAATTTCAGGGGAGTACTGTAATACTACATTAGAAGACGAACATGTGAAGTATCCCTTTATGTTGAATGTTTTTCCCTTATGAGTGACCCTGGGATCCTTTGAGATGTGCTCACACAGTTTGCAGTTTGTCACACTGCAAGTTTGTATGCCATTCTCTTCATAGGTTTGTATGGGGATTTTGCTTTTTACCAATTTTTGTTTCAGATTCTGTGGCAGATGGAAGGCCAGCACAGGTGGAGTTGGGAATATTTATTTTAGTAATTCATCTTCCTAGAGTAGTGATTGTAGATCTCATATAATTGTTTAGTTTTTCTAGTTCTGTATTATATGTCACTACTAAGGGGGTCCTGTATGTTTTTGTTTTTTCCTTGTAGTATAGTAAGTTTTCTCTGGGGGTGTTAAGGAATGAGGTAATATTTTGGAAACTACTGTAGGGTTGTATCCTTTTTGTTTGAAGGATTATCAGGGTCTTGAAGTGTTTCTGTGTCTCTTGGTCAGAGCAGATACGATTGTATTGTGTGGCTTGGCTGTGTATACGGGATTTTTATATATATATATATATATATGTGTGTGACAGGTGAAAGCTGGAGTTGTGGAGGTAGCTGCATGTATGTTTCTTCTATATAGTTATTTGTATAAAACCATTGTTGTTGGAGACTGATGTCTAGAAAATTTGACTTTTTTGGGTGGAAATAGTAAATTTTGAATTTGATTGTAAGATGGTGTGTATTGAAAGAATTGTAAAATTGTATTGCGAGTCCAAATCTTGTCAATACAGTACTCCCCTGATATTCACAGGGGTTCCATTCCAGGAACCCCCGCAATTGTTGAAAAACCGCAAATACGGTTTTTAGGCAGGGGAGACAAGAGGGCAGCCTGAAATATAGTGCTCCCCTGTTCATTCACGGTCCGCAGTCCCGCTCATTCATGGTATTTTCTGACCACGAAGGGGAGGCCGGAGAGGGCAGCCGGAGAAGCAGAAGAGGGCAGCCGGAGCACCGTCGAGTGAAGGAACTCACTCACTGTATGCTCCGGACCGCTTCTTTCCTATACTAAAATCGGGCCTCACCAATCAGGAGCTGCGTGTCAAAGCAGCTCCTGATTGGTGAGGCCCGACTATAGTATAGGAAGAGGCGGTCGGAGCATACAGCAAGTGATTTCCTTCACTTGCCGGTGCTCCGGCTGCCCTCTCCGGCCTCCCCTTCGCGGTCAGAAAATACCATGAATGAGCGGGACCGCGGACCGTGAATGAACGGGGGAGCACTGTATTTCAGGGGACTTGTCTGAAATGTATTTAGAAATGTCTCTTCTAGTTCTAGTGTACATAGAATTAACACATGCAGGCTCTGTTTAATTATATCTGTGTATTGAGTAGCCAATTATGTAAATGTGAACTCTGTATATAGTAGAGTGGCGGCTTAGTAATGGTTAGGGCTGCACTCTGAAGCTGCAGGTTCAAGCCCAGCACTGCTCCTTGACCCTGGGTAAGTCACTTAATGCTCGATTGCCCCAGGTATGTTAGATTATGAGCCCACTGGGACAGATAGGTAGAAATACTTGAGTACCTGAATGAAAACCGCTTAGGCTCCAAGAGGTGTATTAATACTAAAAAAAATATAGTATCTGCTTCCAGAAAAGGCAAATTTCCATTTTTCATATAGGTATAAAGAAACATATTTGAATAACGTCTTCTGACTGCAAAGGAAAAAAAATACACACGATTCGGAGAATAGTATTTAATTTTTGAAAATATTTTGCAAATATTTGATTTTAGAAAATGTTCATTTATTCTTCAGGTGGTGAAATTGCTACTCTATTGCAAAGTGTGGAACTCCCCCTTGTTGAGGAAGGAACCTGTAATTTTGCTCTGAACTCACTGGGGCTTTCTACAATAGATGAGTCCATGATATGTGCTGGCTTTCCTGATGGTGGAAAAGATGCCTGTCAGGTAAAAAGCTACTGTCTTAGAATATCTTAATGTTATACTGAAATGTACAGGGATATGCATACCAGATTGTCCCGTCAGTATCCTTATGTTAAATGTTGGAACATTTGTCCCATATATGTCCCCATCAAGTCTGAGCTGAGCTATTTTTCAGCATTATAGACATCCATGTTCACTCAAACCTACTTCTCTGGCAGGCATCTATAACTGAGGCAAGTGTTACAAGCCTTCAAGAGTATTGGAAACACTACATAACACCAAAAGAGGGCTAAAGGGCACGAAGAGTGGAATGAACACCAAAGGGAGGGCAGAAAGCACTGAAATATAGAGCATCAAAATATAGGAGGAGTGAAATAGCACTAACAGGAAGACTCTATGGCACAGGCAGAGGGTTAAAGTGACCTGAAGTTAGTGGAAAACACAGGATCACAAGAGGTCCGATTTGGCAGCTAGCTATGCTTTTTAAGGTACTTGCGAAAATGAGGAAAACCAATGGTGGAGTAGGGAAAAGCTGCAGCAATGGGGGGAAATAACCAGTATAAGTTTCTAGGTACAAAGAAAAGATTGAAGCGTGTAAGGTACTGATTAAAGAGCAGCACAGTTATGGTAATCCCTCAACACCTCACATATAAAAAAGTGTAAAAGTGGTAGAATGAAAATCGCAAAGGCACCTAGAAAGATGCAAAGCAGGAGAAGGAAGACTGGCACCCTGTTGCTCCCAGAACCCAGAACCATGGTGCAGAGTAACACAAAGGTGATATTATGAACCACTCAAGTCAGCAGAAGAGGCAAAGGACACAGAGCTTCAGTTGGGGGCTGGGGCAGAAGTAGCAACAGATACAAGGGGCAGAGGGTAACACAAGAGGTAGGTTATAAGGATAGGAGTGGAGGTAGGTTAAAGAAATGGTCAGGGACCACTGCTCAGGCAATAGGCCTGATGGGCCGCCGCGGGAGCGGACCACTGGGCGAGATGGACCTCTGGTCTGACTCAGCGGAGGCAACTTCTTATGTTCTTATGTTCTTAATAGCCTCCTGGTTTAGAATAGTGGTCCATTTAGCCCAGTATCCCAGAGGCTAATACAAGTCACAAGTACCTAGCAAAAACCCAAATAGTAGCAGCATTTCATGCCACCGATCCAGGGCAAGCAGTGTCATCCTCCATGTCTGTCTCAACAGCAGACTCTGGATTTTTCTTCCAGGAACTTGTTAAAACCTTATTTTAAAACCAGCTACATTAACCACTCTTACCACATCCCCTGGCAACGCATTCCAGAGCTTAACTATTCTGAGTGGAAAAAAATATTTCCTCCTATTGGTTTTGAAAGTATTACTCTGCAACTTCACGTGTCCCCTAGTCTTTGTAAATCTTGATGCAGTAAAAAATTGATCCACTTGTACCCATTATACACCACTTGGGGTTTTGTAGACTTCAATCATATCTCCCCTCAGCTGTCTCTTTTCCAAGCTGAAGAGCTCTAACCTCTTTAGTCTTTCCTCATACGAGAGGAGTTTCATCCTTTTTATTATCTTGGTCGCTCTTTGAACCCTTTCTAGTGCTGCTATATCTTTTTTTTAGATAAGGAGACCAGAACTGAATGCAATACTTGAGGTGAGGTCACACCATTGAGTGATAGAGGCATTACAACATTCTTAGATTAAACATTCTTTTTTTGCACCAGCTGAAGGAAAAGGCTAGTGTGGTCGTATTGGTTAACAAAAAGGTAACACATTCCTTTGATAATTTTCATGCAGATCCAATGGGCAGATGGCTTTATGTCACCATGATTTCAGGAGATGATCACATGATGTTTTTTAATCTTTATGCACCAAATTCCAATCAGTTTGAATTTAAGAAATTGCAACAAATTATTCTTACTAATAATTTTTATTTATCAATTTTAAACATTTATCATTTTATACAAATAACTAGTCTTATAGCCCGTTACATTAACGGGTGCTAGAGATGATTACATGATGCTTTTTAATCTTTATGCACCAAATTCCAATCAGTTTGAATTTAATAAATTGCAACAAATTATTCGTACTAATAATTTTTATTTATCAATTTTAAACATTATCATTTTATACAAATAACTAGTCTTATAGCCCGTTACATTAACGGGTGCTAGAGATGATCACATGATGCTTTTTAATCTTTATGCACCAAATTCCAATCAGTTTGAATTTAAGAAATTGCAACAAATTATTCTTACTAATAATTTTTTTTATTTATCAATTTTAAACATTATCATTTTATACAAATAACTAGTCTTATAGCCCGTTACATTAACGGGTGCTAGAATATATGTGTGTGTCTGTCTATCTATTTCTTTCTCTCTCTCTCTCTCTCTCTCCCCTTAGCCGCTTTCTGTATTTCTGTCTTTCTTTCTTTCTTTTTCCTTGGCTGTCCACCACCACCCCTTGCTTGGTCCACTAGTCCATTCTCCCTTCCTTTTACCTCTCCTGTGTCCACCACCACCCCTTCACTGCTATCCTTATCCAGCAGCAGCCCTTCTCCCTTTGTTTTACCTCCCCCCTGCCAGAATATATGTCTGTCTGTCTTTCTGTCTCCCTCCCTCCCTCCCTCTTTCTGTCTTTCTCCCTGCCCCCTATGCAGCAGCATTTCTCTCCCCCCTGCAGCTTTAAAAAGGTCTTACTTCACCACCCTGGCACAAAGGGAGGGAACTGGGCAGCCTCACCTCCATGGTAGAAACAGTGCTAGGGCAAGGGCAGAGTTTAAAGGTTCCTACTTTCCCACAAAATACGAAAGAGTGCAGCAGATATCCGTAACTATCTGGAAGGGCCTCAGTAATCGAGCCTACGCAAGTCATAGACTCTGACCATACAAGTCTGCGTACATTCCCGGCTCTTTAGCTCTAATCATCGGCAGCCTTCCAGTCCCTAACCTCAACTAAAAGGATTTTAATTTTATTCCAAATTCTTTTCTAAAAAGATTTTTATCTTTTAACTTATTCTAAAATGTCAGCTTTCTGAAAATCTAAGTTCTATAAATCGATGCACTATTTCTTTATAGGAGACTTAATTTAAACATCCAGTGTCCATTAAAGTTACTTAGCTTTCAAATAATATCACTCCAGCAAACTGCTTCAGACCAGAGTTTAAAGGTTGTCAGCTTTTTTTTTTTTTTTTTTTATTGGCTTTAGCTGGGCTCTTCACCGCTTTCTTGGCTTTAATCGCTTTTGCCTTTTGGGGGCTCTTGGCTGCTTTCTTGATGGCTGTTGCCAACGGCTTCTTGACCCTCTTTGGACTCTTTTTCACTCCGGCCCCTGCTGCGTTTTTGCTTTCTTCACTGCTGCTTTCTTGCTTTTCGGAGGGCTCTTCTTCTTCGTCTCCGGCTGCTTCCAGAGCCTTCTTCAGGGCAGCCAAGGACATGCTGATCAACTCGGAGATGCTAGGGCCCGATGCCTTGCGCACTTTCACCACTCCCGCCGACTTTTTAGCTCTTTTCGGCGTCTGCCCTCTGCCGACAGCCCTCCTCCCGGCAGCCGCCACTCAGCGTGTCCTGGTGACGTAGTAAGCGTGCATGCGCATTCTTGCTGGCACAGCGTGACAGATGAGGGATCAGGGAAGCACGGGATAAGAGTGCTCATGCGCGCTTAGCGTTTTATTCTATTAGATAATAAGAAAAGAGAAAAAGAAATAACAAAATTTTACAAACATTGAAGGATATTCTTTACAACATTACCCTTTAATCTCTTCTAGTCCACATAACGGGAGAATATTCCTGAAATTAATTTAGGAATACAATAAAATATAATCATGATCTAATCTAAGATCTAATTTTATAGTGCAAAATACTACTGAACTCCATTTATAATTAATTCAGGTGGGAACTAATTGTTAGTTTCACGAAGCTGTAAAAACTGTTCCAGCTGCATAGAGTCCCAGAATATTCTTACTAATAATTTATCTAATTTAATTGTAGCTGGGGACTTCAATGCTGTAGTGGATCCATATATTGATAAACAACAAGGTAGAAATGTGAAATCTATGGGTGTGGATCATTTAATGAATACTTGTGGCTTAAGGGATATTTGGAGGATTCTTCTAATTACAAGAAACTGGAAAAATTGGGATTGTCTAAACGTCACATTCTGGTGGGAGTCATTGTGTATGTATTATCGGTATGAACAAATGTTAGCAGAGCATAATGATCAGTTCCGGGCATTTAATGGCTCTGGAGCCCAATGGATATGTTTGTTAAAGACCATGGTGGTATATGATGGTTTCTTTTCTTTTATTCTGATTATTTATTGTATTATTCACATCAAGGAGGGGTAAGGAGGGATGGGTGGGAGGAAGTTGGGTTGTTTTAAGAATTTGATGTAGTATGAAAGTGCTGTTTGTTTTTTCTTATGATATTTTCTTGCACTTTGTATAAATTACTATATAAAATCAATAAAAATTATAAATTGAAAAACAACATTCTTAGTCTTGTTTACCATCCCTTTTCTAATAATTCCTAGCATCTTGTTTGCTTTTTGTGGCCACTGCACATTGGGTGGAAGGTTACAGCATATTGTCCACGATTACCCACCAGATCTTTTCCTTGAGTGCTGACCTTTTATGCCTTTTGTATTGTAACTGCAGTAAGTAGCATTTAAAAAAAAAGTTGCCTGGGGCCTTAGGGCGCTGCCCTGGAACAAGAGGAGCAGTTCAGAACGATTCATGAGTCTGGAGGTGGATCTGGTACGTTTTCCAGATCTGAGATGAATGCAGCCATTCTGGGCTGCTAGAAGCAGAGAGAGCAGTAGGAAAAGCCAAGGCCTGTACTGAGGCCTGGGCTGTGCCCAAAACACTGTTGCACGTTTGACAAGGCAGCTGCATGGTGATGCCACAATGTCATGCATGCATGCATGAAGTGAAGGGGCAGGCCAAAGGTTCTAGGAGAGTCCTGGAGCTGATTTAAAACTGAGACGCCAATTTAAAATTTTAACGGTGCCGGAGCACAGAGGAAGCCCGACTAAAGAGGCCATGAGAGGTCTGTTTTGCAAACATGAATTGCATTTAAAATGCGATTATGGAAGCATGCAAGTCGCACATTTTATTGTGTCCCAGTGTATGTTGGATGATAAGGGGGACTTAAAGAGGACCCAAAAATGGCTGTTTTGGAGTGAAAAATTGCACATGCCCAGTAATGTTAAAGGAGACTGGCAAGGAGACCAGCTCCTAATTTAATGTTAAAGGAGACTGGCAAGGAGACCAGCTCCTAATTTAAAATTATCAAAACTACATTTTTATATTTTTAAAATGTTTAGATGGTTAGCAGAGGTGCTAGAGGTCTATTGAGCAGGTCTATGTGGTCGCAGCTTTGAAAAAAGCTGCAGAAGCTTTAAAACTGTAGAAGTTGGTCTGAGTTAAAAATAAAATTAATGCAAACTGAACACTGCATTATTTTGCCAGACTCGTAATTTTGGATGTTAGCACATGTGAATTAAGTGACTAGAACTTAAAAACAAAGGTTTTAAATGTTAAATTAATTTAAAATTTGAGTACGGAATGTATTGTATGCATTTGTAAGATGCCTAATTGACTCCACTAGTCCAGAAAGGAAATTAGCAGAAATTAGTTGGGGGGAGCAACAGAACCTGAAGAGAGCTTTGTGCTGCTTGCTCTGTGTTTGTGAGGAAAAATGAAAAAAATGAAGTGATGAAAAAGAATACATGTGATGAGAAAAACTGAATGAGTGAATTAGATTAATTTTAAGCTGTACTTCAAGTACTGACTGAAATCCTTAGGGAGCTGAAATCTGAAGTAGAAACATTTTGAACTAAATCTTTTGTGTAAAACTTGATGACTTGAACTGTATGCTTTCTATTTGGCTTGGAATTGCATGTCTCTTGTTGGCAATGTCTGCTGTTCATGTTTCTGCTCTATCAATAAAAATTGCTTAAACATAGAAAAAAACCAAAACCCCAAGTTTTCTTGGTTAAAAATTACATTTTCTGGAATAAATTTAATTCTGAAGAAACAGAAGGAAATAAATCCTCTGGTATTTTATGTTGCAACAATTTTTTATTGATGACTATACCACAATATAATGAGAAGAGTACAATATAGTCATCAATATCAATTAAACAAAACCTCTTTACCCCACACCCATAACAAGAACCTACAAATTACAATGTGTAATTACAAATTACACATAGGTATCAACCAACAACCATGATCCCACCTATTAAGGAACATGAAACAGTGTCACCCTGACCATCATGTAATCAGCAAAAGGCTTTGTAAACTAAGTGTAAACCCCCAAAGTAGAATATTGAATCTAAGAAAATAGAACTATAAGAGGGCAAAAAACCCCACCCCAATAAAAGGCACCATAACTAAATAACTTCAATGCAAGAATACCTCCAGAGAAGCCCTTCCATAGCTCCCCGCACCCTACCCCTTCCCTAAGCAAACTATAGGACTGCTCCCAATTGACCAATCATAACATGAAAAAATCCTTACTGGAGGAGTTGTTTGATCCCATGCCATCACTACCTATCTGAGGGTCCAATCTCAGAATACTCAACTAAACATCCTATTTCCCACCAACCTTCAGGGTATCTCGGAACATCCCCCTTTCCTCCAAACAGAGAACCCCACAAAAATCACAGATCCCAGGCTATATCCCCATCTATCCCCACCGCAAAAAGGCAATCATAATGGATTATGAGGCTCTGAGCTCTGTGGGGAAGAAATTGTACATAACCACCCCAAACTTTTTTTTTTAAATTACTTTTTAAAAGATCCTTTAGTATGATTATATTCCAATTGTATGGGGCATGCAGATGATTACTTCATGCCCAGAATGAGGGGGCATCAACGTTAGTTCAAATTCCCAAGATGACATGTTTAGTCATTACCTTAAGTACAGAGATGATAAAACAAGGCCATCTTCTCCATGTGTCATCTAAAACTCATTAAGCCATACTTTCATCAACATCATTTTGCGCAGATTGTCCAGTTAATGATAATGCCTCAGCTGGACTACTGCAACTCGGTCTACATGGGAATCAATACCACTTCATTTCACAAACTACAGTTCATACAGAACAGAGCAGTTAGGTTAATCTTCAGCCTAAAGAAATATGACTTGATCTCAGCCTTCTTCAAAAAACTGCACTGGCTACCTATCTCATCATAGATCCTCTTCAAAATATCTTGCCTCTCACATCACATAATCCACGGAAACTCAGTCCATCCCCTCACCCAGCTATCTCAACGCCCTGGTCCACCTCTAGGAGAATCATAGACAGAATGCAACTAAGTCTGCCTTCTACAAAAAACTCCATTACAGGTGAATGTTTCCACTCCATGTTTACATTCATGGGCATAAAAGTTTGGAATGACCTACCAGAAATGATCAGAAAAGATTCTAATCGCACGTCATTCTGGAAGAAGCTGAAAAATCTCTTATTTGACTGCTGAATCCAACACATTCCTACTTGAATTGAACCTATGCTCATCAGTTTCTGGATGCATCGAACTACTCTTACCTGTCAACAGAGCCTTTCCCGCTCCCCTCCTTTCCTTCCCCTCAAACAAGACTTCCTTTCCAAGTCTTCCCCTTGCCCCTACAGCCTGGCCCCTACAGCCTAAATAGGTATGAGCGACACACAAATGGAAGATTAGATTAGATTAGAATTACTAAAATAAAAGGCCTCATTTATCTAAAAGTAGGTCCACTAGAGAGAAAAATACTTCCCAAAATAGTTTGTAAATGGTGAACTACTCTAATCCAAAATGCTTTGATCACTGAACAACTTCAAGATGCATAGATAAAGGACTTCACTCCCTGTTAACATTTCTCACATTGAGGCGAGTCAGTGACACCTGATTTGAACAATTGTTCCCAAGTAAAATAGGCCAGATGTAAAACCTGTAATTGACACACTTTCAATTTGGCACTTACCAAAATATCTGGGATCTCTCTTATAAGAATTTTGACATTTAACTTCCCTGGTGGAATACCCAGTTCCCCATTTAACATGTAACCTGTCAAAGGATTTCCTATCACACGATTTCTGCAGCTCCTTATACAACAAGGACACACTTTATTTATTTTAGGTATTTATATACTGCTTATCAAAGTTATGTAAGCGGATTACAGTTGGGTACTTGAGCATTTTCCCTATCTGTCCTGGTGGGCTCGCAATCTAATTCTCTCTTCTTTGAACATATTTCAGAAGTCCCACAGATTTGTACCCAAGACAAAACCCTAAGCCTCTCACATCCAGAGAGTGAACATAGTGCTGTAATTGTTTATAGGTGAAAACCTCCTGGGGGGGAGGTATAATTCCCTACTGCTGTAATGCCAGTCAGGAGTGTAGTATACTTGCAGTACATGAGACAGCAAAAGTCACACCACTATTAGCCCATCTCCTGAAGCTAGCATGCTCTGGTTCCAGAGAAAAAGGAAGGTTTCTTTGCATTGGTATTTGATCCAACATCTCCGGGAGACCACCTAGCAACCTGACCAGGACTCGCCAAATATCACACAAGAAACCAATCAATACACTAGAATGCAAGAGAGAATTCAAATGCCAAGTGTGATAAAGCACTAGCTCATAACTAAGACGAGTATAAGTAGACTGATCTAGAATCCTTTTACCAAGGTACCAATGCAGGCAGGCCTGATTATACTTTGTCTGTTAGACCTAAACCCCCATACTTCTAGGACCCAACGAAGTGAAATACTGTTAGAGTTTTACCTCACCATAAAAATATAAAGATGAGTTTATTCAAAGCGGCCAGACCCCTCTTCAACAATCAACAATTTTTCTAAACTTTCCTAACTTTGTTTCATGAACTGTAGACTAGCTCTGGTTTATTTTCCATTGGCAGATCTAGAGAGGTAATGGGTTTAGTCTCTTTCAGCTTGTTTAGTCTCTTTTAGCTGGTTTATTTTCTTTGCAGCTGATTTATCCTCTTTCCCAACCCCTTCCACTTGACCCAGCTACCCTTCTTCTCTTACAAGTCACCCAGAGCCTATTTAGCTTTGTATGACACACAAATATTAGATTAGATTATTATGCAGAAACTTGCTATATTTACATTTGTTGGTGATATTTGGTTTTATAGAGGAAAAAATTAGATTCCAGCAGAATTTAACTTTGTGAGGGCTTGCCCCTCCTCAGTGCTGTTTGGTTGGGAACTTGGCTGACTCATAACTTATAGCCCCTCTCACCCTTCCTACATCCCACCCACTCCAGGGTTTGCTACACATATACAGACAACACAATAATCAAGAATACTCTAGTCAATACTCATTCCATCCAATCAAACTGGCTTTTATTCATTGTGGTGCTTTAGTTCCGAGGCACACTATCTGAAGGCTTAAGGCTTGCCCCATCTGTCTTCAGCTTGCTAGTATTAAACAGGAGCTCAATAAACATCAGCAGGAATTGGATGCAATTAAAGTAACTGCCATCACTCTACAGAATCATACTAATTTACCACCATTGCCTCAAAGATTAAAACTGAGGAATAGATGGGTCAGGGTAGGCTCAGGCAACATAGAAACATAGAAGATGATGGCAGAAAAGGGCTACAGCCTATCAAGTCTGCCCACTCTGCTTACCCACCCCCTGTCTATGCCCTAATGACCCAATTTTCTTATCTTGACCCTCGTAGGGATCCCACATGGGTATCCCATTTATTCTTAAAGTCTGGCACGCTGTCTGCCTCGAAAACCTGCACTGGAAGCTTGTTCCAATGATCAACCACTCTCTCTGTGAAGAAATACTTTCTGGTGTCGCCATGAAATTTTCTGCCCCTGAGTTTGAGTGGGTGCCCTCTTGTGGCCGAGGGTCCCTTGAGAAAGAAAATATCATCTTCCACTTCGACACGTCCCGTGAGGTACTTAAATGTTTCGATCATGTCTCCCCTCTCCCTACGTTTCTCGAGAGTGTAGAGCTGCAATTTGTTAAGTCTCTCTTCATATGAGAGACCCTTGAGCCCCGAGATCATCCTGGTGGCCATCCGCTGAACCGATTAAATTCTGCGCACATCTTTACTGTAATGTGGCCTCCAGAATTGCATACAGTACTCCAGATGAGGTCTCACCATGGCCCTGTACAACGGCATTATGACTTCAGGCTTTCGGCTGACGAAACTTCTATTGATACAACCCAATATCTGCCTTGCCTTAGATGAAGCCTTCTCCACTTGATTGGCAGTTTTCATGTCTGCACTGATGATTACTCCTAAATCTCGTTCTGCTGAAGTCCTAGTTAGTTTCTCCATTCAAGAAGTATGTCCTGCATGGATTTCCGCTTCCGAGGTGCATGACCTTACATTTCTTAGCATTGAAGCCTAGCTGCCAGGTTGAGGACCAACTTTCCAATGTAAGCAGGTCCTGCGCCATATAATTCTGTAAACTGCATTCACTTACTATATTACATAGTTTGGCATCATCGGCGAATAGTGTTATTTTACTTTGAAGCCCTTGAGTCAGATCCCCTATGAATATGTTGAAAAGGAGTGGACCCAGGACCGAGCCCTGCGGCACTCCACTGGTCACCTCCGATGTTTTAGAGAGGTAGATTGCATTATGATGCTCTAGATAAAAAGAAGTGAAGTGGAACTATATCCAGTGAAAATAGCTCAAGAAGTAAAACATTTCTGCAGCACAAATAAAGCTCAAGCTCAATCAGGAAAACTATTGCTGCTAAGGGATTCTTGTTGTCCGGGGGCATTAATCTTAGTATGCAGTTCAAAGAGCCCAATATAGTGAAATGTCTTCCAAGATCCTCAGCTACTCTAACACTGATGTTAAATTAGCTAGTCAACAGCACCCCACTGGATCAAATTAGCTAGCCAACAGCACCCCACTTGGAGCACAAAAAGTTTTTTATGGAGCTAGGGGATGGGTTAAAACTTTTTGTAAAGACTGTAGCCTTTTCAGAAATACTTCCTACATATGGAAAGGGAGAGGAAAGATTATAAAATACTGAGAACTTCAATAGATGGCTCGGAACCTGGTGTCATCAAGAAGGCTGTAGGTACATAGGAGGATAGGGCAACACATGGAAAATCAAACACCTATATTGTAATGATGAACTGCATCTTTGGCAAGAAAAAGAATCCTTGCTGAGAGATTCAGGTAAGAACATAAGAACTGCCATCTCCGGATCAGACCCATGGTCCATCGAGTCCAGCGATCCGCACACGCGGAGGCCCAGTCAGGTATACACCTGATGTAGTTTTAGTCACCCATATCCCTCTATGCCTCTCGTAAGGAGATGTGCATCTAATTTGCCTTTGAATCCTAGCACAGTGGATTCCTTAATAACCTCCTTTGGGAGAGCATTCCAGGCATCTACCACTCGCTGTGTAAAGCAGAACTTCCTGACATTTGTCCTGGACTTGTCCCCCCTTAGCTTCAAACCATGTCCTCTTGTCCGTGTCGCGTTGGACAATGTAAATAATTTATTTTCCTGCTCTATTTTATCGATGCCTTTCAGCATTTTGAACATCTCGATCATGTCCCCTCGCAGCCTCCTCTTCTCAAGGGAGAACAGTCCCAGTTTCTTGAGTCGTTCCTCATATTCCAAGTTCTCCATACCTCTTATTAGCTTCGTTGCTCGTCTCTGCACCCTCTCCAGCAGTTTTATATCCTTCTTTAGGTTGGGAGACCAATGTTGGACACAGTATTCCAAGTGTGGTCTGACCATTGCTCTATTAAGCGGCATTATGACTTTCTCCGATCTACTCGTGATTCCTTTCTTTATCATGCCTAACATTCTGTTTGCTTTCTTTGCCGCTGCCGCGCATTGTGCCGACGGCTTCAGGGTCCTATCTATCAGTACACCCAGGTCCTTTTCTTGTTCGCTCTTACCCAGAGTTGCGCCTGACATTCTATACTCATGTTCCTTATTCTTACTACCTAAATGCATTACTTTGCATTTCACCACGTTGAACTTCATCTGCCATTGCTCTGCCCATTTCTCTAACTGATACAAGTCGCTCTGGAGTTCCTCGCTATCCTCCTGCGATCTGATTGCCCGGCATAGCTTTGTGTCGTCTGCAAACTTAATGATCTCACTGGATACTCCTTCTTCCAGGTCATTGATGTAAATATTAAATAGGATCGGCCCAAGAACCGAGCCCTGGGGCACACCACTAGTCACTTTCTCCCAGTCTGAGAACTTCCCATTTATGCCCACTCTCTGCTTTCTGTTTTCCAGCCATTTGCCTATCCACCTGTGTATATCTCCCTCTATTCCATGGCTTTGTAGTTTCCTGAGAAGTCTTTCATGTGGAACTTTGTCGAACGCTTTCTGGAAGTCCAAATATATTATGTCCACCGGCATTCCACTATCAATTTGCTTGTTCACGGTCTCAAAAAATTGAAGTAAATTCATTAAACATGATTTCCCTTTCCTGAACCCATGTTGACTGGGTTTCATCAAGTCGTGTGTATCTAGGTGCCGGACTATGCTATCCTTGATCAGTGCTTCAATCATCTTTCCAGGGACAGACGTAAGGCTCACAGGTCTGTAGTTGCCCGGTTCCCCTCTCGATCCTTTTTTGAAAATTGGCGTGACATTCGCTATCTTCCAGTCATCTGGTATTTGTCCAGTTCTGATTGTCAGATTGGCAAGTTTTTGCAATAGCTCTCCGATTTCAACCTTCAATTCCTTTAAAACTCTCGGGTGAATTCCATCCGGTCCAGGGGATTTGTCACTTAAGTTTGTCGATCTGGTAGTATATCTGGTCCAACTCCACTTCAACTGTGGTGAGGTAGTATGTTTCTAGGCATTTAAACTAGAAGGTGGGGTGGCATATGGATGCAGGTCACTTCTGGTGGCCACCCCCAGCAAAAGGCAAGATGTCATAGTAGTAAAGATAGCAATATAAACAACACTTAGCAATTCACTTCTTAGCAATGCAGTAGGAATTGGGACTAGACAATAAATGATGCAAGAAATGAGTGCCACTGAAAGGTAGCTGGAAAGTAATGACCACAAATGCTCAGTCTAACCAACAAAGTTCATAATCTGCAAGCCCTGATGTTAGAGGCAGACTTAGATATTGATGCCATCACAGTGACCTGGTTCAGTGATTCCCATGGATAGAATGCTAACTTATTGGGCTATAATATTCTTAGGAAGGACAGGGATGGACAAATAGGTAAAGGAGTAGTGCGCTTATGTGAACAATATCCAAGTGACTGAAATGCAAATGGCATGGGGACAGGAGGAAGTGATATAGCTTTGAAAAGAGAAGATGGAACTTCTATCCACTTGGGAATAACTTGATGAAGACCTGGTTGCAGATATCCATAAGTTGGGGGGAAAAAGGGGAGTTGCTACTGCTGGGTAATTTCAATCTGCCAGGTATGGATTGGAACCCAAGGTGATAGGTGTTAGGAGTTGAAAGCACTCTCAGAGGTGAATTTAGGACCCAAAGTGTTGAATTAGATTAGAAACTGGTTGATGGGACAGAATCCATAGGGTGGTAGTTAATGGAATTTGCTAGGAGGAAGGAAAGGTGAGTAGTGGAGTTGCCACAAGGATCGGTGTTGGGGCCAATTCTGTTTAATATATTTGTGAGCAACAATGCTGAAGGGTTAGAAGGTAAGGCTTGCCTTTTTGTGGATGATACCAGGATTTATAAGAGTGGAAAACATGAAAAAGGATCTGTAAAAGTTAGAATGGTCTAATGTTTGGCAACTAAATTTCAATATAAAAAGTGCAGAGAGATGCACTTGGGGAGCAGAAATCCAAAGGAACCAAATGTGGTGACAGGCTGATATGGGCAGAATGGGGAGAGGGACCTTGGGGGTCTGAAGATCTGAAGGCAACAAAACAGTGTGATAAGGTGGTGGCTGTAGCCAGAATGATGCTAGACTATATAGAAAGAAGCATAAGAAGAAGAAGAAGAAAGCAGCAGAAGAAAGGTGATGATGCCCCTGTACAGGTTGTTGGTGAGGCCCCACCAGGAGTTCAGTTTTGGAGGCCGTATCTGGCTAAGGATGTAGAAAAAACTTGAAACAGTCCAGAGAAAAAATGAAAATGGTATGGGATTTGTGCCAAAAGATGTACAAGAAGAGATGGGAAGACCTGAATATGTATACTCTAGAAGAGAGGAGGGACAGGGGAGATAATGATAGTTATTGAAATATTTGAAAGGTATTAATATAGAAACAAATATTTTCCAGAGAAAGGAAAATGGTAAAACTAGAGGGCATGAATTGAGGTTGCAGGGTGGCAGATAAGTAATGTTAGGAAATTCTTTTTCATGGGAGAGGAGGTTAGATGACTGGAGATAAATAGTGATGGAATTCAAAAAAGCATGGGATGAACACAGAGGATCTCTAATTAGAAAACGAATGGTATAATACAAACTAAGGCTGGTACTGGGCAATCCTGCATGGTATGTGTCCCAAATATGGTGATTTGGTTTAGGATAAAGCTGAAGGCTTTGATAGAAGCTCCAGTGACAAGATGGTTAGGATAGGCTGGAGTGGGCGTCAGTGGCAACTCTAGCAGCACATTAGAGTGTGAGCCCACCAGGACAGATAGGGGGAAAATGTTTGAGTACCTGAATGTAAACCACTTAGGCTATAAGTGGTATATAAATACTAAAAATTCAGAACCCAAAGACAGTACTGGGCAGATCTCTATAGTCATACTGAAAGTATGACAGACTGATAGTATTCCACCATTCATGATAGTGTGACATATCTCAGTTGCCCCAGGTAAGTTCAAGATCAATCAAATAACTGATGTTCTGGAGATCTGGATCTGAAAATTACCCCAGGATAGTTGGTCGGGAGCCCAGTCAGCAGCTCAAATTAGAAAAATTTGCACCTCAGCAAAGCATTATGTCTCCCCCCCCCCCCCTTTATTTTAAAAAGGCTGAAGGTAAATAACAGGCTTACTACTTGTTGCCAGAGTGGGTGACTAAAAATTTATTTTCAAAGGTAAAATTGAGAAGCTTGCTGCTTTGCCACAGAGGCTACAGCTGACAATTTGTCTGATCCCGAGGAGAGAAAACTTATACTTAATTTTATTTTTGAGTGACTGGTATGATTATAGTTTGAGAATTTTTTGAGCTGTGTGATGCAGCTTAAGCCATTCCTAAAAATTATATTTATTGGGGATAAAACTAAATACGAACAGACTGATTCCAGTCAGGAATAAATTTATATTTTTTTGTTATAACTAGCTGATAGCCTGACTTCTCAGGATATCTATATACTCTTATACTGAAGCACACACATAGGGAAGCACTCTCCATTTGTTTTATTTTTTAAGATAGTTTAACAAGGAGAAGATTGCAGATGAAGATTACAAAACAGATGAAGCAAAGAAGCAAGAGAACTTGAGAATTAAAGGACACTTTAGACACTAAAGAGTCGCACTCACACACACTCTCCTGGTCCCATGGGGTTTCAGATGGTAATTTACACAACTGGATCCAGTTTTAGGCTAGAGAGAAGTATTTTTTTAATTGATTTTAATATTTTAGTCTGTCTATTGTGAACTGAGTGCAACAAAAACACCTTTTGTACTTTTGAATGGAGTAATTTCCTTCATTACCCCAAGGTAATTGCAGTTAAGAGAATCTTGTAACTCCAAATCTGATTCTCCTTTATCAAAAAGTACCTCTAATCACTTAAGTCAAGAACTGGTTAGTGATCTCTTATCTCACCCACTCCCGGAGAGGCTCACCTTTACCCACATGTTTGTTCACCCCTTCAAAGACTTCCCTTGACTAAATCCATGTTGGCTTTCTCATGAACCCATGCTTATGTATATGCTGTATAATTTGGTTCTTTATAGTAGTAGTCTACCATTTTGCCTGACAGTCACTTGTCGGACACTGTCACTCGTTGGTCTATAATTTCCCAGGTCACCTCTGGGACACTTTTTAAAAATTAGCATTACATTGGCCACCCTCCAATCTTTCAGTACCATGATGAATTTTAAAGATGAAAAAGCAGAATAGGAATATAAATACTTTATGTAATGTTTATAGTTTAACAGGTTAAGTATTTTGGTAACTTGAAATGTATGTTTCATGGTAGAATCTCAGATATCACTTACACTGGTCATTTGGCTTAGCATCTAGAATTTCACCCCTAATCAAGGCTCTACAATTTGCCTGGTGGGAACCAAGTGATTGTTCTTTTTTTTTTTTTTTTTTTTTTAATTATCTTTATTAACAATTGCAAAGTTGTTCTGATTGAGAAACTGCTTAGTGGTTGGAGGCATGGAAGAGAATGCATAGAACTGGTGCAGAATTAACCTAAGGGATGAATTTGAACTTCAGCCAATCAGATATAATGTAATAATAAAAACAATAGCTCATAGATCTAAAAGAAACAGTACTATGATTATTAAACTTGTTTGTCTTTTTGTTTCTAGGGTGACTCGGGGGGCCCCCTGGTTTGCAGGAAACACAGTGGCATCTGGGTTTTAACTGGTGTGACTTCATGGGGGATAGGATGTGCTCGATCTTGGGGCAAACGAGTAAGCCAAAACCATCAAAGGGGTAGCCCAGGTGTTTATGCAAATGTAGCAGCTCTTTTGAGCTTTCTGATAAATGATACTACCTCTGGTAAGTTTCATCTCTGCTTTTGTCATCTCCTAAACTATCCTGTATTTTCTTGCAAATGATTTAGCTTCAACAATTATTTTTTTTTGTTCTGAGCCACATATGCTTTCTATTTTCTTGAATTTTTATATAGTTCTCAATAAGTATTTTAGTGGTTTACAACAAGAGGATTTTGGCCACAGTATAAAAATCGCACATCACAAAGACAAAAAATTTACTAAGGCCCTCTTTTTTTTATACTAAACCATGGTAGAGGTTTCTACTGTGGCCCAGAATACTAAATGCTCTGATGCTCATAGGAATTCTATGAGCTTTGGAGCAGTATCAGAGCATTTAGTGCTCCGAACCATGGTAGACACCTCTACCTTAGCTTAGTAAAAGTGGGGGAGGTAAATTTGTAATTGTCATAAAACCAAATACAAGAATTACAGAACATCTTACTGGGACTTTTGCAGCTTCATTGTCTATTGTAGTAGTAATAATAATAATAATTTTATTTTTTTATACTGCAATACCACAAATATTCAGAGCGGTTTACAGAGGAAGAGACTGTACAAAGACAGCAATAATACAAAAAACTTTCGAAATTACATTAGCATGTTTATCTGGGAGTGTTTTAGGAATGCATCAAGGATAAAGTGGAGTCGGAGAAATTTGTCAGAAGTTTTGATTGACTTCCTGAAAGTTTGATGATAAAGTGCGTTTGAAATAAAGTTGGTTGTATTGTATGGCAATAAGATTTAAATATCTTGCAAGTCATTTCAAATGCAGGCCACCTTAATATGTAACCAATAAATATTTCCCCATAGATTTGGTTTTTAGCGGATCTTTTAGTTCTGACTTTCTGTTGCATCCATTTTTCATTACGCAGGCAATGATGATGACTGTAAGGCTTGTCTAGATTACCATTTACTTTTCATCTGAAATACTGTCTGTCCCAGTGTGATTTTTGGCTTCCCTTCACATTTTTTGAAATGAAAGAATTTTGTCAAGATGAATTGTTTACTTACCTTATGACATCAAAACCTTTTGCCTCTGCAGGTGCAGATCTTTGATTTTTATGGTCTTCCAGAAAAGTAAAATATTTATAATCCACCCATCTGCAGTGCCTAGTAGCAATATGCTAGCACAAAACTGCATCGTACTAGCACAACTTGTGGCAATGTGATATAAACACTTGATAGTCTGCCCATAAATCGGACAAATCTTATGTATCTTATTAAAATATATTTTAAAAATGCCTGCTTAAAAACAGAGCTCTTGGTTGCACCCTTTAAAAAAAAAAAAAGAAAAAGCAGCCCTAGCTACTCTTACTTGCTGGTTCAGGCAGGGAGAGCAGGGACTGCTTTTTTTTTTTTTAATATAAACTTTGCATGCAGTCATGAGGAGCTGTGCTAGCAATTTTTCTTCTGAGTACAGTTCCTCTTCCCCCTTTACTAGTGTTTTTCCACACACATAGCTTGCATATAATTTGCATGCTATTATGCTGAGAATCGCCAGTAAAACAAAAATGTTCCTGCCATGATTTTAAAAAAATTTTTTATACTATGGTGTTTGAGCTTAGAGAATCTGGCCCTCAATGGGGCATTATGCTGTGTTTGAGTGTTGTCATTGGTGATTCTGGTTGATGTGTTCAGTAAAAAATTGTTTTTTTTAGTTTTTCAATTCAGCCCAGTCAGCAGCTAGATGAGTGACTTCTACCAATTTGTTTCTTGTTTTCTTTCTTGTAGAAAAGAATGCATATTGTGATAACTGCATAGGAGTTTCTTCTCTAAGAAGCGTCCTAGGGTTGACATCAGTACATTGAAACGTATTGCAGAGTAGTGAGCCTTGGGGTACTCTGCTTGATACTGAGCATTCTTCCAGTCTTAATTAATTTATATGCTATACGTTCTGTTAGAAATCCTTTTAGCTTCCTCCCTCCTGCTGCTGAAGTCAAGCAACCCCTCCCCCCTTACACACACACCTGGCAATGGGATAGTTGCCTACTCCCTTCTGCTGCCAAGCAATGTTCCCCAACACCCCCGCCTCTGACACCCCCGCTCCCTCCCCCTTACCTTATTTATGATGGCTGGCTTGAAGGATGCCTACTCCCTCTGGCCAGCAGTCCTGCTTCTTCAAAATGGTGGGCCTTTCCATCCCCGTTGCACTGGGGAGGGTCCTAAGGCTCCGACTGGCCCAGGTTGTTTAAGGTCCCTCCTATGGAAGGGTCTCTAGATGTCTGGGCCAATCAACCTTAGGCCCTACCATGGTGTATCCCAAGTCTGCCATTTTGAAGAGGCAGGCTTGCTGGCCAGAGGAAGTAGGCATCCCTACTTAAGGCATCCCCAATAAATAAGGTAAGGGGAGGGAGTACGGGGTTATCAGATGCACAGCGGGGTAGTGTTGGGGGGTTGCTTGGTGGCAGGAGGGAGTGGACATCTCTCATGTTGCCATGGAGGGGGGAAGTTAGCAGTGTCAGGTGATTGTGCAACTTGGCAGGAGAGAGTGGGTGTGTTCCTGCCAATCTTTGGTTTTTAAATTTTAATTTGCGTGTGTGGGGGGGGGGAGGGAGTGTGGTCTGAGCTGTCAAGCCTTACTTTCCTGTCAGTGCCTGAGCCATTTTAATAGTGCATTTGCATGGCAGTATCGGAGACTGCCAGAAAACTCAGAAAAGACCACTGTAAAGCCGTTTCAGTAATCAATCATTAAAAATACATGCATGCTAAACCGGCTTGAACCGGCGGATTTTAGTTTTGAGAATCTAGCCCTCAGTCTTAAGTCCTTTGGAAGTGCATTCCATATCTGAGATCCTACAACAATAAAAATAGAATCTCTATACATCTCTAGTTTTATTTGCGTAATCAAGAACATAAAGTAAAGCCTGTCTACCTGAATGTAAAGGACATCCTGGAACATTAATTTTTAAAGTTGCAGCTAAATAGAGGGGTCGTTGCTCATGAAGATCTCTAAAAATCAATGCCAGGGTCAGACCAATGGTCCATGTAGCCCAGTATTCCATCTTTGGAAGCCAATCCAAGTCACAAGTACTTGGCAAAAATACAAATAGGAGATTCAAAAATGTACAAAGGATTTTTTTCTACCCTATATATAGACCATCAAATAGAATAGGGTAGTATCGTATTATATTGCTTCCAAGATTGGCACTAAGGCCTCCCTGACTCTAGTACAAAAATATATATTTCACCACTTAATTCTTCTATAGCAGTGGTCTCAAACTCATACCCTTTTGCAGGGCCACATTTTGGATTTGTAGGTACTTGGAGGGCCTCAGAAAAAAATAGTTAATGTCTTATTAAAGAAATGACTATTTTGCATGAGGTCCTCTTTATAGTTTATAAATATTTCTTTTTGGCTAAGTCTTAATAATAATATTGTAATTTATAGTGGAAAGAGACATATGATCACACTTCTACCTCTAACCCTCTGTTGTAGTTCCTTCCTATTTCTCCTACTGTAAACCGCGTTGAGCTCTACGAACGTGGAGATGATGCGGTATACAAACCTAAGGATTAGATTAGATTAGATCAAGAAACTATTATTTTACTTTTCTGATTGACAAACATACCGAGGGCCTCAAAATAGTATCTGGCGGCCTGCATGTGGCCTCTAGGCTGCGATTTTGAGACCAGAAGATTGTTGAAGAAAATTTTTATATTTTATGAAGCATCCCAAATCTCAAAACCAAAAATGTTTATATGTAATGAAGATGAAGGACAGAAACATCAGAGTCAATTGAAAAGGGATCATGGAGCCTTTTATAACATACAGCTATTTCAGTACCCACTGGTGTGATATACAGGCATCCTTCACAGATGGAAGAAGTAGATAGAGATTTAATAGTAGACATTCAGAATATATCTAAAAAAAGGGGAAGTCTTGCTAATAGGTGATTTTAACATTCTGGATGTTGACTGTGGTATTCCTATTGTGGGGTCTTCTAGAAGTAGGGAGATTCTGAATTCTCTACAAGGAGAACTGTTCCAGCAGTTGGTAATGGAACCCACAAGGGATGGGGTCATACTGGACTTAGTGCTTACAAACAGGGAAATTGTTTCTGATAGTGGGTGATCTGGCATCCAGTGATCACTGCATGGTATGGTTTAATATTAAGATGGGTAAAGAGAGGGCTCATTCAAAAGCAAAGGTTCTAGACTTTAAATAAACTAACTTTGTTTGGATGGGGGTTTACGTCAAGGAATGTCTGGATGGGAACGTCTGGAAGGAGTGGAAATGCAGTGGGAAAAACTGAAAGGAGCGATTGTAAGGGCGCCAAAACTTTTAGTGAGGCAAGTAAGTAAAAGTAAGAGGAAAAGGCCACTTTGGTTCTCAAAAGTAGTAGCTGAGAAGTTAAGGAATAAGAGGTTAGCTTAAACTACAAAAGTTCGCAGAAAGAGTAAGACAGGCAAAAAATATCTGGAAAAGTTAAGAGACGCTGGCCATGTAGTCAGGAAAGCAAAAATGCAACTGGAAGAAAATATAGCTGACATGGTAAAATGGGGAGACAAGACATTTTTTTTAGATATATTAGTAATAAGAAGTACAAAAGTGCATTGTGAGACTCAAAGGAGAAGGGGAGGAATATGTAGAAGCTGATAAAGAAAAGACCAAATTGCTTAACAGATATTTCTGTTCTGTATTCACGGCTGAAGTGCCGGGAGTGGGACCACAGAAGACAAACATAAATAGGTATGGAGGAGTAATAGATACTGATTGATTTTTCAGAGGGTTGTGTTCATGAGGAGCTAGTTAAAATAAAGGTAGACAAAGGGATGGGGCCGGATAGTATACATCCTAGGGTGCTGAAGGAACTTAGGGAAGATCTGGTAGCTTCGCTGACTGACCTTTTCAACGAATCTTTAGAGTCGGGACTGGTACCGGAGGACTGGAGAAGGGCGGATGTGGTCCCTCTTCACAAAAGTGGAAGTAAGGAAGAAGTAGGGATTTGCATGCCAGTAAGTCTGACTTCTGTGGTAAGCAAATTAATGGAAACACTTTTAAAACAGAGAATGGTCAAGTTTCTGGAGTCCTGTGGATTACAGGACTGGGAGGCAACATGGGGTCACTAGAGGTAGGTCTTGTCAGACAAATCTGATCGATTTCTTTGATTGGGTGACCAGAGAATTGAATAGAGGATGTGCGCTAGATGTGGTGTAGTTAGATTTCAGTAAAGCCTTTGACAGTATTCCACATAGACGTCTAATAAATAAACTGCCCTCGGGATGAGTCCCAAAGTGACGGGCTGGGTCAAGATCTGGTTGAGTGGAAGGTGACAGTGGGTAGTCATCAATAGAGATCGCTCTGAGGAAAGGGTGTTGCCAGTGGTGTGTCTCAAGGTTCTGTTCTTGGGCCTGTTCTTTTTAACATTTTTATAAACGATATTGTTGAAGGGTTGTCGGGTAAGATTTGCCTCTTTACAGATGATACCAAAATCTGCAATAGAGTAGACACGCCGGATGGTGTGAATAACATGAAGAAAGACCTGGCGAAGCTTGAAGAATAATCTGAAATTTGGCAGCTAAAATTTAATGCTAAGAAATGCAAGGTCATGCATTTGGGCTGCAAAAACCCGAGGGAACAGTACAGTTTACTGGGTGAAGAACTTATGTGCATGACAGAAGAGCGGGACTTGGGTGTGATTGTATGTGATGATCTTAAGCAGGCCAAACAGGTTGAAAAGGTGATGACAAAAGCTAGAAGGATGCTAGGTTGCATAGGGAGAAGTATGGCCAGTAGGAAAAAGGAGGTATTGATGCCCCTGTATAAGACTTTGGTGAGCCCTCATTTAGAATATTGTGTACAATTCTGGAGGCCACACCTTCAAAAAGATATAAAAAGGATGGCGTCTGTCCAGAGGAAAGCTACTAAAATTGTATGTGGTCTTCATCATAAGGCATATGGGAACAGACTTAAAGATCTCAATCTGTATACTTTGGAGGAAAGGCGGGAGAGGAGAGATGTGATGAGAGATGTTTAAATACCTACTTAATGTAAATGCGCATGAGTCGAGTCTCTTTCATTTGAAAGGAAACTCTGCAATGAGAGGGCATAGGATGAAGTTAAGAGGTGATAGGCTACGGAGTAATCTAAGGAAATGCTTTTTTAAAGAAAGGATGGTAGATGCGTGGAACAGTCTCCCGGAAGAGGTGGTGGAGAAACTTTGTCTGAATTCAAGAGCGCCTGGGATAGTCACGTGGGATCTCTCAGAGAAAGAGATAATGGTTACTGTGGATGGGCAGACTAGATGGGCCATTTGGCCTTTATCTGTCATCATGTTTCTGTGTTAATCAGGAAGTGTTCTTGCCTGATTTTCAGCCTACTGGTTCTGGAAAACAGGACTGCATTTTGCAGAATTTGGTGTTCTGCGCTATTGAGGTCACAAATGAGTTTAGCCTCTGACCATCTTTGTGTGGACTCATTCTTCTAAGCAGGGCACTCCCCCTTCCAAGGCTACTATTTCCAGTTGGATCCATAGGGCCATTTCGTCAGCCTAAATTCTTTGTGATAAACAGTCTCCTGTTTCTGTTAAGGCACGTTCTACCAAAAATATGGATACCTCATGGGCCGAAGCTAGGGTGTTCTTCCCTGAGGAGATCCACTCTGCATACGTTTGCCAAATTTTACACAGTGGGTGTGGTGGCAAGGCATGACTCTGCTTTTGGATCCTCGGATCTTGAAAGTCAGCATAGTGGGCCCACCCTAGTTTTTTGGGACTGCTTTTGTATGTCTCACTTGTCTAGAATATCTCATCTATTGCACTGGAAAAAGTGATTGTCCTTATCTTGATTGTCTCGCCTATCGACTGGAAAATATATTTTCTAGACTCCTTCCTGTGCCTGCTTACTGTCTCATTCTACTTATGCTTCAAGTTTGATTCTTGGATGCCAAGTTAGCCCTTTGGGGCCTTGAAGAATTCTATATATATGTTCAGGGTGCATGCAAGGGTACTTCCTGAGGTCCTTTGATGCTTTTTATTGGCTGCTGTCCTAATGTTTCCTTTTTGAGCAGGACAGTTGATTCTTGGAAATTTTCCCATTAGTGACACAGCACTTTGTACTTGGGTACTAAGTATAGGTAGCAGAAGAGCTCTCAATGAAGTACTGGAAGGTCAGAGAAAAAATCTGCAGTGGATTCATTATGGCTCACGGCCATTGGAAGATAACCCCTAATCTAATCTTCCATTTGTGAGTCGCACAAACCTATACAAGCTAGAATGTATGTCTTGCCTATCTATTGGAAAAGATATTATCAAGGTAAGGACATAATCTATTTTTAATGTAATGCCCCTTCAGGGTGGCTTTGGGTCAGGGATGTGACCTGGCTGGTGTCCCCCAAAGGTAGTCTTCATCAGTCCCTCACTTGGTTAGTTTTTGGTGCTTCCACCTGGGGAAAAGAAGTGTTTGAATTTATGGTTTTTTAAGCTTGTTATACCGCTCATTCATTTTACTGGTCCAAGCGGTTTACAAAATACAATCAAATATAAATTTTTTTTTTAAACCTCTATTGATAAATAGGATAGACCTAACCCACACAAACAGCAAGCATACAAGAAAACATTCTAAATAAAACATCCTAACTAAAACAATAATATATAACAATAATAACCTCTTCTCCCCTCCAAGGAAAAAATCCAAAAACATAGCTAATAAACTGATTTATGTACACTATGTACATAGGACTAATCAATAAGCAAATTTTAAGGAATAGCTTTCAACAATTTCAATACTTAACATACACGTTTATAAACGATTCAGATAATCAAGTCCTTTGTTTATAATCTCTTGTATCTTAACTCTGTTCAATTCAGCATTTCCAAAAAACCTTTGTGCCTCCCTCAGTTCTGACTGCCAACACTGCAGCTGTAAGCAGTGGCGTACCTAGCATAGTGACACCCAGGGCCCATCATTTTTTGACACCACCCCATCTGTATGATAAACATGATTTTTAGTAACAATCCACATGTCACACATGAGTGTACCTAGAAAAAGGCAGCATCTTACATACTGCAGTGAGCAGTACATCAATAAACCCATTGTAAAACTAAACAAGCCAGACTAGTACAGATCAATCCTAACAGAAAACCATGTCTTTTCGAACACACAGAACACAGAAAACACCTTCACTTATTATGTAATCACAAACTAACCACTCCCCCTTTTACAAAACTGTAGTGTGGTTTTTAGCCATGGTTAGCCAACGCTCCAATGCTAAAAAATGCTCTACAGTTTTGTAAATGGGGAGATAGAATAAAAATATGTAGGCAAAGGTTAAACTGAAACATCAAGAAGCTGGACTCTGCATACAATGCAATACTACAGAAACAGCGTTGCATCTCCCCTAAAGCAAAAAAAAAAAAAAAAAAAAGATTTTTTTTTCTACCTTGTCATCTCTGGTTCCTGCTTTCCTCATCTTCTTGTCACTCTCTTTCTTTCATCCACTGTCTACCCTCTCTCTGCCCCTTCTATATGGCATCTTCTCTCCTTCTATTCCCCTTCCAGAAACTTTATGCCTCCCCCTTCCATCTCCCCCTTCACCCCCATTGGTCTGGCATCTATCTTCTTCCCTTCCCTCCTCCAATGGTCTGGCATCTCTCTCCTCTCCTTCCCTCTCCCACATCCCCATGATCTGGTATTCACTCTCTCCTCTCCCTTCCCCACACTTCCATAAGCATCTGCCCCCTTTCTCACCCTTCACCATGCTTCCCATACCACCCTGACCCCCCATCTCACCCTTCACCATGCTTCCATACCACCCTGACCCCCATTCTCACCCTTCACCACGCTTGGTTTTTAACAGTTTTTTGAAGTTAAAACAGCATAATCTCAGGTGTCCTGACAACTTATTCCGAAGGGACACTCCTGCAATGGAAAACATTCTAGATTTTGTGATCGTGTACTTCACTCTCTTCCATTCTTTCTATTAATTTCATGCCATCTTCTGATCATATTTTTTTCCACATAGTTTCCTTGCAAGATGATGCATTTGTTGTCTCGTTCAACTAGCTTACGCATTCCTGCCAAGAAGTTTTCTGGCTGCTCCCAAAGCCAGGGAAACACAGCTTCCTTTACTTTCATCATGCTTTGTCTTTTGCTCTCCAGGTTACAGTGATGCACCCAAGTCTTCTCGCTGGTGACAGCTCTCTCCAGAGTACTCAGATCTTCATACCATCTCGGGAACTGGGTCGCAACCCCCACACACTGTTTGTTCAGATCAGTAAGCTGTTTGGGAATCCATCATGTGCAGACTTACCTTTATTCCAAGTCATTATGTATTATGGCAAATGCATATCCATACCTGATATCCAAATTTGCAGCCAATTGAGACACCATTATCAGTTGTTTTTCTCTAATCAAGACAGTCGCTCTTGTGTGTGCGATATTGATAGGTGACAAGGACCTTCGGCGGTTACACTTGTTCTTCATGCTTTAAACCTTTTTACCAACTCAAACCTTTTGTTGATTCATGGTGCTATGTCTATACTGAGTCAATATCAGATGGTGAATTTCCACAGGTTTCACTCCCTCTGCCCAAAGATTGCATTACTGCAAGTTCTTTGATGGTGCAGTCTTGAAATGAAGTATCCATGTTTCTGACCTCATGGCTGCCACACAAATAAAGGCTGAGCGCTGTAATGTGCATGGATGAACTATCCAACAGGCAATGTAGCCAAACTTACAGAAAAGGTAGTTTTCAACCAACTTTCTAACTTTGTGGAAAGATCCAACGCTCCCCATCCCAACCAAACCAGTTTTCATACTCATCACTCTACTGAACTCTCTCTAATAGGTCTGACGACAGCTATTCACTACTTCTGGGATCACTGCAAGTCAGTCCTCTTGATATGATTGGACCTCACTTCAGCATTCAATACTAAAGATCATTCTTCACTTCTCAAAAGACTACAATCTACTAGTATTACTGGCACAACACTGCAATGGTTTGCCTCATACTTTCAAGATCGAAATTACAAAGTAAGTTTCAATAACACATCTATCATCTCTCAAACGTACGGGGTTCCACAAGGTTCTGTTCTCTCGCCACTTCTCTTTAACATTTTTTTGTCGCCCCCCCCTCCCCATTAACTAGTGCAATCCATTGTATTCACTTTCTTTACATATTCAGATGATATCCAACTTCTTCACCCTCTAAACCCAATAGCCTCAGAAAAGATACTGGATATTAGCTCTAACTTAATCAGCTCTTGGCTTCAGCAAAATAAACTTGCAGTAAACTTCTCAGAATCTAAGAGCATGCTATTCCCAACCTCTGCCAATCTGCATAGACTGTTCCCCAATCCAAATTGATACAAATGTCAAACTTCTGGGGTTCATCCTTGACAAAAACCTTAATTTCCATGATCAATTTAGCATGGTTATCCAGAAGTGCTTTTATAAATAACGTATCCGTTCCACTACCTCTCTTCTAGACCTACCTATCAACATTTTGATCCACTCTTGTCATTTCTCACATTGATTACTGCAATGCTCTATACCACAGCATAATGCAAAAAGAAATGTCATCTACAACTCTTAAACCTTTCAAAGTTCTTTAGATCATTGTAGTCTTATTAGAATGTTTATTTTCTTATTTTTCTCATCTATTCTCTATTTTATTTCTTCATTACTCTACTAATTGTCATTTTTCCAGGTACTTTAGTTAGATTGTGAGCCTTTGGGACAGTAAGGGAATTTCTAAGTACCTATTTTACTTATAATCTTAATGCACCCTATTGTCTATTTTTCTGTAAACCGCTTAGAATCCTAACGGAGTTTAGCGGTATATAAGAAATAAATTACATTACATTAACAAAACATAGCAGTCAAATTAATCTACAGAGGAAAGAAATTTGATAGTCACCCCTCTTATTGGCTACCAATCACACACCGCTTAACATATAAAATAAAACACGCTAACATGCCAGTTTTTCATTGACAAACTTTTGATCCCCTATGTTCCTTTCAGACGCTCCAATCCAATAATCAAAATTTGCTAGCAATTCCATCTATACAGGAGATATTCTATGATACAACCTGTAAAACCATCTTTTCAGTCTCTGCCCCCTCTATGGAACCAATCTTCCATTAGACATTAGAATCAAACCCTCCCTAGACAAATTCAAGTCCAAACTTAAAACCTTCCTCTTCAAAGATGCATGTAACACCTGAAACAATTCTCCTCAAGCAGCGCTCATGAAACATTCCTCTTGGATGTTGTCAAAACACTTCTTTGGTGTATTTATTCACCATTCTCGCTTTTCTTTTCTTTTTTAAAAATTATCATTTATTTATACATCAACAAAAGTTATTGAACAGGAAAATGAGACTTGTCACAATACTAAGTAAATCTAAAATAAATTTACAAAATTTAAACAATTTTGAAATTTACCTAATACTTAAGCTCAATAACAGTCCACATTTGGAGAGAGACAATTCACATTATCAGAAGGAATGATATATTTAGAATATTTTTTAAGAGGAAATTAAAGTAGTGGGTCATCTTCTTTAAACATACAGACCATCAAACAGAATCATCTGAACCCTTGCATTACTACTCCCTTACCTTCAAGAAAAAACTGTAACTGTGAGGGCACATAAAAGACGTAAGTATTCTGATCTATAAAGACCATACATTTACAGGGGTATCTTAATTTAAATTTAGCCCCTAATCCAGTAACATATTATTTTTCTGTATGAATCTTTTCCTCCTAGTCTGTGTCCATCTTGAGACATCTGGAAAAATATATATTTTACTATCCAAAAAAAAGACTTCTTTCATCCTAAAAAAAAAAAAAAAAGGCTTATTTGTCCTGTTGAAAAACAAATGTCACCAAAAGGGTTGTACACAAAATCACTCTTTCCTCTGAAGTTTCCAAGACATTGGAAAGATACAAAATGCTTAAAAAAGTAACCTCAGTTGAAACAGGAGCTCCTTAGGAAGAGGGTTTATTTTAGCCAGAGACCGGCAAGAAATATATTTTCTGAAGGGATAGAAGCTCATTTTCAGGGTATTTAAATATTTCCTTCAATAACTTGTAGAAAAGATCCTTTGGGGACATTGTGAGTGTTTTTTGAAAATTCAAAAACCTTAACTTTAACTGTTTCGTATAATTCTCAAAATTTTCCACTTTTCTTGATAACACCATTTTATCTTGCATAATGGAATTATAAGAGGAATGTATACCCTTTACAGTTTGTTCCAAATTAACTTTTTCCTTTTGGGTCATAAATTCTTCTTCAAATTTCATTATTTTAAGGAGATTGAGTCTGGATTAGTATAGAGATTCCAAGACAAACCTTGTGTAGTGAATCCAGAGCAGTCCAAACTGATTCAAGGGTAATCTCAGCAGGCTGTACGAAGGGCTAGATAGATGGAAATTCCCCTCCCTCTACTGAGACTCCTAATGCCTTCTTTGATGAGGATATCCTGGTCGTGGGAACCTGAGAAGCCAGCAAGCCCGATGGCTCAGCAGGGTGCTCCTCATCCTGTGTTGCTGCTGGCGTTCCTCTTTCCCATGGCTGCAAGGAAGGCTCGGGTCCCATGGGGCTTTGCGAAACCTCACTTCCCAATGCCAATGCTTCCTTCACAGTCGGCTCAGCAGGAGCGCCCCTGGGCGAAGATGAAAGGAAGCTTGTAATCGCTCCCTGCCACATCATGGCAGATTCAGATTGTCGGGCTAAAGCAGCCAGTCTGCCTCTTCTTTTCAGCATTACTGCTTGTAACCCCAAGTAACAACAAAGGAGGTAATATTATTACTGGTGGGAGCGCAACTCGCAACGTCCTCTCCCCTACGATGCCTTCTTGTCTTTCATCTTTCTAGCCTTTTTCCCCTCTGTTCCAGTATCTTTTTGTTACATATTGCCCTTTTTAAATTTTATTTACTATGCCATTATTTGGTGTACTTTATTTATTTTATCTCTCCATTGTAAACCATTTAGGTAATATTTGATAAACGGTATATCAAATGATGAATAAACTTTAAATTTGAAAACATATCTTGTATTTCACTAGCTGTGTTCTGGTTATTGTGTAATTTAACAATTGTCTTAATTGCCTTCATATTTGCAGAATGGATAGTGTAGAAGATGGATATTGTCTTGGGTACAGATGAAGAGAGTCTATAGCAGTGTTTTTCAACCTTTTTTTGGGCAAAGGCACACTTTTTTCATGAAAAAAATCACGAGGCACACCACCATTAGAAAATGTTAAAAAATTTAACTCTGTGCCTATATTGACTATATATAAAGTAATTCTCTTGAATAGGAATCAAATAAACACAAAAAGTATTTTATAATTACTTTATTATGAAATATTAAGTAAACAGAATAGTGAAAAATTATAAAATACTTTATTCAGTGCGAAACCTGGGCCTGTTTGGCTGAACACAAAGCTGATATTCTGGCTGGAATCGAAGAAAGACACACACGTAGCTCTTCGTCAACAGCTCTCAGTCTCTCTCTGTATTTGGTTTTTATAGCATACAAAAATAGACAAATATACCCTCCATCCTTTTTATTAAACCACAATAGCAGTTTTTAGCGCAGGGAGCTGCGCTGAATGCCCAGCGCTGCTCTTGACGCTCATAGGCTCCCTGCGCTAAAAACCACTATTGCGGTTTAGTAAAAGGTGACCATATTGTAAAATATAGACAGCAGATATAAATTCAGAACTGTGCATAGTAAGTGAAGGAAAGTTTTCATCTCTGGGAATTTACCCAGTTAACTTAAGTTATTTGGGCAAATTCCTTTGAAAACTGTGGTAATACTGCCTCCACTTTGCTAAATTTAAAATAAAATCATTTTTCCTACCTTGTCTGGTGATTTCTGGTTGCACTTTCTTCTTCTGACTGTGCATCCAATCTTTCTTCCCTTCTATCAGCCTGTATGCTTTCTCTCCTCCACACCTCATTCCCTCCCCCAACTTTTTCTTCCTCTCTCCCTGACCTTTCTTTCTTTTTTTCTGTTTCTCTTCTTTCCTTCTGTTTCCCTGCCTGCCCCCTTTCTTTCTTTCTCCCTGCCGTTCCCCAAGCCACTGCCATCGGGGAACAGGACCCACCAATGGATAACAGGCCCCAAAGCCGACGCATGCTCTCCCTGACGTCAATTCTGCAATCGGAGAGGAAGTTCCGCCCAGCCAGGCAGCGATTGGCTGGCCCGAACTTCCTCTCCGACTGCAGAATTGATGTCAGGGAGAAGAAGACTTATCGGCTCGATAGATTAGATCGCCAAGACAAAGTGAGTCCTGGGTGATCGACTCACTTTGCCTTGGCGAGCTACTGGCGCCCCTGCCTCGGGCCCCCTGTCAGCTCCGGGCCCCTGAATGCAGGACTGGTAGTACTGCCCTGATGGCGGCCCTGCGGCACACCAGGCAACATCTCGCGGCACACTAGTGTGCCGCGGAACAGCGGTTGAAAAACACTGGTCTATAGAGAGGATGTGGTCTACTTATAGCTTCTGGTTGGGTATAGGAAGGGAGGTCATTTTGGTGTATAGTAATCCAATCATAATGCCAGGACAGTTGAAACTGGATCTTGGTGGATTTTGAGAGGAGGCATGAAGGTTTGGAGCAGTGATTCCCAGCCCTGTCCAGTCAGGTTTTCAGGATAGCCCTAATGAATATGCATGAGAGAGATTTGCATATAATGGAGGTGACGGGCATGCACATCTGCTGCATACATATTCATTAGGGTTATCCCAAAAACCCAACTGCCGAGGCTGTTTTGTTTACTGTCAATACTAACAGAAATGAGGACTATTTCCTCTCTTGTTAGGCGGCAGTTGCCACTTAACATTTGGTCTAAGCTTTTAATAGTCTGAATATCTTTGAGCTGAGTTCATCTGATCAGATCCAGCTAGCAACAATTTCTATAATTCTTAGATCCAGTGATATATATGTATATATGCTGTGTGTGTTGGAGCTGATCAGATGTTAGACACAAATGTTAGTGGCATTCGGAAAAGTTGAAAGGGGACAGATTCAAAACAAATGCCAGGAAGTTTTTTTTTTACCCAACATGTGGTGGACACCTGGAATGCGCTTCCAGAGGACGAAATAGGGCACAGAACGGTACTGGGGTTTAAGAAAGGATTGGACAATTTCCTGCTGGAAAAAGGGATAGAGGGGTATAGAAAGAGGATACTGCACAGGTCCTGGGCCTGTTGGCTGCTGCGTGAGCGGACTGCTGGGCACGATGGACCTCAGGTCTGACTCAGCGGAGGCATTGCTTATGTTCTTAACTGCCGCCTAATCTCTGTTAGTATTGACAGTAAACAAAACGGCCTCGGCCCTGAATTCATAGAAAATGGCCCTCAAAATCTTGTCACGTACCTATCCTAAACACTCTAGAATATGTATAGTGCCTGACCAACCAGGAAAAGTGTCAGCAGTTAAACCTGGTCAAACTGATTTTCCCTCCAAACCTTCATATATTAAGTGTCCACCTAAGCTAAACCTAGTATTCTTTAATGACAATTACATGTGAAACTGCTGATGTAAGAATTCACAAATAGCATATAGCATCATAGTGCCTAAATATTAGCAACCTTTTTAGAATCGCCGCCAAAACATATGATTTACTTCTGCTATTAAACCATATACAGTATGCTGGTATGTGATTAAAACTTGTTATGGATGTAGTTAGTATAACATGGAGAATAACATGGAGGAAACATTTTCCCCGCCCCCATGGGATCTCTCTATCCCTGTCCCATTCCTACATGCTCTGTCTCATCTGCACAAGCCTCGAACACTTTAAAATCGTAAGTGTTCAAGGCCTATATGGTTAAGGCAGAGCTTGCAGGATGGGGAAATTGAAATCTGCAGAAAGTGGGACAAATTTGTCCCCATGTCTCTAGACATTTTTTCCCAACCAATGAGATGTCATTTTCATCAGTGGCCATAGCCTTCTCTACTGCAAATAGTTTAGATACCTGCCTAGATAGTTGTGTTTTTATTTTTTTTTAAGTTCAATCAGTTTTATTAGCCTTTTGTCATAGAAATACAAGCACAGACCTCGTATACATAAGTCTTCACAGATTGTAAGTACAGGTGGTCCATGACATAACATACCGTGTTTCCCCAAAAATAAGACCTACCCCAAAAATAAGCCCTAGCATGATTTTAGGGGTAAGTCTTAATATAAGCCCTCCCCCCACCCCCCAAAAATAAGCCCTAGTCACTGGCAGCGCTTCCCCTCCTCTCGCCCCCCCTCCACCAACCCATCTCTTCCTCCGACCGCAAGACAGAAAGAAATGTACCTTTATAATAAACCAGCAGAGTCGGCAGCAAGCTAGTCAGGCTCCTTCGCGGCATGGGCAGTTCCTCTGCCGCGTTGTTGATGTCATCAGTGATGTGGCAGAGGAACGGCCCAGGTCGCAAAGGAGCCTTTTTAGCTTCCTGCCGACGCTGCCGGTTTGTTATAAGGTACATTTCTATCTGTCTCGTGATCGGAGGGAGAGATGGGTTGGCTCGGTGGGGGGGTGAGGATAGAAAGATGTTGCATGGTTCTGCTGTACAAGGGATAGGAGGGGGATACAAGTGCAGCAGAACCCTTGTAGCAAGGGATGGGAGGGAGGGATAGAAAGATACTGCACAAGGGGATGAGTGAGAGGTGAGGAAAGATGCTACACATGTGGGGGAGAGAAAGGAAATAGGAAGAATTGAGGTGGAGGAGAGGAAGGGAGAGATGATCATTGTACATGAAAAAATGAGACATCCCCGAAAATAAGACCTAGTGCCTTTTTTGGGCTCAAAATTAATGACAGTGTCTTTTTGGGGGGGAAACACGGTAAATGACATCAGATGTGTTACTATCTAGGCAGGTATCAAAACTATTTGCAGTAGAGAAGACTATGGCCATTGATTTAACTCTTCTTGCTTTTCATTCTGACTTTTTCATCGAGTTTTTTGTTTGTTTTTTTTGCAGAAGAGTGCAGTTCTGAGGGATTGTTGCTGATTGGAAGTACAGGTGATATCATGTATCCTTCTACAAGAGAGAAATATTCTGATAACAGGTATCACATGTACTATTGCTAAAGGAATATTTCCATTTGTGATCTAACTATACTTAAACCATTGACATCTGTCTACTAACATTTACTGTCGGGGCAGGATTAACCTTTTATTGGTCCCTAGGAAAATATTAGTACTGCCCCACTTCCATTAAGAACATAAGCAGTGCCTCCGCCGGGTCAGACCATAGGTCTATCCCGCCCGGCAGTCCGCTCCCACGGCGGCCCAAACAGGTCACGACCTGTCTGAATCACCAGAAGGGGCTCCCTTGCCACCTTGGTTTCTCATTGAAGTCCTATCTTCCCATCGAAGTCCTAACCCAACGGTCTTGCACATGCACGACCTGGTTGGGTTTCTATACTTATTACCTGGTTAGCTTTCTATACTTGTGTTATATCCCAGCTCCTCCCTCAGTATCCCACGATCCCTTTATCCCTCAGGAATCCGTCCAATCCCTGTTTGAATCCCTGTACCGTACTCTGCCTGATCACTTCCTCCGGTAGCGCATTCCAAGTGTCCACGACCCTTTGGGTGAAAAAAGACTTCCTTGCATTTGTTTTGAACCTATCTCCCTTCAGTTTCTCCGAATGCCCCCTCGTACTTGTTGTCCCCTTCAATCTGAAGAATCTGTCCCTATCTACCCTCTCTATGCCCCTCATGATCTTGAAGGTCTCTATCATATCTCCCCTGAGCCTCCTTTTTTCCAGAGAGAAGAGCCCCAGCCTATCCAACCTCTCGGCGTATGGGCAGTGTTCCAGCCCTTTTACCAGTTTCGTTGCTCTCCTTCGGACTCTCTCAAGTACCGCCATGTCCTTCTTGAGGTGCGGCGACCAATACTGAACGCAGTATTCCAGTATTCCATTGTTTTATTTGTGCTTGATATTCTGCCATATGGCCTAGACTTGGCTTCTACGCTGCTCACAAATTGAGGAGAGGGAAAAATAGTCAAAAGGGATAAATAAAGAATGAGATCAGTCAGCACTTATTGAAAGAATTGGGTATAAAGATGTTTGAGGAGCTTTTTGAAGGTAGACATGGTGGATTGATTCTTGATGTGTGCTGGGAGTTCATTGCACAATTTGTGGACCCAGACAGAGCAGGATTGATTCCTCAAGGGCCTCTAGGCACACAAGTACACTGCCCCCTCCCCCCCCCCCACCGGCCAGGCCCCACCTCCATTTATCTGTTTTCTTCTTTACTTCTTTATTTCTACTTGTATTTCTTTTTTTAAAAATTCAAAACAAACAAAGATTAGCATACCAGTGCACAGTTTTTTCTTCTATCCAACCCCCATACATCTCTGAACAAATCCCCCTTCTTTCCCTTCCCACTTACTTACCTAGGAGTCAGGACATTAACTCTGAACCCTTACCATGCATATATAAGTGTTCAAATATATTGTAAAGCAGTAATACTATCCGAAATATAAGTCTATATTAATAACCAAGTTTACAACGCCTCTCAACTGCCTCACTCTACATCAACCAACTGTAACTCATATGTATGTATGTATAAACAACCAAATCTGTAACTCCTCTAGTATGTTCACTCCATGTATGTTAATTTGCAACGAAACAAGGCAAGCAGTCCACCAAAGAATCCAACATGAAACACAAGAAGATTGGCAAAAAATTAGGAAATTCAAATCTGGTTTATTCAAGGTGCTCCCAAGAACCATGCTCGATGCATTTTGCCAACCAAGGCTAGTCAACGCTTACAAAAAACCATGTCTTTCATACAAACAGAACACAGGAAACACCTTCGCCTAGTATGGAATATGTAATTACAAACTAACCTCGCCCCCTTTTACAAAACCGTAGTATGGTTTATAGCCACAGTGGTAACAGCTCAGATGCTCATAGAATTCTGAGCATCAGAGTTGTTACCACCACAGCCGGCGCTAAAAAATGCTCTACAATTTTATAAAAGGGAAGATAAAATAGAAATATGTAAACATAAGCAGTGCCTCTGCTGGGTCAGACCAGAGGTCCATCGTGCCTAGTAGTCCGCTCACGCGGCGGCCCATCAGGTCCAGGACCTGTATAGTAATCCTCTATCTATACCCTTCTATCCCCTTTATTTTCAGGAAATCATCTAATCCCTTCTTAAACCCCAATACCGTACTCTGTCCTATCACACCCTCTGGAAGCGCATTCCAGGTGTCCACCACCCTTTGGTGAAGAACTTCCTAGCATTGGTTCTGAATCTGTCCCCTCAATTTTTCCAAATGCCCTCTCGTTCTTGTAGTTTTCAAAAGTTTGAAGAATCTGTCCCTCTTTACTTTCTCTATGCCTTTCATGATCTTTTGAGTCTCTCTCATGTTCCCTCTAAGCCTTCACTTTTCCAGGGAAAAGAGCCCCAGTTTCTCTAATCTTTCAGCATATGAAAGGTTTTCCATACCTTCTATCAATCACTTCGCTCTTTTCTGAACCCTCTCGAGTATTGCCATATCCTTCTTAAGGTACGGCGACCAATATTGGACGCAGTACTCCAGATGCGGGCGCCCCATTGCCCGATACAACGGCAGGATAACTTCTTTCGTTCTGGTTGTAATACCTTTCTTGATAATACCAAGCATTCTATTCACCTTCTTAGAGGCCACTGCGCACTGTGCCGATGGCTTCATTGTCCTGTCCATCATCACCCCCAAGTCCTTTTCTAGGGTACTTTCACCCATTACCAGCCCTCCCATCGTATAGCTGTACATCGGGTTTCCATTTCCTACATGCAAGACTTTACATTTCTCTACATAAGAACATAAGAACTGCCATCTCCGGATCAGACCTTCGGTCCATCAAGTCCAGTGATCCGCACACGCGGAGGCCCAGCCAGGTGTATACCTGGTGTAATTTTAGTCACCCATATCCCTCTATGCCTCTCGTAAGGAGATGTGCGTGTAGTTTGCTTTTAAATCCTAGAACGGTCAATTCCGCAATAACCTCCTCTGGGAGAGCATTCCAGGTGTCCACCACTCGTTGTGTGAAGCAGAACTTCCTGATACTTGTCCTGGACTTGTCCCCCCTCAGCTTTAGTCCGTGTCCTTTTGTCTGTGTCACATTGGACATTGTAAATAATTTTTCTTCCTGCTCTATTTTGTCGATTCCTTTCAGTATTTTGAAGGTCTCGATCATATCCCCTCGCAGTCTCCTTTTCTCAAGGGAGAACAATCCCAGTCTCTTAAGTCGTTCCTCGTATTCCAGTTTCTCCATACCTTTTACTAGCTTCTTTGCTTGTCTCTGGACTCTCTCCAGCAGTTTTATATCCTTAAGGTTGGGAGAACAATGTTGGACACATTATTCCAAGTGTGGTCTGACCATCGCTCTATAAAGCGGCATTATAACTTTCTCCGATCTATTCGTGATTCCATTTTTTTATCATGCCTAACATTCTACATTAAACTTCATCTGCCATTTCGTTGCCCACTCTTCTAGTTTGTTCAGATCCCTTTGTAAATCCTCACAGTCCTCTTTGGTCCCAACTCCACTAAATAGTTTGGTGTTGTCTGAGAATTTTATTACTTCGCACTTCATCCCTGTTTCTAGATCATTTATAAATATATTGAACAGCAGCGGTCCGAGTATCAACCCCTGCAGAACACCACTCGTGACCCTCCTCCTGTCCGAGTAGTGGCCCTTCACTCCTACCCGCCAACCAATTTTTGATCCATCTATGTACTTCTCCTTCCATCCCATGGTTCTTCAGTTTCTGTAGTAGGCGGTTATGGGGTACCTTGTTAAAGGCTTTTTGGAAATCTAAGTATATGATGTCTATGGGGGTCCCCTTTGTCTGTTAATTCCTTCGAAGAAGTGCAATAAGTTCCTCAGGCACAATCTTCCCTTGCAGAAGCCATGTTGGCTTGTTTTCATAAGTTTATTCCTTTCTAGATGCTCATCAATGCTGTTTCTATCAGTGCTTCCGCCATCTTCCCCGGAACCGAAGTCAGACTTACCGGTCGCCTCTCGATCCTTTTTTTAAAGATGGGCGTAACATTAGCTATCTTCCAATCCTCTGGGATCACACCTGTTTTCAGGGATAGGTTACAAACCTTCTGTAGTAGTTTCGCAATTTCCTCCTTTAATTCTTTCAGTACCCTTGGGTGGATTCCTTCCGGGCCCGGAGATTTGTCAGTTTTTAATCTATCTGCTTGCATACATCTTCAAGGCTTACCTCCATGGATGTTAATTTTTCTGCTTGATCTCCTTTGAATAATTTTTTTCAGGTTCTGGCACATTGGATGTATCCTCTTTTGTAAATAAATGATGAAAAGAACATGTTTAGTCTGTTTGCTACTTCTTTTTCCTCCTTCACCACTCCCTTTCTATCTCCTTCATCCAACGGTCCCTTGCTGGCTGCTTCCCTTTAACATATCTGAAGAACGGTTTGAAATTTCGTGCTTCCCTGTCTAGCCTCTCTTCATATTTTCTTTTTGCTCACACATTCCTTTTGATGCTTCCTGTGCTCTTTCCAGTTCTCCTCTGTTTTGTCCTATTTCCATTTCCAGAATGAATGTTTCTCGTCTCCTATCGCTTTCTTCACTTATTTGGTTATCCATGCCGGGTCTTTTGTTCGGTTCTTTTTGCATCCTTTTCTAAATCTGGGGATATACAGATTTTGCGCTTCGCTCAACGTGTCCTTGAATAAAGACCAGGCTTATTCCACAGTCTGCGATTTCTTCGTGCTGTTCCTAAGTTTCTTTCTTACTATTACTCTCATCGCTTCGTAGTTTCCTTTCTTGAAGTTAAAAGTTATCGCTGTGGTTCTCTTCCCCTTCGATATTCCTACTTCAACTTTGAACTTGATCATATTGTGATCGCTGTTTCCCAATGGTTCCACTACTTCCACTTCCTTTGCAGGTCCTCTTAATCCATTGAGGATTAGGTCCAGGGTGGTAGTCCCTCTCGTCGGTTCTCTGACAAGCTGCTCCATGAAGCAGTCCTGTATAGCCTCCAGGAAACCGGTCTCCCTAGCGCATTTTGAGTTTCCAAGACTCCAGTCTATCCCGGGATAGTTGAAGTCTCCCATAACAATCGTGTTACCGCTATTGCATTCTCGCCTCATCTCGGCTTTCATTTCTTCATTGTTTACTTCGGTTTGCCCAGGTGGACGATAGTACAGACCCATCTTTATCTTGGGCCCATTCCTTCCCAGTATTTTAACCCATAGTGATTCCAATTAGTCGGCTGTCACCACTATGTCCACTCTGGTCGAGTGTATGTTATCCTTTTATGTATAGGGCTATTCCTCCTCCTTTCTGACCTGACCTATCTTCACGATATAGTTTGAACCCCGGCAGTGCTATGTTTTCTTCATTCCACCATGTTTCAGAGATCCCAATGATGTCTAGGTTCTCTTTTTTGGCCATGACTCCTAATTCTCCCATTTTGTTCCATAGGCTCCTTGCATTAGTGTACATGCAATTTAAGTTCTGGTATTTTTTTGCCTTCATTTTCTTTTCTTGTGCTACGTCGTTCTTATCATCCTCTTCTTGGACTGTCAACTCTTGTTTTTTGCCCGTTGTGTCTTCCCAGCATTTTTCCCACTCAGTATCTTCTTGGAATACCTTCTTCCGAATCATCGACACTTGGTCGACTATCGGCTTTCTCCTTCTTCCTAGTTTAAAACCTGCTCTATTCCTCTCCTGATGTTGTTTGCTAGAAGTCTGGTTCCCGCTGTGCTCAGGTGTAGTCCATCTCTCCTGAAGAGCTTGTTCTTGCCCCAAAACGTCCAGTTCCTCACGAAGTAGAACCTCTCTTCCTCACACCATCTCCTCATCCAAGCATTTTTTTTTGTAGTTTGCCTCTTCACATCTGCCCTCGGTACTGGTAGGATTTCTGAAAACGCTATCTTCTGAGTCCTCATCTTCAACTTCCTTCCCAGAAACTTGAATTGTTCGATTAGTGCATTCCTACTGTAGTCTCTCCTGCTGTCCCGATGTAGATCATCACTGTAGTCTCTTCCGTCTCTGTTCCTTCTAGGATCCTTTCAATTTTGTCGACAATGTCTTTTGCTCTTGCTCCCGGGAGGTAGGTCACTAGTCGATCCTCTCTCCCTCCTGATATGTGGCTATCTACTTGCTTTAGGATAGAGTCTCCCACTACGATTGCAGACTTTCCTTTTTTCAGTTTTCGCTCCAGTCGCAGGTCTGTGTCCTCGGTGTGTTTTGCTGCTTCTCCTTATAGACATCGGTAAGACCTTGCCTTCCCTTCCTGTGGAATTCCTCTGTGGGCTTCTTCTTCCTTGGGGTCAGATTGTTCTTGTTCTCCTTTCCATGTGGGTGTATCTTCGTCCCTCCTGTGATGTTGGTGTTCTTCCACCCTCCTGTAGGCCTCCTCAATGAACTCTTCGAGCTCCCTGACTTGTTCCTCGATGTGCCTCTCTCTCATAGGGTCTTCAGCTGTCCTGATTGGGTCTTCTGCGATGTAAAGTCCCTCCAGTTCCTGAATCCTGTACTTCAGTCACCTAACTTCCTTCTTCAAGCTTTTCAGCTGCCGACACTGACTGCTTACATACGAATGCCTCCCCAAGGGGAGGTAATTGTACATATGGCAGTCTGTGCAGTACACTGGAAAGCTCATCTTCTGGATTCCCTCTTCTTCCATTGCTATCCGCCTTTCTGGAGTACCTTCTTGCTTGTGTGTGTGTTCTCTTCTGTGCCTGCCGCTTGCTACTTCTCTATTCCCTAGTTGTATGTTTTTCCTTGTATACAATCCTAATGTGCCGCATTTGACTAGTGTTGATTAGTGTTATAGAGTTCTGTGTTGGTTAGTGTTGGTGTTCCTAACTTAAGTCAGCAATTTGTGAACGTCCTGCAGTTTTGTATGTATGTTCCCTCTGCGTTTACTATGTTTACTGCGTTTACTTTTTGGTTATTTAGCTGTTATTTGTTGGCGTCCATACCTTGCTGTCCTTCCCTGATGTCTTTAGGTGTAACGACTCGGCCTTTCTTGAGGCCCTTCGCAAAGGCGCTCTCACTAAGGCGAACGCCTTTGCCGCTCGCCTTTGCTGAACGGCTGCGCACCATTGGCTCCATTCTTTTAAGGGGGAGTTCAGGCAGTGAAACTGCTGATGCAGTGGGGGTGGGCGGAGCTTACTCTCGCCGCTGCCCCTAGCTTCCTGTTCCTCGTTGGTTGTTTTCTTTTATTTTTGCTTCTTCCTCACTTTTCTCTCCTTTCTTCCTGCTCCTCGCTACTCCTCCCTGCTGATGCTGTGCACCGTGTGCCGTTGGCTCCACCCCTTTTAAGTGGAGTTCGGGCGGTGACTCTGCCGAAGCAGTGGGCGTGGACAGAGCTTACTCTCACCGCTGCCCCTAGCTTCCTGCTCCTCTCTCTGCTCCTCATTGGTTGTTTTCTTTTATTTTTGCTTCTTCCTCACTTTTCTCCCATTTCTTCCTGCTCTTCGCTACTCTCCCTGATGTACACAAAGGTTAAATTGAACTACCAAGAAGCTGTACTCTGCATACAATGCAACACCACAATGCATGTCCCCTAAAACAAAAAAATAAATAAATAGAAAATGTTTTTCTACCTTTGTCTTCTCTGGTTTCTGCTCTCCTCATCTTCTTGTCACTCTTCCTTTCATCTTCTGTCCTTCTATGCCACTTCCAGAAACTGTATGCCTCCTCCTTCCATCTTTCCCTTCACCCCCATTGGTCTGGCATCCATCTTCTTCCATTCCCTCTTCCAATGGTCTGGCATCTCTCTCCTCTCCCTTCCCCCCACTTCCATCAGCATCTGCCCCCTTTCTTTTCCTCCAACCTAAATCCATCCAGTATCCTTCCCCTGCACACCAATTCCATCAGCATCTGCTCCTTTTTTTTCCCTCCAACCTAAATCCTTCCCCCTTGTGCATTCTGAAGAAGTTTGACAGCTATAGCCAGTTGAAGGAGTAAAAGAGGATACCAGCATACAAGGAATTAGTGTAGTCCAGATGTGATATTTCCAGGGCAGGGATGCATGGATGATCACGATAGGGAGGGAGGGAGAAAAGGACAAACTTAATGAATACAATGAAGAGCAAAAAAGGAAACCCAAATTACTACATTAATATGAGGTTTAAATGTAAGTTTGAATATGACACTGAGAATTTTAATAGAATCTGTAAGGGAGGGGTTGATCATGGACAGATGGAGGAAGGGAGCCAAGAGAAGAAAAAAATGTTCATAATTAATGGAATTGAAGAGGTTTAATCTGACTCAAGAGGAAATTTGCTGCAGACAATTAAGAATTGATAGTTGTGATAAATCTGCAACATGAAAAAGTATCTGGATATCAGCATAAAAGAATGGTTTGCAGCCATAGTCTTCGATAATGGTTTATAGAGGAGAAAAGAAAAATATTGAAAAGAATAGGTGCACTGAAGATCATAGGAAGCAGTGGTACTGCATTTGAAAGCTAAGTGAAATGTGCAGCATAAGTAGCTGAATAACCAAGAAATACCAATGGAGCTGAGACTGAAGGAGCAGGGAGTGATCCACTAAGTTGAAAGCTGATGAGATCTAAGGGTACAAGCATAACCGAGTGATACCTACTGAGATAAGAACATAGTCATTAAGGTTCTAGGAGAGGGATTATGGTGCTGTGGTGTAATCTGGCTACATGGAGTGAAGAATGTTTTTAATGTACTGTTCAAGCTGAACTATGTCAAACTTCTCAAGAAGCTTTGACAAGGAGAGACTAGAAATAAGACAGTAGTTGAACAGAAGGGAAAGATCTAAGTGGAGTTGGTTGGTTTGGGTTTTTTTTGTTTTCCAAGAGGGGGGTGCAAAAGTAGGTTTCCAAGTTGAAAATACTAGGCTGTGAGAGAGACTGTTAAGTAGAGGAAGTGGATAGGCAGGGGGGGTAATATGAGAAGATGGCCATTTGATCAGAAATGCAGGCCACAAATCTGCAAATAAGGAGGATGGATTAAGTTAATAGATGACCTGCCAAAGGTAGAGGTGTGTTGGGAAGTTAAAGGTAGACATGAGGGAGAAGGGGGTCAGATTGAAGAGGAAGGAAAGGAGGAAGCAACTATGTGAATGAGTGAAGTTGGTCTTTGTTGCAAGGCAAAGGCAAAAGAATCCAGGGAAAGAAAAGAAGGATCATAGTTGGGAGAGAGGGTTGCCAAGGGGGGGAGATGAGAAATCTGAAAAATGTTTTATAGGCTTTTTATGGTAGATGAGATTTTCTTGGTGAAAAATTCCTCCTTGAGTGGACAGCAAATACGAGGGGGCATTCGGAGAAACTGAGGGGAGATAGGTTCAAAACAAACGCAAGGAAGTTTTTTTTCACCCAAAGGGTCGTGGACACTTGGAATGCGCTACCGGAGGAAGTGATCAGGCAAAGTACGGTACAGGGATTCAAACAGGGATTGGACGGATTCCTGAAGGATAAAGGGATCATGGGATACTGAGGGAGGAGCTGGGATGTAACACAAGTATAGAAAGCTAACCAGGTAATGAGTATAGAAACCAAACCAGGTCGTGCAGGTGCAAGACCGGAGGGTTAGGACTTCGATAGGAAGACAGGACTTAAATGAGAAACCAAGGTGGCAAGGGAGCCCCTTCTGATGATACAGACAGGTCGTGACCTGTTTGGGCCGCCGCGGGAGCGGACTGCTGGGCAGGATGGACCTGTGGTCTGACCCGGCGGAGGCACTGCTTATGTTCTTATGTTCTTATGAGTGATGCAACTCAGTGGTGGTCTTTGTATCAACTTAAAAAAAAAATTTTTTTTGAGAAGCTGCTGAATAAGATTTACACTAGCTGCACTCAGCTTGAAAAGTCAAAGATCAGAGGAGAACCAGGGAGTAGAATGGACAATGACCACCAAGTGATCCCTAGCAGAGCAGGAGATAAATTATAGCAGTAAGGGAGGAGCTGAGATCAGAAACTATTTGAGTGATGAAGACACTAGGGGGTGGGGGTAGCATGTTCAGGGAGGTCACTAGTAGGGAAGCAGTATGTTCAATAATGGTGTTTAGAAGGAAATAGAGAAGGTGGGGAAGAGGGAGGAACAAATGGGTAGAGAAGAGTTTCATCTGTCCAGGGGTTTGTCGAAGTAGTAATAGTGGAAGGTATCAGGTTGGAGGTTGAGGAAGTAAAGTAAGATCCAGAGAATTACCAGCATTTTGGGCAGGAAAGGTTAATGTAATTTCTAGTGTGTCATTCTGGACAAGTGGGCCACAAGCCATTGTAGAAGGAATCCATTCCGGATTTTTTCTGTGATCTTCCTACTTCACTGGAAATTCTACTGCCACCTGTAGTTTTCCCCTTCTGTACATGAGCTTGAGGAGGGAGTGTTTCTGTTCTGCTCTCCCCTTTTATTTTTCAGTATTTTTGAGTATTTTCGGTGTTTGAGCGCTTGGAGCTTTCCAGTTTCAGTACTAGCTCTGCCTGCTTAGAGAAACAGACTGCGGCTGATTCCTGGTGGTACCTGTTAGCCAGTCTGCATGTTTTTTGGAGCTCAAGGCCATTCCTGCTTTCCCCCTCACCTACTGCTTAGCATGGGTTTGAGCATAGGTTGTAAGAGGCTCAGTGGTATCTCGCAGGGTGCTGGATGCATTTTTATGCCTCCCCCCTTTCTGTGATTTGATAGTAAGAAATAGGATTAGATAACAAATCCTCTCAAAAAGTAGTAGTTGGTTGAATACAAAAGCCTTAGTCCCAACACTCCACCGTTGATATAATTTAAAACCACGGGAAAAAATTACGTGGTGACTTTCATCATTGGCTCATGTGCATTAACCAGTGCTCCACTATTAGTGACTAGATTTTATACATTTAAATTAGTGTTTTCTATTTTACTTCAATTATCTTGTTATATATAGTATGCACTTATCTCTGCATCGGCCAACATCTGGGTGCCTGATCCGACATGTTTCGCGCCGTTGCGCTTTATCAAGGGTCTCCCGAGGTGGCTGCTGTCATCCGACTCCAAATGTAAGCTTTTAAAGGAGAAAGGAGAAAGGGTCACAGAGAGTAAAGGCTGTTACAGCCTGTGAGGCGAACAAGGGTAGTCTGAAAATGGCATTTTTAAGGGTTTCTACGTGTTTCCCCTGTTTCTTCTCCTGAAAAATCCTGAATTTGCTGGGGGGGGGGAAGGTTTATTTTGGGAAGTTAGTTATCTTAGTGTTTTAGGCACAAAAATCTTGCCAACAGCCATCTTGAATTTTAGCCAATTTTTTTTCATAAGTTCCCTGCACTTCCAAAACTTAATTTTTTTTTTCCTCATAACTGGTTGGGATGGAGTCATTGGGCTATGCTACCCCAAATTCATGCCAGGCTTGTACAAATTCTGTGCCTCAGGAGCATCCTTGCACCATGTGCCATGTCACATGGACCAGAGAGGTAGGAGCACCAGCTTAACATCTCCTGATCATGTTCAGCTGATAAAAAGGCGGCTTTTTCTATTTTCGGGCCCTGGATATAGTGACCGCTCTGCATGAGGACAAGGCTGCCCCGCAGCCCAAGCAGTGCAAAATAGTCACCTCAGGGTGACTCCTCATTCCCTGGTATGGCTTTCTTCTCTGAATTCCTTAAATTATTGTAGAAAGCCTTTCAAGAGAGCTGTGCTCCACCTATGCAGTCCCGTTATGCATGGATCTTGCATCCTGGAAGGCTATGACTTGATAGGCATCTATTTCACAGTCTGCTGCAGGGCAGATGTTGTATTGTATTATAGTTGATATACTGCTTGTACATGAGTATTAAGCAGTTTACAAAACTAAATACATTGGACACTTTGGATGTCACACTCTGTCCTGAATAGGCTCACAGTCTAAACTAAAGTGTTTATGAGAAAAAGAATATCATTCATATATTAAAGATAAAAATAGAAAGAAGATGAGAAGGAAGAAGGAGCCCCAGAAAGATGTAGAGAACCAGGGAACAAGAAGCACCTTGGACCACAATTTGATTTTAGAACTTGGGGACGATCCCATAGTTCTGCGTTTATTTATGGCTGCTGCCTTGTAGGATCTTATTTTGGAGTCTCTGCATGAGTTGATTTAGGCACTCGGCCAGCTCCTTCTACCTCCTCCTTCCTCATCTGTGCAGTGAGAGCTCAGTCCTCGGCATTGCCCTAGCATCCAGATTTTAAAATCTTAATCTCAGAGCAATAGGATTCTCTGGAGGGGTCTCTCAAAGTAGCTTGAGCCACATCATGGCTGTATACTATGACACAGGAGTGGCAGCAACTTTTTAGTCAACCCAAAATGGATTTCTTGGATGTAATTCTTAAGGGACTTTTCAAGGCAGTGGCTTTAAGAATTGCAGCTGCTTCGTCAGCGGCCCATATGCACTTCTGTCCAATCTGTGTACTTTGGAGAGTGAAGGAGATGAACTTCTCCCTCAATTTATCTGGTGTGGATTATGTAGCTGATGTTCTGTATGACATTATACCAGTTGTGGGTAAAGCGTTAGCTTATTCAATTTCTGCTCGTAGAATTCTTTGGATTGGACAATGGGTCATGGTTTCATCTCTAAAGCTACTCTTGCCAGACTCCCTTTTAAGGGACAGCAATTGGTAAAGGCCTGGATGGTGCATGGTGGACCATTGCATCAAGACCCTACCTGTTAATAGACCCAGAACCTTCAGAGACTCGGGGCACTCTAATTTTCATGGCTCTAGGTGCGCTCGCAATATTCTCAATATTCTCCCCATTGCACAAATTCTCCAAGGGCTTAAGGCAGAGGTTTTTTAGGATCCAGGCATAACCAGGTCTCCACCTCCTGTGTGGCACCATCCACCATGAAATCGCAATGACGCCGGGTCGAGGACAGTCCTTATTCATATAGGGGGCAGACTCAGCATTTCTGCAGGTATGGGTCAGGTTTTGTCCAACTGTTGGGTTCTGGATATCATTCGGTCCAGCTACAAGCTAGAATATGCCCAGCCTTTAACAGATTGCTTTGATATTCAGGCCATAAAGCCTGTGCTGCCCAGTCTCTGGCTCCAGCAGATAGTTCATATACTTTATCATGCCAATGAAGGACTCTGACGATTAGAGACCCATTCTGGACCTTACTTAATTGCAGCGCTCAAAGTTTTGCACTTTTGCATGGAGGCAGTTCAATCTGTCTCTAGCTCTCCAGATCTGATGGAAGCCTACTTGAATATCCCTATTTTCCCAGATAAGTTTCTCAAATTTCATGTTCTGGAAAATCATTAAGACACTGGAGAAAAGCCCGAGTGACCTCCCATGACAAAAGCAGCAGAACAAACAGGAGTCATGAGGGGAGCAATGTCACCAGCTGAAGCATGGGTCAAATGGGAGAAACTTTGATAGTTGCAATAGTTGACTCGACACTGACAGTGTTTCAGCAAGAATTGCCTTTATCAAAAGTCTAATAAAATCATAAATAAATATAAACAAAGTTAAAACCATGTATATATATATATATATATATGTGCCAAAGGTGACAAAAAACACGACAGTTTAAAATACAATGCCACAGCTTGAAACAACATAAAAAATGCCTAAAGCAATAGCATTTAGAGCACATTAAAACTAGATGGCACAAGAAGTGAAAATCATGAAAACATGCAGTTGATAAAATGTGAATAATGAATACTTGGATTTAAAAGTAGTATTAATTTTCAGCTCTACCCTTTGGTCTGGTAACAGCGCATCCATCGCACCTTAACCAAAGTGATGGTTGTGGTTGCAGCTCACCGGTCAAAATAGGACTGCAGGTACATCCCTACCTGGATGACTGGCTGATCAGAGTCCCCATTCATTATCTCAGGGTCAGCACACAGTGGATCAGGTGATCTGAATCCTGGAGGACCTGGGATGGATTTTACATTTCTGACAGGGCAATTTGACTCTAACTTGATTCCTAGAGTCCCTGGGTGTCTTGTTAGACATGGCTGCTGGCCAAGTATCTTCCAGAGGCACACAGACAGAAGCTGTGTTCTCAAATTTTTTGTCTCTTAGACAAGTCAGCTCTATCGGCTTTAGATCCTGGGGTCCATGACAGCCCCCTTAGATGTGATATATTGAGCGAAAGTCCATATGCATTCTCTCCAGAATGTGTTACTTATGCTGGTCTCCATAGGCGGATGTATTACAGATATGTCTGCCTTGGACACTGGAGGCTCGATCCAGCATAGATTGGTGGCTCTGTCCTCAGTCCTTCTCTCAGAGCATGTCTCTACATATTGCTTCCAGGGTGGTTGAAATGACAGATTAGTCTATTGAGCTAGGGAGCCCATTACAACAGTCGTATGATTCAGGGGCATTTGATGCCCTTTCAGTGGAAGTGGTCGATCAACAGGCTAGAACTACATGCCATTCGGTTGGCTCTACTAAAACTGAAGCAGACTCTCAAAGGTCAAGCGGTTAGTCTTTTCTGACAATACTACAGCGGTGGCATGTCATTCGCCAGGGAGACATCAAGAGTGCTTCTCTGTCTAGAAGCCCGAATGTTCTTCCACTGGGCAGAGTGTCAGCTTCAGGGATGGATGGATCCAGTCTGGTCCCATGGCTTTGTCCACCTTCAATTTTTCACATTGTTCATAAACACTTTCTTCTGTAAATGGCAAGGTATCCGTTCTATTCTCATGTGTAATTTTGCTCACCAAGTCCTTCAGGAATTTCTTCTTTTGAACACAGAACAGAAATATTTGTTTAGCATGTATACTTTTTCCTTATCCCTCTCCATATACCGGTTTAAAGCTTAGTTCAGTCTCGCAATACCATTTTGCGGATGATACCAAGATTGGTGACAAGGGTGGACACCCAGGAGGGAGTGGAAAACATAAAAAAGGATCTGCAAAAGTTGGAAGAATGGTCTGCTTTTTAGATAAAATTCAATGCAAAGAAATGCAGAGGATGCATTTGGGGATTAGAAATCCAAGGGAGATGTATATGCTGGGGGACGAGAGGCAGGGGTAATGGTGTCTAAGGATCGGAAGACAATGAAGTAATGTGCAAGGCGGTGGCTCTCGCCAGAAGGATGCTGTATATAGAGAGGCGTAGTCAGCTGAAGAAAGGAGGTGTTGATGCCCCTGCACATGTCATTGGTAAGGCTCCACTTGCAGTATTGTGATCAGTTTTGGAGGCCATACCTGACCAAGGTTATACAAAGACTTGAAGTAGTCAGAGGAAAACGATGAAAATTGGTAAGGGGTTTGTGCTACAAGTATTAGAAGACCTCAACATGTATACTCTGGAGGAGAGGAGGGACTAAGATTAGCAGACATCCTTGGAAATGTCTTCCTTTTCGAGGACATGTTCGGGGGTCCTGATGACTTTTCAAAACCTGGCACTTTGTCCTGATTTTGAAAAGCTTCCTCTAAATCGTGTAGGGCAGGAGGAAATCCGCAGATGCCACGCGATGGTCAAGCGCACGTGCACTTGATGTCATCGCATATCCACACGTGTGGATTTCCTCTTGTCTGACGAGAGCAGGCAGTGGGGGGTGGGGCTAGGGTGGGATTGGGAGCAGGACTGGGGCGTAACAGGGCGGGCCTGGGGTGGATCTGGGGGTCCAGATTTTACTATAGTAAAATCTGGTAACCATAGGAGGGACAAGGATGATATAAGACACTTAAATATTGAAAGGTAATAATATAGGACCAAATCTTTTTTCCAGAGAAGGGAAATTGGTAAAACCAGAGAACATAAATTGAGGTTGAGGGATGGTAGACTTAAGAGTAATGTTAGGAAATTATTTTTCATGGAGAGGGTGGTGAATGCCTGGAATGCCCTCCCAAGGGAGGTGGTAGAGAGGAAAACGGTGATTGAATTTTTTTTAAAAAAAGTGAAGGGTGAACACAAGAGGATTTCTAATTAGAATATGAATGGGCAAACTTTCACGGTCTGAATCGCTCAAAGGAGATGGTTTGAATAGGCTGGAGTGAGCTTCAATAGCAACTTCAGTTGTTGGAACCTAATTACCAATATTGGGTAGACTTCTAAGGTCTATGGTACAGAAATAATGAGAGAGACAATTATGAAATTGTAATGTATGATTATAGAGCAGACCATTCATTCAGGTCACCTGCTGTCATTTGCTATGTTACTATGTTTAACTTTAAGAATTATTATATGAACCTGCATTTAACAAAAGCAAAGAAGTGAGCTTGCTTTCTGTGCCATGATATTTGTATATTGGTGGATTTTCCATGATTTAATGAGATTCTATGTGTGTTCGTGATCTGTTCTATAATACTTGAATTGTACTGCTAAAGTGTACAATTCAAGAACTTATTTAAACTGTACTGTATTTCATACTTTATACATTGCGGAAAAATGACCAGTGGTAACTTCAATAGTAAATAAACTTTAAAACTGCCACCTGATAACTTGTTTGCTCATGTGACTAAGCTAAAGGTTCATGTACATAAATTGACTTTGCAAGTACTTTGGAAACTACAGAGCCTGAAGGGAAAGTTATTTGCGAATTTATGGTATTTGTGAGGGCTGTGCCTCTAACCCCCACAAAAATGGAGGGAGATCTGTATATCTAATAACTTAGCTTAATGTACGAAGATTGAAATACTGATAAGTTAGCAGCCTCTTTGATACTCCAGTGAACTTAAAAGTGGAGTAATACCAGTGGGGGCTATTTTAGTTCTAAAGACATTGAATTAAAATTTGTGGGAGTATGAGTGTCTTTAGATTCATTTGTGACTGTGCTTTTAACCCTTTGCCCTGTAAAATACTTATTGGTAGTCGTCACAAAAAAAGTATGATTTTTGTTCAAGTTTTTTTTTTTTTTACAGTTTTGTCTACTTTATTCACTTCTATTTAAATCCTGAGATTTGTCTCCCAATCCCCTCCTTCCCCAATCTACTAGGGCCCTTTACTGCACTAATGCATTTTTCTCTACCACATGTCCCTTTTTTATATGTAGGATTTCTATGACTGTCCTTCTAAAAGGTCCTCTATATATCAGAGTACATTGTGTAGGACGTGGTATGGTGTCTGCTAAGCTTTATATATTGATGGGTTTTAATGTTCAGTTTGGATTGGCAATTAGTTTATATATTCTTAATACTGTGATTGTCAGATATCAGAAGCATCATATGATCTCTGAGGGGTCCAAATTAATTTAAACTGGCTTTAAAAGTTATGTTGGTTTACATTGGTCTAGTAACAGCTGAATGGGGGTGACCACAGCAGCAATTTAAACTTGAATAGATGTCATACTGACCTTAAAAACACTAGATTTGTGTATATTGAATGTTGACAAATTAGAATCCAATCAACAATACATTTATATCTGCTTCAATGTTTCCCAAGGCTATTCTTGACTGTATTGACCACTATAGAGGGTCATTTTGAAATATTTGGTATAGTTAGCCTAACAAGGTGGCTGCATGCAAGGGGGAGGGGGGTGGGTGGTTCGCCCAGGGTGCCATCTTGGTGAAGGCGCAGGCACCCATCTTCCTTTCCCCCCCCCCCATACAACATGTGTGTGCCACTTCCTTTCCCTTATCTTGGTAACATTCCTGGCACGAGCAGCAGCCCCCCAACCTACTGTCACATCAGCATCTGCGCTTCCTCTGACGTAACTTCCTGGACCCATGCCTAGGAAGTGATGTTACAAGAAGAGATGACACTGGTGCGACAGCAGCATGGGAGTTCCTGCTTGTGCCAGGAATATTAGAGGTACAGGGGAAGGGAAGCGGTGTGAAATGAGCAGAAAGTGTGCGGGGAAGGAGCCTTGGGGGAGGGGGGAGAGGGGAGGGCGCCACCGCCCCAGGAGCCTCTCACCCTTGCTATGCCACTGGCTGCATGGTCTTGCTAGAAAGGCCAGGTGACTTACTTTGCCTCTGCTTTGCCTCATATCTGGGATAACACCTAACTCGGAATGTGTTTTCTTTTTACCCTACAGCTTGTGCATGTGGAACATAACTGTCCCAGAAGATAAGATCATATGGATTCAGTTTTCTAGATTAGACATGGAGAAACATGTCAGCTGTGATTATGACTACCTATCAATATATTCTAAAACAGGACAATTAATCTGTATGTAACAAACTTACACTATTTAGGAAAATAATGGGTAGGGTTGAACAAAATTTTTGAATGTGTGCATACAGTTTGTGGTACTCCAGTCACTAAATTAATAAGTACACTTCTCCCTCCAAATCCGCGGTTTCAGTATCCATGAATTCAGTTATTCGCGATTTTTTAAAAATAAAAACCTATTTTCTTTTTTTGGCTATTTTTAAGCTGTCCAAGCCTCCCCGGAACCTTACCTGGTGGTCTAGCAGTGAAGCGGGGCAGGAGTGATCTTCCTATGCTCCTGCCCCATGCAGAGCCATCATCAGAATGGCTGCCGTGAGTTCCCGTTGTAGTCTCGAGACTACAACGGGAACACACGGCAGCCATTCTGATGACGGCTCTGCACGGGGCAGGAGCATAGGAAGATTGCTCCTGCCCCGCTTTACTGCTAGACCACCGAGTAAAGTTCTGGGGAGGCTTGGACAGCTTAAAAATAGCCAAAAACTGAAAATAGTGTTTTTTGCAAAAAAAATCACGAATACCCGAATCCGCAGATACTGAAACCACGGATTCGGAGGGAGAAGTGTAGTTAGCAAGGGAAAGAGGATACAACTTAACCTTGAAGTGTAGTATGTAGCTGTGCTATTAAGAGACACTTTACCTTCTGTAGGTGGTGGCTGTAAAGAGCATCTCATAGACGTGTCAAGATCAGAGAAGAGAAACTGGCATTGCAGATGTTTGGTGCCTCATTAAAATAATCATTAAGAGCATTCAGTGAACAAGAGCAAATGAACTTATCCTAAGTGCATATATTGTCTTCATCTACATACTGATTATTATGCAAATGCATGCCTGAACTATGCTAAGCTGTTAATGGTTATGCCAATATTTAGCATGCATGCTAGATGACCTTTTTTTTTTTTTTTAAGAAATTGTCTTCAGTGGGATAATTTTATAAACTTGGTGCTAACATTTGTGCCAGTTGACAAGTATACATGGATTCTTAATTCCTTAACAAACAAAAACAATACTGCAAGAAAATGTACAGGGTACAGGAATTTTTAAAAATAACAAAAACAAAAATCTAAAACCAAATACATAAACTGCATAAAAAGTATGTATCCAAAACAACTGGTCCCAATATTCCTGTGGACTGGTTCGAAGAAACACTCCTTCCTCAGGGGCCCCTAGTGTTGGTACACAGAGTACCAGAAAACCAGAATGGATAAGGTAAACAAAATCGATAATAAACAAGCGCATAACTCTCCTGTATAAGCACTGCGCTTTGTGAATCAAAATGCACTCTGTGTACCAACACTAGGGACCCCTGAGGAACGAGTGTTTCTTCGAAACACGGACCGTGTCGGCAATGGCATACCTAGGGTATGTGGCACCCGGGGCCCATCATTTTTTGACCCCCCCCCCATGTGAAAAAATATTTTTTGTAATGACCATAAAACGGAATAAATGGTCAGAATAGAAACAGGCAGTGAAAATTTTCTTATATTCCAAACATAACATAACATAAATTATGTCTGAATTGTCATGACATCAAAAGTATATATGGAGTAGTTGCAGGTGTTGCTTGGGACAGTTCTGTTTGTTAGTTCGGTTTTATGTGTTTTTTGAATAGAAGGGTTTTTATTTCTTTTTGAAGGTTTTGCAGTCTGTGGTCGATGTCAATTGGTTGTAGAGTTGGGGGTCGAGTATTGCAGCTCGAATGGCTAGGAGGTTGTCGAACAGTTTTTTTTCTTTTGACGTTTTTGGTTGGAGGGTGTGTGAATGGTGCGTGAGTTCTCCTATGTCTGGTTGAGGTGGATTGAATTATTTAGCTGAAGAAATTAGTTACCCCCTCATCCCACACAAATTAATTCTCTTCCATTTTTGTTCCCATTATAAAAAACACTGATAAGTTCCCAGAAAAAAAATACATTAAAATAAGAAGTGAAAACAAAGGCCCCTACAGATGAGAACATAACATAAGAATAGCCTAACTGGGTCAGACCAATGGTCCATCATGCCCAGTAGCCCATTCTCATGGTAGCCAATCCAGGACACTAATACCTGGTCAAAACCCAAAGAGTAGCAACATTCCATGCTACCGATCCAGGGCAAGCAGACACTGCCCCCATGTCTTAATAACAGATTATGGACTTTTCCTCCAGGAATTTGTCCAAATCTTTCTTAAAACCAGCTACACTATCTGCTTTTACCATAACTTCTGGCCATTTCATTTTTAAGTTTAGATCTTTCCTTTCAAACAGAGACCTTTCTAGATGTTAAATACAGCACAAGGTAACTTCACATGGACTTAGCTGTGCAGGAAATGTGAATCTCGTCATACACCCACCATATAGTGCAAAAATGTGCAAAGGTCTGTTTTTTTTCTTTCGATCACTACATAGCCTAATGCCACACAAGCAACGCTGTTACAAACATATTCTGTAGGTCAATGCTAAGGATAACAAAGTTTCCTTCCTTGGACCAGAAGGAGATACTGATAAACCACTGGAAGAGATCCCAAAACAACACCCAAAGACCCACTCAGTGTGTGAACCAGTTGAGTGGAATGGAGTAACTGGGGGGTGGAAATGTGCCCGGAGTTTGCTCAGCAGAATTTCCCAGACCACCTCTTCCTCTCAACACATTGACACGCTGCCACCACCACCACTAGGAACACCTCACTGGGTAGGCCAGCTATGCTATAAACTTTATAAAACACATTATTATATTTTCTTATAAAGCACATATTTTAACTGAACTCTCTGACATCCTCAGCCTTTCCATTCACAAAAATAGAAGGAAGAAAAGTTCCCATTTCCTGCTGTCTCATGTCCCCGGCCTATACAATATTTTTTTTCTGCAGATCCTTCAAAAGTCTGACCAAATCCTCGTTTCACTTGCATTATAAAGTACTGAGGATGCCATCTCTCCCCAATCCCAGGTCCTAAAGTCTAAGACAGTAGCGCAAACTAATGCTGCCAGATTCAGGAAAAAAAATTTCGATTCGATTCAGCCTATTGAATTGGTTTTTCAATTCGATTTTCCTGCCCAGTTGGGTGATTTTTTTCAAAACTCCTGGTGGGTTTTATAGCTTTTTCACCCCCTTTGGCTTCTCTTAACCACACTGGCGCTGTGGTGTAAATAAAATAAAGAAACAAAAAGGACTTTTCCTCTCTCTGTTAAATCCTAGCTCACGTTTGCAGTCCAACACCAGCTCTGGCAGGATACACATTTCAAATATGACATATTATAATCACAAAACAGAAAATAAAATTAATTTTTCTACCTTTTGTTGTCTGGTTATTTTTCAAATCTTGTTGGTCCAAGGCTCTGGTTTTCTTCTGATAACTTGCTTGCCAGGGTCTCCTTCTTTCTTCTTTCTGCATGCTAACCATCCATCTGCCAACTCTGTCCTCCCTTTCCATTTCCCTTCCCTCCCCAGGAAGTCTGGTATCTTTCCTTTTTTTATCTCCCTCTAAAGATCCACCTTTTCTTAACTACCCTTTCATCCGGCATCTCTCCCTCCTTCCCCACCACCCCAGAGTCCACCATCTCTCCCTTTCTTTTCCCAATTACCCTCCTATCCAGTATCTCTATTCCTCCTCCACACCATCCCTTGTGTCCAATTTCTCTCCCTTTCTGTTCCTTCCCTCCCTAAATCCCATGGTCCATCATCTCTCTCCCTCTCCTCTATTTTCAGACCCATTATTTCTTCCTCCCCCCCAAAAGTTTGGCATATGCACATCTCTTTGAACACCCCCTTCCCTCCGTGTACTTTTAAACCAGGGTCCCCCCTTAAAGGTCTGCCTGTTCCCCCTTAAAGGTCTGCCTGTTCCCCCTTGAAGGCCTGTCCCACCCCCTTGAAGGCCTGTCCCACCCCCTTGAAGGCCTGTCCCCCCCCCTTGAAGGCCTGTCCCCCCCTTTGAAGGCCTGTCCCACCCCCTTGTAGGCCTGCCTGCCTCCCTCTTGAAGGCCTGCACCCCCCCCTTGAAGGCCTGCACCCCCCCCTTGAAGGCCTGTCCCACCCCCTTGAAGGCCTGTCCCACCCCCTTGAAGGCCTGCCTGTTCCCCCCTTGAAGGCCTGCCTGTCCCCCCCCTTGAAGGCCTGTCCCCCCTTGAAGGCCTGCCTGCCTGTCACCCCTTCCCCCTTGAAAGCCTGCCTGCCTGCCCGCCCCACCCCGAAGGACCGCTCGCCCCCCTGGCCTCCCCGCACCACCTATGAAGCAGCACTACCTATGCTCCCGACCTTGCCGTTCAATCCCCCCCACCACCCCCGAAGGACCGCTCGCCCCACTGACCTTCCTGCATCACCTATGAAGCAGCCGCAGCAGAATCGCGACATCAGCGATCCCTGCACTGCTTAGGCGCTGCTTCCTGCGCCGCGGTCCCGCTCCTCCTCTGACGTCAGAGGAGGGGCGGGACCGCGGCGCCCAAGCAGCTCAGCCTACGTCGCGATCCTGCTGCGGGCTGCTTCACAGGTGGTGCAGGAAGGTCAGTGGGGCGAGCGGTCCTTCGGGGGTGGGGGGGGAATGAACGGCAAGGCCGGGAGCACCCCCTCAGGGCTGGCACCCGGGGCGGACCGCCCCTCCCGCCCCCCCCCCCTTGGTACGCTACTGCGAGTCAGATCCAGTCCATAGCAATATTGGGACTAGCTGTTTTGGATACATACTTTTTATGCAGTTCATGTATTTGGTTTTAGATTTTTGTTTTTGTCATTTTAAAAAATTCCTGTACCCTGTACATTTTCTTGCAGTATTGTTTTTGTATGTGTTGTGTTTTTTACTTCAAGTTTTGGTTCTTTTTTGTTTTGCTGCTTAATTCCTTAAGCAATATCTTCTTTAATACAATACATAGAAATGAAACAATACAAAAGGAATAAAGGTGCATTGTTTGATTAGCTATCGAAGGTAATCCTTAGATCAGGCATAAGCTATTTGTGATCTGAATTAAGGTTACCTTAGACAGATAATTTCAAACAATGCACTAATGCTGGCTTTTACTAAACTGTGGGCTTGTGAGGTAAATGCTCTGACACTCATAAGAATTGAATGAGCATCGGAGTATTTATCTTGCTGGCTTGGGGTAAAAAGCTCTACCATGGTTTAGTAGAAGGTTTAGTCTGATAAAAAGGCATCACATATATTTGTTCTGTTCTGTTTTATTTTATTTCTTTTTCTATATATTATCTTAAAAAGTGGACTAATGTGGCTACCATACCATTTCACTCATTCTTTAATACAAAACTCAAAACAAAGAAAATAAACTTAAGTTCAGTTGCTTTAAAGCAGTGGTCTCAAACAATTTTGCAAGAGGTAAAACTCTTTATACTTTATAAACCTTTCCTTTTGGCTAAGTCTTAACAATAATATTGTAATTTATATCTAAAGAGACATATGATCAAGAAACTACTTTATTTTACTTTTGCGATTATGATAAACATACCGAGGGTCTCAAAATAGTACCTGGTGAGTCACATGTGGCCCCCAGGCCGCAAGTGAGACCACTGCTTTTAAACAGTCTAATATTCTACCAGCTTATCCTAGGGGTTGGGGTAGCTAGGAGTATATTCAACCCTTGTTAAAAAAATGTATTTCAAAAATTAATACTAAGTTATACTTGGAAACCAGTGCTGCCTGATTCAGGGAAAAAATTTTCAATTCACTTTTCTCATCCAATCATGTTTTTTTAACATCCTGGCAGATTTATTTTGTAGCCTCTTCACCTACCCCACCCCCCTTTGCCCTCTCCTGGCGCAGTGGTCAGTGGCGTACCTAGCATATGTGACATCTGGGCCCATCATTTTTTGACACCCCCCATCTATATGAAAAACATGATTTTTATTAACAAGCCACATGTCGCACATGAGTACCTAGGAAAAGGCAGCATCTTACATACTGCAGTGAGCATTACAACATCAATACACCCATTGCAAAACTAAACAAGCCAGACTACTACAGATCAATCCTACACCTTCAATCCTAAAAGAAAACCATGTCTTTCAAACACACAGAACACAGAAAACACCTTTGCCTAGTATGGAATATGTCATCACAAACTAACCCCTCCCCCTTTTTACAAAACTGTAGTATGGATTTTAGCCATGGTGGTAACAGCTCTGTCATAAAATTCTGAGCATCAGAGCTGCTACCACCACGGCTGGCGCCAAAAAATGCTCCACATTTTGTAAAAGGGGGGATAAAATAGAAATACATAGACAAAGGTTAAATTGAACCAGCAAGAAGCTGGACTCTGCATACAATGCAACACCACAGAAACAGTGACACATGTCTCCTAAAGCAATAAATAAATAGAAAATTTTTGTTCTACCTTTGAATTCTCTGGTTTCTGCTTTCCTCATCTTCTTGTTACTCTCTTCCTTCCATCCACTGTCTGCCGTCTCTCTGCCCTTATATGGCATCTTCTCTCCTTCTATGCCCATTCCAGAAACTGTAGCCTCCCCCTTCCATCTCTCCTTTCACCCCATTGGTCTGGCACCTCTCTTCTGTAATCCCTTTCTTCCCTCAGTTTCCTTTTCAATTTATTTTCTGCATCCATCTAGATTACATTCTTACTACCCTCTCATCAATTTCCTTTTTTACTGTCTATCTACAGCTCGCCACCTCTTTCCCTCACCCCCTCCAGTATTTCCATAACTCAGTCCTTTTCCCCCCATCATGTACCCTCCTTTTATTTATCCCCTCCTTCCATCATGTGCCCTCTTTCTCTACCCCTTCCATCTAGCTAAAGAAGCACTGTCTGGGCTTTGTAGTCCTCAGTTATGTCTCTAGCAAGATATATATTTCAAATCTGATATATTCTAATGACAAAATAGAAATAAAATGATTTTTTTTCTACCTTTTGTTGTCTCTGGTTTCTGCTTTTATCTTCTTTTAACTCTTTTCCTTCCAGCGTCTGCCCTGTCTCTTCAATCCAGCATCTGCCCGTTCCATCTACTGTCTACCCCTTTCAGAAACGGTCTGTCTCCCCCTGCCATCTCTCCTCTAGACACCCCCCCCTTTGGTCAATGAGAGCTTGGGCAGGCTAGGGAATTTTTTGTGCTAATTAAATGAATGCCATCCTACTATCAAATTTGAAATGAAGAGTGATACTGATGAACTGACATTTTTAGATGTCAAGATCAATCAAGTAAATGGGAATTTTTTAACATCTGTATGTACAAATCCAACTGATAAGAATACATTATTGCAATATACAAGTATGCACCCGGATGTTTTAAAAACAATCTCCCTGTATCACAATTCTTCAGATATAGAAAAATCTGTCATTCAGCTGAGGAATTTACCAGTAAAGCAATGGAGCTGAAAAACAAATATGAAGTTTGGGGGATATCCAAAATCAGTGATTACTAAGGTGTATAAACGAGCAAAATATAGTCCTCTGGAACAACTTTTACAGTATAAACATCGTTTAGAAAATACTGATTTTGTGACATGTGTGTTGAGATTTTCTGATGTTTCTCAGCGACTGGGGAGAAAAATTAAAAGCTTATGGCCAATGGTGCAAACTAAACAAAATTGCCATGAATTGGATTGTAAGGTGGCATTCCCACGAAATAAAAATTTAAAAGACCTGTTGTGCTAGGCAGATATGTGGTCTAGTAAAGGGGTGGAAAGGATGGGCTTATTTTGTTATAACAACTGCACTGTTTGTCCTCTGATCAATGAAGGAGATCTAGTTCTGATCCCATGGAGAAAACCTTGGAAAATGACAAGTTTGGTTTCTTGTGAAACTATGGGTGTAGTATATACAATAGTGTGCCCGTGTGATCTCTGCTATATAGGGCACACTATGAGAGGTTTAAAAACTAGGTTGTTCGAACACCGGTCAAATATTAACCATAGAGGACAATATGATGTGTCATTGTGCTGAAAAGGAACACTCGTTTGAGGACTTCAGATGTTTTGTACTTGATCATAGTCCAATAACAGCAGGTAGAGGAGATGTAAAAATCAAATTATACCAGAGTGAGCAAAGATCAATTTACTTTTTTTAATACCATCTGGCCCAATGGTTTAAATCAAAAAATAGAATGGTATGCTTTCTATTAAGTTATGAATCTTTACATTTTTGTTTTTTTCAATAATGTTCTTTTTGTTGAGTTTCTGGAGGAAGTGATGCCATGATATCAGGAGCTACAAGTCAGGCACCATTGTGGAGCCAGATTGTGGATGGAATAGGAGGGAATTCCCTAAAGCAGCCATTCGTTGGTGAAACAAGTGCCTTGTTGGATCTGGACAACAGTTCCTTGTTTTCACTTCAATGCCGGAAATGTGACTGCAGTAAGATTGTTGCGTCTTTGGATCGCGATCCTAGCTTACATCGACAGCTGTGAAGATAAGTGTTACCTTTCTGAAGGTTCTTTTTCCTGTTCCCTGTGCACAGTGGTGAAATATTTTCCTATTTTGAAAGATTTCATTTAGAGAAGTAGTGGAGTTTTTTTGCCTACGATACAGAGTACGAACGGCTAAAAAAACTCATTGGGTTGCCGTCTGCATATAAAATTAGTTAAGGCTTTTTTCTCCACTTTACTTAAATGGTTTTTCAAAGGATAGTTCCATCACTTGGCTTATAACATTTTTCAACAATTTTTTTGCTGCAGTAATTTATTTAAGATTGTTATTGTTAATATTGTTTCTAGTGAGACAGTAGAGCAAACCTGGTTTTTATTCAAGGACACGATGAGCGAGGCGCAAAATCTGTATATCCCCAGATTCAGAAAAGGGTGCAAAAAGAGCCAAACAAAAGACCCAGCATGGATAACTAAAGAAGTGAAGAAACGACAGGTGATAAGAAGAATTCTTTCAAGAAATGGAAAAAGGGCAAAACTGAGGAGAACTGGAAAGAACACAGGAAGTATCAAAAAGAATGTCACCTCATAGTTAGAAAAGTAAAAAGAGAATATGAAGAGAGGCTAGCCAGGGAAGCACGAAATTTCAAACCGTTCTTCAGATATGTTAAAGGGAAGCAGCCAGCTAGGGAGGAGGTGGGACCGCTGGATGACGGAGATAGAAAGGGAGTGGTGAAGGAAGAAAAAGAAGTGGCGGAAAGACTAAACATGTTCTTTTCTTCAGTATTTACAAAAGAGAACACATCTAATATACTGGAACCTGAACAAATCTTCAAAGGAGACCAAGCAGAAAAATTAACATCCATGGAAGTAAGCCTCGAAGACGTACACAGGCAGATAGAAAAATTAAAAACTGAAAATCACCAGGCCCTGATGAAATCCACCCTAGGGTACTGAAAGAACTAAAGGAGGAAATAGCAGAACTACTACAGAAAGTCTGTAGTCTAACCCTGAAAACAGACGTGATCCCAGAGGATAGCCAATGTTACGCCCATCTTTAAAAAGGGATCGAGAGGTGACCCGGGGAACTACAGACCGGTAAATCTGACCTCTGTTCCGGGGAAAATGGCGGAAGCACTGATAAAAGATAGCATCAAGGAGCATCTAGAAAGGAATAAACTTATGATAACAAGCCAACATGGCTTCTGCAAGGGAAGATTGTGCCTGAGGAACTTATTGCACTTATTTGAAGGAATTAACAAACGGATGGACAAAGGGGACCACATAGACATCGTATACTTAGACTTCCAAAAAGCCTTTGAGAAGGTACCCCATGAACGCCTATTTCGGAAACTGAAGACTATGGGGTGGAAGGAGACATACACAGATGGATCAAGAATTGGTTGGCAGGTAGGAAGCAGAGGGTAGGAGTGAAGGGCCACTACTCGGACTGGAGGAGGGTCACGAGTGGTGTTCCGCAGGGGTCGGTGCTTGGACCGCTGCTATTCAATGTATTTATAAATGATCTAGAAACAGGGACGAAGTGCGAAGTAATAAAATTCGCAGACGACACCAAACTATTTAATGGAGCTAGGACTATAGAAGACTGCGAAGATTTATAAAGGGATCTAAACAAACTAGGGGAGTGGGCGATGAGATGGCAGATGAAGTTTAATGTAGAGAAATGTAAAGTCTTGCACTTAGGAAACAGAAACCCGAGGTACAGCTACACGAAGGGAGGGCTGTCATTGAGTGAGAGTACCCAAGAAAGGGACTTGGGGGTAATAGTGGACAAGACAATGAAGCCGTCGGCCCAGTGCACAGCGGCTGCTAAGAAAGCAAATAGAAAGCTAGGTATAATCAAGAAGGGTATTACAACCAGAACGAAAGAAGTTAATCCTGCCGTTGTATCGGGCGATGGTGCACCCGCATCTGCAGTACTGCGTCCAATATTGGTCGCCATACCTAAAGAAGGATATGGCGATACTCGAGAGGGTTCAGAAGAGAGCGACGTGCTTGATAAAAGGTATGGAAAACCTTTCATACGCTGAAAGATTGGAGAAACTGGGGCTCTTTTCCCTGGAGAAGCGGAAACTTAGAGGGGATACGATAGACTTACAAGATCATGAAGGGCATAGAGAATGTGGAGAGGGACAGATTCGTCAAACTTTCAAAAACTACAAGAATAAGAGGGCATTCAGAAAAATTAAAAGGGGACAGATTCAGAACCAATGCTAGAAGGGTGCACTTCCAGAGGGCGTGATAGGACAGAGTACAGTTTTGGGGTTCAAGAAGGGATTGGATGATTTCCTGAAGGAAAAGGGGATAGAAGGGTATAGATAGGATTACTATACAAGTCCTGGACCTGATAAGCTGCCGCGTGAGCGGACTGCTGGGCATGATGGACCTCTGGTCTGACCCAGCAGAGGCATTACTTATGTTCTTATGTTCTCAGTTCCCTCATGGTCTGGCACCTTTCTCCTTTCATCTCTCTTTCCCTCCCCCCTGTGATTTTTAGCATCTCTCTCTTCTCATTTCCTCTGCTCAGATCTGATATCTCTGTCTCCTTCCCCGTTCTCTGGCATCTCTCTCTTCCCTTTCCTTCTCTGGTCTTCCTTCTTTATTTTCTGCCTCATCTAAATTAAATTCTTTCTTACTATGCAGTCCTCAGTTTCCCTCTTTCCACTGTGTCTACCCACAGCATGCCACCCCTTTCCTTCACCCCTCCACTATCTCAGTAACTATCTTCTTCCCCCATCCAGCATATGTCCTTTTTCTTTATCCCTCCTTCCATCCAGTAAGTGTTCTTTCTCCACTTCCATTCAGCATTTGCTCTCCCTTCTCCCAACTTCCATCATCTGCCCTCTTCTCTCTCCCTTCCTCTCACCTTTCCGATTTTGGCAATAAAATCAGCAATGCCCCCACCCAGCCTTGCCCCCGCGATGACACTTAAGATCGGCAACAGACCTCCTTCTACCCCCGGCATCAACAGAACTTCAGATTGGCAACGCTGTGCTCAGCTTCCTGTTTCCGCCCAGGCAGTTCAGTCAGAGGGAAGCTTTTGACTGAGCACCGCGTTGCCGATCTGAAGTTTTGTTGATGCCAGAGGTAGGAGGAGGCCCGTTGCCGATCTTAAATGTCATCGCGGGGGGGGGGGGGGGCATGTTGCCGATCATGAATTGTGCCCCGGGGTCCGCCGATGCCGCTCATTGCCATTGCAGCCCAGACACTGCCAATGGCCCCAATGGTGCGGACCAGCACCAGATGACCTGGACCTGGCTAGCTGTGCACCTCCCCAAGGGGTGCACCTGGGCGGATCACCCCCTGCCCCCCTCTTGGTACACCACTGGCAGTAGTGTAAACAAAATAAACAAAAAATACTTTTCCTCTCTCTTTTAGGTTCTAGCTCATGTTTTCTGTCTTAACACCAGCTCTGGCAGGATAAACATTTCAAATCTGATATATTGTAATCATATTTCCATCAGCATCATTTTGCCCTGATTGTGCAGATGATGATTCTACCACAACTATATTATTGCAAATCTGCCTACATGGGAATCAGTGCCACTCTTATCCATAAAATGTAACTCATTCAAAATACAGTGGTACGACTTATTTTCCACCTGAGAAAATATGACTGTCTCAACTTACATCAAACAATTACACCATGGAACCTCAGCAGCTCCTCTCATCCAAATTTTCTCAAGAGCATGGTCTACCTCTCGCAGAACCTTGAACAGGATTCAATTAAATCTCCCAACCACAAAAAAATATCAAGTACAGGCGTATATTTCAACCCATGGTAACTTTTCCTGGGAGTGAAAACTTAGAACGACCTGCCTGAAATGACCAGAACAGAGCATAGCTACATCTCGTTCTGGAAGAAATTGAAAACCCTTCTCTTTGATACTTGAACACAAAAAGAATCCCACTCTTATCACATCCCTACTTTTAATCTCAACCCTCCTCTCTTTCCCCTCCTCCTTATTCCCACCTGCCCTTTTTATACCTTCTCTCTTTAAGTCGCCTTGAGCCTGCATAGGTATGCGCGACTCACAAATAGAAGATTAGATTAGAAAATAGAAAATAACATTATTTTTTTAACCTTCCTCTGTCATTTCCAACATTTCTGTTTCTTTTCTATTATCTATATTTCTCTCTCTCTCTCTCACTGCCTTGTGCCCTGGTTTAAACCTCTCTATTCCCCTTAAGCAGCATCTGTCCCTTCTTCCCCCTCCATTATGTGCAACAATTTTCTCTCTCCCCATGCAGCATCTCTCCCTGCCCTCCACCCTATGTCCAACATTTCTCCATCTCTATTTTCAATGCATGTCTCCCTGCCCTTCACCAGATTCAGGATTTCTCTATCACCCCTTTCTACCTTTTGGTTTCATCTCTCCCTTCTCCATTCCATGTCCAGCAATTTTTCCTCTTCCCCCATGTGCAGCAGCTTTCCATCCCTCCTTCCCTCCCATCCCCTTGTGTAGTAGTTTTCCTTCTATCCTTCAATCCTTCCCTCCTATCCCCTTGCTCCATGAGATCTGATATTCTTCCGGGCCTCCCAAAGCAGCAGCGGTGGCAGTGGCTGTCTGGCAGAGGCAACTTGTAGCCTGCCCCTCTAGGGCTTCCCTCTACCACTTCAGTGACATCATCACTGACACAGCAGATGGAAGGGTCTAGTGGGGCAGGCCGCAAGCTGCCTCTGTTGGCCGGCTGCCACTGTTGCTGTTTTAGAAGGCCTGGGGTTATGTTGGGTCTCACCGGGGGCGGGAGAGGATTGTGATGGTCACTGAATCAGTGAGTTTAATTTTTTCATTGAACAAATTGATTTGAATTGATTCACCAAAGTGAATCAATTTGAATTGGCAAATCGGGCAGCATTATTGAAGACTATCAGCATTAAAGGTAAAATAGTTGATGGAGAACAGTGTGCTCTCAAGCCATCAGCTGCCTGAACATGGAGGGCCTGCTAACTGAACTCAAAACAGAGCAGGAGAGAGGCAGCAGGGGGGCAGCCCATAGCTTAGAGCAAGGGTCTCAAAGTCCCTCCTTGAGGGCCGCAATCCAGTTGTGTTTCCAAGATTTCTCCAATGAATATGCATGAGATCTATGTGCATGCATTGCTTTCAATGCATATTCATTGGGGAAATCCTGAAAACCCGACTGGATTGCGGTCTTCAAGGAGGGACTTTGAGATCCCTGGCTTAGAGCAATGAACACTGGGGGCCTGACTTAAAGGTACAGACACTAAACTCTAATATACACAGCCTACTTTCATGAATATGGGGGCAGAACACATTGCAATACTGAATAAAGTTATTTTAGTTAGGAGTCTAGCCATTTAGGTGCAAAGTGTTAGAGCAAGGCATGGATAAAAAGTATATAGTGGTGTACCTAGGACCAAATGGGCACTAGGTAGAAAAATTAAGATGGTAGTGGGGATAGTGGGATGAGCTGTAGTAAACAGTATAAGCACAGGCATTGAGGAAGGCAAATAAAATCTGAAAAAGTAAAAAGCTTACCAGCGAACCAAATGCTGCTGATAAAAATATTTTCATGTACATTTAAGCAAGAAGCTACCTGCAAGAGAGGCATTAGAGCCATTAGATGATTGAGGGATAAAAGGTGTACTCTGGGAAGATAGGGCCAATCTTAAATAACTTATTTCAGCCTATACTTAGAAAGACAAATATTTTTTTTTTTAATTAATTATACTTATAGTAAGTAATGGTGGTGATTCAGAGGAACTGAAAACAAACCTCAGTGAACTTGGAAGATGTAATAGACTGACAAATTATAAAGAGTAGCAAATCTGGACTAGATGGTAGATCCCAGAGTACTGAAAACTCAAACAAAAATACAGGTCTACTATTTGTAAACTATTAATTCATCTATAGTACCTGAAGATTGAAGAATGACTAACACCAGACCAAAGATCATTAAATTCAGTATCTAGTTTCAAAACAGTAACCAATTTAGGGCATGATTATTTTGGAGAATCCTAAAGTAGCAAAATTCCATAAGTACTATTTACCCCAGGGATAAGTCATGACTCCTTCCTTCCCCTGGTCTAACTTTTGGTTTAAGAACTTTCTCCAGGGATTTGTTCAAATATGTGGTAACTGCTTTTACCACATCCTACAGCAATTAATCCCAGAGCTTGATAATGCATTGAGTGTTAAAGTTTGTCTTAAATGTAATACCTAGTCACTTCGTGTCTTTTTTTTTTTTTTTTTTAAACGTAAACAAATGATTTGTTTCATTCCGCTCAGGATTTTATAGACCTCATCCTTTATAAAATGAAGAGGCCTAGCTTATTTAGCCCTTCTCTCATAGGTGAGTTATCCTGTACCTTAATATTTTAGTTATTTTTCTATGTACTTTTCTTAATTCTGTTATTTTTGAAATGCATTGGCCAGAATTACATAGTTTTAAGGTTTGATCAGTGGCGCAACTGCAGTATTATATTTTGTTCTCTATTCTTTTTCTAATCTAATCTTTACATTCTTTTCTTCATTTGACACCACCACACAATGAGCAAAAGGTTTCTACAGTGTCAACAATGACAGCTAGGTCAGAACATCTGAAACGGTTATGACCCCAAATGGGGTTGGGAAACACTTGTTTGGGAGCCATTAACCTAGGCAGGTAATATAAAGGGCATTGCCCTGCATCTGCTAGGGGTTGTCCACTTTTGGCAGCCACACAAATTAGAGTCATACAAGTAGCTGCCGAAAGATTGAGCACTAACCTAAAAAGGGATTTCAGGAGTGATTAGCAAAGTACAGACCTGCGAGCATGATTTTGCTGCTGGGCAAATTACTACCAAAATTACTGAACACATAAATCACAATTTGAGACCAGCCAACATGGATTTAAGCACCAAGCTGCTGTTTGAATAAAAATAGATAAAGCTGAGACAGTTGCTATAAGATTTTAGAAAATATTTATCAAAGCCCTCAAGAGACATTATTGAAGATAGTAATGAGCAGTAGCGTACTAAGGAAGGGGGGGAGGGGGGAGGGGGAGGTCCGCCCCGGGTGCAAGCCCTGAGGGGGTGCTCCCGGCCTTGACGTTCAGTCCTCCCCACCCCCGAAGGACCGCTCGCCCCCCTGGCCTCCCTGCACCACCTATGAAGCAACCCGCAGCGGGATCGCGATGTCAGAGATCCCTGAGTTGCTTCAGCGCTGCTTCCTGTGCTGCGGTCCTGCCCCTCCTCTGACATCAGGAGGGGCAGGACCGCAGCGGAGGAAGCGGCTCTGAAGCAGCGCAGGGATCGCTGACATCGCGATCCCGCTGCGGGCTGCTTCATAGGTGGTGCAGCGAGGCCAGGAGGGGGGAGCGGTCCTTCGGGGTGGGGCAGGCCTTCAAGGGAGAGGGGGTGACAGACAGGCAGGCAGGCCTTCAAAGGGGGGATGACAGACAGGCCTTCAAAGGGGAGACGGGCAGGCAGGCCTTCAAGGGGGCAGGCAGGCAGGCTTTCAATGGAGGGACAGGCCTTCAAGGGGGAGGGACAGGCCTTCAAGGGGGGGGATAGGCCTTCAAGGGGAGCAGGCAGGCAGGCCTTCAAGGGGGGGGACAAGCAGGCAGGCCTTCAAGGGGGGGTGCAGGCCTTCAGGGGTGGGATGCAGACCTTTAAGGGGGGGACAGGCCTTCAGGGAAGGGGGCCCTGGTGTAGAAATACACGGAGGGAATGGGGGGGTTCAAAGAGATGCGCATATGCCGGACTTTGGGTGGGAAGAAATAATGGGTCTGAAAATAGAGAAGAGGGAGAGAGATGATGGACCATGGTTTTTAGAGAGGGAAGGAACAGAAAGGGAGAGAAGTTGGACACAAGGGATGGTGTGGAGGGGGGGATAGAGATACTGGATAGGAGGGTAGTTGGGAAAAGAAAGGGAAAGATGGTGGACCCTGGGGTGGTGGGGAAGGAGGAAGAGATGCTGGATGAAAGGGTAATTAAGAAAAGATGGATCTGTGGAGGGAGACAAAAAAAGGATAGATGCCAGACCTCCTGTGGAGGGAAGGGAAACGGGGAGGACAGAGATGACAGATGGATGGTTAGCATGCAAAAAGAAGGAAGAAGGAGACCCTGGCAAGCAAGTTATTAGAAGACAACCAGAGCCTTGGACCAACAAGATTTGAAAAATAACCAGACAACAAAAGGTAGAAAAACTAATTTTATTTTCTGTTTTGTGATTACAATATGTCAGATTTGAAATGTGTATCCTGCCAGAGCTGGTGTTAGACCGCAAACGTGAGCTAGGATTTAACAGAGAGGAAAAGTCCTTTTTGTTTCTTTATTTTATTTACACCACAGCGCCAGTATGGTTAGGAGAAGCCAAAGGGAGGTGAAAAAGCTATAAAATAAACCCACCAGGATGTTTGAAAAAAACAAACAAACACCCAATTGGGCAGGAAAGTTGAATCAAAAAACCAATTTTTTTTCTTGAATTGGGCAGCACTAGTTTGCGCTACTGTCTTAGACTTTAGGACCTGGGATTGGAGAGAGATGGCATCCTCAGTACTTTATAATGCAAGTGAAACGAGGATTTGGTCAGACTTTTGAAGGGTCTGCAGAAGAAAAATATTGTATAGGCCGGGGACATGAGACTGCAGGAAATGGGAACTTTTCTTCCTTCTATTTTTGTAAATTGCAAGGCTGAGGATGTCGGAGAGTTCAGTTAAAATATGTGCTTTATAAGAAAATATAATAATGTGTTTTATAAAGTTTATAAGCATTGCTGGCCTACCCGGTGAGGTGTTCCTAATGGTGGTGGTGGTGGCGGCAGCGTGTCAATGTGTTGAGAGGAAGAGGTGGTCTGGGAAATTCTGCTGAGCAAACTCCGGGCCCATTTCCAACCCCCAGTTAGTCCACTCCACTCAACTGGTTCACACACTGAGTGGGTCTTTGGGTGTTGTGCCTGGGTAGTTGTTTTGGGATCTCTTCCAGTGGTTTGTCAGTATCTCCTTGTGGTCCAAGGAAGTAAACTTTTTTAACCTTAGCATTGACCTTCAGAATATGTTTGTAACAGCGCTGCTTGTGTGGCATTAGACTATGTAGTGATCGAAAGAAAAAAAAACAGATCTTTGCACATTTTTTGCACTATATGGTGGGTGTATGAGGAGATTCACATTTCCTGCACAGCTAAGTCCTTGTAAAGTTACCTTGTTCTTTCTGTATTTGACATCTAGCAAGGTCTCTGTTTGGAAGGAAAGAACTAAGCTTAAAAATGGAGTGGCCAGAAGTTATGGTAAAAGCAGATAGCACTGCTGATTTTAAGAAAGGTTTGGACAAATTCCTGGAGGAAAAGTCCATAGTCTGTTATTAAGACATGGGGGGAAGTGTCTGCTTGCCCTGGATCGGTAGCATGGAATGTTGCTACTCTTTGGGTTTTGACCAGGTACTAGTGACCTGGATTGGTTAGATCTTTATACAAGGCCTTAGATCAGTGTGTTGACCTGGCCCATGTGCTGACCTTGCCCTGGTTCAGAACTGCATCCCTTCATAGCACATACCCAGGTATGATTCCAAACATGGATTTTTTTAACCGTATTTGGAGTGATGACTCAGTTTAGGATGATCTGATCTACCTGTTATTGACATCTGTTGAAACTTTTTCTTCAAGTGGTAGTGGCCAATGAAGAAAACCGTGTAAAGAATTAGATTAGGAAAAGAGTAGAGAATAAAATAAAATATCAAATGTTTCAGTTGTTCCACTGACATTTTGTCCATTGCATTTCAAAGATATACCAGAATTAGGGGCAGTTAAAATTGAGTATGATGACTCTCCTAGGAGGGAAAGGCTAAAGAAGTTAGGCCTCTTCATCTTAAGGAAGAGAGGATGAAGTCTGTAATATCCCGAGTGGAGTGGCATAAATAACCATGAATTGTTTACCCTTTCAAACAAGGAGACACCATGAAGTAACTGGATAGTACTTTTAAGACAAAGGAATAAAAACCAAAAAAATTCACTTGAAAGGGATGAAAAAAAATCACTTGATGCATTATCAAATTCTGGAATTCATTGCTATAGGATGTGGTAAAAGCAGTTAGTATAGGTTTAAAGTTTACATAAACTGTAAAGGTAGAACTGGGGTGGGGTGGGGTCGGCAGCATGGAACCTTGCTACTTGAGGACTCTACTATGTACCTATAACATGAATTGGTTGTTTTTTATACAGGATACTGGGCTTAATGGATCTTAGGTCTGACCCATTATGGCAATTTCTTATGTTTTGCTCATCCACTTTAGGTAGAGACCCAAATGAAAATGTGAATCTCCTTAAGTAATGTACGTTTAGTTGTGACTTCCATATGCAGTTCTAAGGTTGCACAGTTTACAATACTTTATTGGGTATCTCTTTTGGATATTTCCAAACCAAGAGAATAAAGAAGAGACCAGAATGTGCTTGGATCTTGATCTATGCTTACTACTAGGCTTCGGGAATGATCTATATTCTAGAAGTTCTTTTTTTTATATAAACTCCAAAGCTAGTGTATGATATTTTCTGTCAACCCTTTCTTCTATAGGTAAAATTTGTGGCACTATTTTACCTTCTCCACTGCTGATAGAGTCAAATCATGCAATATTGAAGTTCGTCTCAGACAGCAGCATTATTGGCAGGGGCTTTGAATTGAGGTTTTCAGCTGTGAATAAGGAGTCTCAAGCAGGTAATTTCCTTTTAATTTGTAAATGACATATTTGTTCTCAATTCCAGCCAAAGCACAATGTGGGATTTTGTATAATTGTAATAGAAAACAAGCTCTGGATACTTCTACAGCTCTAGGGCTACCTAGAGTTTTCTAGACCTCAATCACTCATTTGATCTAGTGAACTCGGTCTTTGCTGTCCCCATTTGTGATCACTAATTTTCAATTAACTGATTATACAATAATGTATTTAAGTGTGGCTTTTATAGGGGTTGATATGACTGACCTGAAAGTAATATCTGATGCTCTAGGCCAGGGGTAGGCAAGTCCGGTCCTTGAAAGCCACAGGCAGGTCAGGTTTTCAGGATATCCACAATGAATATGTATGACATGGATTTGCATGCTCTGCCTCCTTGAGATGCAAATCTATCTCATGCATATTTATTGTGGATATCCTGAAAACCTGACCTGCCTGTGGCTCTTGAGGACTGGAATTGCCTATCCCTGCTCTAGGCAAACCTTCAACCATGCCTCTCCTCCCCCATAAGTTGCATCTTCCCCCTGCCACCTCTGCTATTTCTAAGGTTCCCAGCACCCACTGAAGGCAGGCAAAAGACCTTTCAGTAAAGGCCAGTACTCAAGCATTGTTATTTCCCACCCTCCTGAATGAACATAAGAATTGACGCTTCTGGATTAGACCAGTGGTCCATCGTGCCCAGCAGTCCGCTCACGCGGTGGCCCTTAGGTCAAAGACCAGTGCTCTAACTGAGACTAGCCTTAGCTGGGTACGTTCTGGTTCAGCAAGAATTTGTCTAACTTTGTCTTGAATCCCTGGAGGGTGTTTTCCCATATAACAGCCTCCGGAAGAGCGTTCCAGTTTTCTACCACTCTGGGTAAAGAAGAACTTTCGTATGTTTGTACAGAATCTATCCCCTTTTAACTTTAGAGAGTGCCCTCTCGTTCTCTCTACCTTGGAGAGGGTGAACAACCTGTCTTTATCTACTACTAAGTCTATTTCCTTTATTATTTTGAATGTTTCGATCATGTCCCCTCTGTCTCCTCATTTCCTATTGAATAGAAGGTTGGGATGCAGCAGCACTTGAGCAGCAATCTCTATTGAAAAATCCCTTGCTGGCCTTAATAGGTGCTGAATATCTTTTTGAAGTAGTGGGGACAAGGTAGGGTAGCAGCAACAAGGGAAGGGAGGAGAAAATTTGCTGCCATAGGTTAAAGGCCACCTAAGGATAAGGCCAGCCCTGATAAGTGCTTGTTTTGTACTGATTTATTCTGATTAGGTTTTTTTTGTTTTTAATTACAGTGCATATGTTTTGTGACCCACTTAGATTGTATGAATAATGTGGGATATAAATTTGATAAACATGATTTCACTTTACAAACCTGTCCTTTCCAAGGACCAGCATATAACTCTTTCCTATTATGTTAATACCTCCCCTTCCCCCCCCTCCAAGTTTCAATTTTATTTAAATTCAAAACATGCCAACTTGCCCATATGGTGTTAAGTTTATAATCTCTTCTTTCATGGCTTAGGGTCAGGTTGCGGAAGTGTTGCCATATTGACAGAAGAGGGAGAAATTGATTCTCTTAACTACCCAGACGATTATATCAGCAACAGTCATTGCCACTGGCTCATTCATGCTCCACCTGGCTATGTCATAAAGGTGATGTCAAGTTTTGGTAATGAGATTCAGATCCTGAGAAGGAAAAAGAAAACAGACTTTTTGAGGCAGTGATAGACTTTTTGTTGTTGTTGTCCCCCAGTTGCAATTTGAGGACTTTGCAGTAGAACTTTATGAAGACTGTGCCTGTGACAACATTTGTATTTACAGCGACGCTGGAAAGAAGCAACAATTAGGTAATAAATTGATCTGATTTTAATCCAATGACTCATTTTAAGTGGTATCTCTCTAGCAGAGGATCATATTGGAAATGGAATAACAATCTAGTCATTGTATAACAATGACACCTAATAGTCAGATCTAGATCCCATGATTACAAGACTCTGGAAGAAGTAATGATATTTCTGACTTGGGATGCCTAGAGTTGGAAAAGGATACTGGGCATGATGGACTTTTGTCCTCACTCAGTATCACAATTCTAATGAAAGGAAGTGGTGTGCAGTAGAGAATGACGCAGGGAAAAATTTTTTATCACCGTTCCTGCCCCGTCCCTGCGAGCTCAGTCCCCACCCTGCAAACTGTCAGATCCCACCCTCACAAGCCTCGAAGTGTTATGATTTTATACTTAACTTATTTTATTAAAGTATAAAAAGAGACAATATTCTGTACAATTGTCATTTTATAAACACAATAATACCCCTGTCTCCCCTCCCTTTCACAAATATCCCCTCCACTATTTTTAAAATGGAACAAACCAAATTACTACAGAATGCTACATAGAAAAATCAAGCTAACAGAATACTTCAGTCACACATGGCAGGAATAGTATTGGGGAAGTGCAACTAGAGCAACTGCCCCCTGATCAGAGAGAGAGCCCTAAGCCAGCTGGAAGCTAAAGAAGCACAGCCTTGGCTTTGCGGTTCCCAGTTATGTCTAATGCCAGCTCTAGCAGGATACATATTTCAAATCTGAAATATTCTAATCACAAAATATTTTTTTTTTTTAATTTCTATCTTTTTGTTGTCTGGTAGTTTTATTCTTCAAATCACATTGGTCTCGGGCTTTGGTTTTGGGTTCCTTCTGTCTTCATTGTGACATGGCTGGCTCCTGAAGGTAAAATAGGCTGGGGAGGAGATGCAGAATCTGACACTGGCACAATTTTTTTACCACAGGAGCAAGACTTTTCACCGCTTTCCCGGTGATTCAGCAGCTAAAGTTTATGTCCTCAATGGTTTTCAGAAGGGTCCACAGCAGTTGGCTTCTGCTCCGGATGAGGGGTTTTCCCCAAATTTATTTACATGATGTCTCGGGCTTCTTTGGTAAAGTGTGGTGCAGTTGTTAAAACTACAGCCTCGGCATCCTGAAGTTGTGGGTTCAAACCCACATGTTCCTTGTGACCCTGGGCAAGTCACTTAATCCCCCCATTGCCCCAGATACATTAGATTGTGAGCCCACCGGGACATACAGGGAAACATGTTTGAGTACCTGAATAAATTCATGCAAACCATTCTGAACTCCCATGGGAGAACAGTCTAGAAAACTGAATGAATAAATAAATAATTGATGCCAGCTGCCCCTCCGCAGGCTTCACGCCAGCTATGGGGGAGCCCTCTTCCCAGGACATGGGGATTGTGTTTGGCTCCCCTATAGGGGCCCAGGCTAGTGTGTCGGCAGTTGCTGTGGCTGACCAGGATGCCCTGACCATGCCTTTAGTCACATAGGCTAGCACAGCATTCTCAAACACGCGGGCCGCATGTGGCTCTTCAAGTTTTATTTGCGACCCGCAGTCTGGACGCGATCATTCTCTTCTTTTGGAGCAGCAGCGTGTCTGGCCGGTTCGTTCCGTTCAAAGCCGCGGGTTGGCGGCCAGTGGCGTACCTAGGGTATGTGGCACCCGGGGCCCATCATTTTTTGACACCCCCCCCCCCCCCATGTAAAAAAATTTTTTTTTTTTTTTTTTTTGCAATAACCATGAAATGGAATAAATGGTCAGAATAGAAACAGGCAGTGAAAATTTTCTTTTATTGAACCTCATATATGTAACCATTATTCCAAACATAACATAACATAAATTATGTCTGAATTGTCATGACATCAGAAGTACATATGGAGTAGTTGCAGGTGATGCTTGGGACAGTTCTGATTGTGTTAGTTCGGTTTTATGTGTTTTTTGAATAGAAGGGTTTTTATTTCTTTTTGAAGGTTTTGCAGTCTGTGGTTGATATCAATTGGTTGTAGAGTTGGGGGTCGAGTGTTGCAGCTCGAATGGCTAGGAGGTTGTCGAACAGTTTTTTTCTTTTGACGTTTTTGGTTGGAGGGTGTGTGAATGGTGCACAAGTTCTCCTATGTCTGTTTGAAGTGGATTGAATTATTTAGCTGAAGAAATTAGTTACCCCCCCCCATTCCACACACATTAATTCTCTTCCATTTTTGTTCCCATTATAAAAAACACTGATAAGTTCCCAGAAAAAAAATACATTAAAATAAGAAGTGAAAACAAAGGCCCCTACAGATGAGAACATAACATAAGAATAGCCTAACTGGGTCAGACCAATGGTCCATCATGCCCAGTAGCCCATTCTCATGGTAGCCAATCCAGGACACTAATACCTGGTCAAAACCCAAAGAGTAGCAACATTCCATGCTACCGATCCAGGGCAAGCAGACACTTCCCCCATGTCTTAATAACAGATTATGGACTTTTCCTCCAGGAATTTGTCCAAATCTTTCTTAAAACCAGCTACACTATCTGCTTTTACCATAACTTCTGGCCACTTCATTTTTAAGTTTAGATCTTTCCTTTCAAACAGAGACCTTGCTAGATGTCAAATACAGCACAAGGTAACTTCACATGGACTTAGCTGTGCAGGAAATGTGAATCTCCTCATACACCCACCATATAGTGCAAAAATGTGCAAAGGTCTGTTTTTTTCTTTCAATCACTACATAGCCTAATGCCACACAAGCAGCGCTGTTACAAACATATTCTGTAGGTCAATGCTAAGGATAACAAAGTTTCCTTCCTTGGACCAGAAGGAGATAAACCACTGGAAGAGATCCCAAAACAACACCCAAAGACCCACTCAGTGTGTGAATCAGTTGAGTGGAGTGGACTAACTGGGGGGTGGAAATGGGCCCGGAGTTTGCTCAGCAGAATTTCCCAGACCACCTCTTCCTCTCAACACATTGACACGCTGCCACCATCACCACTAGGAACACCTCACTGGGTAGGCCAGCTATGCTATAAACTTTATAAAACACATTATTATATTTTCTTATAAAGCACATATTTTAACTGACCTCTCTGACATCCTCAGCCTTTCCATTCACAAAAATAGAAGGAAGAAAAGTTCCCATTTCCTGCTGTCTCATGTCCCCGGCCTATACAATATTTTTTTCTGCAGACCCTTCAAAAGTCTGACCAAATCCTCGTTTCACTTGCATTATAAAGTACTGAGGATGCCATCTCTCCCCAATCCCAGGTCCTAAAGTCTAAGACAGTAGCGCAAACTAATGCTGCCAGATACAGGAAAAAAAAAATTTTGATTCGATTCAGCCCTATTGAATTGGTTTTTCAATTCGATTTTCCTGCCCAGTTGGGTGATTTTTTTTCAAAACTCCTGGTGGGTTTTATAGCTTTTTCACCCCCTTTGGCTTCTCCTAACCACACTGGCGCTGTGGTGTAAATAAAATAAAGAAACAAAAAGGACTTTTCCTCTTTCTGTTAAATCCTAGCTCACGTTTGCAGTCCAACACCAGCTCTGGCAGGATACACATTTCAAATCTGACATGTTATAATCACAAAACAGAAAATAAAATTAATTTTTCTACCTTTTGTTGTCTGGTTATATTTCAAATCTTGTTGGTCCAAGGCTCTGGTTTTCTTCTGATAACTTGCTTGCCAGGGTCTCCTTCTTTCTGCATGCTAACCATCCATCTGCCAACTCTGTCCTCCCTTTCCATTTCCCTTCCCTTCCCAGGAAGTCTGGTATCTTTCCTTTTTTTCATCTCCCTCCACAGATCCACCTTTTCTTAAATACCCTTTCCGGCATCTCTCCCTCCTTCCCCACCATCCCAGAGTCCACCATCTCTCCCTTTCTTTTCCTAATTACCCTCCTATCCAGTATCTCTATCCCTCCTCCACACCATCCCTTGTGTCCAATTTCTCTCCCTTTCTGTTCCTTCCCTCCCTAAATCCCATGGTTCATCATCTCTCTCCCTCTCCTCTATTTTCAGACCCATTATTTCTTCCCCCCCCCCAAAGTTTGGCATATGCATGTCTCTTTGAACACCCCCTTCCCTCCGTGTACTTCTAAATCATGGTCCCCCCCCAAAGGCCTGTCCCCCCTTAAAGGTCTGCCTGTCCCACCTTGAAGGCCTGCACCCCCCTTGAAGGCCTGTCCCTTCCCCTTGTAGGCCTGTCCCCCCCTTGAAGGCCTGCCTGTCCCCCCCTTGAAGGCCTGCACCCCCCCGAAGGCCTGCACCCCCCCGAAGGCCTGCACCCCCCCGAAGGCCTGTCCCCCACTTGAAGGCCTGTCCCACCCCCTTGTAGCTTCTCCCCCCCCCTTGTAGGCCTGTCCCCCCTTGAAGGCCTGCCTGCCTGCCTTTCCCCCCTTGAAGGCCTGTCCCCCCTTGAAGGCCTGTCCCCCCTTGAAGGCCTGTCCCCCCTTGAAGGCCTGCACCCCCTTGAAGGCCTGCACCACCCCCCTCGAAGGCCTGCACTCCCTTGAAGGTCTGCACCCCCCCCCCCGAAGGCCTGTCCCCCACTTGAAGGCTTGTACCACCCCCTTGTAGCTTCTCCCCCCCTTGTAGGCCTGTCCCCCCCTTGAAGGCCTGCCTGCCTTTCCCCCCTTGAAGGCCTGCACCCCCTTGAAGGTCTGCACCCCCCCAAAGGCCTACACCCCCCCCGAAGGCCTGCACCCCCCTGAAGGCCTGCCTGCCCCCCCCGAAGGCCTGCACCCCCCTGAAGGCCTGCTTGCCCCCCTTGAAGGCCTGCACCCCTTGAAGGTCTGCACCCCCCCCGAAGGCCTGTCCCCCCTTGAAGGCCTGCCTGCCTGCCTGCCTGTCACCCCCTCCCCCTTGAAAATTTACATGTACAGCATAGATTTTTGTGTGTGAACTTTAGGCCCCTTGGTTTTCTAAGAATATAAATAAGGAAACTCTTTAGTTTCTGGGTTTTTGCTTTTTTAAATCTGTGAAATACAGAGGCACTAAGATGGCTTCTCCAGGGCAGACCTTGCATAGCTGACTTTCTCTGTTCCTCTATGTGCAGCAGACGGGAAGATCAGAAAACCAGATCTCCTCCTCCCGTACGCTCCTCTAGTACTGCACCAACTTCCTCTCCGACGTCAGAGGCATCGCTTGCCTGCCCGCCCGCCCCACCCTGAAGGCCTGATGCCCCGACCCACCCCGAAGGACCGCTCGCCCCCCTGGCCTCCCCGCACCACCTATGAAGCAGCCGCAGCAGGATCGCGAAGTCAGCGTCAGCGATCCCTGCGCTGCTTCCTGCGCCACGGTCCCGCCCCTCCTCTGACATCAGAGGAGGGGCGGGATCGCGGCGCAGGAAGCAGCGCAGGGATGCTGACGCTGACTTCGCGATCCTGCTGCGGGCTGCTTCACAGGTAGTGCAGGAAGGTCAGTGGGGCGAGCGGTCCTTCGGGGGTGGCGGGGGACTGAACGGCAAGGCCGGGAACACCCCCTTAGGGCTGGCACCCGGGGCGGCCCGCCCCCCCCCCTAGGTACGCCACTGTTGGCGGCTCCTCTCGCTATCCACTCCTGCATCGGAAGCCTCTCTGATGTCACAACATCAGAGAGGCTTCAGACGCAGGCGCGGATCTCGCAAGGAGCTGCCACCCACGGCTTTGAACGGAACGAGCCGGCCAGACGCGCTGCTGCTCCAAAAGGAAGAGAAGGGGAGGGGAAAGAGAAATGCACCTTTCTAAATCTTCCCCTCAACACTACCACCATCTTTGGTACTTTTTTTAAAAAACACGGCCGAAGTTTACGAAGGCAGGAATCAAGATAGCAGTCGCCGCAACAAATTTAAACCACTGAAAGAAATCCAGCAACATCATCTGGAAATCGTGAGAGACACAGATCTCTTCCCCCCCTCTTTTCTCTCTTGCACAGCCCTCCTTTGCACTTCAAAAATGCATTCTGCCTCCAGCAAAATAAATAGTAACCCCTGCTCAGGAGCAAGGCACGCAAACTTCACCTCGAATGAAAAATCGTTGGTACTTTTTTTTAAAAAAAGCCTGGTGGTCCAGCGGTATCCCTCCCTCGCTAGACGGCTCTCGCTCAGGTCAGGAGCGAAGATGTGAGGAGCAAGCTTATGTGCTCCTGCTTTGGCCCGCCGCTTTCTCCTCCCATCCATACTCCTAATCTGAGTATGAGAGCTGTCTAGCGGGGACAGGAGAGATTTTAAAAGGTATGGGGTATTTTTTTTTTTTTTAATTCCCTTGACGGTTGTTGGTGGTTTTTTTTTTTGGTTTTTTTTTTTATTTTTCTGTGCCAGACCGCGTGAAGGGAAGGGGGGATTGTGGGGGAAATGGTGATGGTGCTGCACAGGGAAGTGGGGTGGGGGGAGGGAAATGCTGCTGCACAGGGAAATGGAGGGGGAGGAAATGCTGCTGCTGTACAGGAAAGTGGGGTGGGGAGAAATGCTGCTTCTGTTGCTGCTGCACCCAATTGAGGAAAGAGAGGGAAGGAAGGAGAAGGGAGAGAGAGGAACAAGAGAAGAAGCCAAGTTCATGGGAGGGAAGGAAAGGAGATATCAGACCATGGAGGGGGAGGGAGAGATGCCAGGGCATGGGGGAAGGGAAGGAGACAGATGCCAGACCAGAGGAAAGGAAGGAAGGAGGGAGGGAGAGAAAGGAAGGAAAGAGATGCCAGACCATGGACGGAAGAAGAGAGAGATAGAAAGGGAAGGTAAGACATGGAAACGTAGATTTTGAAAAGAAAGCAGAAAAATTGAACATTAAGTTAATACCAAAGATGGATGCAAGGCAGAAAGTGAAGACGGAGAGAAAAACAGTCAAAGGACAAGAAGGCCCTGGAAACATAGTTGAAAGCACAGAAAAATAAAGTCACCAGACAAAGGTAGGGAAAATGATTTTATTTTCAATATAGTGATTGAAATGTGCCAGTTTTGAGAAAGAAAAGATATTAAACTTTAAATGTGAGTGCTGCAGAAAAAATAGAGTACTTGGAGGGCCGCAGAAAAAATAGTTAATGTCTTATTAAAGAAATGACAATTTTGCTTGAGGTAAAACTCTTTATAGTTTATATATCTTTCCTTTTAACTGTTAAATGAAAGTTTTATAAACTATAAAGAGTTTTACCTCATGCAAAATTGTCATTTCTTTAATAAGACATTAACTTATTTTTTTCTGTGGCCCTCCAAGTACCTACAAATCCAAAATGTGGCCCTGCATAGGGTTTGAGTTTGAGACCACTGGGCTAGCACTACCACAGCAGGAGGATATTTCAGCCCTCACAGATCTCCAAGATCAGGATCCGGGTAGACCATAGGATCTAGGTGCGGAGATTTTTTTTTTTTTTATATTCCTGCACATTGCACATCTGGTTGATTTCTAAGTTCCTCCACAATTGAAGCTGGAGTTTGGTCCGCTACAGACTGCTCTCTAATGTGTAATGAGAGACTGCAGTCGGCTTCCTTTCCTATTATCCGGACATAATCAAGATGCTCACAGACTTTGGGAGGTGCCTGAGGGACACTTGATATGTGCCAGTATCCTGGCTTGGTGCTATCCACTGGCAGGTGCCTTCAACCAGAGTTTGCATCCTCATAGGTTAATTCAATGGTGGCACAGGTTACTAAGCGCACTTCTCTCTCCAAAACCGGAAGTTACATCGAAGCAAGGACTCTGGTGGCAGAGGGAAATCCTGAACTGATCTCTGGTGCAGATCGGGGCAGAAAGGCTCTCTCCTTCCCAGCAGCAAGGCTCTCCTACCTGGCCAGGCAAAAGCGGCGGTAGAGAAAACAATTCACTACCCTGCTGCTACTCCGGGCGTCTTCTCTCCATTCAGCTGCCCAAGCGGAAACAGGAAGTTTTCACTGAGGGCGGGCAGTAGTGGAGAGAAGACGCGAGGAGTGCTGGCAGGAGTGGATCACTACCGGCAGACCTCTTCCCAGGTGCGTCCCTCCTGCTGGACTCTCTTTGGGAAAGGTGCAGGGGTGTGGTAGCGGTGGGGGCTTAGGAGTGCCGTAAAAAAATAAAAAAAGGTAGATGGAGGGAGAGGGGAGATGAGGAGTTGGTGGACTGAGGATAGATGGGAGACATGAACTTGGTGGAGGGGGGAGATGGACTTGGGGGAGATCATAGATAGGGGAGATGGGGGAAGATTAGAAGAAATAAGGATCTAAAAACAAGAGAGGGAGAGAGATGGTGGACAATGGGATTTAGGGAGGGAAGGAACAGAAAGGAAGAGAAGTTGGACACAAGGGATGATGTGGAGGGGGGATAGAGATACTGGATAGGTGGGTAGTGGGGAAGAGAAAGGGAGACATGGTGGACCCTGGGGTGGTGGGGAAGGAGAGAGAGATGAAGGATGAAAGGGTAATTCAGAAAAGGTGGATCTGTGGATGGAGACGAAAAAAAGGAAAGATACCAGACCTCTAGGGGAGGAAAGGGAAACAGAAGGGGACGACCGAGATAGAAGATGGATGGTTAGCACGGAGAAAGAAGAAAGAAGTAGACCCTAGCAAGCAAGTTATCAGAAGACAACCGGAGCTGGGGACCGATAAGATCTGAATAATGATCAGACAACAAAAGGTAGAAAAAATAATTTTATTTTCTATTTTGTGGTGTTAGACCACGAACGTGAGCTAGGATTTAAGAGAGAAAGGAAAAGTCTTTTTTGTTTGTTTATTTTGTTTACACCACAGTGCCAGTGTGGGTAGGAGAGGGCAAAGTGGTTGAAGAGGCTATAAAGGGGGCAAAGAGGCTATAAAATAAACCCACCAGGATATTTGAAAAAACATCCACTTTGGCAGGAAAATCGATTCAATAGGCTGAATCGAATTGAATCAAATTTTTTTTTTCCTGAATCGGGAAGCACTAATGCCCAGTAACTTGGAGAGTCCGTCATGTCCCCAGATACTGCTGTTCCTTCAGGACTGACAATGAGCCTGGCCATGGCTTCTGTTGGGGACCAAATCACTGGTCTCTCCTGCCAAGGCCCTACACATCTGAGGGGCTCCTTGGCCTTTCATCCGGATGTCATCCATTTTTTGAGAGGCACACTGAGAATTTGGTCCTCCCTCCATAGGAAAATAACTCGCTTGTCCAGGAATAGTGTGGATTTACAAGAAAGAAGATTAGCAAAGATTAGAATCTAATCTTTCGTTTGTTTGGAAGGTAATGGTGCAAATAGTGTGACAAAGCATAAAATAAAATCAAATATTCATACAAAGTAACAGGTTTCCTTAACTCCTTGCATTTGAGTGGAGGAGTGGCATTGTAGTTAGAGCAGGGAATGTGAACCAGATTGGAGCAGGGAGAGTGAACTGGGTAAGACGGGACTCAAGTCTATTGCTTCTGGTTGCCTTTGGCCAAGTCAGATCTCCATTTTCTCAGCTGAAGACTTGGATTGTAAGCTCTGGGGGCAGAGAAATAGTTTTAGTAATGTACTATATACCTTTATTATCAATTAAAAATAAGCACGAGTTAAATATCAAAGGCATAGTTTAAATGTGAAGGGAGGACAATGCCCTCCAAATATTGCAGGGCCACATTCCCATACTTAGTTGCATGTGTGTGTGCTGCAGCAACTGAAGAGTAACAACAAAATGGGAGATCTGTGTTCCACATTCAGGCAGGAAAATCCAAAGCAAAACAGGATGGAGAAGTCATCTCTGATGTTGCAGGAAAAATTTGTTCAAAATAGCAGAATGTTTATTTATAAAAACATAAAAATCATAAAAATTATAACCACAACAATGTATGTGTCTAGCAAAGAACATATATGGCACAAGCAACTGATTGCTCATGAAGCTTACACCATGTTTTGATCCAACATGAGTCTGTGTTTTGGCTGTATTTAACCTTCATCAGGGGTCCTTGGAGAAAATGGAAAAAAAAAGAAAATATGAATGTAGGCAGATTGAGTAGTATACCCTCTTCATATGACAGAATAGTAGATAGAAATGTGATATGAAAAAAATGAAACCGCAAAAATACTATGAGTGTAAATGCCGCCTGGAATTTGAGAAGTATAAACAGTGGTGTGATTGCAAATGATAGGGCAACTTATATAGAAGAAATAGTGAAAATGATTAAAGTGAGTAAAAGTGCTTAAAGCAATACATAAAGGGAATGAGATTTAATAGTGCACCCTCTTAAAGTAATGGATTAGTGAGAATATATGTAATACAACGTATGGGAAAAACTACAAAACTGTAAATATACTAGGGGTGTATATGCCACCTGAAATTTGAGATATTGGAAAGTATGAAAAGTATGAACAGTTGATTTGATTGCAAAAGATGTGATAACTTAAAAAAAAAAAAAGTGATGGTGAAAATGAGTGTACACGGGAAAGGGAGTGAGGTTCAAACCTAATTATGGGTACAGATGCTGGAAAGGAACAATTTAAGCTGAAAAGATATAAAAAGCATGAAATATAATTGCACAAACTTAATAAACAGTGGAAATATTTGATATGGAAATAATGCGTGAGTGTCTAAATAATACTGATCTCGGACACTAGAATCTTGATTAATACATAAGAAATCCGCATACTTCATTATAGTCAAGATGCTATGTGACCGTTTGATTATAATATGAAGCAAATGAATTAAAACTAAGACACACATAAATCATAGTAGAATATCTACTAATTAATGGAATCGTGAGCTAGATTAAGAAGTGCTGTGAAAATATCTTGGAACATTGGTGCCTCTTCTAGACTGACCGTCAACCCTGTCAGTTTCCCGTCTTCATTTCCCGCATATAGCCTGTCGGCTATACAAAGATTTTGCATCTCACCCACAGGGCTGAGTGTTTATTGGGTGTGTTCTATGGTGTCAGGTCAAAAGCGTGCCGGGACAAAGGCGCACGCAGGCAATTGAGCGCAGCACGGTGGCGCGCGCCGCAGAAATTACAGTTTTTACGGCTACGACGGGGGGGCATGGGGGGGAACCCCCCACTTTACTTAATAGAGATCGCGCCGCGTTGTGGGGGGTTGTAACCCCCCCACATTTTACTGAAAACTTCACTTTTTCCCTGTTTTTAGGGAAAAAGTTAAGTTTACAGTAAAATGTGGAGGGTTACATCCCCCCAAACCCCCCACAACGCCGGCGCGATCTCTATTAAGTAAACTGGGGGGGCTCCCCAACAAAAACCCCCGTCGGAACCCTTAAAAACTGTAATTTTCTTCGGCGCGCGCCTTTGTCTTTCGCGGGGTTGTCTATGAACCGTGTTCTATATATAATTTTTGTGGTGATTTTGCACATTATAAAACAGGTCCAAGGATGTATTACACATATTAAACCCTATTGGGTTATTAAGGTTCTTTTAAAAACAAGCAACATGCTACATTAATAACACTTTCTCAAGTGGTGTATTTAAGAAAGAATCCTTGATGCACTATCGAGTTTTCATTCTTTAATTTTGGGTTTTGTTTTTGTGAAAGAACATATACATAAGCATGGATTAATGAGGGAAAGCCGACATGGTTTTTAGTCAAGGGACATCTTGCCTCACCAATCTACTGCATTTCTTTATAAAGGTGAATGAACATATGGATAAAGGTGAACTGGTTGATTTATGTATTTGGATTTTCAAAAGGCATTTTGCCAGAGTACCTCATGAAAGACTTCTGAGGAAATTAGGAAGTCATGAGATAGGAGGTAATGTTCTTTTATAGATTGAAAACTGGTTGAAAGATAGAAAATAGAGTGGGTTTAAGTAAGTGGTCTCAAACGCAAACCCTTGTCAGGGCCACATTTTGGATTTGTAGGTACTTGGAGGGTCGCAGAAAAAATAGCAGTCCTTTTACCAAGGTGTGCTAAATCAGCTAGCGCGCCTTAGTACAAGGACCCTAACTTTTTTCTGCTGCCCTCCAAATACCTACAAATCCAAAATGTGGATTATTAGAAGCAATTAAGGAAAGATTTATAAACTAAATCTTTCCTTAAATGCTTCTGGTAATTTCAGCTGAAAGCAGTGCAACATGCAGAAAGTGAAAAAGTATCAATAGCTCTCACCTCCTCCAGCACTGGACACATGCACAGGCTGCACTGCCTCCAACCATTGCTCCAAGCTGCATGTTCTGGAACGTTGTCCACCTCACTGCTGTAACCTCACGCAAGTGCTTTCCTGTGTCTGCACATGATTGGACTCCACCTCACCATCGCATATGGACGCAGGAAAGCACTTGCATGAGGTTACAGCACCCGCCAGATGTGACTGCTGGACATTTGTGGAGTGGACAACGAGGGCCTCAAAATAGTACTTGGTGGGCCACGAGTTTGAGACCGCTGGTTTAAATGGTCAATATTATCAATGGAGAGGGTAAATAGTGGGGTTTCCCAGGGATCTGTTCTGGGACCGCTGTTGTTTTTTTATTTTTTAACATATTTATCAATGATCCTAGAGATGGGAATCACTATTGAGATAATTAAATTTGCTGATGACACACAGTTGTTCAAAGCTCTTAAATCGCAAGAGGATTGTGAAAAATTGCAAGACAACCCTGTGAGACTGGAAGGGCATCAAAATGGCAGATGACGTTTAATGTGAGCAAGTGCAAAGTGATGCATGGAAAGAGGAACCCGAACTATAGCTATGTGATGCTGGGTTCTATGTTAGGAATCACTGCCCAGGAAAAGGATCTAGGTGTCATTGCTGAAGACATAGGTATCAGAATGGGGGAAGTGAAGGGATGAAAACCAGAGTGGGGCATAGCACAAGAAATGTGAAACAGAGAACATATCATATGGGTTTCTCATGCTGTTTTCTATGCCAGATCTGTTTGTTCTGTTTGTACTGAACCTGGTTGTATGTTACCTTTGCAATTGCTAATAAAGACAATTAAAAAAAAAAAAAAAAAAGAATTGCCATATTGGGACATACTGAAGGTCCATCAAGCCCAGTATCCTGTTTCCAACAGTGGCCAACCCAGGTCCCAAGTACCTAGCTAGATACCGAGTAGAAAAACAGATTTTATGCTGCTTATCTTAGCAATAAGCAATGGATTTCCCCAAGCCATCTCAATAATGGTCTAAGGACTTCTCTTTTAGGAAATTATCAAAGCCTTTTTTAAACCCCACTAGGCTAACTGATTTCACCACATTCTCCGGCAATGAATTCCATAGTTTAATTACACGTTGTGTGAAGAAATATTTTCTCCAGTTTGTTTTAAATCTACTATTTAGTAGCTTCATAGCATGTCCCCTAGTCCTAGTATTTTTGGATAGCGTGAACAAGCGATTCACATCTATCCTTTCTATATACAGTATATACCTCTTGCTCAGCCTCAGCCACTCAAAACCAGCAAAGAATAAAAGACAGTGTCTTAGCGGCAAGGTTGAAGATTCAAAGAACGCCTTGACAACTTGGCTGCATTCTGCTACAGATAGGAGAAAGGTGGGGGAAGGACAGAAGAGAGTGTGAACAAGCGATTCACATCTATCCTTTCCATATACAGTATATACCTCTTGCTCAGCCTCAGCCACTCAAAACCAGCAAAGAATAAAAGACAGTGTCTTAGCGGCAAGGTTGAAGATTCAAAGAACGCCTTGACAACTTGGCTGCATTCTGCTACAGATAGGAGAAAGGTGGGGGAAGGACAGAAGAGAGTGTGGAGAGGAGAGAAAAGTGAAGGAAGAGAAGGAAAAATGGCAATGAGAGTGAAGAAGCGGAGAAAATTTAGAGGAAGGGCTGAGAAAGAGATAAGAGGATTGAGTGGGAAAAGGCAGAAGCAGACAAGGAGGAAGAGAAGGTAGTGTGGGTAATATGGTAATTAAAGAGAAATAGGCAGAGCAAGAGTTTTTTTATATGTGAGTAAAAAGAGAATGGAGAGCATAGGTAGGATAAAGAAAAGGAAACATGAAATCTATAACATTAACAGAAAATGGATGGAGAAAGATAGGAAATGCTAAAAGAATAAAATGGATAACAGAAGGGGGAAAACTTAGAAATGAAAATCTAACTGAAAATCATTAAAGAATCTTAATGGAAGATGATCAAAATAGATAAGGAAATGAAAAGGTTTGAAAGAATTTATAGTCACTGTGCCACAGCTGCAAATATAACAAATGTCAAAGTGATGCCAGTTCCTTAGGGGAGGGATGAGTGGTCAAGTCTGAGGTGTGTGTTTTTTTTTTTGGGGGGGGGCAGGGGGAGTGTGAAAGAGAGCTAGTTGGTGCCAATCTGAGGGAGTGGGTGAGAGTTCACAAATATGGGAGACTAGATAGCATATATTCCATCCAAATTTACCCCCTTTAACTCTTAAGGGTTCATAGGCTGGTGATTCTGAAACTTGCGCTTGCTCACAGAGTTCTTTGCCTTTGGTAGGGGTAGACTAGGGCAGGTTGCACATGGTTGAGCAGAAAAAGGGAATAGTGGCTGGCATGGGCACCACACAGGGAGAGGGCCAGGAGTAGTACCTGCTGCAGTAAGTGGGACTAATTCACTGGGGAGGAAGAAGGATAGAAATCGCACCTCCCACCCCATCTCTCAAGCCAGATTTGTTTGTTGCCATCGTGTTCCATTGGTTCTCTCTATGCCTCCTGCCCACGAACTTGGGGAGCTCTTCAGATTTTGGCAAACTTAGAGCAGATTTCAACTTGATAAGTTTGTAGCCATACAGAAGAGTGATTCTATAACAAGGTCCCTATAAATAGTCACTGTGCCACAGCTGCAACTATAACACCTGGTAGGAACCTATTCTGTAAAGGATTAGATGCCTAATTTCCTTTATAGAACACTGGAACAGAGAAAATAATGTCTGTAATGGCGTATACACTTAGATGAGCCACAGAGCTCATTTCCCATTCATCATAAAAGTGGTAGGTTTTGCTCTTCTTTGGAACACTTATCTTCGTTATAGTGGGGCGGCTGCATGTAAGAAGGCCAAATCTGCTAAGTTACTATAAACACTGGCTGAATCTGGTCCAAAACTGTCACTGTCCCAAAGTATTAAAGATCAACAGGAACTGAAAACCTCTGGATGATGTGCAATACAAGGACTGGAGATGCCAAAATCACACATGCAGTTCTAAAAGTAAAAATAAGAATTCATCATACTGGCACCAATAATCAAATACCACCAACCAATCATCAAAAGAACTCAAACACCTGTCCAGCAAACTAGATAAAAATCAAATAAGAACATAAGAATAGCCTTACTGCGTCAGACCAATGGTCCATCAAGCCCAGTAACCCATTCTCACAGTGGCCAATCCAGGTCACTAGTACCTGGCCAAAACACAAGGTGTAGCAATATTCCATGCTACCGATAACAGACTATGGAGTTTTCCTCCAGGGACTTATCCAAACCTTTCTTAAAACCAGCTACCCTATCTGCTCTTACAAGTGCCAGAGCTTAACTATTCTCTGAGTGAAAATAAATTGCCTCCAATTGGTTTTAAAAGTATTTCCCTGTAACTTCGAGTGTCCCCTAGTCTTTGTAATTTTTGACGGAGCAAAAAATTGATCCACTTGTACCCGTTCTACTCCACTCAGGATTTTGTAGACTTCTATCATATCTCCCCTCAGCTGTCTCTTTTCCATGCTGAAGAGCCCTAACCATTTGTCTTTCCTCATACAAGATGAGTTCCATCCCCTTTACCATCTTGGTTGCTCTTCTTTGAACCTTTTCTAGCACCACTATATCTTTCTTGAGATAAGGAGACCAGAATTTAACGCAATACTCCAGATGCCCCTGTATCGCACCATAGAGCAATACAGGGGCATTATAACATTCTTAGTCTTGTTAACCATCCCTTTTTTAACAATTCCTAGCATCCTATTTGCTGTTTTGGCCATCGCCGAACATTGAGCTGAAGACTTCATCATATTGTCTACGATGACACCCAGATCCTTTTCTAGGGTGCTAATCCCCAAGGTGGACCTTAGCATCCGGTAACTGTGATTCAGGTTATTCTTCCCAATGTGCATCACTTTGCATTTGTCTACATTAAATTTCATCTGCCATTTGGACGCCCAAACAAGGTAAAATACCACCACATGCGATTTAAATAAATTCTGCACGCAGTATAGAATCGACGCAAAGACAAGTGAAATAAAATTGCAGAGGCAAGCAAAAGTCACAGTGGTTTGAACCAATTCGAAGGCAAGGCAAAGGTAAGTTAGAACAAAATGGAAAAGCCCGCCCAAATCACCAAATTCTTGACACTTTGGGCCTGTTTTACAAAGCCGTGGTAATGGTCTTGAAACCCATAGAGATTTAAAGAGCTTTGGGGCTGTTGCTGCGCGGCATTGTAAAACAGGCCCTTTGTTGTACTTTCCCGAAAATGTTTAATGAAAGCAAACTATAAAGTGACCAATGACCAGCACACGTTACAACTAATACGGTAAGTGTATTCAGGAAAGCCCGGGTGAAAGAATATCGCCCGGTATCTAACACACTTCTAAGGGGTGTTGGGGCAGGGGCAGGAATGGGTGATTCTGAGAGGCAGGAGACCAGGTATGATGCCAGGCCTGTGGCGTATCATCACGGGGCGCAGGCAGCGGTCCCCTGGGGTACCCACAAACTATTGGCACAAAAACAAGCACCCCGCAGGCAAGATTCCCACAGGTAGGGAAAAAAGACAGGCAAAGGATCAGCAGCGGCAGCGGCAAGCCCTCGGCAGACAACCCGCCAGCACGAGCTCTCTCATAGCGACAGGGCGAGCTGCTGGAGAGATGGAGCCAAGTGGGGCTGGTGATCTACCTCTGACCTGTCCACGATCTACCTGTCGGACATGCTTGCTTTATAGAATTCTCCTGTTGACCAGGAAAAGATCAAAATAAGATGTACCCATTGGGACTACCTCGATTGTTAGTTTTGGTTTTTTAAAAAAATCTTTAATTGTGCTTCAGGTGACTCTTCATTTTACTATATAGTTATTTGTTTAATATTTTGGTATCTTACAGCTAAACTTTGTGGTTTCTCTATCCCTCCTACTGTGATCAGTCCTGAAAATGTTATGCTTATTCATTTTGAAAGTAATGAGGAAGACAACTTCAGAGGTTTCAAGGCCATATTTACTTTTGTCCCTTCAGGTAGGTAAAAAATATTGAGTTTGGATATCATGCACATCTATTGTACAATACATGAAGTTCAAACTGTGCTCTTAATTTTGGAAGGCCAATAGATGGAACATGTTTCCCCCTGAAGACGTAGTCTAATTTCTAGGCATTCAATAGCATGCATATACTAAAATGCATATGAGTTTTATACTTTGTATTCACTGGATAAGAAAAAGATCTATTGCTCATCTACAGAAGTGAATACTTAAATCACTAAAAAGTGGAGGCTTAACCTTTTTTTTTTTTTTTTTTTTTAATCATGTTTGTGGTGCGATACATCCAGAAACGAGAATGCACTATGAACAAAATCAATGCAAAAACCAATGCACAGTAGAGAACCGTACAACAAAGTCATAGCAGAGAACAATAACAGTTTCAACCACCTATTTCAGGTACAAAGGATATTCCCAAATACACTCTAAGCAGCCAAACCGCCAGCTGTACAACATCGGTCAAAAATCCAATCATACTACCCATTCATACCCACCGATATACACACACACACCATCCAAATACCGTACTACCCAGTGTTCGTAAAATGAGTATGGTAACAACAGGACATAGGCTCTCAGCAGGCATGAAAGTGAGAAAAACAGTCTGTAACAGTATCACTGTACCACCACCCAAAAATGTCCTGTAGCCCTAATAAAGGAACAAAGGGCTAGATTCACAAAGCAAACCAACCGTGTACCGATCAGTTTGCAACCCCTTTACTATCAAATTTCTATCCGGCCTAATTTGAATCCACTTCAAATCCGTGCATGCAAATGAGGTGAAATGCATGCAAATTGGACAGTGGCGCAATTCAAGACGCCAAATTTCCGATCCGACTGGGCTGGCCGATCACCTGAAGGACCAGTCAAAAACGTCTTTCTGACTGGAAGTCCTGCTCTCTGCCCTGCAATCTCTCCTGCCTGCTTGCCCCAAATGCTACCCTGCTCTGCCCTGCTTTTTATCTCTGCTGCTCGCCCTCATGCCGCCCTGCTCTGCCTCTATCTTCCCCAAATCTCTTCTGCTGCATCGCCGTTCTGCACTTCCCCGAAGCTCTCCTGCCCTTCCCCGCCCAGCGAGCCCATGGTTTTAATCTGCGGGTTTAAAGAGGGTTAAAACCATGGGCTGTAAAAGTTTAAAGTTAGAAAATAAAAAAAAAAATTGCAACTGGGACAGGTCTGCACGGTCTGTGCATGCATGAGCCATGCAGGCAGATGGGGGCGTTCCTCCGATCGCCCCCATGTGCACATTTTTGTTTCCTGAATTGGTCGGACCTGCCAGGATCGGGCCCGATCGGGCAGGTTAGTGAATCCTGGGCAAAGTTCTAACGTATGGTGAGATAGGAAGCCACAAGGAGGCAACAACCATATCCCAGTGCTCAATCTATCGCTCAAGTAGGTGAGGTTATAGTGGAGAGACAGCGGTTCCAAATAGCACAATATTCTTTCCATTGTGGTTGCAGTTTTTTAGAATAAGTTTCCAGTTTTTGGGGGTGGTTTAAAAATTATATATTTACTGATTTTCATACTTAAACATCAAGTATAACATTTGTACAGAAAGCAATAGTAGTATACAAATTAAATTCCAATAAGAATAAATCCTTAACAATACAGAAATTTACTATTTATGTTCATGTCCTCAATAGGAATCCAGGATCGAATAGGCAAGTAAAAGAAAAGGAAGAAATATATTTTAAAGAATGCTATTGGCTATAGTGCTGAGAGCAAGGTTCCATATTTAAATCCAAATATAGGGCTCATGATTTTTCTACATCCAGATGAGATAACGCCAGGAAAGTTGCAGAATCGGGTACTTGGTGCCTAGATGTTAGCTATTACAATATTCTGCCCCCCCCCCCTCCAATTCTCCCACTATGATGACATAATGCCCATTGGGATCTGCAATCTGCTTGTGTTTGTTGTAAGAAATGTTTTTTATGGATCATAATTGCCACCCCATATATCCTAGAATTAAAGGATGCAAAACTCACTTGACCTACCCAGTCCCTTTGGTGTTTGGAATGATCTACATTAGTCAAATGTGTTTCTTGAAGAAATGTGCTATGTCTGTTCATCTTTTTTCACATATGCTAAAAGTTTGGTACGCTTTACAGGGTAGTGAATACCAGTAATATTAATAGATCTCGCATTCAAAGATAAGGTTAGTGACTAAAGCTTTACTGGACAGTTTACAGCTTTCCTGAATAGTCTTTATATATTTCCTCATTGCAATCTCCTCAGGCTTTGTACTGAAAAACAAGGACTCATGAATGGCCAAGCACTGGTTGGACTCACTCTGAGTTATATTGGCAATTGTAAGAGGCTCCTAAGAACATAAGAAGTTGCCCCCGCTGAGTCAGACCAGAGGTCCATCTTGCTCAGCGGTCCGCTCCCGCGGCGGCCCATCAGGCCTAGTGCCTGAACAGTGGTCCCTGATTAATTTTGTAACTTACCTCTAATCCCATCCCTATAATCTACCTTTACTCTTATCTGTACCCATCAATCCCTTTGTCTTCCAAGTACCTATCCAAAGCTTCTTTGAACCCCTGTAGCGTGCTCCTGTTTATCACATCCTCTGGTAGCGCATTCCATGTATCCACTACCCTCTGTGTGAAAAAGAACTTCCTGGCGTTTGTTCTAAACCTCTCCCCTTTCAATTTCTCTGAGTGCCCCCTTGTACTTATTGATCCCCTTAATTTGAAAAATCTGTCCCTGTCTATTTTTTCTATGCCCTTCATGATCTTGAAGGTTTCTATCATGTCTTCTCTAAGTCTCCGCTTTTCCAGGGAGAAAAGCCCTAGATTTTTCAGTCTGTCAGTATATGAGAGGTCCTCCATGCCCTTTATTAGCTTAGTTGCTCTTCTCTGGACCCTCTCAAGTACCTCCATGTCCTTCTTGAGGTATGGCGACCAGAACTGAACACAGTATTCCAGGTGCGGGCGCACCATAGCACGATACAGTGGCAGGATAACTTCCTTTGTCCTGGTCGTGATACCCTTCTTAATGATACCCAACATTCTGTTTGCTTTCCTTGAGGCCGTGGCACACTGCGCCGATGCCTTCAATGTTGTGTCTACCATCACTCCCAGGTCTCTTTCAAGGTCGCTCACCCCTAGTGCTGATCCCCCCATTTTGTAAGTGAACATCGGGGTTTTTTTCCCTATATGCATGACCTTGCATTTCCCTATGTTGAAACTCATTTGCCACTTTTTGGCCCATTTTTCCAGTGTTGTCAGATCTTTTTGGAGATCTTCACAGTCCTCCATGTTATTGACCTTGCGATATAGTTTGGTGTCATCCGCAAATTTAATAACCTCACATTTTGTTCCTGCTTCCAGGTCATTAATGAATATATTGAATAGGAGCGGTCCCAGCACCGACCCCTGTGGAACTCCGCTCGTGACCCATTGCCAGTCTGAGTAATGTCCCTTTACTCCAACCCTCTGTTTCCTGTCCGCCAGCCAGTTTTTGATCCATCGGTGGACCTCCCCTTGCACCCCATGGTTCCATAGCTTCCTTAGTAGTCTTTCGTGTGGCACCTTGTCGAAGGCTTTTTGGAAGTCAAGGTAAATTATATCTATGGATTCCCCTTTATCCACCTGGCTGGTTACCCCCTCAAAGAAGTATAATAAGTTCGTGAGGCATGACCTGCCCTTGCAGAAGCCATGCTGGCTCGACTTTAGCTGCCCATAGTTGTCGATGTGTTCCCAGATGCTGCCTTTAATCAGTGCTTCCATCATCTTTCCCGGGACCGAGGTCAAGCTCACCGGCCTGTAGTTTCCTGGGTCTCCCCTTGAGCCTTTCTTGAAGATGGGCATGACATTTGCTATTTTCCAGTCTTCCGGAATCTTTCCAGTTTTTAGGGATAGTTTGCATATTTGTCGAAGTGGCTCAGCTATTTCGTTCCTTAGTTCCTTGAGTACCCTTGGGCGAATGCCATCCGGACCTGGCGATTTGTCGCTCTTTAGCCTGTCTATCTGCCTGAGGACATCCACCTTGCTCACCTCTAGCTGGACCAGATTTTCATCCTGCTCTCCTATTCAGTTAACGACCCTTACTTCTGTAATTTTAGGGTCTCTTCTATCAAACTGCGCTAGCAGTTTGTAGCACAGTGAGCCACTCTGAATGGCTCGCGCTGCTCCCGACGCTCATAGAGTTCCTTTGAGCGTCGGGAGCAGCACGGACCATTCAACGCAGCTCTCTGCGCTAAAAACTGCTAGCGCAGTTTGATAGAAGAGGCCCTTAGTTTTATCAGTCACACTTTGTGGAAGATAACACTGCTCCAAACTTAGATATTGCTACCTAAGCTGTACTAGAGTGTTAGAAATAAAGGATGAAAACCTGGTGGGAGAACAATGCTAAACTCTAGTTCTCATATAGTCATGCAAATATGGCAACTGTTCCCTCTGAAGAAGGGTGGACTTAAGCTCTGTGGTAGCAGCCTCTCTCTGGGAAAAGCAAAGCTTTCTGTGGATTTAAGTCCACAGAACACACTTTACTTATATATCTTGGCATAAACACTTAAATTTCTTCTTATACAAGAAACTGAGCAAATGCCCAAATAAAATGGGGGCAGAACATGAAAAAAACCAAAAAAACTAATGGTGGCACTACTGTACTTTCTCTGATTACTGGAGACCTCAAAACTATATTTAAAAAAAAAAAATGCTGTCAAATGGCAACAAAATTGCACAGACAGCACAAATTTTGTGTTCCAGGAGCCATATGGGATTCACCATTGCCACTACATTATAGAATTCCTTACAACACTTATGCTTAAAACAATCCATTTTCCACTTGGGCTGTGCTAAAAACCCATCTATTTGAACAGGCCTTTTCTCATTATTGAGCTTTGTATAACTAGAGCATGGAGAGACTGTTGTAGGGCTAGGGTTTGAAAGTTGACTGAATGATTTATTGTCCTTTTTATTGGAATTCCATTTTAATATTTTATGTACTATTTAATTGTGAACTGCCTTGACTTGAATGGCAAAAGGGCAATATATCAAATGCAATAAAAGGTAAAATGACTCATTTCTTGTTTGGTGGAAACAATCATAGTGCTCCAGGGCACGTTGCAAGCAGCCCCCAAGGATTGCTGCTGTGGCTCTAAAGCAGGGCTGACCAAGTCCGGTCCTCGAGATCTACTAGCAGGCCAGGCTTTCTAGATATCCACAATGAATATACATGAGAGAGATTTGCCTGCACTGCCTTCTTGGTATGCAAATCTCATGCATGTTCATTGGGAATATCCAGAAAACCTGGCCTGCCAATAGATCTCGAGGGCCAGACTTGGGCAGCCCTGCTCTAAAGCAAGTTTTTTAGGTACCAGTACACAGGGAGCACAGTAGGGATTCCTGGACTGGGTGGGGGGAAGAGGGAGAGAACAGCTGTCCAGCAGATAGGAAAGGAGGTAGCGCTGCTGGCTCACCTGTGCACAGGTCTAGGGATTTTAGATCTTTTTAGGTCTAAAACTACCCTTGAGCTATACATAAGATTGACCTATTGAGTATATACAGTAGTCTATCTTTTGTTGAGGAATAGAAACTTAATTGGGCACTAATAGAGTAATGTTCCAAACGTTCAAACCTCCCAAAGCCAGAGTACTCTCGATAAATTTAAATCTTAAAGATTTACTTCTGTTTAGCTTACCCATATTAGGAGCTAGGATGCAGTTTAGAGTACTTATTTGTGTTTAAATGTTTCTTTTCCTATTGAATGGTGTTTCTTTTTAATTTAATTTTATCTTATGCTATGTTTTGTAAACCGGTCTGATTCGCACATCAAAACCAGTGCTATATCAAGAATAAAGTAACATATCACAACATTCAGTATTAGCTACATACAAGATATCAGATATTTTAGCATTAAGATCAGTTTGTTTTATCTGCCTCAGTTATTTCAGATCCTGACAATTGATACTTTTAATTTGATTTAAAATTCACTAGATTTGCTTATTGATTTTGATGGTTGACATTTAGTGCTATTAACTATCACACTGAAGTTGCAAAAGTGAATATTAAATTTCTGTGCAGAGAAAATAGAAGAAAAATCTATTGTGTCTCCCGTCACTATCAAGATTCCTGCTCCTAAGAAAATTCCATTAGGTAAGGTGGTGCACTAAATTATCTGTATTGTTCAAGGCAAGAGCTATGTACTGTCCATGTGTCATCTTCCCCTTGTATTCCTGCAGCTTTGTGTTCTGTATGCTAATATATGCTTAAACAAAGGTGTTGATATATAGGGCCTGTTTTACAAAGCCGCGCAGAAATGGCCCCACAGCCCTTTAAATCTCTATGGGCTTTGGAGCCATTACCATGCTGCAGCCGCTATTGCGGCTTAGTGGTAAATGGAATTGTATATTGTATTTTTAAAAAATTATTTTGGTTAACAGAAAAATAATAACTAGTTGCACAAAATAGCTGAACAGTCAATCCATTTCAACAAATCTTAATGCAAGATAATGGGTATTTTCTAGCGCAATAGGGATGGTATGCTGAACCAAGGTTCTTCCATTTGCTCTCTGCTGCCCCCAGTCAGTTATTTCTTCTGCAAGAGAGCCTGCAGGAGCAACTTTGATCTGCTCAGGGTTTTTTTTTTTGTGGTTTTGTGAGTTATTTCGTGTTTTTTGTGCGGGACTTCATGTTCCAGTACAGCTCTAGTGATTGCCTAGTCTGCAGCTGTCAGGCGGATCCTGCAGGGACCTGCTCAATCAGTCTGCTTGAACTGTGGAGCTCGGGGTTTTCCCCTGCTGTTTTGCTCACTCCTTGACTTTAGCAGGAGTGCTAGTACAGGCTGTATGGATACCAAATGTGTTTCTTCAAAAGTGCACATGGTATCTGCTACATTTTCCTCCTCCCCTTGCGGCGTTTGGATCCTGGTACCAGAGGCTGAGGCTCAGTCTGGCAGTGGCCCAAGTGACAACTAATGATTCAGAAGAGGCAGCTTTCTTGTTGCAGAGGTCCTTTCCGGTTTTGAGCTGCCCTTAGAAGCAGGGCAAGAATAACGGGTAGGGCCAGTAGGCACATGCCTAGGGAACTTGTCAGGAGGGCCCGCTGAAAGAGGGCAAACAGACGACTCAGCAAATTTTTTTTGCAAACAGCGATGGCACCCCCCTGGCATCAATGGCAACTTCTGGAAAGTAAGATTGGCAATATGGCAGGCCCCCACCCCTGGCATTAGTCGCAACTGTTATTTTGCAAGCGGTGCTCATCCTAAAGCTTCCCTTCCAACGCAGCTTCCTGTTTCCACCTGGGAGGTTTGTGTTGGAGGGAAGCTTTGGCTGAGAGCAGCACCGCTTGCAAGATAACAGTTGCCATTGCCAAGCTTACTTACTGATGTGATGCCAGGGCCCCGGGCCTGTCGCTGTTTGAAAAAATAAAAAAAATTTGAAAGGTGAGTGAGTGCTGTGGTGGTGACAGGGGAGATGGGCCTGGGATGGAGGGAGAGTGAGAGAAGGTGGCAGATGATGGAAGTGGGGGATGGGGGGGTGGGGAAGAGATGTTAGGGACCATAACTCCTTTCCTCAGGTCAGGACAGGAATACAGTAACAGCAGTATAAGTTTACTGATCCGAAGAGAGGTTTTAACCTCTGAAAGCTAATTGAGAAATGTATTAGTCCAATAAAATGAGGGGCACTACATTTTCTTCCCGCCATGCCCCATGCCCAGGGCCGGATTTAGATGAAAAGAGGCCCTATGCTATTTCACTTATGAGGCCCTTTCACCTCCCATTTTTAAGTTTGTAAATTATGTGAGAGATAATAAAATACATCACCCGGGGCTGAGACCGATTCCCCTCCAGAGCCGGGAAAGGGGTGGGGGGGTAGAGAGGAGCAGCGGGATCCGATCTGGAGCTGGAGCATGTGTGCAATTCGGATTCACCACCCCCGGCTGAATTTTGATGAGTCGCTGGCGCAGACGCCGTGAGGAGTGACACAGAAGCACACCTCACACCACCAGGACTCACAATATTTCAACAGCTCATGCGCGCTCTAGGATTTTATTATTTATGATATAATCATGAAAATATAAAATAAAGCACGTAATATACATTTTAAAATATGCAAATTAAAACATATGTTAAGAACTTACTTAGAATTCCGCGAAATGAAGATATTGTCACAAAATTTTTTTTCAATAGTCTATAAACACTTCACTAAACTATTGAATGTAGGCCTCTTGATCTTGAGGTCCTAGGCTGAAGCCTAGTTAACCTATAGGAAAATCCGGCCCTGCCCATGCCTCCTACCCAAATGCAAAATATAAATTGGTGGGCTTCCCAAAGCCCTGCCAGCAGAAGATCTCTTCCTCTAGGAAGGAAGGGGAAATTTGTTCAGAGATGTTTGGAGGTTGCATAGAAGAAAAACTAGGCACTGGTATTGTAATCTTTGTTGTTTTGAATTTTAAAATAAAAGAAATAAAGTGAAAATAAAGTAGTAAATAAGAAAATGGGTAAATAAATGGGGGCGGGGCAGGGCATGGTGGGATTAGGTGGAGTAGGGCAGGGGGCCCCGATGAATTAATCCTGCCCTGCTTAGAGGAGCTGAGGCAGGCTGCATCACTTCTTTCCAGTGTCTGGTCTGTAAGTAGGGCTGTCACAGCCTACAGGGAAATTTCAAGTTTATTGTTGCTTGATATACTGTTTAACAACCTAAGTGGTTTACATTAAAACATAATCTCCACTTACTATATCCCATCACTTATCCTCTTCCATCAATCCTGAATTATGTCCTATACCTTTCCAATTCTGGCGTAAAGACTACTTCATTCAGTGTTCACCTCAGTTCGATTGGTGCTTTTCATTCACCATTGGAGAAGAAACCATAATCTGTACATCCTTAGGCATCAGCAGGAGCCTGAAGGGAGGTTTGGTTTGATAATGACTTTCCATGAACTTGCTTTCCACTCTGATGAAGTCTCCCTTTGAACCACTCTTGGCTTCATCACTCAAGCATCTCACTTGGAAAGTGGTCTTCCTCATCTGCATGCTGGGCCAATGAACTTCAAACACTTGGTACAGATCCACTGTATATAACATTCTACCATGACAGAATGATTCTTTGCAAACACCCCAAGTTCCTCCACAAGGTTGTCTCAGAGTTTTATCTGAACCAGTCCATAGTTCTATCTGTCTTCTTTCCAAGACCATAGTCTCACGCTAATACACAGGTGTCAAAGTTGGTCCTCGAGGGCCGCAATCCAGTCGGGTTTTCAGAATTTCCCCAATGAATATGCATGAGATCTATTAGCATACAATGAAAGCAGTGCATGCAAATATATCTCATGTATATTCATTGGGGAAATCCTGAAAACCTGACTGGATTGCGGCCTTCAAGGAGGGACTTTGACACCCCTGCCCTAACTTCATATGTTAGACTGTAAACGTGTTCTTATTACGTAGATTGGACAAAACCTCACAGTACTACCGCTCAGCTTTTCCTTTCATTTGATCCTAACAGACTCGGAGTTCCTGTCACCAAGAGAACATTCTCCACATGACTGATGACTGTAACTCTTTACATATGCATGAACTGGGCTGATGCTTCAAGGCCATATCTCTGCATATAGTTTGAGCAATGACAATTTCAGTAGCTCATCAATGTTCCACTCCTATTGAGGACATCTGTAAAGCAGCCACCTGGTCCTCAATTAACTTACCATCACTCCCATTAATGTTTAAAGAATCCTTCTAGATGGCATAGTCTGTTCAGCCAAACAATTCTATAAAATTTATTCTCTACTTCAATGCCAACTTCCCTCCATCCTTTTCAGTTTTGCCAGGCTCATGGTAGCTGTCAGTAACCCTCTTCACAGAGGCATAACCCTGGCAACTTGAGAGTTCCATATGTGAGATTATGTGTGCTTATTCTCAGAGAAAGTAAGTTACTCACTTGTAGCAGGTGTGGTCTGAAGGCAGTAAGCATATATTCTCACAATCCTCCCATCTCCCCTAGTTGGTGGCTTGACTATCTTTCTGAACTGCAAGACCTGTGAGCCAGGAAGGCACCAGCACACATGTAGTATGGGTGATCTTAAAGTTTTTAAAGTGACAGTGCAGTTTTTGACTGTGCTGGGTTCTGTGAATTTCACCCATATGTGAGAATATATGCCTGCTGTCCTTGGAGAACACCTGCTTCAGGTGAATAACTTTGCTTTCTGAGCAGCCCACTTATTCTACTTTATCTGGCAATTTCCCCACTCCTTCTAGCTTAGTTGGAATTAGCATTGAGAATACAGTATAACTAAACATCTCATATTCCTAATGGGCATGTGAGCTTTTGGTATTGCTGCTTTGGCATCAGCATTTCAGCACTGCCAAAACTTCAGAAATTAAGACTGTAGGAATTTTGGATGCTATGCAGGCTGAAGTACTCTCTCTTTTTTTTCTCCTTCCCTTAATCTCCCCCCCCCCCCCCATTACGATCAGCATTGACCTCTGGTATTCATGAGTAGGGCTGTGCCTACTCACTGTAGCCAAAGGTCCTTGGGCAGAATGGAGATATGGGTTGCCCCAGGTAGTACCTGTGAAGGACAGCTCTTCAAGAAGCCTGTTCAGTCCTCTCTCAATGAACATCAACTGGAACAGCCTTTGTGGTGATGCCAAAATAGCATCTCCAATAAATCCTGCCTATCTTCCTGGCCAATTTTGAGCCTTGATGCATAATCCCTGGCAAAGAACATTGCTGCTGTATGAGTCCAGAACAGTGCAGTCAGAAATCCTAAATATAGCCCCTAGGTATTGTATCACCATTGCACAGTGGACCTCTCTCCTTATCTTCCCTGCATATTTCAGGACACTGAATTCTGCCATTTTCAAAAAGTTTACTGCTTAAATGTTTCAGGTTAGTATTTGAAAAGTAATCTTGACTCTGAAGTTAATCATGCCCCTGTATAAGATACTGGATTAGAACTAAACTGGGCATATAATTTTTATTTTTATTTTATCTCTATGAATTAGAAATTCTTGCAACAGCAGTATATTAAAACAGATTGAAGCTTTTGTTTCAAAAGTGTCCTTATTTAACTTTTACTCATTTATATCCTAGATCTTTGTGGGTTTCCTCCATTCAGTCCTCAATGGCTTTCAGGACGTATTGTAGGTGGTGAGGAGGCTCGACCCCATTGTTGGCCATGGCAAGTTGGTCTTCATTTTTTGGGTGACCATCAATGTGGTGGTGTAATCATTGAGAAATCATGGATAATGACTGCAGCTCACTGCATGGGAATGTAAGTAAGGGTTTGGAAGGTTAAAATAACTATACTTTTCAAGAAAGAACTTTTTTGTGCTAGTAGTTTTCTAGCTACTTTCCCAAATGTTATGGAATCCTTTTTGGTACAAATTGTATTGCAGTTTGTTTCTATTCCAGTGCATCAAAAAAATTAAATCTCATTTTTGATGTCTTTATAGAATAGAAATATATTAAATAGGACTTGTGTATCTTGTGCGAACTTCTGTAATAACTTAAAGAATAAACATTTGGTTTTGATCTCAAGGCAGTTGTTTACATAATCTTCACATTCAACCAGCACATCCTATACATAAGGAAGCTGGGTATGTACCCACATACTTTGTGAGGGGTAACACTGTGCTCCAGACTTGGTTACTGAACCTAAGCTATATTAGAATATTGTAATTAGAGGCTGAAAACCTGGTGAGGGGACAATGTTAGTCCTAAGGTTCCCTACAGCCATGTGCTTTTTAATAAAATGGATTATGTTCTCTCACAAAGCCTGAAGAGAAGGCGGGCTCCAGCCTCAGGTGGCAGCCAAGCCTACTGGGAGCAGCCGAGCACTCTGGGAGTTTTGAGTCCATAGAACACACTCTGTTTACATCTCATACAAGAAACTGCTCACATGAAATGGTGCAGAACAACCCCTGATGGTGTAGAAAACATGAGGAAGGACCTAGTGAAGCATGAAGAATGGCCTGACATTTGGTAGCTAAGAAATGCAAGATCATGCATTTGGGCTGCAGAAACCTATAGAACTGGTACAGTTTAGGTGGTGAAGAACTTTTGTGCATTGAAGAGTGGAACTTGGGTGTGATCGTATGTGATAATATTAAGGCGGCCAAACAAGTTGAACAGGCAATTGCAAAAGCTAAAAGGATGCTTGGGTGCTTAGGGAGAGGAATAGCCAGTAGGAAAAAGGAGGTATTTATGCCCCTGTATAAGATTCTAGTGAGACCTCATTTAGAATATGGTGTACAGTTCTGGACTAGAATTCCACACCTTCAAAAAGATATAAACAGGATGGAGTCAGTCCAGAGGAAGGCAACTAAAATAGCTGATGGTCTACGTTGTAAGGCATAAGGGGACAGATCTCAATATGTATATTTTAGAGCAGAGGTAGGCAATTCCAGTCCTTGAGAGCCACAAGCAGGTCAGGTTTTCAGGATATCCACAATAAATATGCATGAGATAGATTTGCATCTCAAGGAGGCAGTGCATGCAAATCCATCTCGTATGTATTTATTGTGGATAACCTGAAAACCAGATTTGCATCTCAAGGAGGCAGTGTATGCAAATCCATCTTCTACGTATTCATTGTGGATGACCTGAAAACCTGACCTGCTTGTAGCTCTTGACGACTGGGATTGCCTACCCCTGCTTTAGAGGAAAGGCAGGAGAGGGAAGATATGATAGACCTTTAAATACCTATGTAACATAAATGCACCTGAGGCGAGTCTTTCTTTCAATTGAAAGGAAACTCCAGAGTGAGAGGGCATAGTACGAGACTAAAAGGTGATAAGCTCAGGAGTAATCTAAGGAAATACTTTTATACCAAAAGGGTGGTAGATGCATGGAATAGTCTCCCACTAGAGTTGATGGAGACAGACTGTCTAAATTCAAGAAAGCATGAGTCAGGCATATGAAATCACTTAGGCAGGTGAAGAGAATAGTAGATAATATGGATGGGCAGACTGGATGGGCCATTTGGCCTTTATCTGCCATCATTTTCTATGTTTGTAGATTTAACTCCTCTTCAACTTATGACTCTCTATTGATCGCTGGCTTGGATCATTCCATTGCTCTGCTCTCCCTGGCTCTAGGCACATTCCTTTTTTTCTGGGACTAGTTTCCCATACCCCTTTGCATGAACTTCCCCTGCCACTCACACATTCCAGGCCAATGTTCATCTTCTGCCTACAGAGTCCACATCAGATTCTTTGCCACAAACTCACAATAAGCTTTGGAAGTCCAGCAAGAATCACAGTTTGAAACCTCAAAGATTACATGCTGGGTGGGAGAATATATTCTAGCAACCCAGTGCATAGAAGCACACACTCATACTAAGCCACTATGTTCTGGGCTGCCTGCAGGATATTGTTCCAGTGATCAAGGAACAAGCATCCAGTTCAAGAAGCTGAATTGAGACCTAGGAAGTTGTTGCAGAGTTTTACTAAGAGCAAAGAGGGGAGCAAGGTTCCAGCCATTAAACAAGAAGAAAGCAAGGGAGCCAAACCAGGAAACACAGTTTGTGAGACAGCATGTCCCTTCTACCCTATCCCCAATACTGTCGATGGTCTCCTGCCACTCTTCCTGCTACAGCTGCTGTACTATCTTTAGGCTCACATAGCCCAATGCCCCCATCATTTCTAATGCCTGTGGAATGTAATACGGAATAATAATTTTTAATTTTTGTGAGGAATGGGAACAAAGTTATTTGTATAGTCTTGGTTCAATCGGTGAGCAAAGTTCCTATCAGAGCTGCCAAGCAAAAGTAAGTTTTAAAAGAGACATAACATAAGAATAGCCTTACTGGGTCAGACCAATGGTCCATCAAGCCCAGTAGCCCGTTCTCATGGTGGCCAATCCAGGTCACTAGTACCTGGCCAACCCGAGGAGTAGCAATATTCCATGCTACCAATCCAGGGCAAGCAGTGACTTCCCTCATGTCTTTCTCAATAACAGACTATGGACATTTCCTCCAGGAACTTGGCCAAACCTTTCTTAAAACCAGCTACACTATCCGCTCTACCACAATCTTTGGCAATGTGTTCCAGAGCTTAACTATTCTCTGAAAAAAAAATTTCCTCCTATTGGTTTTAAAAGTATTTCCCTGTAACTAACTTCATAGTGTCTCCTAGTCTTTGTAATTTTTGACGGAGTGAAAAATCGATCCACTTGTACCCGTTCTACTCAACTCAGATTTTGTAGACTTCAATCATATCTCCATTCAGCCATCTCTTTTACAAGCTGAAGAGCCCTAACCATTTGTCTTTCCTCATATGAAAGGAGTTCCATCGCCTTTATCATCTTGATCACTCTTCTTTGAACCTTTTCTAGCGCCACTATATCTTTCTTGAGATAAGGAAGCCAGAATTGAATGCAATACGTCAGATGAGGTTGCACCATGGAGCGATACAGGGGCATTATAATATTCTTAGTCTTGTTAATCATCCCTTTTTTAAATAATTCCCAGCATCCTGTTTGCTTTTTTGGCCACCGCCACCACACATTGGGCAGAAGGTTTCATCGTATTGTCTACGATGATATCCAGACCCTTTTCTTTGCCGCTAGGTGGACCCTAGCATCCAGTAACTGTGATTCAGGTTATTCTTCCCAATGTGCATCACTTTGCATTTCTCTACATTTACATTAAATTTCATCTGCTATTTGAACACCTAGTCTTCCAGTTTCCTAAGGTCATAGAAACATGATGGCAGATAATGGCCATTCGCAGTCTGCCCATCTGCAGTGACCATTGTCTTTCTCTCTCAGAGATCCCACGTGCCTAACCCAGGCCCTTTTAAATTCAGACACAGTCTGTCTCCACCACCTGTAATTTTTCACAATCCGAATGCATTTTAACAACTTTGAACATTTAGTGCAGGGGTGTCAAAGTCCCTCTTGAGGGCCGCAATCCAGTCGGGTTTTCAGAATTTCCCCAATGAATATGCATGAGATCTATTAGCATACAATGAAAGCAGTGCATGCAAATAGATCTCATGCATATTTATTGGGGAAATCCTGAAAACCTGACTGGATTGCAGCCCTCGAGGAGGGACTTTGACACCCCTGGTTTAGTGTCATCTGCAAATTTAATCGCCTCACTCGTTCCAATTTCCAGATCATTTATAAATAAGTTAAATAGCACCGGTCTTAGTACAGACCCCTGCAGCACTTAACTGTTTACTCTCCTCCATTGAAAAAAATGACCATTTAACACTATCCTCGGTTTTTTATCAGATAGCCAATTCCTAATCCACGAATGAACTTTAAACATAGAAACATAGAAGATGACGGCAGAAAAGGGCCATGGCCTAAAAAGTCTGCCCACTCTAATGACCCACCCCCTAATTTCTTCCTTGAAGTGATCCCACATGCTTATCCCATTTTCTCTTGAAATCCAGCACACTGCTGGCCTCAACTACCTGCAGTGGAAGACTATTCCAATGATCAACCACCCTTTCGGTGAAGAAATACTTCCTGGTGTCACTATGAAATCTCCCACCCCTGAGTTTCAACGGGTGTCCTCTTGTCGCCGTAGGTCCTTTATGAAAAAAGATATCTTCTTCTACCTCAATACGGCCCGTGACATATTTGAACGTCTTGATCATGTCTCCCCTCTACGTTCCTCGAGGGAGTACAGCTGTAACTTACCCAGCTGTTCCTCATAAGGGAGATCCTTGAGTCCTGAGACCATCCTGGTGGCCATTCGCTGAACCGACTCAATTCTCCGCGCATCTTTTTGATAATATGGTCTCCAGAATTGTACAAAATATTCTAGATGAGGTCTCACCATGGATCTGTATAACGGCATTATAACTTCGGGCTTCTGGCTAACAAAACTTCTTCGGATACAACCCATCATTTGTCTAGCCTTGAATAAAGCTTTCTCTACTTGATTGGCAGCCTTCATGTCTTCACTAATGATCACTCCCAAGTCCCGTTCTAGTGCAGTTCTTGCTAAGGTCTGACCATTTAGGGTGTAAGTTCTACATGGATTTCTGCTGCCAAGGTGCATGACCTTACACTTTTTAGCATTAAAACTTAGTTGCCAAGTTGAGGACCAATGCTCCAGTAAGAGTAGGTGCTGTGTCATATAGTCGGGCACTGTGATGTTGCCTACTATGTTGCATAGTTTGGCGTCATCGGCGAATAATGTAATTTTCCCTCAAAGCCCCTGAGCCAGGTCCCTTACGAAGATATTAAATAGTGTGGTTCCTACAGTACTGTTTGCCATGTGTATACTTACCTTAGACTCAGGAATGGAGTGGCAACTTGCCCCACTAGGATGGCTACTTACCACACCAGTATGTGAGTGGGTACCCTCCCCCAACTTACCTAGTTTAAAGCCCTACGAAGCAGGCGGGCTAGTCTGTGTCCAAAGACGTTCTTACCCCTTCTAGTCAGGTGGAGCCCGTCTGGTCCCTGTATTCCTAGTAGTGCATCTCCATGGTTCAGGAACCCGAAGTTCATCTCTTTGCACCATCCTTGTAGCCACTCATTTGCCCTCTAGATACGATATTCCCTGGCTTTCCCCTTACCTCTCACTGAAATGATCGAGGAGAAGACCACCTGCGCTCCCATCCGCCTCAGCTTCTCACCCAGGGCTCCAAAATCTTCGGGTATTTCCTCTGGGGTAGATGAGAAGCATGGGGAAGTGGTCTTGGGGCTTGATAAGTCGTTCTAAGCAGGCGGTCACATCCCGCCTCCTGGCTCCTGGTAGACAACAAACATCTCTGGATTGCATATCTGGTCTGCAAATTGGTCCCTCGGTGCCTCTCAGCAGGGAGTCCCTAATAACCACCACTCTGCGCTTCTTCAGGGGGATCTGATCCATTGCCCCCGGAACCGGAGCCATCTGTTGGACAACTTCCTGTACTTCGTTGGCAGGTCCTTCCTGTAAAAGCTGGAATCTGTTCCTCAAGGTGATTTGTGGGGTCGATGTGAACCTACCCTGTTTGCAAGAAAATGAAGAAGAAGAAGAGGAAGGTCTTCTGTGCTTGCCCGTAGAGGAGGTTACCAGCTGCCAGGAGTCAGCCTCTCTAGCCTCTTCCTGTACCCCAATTGTTGGTTTCAAAGCTGTAGGTTTGGTCGGTTTGGGTGTCTCAAGGATGGTCTTGTCTTGCGCCTGCTCCGTGATTTGTGACAGCTCCTGGATGACTCCGTCGATGAAGGCCTCATCTTCCCAGATGCTTCTCAGGCACTTCACCTCTTCCCTTAGGCTCCTCAGCTCCTGCAGGATGTCTCCGTCTAGCTGGCCAACCTCATCTGTCTGTATGGAGACCGAAGTCTTCTGCTGGGGGATAGCCTCGGTCAGCACAGAGACCTCTGTTCTCTGTCCTGGGTCACCTATCCCATGACACTTTTTCATTTTCTCAGGAGTATCTCATGAAGAACTTTATCCTTCTGTTCCTTTTCTCTTCTTTCTCTTTATTCAGTCCATCCCTCACCCACTTCTTTGTATCACAGCCCATACCCCCTCCCCCCAGCTTGCATTTACTTCAGCTCTGTTCTCCCCTTCACAGTCCATAACTATTACCTCAACCTCTCTTTGTACAATGCCTGTGCTAGTCTTTACTTTCCCTGTTTTTCTATCAATTACTCATTCCTTTCCCAATGCTTCCCTTAGCATTTCTCCCTCTCTATGGTAGACAAAAGGCAAGAATCCTGTCTGACCTACACTGCTACTCTCTCCTTTTCCCTGCTATGAACCCATTGCTCAGCCATTCCTTAACCAGCCAATACCTGCATAAGGAGTCAGGACCAGTAGCTTAGGAAACATCAACCTTCTTTCCTGCTTTACCCTGTAACCTATTGATTGGTTAAGGAGTGTCTGACCTATAGTGTCTCCTAAGCTACTGGTCTTGCTCCTTTGCAGCCTATTGGCTAGTTGAGGAATATCTGACCAATAGGCTGCAGGGGGAGGTGAGAAAAATAGCTTCAGAGATTTAGACTTAATTTTGCTTTCCCCTGCAGTTTTACAACAGGAAGATTTCAGCTCTGAGGTCTGGGCAGTGCTGGAAAGAATATGAGGATGCTCTGACACCTACATCACCCACAGAGCTGGTGTCAATGCATATAGTAATCCTATCTATGGCCAGGGCTGGTTTTAGACCTGCTGGAGCCAAGTGCAGAAATAAAGGAAGGGGGCCTCTCTTCTACCTACCTGTCTCTCAATTTCCCTACCCACCTTTAAATGACTTATTCACACACAAAACAGACAGACCATTATCAAATATAGAACAATGGATCACAAATTAGAAATAGAAATATGAATACCAAAGCTGAATTGGAAATCCCAAAAAGTTAAACTCATCAAGTATTGTTCTTCGTCTTGCGCACAATCAGTGGCATAACCATGAGAGGGGGCTGGATCTCCCACTTTGAGCTTAGGCTCCCTCAAAATGAACATCTCCCTTGCTGTAGCTGGTGGGGATTCCCAAACCTTACCAACTGATGCCAACATCCCCCCCCCTCGGATCCAATGACCAGAACTTTCCAAGATCTGCAGCTGGCAGCAATATTGCAGAGCTATTGCTACTGTCTTCCCTCCTCCCTGCCACTTCTTGGCTTTCATGTATGCATGAAAGCAGTGGCAGCTTGAGGATATTGCCATTAGCTGCAAAGCTTGGAGCTTTCTGGTTGCTGGACTGGAGAAAGATGTCTTCAGTTGGCAGGGCTTGGGAATCCTCACTAGCTCAAATATTTATATATTGCACTCGGGCCAGGAAAAACTTTGGTGCCCATCCACTAATTTTAGGCTCTAGTCTCTCCCCCAAATCAGCTGTATGACTATGCCACTGAACACAATACAAAAATAATTGTGATGCACACATCCCAAAGCTAACATTTTCCAGTTAATAAATTTGAAATCAAACAATTTGTTCTACCTTGTCTGGACATTTTGTTTTTTCATCATCTTGGTCCCAGTTTCTGTTTCTGCTTTTTGTCTAGCTTCTACTAATTTTCTTTCCAGTGTCTGCTGTCCATTTTTACTCCTCCTCTCTCTTGTTCTATTCCCTTCTTATGCCTGTCTCCAACATATTGATTTTTCCCTTTCAGTTTTCCTAACTTTTTTTTTTCTGTCCATTGTTCTTCTCTGTCCACTCAAATCTTGCCCTCTTTCTCACCTTTCTTCTTAAATTTTGAGCTACATCTCAATTTTTGAGCACCTTTTTGGTTTGGTGGATTTCAATTTTGCATTATATAGTTGAAAATTTATCACAGAAACACTTTTGAAGTGGGTTCACGATTATTTTAAAGCACTAGATATATGCCTATGATGGTGCTAAAGTGGATTGAGAAATAGCCCTGTACACATTGTATAAGCCAGATTCTCGGGTTCCCCGAGACAGATAGCTTTTACTTGTGCACTGAGGTTACATCAAACAAAAATTTTTTGTTAAAGTTCTTAAATGTGGCCTTTAGCCCCATAGAGAATGTACAAACTTGTAACCCACCACTTCCAAAATGGAATAGAGTGAAACCTACAATTGTTATTGCTATTTACCGTCTGGGACAATTGTTATTGGTGTGTTTTTTTTCATGGCACAGATATTTTGTATGTATTATATGTGCAAAATATCTTGTCATCCCCCCCATGGAGAAAGACCCCCACCGCAGGCCCTCCCCAATGACCCTTGACTAAGCACTTCCCCCTCCCCTAAACTGAAAAATGGCACTCCCTCCTGCCACTGGAGGACCCCCTCAACCCTCCCCCCCTTCCTCAGTATCTTTTAAGTTGAGAGCAGGAGAGGTGCTCAGTTTCTCCCATTCCTCTGAGACTGCTGGCTGCAATGCAAGCCTTAAGCCCCTCTCCAATGCATTATGTAGTGCACAGGAAGAGGCCTGATTGGCTCAGATGCCTAAGACCCTGCCTAAGGGGAGAGTCCTGAGGCATCTGAGCCAATCGGGCCCCTCCAAGTGCATCACATGATGCACTGGAGAGGGGTCTAATGCCCACAATGCAGACAGCAACCTCTGAGGAGTGGGAGGGACTGAGCACCCCTCCTGCTCCCAATTTAAAAGGTACCAGGGGAAGGGGGACCTCCGGTGGCAGGAGGGAGTCGGCATCCTTCCTACAATTTTTTCAGTTTGGGGGTGCATCCTGTGGCAGGAGGGAGTGGCCATCTGTGCCATTAAAAAACAAACAAACCCAGAAACCCTAACAGCAGTGACATGAGGCTGCTTCCCATGTTACTGCTGTTAGGGTTGTGCATCTAACGCTTAGATACTAGACTTGCTTTTACTTCTTTATATAATCTGGTTAATACTGTTAAATTAAACTGAGTTTCTATAGTATAATTTTTTTCTGTTCATTGCCAGAGGAAAAGATCCCTCTTACTGGACTGTTGTTGCAGGGGATCATGACAGAACCTTAAATGAATCTACAGAACAGGTATAAACAAATTTTAAAAAGTATACTATGAGGCTGCCTACCTAAATGAATCTATAATAATAAAACCCTAGAGCGCGCATGCGCTGTTGAAAGTTCGTGATTCCTGGCGCCGTGAGGTGTGCTTCTGTGCCAGTCCTCACGGCGCCTGCACTAGCTGGAGGCGCGTGCGGTGGCTGGAGGTGAATGAGCGTGCAGCTCTGTCAATGGCGGTCGGCTTAGAGGACCGGCAGGAGAGTGTCCGACAGAGGGCTCCGTTTTGAAGCTGTGGCTCTCATTGAACTGCCAGTTGGCCAGCTCCCTTGCCAGTTATTTTTCAGTTTACAGGTGCCGCTGTGGCTCCTCTCACGAGCCGCACCTGGATCAGAGAACACTTCCGATGCAGGGGATCGTTAGAGGAGCCACCGCGGCACCTTTAAACTTAAAAATAACTCTGGCAAGGGAGCCGGCCAGACTGCGGGAAGTGTAGGGAGGATGGAGAAATCCTGCTGTTGCACAGGGAAATGGAGGGAGAGGGAATGCTGTGGCTGCTGCACAGGGAAGTGGGGGGTGGAAGGGAATAAATGCTGCTGCACAAGGACATGGAGGGGGAGGGAATGCTGTTTCGGCTTCTGCACAGGGAAGTAGGAGGGAGGGAATGCTGCTTCGGCTTCTGCACAGGGAAGTAGGGAGGGAGACAGAAAGAAAGGAAGAAAGACACAGGGGCAGGGAGAGAGACAGAAAGAAAGAAAGGCAGACATATATTCTAGCATCCGTTAATGTAACGGGCTTAAAGACTAGCGTTTTAATATAAAAGTCTTTGGTGTAGGAAAGGCACAATAACTGAATGGAGGATACAAGATATACCATGCGAAGGTCAGAGTACCATGGGAGATGGTATCTTTCCAGTGTAACCCGTTCTGAGCTTCTGGGAGAACGGGATAGAAATCAAAATAAATAAATAAGCATCTTTTATTTTGCATCCGGATGTTTTATAGGTTAAAACAGAAATCAGAAGCCCAAGATATACTCAAGCTCCTTTATTTTTTTGCAACAGATGAGAAATTCTCTAACAGTGTGTGTATGTCATTTGCCTGAAATTATGGATGATAAAATTATTACATGTAGCTGAAGATCTTATTTTACGAATGTATTGCTATTCTTACCTGAAATGTAAACTTGATATATACCTGACTAGTCTTATAGCCCGTTACATTAACGGGTGCTAGAATATATGTGTGTGTCTCTCTTTATTTCTTTCTCTCTCTCTCTCTCTCTCCTTAGCCGCTTTCTTTCTTTCTGTCTTTCTTTTTCCTTGGCTGTCCATCACCACCCCTTGCCTGCTCCCCCTGTCCATTCTCCCTTCCTTATACCTCCCCTGTGTCCACCACCACCCCTTCACAGGTCTCCTTATGCAGCAGCAGCCCTTCTCCCTTTGTTTTACCTCCCCCCTGTCCAGCAGCACCTTCCTTCTCCCCCTGTCCAACATTAGGCCTCCGTTCCTTTTTCTTCACCCCCCCCCCCCCGTCCATCAGCACCTCTTTCCTTCTCCCCCTGTCCAGCAGTAGGCATCCCTTCCTTTTTCTCCCCCCCTCCTCCTTCTTATCCCTATGATACACTTACCTTGCTCTGCCCGTGATCAGAGGCTCCCGACAGCCGCCCAGTTGCACCCATTGGAAAAGTTCCCTCTGCAGCATCCCGCACCCCTCCTGACGCGACTCCCGTTGTCCCGCACCTGCCCCTGTGTCTTTCTTCTTGTCTTTCTGTCTCCCTTCCTCCCTCTGTCTGTCTGTGCAAAGCTGCATTCCCTCCCCCCACACCAGTTCCCTGTGCCTGCATTAGCGTTTCCTCTACCCTCTTTCCCTTCCCACAGTCGCGACTACAAACGCGGGCCCGAGTCCTTTGTCGCCCTTCCCTTCCCGCGGGCCCGACTACACATGGCGATTTAAGCAGCGTGTCAGCACTCTTCACACGCTGCTTCGGGCCCTTCTACTGCCCTGATTTGCTCCGGACGTGCCAGAGTAAATCAGGGCAGTAGAAGGGCCCGAAGCAGCGTGTGAAGAGTGCTGACACACTGCTTAAATTGCCGGTCGGGCCCGTGATAAGGGAAGAGGGGGGGGGGGCGGCAAATAAGTCGGGTCCCGGACAGCGGAAAGTTGCTGGGATCCTCGGTGTGGCCGCGATCCCTCTCCTCCCAGACCCCCCCCCCCCCCCCCCCGGAGGAACGGAGATCGAGTTGCCGCCATTTGAAGATCGTTCTGCCCTGCTCCTTGCCTTAGTATATTTTTAAGTTGAAAGACACGGCGGCGGCGGCTCCTCTCAAGATCCCCGACTGCATTGGACTTCCGACGCAGGTGGGGATCCTGAGAGGAGCCGCTGCCTCGTCTTTCAACTTAAAAATATAGTAAGGCAAGGAGCAGGGCAGAGCGAAGAACATTGATTCCCATAAGATCATCCACCTCGGGGGAGACAGCCGCCGCGTCCGATATCAGCCTCGGGGGAGGAGAGAGGACTTCAGGCAAGGAGCAGGGCAGATCAAAAAACAGCACGGGCCGGAGATGCTGTACATCTCACGGAAAATGGACCCACGCGATGGAACTGCGCATGTGCGGCCTATCGTTTTATTATATTAGATATGTAAATTTCCTGGAAATGTCCAGTTTTCTTCCAATTTTGTAATCTGCTTAGAACCGCAAGGCACAGGCGGAATAGAAATCTCTAATGTAATGTAATGTAATTCTAGTTAAATGAAAGTGCTGATTTGACAAACATCTTTAACAAGGTGGCACAGGCTTCTATAATCTATAATCTCGGAGAGAGCGTGAACTCAAAGGCCTTGAGCATGCGCAGATGCTCAAGGTCCAGCAAAGAAGAAGACGGAGATCTTCGGGCATTGGCATGTCCTGTACGTTGGTGCCGGAGCCAGTGGCCAGATGGGGGTAAGCAGCGTGTTCGGGTGGGTGCTGGGGGATTTAAGATCGCGACAGGGGATGTGACGTGAGCGGGGGGATGCCAGATCGCGGGGGGGAGGGTGCCAGATCGCAGGGGGCACCGCTCGCAAATCGAGGCAAGCTCGGTTTCCGAGACACCGATTTTGTGAATGTTTTGCTCGTCTTGCAAAACACTCGCAAGCCATTGCACTTGTAAACCGAGGTACCACTGTACTCACAAAACTAATGCACACATACAGCTTTTAAATCCCTTCCTGTTACAATCAACCTGCATCTCTGTGCTAAGAAATTCATGTCCCGTTGTCTAGCTGAAACTAGAGGAGAAGGAGTGATTACTCCCCCCTCCCATCAGAGTTCCACAGAGTAGAAAAAGTTGCTTAAGGTCAGAGGTTAAATTCCAGATGTAGTCCTCTCAGAATTTCTTCAGATTTCAAATATATGAATTCAATGTAAAATGTATTCTAATCTACACTTGTTACCTATAGCTACATAAATAAATTCCTATTGTATAGTTTTAATGACTTACTGACTTACTAAAACTTAATTCTGGATCTATAAAATGATACACATGTGCATGCGATTAGTCTTTCTCACTGCAAAATCAGGGCCCCTTGGAATGTAAGGCAACCAGGTCAGAGGCCAACTCCTGTCTGCCATAACTTCCCTGAGGACCTCTCTAGACCAGGCTGGACACACATCTGAACAAAGAAACCTTATGAAACTTAAGCTTTGCCATCTGGGATAAATTTGCTATGATGCTTATCAATTACACTAATGTTCTAGCCTGCCTTCCTGTACCTTCAAGCACATAACACATGTATAAAATCAGTGTGTTAAGGTTCTATCTTTTGCTTCTCTGATTATTAATATTCTGGCTTATCCAATATTTTCTAGTTTCATATATTTATTTACAGCCATTAATAACACATTCTCACCTGCTCTTGGATTAGGCCCTATCTATCAACAGGTTTTTCTAACTAGTGAATCCTGTGCAATGTGAGAAAGTGTAATGGCTGAATTTTTTTATTTCATGTTTGCTCATTTCACCAAAATCTACCTGTCCAGGTTAATGAGCTACCCTCCTCAGGCCTATTTAAGGCACAGAACAACCTCATGTATTCTTACTCCATTGTCTATTGGAATTATTTTGTTCTGCTTGCCTCTTTCTCTTGCTTTGTGTATTATTGCCAGCATTGAATGTTTAGGGTTTTGGGGTTTTTTTTTTAAATTGTACACCACTTTGATCTTTGGTCACTACAAGACAGATTAGCTAATATTCCTTGTTTGGGAGAAGAGCTTTATGGTGACTCCATTGAGGTGGCAACACAAAAACTCACTGATCATGAAAAGAATTGGAATGCTTTGGTTAAAACCAAGAGATGGCTGAGGGGAGATATGATTGAAGTCTACAAAATCCTGAGTAGAGTAGAATGGGTACAAGTGGATCGATTTTTTTCACTCTTGTCAAAAATTACAAAGACTAGGGGACACTCGATGAAGTTACAAGGAAATACTTTTAAAACCAATAGGAAGAAATTTTTTTTCACTCAGAGAAAAGTTAAGCTCTTGAATGTGTTGCCAGAGGATATGGTAAGAGCGGATAGCGTAGCTGGTTTTAAGAAAGGTTTGGACAAGTTCCTGGAGGAAAAGTCCATAGTCCATTATTGAGAAAGACATGGGGGAAGCCACTGCTTGCCCTGTATTGGTATAATGGAATATTGCTACACATTGGGTTTTGGACAGGTACTAGTGACCTGGATTGGCCATCATGAGAACGGGCTACTGGGCTTGATGGATCATTGGTCTGACCCAGTAAGGCTATTCTTATGTTCAGTCATCTAAGCCGCCTTCGGGCCAGAGGGATTTTCCTGCCAAATCTGCGCTCTCATCCACCTCGGCAAAACAAGCAAAAGCAACAGTATCTTCAGAAGTCTCAACCAGCAGCTCCTCAAAAGCCTGCTCAGTCTTTTTGATGGACTCATGGAATGCATAACTGCTGTTCCTCTCTCTCAGCCTCTTCCTCAGCCAAACGGAGGTCAACTCCAATTATACCATCCACATTGGGAGCTGATAATAGATCTCTGGGTTCTAAAAGTCATTCGGGAGGGTTACTTTCTTCATTTCATTGCTGCACCTCCAGATCATTCTCCAAGAGAGTCCTATTTCAACCCTCAGCAGACATCCATGCTTCTTCGAGAGATAGAATCTCTGCTTCTTCAGGAGATAGAATCTCTGCTTCTTTGGGAGATAGGATAGAAACTGTTCCTTCTGCTCAGAGGAGTCAGGATTTTTACTCTTGATATTTTCTTGTCAAAAAGAAGGCAGGAGGTCTACGTCCAATTTTAGACCTCGGGGGCCTCAACAAATTTTTAGTAAAGAAAGTATTGCATGTTGCCTTGGCAACTTTATATCCCCTCTTAGATCAGAACGATTGGCTATGTGCTCAGGATCTAAAAGAAGCATTCCAATTCATTCTGCCCACAGGAAATTCCTCAGATTTCAAATAGCCCATCAACATTTTCAATATAAGGTTCTACCATTCGTCCTTGCATTTTCACCCAGAGTATTCACCAAGTGCCTGGTAGTAGTGGCAGCAGCTTTACAGGCTCAAGGTCTTCAGGTTTTTCCTTATCTCGATGATAAAAGATACCACTCCTCAAGGTGTGCTTGCAGCAACACAGACAATTTTGCTTCAGCAGTTGGGGTTCCAAATCAGTTTTCCCAACTCTCATCTTCAGCCCTCTCAAACTCTGCAATTCATAGGAGCCCTTCTAGACACCATTCAACTCGGGGCCTTTCTCCTTCAGCAAAGACAAGAAAATTTGATTCAGCTTTGTACTCAGATTTATCACCTTCCTTACATCTCGGCCAGGCAGATGGACCTTATGGGCCACATGGCATCCATGGTCCATGTTACTCCCTTTTGTACGACTTCATCTTAGGATACCTCAGTGGTCTCAGGCATCTCAGTGGTCTCAAGTTCTCGATCCACTATCACAGGAAATTACTGTCACATCTTCACTTTAATTATTACACTTTTAAAACTCTTACCCCTCCCCATTGTACTTACCTTTTTTGTTTACTTTACTATGCTTATTGTAGTTCTTCCTACTTCCTCTATGTATAAGTCTGTAATGTTTGTGTGTTTGGTGTAGTTAGTAACTGTGACCCTGTTTTTAATCGTAAATTGCTTTGAATTTATGATATTGCGATACATCAAAATTTTAATGAAACTTGAAACTTCATCAATCTCTGCAGTGGTGGATCAAGTCTTTCTAAAGGGCTCTTATTTCAAATCCCTCCACATCAGAAAGTTCTGACCACAGACTCGTTCAAGTATTTTTGGGGAGCTCACCTGGACAGTCTTCATACACAGGGTCACTGGTCTGCCCAAGAGCAACAATTCCACAACACTCTTTTGGAACTCAGGACCATTCATAATGCTCTCAAGACCTCAATATATTATAACCAATCAAGTCCTTCTAATACACATGGACAATCAGGTGGCAATGTATTACATACACAAGCAAGGAGGAACTGGTTCTCTCCTTTGTCAGGAGGCATGAAGATTTGGCACTGGGCTATTACTCATAACATATTCCTTAAAGCGATCTATATTCAAGGAGAGAAGAATTCTCTCACCAATAAACTGAGCAGATTCTCCAACCACACAAGTGGACACTCAACTCCACAGTCTTGCATAAGATTTTCTCTCTTTGGGGGACTCCTCAGATGGACCTGTTTGTGTCCCCTCAAAATCACAAGCTGCCTCAATTCTGCTCCAGACAGTACTCTCCACAACATCTAGAAGCAGATGCTTTTCTCCTGGATTGGATGCACAAACTCCTTTATGCATTTCTACCAGTTCCCCTCATTCTCCAGATGCTTGTCAAGCTCAAAACAAGAATCAGCCACCATGATCCTCATAGCCCCTCGATGGCCCAGACAACCGTGGTTCTCCCTTCTACTTCAGCTCAACCTCAAGGAGACAATATCCTTGCAGATTTTTCCATCTCTTCTCACACAGAGTCAAGGATCTCTTATATATCCCAATCTTCAGTCCTTGCACCTGACAGCTTGGTATCTCTCAGGATGGCATCAGTTGACACTGACATTTCTGATCCTGTCCGTCTTATTTTGGATGCATCTAGAAAACCTTATACACAGCAGTGTTAGCAACAGAAGTGGACTCTGTTTTCTGCGTGGTATACTCTTCATTATCAGGATGCTTCATCCTTTTCTGTATCTTCAGTTTTGGATTATCTTCTCCATTTATCTAACTCTGGTCTAAAAACCACTTCAGTTAGAGTTCATCTCAGTGCTATCAATGCTTTTCATAGACCAGTCAATGGTAAACCTCTGACTGCTCATCCTCTTGTTTCCAGATTCATGAAATGACTTTACAATGTCAAACCACCTCCAGTGATTTGGGATCTTAATGTTCTTTCTAGATTCATGAAGCCTCTCTTTGAGCCAATGTCTTCAGCACATCTCAAATATCTCACTTGGAAAGTAGTATTTCACATTTCCATTACTTCTGCTCGTCGAGTGAGTGAACTTCATGCCCTGGTGGTGGACTCACCTTTTACAGTGTTCCACCATGACAGCAGTGCTTTGTACTAGAGAATGACACTGTGACTGATACCCACAGCTAGCTGCGGGTAGCTAGAGGTAACCCGCCGGAACGGGGAGGAAAAGAAACTGGTTGCCGCCGGTACAGAGACAAAGCTATTCACCGCTCCAAGGCCTTCTCCCCACAGTTATCTTGCATACATTACTTCATTTTTCACCCCGTCCGGTCAGCAGCACTTGCGAAGTCATGATCACATGGTCCAGCATCCCCCTCACTCCTGATTGCCGTGGTCCGGGCATCGCTGCCTCTCATTGAGGTATTTCCCTCCCTTCCCCTCACCTTTGCTGGCAATGTTCAGTTTTCTTTGAGCGGCCTGAGACTTTTAACAGGTCATGCATGCAGCTGCCCTGAAACTTCTCTTCTGACATGAGCCACCCAGGCGGAAACAAGAAGTTGCATCAGAGAAGTTTTTCAAGCCAGCTGCGCGTGCAACTTGTGAAAAAGCTTGGGACACTCAGAGAGGAAACATAAAAGAGCCAGCGAAGGTGAGGGGAAGGGAGGGAGATGCCCAGACCGCGGCAATCAGGAGGAGGCTACTGGACCACACATAGGGCACTGAAGGGAAGTGGAGAGAGGAACAGATGCTGAAGGGAAATGGGGAGGAGAGAGTGGTGAGCAAATGTTGAATGGAAGTGGGGAGGAGAGAGTGGTGAGCAAATGTTGAATGGAAGTGGGTAGGAGAGAGAGAGGTGAACACGCTGGAAGAAAGTGGGGAGCAGCCACTGAAGGGAGGGAGGACAGACATTGCATGAAGTGGGGAGGAGAGCGAGAGGAGAGCACATACTGGATGGAAGGAGGGAATAAAGAAAAAAGGATTGGGGAGATGGAGGGGAGGAGAGAGATGCTAAAAACTACCTGGGAGAGGGGATGGAAGGGAAGAAGACAGATGCCAGACCATGGGGGGGGGGGAGCGGAGGGAAGAAGATGGGTGCTAGAACAAGGGGGGGAGAGAGAGAGAGATGGAAGGGAGAGGCAGACAGTTTCTGGTAGAGGCATAGAAATAGAGCAGATGCCGTATGTAAGAGGCAGAGAGAAGGCAGACATTGGATGGAAGGAAGAGAATGATGAGAAGATAAGGAAAGCAGAAACCAGACGACAAAGGTAGAAAAAAATTTTCTTTTTTTTTTTGCTTTAGGATAAAGTAGAATTGTAGCTATGTCGATTAAACTTTTATAAACAAAGCCACGCCAGCGGAAGATCTCTTCCTCTAATTCAGCAAACAGAACTCTGATTTATAAAATGACAATTGTACAGAATATTGTTCCTTTTTATACTTTAATAAGTTCAGTATAAAACTATTTGATGCTTGTGTGGATGGGATCAGATGGTTTGCGGGGACGGGAACTGAGATTGCAGGGACGGGGCGGAGAGGGGGGTCAAAATTTTCCCCCTGTCATTCTCTACTTTGCACCCATCCAAAGTTCCTCACAAAGGTAGTCACTGAATTTCATCTCAATCGATTGTGCTTCCAGTTTTCTTTCTCAAGCCTCCTTCTCACCCTGGAGAAATGGCTCTTCATACTGTGGACTGCAAATGAGGCTTGGCATTACTTACAGTGAACTAAGCCACATACATCTTCTCGACTGTTCATCTCCTTTGATCCTAACAAATTGGGATGGCCAGTATCCAAGAGAACTATTGGCGGCCTGTATTGCTTTCTGCTATTCTCAGGCTGGGCTGTAACTGGGGGATCGTGTAACGGCACACAAAGTCAAAGCTGTGGCAGCTTCAGTTGCTTTCATATATTCCACTCCTATTCATGAGATCCATAAATCTGCTACTTGGACCTCAGTTCATACATTCACATTTCACTGCTGTCTGTGGGATGGTCACTTCGGCCAAGCAGTATTACAAAATTTATTTTCTTAATGGTAAACACTCCTTCCATCCCATTCTAGTAAGCTATGAAGTCCCACTTATGAGAATATGTTGCCTGCTTGTCCTGGGATAAAGCAGTTACTTACCCTAACTGGTGTTATCCATAATAACTAGCTTCTAACTTTGTTAATTCTACTTAATTTGTAACAACTTTTAACCATTGTAAACCGCATAGAACTTCACAGTCCTGCGGTATATAAACTGTTATTATCCAAGAACAGCAGGCAGATATTCTCACAACCCACCCACCTCCTCTGGTTGGTTTCTTAGCTTGCTTATGGAACTGCTATCCCTTTTCACCATGCCCAGCAGCTTCCCACTCCTTTCCCTCCTCCCCTCCCAGCAGCATCTCTCCTCCCTCTCCAAGTCCAGTAACAGCTGTCCCTTTTTTTTTTTTTTTTTTTCACCATGCCCAGCAGCTTTCTCCCCTCCCAGCAACTCTCCTTACTTGCCAGCGCTGCAATTCAGTAAGGCAGCCTCGGGTCCTTTGTTGGGTCGCACCGCCTCTGAGGAAAGCGGAAGTTGCATCATTAGAGGCGGCCCGACTCAGCAAAAGCTCCAAGGCTTCCTTCCTGAATCGCTGCACTTGTAAGGAGAGCCGCTGGGAGGGAAGAAAGCACAGTCTGAGTTTCCCCATTATATCTCCGGCCCTGCGCTCTCGATCTTGCGGTCCTGTGCGGACTGGCAGGAAATTTGAAGATGTTGATCTTGCCGGTCCTGTGTGGACTGGCAGGAATTTTCTGCGGACTGGCACCGGTCCGCGGACCGGCGGTTGAAGAACTGTGTTCTAGACCAGTGATTCCCAACCCTGTCCTGGAGGAACACCAGGCCAATCGGGTTTTCAGGCTAGCCCTAATGAATATGCATGAGAGAGATTTGCATATGATGGAAGTGATAGGCATGCAAATTTGCTTCATGCATATTCATTAGGGCTAGCCTGAAAACCCAATTGGCCTGGTGTTCCTCCAGGACAGGGTTGGGAACCACTGTTCTAGACCATAGGGTTATTTTCTCTTACTCGCTTGGGTTGCAAAAGGGAAGTTTTTCACTCTGGCTCTAGGGTACATCACAAGCTAGCTGAGCTCCTCGCATCAGTACTTCTCTACTGCATGTAGTTGCAGTATGCTAGTTCTGCTTTCACCAATTTATTATATTTTAATTTGACGTAATTTCGTTCTTTCGCGTTCTACAGACATCTGAAGTGCTGCCTGCTTGAGAATTCACAGACTTCGGTCTGTAGCTGACAGGCCGATCCATGATTGGGTACTTGTCAGCCAGTCTGCTAGTCTTCCTTGGATGTCAGGGCCGTCCCTGACCTTATCTCACTCCCTGTTAAGTGGGGGGTCAAGCACAGATTGTTCAGCACACTTAGGGAGCTCAGCGGTTTTCCACAGCGTGCAGGCTGCGTTTTCGCACCTTCACCTATTCCGTGTGCAGTCGGTGGTCTGCAGGGATGGAGGCATTGTCAGCCAGTGGAGTCTGACAGCCTGAAGATCAGCTTGAGGACAGCTTTTCCAGCAGTGTTGCTGTGAATTCTCACTTTGGCTCTTAATCAGGCTAGAGAGCAGCTGCAGTTTGTGACCAGTGTTTGTGAATGAGAGGAGCTGGCAGGCTCCAACAGCGATTTCTAAAACTTAATTTTGAGGGGTTTTGAGTATTTTCCAGTGATCCTTTGTGTTCCCCCACCTCAAAAATGGTATTTTAATAATTTTTAAATTTAGGGGAGTGTCGTTTTTGGTGCGATTGGGTCCAGTGGCCATCTTGGATTTTCAGCGATCTTTTATTCAACCTTCCCCTGCTTCTTTAAAATTCAGATTTTTTTTCCAGGAAAACTGCTGGAATGGGGTCCTGAGGGTCTCCTCGCTTGGATTCATGCCAAATTTGCCGCTGTTTGAGCATTTTTGCGCCATGCTTTGTGTGGTATGGTCTGGGGAGGCAGTAACTACTGGTTCAGCCTCCCCCCTCACAGAAGCAGGTGATTACACACTCAGTTAGCCCTTGGGGTGGCCATTTTTGCTTTCAGGGCTTGATTCAACGGTGCTGGCCAGCCGCGAGACAGACCCTCCGCAGCATAAAGTGCACAAGTTTCAGTCATCTGAGGGTGACTCTATGCCCCAGGGTCCAGATACCTTCTCGAGTGTGTGAAATTTTTGTGCACTGAGTTTCAAGCCAGGGATCCGGCAGCTGGCTGTTCTGTTCTCACTGCGCACTCTCTGCCTGACATTTCTTACTCAGGAATTTCAGCGCCTGCACCAAATCCATCTGTTCCTTCTTCGCAGCCAGTTCAGGGGGGTGCCAGTGGCGAATCCAGTCCTCAATGACCATTTGGTTGCATGGGCTGCACTGCTCAGATTGGATGATCTGAATTTGACTTCTGGATCACTTGGGGGCTCCGAATCCATGTGCTGATCAGACTGGTGCTCTTGTTTAACTGTGGTGCTGCTTGATCTGATTGTGCAGTCTTTGCAGGGATTGAGCTTGGATGCTAAACCACCTTCTTTTATTTCTTGTTACTTCTTCTCCCTAGCTTGGCAGCGTGCACGTGCAGTGTGAGTCCTTCCCGTGGCATCTGGATTTCAGTCTCATAATTACAGAACAGTTTGACTCTCCAGATGGTCTTTTCTGGAATGCTAGCGCTATCTCCCGCTGGTATCTTCTGGCGCGGGAGTGACAGCAGCTGCTGGGGTGACCCTAGGTGATTCCCAGGGCTCCCGGGTAACCCAATGCACATCACTGCTTAGTGACAGTTGTTTGTTTGGTTTTTCTCTGCTAATTTAGGAGTTAAAGCTGCTGTGGCGATATCCTCGGTACTGCGCCTGCCTAGCTTGCTATGTAGGCTAGGGACTGAAGTAGTAGAGCCATCTTATCAACTTCTGATGGCTGGGATGGAATTCATGAAGGATGGTTCTATTACTTATATTGAGAGGGCTGGCTTTCAAGTATTCTGTCAGCCCTGCCGAAAGCTTTGCGTTCAGCAGTAGGCTGCTGATATATCCTCCATGGCAACTTTAGCCCGGCTGCCTTTCAAGGAGCAGATGCTGTTGAGCAATTAGCAGGATGCCCTCTTGACTTCAGTGATGGATCGTCATCCACAAGCACTGTCGGATGGTATAGTGCCCCCTCCCCCTCCCTTTTTGGAGCTGCTGAAAGATTTTTTTGTGCCTACAGCCCACATTTTCCATTCTCGTCATGGAGATCCTTTCAGGGTTTCATGGGTTGGTTTGCTGAATACAGGCGCTCTCAGCCTGCCTCTGCCTGACCTGCCCATAGAAAAGAAATAGAAAAAAAAAAAAAGCTGAGGACCCCCCTGCGGATAGGGGGTTGGATCTTGGATGGACATTGAGGTAGACCAGTAGGTTTTGGAATTTCTTCGGTCAGGTTAGAAGCTGAAATTTGTCTAACCCATGTTAGATTAGTTTGTGGCTTCTCCTACCAGGACACAGTGCGCATAGTCCAGGCTACTGTTCAGCGTTTCCTGCATATTCAAGTGATAGAGCTGGTGCCAAGCACTCTTTCGGGCTCAAGCAGATACTCTGTATACTTGATCGTTCTAATGAATGGATTAGTAGATTGGAGATCTCTTCTGGATCTAATGTCACTGCAGGTGGCTTTCAAGCTTACTCAGTTCCGGATGGAGGCTGTGAAATCCATCTTTGTAGCAGTGGCTCCGGGGAAGTTTCTAGCCTCCCTGGATTTTACAGAGGTGTATTTTCAGATTCCTATTTTTTCCAGCTCACCGCTACTTTCTGAAGTTTCATGTGTGCGATCGGCGTTATCAATTTTCATCTCTGCCATGTGGTCCGATGATAACGCCCCAGGCCTTCACCATTGCTGGTGGTTGGGGCAGCTCATTGGAGGAGGATGAGGTTGCAAGTTCACCCATATCTGGACAACTGGTTGCTCAGAGCGCCCTTATTAGAAGCAGGATGTGCTACAATGGCACAGTTGTTCCAGGTTCTGAAGGACCTGGGCTGGTTTGTCAACTTCATCTTCAGCAAAAGTCATCTGTTGCCCACAGTTACTGGATTGCTGGGGGGTGCTGTTTGATTTGGCGGCACTGTGTATGCCTGTCTGAGGCTAAGAGATAGAAGCTGTGTTCGTGGATTTTGGAGTTCTTAAAATAAAAATAAGAAACGCCAGACACACCTTAGGCTCATGACTTACCTACAGGTTCTGGGATTCTTGGTGGCCCGCCGGAGGTGATTCCTTGGATGAGGGAGCTCATGCATCCTCTTTAGCAGACCTAGCTTTCTCGCTGGGCACCCCAACGAGATGTCTTAGCCATAAGGCTCAGAACCAGAGTGGAATTGTCCCAATCAGAATGGTGCACACCAAAAAAAGTGTCCTTCAACATATCTGATAAATTCAAATGCTTTTATCATCCAAAGTCTCATAAATTCATCCAATGACTCAATGACCCAACATGTTTCGGCCTAACCGGCCTGCCTCAGGAGTCTTGTGAGTCTTCAACGAGTATATTAGAAAAACCATACAAAGTATAAAGATACACGCGCCCTCTAAATGCGGCTTTTGGAAGTTGTAAAGCAGTAAAAGTCACTGCGGCCGCGTATAGAGGGTGCGTGTATCTTTATACTTTGTATGGTTTTTCTAATACACTCGACGAAGACTCACAAGACTCCTGAGGCAGGCCGGTTAGGCCGAAACATGTGCATGTCGGGTCATTGAGTCATTGGATGAATTTATGAGACTTTGGATGAATAAAAGCATTTGAATTTATCAGATGAGTTGAAGGACACTTTTTTTGGTGGACACCATTCTGATTGGGACAATTCCACTCTGGTTCTGTGCTACTGAGTTTGTATTTTGTTTCCCCTGTTTCATTTTTAGCCATAAGGCTACCATGGACTTTGGAGGCTTCGCCCTAAGTTGCTCTGCCAAGGTGTTCCATTGAACATTGCCTCCTGGATGGTGGTAACCAAGGATATAGGGAAAAACCAAGTGTCTGCCATATATGAAACAGAAAGTTCAAAAGAATCGGCAACAATATGAGGAGAGGGGGACACCTCTACTCATAAATTAAGGAAGAAAGAGAGAGATGATTGAGTAAATAAAAGAAAAAGTGCACAGGTACTCAAAAGGGCTATAAGTGAAAAGCCTATAAAAGAAACTACATAAGCAAAATCTATAAAGAAGAAACTTAAGAGACTTCAGTATCGGGGACCTTTAATGTGATGTAATGCTCTTAAACAGTATCCCCCGGGCTGACAACTTCGTGATGGCTATTGAAGGCCCATTGAATCTGCCCGATACTTCATAGGATGCCAGCCTTCGGGGCTGGTGAGGCTCGCTGTCCCTGTCTCCTTCAGGACAATTGAACTCCATTACAGAGGAAGTGGTCTTTCATTCAGCTGGTGCTCCAGGTCCTTCATCTAGCCCTAAAAGACTTGTTGAGGTCTCTGGAGGGGCAGGTGGAGTCGCACCTTTTCCTTAAGACAGAACGTTATCTCCCAACACTGACGGCAGCGCATGTGGCTGGAGTGGGCTATATTCAAGCGGACTTCATCAGCCGTCAGACTCTAGACACCAGAGATTAGACCCTATCACCTCAAGCACTTCAGGCGATTGTGAGGTGCTGATGTCAGCCCTGCATCGACTTCTTGACCGTGCCTGGGGAAAAGAGCATCATGTCGGCTGCAAATTGAGGGGAGTGTGTGGCGCAGTGGTTAAAGCTACAGCCTCAGCACCCTGGGGTTGTGGGTTCAAACCCACGCTGCTCCTTGTGACCCTGGGCAAGTCACTTAATCCCCCCATTGCCCCAGGTACATTAGGTAGATTGTGAGCCCGCCGGGACAGACAGGGAAAAATGCTTGAGTACCTGAATAAATTCATGTAAACCGTTCTGAACTCCCCTGGGAGAACGGTATAGAAAAATTGAATAAATAAAATAAAAAAATAAAAATAAAAAATAAAAATTCAAGCCCAGAAGTGAGGGGCTCGAGTACACCTGTGTCCTACAGACGTTCTTCGTTACATCTTTCTGCCCAGGCAGAGGTGCTTCAGTGGCTTGAGAGTCATCCAAGCTGAGTCCTTCGGAGTGTCTTCAGACTGGCCTCAAAGACTGTGGTTTGAGAGCTTGGTGTAGTTTGTACCTGAGCATATCCCGGTCCTTCTCACTCGGGCCCAGTTGTCATGGAAGTTCCAGGTCGCTCTGCTCTTCTGGCTTGGCTCATGAGCGCGCAGCCGTAGATCATACAGACTATTTGGAGCATTTGGTTTTGTTTTGTTTTTTATCGAGTTTAATACTTTTACAATATCATAAAGATATCAAAGAAAAAAAGGATTTCCATACAAATTTTCATTTCAAGAAATAATACAAAAAAAAAAAACAATCCTTTACAAGCCCACTAAAAAGGGGAGACATATTGCTTATTTTCAAATAAATTTTAAAGGAAAACAAAGAAATGGTTGAGTTCCAATGAACTCAAATCATTCCCAACTAAATTTAGGACATTTTGACATTCCTACCCTAATTCCTCATCAATTAAATAAAAGAAAAAGAAAAGAAATCTCACTTCTGTTCACGAGCTACCAAAAATTGTTGCAATTGAATGGGGTCCCAAAAGACAAATTCAGTATCTTGTATCTTAACCAGACATTTACAAGAAAACTTCAAGAAAAATGATGCCTCAAGTGTCCCTACTCTAGTTCTCAATTTCAAAAATTCTTTTCTTCTAAACTGAGTAACTCTTGAGACATCTGGAAATATACTAACCAAATCCCCACAGAACTTGGTCAGTCTATTTTTAAAGTAGAGTTTCATTAACAACATTTTATCTGTCTCACTCATGCATGTTATAATCAATGTGGACCGAGTCTGAATAACATCTTGAGAATCTTCTAAAAACTCTGTCAAATTAACATCATCTGTTACCAGATGGTCCACATCCTGCACAGTTTGCTTTTTCTTCTGGGGAATATAATAGCAATTATTTATTGGAAAACTATATGCATTGGGTAATCCCAGTATTTCCTTAAAGTATTTTCTTAATAATATTTCTGGTGATAACAAGTGAGTTACTGGGAAATTAACCAAGCGGAGGTTCTTCCCCCGATGCATATTTTCTAACATTTCCATTTTTAAATGCAATGATGTAGAATCTTTTACAGCTGATAGTGAAACAGCCTGCAATGTGTTACTTTGTGTTTCAATCATACCTAATCTATTTTCCAATATTTGGAGCATTTGTTCCACTGCAGGGCATTGCAGGTGATCCAGAACACCACAGCCAGATTGATAACCGGAACACCAAGATATGAACATATTACCCCATATCTCCGACAACTGCATTGGCTACCAGTTGTATTTAGAATCCAATATAAAGTAATTATGCTATGTTATCAATTTCTATATGGCACGATTCCCAAATTTTTTAAGAGTTTGATGTCTGTTTACCAACCATCAAGATCATTGCACTCTGAAAATTCAGCATGGTTGAAAACAAAGGCCAATCCCAAGTATATGGAAATGAATGCTATGACCTTTTCATGTGCAAGAGTAAAACTGTGGTATGGCCTTGTTGGTCAAATTTGGAAATGTGGTGATAGGAGTTCATTCAGGAAACTGCTGAAAACGCAATTATTTATTTGAGCATTTGACCTATTGTAAGGATTGAATCTTTCTGCTTTTGTGTTTCTGTTCTGACCTGTTTCAATATTTTATGTATGTAATTTTATTGTAAACCGTTTTTAACTAAAATGGTATAGAAATTTTAAAAAATAAATAAATAAAGTCGTTGCAGGTGTCTGCCTACATTGACATAAGCAACTTTTCTCCTTTGAGGTAACCAGACTTGGGGAGGAAGGGCTTTGTTTTGCTCCAGGTTTGCAAGTTCTTCCCTTTCTCCGAGCTGGTCTGGATAAAGTACTCCCAGTGGCGTCTCTGGGTACCCTGGGGATCGGTCTGTTATGTTTTCCATCTTGGGATGGTCAGTTCTAGTTAACATCGCATTCGGTTAGTGCTCATTTTTGAAAGGGTGTCATCGGTCTGGCCACCCATTAATCATCCGTTCCCAGTCTGGGACCTTGATGTGATGCTGTCGGGCCTTGCTTTTGAGCGTCTTCTGAATGCGTTTCTCCTGGACTTAGCTTTCATGACTGTTTTCTGATCGCCATCACTTTTGCTCGTATTTCGGAGATACGAGTTTCTCTATGGACAGTTCTTTCATTTTTGCAGATGATGGTGTCAGCTTTCCCTGTCATTCAGGAAGTGTGTTTGCCTGTGTTTCAGCCAATGAGTTCCAAACATCAGGATTGGCTTCTGAGAAAACTTGGCATACTCAGGATGCTTCTGCATTCTCTGGAGGGCACTAATGAGTTTTTTGAGGGTTTTTTTTTTGTCTTTCTGGCACTCTGTGCTGTCCCGTTCATTGAAGCATGGTGGTCCCGCTTCTAAGGCCATGATCTCCAGGCGGATCCATAGAGCCATTTCAAACACCTACATTCTTGCAGGGAAAGAGTATTCTGTTTCTGTTCGGGTGCATTTTACCAGAAGTGTGGCTTCTTCATTGTCCGAAACTAGATCTTTTCCTCCTGAGTTTTGCAGGGTAGCGAAGTGGTTGTCTCTTCCCACGTTTGCCAGATTCTACAGAGTGGATGGGGCTGCCTGTCAGAACTCTGCTTTTGGGTTCTCAGTCTTGAAGGCCAGCGCAGCAAGCCCACCCTGAATAGTTGGGGGACTGATTTTGTACATCCCTATGGTCTAGAACAGTGGTATTCAACCCAGTCTTCAGAAAACACCTGGCCGGTCAGATTTTCAGGATATCCACAATGAATATGAATGACAAAGATTTTGAAACCCCAACTGGCCAGGTGGTCTCTGAGGAATGGATTGAATACCACTGGTCTAGAATGTCTCACCTATTGCACTGGAAAAGGAGATTATGTACTTACCCTGGTAAGCTCTTTTCCAATAGATAGGTGAGACATTCTAGACAATCACTCTGTCCTTGCTGTGCCTGTTGGCAGATTTCAGATCAGATGTCTTTCCCTTTGCTTCTATCTTTTGTGGAGACTGGTCAGCCCTTTGGGGCTAGAGAGAGTTTTGTGAATATGGTCTCCATGTTGTGGGAGTAGTTCCTGAGCTTCTTTGAAGCCAATGTTGATGCATTAATAGCACTTTTATTTCTTTTGAGCAGAACACTTGTTTAGCTTATCGTTGCAGGTACCTCTACTTCACAGATGGTAGTGCCTCTCTATGCTTGGGTACAAACTGGTGGGAGGAGCTCAGCTAGCCTGTGATGTATCCTAGAGGTGGAGTGAAAAACTTACAATTCTCTTCTACAACTTATGCGAGTAAGGGGAAATAACCCTATGGACTAGAATGTCTCACCTATCTATTGGAAAAGAGCTTACCAGGGTAAGTGCATAATCTCCTTTTACAGTAAGTAACTGTGCTAAGTTCTCTACATATCCGGTCCCATGTGTTACCTTGTCAATACTTAAAAATTATTCCTACAGGTGAGGAAGGCAAGAAGAATTGTGTTGCATGAAAATTTCGACTATAGGATTTATGATTCTGATCTTGCTCTGATCCAGCTGGATGTGGAATTGGTTTATAATGATGTAGTGAGGCCCATCTGTTTACCAGACAGCCAAAAACCTTTACTATCCTCCTCCGTATGTATAGTGACTGGATGGGGAAAAACCCAAGAAGGTAATTATAATTTATGGGATAGCATTAATATAGTAAAATGGTTTCCCTTTGAGCTGTGGTTGTATTGGCCCCATTACATAGGGATAGCTTTTGCTGTATATATTTGCAATGTTTCATGTTTGTGTATTTGAGTCATGTGGAATGAACTGGGACCCTGTATTTCTGTGCTCTTCAGTGATTGATTAGCCTGAATAAGCACGTGTGCCACATAGTGCTTGAAACTTATTGTGCTGCCTGCCTCGATATTTATTTATCTATTTAAAAAATTTATATACTGCTTGGAGTTTCAGCAGTTTCCAAGATAACATACATAAAAATAACACATACATGCTAGGAGGAACAGAATTCCCTCGCCCTCTAACCGATCTTTGAAAAGGCAGAAGGACATGGCAATTGACAGAGCTGACCTTTATGCTTTCTGATGTGTTGTGTATAGTAGGTATTTTTTTCTGTCCTTAGTGGTTCTCAAATTGTATCAGAGGCACAGCGCTATAAAATTAATTTCACTGGAGTTAGGCCCCAGTGTTCAAAAGTCTGCTTTGCAAGTAAGGCAGGTTGTAGCCAGTCTTATTTGCAGGGCAGCTCAGATTCTGATTCTCAAATGGGTTCTTGGGTGCTTCTACCAATCACATTAGCAGCCACCAAGAACCCTATGCAAATGTATTACAAGCGCTCATTAGTATTAAAATAGAACTGCTTGTGATGCACAGAAGGGAATTCCCACCTCTTACTGGGAAAAATTTCTGACTTGGGTTTATGCATATTTTATGTGAGTGTATATCACGAGTGGAACAATACTCACATAACAGATGCACAACAGCTGTATTAAGATTACTCTAAAACCTTGCTAAGGATTAAACCCACAATCTCCGGCTGCTGAGGCAGGAGCTCTAACCACTCCATGCTGTGCTTTAGCTTTGATAAGCAGCAGCAAACAAAAAATAAAAAACATCCAGGCATGGATGTCTAGGGATTTTTTTTTCTCTCTCTCTCTTTTTTGGTGCTGCTTACCAGAGCTCAGCACAGCCCTGCACAGCATGGAGGAGTGGCTCAGTGGTTAGTGCTCCTGCCTCAACAGCCTAATTATGTAAGATTGATCCTGGGCAAGTCACAAATTAACAAAAAGAAAACCAAAACACTGTTTGTGAGTTGCTGCGATCAGAAGCTGTACTGAGTCTGTGCAGTCTTTCTCTTCTGTGCAGGTGCCTGGCACAGTTCCTCCCCCTTTTAATGGGCTGCTCAGGGTAAATACCGTGTTTCCACAAAAATAAGACCTACCCCGAAAATTAGCCCTAGCATGATTTTTGGGATAGGTCTTAATATAAGCCCTACCCCAAAAGTGAGCCCTAGTCCCCGGAAGCCTAAGCCAAATGACCCTGGATTCGCAGCAGCACTTCCCCCACCCCTTCCCTGTCCCTGCCACACAACCGAACCCCGCTGTCCCTCCCATCTTTCCATGTCTCCCTTCCGTCTGAATCCCGCCAACCCTCTAACCGTGAGACCTACAAAAAGCAATGTCAGCAGCACTCTAAACAGGCTGCTTCGCAGCCTTCTCCCACCGGGACATTCCCTCTGCCACATCACTGATGTCATTAGTAACACGGCACACAGAAGGCCCCAGTGGTAGAAAGCCACGAAGCAGCCTGTTTAGAGTGCTGCTGACGCCGCTCTTTGGATGGAGGTAGGTAGGTCTCGTGATCAGCGGGGTTCAGATGGGAGGGAAAGATGGAAGGATGGGAGGGGTGGCGGGGCAGGGGCTACTCAGAGGATCTGCTACACGGAAGGGAGGGATAGAAGCTGTGCAAGGGTTCTCCACAGGGCGGAGGGAGGAATAGAAAGATGCTGCAGAGGGAAGGCACAAGGGGGATGAGTGAGAGGGGAGGAAAGATGCTGCACATGTGGGGGAAAGAAAGGAAAGAGGAAGAATTGGGATGAAGGAGAAGAAGTGAGAGAGGATCATGTACATGAAAAAAAAATAAGACCTACCCCAAAAATAAGCCCTAGTACAATTTTTGGACCCAAAATTAATTTGACAGTCTTATTTTCGTGGAAACATGGTAGCATTCATATAATTTGTATGCACTTTTTTGCTAAGCATAGCCCAGCCAAACAAAATCATTCCTAACCCAGTATTTTTAGTGGGCCGCTGGAGTTTTGTGCATCGGACTCTTAGTAACGAAGGGACTGATAAAAGGGGAGAGACTGAGGAAAGGATTTTGGGAAGAGAAAATCATGATTGAAGGAAAGAAACATGAATGGTAAGAGGAATGGAAGTGGAAGGAGTGATACTAGGAAGAGAAAGTTGAGAGTAAATAGGATAGACTTGAGCTATAGGCATAAAAATTTGAAAACCGGTTGCTCCCCCAAACCAGGCAAGCCCAAATATCAATAGGTGGGAGAAAAGTATTGCTTAATGGGCTGGGCTAACTTGTGCATCACAGAATCATGGATCGAAAAAGATGATTTATTCACACAAAACGAACTCTGTCCCCCTGGCTACTATGGCCTCTTCTCACCTAGAATCAACCGGAAAGGAGGAGGCCTGGCTCCGCTTTACAAATCATTCTTCGATGTCCAGCTCCTTGAAAAGGGCAGCCATACCTCTTTAGAATTCATGTTAGCTTCAGTCAACGATGAACTTCATCCCTACCCATTAGGTATCCTGTTACTTTACCGCCCACCAACCCCCTGGAACAAATCCTCTGAACTCGTTCTCGAGACCATAACAAGGGCCTTCCTAAAATTCCAGAGACTACTGATCATTGGAGATATTAATCTCCACCTAAACGATAACACCAGCAAGGATGCAACCGAATTCAAAGACTTCCTCACCTCCCTAGGCTTCACCGCTCCTTCGCCCACCCTTACCCACGATAAGAGGCATACACTAGACCAGTGTTTTTCAACCTTTTTTGGGCAAAGGCACACTTGTTTCATGAAAAAAATCACGAGGCACACCACCATTAGAAAATGTTAAAAAATTTAACTCTCTGCCTATATTGACTATATATAAAGTAATTCTCTTGAATAGGAATCAAATAAACACAAAGAAAGTATTTTATAATTACTTTATTACAAAATAAAAATTATAAAAATTATAAAATACTTTATTCAGTGCGAAACCTGGGCCTGTTTGGCTGAACACAAAGCTGATATTCTGGCTGGAATCGAAGAAAGACACACACGTAGCTCTTCGTCAACAGCTCTCAGTCTCTCTCTGTATTTGGTTTTTATAACATACAAAAATAGACAAATATACCATCCATCCTTTTTATTAAACCACAATAAAAGTTTTTAGCGCAGGGAGCTGCGCTGAATGTCCAGCGCTGCTCTTGACGCTCATAGGCTCCCTGCGCTAAAAACCACTATTGCGGTTTAGTAAAAGGTGACCATATTGTAAAATATAGACAGCAGATATAAATTCAGAACTGTGCATAGTAAGTGAAGGGAAGTTTTCATCTCTGGGAATTTACCCAGTTAACTATTAAGTTATTTGGGCAAATTCCTTTGAAAACTGTGGTAATACTGCCTCCACTTTGCTAAATTTAAAATAAAATCATTTTTCCTACCTTGTCTGGTGATTTCTGGTTGCACTTTCTTCTTCTGACTGTGCATCCAATCTTTCTTCCCTTCTATCAGCCTGTATGCTTTCTCTCCTCCACACCTCATTCCCTCCCCCAACTTTTTCTTCCTCTCTCCCTGACCTTTCTTTCTTTTTTTTCTTCTTTCCTTCTGTTTCCCTGCCTGCCCCCTTTCTTTCTTTCTCCCTGCCGTTCCCCAAGCCACTGCCACTGCCGCTGCCATCGGGGAACAGGACCCACCAATGGATAACAGGCCCCAAAGCCGACGCCGACGCATGCTCTCCCTGACGTCAATTCTGCAATCGGAGAGGAAGTTCCGCCCAGCCAGGCAGCGATTGGCTGGCCCGAACTTCCTCTCAGACTGCAGAATTGATGTCGGGGAGAAGAAGACTTATCTGCTCGATAGATTAGATCGCCAAGACAAAGTGAGTCCTGGGTGATAGACTCACTTTGCCTTGGCGAGCTACTGGCGCCCCTGCCTCGGGCCCCCTGTCAGCTCCGGGCCCGGCGGCCCTGCGGCTCACCAGGCAACATCTCGCGGCACACTAGTGTGCCGCGGAACAGCGGTTGAAAAACACTGCACTAGACATCATAAGTTTCCTTGACCTGACCGAGCACAAAACTTCTGCCGAAGAGGCCCGTTGGGAACATGTTCCCTGGTCTGATCACCTTCTAGGCTCTTTCTGCCTTCCCATTTTCATGTCTCATCTTGGCACTCCATCCCGATCCACAAACTCTATCACCTACCGCAAAAAAATCACGAGTGGACTGTTCTGGACCCAATTTCTCAACCAACTCCCCCCTTTTCCTAAACATGCCGACCCAGATTCCAACTGGCATAATTGAGTAACCCTTTCTGGGACTACCTACCGTGCTCTTGCCCCTTTGTCTACTAAACCTATCTTCCACTCCCGCAAGGCTACCTGGTATCTTCCATACCACAGGGAATTAAAGCAGAAATGTCGAGCCCTGGAACGTAAATGGAAAAAAATTAAAATCCCCTTCAGACAGACAATCCTGGAGAGACAACATAAGAACATAAGCAGTGCCTCTGCCGGGTCAGACCACAGGTCCATCCTGCCCAGCAGTCCGCTCCCGCGGCGGCCCAAACAGGTCAAGACCTGTCTGCATCATCAGAAGGGGCTCCCTTGCCACCTTGGTTTCCCATTTAAGTCCTGCCTTCCTATCAAAGTCCTAGCCCTCCGGTCTTGCACATGCACGACCTGGTTGGTTTATACTCATTACCTGGTTAACTTCCTATACTTGTGTTACATCCCAGCTCCTCCCTCAGTATCCCACGATCCCTTTATCCCTCAGGAATCCATCCAATCCCTGTTTGAATCCTTGTACCGTACTCTGCCTGATCACTTCCTCCGGTAGCGCATTCCAAGTGTCCACGACCCTTTGGGTGAAAAAAAACTTCCTTGCATTTGTTTTGAACCTGTCTCCCTTCAGTTTCTCAGAATGCCCCCTCGTATTTGCTGTCCCCTTCAGTCTGAAGAATCTGTCCCTATCCACCCTCTCTATGCCCCTCATGATCTTGAAGGTCTCTATCATATCTCCCCTGAGCCTCCTTTTCTCCAGAGAGAAGAGCCCCAGCCTATCCAGCCTCTCGGCGTATGAGCAGTGTTCCAGCCCTCTTACCATTTTCGTTGCTCTCCTTTGGACTCTCTCAAGTACCGCCATGTCCTTCTTGAGGTGCGGCGACCAATACTGAACGCAGTATTCTAGATGTGGACGCACCATCGCTCGATACAATGGCATGATGACTTCCCGTGTTCTGGTTACTATGCCCTTCTTTATGATTCCCAGCATCCTATTGGCTTTTTTCGAGGCTGCTGCGCACTGTGCAGATGGCTTCAGTGATGCATCCACCAGCACACCCAAGTCTCTCTCGAGTCTGCTGTCTCCCAACAATACCCCCCCCCCCCAATTTGTAGTTGAACAACGGGTTCTTTTTCCCTATATGCATTACCTTGCATTTGTCCACATTGAAGCGCATTTGCCATTTGTTTGCCCAGTCTTCCAGCTTGTCCAGGTCCCTTTACATGTCCTCACACTCCTCCCTGGTCCTAACTCTGCCGCACAGTTTGGTATCGTCTGCGAATTTTATAACCTCACATTTTGCCTCCTTTTCCAGGTCATTGATGAATATGTTAGAGTAAAGGCCCCAGCACCGATCCCTGTGGCACACCGCTCGTGACTCCCCGCCAGTCAGAATATTAACCCTTTTTTTTTTTTTTTTTTTTAAGTCAAATCTATTTTATTAAGCAACAGAAAATACAACAGCAATAACAACCATGGTATATTAACCCTTTACTCCAACCCTCTGCAGTCTACCCGACAACCAGTGCTTGATCCATCTGTGCACATCCCCTCCCACCCCGTGGTTCCACAGCTTCTTAAGTAGCCTTTCATGTGGCACCTTGTCGAAAGCCTTTTGAAAGTCGAGGTAAATGATGTCTATGGGCTCCCCATTGTCCACCCGACTGCTTATTCCCTCAAAGAAGTACAGAAGGTTCGTTAGGCACGACCTTCCCTTACAGAATCCATGCTGGCTTGTTCTCAGTAGGCCATTCCTCTCGATGTGCTCGCAAATGTCGTCCTTGATCATAGCTTCCACCAACTTCCCTATCAAGTTCTATAACACAGTACTAAAAAAAGCAAGGAAGAATTTCTATGGAGATAAAATCACCAGATCAAAAAACCAAAATAGTACACTGTTCAACATCTGGCGCAACCTAACCTCAAAAAATGACTCCACCTTTCCCCTTTCCCCCATCCGCAAACAACCTAGCTAAATTTTTCAACGAAAAGATTACTACCTTACGGAGTTCTTTCCCCCCAGCAGTCTCCCAACGACTCCAACCCTATCCCTGCTTATAGATCCTGGACTGCCTTTGAACTCGTATCCGAATCCCAGATCTCTAAACTCTGTCTCAAACTGAAATCCTGCAATTGCATCCTGGATCCTTTCCCTTCTTACCGTTACGAAAACATTCCCGCGCAGGCCATCTCCTCCCTTACCAGGCTTATAAATTCTGCTTTACTATCGGGCCTGTTCTCCACAGAAATGGGACACATTGCCGTCCCCTCATCTGAAAAAAGCCGATCTCGACCCTTCCTTACCATCTAACTACCGCCCCATAGCAAATATCCCTCTCCTAACTAAACGTCTTGAGGCCATAGTCGCCACCCAGCTCTCTTCTTACCTAGAGAGATTCTCCATCCTCCATCCCTACCAATATGGCTTCAGACCCAGCTTCAGCACCGAATCCCTCCTAATTTCCTTAATTTCTAAGGTGCAACAACTATATTCTCGTAACAAATTCACTGTCCTATTACAATTCGATCTCTCTGCAGCTTTCAATGTTGTTCACCATGACATACTACTTTATCAACTTTCTGAGATAGGAATTGGCTCCACTGTCCTAAAGTGGTTCTCAAACTTCCTACGCTCTCGCTCCTACACTGTCAACATAAATGGCACCATGTCCGTTCCTTGGACACCATCTTACGGTGTCCCTCAGGGATCACCCCTATCCCCTATTCTCTTTAACATCTATATGTCCTCCCTGAAACTCCTCCAATTATCCCCTCTTGAAACAATCTACACATACGCTGATGATATCCTTGTCCTCCTTGAGACAGACCAGAACCTCACCAACCTCCACGAGACCATTACAGCTTGCATAATGAGACTCCATTCCTGGTCCTTCTTGGTACAGATGAAATTGAATGAATCAAAATCAAAATTACTCTGGCTCGGCCCAAAATTAGAACACCTGTCCACCCTCTTCGCACTACCCTCAGGCGCTGCACTGCAGCTTGAGTTCTCAAACAAGATCCTTGGCATCATTATCGATTCTTCTCTCTCCCTCAATGACCACCTCAACTTCTTGGCTAAATCATGCTTTTTCAGCCTCCACATGCTAAGGAAAGTAAGATCCTATTTTCGCCAACAACATTTCGCCGTCCTTGTCCAATCCATCATCCTCTCCAAACTAGACTACTGCAATGCCATCTACTTAAGCCTATCAAAAAAAGTCTTCAAAGACTCCAGCTAATCCAGAATACTGCAGCCAAGTTGATCTTTGCAAAACGCAAGTCTGACTATGTCTCCCCACTCCTAGCCAAACTTCACTGACTCCAAGTGATTTCCAGAATCCATTTCAAATGCTCCTGCCTCCCTTAATCCCACTATCTTATAACTCCTCGAGTCCTGACTCTACCAGACCCGCCCAAAGGTATAAACTATCCTTTCCCTCTCTACACGGTATTCACTATGCAGGCAAACTGGGAAAATCCCTTCTTTTCAGAATCACAGGTCTTTGGAACGACCTTACTACCCTGCTGCGGAACCTGGGCTCCCTCCAATTATTTCGCAAGCAACTGAAAATCTGGCTTTTCACTAAATTGTAATTCTATCCACTCTTATTCTTCTTTTCTATATATAAGGTCATGTAAACCTTTTTTTTCCTTCTCTTCCTATATTTTAAGTTCTTGTAAACCGTGCCGAGCTCCACATCCGTGGAGATGATGCGGTATATAAACTTAAGGTTTGGTTTAGTTTAGTGTATGTGTGTGTGTTTATCATAATTTGGTATCCTGCAATTTATAACAGATCAATGTGGTTTACAAAACACAAATCAATTAAAACAAGAATTATCAGTAGGAATGACTTAACCTAAATATTGATGAGAAACCCCCCCCCCCCAACCTCTTTTTGTTGTGGCCTCCTGAATGCAGTCTTCTCATGTCCACTGGCAATCTAAAAATTACATCAAATTAAGTGCCAAATTTAAAAAATGAGTTTTCAACAGCCCACTAATTCCACAGGATAGGATAAAACCGAAAGCAAAAGAAGACTCCGGATGAGTTGTTCTGATGTAGGTCTTTATTCACTTAATACAAATCCAATGAAATTCCAAATCCAATAAAAATCCACATTGGAGCAGAGGAAAACAGAATAGAGAATGACATGATAAAATTCATCACTGTTCCCGTCCCTGTGGATAACAACAGGAAACAATCCTATCATTCTTTAGTGTCTTATCTCAATCTCGGTCCTTCTACACCAGCATTCTTCAATGCAAGGCTCGAGGGTCAGGGATTGTGCCCATTCATACTCTGATTCTTCCCTCTCTCCCTAAAGAATGACATGGAGATGGTTTCCAGTGGTTATCTGTGGGAGTGGGAGTGGTGATGAATTTTGTCACCGTGTCATTCTCTAAAACAGAACACTGAGTCAAGGGGAAGTGAGTAACAGAGCAGGCTAATTAGATGAAGGGCATGGAGCAGGCAGAGCACTATTAAACTCCCTACCCCATATATGCCTGTGCAGAGGAAAAATCAGGTGAAAGTTAAAGAATGGCTGAGTATAGTATAAATCAGTGGTCTCAAACTCAAACCCTTTGCAGGGCCACATTTTGGATTTGGAGGTACTTGGAGGGCCTCAGAAATAAATAGTTAATGTCTTATTAAAGAAATGACAATTTTACATGAGGTAAAACTCTTTATAGTTTATAAATCTTTCCTTTTGGCTATGTCTTAATAATAATATTGTCATTTATAGCTAAAGAGACAGATGATCAAGAAACTGTTTTATTTTACTTTTGTGATTATGATAAACATACTGAGGGCCTCAAAATAGTACCTGGCGGGCCGCATGTGGCCCCCGGGCCGCGTGTTTGAGACCACTGGTATAAATGGACTAAGAGGAGAGACTAGCAAGGACTGGTGAAAGACTTGGAGAGAGTATGATGTGCTCTGGCTGCAGGGGATGGGGGGGGAGGAAAGACTGTCAGAACTTTCCCTGTATCTACATAATACATTGCTCTTGACATTTAAGTATAAGTTGGTGGTTCATAAGCCAGCTAATGAGGGGAAATTTTGTGTGGAGTTTGAATTCAGCACACCAAATCATTTTGAAAAGTTTGCTCCTATGATAGCACTTCCTTTTTAATGTGGCAAATAAGTGCTGTCTATGTGGCTCACATATGTAGTCTCGGGTAATACATATATCCCTTGTGGGACTATGCCATAGAGCAACTATCAAACTCAGAAATACATGTTAAGTGATCTTTGCCCAGCTATTTTTCTGCTCTGTTGGGCTTCCAAAGAAATAAGGGAGAATATCAGAATCTAGCATTGCATGTAAAATCAATGATTAGCCTTTTTCATTTGAAAGGAAGCTTTGAAATGAGAGGGCATAGGCAGTGGCGTACCTAGCATATGTGACACTTGAGGCCCATCATTTTTTGACGCCCCTCACCCCATCTGTATGAAAAACATGATATTTAGTAACAATCCACATGTCACACAAGAGTGTACCTAGTAAGAAGGGTAATTTGACACAAGCGTACTCTAAAGCGGCAGTCCCATCTGGGGTGCCAATTTGAGCAGCCAGGTTTGCTCATAGGTGGGTAAAAAGTACATAGAAAATGACACACGATGCAAATTTTATTAAAATAGTTATTTTGTTTATTGCCATAATAAAAACATAAGAACATAAGCATGGCCTCTGCCGAGTCAGACCATGGGTCCATCATGCCCAGCATGTCCGCTCCCACGGCCGCCCCCCCCAGGTCCATGACCTGTAAGTGATCTTATACCTAAAACATTCTATTCCCTAATCATTTAATATCCTGTATGGTAACCCTTCAATCCCCTTTTCCTTCAGGAAATCATCTAATCCCATTTTGAAACCCAAAATCGTACTCTGCCCTACCACCTCCTCTGGAAGCACATTCCAGGTGTCCACCACCCTCTGAGTGAAGAAGAACTTCCTAGCATTTGTTTGAATCTGTCTCCTTTCAATTTTTGCGAATGCCCTCTTGTTTTTGTTGCCCCCACTAGTCTGAAGAATCTGTCCCTCTCTACCTTCTCCATACCCTTCATGATCTTATAAGTTTCTATCATGTCTCCTCTAAGTCTCTGCTTTTCCAGGGAAAAGAGCCCCAGCTTTTCTAGCCTTTCAACAAATTAAAGGTTTTCCATGCCTTTTATCATCTTTGTTGCTCTTATCTGGACCCTCTCGAGTATCGCCATATCCTTCTTAAGGTACAGCGACCAGTATTGAACGCAGTACTCCAGATGCGGGCGCACCATCACCCGATAGAGTGGCAGGATAACTTCCTTCGTTCTGGTAGTGATACCTTTTTTGATAATGCCCAACATTCTATTCGCCTTCTTTGAGGCCGCTGCGCATTGTGCCGCCTGCTTCATTATTTTATCCACTAAAACCCCCAAGTCATTTTCCAGTTTGCCTTCTCCCAGTACCATCCCCCCATCATGTAGTTATACATCGGGTTTCCTTTCCCTATGTGCAAGACTTTACATTTCTTTACATTGAAGCTCATCTGCCATTTGTTTGCCCACTCACTCAGTTTGTTTTGGTCCCTTTGTAGTTCTTTGCATTCCTCCACAGTTTTAACCCTACTGGAGAGTTTTGTGTCGTCCACGAATTTTGTAACTTCGCACTTCATCCCTGACTCCAGGTCATTTATGAATATATTGAACAGCAGCGGTCCCAGTATTGACCCCTGCGAGACGCCACTCGTGACCCCTTTCCAGTCAGAGTAGTGTCCCTTTACTCCTACCCTCTGTTTCCTGTCTGCCAGCCAATTTTTGATCCATCTGTGCACTTCCCCTTCCACCCCATGGTTCCACAGTTTCGTTAGTAGGCGCTCATGGGGTACCTTGTCGAAGGCTTTTTGGAAGTCCAGATATACGATGTCTATGGGGTCACCTTTGTCCAATTGTTCGCTTATCCCCTCAAAGAAGTGCAGTAGGTTCGTTTGGCATGATCTTCCTTTACAGAAACCATGCTGGCTTGTTCTCATCAGATTATTTCTTTCTATATGCTCATTGATACTGTCCTTGATCAATGATTTGGCCATCTTCCCCAGAACTGAGGTTAAGGTTTGTAGTTCCCCAGGTCGCCTTTGGATCCTTTTTTAAAGATAGGTGTAACATTCGCTATCCTCCAGTCCTCCGGAATTACCCCTGTTTTCAAGGATAGGTTGCAAACTTAGAGAATGACACGGTGACAAAATTCATCACCGTCCCCGTCCCCGCGGATAACCGTGGGAAATAATCCCATGTCATTTTTTAGTGTCTATTTCAGCCTCAGTCTTTCTACACCAGCATTCTTCAAAGCAAAGCTTGAGGGTCAGTGGTTGTGGCCATTCATACTCTGATTCTTCCCTCTCTCCTTAAAGAATGACATGAAGATGGTTTACCGCGGTTATCCGTGGGGACGGGAACGGTGATGAATTTTGCCACCGTGTCATTCTCTATTGCAAATCTGCTACCTCAACTCCGCCATTTCGTCTCTGAGCTCTTTCAGTATTCTCAGGTGGATTCCGTCTGGGCCTGGAGATTTGTCAGTTTTTAATCTATCTATCTGTTTGAGTACATCTTCAAGGCTTACCTCCATGCATGATAATTTTCCCTCCTGATCCCCCTTGAAGATTTTTTCCGGTTCCAGCACATTGGATGTGTCCTCCTTTGTGAAGACTGACAAAAAGAACGTGTTTAGTCTGTCTGCCACCTCTTCTTCCTCCTTCACCACTCTCTTCCTGTCTCCCTCATCCAGAGGTCCCACCTCCTTTCACATATCAGAAGAACGGTTTAAAATTCCGTGCTTCCCTTGCAAGTCTCTCTTCATACTCTTTTTTTTGCTTTTCTGATGCTTCCTGTGCTCTTTCCAATTTTCCTCGGTTTTATCCTCTTTCCACTTCCGGAATGATTTTTTCCTGTCCCCTATCACATTCTTGACTTCATTGGTTATCCATGCCGGGTCTTTTGCTTGATTCTTTTTGTACCCTTTTCTAAATCTGGGTATATATAGGTTTTGCGCTTCGTTTACTGTGTCTTTGAAAAAGGACCAGGTTTGCTCCACCGTCTGTGCTTTCCTGGAGCTGTTCCTGAGTTTCTTCTTCACCATTTGTCTCATAGCATCATAGTTCCCTTTCTTGAAGTTAAACGTTGTTGCAATGGTTCTCTTCCCCTTTGGCACTCCTATTTCCACTTTGAACTGGATCATGTTGTGATCACTGTTTCCTAATGGTCCCACTACTTCCACTTCCTTGGCAGGTCCATTCAGCCCATTGAGGATTAGATCCAGAATAGCCGTCCCTCTCGTTGGTTCCTTGACAAGCTGTTCCAAGAAGCAGTCCCGTACAGCCTCCAGGAACTCCGTTTCCTTTGTACATTTTGAAACTCCAAGACTCCAGTCTATCCCGGGATAGTTGAAGTCTCCCATAACTACGGTGTTTGCGATTTTGCATTCCCGCCTCAACTCGGCTCCCAGTTCTGTGTCCTTTGCTTCAGTTTGCCCTGGGTGGGCAGTAATAAAGCTTTAGCTCGGCTCCCTTTCTTCCTGGTATTTTGACCCATAGTGATTCCAGTTGGTCATTTGTTGTTGCTGCATCTACTCTGGTTAAGTGAATGGTGTCCTTTATGTAAAGTGCTACTCCTCCTCCTTTCTGATGCATCCTATCTCTTCGGTAGAGCTTGTACCCTGGCAGTACTATGTCCCATTTGTTTTCCTCATTCCACCATGTTTCCGTGATCGCTATGATGGCTAGCTTCTCATCGTTTGCCATGACTTCTAGTTCCCCCATTTTGTTCTTTAGGCTTCTTGCATTAGTGTACATGTAGTTCAGGTCATGGTATTTTTTCCTCCTTGTTATTTTCCCTTGTGTTTCATTTTTCTTTCTGTCCCCTACCTGTCCTGCAGACTCATAGTTGTTGTCTCCCTTGTCATCCCCTTGATCCTCCCCTTCATCTTGCTCCATTTTGTCTTCCGCTTGTAGTACACTCCTCTTAACCTCCTCTTGTTTCATCTGGCTCCCTTGATTTTTCAGCTCCTGTTTTGTGCCGTTAGTGTCTTCACAACACTTTCCCCACTCAGTATCTTCTCGGGATACTGTCTTCCGATTCATCGACACCTGATTGACTGTCGGCTTTCCCCTTCTTCTTAGTTTAAAGCTTGCTCCATTCCTCTCCTGATGTTTGCTAGTAGTCTAGTTCCCGCTGTGCTCAGATGTAGTCCATCTCTCCTGAAGAGCTTGTTCTTGCCCCAGAACGTTGTCCAGTTCCTCACAAAGTGAAATCCCTCTTCCTCACACCATCTCCTCATCCACGCATTTATTGATTGTAGTTCCGTCTGTCTCTTCACATCAGCCCTCGGTACCGGCAGGATCTCCGAGAACGCTATCCTCTGTGTCCTCATCTTCAGCTTCCTTCCTAAGATCTTGAACTGTTCGATAAGTGCATTCCTGCTGTAGTCTCTCCTGGTGACATCATTTGTCCCGATGTGGACTATCACTGTCGTCTCTTCCGTCTCTGCTCCTTCCAGGATCCTTTCAATTCTGTCGACGATGTCCTTAGTTCTTGCTCCTGGGAGACAGGTCACCAGCCGATCCTCTCTCCCTCCTGCTATGTGACTGTCCACCTGCCTTAGGATTGAGTCTCCTACCAGGATTGCAGATTTCTCTTTTTTTCAGCTTCCGCTGCGGTCGCAGGTCTGTGTCCTTGGTGTGCTTCGTTTCTTCTCCCTCTATGCACTGGTAGGATCTTGCCTCTTCTTCCTGGAAGTTTCCTCCATGGGTTCCTTCTGCCTTGGTGTCAGGTGGTTCTAGTCCTCTGTTTAGTGCATCTTCCTTGTTCCTGCTCTGCTCATGTTCTTATTCTTCCACTCTTCTGTAGGCATCTTCGATGAACTTCTCGAGCTCCCTGACTTGTTCCTCGATGTGCCTTTCTCTCATAGGGTCTTCGGCTGCCTGGAACGGGTCTTCTGAGATGTAGAGTCCCTCCAGTTCCCGGATCCTGTGCTTCAGACTACTGACCTCGCTCTTCAAGCTTTTTCTTCCAACTGCTGCCTGCTCCTTCTTCCTCCACGCGGCAGTGGAGGAAGAAGATTATTGCATCATCTGAAAGATCTTTACAGACGCCAAACGCTGGCCTTTCTGACAAAGATCTCAACCCCTTAATTTGTTGCTCCCCAATATGTACCTTTTGTCTTGCATGACATCATTACTTATCAGCCAATCCATTAACAGAGGCTGGCCTTAAGTTTGGACAAAGAAATTCCTTTACAAGTTTTTCAAACTCAGACATAGTTTATAAAGTCATATTTTTGTTTATATTAATTTCTGAATATGTATGAACATATTATGAACATATCCAATACTCTTTTTGTCATTCTCAAAAAGGTGAAATCAAACAGTTTGTCTGTGTCAGACGCAAAACTTGCTTTGGAAAACTGACAGTTTCAAAGTTTCACTGACACACACACAGAAGACCCAGATCCCTTCCTATACTGGAGATCAACCTAGCTGACCTTTGTTGAACCTCTAGAGCAGGGGTGTCAAAGTCCCTCCTCGAGGGCCGGAATCCAGTCGGGTTTTCAGGATTTCCCCAATGAATATGCATTGAAAGCAGTGCATGCAAATAGATCTCATGCAGATTCATTGGGGAAATCCTGAAAACCCGACTGGATTCTGGCCCTCGAGGACCGACTTTGACACCTGTGCTCTAGAGGGTTTCCATGGTAACGGTGTTCTTGGCTTTAACCTAAAAATTCCAGATGTTGCCTCTTAGGCTCCCTTTAAGTTTCAAATATATAAAATATGTTTTGCAAAACCAATTCTCATGTTCAATATACATTCATACACTACTCATTCACATTCGTTCGGGGCCCCTCTCATCCACAACATGGTATATTGCATTTACACTTAATACATGAAGGCTTTCTCTGTTATACCCCAGTTTGGAATATGGAGTCTAATATGCTCTTCCTAACTGGCTTAAGCACATGAAGCTCAAGGCGGGAAAAACTGAACAAAGAGAGCAAATAACAGACAGAAAGTCACTGACACAAAATAGAGTAAAGCCAAGAAGAAGATACAGAAAGACAGAGAACCAAAATGGAGTCATTAATCTCCCTCTATATATATTATATATATCTATACCTGATTTCCTCTATGATCCAGCTTAATAGCAAAATATATAAAGAGAATATTATTGTGCTTTTCTTTAATATTAATCTGTAGTGTGTTTTTCTGGCCTTAGCTATATCCATATTCAGATTTTTATTCACCAACTTTTCATACGCTTCTATTGGGCGTGGCCTTAACTAACACATGTGCTTGTATCTAACTAGTTACCCAGAACCGTGCAAAAAGCAGGCATTTTTGTAGAAAAACTCCACAAACACATCTTATTCATTATCCATTCCATTAACGTACCATAGCGCCCCCTAAGAGTGCCACCTCACTAGGAAAAGGTAGCATCTTACATACTGCAGTGAGCAGTACGACATCAATACACCCATTGTAAAACTAAACAAGCCAGACTAGTACAGATCAATCCTACACAGTCAATCCTAAAAGAAAACCATGTCTTTTCGAACACACAGAACACAGAAAACACCTTTGCCTAGTATGGAATATGTAATCACAAACTAACCCCTCCCCCTTTTTACAAAACTGTAGTGTGGTTTTTAGCCATGGTGCTAACAGCTCAGACACTCATAGAATTCTGATCATCAGAGCCACGCTAAAAAATGCTCTACAGTTTTGTAAAAGTGGAGAAAAAATAGAAATATGTAGACAAAGGTTAAACTGAAGCTCCAAGAAGTTGGACTCTGCATACAATACAACACTACAGAAACAGCGATGTATCTCTCCCTAAAGCAAAAAAATAAATAAATAGAATTTTTTTTTTCTACCTTGTCTTCTCTGGTTTCTGCTTTCCTCATCTTCTTGTCACTCTCTTCCTTTTATCCTCTATCTACCCTCTCTCTGCCTCTTCTATATGGCATCTTCTCTCCTTCTATTCCCCTTCCAGAAACTTTATGCCTCCCCCTTCCATCTCTCCCTTCACCCCCCATTGGTCTGGTATCCATCTTCTTCTCTTCCCTCCTCCTGTGGTCTGGCATCTCTCTTCTCTCCTCTTCTTCCCTCTCCCACACCACTATGGTTTGGTATTTCACTCTCTCCTCTCCCTTCCCCCCACTTCCATCAGCATCTGCCCCCTTTCTTTCCCTCCAACCCAATTCCATGCAGCATCCTTCCCCCTTATGTCTCTCTCTCGTTTCCCTGCACACCAATGCCATCAGCATCTTCCCCCTTTCTCTCCCTCCACCATCCTTCCATACCATCCTGACCCTCTCTCTCCCTTCACTACGCTTCCATACCACCCTGACCCCCTTCCACCTTCTCCTTCCACCACCTTGCTATGCTTCTTTCTCTCTCCATCCAAATCGGCAAGGTCCTGCGATGACTGCTTCTGCTGTCTCTGTTCTGGAAGAGGTAAGTGATGTTGGAGGGGGTGGGCTGGCAGATGCAGGCAGTTGCGGCAAGGTCCCATGATGACTGCGGCTGCCGGTCCACCCCCTCTGACATCACTTACCTCTTCTGGAGCACAAGCAGTAGACTGATTCATCCCGGGACCTTCCTGTACTTCATTGCAGCTGCCGACTCTGCTCTGGAATAAGTACAGCAGTTGCGCTGAGGTGCCGTTTAGAGCAGCATGGGAGATTCCAGACCCGGCTGGCTGTGCACCCCCCATGGGCTGACACCCGGGGCAGTCTGCACCCCCTGCCTTGCTCTTGGTACACCACTGGGCATAGGATGAAGTTAAGATGTGATAGGCTATGGAGTAATCTAAGGAAATACTTTTTTTTTTTACAGAAAGGGTGGTAGAACAGTCTCCCGGAAGAGGTGGTGGAGTCAGAGACTGTGTCTGAATTCAAGAGGGCCTGGGATAAGCACGTGGGATCTCTCAGAGAGAGAAAAAGATAATGGTTACTAAGGATGGACAGACTAGATGAGCCATTTGGTCTTTATCTCATCATGTTTCTAGAAATATCCCTAGTCCTAACTATAACTTATGAAAAAATATAATGATGCTTGTTTACCGTTTCCAGATATTTTAATATTGAGAAATTGGGAATTTTTATGGCAATGAGAGAATTATGCTTTAGAACAGGGGTGTCTAACCTACAGCCCCGTGAAGTATTTTGTGTTGCCCCGGTCGAGGGCGATGCAGTGTTTTCCTCTGCTGCTCCTGGGTGTATACCATCTTGCCGGCTTCCTCCTCTGTCTTGCTGCAGCATTTGCGCAGCCCCAGAAACATTTTTTTAGCCAGTGCGGCCCAGGGAAGCCAAAAGATTGGACACCCCTGCTTTAGAACATTTCAGCCTGCTTAAGTCACTCTGTACATTCAAAAATTGGACATATTTGTAATCTGACCAAGTAATAATCATATTTCACCCTTCATCTGACCTTCCATAAATTGTTTGCTAGATGGGATGCTGTCTAGTCGTTTGCAGCAGCTGCGGGTACCTATACTGGACAGCAAGATCTGTGAAGTTTCCTATTATGCTAGCCGTCCAGGTGGTATCACAGAGGGAATGCTTTGTGCTGGATTTCCTTCTTCTGGAGGCAAAGATTCCTGTCAGGTCAGTGGTAACCTGAGTCAGAGACATGGAAAATGGGTATATTTTTAAAAAGAACCACCCAAATGAGACTGGAGATAATTTCTTTTCTCTTTATTTCTCTATTTATAGACAGGGACAAGCCTCAGAATATTGAGTATTAGATTTTCACCCATTCAGGGTTCTTTCAAAGAGAGAGACATTTCTTTTCTTTTACTCACATTCACATCACTGGCTTGAACCCAATCTCCTTACCTTCTTTCTAACATTAAGTATAAATTTTATTTCTTCAATAATTTTCATTAAAACTACTGTGTAATTCATCTATAATACAGACTATTTAAACAGTTCATTTCAGAGACTCTGGACCGACAGAAAGTGTACGAGTGCTTAAAAGTGCCATTTCATAAAGTGGCACAATTTACCTTTAGTAAAACCATGTTACTTTGGATCCTTTAACACATTAGATTCTAGAAATTTCATTAACATTTCTTTCAGCAACACTTCCATTTTTCCAATAACTGAAGTGAGACTTACCAGTCTGTAGTTTCCCACTTCATCCCTGCGATCATTTTTGTGAATTGGCACACATCCACTCTTCTCCAATTCTCAGGAACCATCCCCGTCTCTAGAGACTTGTTGAACAAATCTTTAATAGGACAGCCAGAACCGTTCTGAGCTCACTTAATATCCTGGGATGGATCCCGCCCAGTTCCATCGCTTTGACCGCTTTCAGTTTTTCAAGTTCATAAACTCACTCTTCCGTGAACAATGCAGTATATACTTCATTCTCATGTGCAACTTTGCCAGACAATCTTAGTTCTTCTCCAGGATTTTCTTCTGTGAACACAGAAAAGAAGTATTTGTTTTGCATGTTTGCTTTTTCCTCATCAATCTCATCGGTTCATAGCATCTTTTAGTCTCGCAATTCCATTTTCGTCTTCTTCCTTTCACTAATATTTCAGAAATTTTTTTTTGTCTTTCTTTACATTTGTAGCCATTTGCTCTTCCGCTTGTGCTTTGACCAGTCATATCTCTCTCTTGGCTTCTTTCAGTTTCACCTAGTAGTCCTTTCTGTACACCTCTTCTTGAGTTTTTTTTATATTTCACAAATGCCAACTCTTTTGCATTTATTTTCTCTACCACTAGTTTAGAGAACCATATGTTTCCTTTTTCTCTTGTTTTTATTTATTTTCTTCACATAAAGGTCAGTACCATTTTTATTGCTCCTTTCAGCTTAGACCATTGATTTTCCACTTCTGTTATGTCCTCTATTCCTAACAGCTCTTCCTTGAGGTACCAGCCTCCTCCCTGCCAGGCATTGCACCCAGCCCCTTCCCTCCATCCCTTGCCAGGGTCAGCACACAGCCCCCTTTCCTCCCTCTCTCCCTTTCAGGCTCTCCACCCTGTCCTCCATCTATGCCCTGTCTATATTCGTACCACCTCTGCCGCTGGAATCCCTGGTGGTCCAGAAGTGTAACGGGCAGGAGTGAGTTTTCCATGGTCCTGCCCTTCTGCTAATCCTGTTGGTCACTGCTGTGATTTTTGGTTTCAGCCTTTGAGCGGTACCGAGCAGGAGCATGCTTTGACGATGCTGCGCAGCGCTAAACGGCTTGCTGAATTTAGCAATTGAAACTCCGTCTGAGTAGAGGAGTGGGTTATTTATTTTGTATTTTTACCTTTGGACTTCCTTTTTTTATTTCATTCTGGTATCAGCTTTTTGTTCTGTATTTTTCTGGAGTTAGGGACACTTTTTGAGAATCACGTTGGGACTGTGCACCATTGCTAATTTTCTATGAAGATTATTTTGGACTGTGAGTGCTTATCTATCTTTCTCCATGTCATTTGGAGATGTTGGACCTTTATCATCTTAAAACAGCTTCTGGCATTCAGATAAGTGATCATCTTTATACTCTAAGTCCTAATATTTGACTTGAAGCTATGCTTGGATAATCAGACTGTTTTATGCAGCTATTTACTCGTATGTAACGATTCAGTGAATGCTATCTTTCTTTAGTAGTATCTGTTAGCCAATTAGAGGTTTGCGATAAGGACGGCATGCTGATATGATGGTCCTTTAACTCATTGGTCTTTATTGTGACCAGTTTGTGGGGGTGCTGAGGGACACGGACCTGCGGTTGGAGAGACAAGAGAAGATAGAGAGGACAGCAATCGTCATGAGGGACTCCATCATCAGACAAGTCGACAGCCACATAGCAGGAAGCAGACAGGATTGGCTGGTGACCTGTCTACCTGGAGCCAAGATAGAAGATATAGTGAGCCGCATCAACAGCGTGGAAGAGGAAGATACAGCGGTGGTGATCCACGTGGGGACAAACAACGTGAGCAACAAGAACTACAGCAGAAAAGGACTAAAGGACCAGTTCCAGATGCTAGGAGGGAAACTGAAGACCAGAATTATGAGGGTAGCATTCTCAGAGATCCTGCCGGTACCCAGGGCCGACGAGAGGAGGCAGACGGAGCTGCAAGCAGTCAATGCGTGGATGAGGCGCTGGTGTGAGGAAGAAGGATTCCACTTTGTGCGCAACTGGACGACATTCTGGGAGAAGAGCAAGCTATACAGGAAGGATGGGCTCCACCTCAGCGGAGATGGAACGAGGCTACCTGCAAGCTACATCGAGAAAGAAATTGAAGTTTTTAAACTAGGAAGATGGGAAAAGCCAACAGTCGACCAAGAGTCGATGGTTCGGGAAACGGTATACCCAGAGGATACCGTGCAGGAAGATAGCGGGGAAGACTCATCGGATCATAGGTAAGACAGAAATTCTAACGGATCGAAAGGGACACAAGAGGGAAGGAAATGCAAGAAAGTGTACGTATATGAACGCAAAGAGCCTAAGGAATAACATGGGGGAATTGGTAGCTATGGCATAAAAAGATAACCTGTAGACTCAATTCCCTCTTTGTTGTATAGGACAATACCCCCACCTTTTTGACCTACTGCGGTATAGCTTGTATCCCAGTAGAAGTGTCCCAGATGTTTTCCTCATTCCACCATGTTTCAGTGATGCCGATGACAAACTAAACACATTTTTTGTGTCTGTATTTACCAAAGAGGATATACACAACATACCAGAAGCTGACAGGCTATAAGCAGGAAATGAAGACGGGAAACTGACAGGGTTGATGGTCAGTCTAGTAGAGGTATGCAAGCAGATTGATAGGCTTAAAATCGATAAATCCCCAGGACCGGATGGCATCCATCCGAGGGTAATCAAGGAACTGAAAGGGACTATAGCTGAACTGCTCCAACTAATAGCCAATCTGTCGGTCAAATCGGGAAGGATTCCAAAAGAATGGAAAGTGGCGAATGTTATGCCAATCTTCAAGAAAGGTTTGAGGGGAGAACCAGGAAACTACAGACAGGTAAGTCTGACCTCAGTACCGGGAAAGATGGTAGAGGTGCTGATAAAGAGCCGCATCATTGATCACCTAGACCAGGGGTAGGCAATTCCAGTCCTCGAGAGCCAGAGGCAGGTCAGGTTTTCAGGATATCCACAATAAATATGCATGAGATAGAGCTCCATCTCAAGGAGGCAGTGCACGCAAATCCATCTTAACATATTCATTGAGGATATTCTGAAAACCTGACCTGGCTCCGGCTCTCGAGAATTAGAATTGCCTACCCCTGAACTAGGTGGACACAATCTGATGAGGACCAGCCAGCATGGCTTCAGCAAAGGAAGATCTTGCTTGACGAACTTGCTGCACTTCTTCAAGGGAGTAAACAGGCAGATAGACAAGGGCGGCCCTGTCGACATTGTATATCTGGATTTTCAGAAGGTGTTCGACAAGGTCCCGCATGAACAAATACTTCGAAAAATTGCGAGCCATGGAATCGAGGGTGAAATACTCGCATGGATTAAAAACTGGTTGGCAGATAGGAAACAGAGAGTAGGGGTAAATGGACAACACTCAGACTGGAAAAGCATCACGAGTAGAGTGCCGCAGGGTTCAGTGCTTGGACCTGTGCTCTTCAACATATTTATAAACGACTTGGAAATTGGTACGACGAGTGAGGTGATTAAATTTGCAGATGATACAAAGTTATTCAGAGTAGTGAGGACACAGAAGGATTGCGAAGACCTGTAATGTGACAAATACGCTCGAGAAATGGGCTGCGACATGGCTAATGAGGTTTAACGTGGATAAGTGTAAGGTGATGCATGTCAGTAACAAAAATCTTATACACGAATACAGGATTTCTGGTGCAGTACTTGGAGAGACCCCCCCAGGAAAGAGACTTAGCAGTACTGGTTGACAAGTCAATGAAGCTGTTTGCGCAATGTGCGGCGGCGAAAAGGGCGAACAGATTGCTAGGAATGATTAAAAAGGGGATCACAAACAGATCAGAGAATGTTATCATGCCGCTGTACCAGGCCATGGTACCCCCCCCCCCCCCCCCAGAATACTGCGTCCAGCACTAGTCGCTGTACATGAAGGACACGGTACTACTCAAGAGGGTCCAGAGGGATTGGAGGAGTTGCCGTACAGTGAGAGATTAGAGAAACTGGGCCTCTTCTCCCTTGAAAAAAGGAGACTGAGAGGGGACATGATCGAAACATTCAAGAGATTGAAGGGAATAGACTTAGTAGATAAAGACAGGTTGCAGCAATTCTTATGTTCCTATGTTCACCCTCTCCAAGGTAGAGTGAATGAGAGGGCGCACTCTAAAGTTAAAAGGGGATAGGTTCTGTATAAATGTAAGGAAGTTCTTCCTCACCCAGAGTGGTAGAAAACTGGAACGTTCTTCAGGAGGCTGTTATAGGGGAAAACACCCTCCAGGAATTCAAGTCAGTTAGACACATTCCTGATGAACCAGAAAGTACTCAGGTAAGGCTAGACTCGGGGCACTGGTCTTTGACCTAAGGGCTGCCGCGTGAGCGGACTGCTGGGCACAATGGACCACTGGTCTGACCCAGCAGCAGCAATTCTTATGTACTACACTATAAAGATATAGGTTTATTATTTTTCATACATTTTTTATATTTTATATTTTTTTTGATTAAACATTTTTTTTTTAAATGGATATAAAATAAACCCACCAGGATGTTTGGGAAAAAAAACAGCCAATTGGGCAGGAAAATCAAATTGAAAAATCGATTCAATAGGCTTAATCGAATTAAAATATTTTTTCCTGAATTGGGCAGCACTACTCTACCCCTTTTTCTTCAGACTCTGACCATATTTCTAGCTGCCCATATTTGGGCACTGTTCTCTTTTTTTTCACATGCTCATCCCTCACATGACATGCTTAGAGCATCTTTTTAAACAATAGTCCTTATGGTAAATTCTGCTGACTCCTCTTGATACAATGTTCATTTGACTGTAGGTATTGTATTCAATATCTCAGGAATGCCCTCTCCCATCTTTTGAGTCAGCAATACTTGTTACTTGTATGTGCACACAGTGTTTGACAAACTCCTTCTGGAATTTTACCAGTATTTCATTTAGTTTTCCATTACCACTTTATTATATATTCTTTATAATATTATCTCTTTAGTGACCCCCTGCCTTATTAGAATTATATGTATAAGTAATATCTTTATAGTTTTTCTGTAGTTATTTGACCACACCTGATCATATGCAAGTATTATAAAATTTAAGTGTTCACCCCCCTCTGTTATTCTGCGATAATTAACACCATTAGAAAATATTAGTATTTTCATTTCTTACACTAGCATAAGTTTGATTCCTAAGGACTTTCAAATTTTTTTCTGGAGTTCAAAATGCATAATCAGCAAAGTAGAGATTATGTAAGGTATTATTAAATAGGGCCTATTAAATAGGGTTACCAGATGTCTGAATTTACCCGTACATGTTCTCTTTTTAGAGGACTGATCGGATGCCCGGATGGATTGTGTAAAATCTGGCAGTTTGTCTGGGTTTCAGAAGATATCAGCTCTGCCAGAGCTCAAGGCTGTGTCTGTACTCATAGAGAATAACACTTGACATAATTTGTCCACATCCCTATGGATAACCGTGAGAAATCATCCTATGTCATTTGTTAGTGTTTATCTCAACCTCAAGTCCTTCTACACCAGCATTCTTCAATGCAAGGCTTTTGGGGGTCAGTGGTTGTGCCCAGTCATACTCTGATTCTTCCCTCTCTCCTTAAAGAATAACATGGGAAAGTTCCCAGCGGTTAACCACGGGGACAGGAACAAATTATGTCACGGTGTTATTCTCTAGTCTGGAGGGCTTCTGAGCATGTGTGGATGTGATGCGATAATGTCACACACATGGCATCCGCATATGTTTTAGAGGCCCTCCGGATGTGACCCTGAGCTCGGGGAAGGAGAGATGAGGTTTATGTCGGGGCGTGGCTGAGGCAGAATGGTGAGGACTGGAGGCAAGGTGGGGGTGGTAACCCTACTTATTAAGCAAGTACAAGAAAAGTTTCTATTAGATACATTCTGCTTCCGAATTAGTGTTTGTTTGCCATATCTTATGAAGGTTACTTATAAAGGTAAAGCAATAGGAACACAATCTTCATGGATAAACTTTTCTAGTGAAATAATAATTTTGTGTTTCAGGGTGATTCTGGTGGCCCTTTAGTTTGTCGTAATGAAACGGAGCCATTCATTCTCTATGGTATTATCAGCTGGGGTGTTGGTTGTGCAAGGCCTAAAAAACCTGGGGTGTATACAAGAGTGAGAGTCTATCTAAACTGGATCCATCGCACTATAAAAGGTATATAATTGTGATGTTCACGAGAGTACAAGAGAGATGTACTGTATTTTTCAGACCATAAGACGCACCCTAGATTTAGAGGAGGAATAGAAGAAAATAAACATTCTGAACCAAATTCACCCTGCAAGGCTCTGCACCCTGTGCCCCCCTCCCTTCCAGGCTCTGCACCCTGTTCCCCCCTCTGGTGGTCTAGTGGTAGGCCAGGCAGGGACAGGGCACAGATGTCAAGGCAGATGACTTTTTAAAATATGCAATGTCATCTCAGTAGCAACTGTAGAAAAATAGACAAATATAGTGCAAAATATAGACAGCAGATATAAATTCTCAAAACTGACACAATTTGATCACTAAATTGAAAATAAAATCATTTTTCCTACCTTTGTTGTCTGGTGATTTCTTTCTTTCTTTCTTTCTTTCTTTCTTTCCTTTCTTCCTCAGGCCCAACAATTGTCCCTTCCGCCCTCCCTCCCTCCCTGCTATGTTCCCCTCACTGCCTTCCAGCCTTTGTCCTCTCCCCCCCTTCTACAGGCCCAACAATTATCCCTTCTTCCCTCCCTGCTATGTTCCCCCTCATTGCTTTCCAGCCTCTGTCCTCTTCCACCCCCCCCCCCCCCACCAAGCCTGCCCGCCAGCTGGATTTAGTTACCGCTCACTGCTGCTGCTGTGAGGACACGTCGACGAAGCAGCGATGGGGGGGACTCCTAGCTCAGCAGTGCTGTGGTCTGAGACCGAAGGATGAGTGGGGAGCCGGCACAGAACGAATTACTGGGAAGGGCCAGGCAGGAGCAGCGATTGAACGCCACCGGCCCAGCAGCCTTATCCCCAACATCAATTCTGATGTCAGGAGTAAAGCTGCTGGGCTGGCGGTATGCAGTCGCTCCATAAGAGGCATCCTTTTTTCCACCCACTTTTTTGGGGGAAAAAAGTGTCTTATGGTCCGAAAAATACTTTTTTTCTTTTTTAACTTTCTATGCCTCTTATTACATAAACTTATATAAATAACTGCATTTGTTAGTGCTTTGTCAGATACCAGTAGATCTATGGGAGAACTGAGTACACTTCTCCCTCTGTATTCGTGGTGGATGCGGGCGGAACATAGCCGTAAATATAAAAAACCATGAATAACTTTTTATGTTTGCGGTTTTTTGTAGCAGCCACCATTATTACTATTGAAATTCGCGATTTTCAGGGTGATAGCAGGCAAGCAGCGTTTTTTTCTGCACACTGGGAAGCAGTAAATTTGAGGGTGAATGCTGGTAAGCGTTATACATTTTTATTGGTACAGTAAAGGAAAAGGAACTTTACTCATGATGTAATTTGGGGGAGAGGAGTCAGCATGCGAAAAATCGCAAATAAGCGAAACCGTGAGTGCTGAAACCATGAATATGGAGGGAGAAGTGTATGTGAAATTTAGTTGGGTACTAAAGAATAACTGGTCAAGCCTTAGCCTTCTCCCATACACACAATAAAGGAGCAGGAGTAGCAGACATTATAAAATCAAGCTCAGTATATAACCATAGGGCAAATAGATGATTATGTCAATGTCCAACATCACTACATGTGACTGAAAAATCAAATTATATAATTAAAACACATCATATATAATTCATTAATTTTGATTTCAAAAACTCACACTAAGTATAATGAATTCTAGGAGGTGGAAATCAGATCATACGATCTCTTATAACATGTATGGTATTTCAGATCCCTATCCTGGGACCATAGCTTTAATCATATTCATACCACCATCCCTCACACATACCACGGAATAATACCCTTTACCAATTGCTAAAACTTTCCCTTGTCTTGAAGAGAAGGGAGCTGCGGCGCGAAGAAACTAACAAGCAGCCACGTGGCAGAAGGAGGTGGTAGCGGCTTTGGCAGCAGTTTTGCAGCAGGGAGAGGAGAGGTAGCCGGGAGAAGAAGCGGGCAGCGGCAAGAGTTAGCTCCGCCCACCTGCATCACCAGCCGCGTCACCAGCCGAGTCAGCGCTCGGACTCCCCCTTAAGAGAAGGGAGCCGCGGCGCAAAGAAACTAACAAGCAGCCGCGTGGCAGAAGGAGGTGGTAGTGGCTTTGGCAGCAGTTTTGCAGCAGGGAGAGGAGAGGTAGCCGGGAGAGGAAGAGGTCAGCGGCAGCGGTGAGGAGTGGGCAGCGGTGAGAATTAGCTCCGCCCACCCACGTCAGCCCACCCACGTCACCAGCCGAATCAGCGCCCGGACTCCCTCTTAAGAGGGGGGAGCCAACGGCGCGCGGCCGTTTGGCGCGCAGCGAAGGCGAGCGGCAAAGGCGCTCACCTTAGCGAGAGCGCCTTTGCGAAGGGCCTTGAGAAGGGCTGAGCATAGACAGCCAAGAACTCCAGAACACCAGGTAAGGAAGAAGCGAACACGCACGTAAGGAGAGCATACACATAACACACACAAGAGCATACACAAAACAACACACACAAGAAGAAAACACACAATAAGACACACACAAGACAGGAAAGGACAAAGAAGCAGCAGACTCCAGGGACAAGAAAGAGGCCCAAGGGAGGACAACAGACCCACCAAGACAAAAAGCGGCAGAAGAAGTAGACAGGAAAGAGCCAAGCACGGGAGAAAGCACAGCGCCCGCCCTCATAAAGACATACGACAGAGGAGAGAGCATCTTAGTGGACTGCGAAGAAAGAGAAATGGAAGCAGCAGGAACCCGGAGGAGCTTCCCAGTGTACTGCACGGAGTGTCATATGTATGACTACCTTCCCTCGGGAAGGCAGGCATACATATGTGGTCGGTGTCAGGAACTGGAAAGCCTGAAGAAGGAAGTTGGTCGACTGCAGTGCAGGGTTCAAGAGCTGGAGGGGCTCCACATCTCGGAAGCACCGTTCAAGACAATTGAAGACCCTGCAAGAGAGAGCCACATCGAGGAGCAAGTAAGGGAGCTCAAGAGATTCATCGAGGAGGCCTACAGGCAGGTAGAAGTGCAGGATCAGCAGCAGCGCTGGAGCGAGGAAGCTACGCCTACAAGAGATGGAGAACAGGGCCAACAGACACCAAGGATGAAGGACCACATGGAAGATTCGAGCAAGCAGACAGGGCGAAAACTGGCCGGTACCCTGAAAGAGAAGTACTAAACCACACTGAGGATATAGACTTGAGACCAGTGAGAAAGCTGAAGAAGGGGAAATCTGCAGTCGTCGTGGGAGACTCAATCCTGAGAGAAGTGGACAGTCACATAGCAGGAGGGAGAGAAGATCGGCTAGTGACCTGTCTCCCAGGAGCAAGAATGAAGGACATCACTGACAGAATTGAGAGGATCCTGGACAGCGCAGAAACAGAAGAGAAAGCAGTCATAATTCACGTGGGAACAAATGATGTCAACAGGAGAAATTACAGCAGGACTACGCTAACTGAACACTTCAAGATCCTAGGAAGGAAACTGAAGCTGAGGACACAGAAGATAGCATTCTCAGAGATTCTGCCAGTACCGAGGGCAGATGTGAAGAGGCAGACTGAGCTACAAGCAATAAACGCATGGTTGAGGAGATGGTGCGAAGAAGAAGGATTCCTTTTTGTGAGGAACTGGACAACTTTTTTGGGGAAGAACAAGCTCTTCAGGAGGGACAGACTACACCTGAGCATGGCAGGAACGAGGCTGCTAGCAAACAACGTCAAGAGAGGAATTGAGCAGGCTTTAAATTGAGAAGAAGGGGAAAGCCTACAGTCGACCTGTCGTCGACGGTTCGGACAAGAGTATCCAAAGAAGATACTGAACGGCAAAAATGCTGGGAACAAGCAAGAGACGAACAACAGAAACTGTTGACCAACAGGAGGGGCAAACAGATAAAATTAGAGGAACAGGAGAAATCGGAAAATCAGGTTGCAGACGAAAAAGATGCACCAGAAAATGAGGAGGAAAGGAGCAGAAATCAGGGACTGGCAGCCCAAATAGGGGATGGCAAGAGGAGCAAAACACATGAAAAACCAGCAGGGAAAAGAAAAGACCGGGACTTAAATTGCTTGTACGCAAATGCAAGGAGCCTAAAGACCAAAATGGGAGAATTAGAAGTTAAAGCCAAAAAAGAGGACCTAGACATCATTGGAATCACGGAAACATGGTGGAATGAGGATAACCACTGAGATGTAGTACTGCCACGGTACAAACTCTATAGAAGAGACAGGACCCACAAGAAGGGTGGAGGAATAGCACTATACATAAAAGACACCATTCCCTCGTCCGGAGTGGATATAGAACCAAAAGTGGAAGGATTGGAGTCATTATGGGTTAAATTACCAAGAAAAAATGGACTTGACGTAAAATTGGGTCTGTACTATCGTCCGCCTGGAGAAACGGAAGCAAACGACAAAGATCTGGCAGCAGAATTGAGGCGGGAAGGCAAAAACAGGAACGTGACAGTAATGGGAGATTTTAACTACCCCGGGATAAACTGGAGTATTGGAAACTCGAACTGTGCGAGGGAAACAGAATTCTTAGAGGATGTGAGGGACTGCTTTATGGATCAGCTTGTCAGTTATTGGAAAAATGGAAGCGTTGCTGAAAGAAATGTTAATGAAATTTCTAGAATCTAATGTGTTAAAGGATCCAAAGCAACAGGGTTTTACTAAAGGTAAATTGTGCCAAACAAATCTGATTGAATTTTTTGATTGTGCGACCAGAGAATTGGACCAAGGACATATGCTAGATGTAATTTACTTAGATTTCAGCAAAGCATTTGAACAAACTTGATGAGCTGAAGTTAGGAGCTAAAGTGGTGAACTGGTTTAGAAACTGATTGACTGACAGACTCTTCGCGGAGGGCACCAGCTGCTACACGAGAATCACAGGATTTTATGCTTCCGGGATTATTCCACCAAGGTGGCCCAACAGCACCACCAGTTTAGTCTTCTCTGCTCGCACCTTTTTGCAAGATCTGGTTTGCTCTTTTATATCCTGCAAAGCTCCGCATCTCTCATAATGGATCTACCAGCTTCTATGAAACTGTGGATGCAGCTCAGGGCTTCCTGGACCAGTTGGAGGAGAAGGGGGGGTTTGCCTTTCTCAACAACACCTTGACTTCAGTTTCATCCTTAGCTGCTTTGGTTTTTGATTGTTGCCACTTGTTGTCTTCACTTCATTATTTCTGGACCCTAGCTAGTGGACCCCTATGGAAGATTCTTGGCTGGGCTCTTTTTTTGTAGCTGGGATGGGTTCCTAGCCTTCACAGATGCCTATGGACTGACTGGACTGCTTCCATGCCTATTGGATACTTACCTGGGTCCTGCGGCTGGCCCTGTGCCCTCAGAGCTGGTTGGTCACTGGTCTTGATCTGCTGCTTGCGGCTCTGGCTCTGGGGGCTAGCGACCTATCTTTTCTGTGGCCCCGTTCTCTGCTCCTCTGGCACTGGGAGTGCCCATCTTTTCCTCTCCTGGAACTGACCTGGTGTGGTGGGAGCATCCGAGACGTGATCTCTAGCTGGGGCGTGCTTTTGGGGGCCTGGCTTATTGCAGCAGCAGTGGGATACAGCAAATGGGATACAGCACTGCCGGGGTACAAGCTCTATCACCAGGATAGGTCAGGACAGAAAGGAGGTGGAATAGCACTATACATAAAAGAAAGTATACAATTGACTAGAATGGACACAGCAGAGACGACCAACAAGCTGGAATCGCTATGGGTTAAAATACCAGGAAGGAAAGGGCCTGAAATAAAGATGGGGCCTATACTATCGTCCACCCGGGCAAACCGGAGATATCGATGAAGAAATGGAAGCCAAGATGAAGCGAGAATGCAAAAGCAGTAACACGGTTATTATGGGAGACTACCCCGGGATAGACTGGAGTCTTGGAAGCTCAAGATGCGCTAGGGAGACAGAATTCCTGGAGACTACACAAGATTGCTTCATGGAGCAGCTTGTTAGAGAACCGACGAGAGGAAATGCCACTCTGGATCTAATCCTAAATGGGTTAAGGGGACCTGCAAAGGAAGTGGAAGTAGTGGGATCGTTGGGAAACGGCGATCATAATATGATAAAGTTCAAGGTTGAGGTAGGAATACTGAAAGGAAAGAGAACCATAGTGACAACTTTCAACTTCAGGAAAGGAAACCACAAAGCAATGAGGGGAATGGTAAGGAAGAAACTTAGGAACATTTCCAAAAAATGGCAAACGGTAGAACATGTCTGGTCTTTTTTCAAAGACACGGTGAGCGAGGCGCATAATCTGTATATCCCCAGATTAAGAAAGGGGTGCAAAAAGAGTCGAACAAAAGACCCGGCGTGGATAACTAATATAGTGAAGGAAGCGACAGGCAATAAGAAAAATTCATTCTGAAAATGGAAAAAGGACAAAACCAAGGGGAACTGGAAAGAGCACAGGAGGTATCAAAAAGAATGTCACCATGTGGTTCGAAAAGCCAAAAGAGAGTATGAAGAGAGGCTAGCCAGGGAAGCACAAAATTTCAAACCGTTCTTTAGATATGTTAAAGAGAAGCAGCCGGCTAGGGAGGAGGTGGGACCGCTGGACGACGGTGACAGGAGGGGAGTGGTGAAGGAGGAGAAAGGTCGCGGAAAGACTTAACATGTTCTTTTCGTCTGTATTTACAAACAAAGACCCAACCAACATACCGGAACCTGAGCAATTCTTCAATGGAAATCGAGCAGAAAAATTAACATCCATGGAAGTGAGCCTTGAAGATGTGCACAGGCAGATAGAAAAACTAAAAACTGACAAATCCCCGGGTCCGGACGGAATCCATCCAAGGGTTCTGAAGGAATTAAAGGAGGAGATAACAGAACTACTGCAGCAAATTTGCAACCTATCCCTGAAAACAGGCGTGATCCCGGAGGATTGGAAGATAGCCAATATTACGCCCATCTTTAAAAAGGGATCAATAGGTGACCTGGGAAACTACAGACCGGTGAGTCTGACCTTGGTTCCGGGGAAAATGGCGGAAGCACTGATAAAACATCGATGAACATTTTGAAAGAAACGAACTTCTGATAACCAGCCAACATGGCATCTGCAGGGGGAGATTGTGCCTAACTAACAACTTATTACACTTCTTCGAAGGAATTAACAAACGGATGGACAGAGGAGACCCCATAGACATCATATACCTAGATTTCCAAAAAGCCTTTGACAAGGTGCCTCATGACCGTCTACTCCGGAAACTGAAGAACCATGGGGTGGACGGAGGCGTACATAGATGGATCAGAAACTGGTTGGCGGGTAGGAAACGGAGGAGGACTGGAGGAGGGTCACGAGTGGTGTTCCGCAGGGCTCGGTGCTCGGGTCACTGCTATTTAATATATTCATAAATGATCTAAAAACAGGGACGAAGTGTGAGATGATAAAATTTGCTGACGCACCAAACTATTTAGTGGAGCTCGGACTAAGGAGGACTGTGAAAAATTGCAAAGGGACTTGAACAAACTAGGGGAATGGGCGGCGAGATGGCAGATGAAGTTCAACATTGAGAAATGTAAAGTATTGCATGTGGGAAGCAGAAACCTGAGGTACAACTATATGATGGGAGGGATGTTATTAAATGAGAGTACCCAAGAAAGGGACTTAGGGGTAATGGTGGACATGACAATGAAGCCGATGGCACAGTGCGCAGCGGCCGCTAAGAGAGTGAATAGAATGCTAGGTATGATCAAGAAGGGTATGAAGAAGTTATCCTGCCGTTGTATCGGGCGATGGTGTGTCCGCATCTGGAGTACTGCATCCAATATTGGTCACCGTACCTTAAGAAGGATATGGGAATACTCGAGAGGGTTCAGAGGAGAGCAACACGTCTGATAAAAGGGATGGAAAACCTTTCATATGCTGAGAGATTGGAGAAACGGTCTCTTTTCCCTGGAGAAAAGGAGACTTAGAGGGGATATGATAGACTTACAAGATCATGAAGGGCATAGAGAGAGTAGAAAGGGACAGATTCTTCAAACTTTCAAAAAATAAAAGAACAAGAGGGCATTCAGAAAAGTTGAAAGGGGACAGATTCAAAACAAATGCTAGGAAGTTTTTCTTTACCCAACGTGTGGTGGACACCTGGAATGCGCTTCCAGAAGATGTAATAGGGCAGAGTACGGTACTGGGGTTTAAGAAAGGATTGGACAATTTCCTGCTGGAAAAGAGGATAGAAGGGTGTAGATAGAGGATTATTGCACAGGTCCAGGACCTGATGGGCCACCGCGTGAGCTGGCTGCGATGGACCTCAGGTCTGACCCAGCGGAGGCATTGCTTATGTTCTTATGGATGGGTGCCCTGGTGCTTCAGCCTGGGGACTGCCTATGTGAGTCTCTGGCAGCATTTTGGTTGGCTCAGGCCTGATTGTGTGGATGCTGGTTGACTGTGTTGGGGTGCCTGGTGTGGTGGACTATGGGGTGATGTTGGGTCCTGGGATCTGCCCGATTCTGATTGGCTTTGGAGTGCTTGATGTTGGGTTTGGGTGCATGTGGACCTGGTTTGTATGTTGGTTGGGGGTCTTATTTTGTGTGGTGAGGGCTAGTAGATGTAACCTATTGTTTGGCTCTTTCTGGGTTCACGGGGTTAGTTCATTTTGCTGTTTACTGTGGGATGGTTTCTCAGTTTGGACATTAGGGATAGGGTTAGGACGGGTGTCCTATTGTGACTGGTCCCTAGGGGGGAACCCTATGTTTCTTTTGGGAGGGATGGATTTGTTGGGGATTGCTGGGATTGGTGTCCTGTTGGATTTGGTTGGGGGGTTTGGGATTGCTTGGGTTTGGAGGTGCTGGAAGGGGATGGGGGATGGTTGGGAGGGGGAGAAGGTTTTTTTTGGGTGCTGTGGTTGTGCTACTGGCTTCTATAGGGTTGAACTACAGGGGGGGGGAGCAAGCTGGGATGCCCCCTCTGTGCCTTTGTGGATTCTCTCATTTCATTTCTATGTCCTTTAAATTGCTTTCTTGGAATGTGGGGGGCATTCATTCCCCTATCAAGAGGCAAAAAGTGCTACGGCAGCTTCAACAAAACTGAGCTGACGTGGCTTTTTTTTTTTTTTACAGGAGACACATTTGACTACTGCAGAACATGTGAAGCTCCGCACTTAGTGGGTGGTGGGTAAGGTCCTGGACTCCCCAGCTAATGGGAAAAAGGCTGGAGTGGCTATATTGGTGGGTAAACAACTTCAGTTAGTGGTTCATGTTCATGACACCCTTAGAGACCCGGAGGGTATGTATATTGTTGCCTCAGTTAGTTTGAACAATAAACCTTATATTTTATTTAATCTGTATGCCCCCAATTACCAGGAGCAGGGTTTTTTTTACCATCTAGCGGATCTCTTATCAGTGTATGGGGATATCCCCATGGTGGTGGGTGGTGATTTCAACGATGTGGCTGATCCCCTTTGGGACCGCTCGAAGGGGGTAGGGAGGAAATCTCACAAACCTGCTACCGGAATTGCTATCTTGTACGACTCTTTGGACATGGTGGACGCCTGGAGAGCCTTACATTAGAGAGCTGCACGGGAACGGGGACGACGGGAACCCCCTTTGGGTCACGGGGACGCCCCTAGGGTCGTGGGGATCCCGTGGGGACGCCCCCTAGGGTCACGGGGATCCCGTGGGGATGCCTCCGAGGGTCGCGGGGTTCCTGCGGGGCTGGATGTACTCAGTCGCGCGGCTCTTCTTCTCCCTACCTTCTCTGCTTGCAGCACAGAGCCGAACGGAAGTCTTCCCGACGTCCGCGCTGACGTCGGAGGGGAGGGAGGGCTTAAACAAAGCATCTCTGTCTTCTTCCCTGCCAGCGTCTTCTCCCCACTCTCTCTTCCCCATTTCCTGTCAGTGTCCTTCTCCCCCCTCTGTCTTCCCCATGTCCTTTCAGCGTCCTTCTCCACCCCCCGTCTTCCCCATGTCCTTTCAGCGTCCTTCTCCACCCCTTTGTCTTCCCCAGTGCTTTCAGCATACTTCTCCCCCCTCAGTTTTACCTTAGGCGCCTTTTCCTCTCCACTCCACCTTTCCTCCCTTTCTCCCTCCCTGCCTCTTACTTTTGTGGCGCTTACCCCTTCTTACAGCAGCTGGAGTATTGAAGCTGCTGTAAGAAAGTAATTTAAATTCGCGACTACAGGGCAGGGAGGTTTGACGGACCGGGCCTGTTGGTCGGGGGACCTGGCTGGCTGTGCTGCACCCAGGGCTGACTGCCCCCCGCCTTGTACCACTGCCTTTTCCCTGCCTGCCCTGCCGCAGCACACAGCCGAACGGAAGTCTTCACGATGTCAGCGCTGACGTCGGAGGGAGGGAGGGCTTTGCTTAAGCCCTTCCTCCGACGTCGGCGCTGACATCAGGAAGACTTCAGTTCGGCTGTGTACGGCAGGGCAGGTAGGGAGACGAGCCTCGTGGCTGAATACATCCAGCCCCGCAGGAACCTCGCGACCCTTGGAGGCATCCCCACGGGATCCCCGCGACCCGAAGGGGAACCTGCGGGTCCTGCGGGATTCCTGTCGTCCCCATTCCCGTGCAGCTCTCTAATCCAGACTAATCCAGAGATCATAGGGATGGTGGTGGGGGCTCATCATTTCAAAGTGGCGGCCTTTGCAGACAACATTTTGGCATATTTGACTGATCCTCAGGCCTCTTTGCCTGTGCTTTTGGAGAGTTTTCGGGAGTATGGGATTTTTTGAGATTGCATCTGAATCATCAAAAGTTGGAGGCTCTTGCTTTTCCAGACCCGGATTCCCCTTAAGCTGGGCAGATAGTTCCTTTCGATACCTTGGTATTCAGTTGTTGGTGGATGTTGGGGCCTTATACCATTTGAATGTAGATCGTTTGTTGACTGAGACTGGATGAATCTTCCTCTCTCGTTGATGGGTCGGGTTCATCTATTTCATGGTTGTCTTTCCTAAGTGATTATATCTGATACAAACACTTCCCTTGTTCCTTTTGAAAAAAGACCTGGCCAGTCTTCAGAGATCAGTTCTTTCCTTTCGTTGGAGGGGGGGGCAAGAAAGGTAAGATGAACAATAATTTTCTTTACGGATCTTGGGCTACAGGTGACTTGGGGCTTCCCTCGGTTCATCTTTATAATTTGGCCTGTTTGCTTTGCCACTTGAAGGACTGGCTTTCTACTGGTTCTCAATATACGGATGTAGCCCTGGAGACCGATTTATTTTTTTCTCTCCTGGGCTTTGCCCTATCTATTACATTGGGATGGGAAGCCGCAGTTGGGTCCTGGGGCTCATAGCTGTTTGGTTGTAGGTGTGTGTTGCGGTTTTGGAGCCAATCGTCTTCAATTCGGTTCTACTGCCCATAGTCAGTAATGTGGCCTTTTGTCCAGGTCAAGATAATATGTTTTTTAAACAATGGGCGCAAAAGGGGTTATATAATCTGGAGCATTTCCCGGCTCTCCAGACATCCTGGTCCCTGAGTGTTCTGAATCATTTTGCGTACCGGCAGCTCGCTCATTATGTTGCTACTCTGCCCAGGGAGTCTCTACAGCATACCTTTTTGGTCACTTTGCAGGATTTCTTTTTTGATGATAATTTGGATTGGCTCTCAGTGTCTTAGTACCATCGCTGGCTGGTGGCTCTGCAGCCGTGGAGGGACTATCTCCAGCTTCTATCTCTGTGGTCTTGGGACATGGGCTACTGCTCTCAGGTGGCATCCATGTCTCTTCTGGTGCAGCAGATCCCTCGGGTAGTGCAGAATGCTGAGCTTCAGGAATGTCACTTTCAGGTCCTTCATCAGGGTTATTTCCCAGAAGCAGGCTTTTCATTTTGGGTGTGCCTCTACCTCTACATGTTTGAAATACCACCAGGTTGATAATTCTCTAGTGCATGGTCTTTAGTCTTGTACAGTTATTGCTGCCTTTTGGCTGGAAGTCCATTGTTGTTTGCAGACCCTGGTGGGCTATGCCCTTTCCTCTCAGGTTGAGGGGATCCTCCGTTTGGCTAAGGGTATCTGGGTGGGCTCTCTGCCGGTGATTCTTTACTTATCCACAAGGGCTATATAGTGGATAAAAAATGTATTCTAACTCATTGGCTGCAGGACTCTCCACCTACCATTTGGTATTGGCGCAATGAATTCCATCTTCTCATGGTCTGGGAATCCCTGTCAGCTTGGTTTTTTCATCACTGTAGTAAGCTCTTTTTGTCCGTTGGGTGTTTTATTTGGATACTTTACCCCCTCTGATTAAAAGCCAAGTACTCAACTGGCTGCGGAAGCCAGTAGTACCCCAGTGGGTTAAGGGTGAGACGGAGGGTGGAGGGGGATTTACTGTAAAGTGGGGCTTGGCTGAGTCTGGGTATAAGAACCCAGCCCGGACTCTGACTGTCTCCGCCTGTTCTAGTGGTTTGTTGTTTTGTACTCTGTATACTGAAACTGCTGTATCAGCTGCTCTGTTTGTGTGTACTTTGTCATTCAATAAATTGTTTTGAAAAAAAAAAAAGGTATTTGGGGAGGGGTTCCTGCATCCCCATTGCCATGGTATTACCATGGCAGCAGTTCACAATCCTGCAGCACTACCATAAAATGATCTACCATTGCCGCAGTAGTACTGGGCACAATTGGCAGTTTCCCTGTTACTGCGTCACACTCTATTGCAGACATCCTTCAGTCTCCCAGGTTTTGGTATCAAGGTAATGCTTCATTGGAGTATTGCAGAAGGTATCCTAGATGAATAACTGTATTATAAAGCCAAAACTAACACACATGATTGGAGGGAGGGGGGACATATTTTATAAAATTCACTTGTTTACCTATCCAGCCCTGGAGCTGTAAAATTTTTATGGGCCTTTATCACATATTGAATTTTCTTTGCCTGAAGTGGGCTATTGAGTAACACTCTTGAGGTAGACTAGGTAAACTAGATTAAGTGAGAGATTTGGAATTATGATTTCTTTTCTGAACCTTTTAGTTGCTAAATGTCAGGGCCCATTCACAGATGTCAAGCATGAGAATCGAAGTGGCTTCATTTCTGTGACTTTTAAATGCTAAGGGTCTCTTGTTATTTGCTTTAGTTTGAATGAGGAATGTACAAAGGAAGATGTTTGCATAGGTTTTGAATAAAAATTTTGTACAGTTCATCGCCGGCATTTAGCATTTGCACATATTTCATCGTGTGTTGTATAAGCTCATTAACTTGGTGTATTTATTTATATCTATTTTTTAAAATTGACTTCCTGCACCCAATTGAATATTGAAGGTGGTTCACAATTTCCAGAGGAGCACACACCTGGATCTATAATGCAACAACAGTTTCAACCTACAAATCTGGAAAAATCTCATTGTGTCCAAGGTAAAGTAAACTCTTTTCACCAGTATCATTAAGGAGTCCTTTTACTAAGGCACGCTAGTGCGTCTTAGCACGCGCCTTAGTAAAAGGACCTCTAAGTGATACATTCTTCATTAAATTATTGAATTTCACTGTTTCTAATACATTTAGAATATTATATACAATTGTGGAGACTACTCCTTCAAAAAGATATAAAAGGATGGAATCAGTCCAAAGGACAGCTTCCAGAATGATCAGTGATCATCATCATAAAACATATCAGCACACTTCAAGCGTCCAATATGTATACTTTGGAGAAAAAGTGAAAGAGGGGAGATACAGGTATTTAAATGCCTATGTAGCATAAATGCAAATGAAGTGAGTGTCAGGGGTCCTTTAACTAAGGCGCACTAATGCGTCTTAGTGCGTGCTAAATATTAGCATGCGCTAAATGCTAATGCGTGGCAATGCATCCATAGGATATAATTGACGCGTTAGCATTTAGCTTGCCCTAATATTTAGCATGCCCTAAGATGCACTAGCGCACCTTAGTAAAAGGACCCCTCAGTTGAAAGAAACTCTGGAATGAGGGGGCATAGGATGAAGGTGAAAGGGGATAGATTTAAAAGTAATTTCAGAAACTATTTTGTCATGGAAAGGGTCGTGAATGTATGGAACATCTTACCAGCTGAGATGATAGACAACCTGTTTTTGAGTTCAAGAAAGGTTGGGACAAGTACACTGCATCTGTAAGGGAGAAGAAGAGATAGTAGATGGCATGGATAGGCTGATTGGATAGTTGTCTTTATCTGCGCCTTTTCTGTTTGTTTTTTTTTTTTGATAAGGCAGTAATAGAACTGAGTTTCAGCACAGTATCTTCCCCAAAATGTTTTCTTGACAAAAATAAGAATAATTCAGAAAAAGTACTTGAAAAATTAGGTTTTAGAAAGCTGATCATCTGTTTTATTTTATGCATTCCCAGTTTTGTTTTTTTTAGTCTCAAGATTATTTATTGAGTTTTGCAATCATACAGGAATACAAAATAAGGAACAAAGAGCAAAACCATGGATATACATGCGATATGAGCACATAAGAGTAATGAATCGTACATTAGAAACAGAGTGATCTAAGCAAGAACCAGGTTTCAATTTCAAATATGCTTTAAGAGCAGACCATTTTTCCACGGAAGATATTGGAATATTGGTTAAACAGATCCTCTTTACAAAGTAACATTCATATCTATAAGTGAGATATAGTAAGTTCCACCAATCTGTACAGGAAACTTTGGAAAGATCTTTCCAACATGAACAAATAATTTTTAAAGCAATTACTAACATCATATCTAATAAACGACATGAAGAATCTGGTAGTGTATTGACAATGGAAGCTCCTTTCAAAACAAACAATGTTAAGAGAAAGGGTTTCAGAAATAGGGAGAATATCAGTAATAGTAGACCAGACATCCCTCCAATATTGATATAGATGTGAACATTCAAATATAAGATGTTTTATATCACCAGTGTGTGAATCACAGGACCAATATAATTTGGAAAGTTTCTGGTCAATTTGGTGGGAACCCAAAGGGGTCCATAAAGCCCTATGAAGAAGAAAAAATAAAGATTGAACAGTACGAGCTGATTTGGAAGTTCTTCTTCACTCAGAGAGTGGTAGAAATCTGGACCGCTCTTCTAGAGCCTGTTATAGGGGAAAGCACCCTTCAGGGATTCAAGAAAAGGTTGGATAAGTTCCTGCTGGAACAGAACATACGCAGGTAAGGCTAGACTCAAATAGGGCACTGATCTTTTACCTAAGGGCCGCCGCGTGAGCGGACTGCTGGGCACGATGGACCACTGGTCTGACCCAGCAGCGGCAAATCTTATGTTCTTATGCTCATATAAAGAGACTAGTCTTTAAGCCCGTTACATTAACGGGTGCTAAAATACTGTTCACCCTCTATGTTGCCCCTTCCATTCACTGTCCTCTCTTCTCTTTCCATCCAGTGTCCACCCCCTCTCTCTCTCTCTGTCCCTCTCTCCATCTCCTCCTTCCTTTTCCCTTGGTCTGGCATACCTTCCTCCTTCCCTCCAAGCCATTCTCTCCCCCTCTGCTCCCTTTCCTCATTTAACTACTTCATTGGTCAGCAGCAGCATTTACAATTCATTGCTGTTTCTGGCTTCAGGTCTTTCTCTCTGGCCGGTCCTGTCTTCATGAAAACAGGAAGTAGGCAGGACCGGCCAGAACAGAACAGCAACTGAAGCCAGCAACAGCAGCAAATTGTAAACGCTGCTGCTGCCTGAAGCACCCGAGGCAGACGCTTCTCTCCCCTCCCAGCCCAACCCCCGCTGATTCTGCGACCCTCCCAGCAAGATGACTTTAATATCAAACCTCCCTCCAGCGTTGGCAGCCGCAGCACGCTAAACAGGCTGCTTCTGCTTTCTTCTGCCGTTGAGTCTCTCTGTCGCGTCATTGATGATGTAATCAGTGACGCGGCAAAGGGACTCAACTGCAGGAGAAAGCCCGAAACAGCCTGTTTAACATGCAGCGAGTGCCAACGCTGGAGGGATGTTTGTACCGGTGCAGAAGCGATATGTCTCTCCCCCTCCAGTACCTGTGCAGCACTTTGCTGCGGCGCATCCTCCCATGGGAGGGGGGGGTTTGCATAATGGGAGCCGGGTGAGAGCGGCGATCTCCAGTTGGGTGTTTTGTTGTTTTTTTTTTAAGTTGAAAGCTGGCGCTGCAGCTCCTCTCTCGATCCTGGTGCAGTTCGAGAGAGGAGCCGGTACCATTCACGGTGAGGAAGGCCGCCGCAGCTGTGTAATTTTTTTTTTTTATTATTTGAAAGTCGCCGCGAGCAAGTGGTGACGTAAAACCCGCGCATGCGCAATCGTGTTTTCGCGACGGATCAGGGAACACGATTTTTGTAGTGCGCATGCACGGCCTAGCATTTTATTATATTAGATTAATTCTCATATATATGCTCCAAGTGAATATATAACTTATATAGCTTAACAAGTTATTTTCTTTGAGACCTCAGTTACACCCCCTCCTCCGCTGAATCATTTTCTTTTAGCGGGGAGCTCTGGGCGATAAATCATCACCAGCCTCTCTTTATTTAATCAAATACTACATAATTTAAAGTTAATCCTTCTTAATAATTTTTAGGACCAAGTACTTTTAGGAGTTTAAAATATATAATTTTCAAACTTAGCTTGATTAGTAGCTTCATAAATTATGACCTGGGAGACATGGAGTCCAACATGTGTCGCAAATGCTTTTTCAAAGAACTCCCGACAAGTAAACAAAACAGTTAAACTATTTTTAAATTATTCACCCTTTTAATTAAATAAATCCTAAAAACTTTCATTAGGTAGCTATTTAAAAAGCTAACCTTACCAGTGCCACTAATGTCATCGGACTCTCCCTTGGAGCAAGATGGCCATGGCGTTTTTAGAACTATTTAAATAACTTTATTAGTGCACACTCGCTCTTGTTACAGAAATTTAAAGAGACGGGCACCCGACCCATTCCCTGGGATCCACCCACCGTAAGGAACCTTAGCCAATCACGTTATTAAAATAAACTAACCCATTCCACCTCAGCATTTAATCCTCCAGGTTCCACCGTACCCAGTCTATAGATCCACCTTTGTTCCTTCCAATTCAAAGCTTTTTCAAAATTGCCGCCCTCCCTCCCTTCTTGTAATTGGTCAATAACCCACCATCTAATATCATCCACTGAATGCTGTTTTAAAACCCAATGTTGGACCATGGGTGCTTGTAAATTTTTATTCGAGATTTATGTTCGTTTAATCTTAGCTTAACCGGTCTACTAGTACAGCCGATATATACTAATTTACAAGGACATTAAATTGCATAAACAACATGTTGGCTATTAGTTTTATATTTTGATTTAAGCAACATCCCTTTTTACAGTTCCCTCCATACTCCCCCCTCTATGGCTTTTGTACACCACTGGCACTTGCCACACCTATGGCCTCTTTTACAAAGGCACGCTAGCGGCTGTGCTGCGCTAACGGCCATGAAGCCCATAGGGATTTAAAGAGCTTTGTGGCTGTTGCCTGGCGGCAGCTGCTAGCACAGCTTTGTAAAAGAGGCCGCTAGTGTGGTACCCATCAAAACCCCTAGGGGAAATCAACCCAAATTTCTGGAAGCCCAACTTCTGGCCAATCGTTATCCCTCTACTGTAGGCTATCATAGGAAACTGTTGAAGAGGCTGATGTAACCTCAAGATATGCCAATAAGACCTCATAATTTGGTCAGTTTATTAGATATCTGAGAATAAGGTAGAACACAAGGCGTTCACCCTCTTGCTGGTCATTCGAGGTTGTGGAATTCTTAAGCAATAACAGTTCCCTCTGAGCATATCTCGCTCTCAAAAATACTCTTTTAATGTCTAGCCACTGGTTTTCTATAGGGATGTGCAAAACTCTCCATTAATCCTTTCGATCCGAGATCCAAAAATTTGGTTAATTAAAAGAGTGAATAATTTAAAAATAGTTTAACTGTTTTCAAGTTTAATAAGGTTTTTGATTGATCGCTTAATCATATTTCTGAGCGATGAACATAATAAAAATTACAATATTTGGGGAATAATACAATATTTAACAATAATTAAGTCCATACAGGGCTATTAACAGACTTAACAAACCCATAAACACAAAGAAGGAAAGGGAAGTGAACTACAAAATTTTAAAGGAAAGCAGAACAATCAAGGAAAATACATAAGGCAGGGGAAACGGAAAATTTCCATCATATTATACAACAGAAATAGAATTAGCCAGAGAACTGGCTAATTAGTTATCAAAGGCATCTTTAAAAAGAAAAGTTTTTAGATTACTCTTAAATTTCTCCAGATTGCACTCTTCCCTCAAATAAATAGGAAGGGGCTGTAACAGAAAAAATAAATTGCCGTCTTGTATTAATAACCTTAAGAGAAGGAATCGTCAATAAATGCTGTTCATTAGATCTCAACGTTCTATTGGAAGTATAAGGGATTAATAATTTATAAATAAATGCTGGGGTTTTATAAAGTAGGGATTTGAAAGTAAGCAGGCATAACTTATATGTTATCTGGTGAGATACGGGAAGCCAATGCGCCTTCCTGAGAAGGGGAGTTACATGATCAGATTTCCTGGCTTTTAATATGAGTTTAATGGAGGCATTTTGGATAATTTGTAAATGTTTGATTTTACTCTGAGCAATTCCCTTAAAAAGGGCGTTGCAATAATCAATTTTGGAAATCACCAAGGAGTGAATGAGTATGTTAAGAGATTTTGAGCAAAGAAATTGTGAAAGTGAGCGGATTTGATGAAGTCTGTAAAAGGTTGCTTTAATAATACTGCTAATGTGATCATGGAAAGTTAGTTTATAATCAAAAATAACCCCTAAAATTTTAATGTTAACTGACTATAGGGTTGAAATAAACACTTTCACTTTCACTTGGTGAAAGTGTTTATTTCAATACTATTAACTTTTCACATTTCCGAGTTGTTTTTAACTTGACATTTTTTATGGAAATAGGAGAAATGAGTTTAGAACTATCTTTCCATGGAAAAAGCATCACATTTGTTTTATTAATGTTAAGCGCTAATCTATTAGTATCCAACCATTAGTGAACTTGGTCGAGCTTTTTGTTAATTGCTATGATGTCCAAAGGGTTATTAGTATCTAAAGGATGTAAAAGCTGAATATCATCAGCATAGGCAAATACGTGAAAACCAACGGATTGGCACAAAGTCATCAATGGGGCAAGAAAAATATTAAATAAAAGTGGGGAAAGGATAGACCCTTGAGGAACACCATACGTAGTCAATGAACTTTTAGAGATCGAATCGTTAAAGAAAACGGTAGAGGTACGATCTGTAAAATATGATACAAACCAGGAAAAACCTTGGTCTGTAATACCAATAGATTGAAGTCTGTCTAACAAAAGCTGGTGATCAATCGTATCAAAGGCTGCAGAAAGATCAATAGAAATTAGTAAAACCGATTGACGATGATCTAGAAAGTATTGTATAGAAGTGGACATACCGATTAATGAGTGTTCTGTACAATGGTGATGTCTAAAACCGGTTTGGGTCGGATGTAAAACGTTGGTTTTTTCAATAAATTCCAAAATTTGATTAAAGACTACCTTCTCTGTCAACTTTACTAGGAAAGGAATATTTGCTATTGGTCTGTAATTGGATGGATCCTCAGGACTAATTTTTTTGTAGGGAGTTCCTTGAAAAAGCATTTGCGAAACATGTTGGACTCCATATCTCCCAGATTGTAATTTATGAAGCTACTAATCAAGCTAAGTTGAAAATTATATATTTTAAACTCCTAAAAGTACTTGGTCCTAAAAATTATTAAGAAGGATTAACTTTAAATTATGCAGTACTTGATTAAATAAAAAGAGGCCGGTGACAATATATCGCCCAGAGCTCCCCGCTAAAAGAAAATGATTCAGCAGAGGAGGGGGTGTACCGTAACTGAGATCTCTAAGAAAATAATTTGTTAAGCTATATAAATTATATATTCACTCGGAGCACTTAAGTTTCAAGTTTAATAAAAATTTGATTTGATCGCAAAATCATAATTCAATGCGATTTAGAAATAATAATAAAATTGGGGTAAAAAGAAAAACACATTAATCAAACCAGACGGTTAAAACAACTTTATGCCAACCAAACACAGAAGGTTAAAAAATAAAGGGTTACATACAATTTATAAAAACATAAAAAGGGCAGGGTGATGAAACAATAGGATGGGGAAAAGGTTACCTGCTCAATTTTCACATATCAGCATTACTAGTACTCTAACATGCATCCTGAATATATAAAATTTGCATAACTCGGTTAAAAGCGTCCTTAAAAAGCCAGCTTTTCAGGAGACTTTTAAACTTACTAAGACTGGCTCAATATTGTTGAAGGAAATAAAAGTTAAGCCAAGCAACCTAATAAGAATAAAACTAATTGAGGAGGGGAGCAGAGAAGATGGCAGAAAATCTAGGGAAAGATAATTTTCTACAGAGCTACAGCACAAGGAAGATATATCTAATCATTTGGAGCTGTGGCAGTACTATAAGCATCACAAATGCTTTAGCCTTTCCAGAAAGCTCTTAAAGATTCACTTCATTTGTCACAGAGTATGATCATGCAACCATTTGTGTGACTTAGGAAATCTGCTTATCTTCCATGAAAAACAGCATTACTAGCACTATTTCAAAGCACCCACGACACACAAAAAATGTTTTTTAAGTTATGGTGCATAATTATGATGATATCACCTTCAAATACAAAATACTCCAACATGAGTATTGATTGTTTATAGCTATGAGTATAACAACACTATAAAATTGACCATCACAGAGAGAACATATAAAGAGATTGCCTTATGAGAGTCCATATAGAGTCCGATATTGCAGTTAGACTGTCAGTTTCCCATGTTGAACGAAGACTAGAGAGATCTAATAATTATGAGATGCCTATAAATTTTCGAGGCAATGTGACTCCCAATAGATAACTTTAGGGAAAGGTCAAAGATGGAAGCTTTGTCTACTAATGTCGCAATAGGGATGGAGCTCTTACGAAGAGAAGACCTCTCTTCAGTTGTAACCAAGGGAAGAACTGAGAGTCCGGTAAGGCATGTGGGCTTGGGAAAAAGTGTTACAGTGCTTAGTGATAGGATCTATAAAGAATGAGATGTCCCAAACATTAAGAGATTGCAAGGAGTGCCAAGAAACCATTTTTTTGTCTATTAAAATGGCAGGGTTGTTCCAGAGGGAAATATGAAAGGAACTAGAAATAGGGGTCGATAAAGTGGAATCTAGAAATTTAAGAGATTCGTAAGTAAATTTTATGATAGGATTATTTTTCCCATGCTTAGTGAGTGACATGCCTAGGAGCTTGGGTAAAGAAATTGGGTGCATATAATGAAGCTCAAAGGAGAGCCATCTAGGTACAGTGGCTATATGAGAAACTAAGATCCACTCAAAGCATTGGCGTATGATGAAGGATCTGTAATATAAAAGGTCAGGAAAGTCAACCCCACCAGAAAATTTGGGGCATTTCAGTTTCTGTAAAGATATTCTGGGGGACTTTCCATTCCAGAGGAATGGAAGTTAGTCAGAAGTCTTTCCAGAGATTTATAAAACAGAACGGGGAAGAATAATGGAAACATACTCAGAAGGTATAGTACCTTTGGGACGAGGACCATCTTAAGGGATTCAAGTCTCCCCCACCAAGAGAGGTGTAAGGGAGACCATGGGAGGATAGATTGCTTAATTTTGTTTAACATAATATCCATATTGATTTTGGCGGAGGTGAATAGATCTTTACTAAAGTATATTCCTAAATATTTAATGGATGAAGTGACCCATTTTAAAGAAAAAATTAGGTAAGTAGAAAGGGGTACAATGTTCATTCAATGCCATTAGCTCTGTTTTGTTCCAATTGATCTTATAACCCAAGAAGGTGGAAAAAATTAATAAGATCAATCAGGGCTGTCATGGAGTTTTCGGGATCAGTAAGATACAGAAGGATGATATCTGCATAGGCAGATAATTTGTGTTCCCCCCCCCCCCCAAATGTGAAAACATGAATGTTAGGATTTGACCTTATTGCTAGTAAAAGAGGTTCTAAGGCTAAGTTGAAAAGCAGGGGAGAGATGGGGCACTCCTGTTTAGTACCTCTTTGGAGTGTAAATGGACCAGAGAGATTGCCATTGGCCATGAGCCTTGCAGACGGTGTGGTATATAATATCTGTAGCATATGTAGAAAGGCAGGGGGAAATCTAAAATTTTCCAATACAGCAAATAGATAAGACCATTCAACTTGATCGAAGGCCTTCTCTGTGTCTAAGGATACTATTGTCAGTACCAAATCTACCACTCAGAAAACCAACTTGGTCTTTGTGAATAAGAGACTGAACAACTTTTTCTAGATGAAAACTGAGAAGTTTGGTATAATTTTTATAGTACAAGTTAAGCAGGGATATAGGTCTGTAGTTTTGTACCAATTGTTCATCTCTTCCAGATTTGGGGATGATAACTTGTCGCTTCTGAAAATCTACCCAGCGAAGCAAGATTGGATAGTAATGCCTGGTACTAAGATTGAAGTTTAGGAGACAGTAATGAGGAGAGGGACTTGTATAACTCGGTTGGGAGGCCGTCAGGACCAGGAGATTTTGCTGGAGGCAGCAACTTGATTGCTGTGAGGATTTCATCAGTTGAATTGGAGCCTGGATATCCTGAAGATGAGTGGGATCAACATGTGGCATGTTAAGATCCGAAAGGAAGCAATGAATTGTATCTGGAGAAGCAACACACTCGGAGGCATTTAGAGAATGGTAGAATTCTTGAAAAGCCTGCAGGATCTGAGGTGTAGAGGTGATGGGTTGACCAGATGTTGACTTTATGGCGGCAATACAGTGTTTAATTCTATGATCCTTCAAATATGATGTAAGCAATTTCCCTGATTTGTTGGATTCAGTGTAGCAGAAAGCACTTTGATGAAATGAAAAAGCTATTGAAATATCGGATAGTATGGTATTATAGTCAAATTTTAATTGCTGAAGTTTGCGTTGTATAACAGGATCAAAGTGATTTTACAATGTTGCTTCCAAGTTGTGAATGTCCTTTTCCATGTTGGATAGAGTAGATTTGAGGGTCTTGCACCTATAAGCAGTGAAGCTTATCACTGCACTTCTGAGATATGCTTTATAGGCTTCCCAAATATATACATAGGAAATTTCAGGATCTTCATTGGAGTCAAAGAAACTCTTACTTTGTTGTTAGAGATATAATAGAAATTCTCTTACCTTACCAACACGGCTTCAGACCCAACTACAGCACCGAATCCCTACTGGTCTCATTAATCTCAAAGGTACAACAATTACATTCTCACAATAAATTTGCTGTCCTATTACAATTCAATCTCTCTGCAGCTTTTGATGTCGTCCACCACGATATTCTAATTTATCAACTTTCTGAGATCGACATCGACTCCAGTCTTAGTGTGGTTTTCAAACTTCTTACGTTCTGCTCCTACACTGGCAACACAAATGGCACCACGTCAGCTCCTTGGAAACCGACTTGCGGAGTCCCACAGGGATCACCCCTATCCCCTATTCTCTTCAACATCTATATGTCCTCCCTGAAACTCTTCCATCTTTCTCCCTTCAAAACTATTTATACATATGCTGATGACATCCTTGTCCTTCTCGAGACAGACTCAAACCTTGCCAACCTCTCTGAGACCATCGCAGCCTGCATAACGAAACTCCAATCTTGGTCCCTCTCAGTCCAAATAAAATTGAACGAGTCCAAAATGAAACTACTCTGGCTCATCCCCAAATTAGAACAGCTACCTACCCTCTTCTCACTACCCTCTGGAGCCACATTGCAGCTCAAGTTCTCTAGCAAAGTCCTAGGCATCATTATCGACTCATCTCTTTCCTTCAACGACCACCTCAACTCCCTGGTAAAATCATGCTTCTTTAGCCTCCACATGCTGAGGAAAGTGAGATCCTGCTTCCGCCAACAACATTTTGCCATCCTTGTTCAATCTATCATCCTCTCCAGACTAGACTATTGCAAATCCATCTATCCAAGTCTAACTAAAAAAAAGTCTTCAAAGACTTCAACTAATTCAGAACACTGCGGCCAAGCTGATCTTCGCAAAACGCATATTCGATCATGTTTCCACACTTCTGTCCAAACTTCACTGGCTCCCAGTAATTTCCAGTGTTCATTTCAAATGTGCCTGCCTAGCTTTTAAGATCCTACACGGCATCCTCCCTCCACTAATCCCGCTTTCATGGAACTCCTCGAGCCCTGACACCACCAGGCCAATCCAAAAACTTAAACTATCCTTCCTCTCACTAAAAGGTATCCTCTATGCAGGAAAATTGGACAGATCTCTCTTTTTCTGAATCACAGAGCTCTGGAATAATCTTACTGCCCCACTACGGAATCTGGGCTCCTTCCAATTATTCCTTAAGCACCTGAAAACTAGGCTCTTCACAAAATTGTAATGTTCTCTTCCCCCCTGGACTCAACATCCAACCCCTCTATGCTACTCCTTCCTTTATTAAACTCTTGTAAATCGTGCCGAGCTCTATAATTATGGAGAGGATGTGGTATATAAACTTAAAGTTTAGTTTAGTAAATTGTTCATCATAAGTAAAGAAGGGTTGAGTCTCCAGGGATTTGAAGATTTTTGCTTTGAAATCCAGTGCAAGGAACATTGGATCGCAGCATGGTCTGAAATAAAAATCCCCTGAATTGTGGCTGAGGTGAACATGGGAACTAGATCTTTGGAGGCAAAGAAATAATCCAACCTGGAATAAGAGTGATGAGTATTGGAATAAAAAGTATAATCCTTGGTGTAGGGTTGAACAGCTGCCATATATCATATTAAAGATTTCAATTTAGCACGAACTTGGAGCTTGGCAGGTCTAACATGAGAGGAATGGTCCAGCAATGGATCCAGAGGAAAGTTGAAATCATCTCCAAATATGGTGTGTGATTGAGTGCAGATAAAGATATAAAAATATTTTCTTCCTCTTGACAGGGTTAACAAATTCCTTTACATTTAAGAATGTGATTTTAATATGCAGCATAAGAGATCCATTGATGGGTGACAAGCTGGATCATTCTGAAGAAGTGATAAATCGCAGTCAAGGAGCTTGCCTAACCTTCCATGCATTTAGTAGCGAAATGCAGTATATCCATGGTAGCGGTAAACAACACAAGAAAAAAAAGATGTACTACTGTATAAATCTAAACTGGAGATAAAAAGAAAAAAATGGAATAAGAAAAATTACCTTCGGTATAAGGAGGCCAATGTGCCAGTGCGCAACTCAGGGCTCAGCAACAGGAACAATAATTCACAGTAAGTGATAAAATCACAACAAGACAGCAGCTAAAAAATATGCCATTAAGGACAACTATGCATAGAATCAGGTGGTATGATTAAGTTGATCCTGAAGACACTGTTGAATTGCAGGATCTTCATAATTCTTAGTATTATTCTTAAAGGTGACTTTCATTCTGGCTGGGTGAAAAAGCCCGCATTGGGCACCTAGAGCTTTTAGTTGCAGTCTTGGACCCAAGAAGAGCTTTTTCACTTAGCTATAGAATGAGAAAGATCAGGGACAAAAAACAGCTTCATGCCCTGAAATTGTAAAGTGGAGATATTCCTTGCCGTTTGTAAGGCCTGAGAATATCTGAGGACATTGTATATAAAAGGTCGATGAGATGAGGTCAAGTATGCCAGTTTAGATGGTATACGATGTGCCCTCTCTATTTCTAGGGGGGGGGGGGGTTAAACTGAACATGCAAGAGGTCCGGTAGAAAAGTCAGCAAAGAGGAGATAGGGTCATTACCTTCAACAGTCTCAGGTAAGCCGAGAATTTGGACATTTATGTGGCTGATATGAGAAGTGTTTGACTGAATACAGATATAAAAAGGCTTAAAATCTCCCAATTTTTTCACTAGTGTGCAGTGAATAGTAGAATTGTACTGGTTTGGTAATAATTTTTGCAAATGAGTTAACCATTAAATGAAAGTTGATTCTGCCAATGTGGTTGGAGGTTGGTAGGGCATAAATTCCTCACCACAATCCTGAGGCTTTTTCTTTCATTCCAAATGGTAATTCAGCTTTTGTAGTGGGGATTTGGGGGTGTTTTGCTCATATTTTAAATGCATGGCTTTACACTATATCGAATGATTTTTTTTAATTTTTTTATTTTCAGAATGTGTATCAGAAGTGCAGTTAAAAGAGCCTATGGGCTCTTTTGCATCACCTGGCTACCCTTCTGGATATGCTGGAAATTTGAACTGCTCTTGGGTGCTTCATATTTCATCTGGAATGGCAAAGCTTGTAGTAGAGCATCTTTCTATTGGAGTTTCGGAAAACTGTGAAAAGGAGTTCCTTGGTATTTATGAAGAGAGCAGCAATGGAAGCACAATTTTAGGTAACAATGCATTTCAGCAGCATTTGGTACAGTTCAGCTGTTTAAGAACAGAACTTGATGATTAAACACAAATCTGTCTATTTGTTTAGCCAGAAAATGTGGCATGGTTGCTTCTCCTGTGACATACCTAAGTCCAGGACCAGTGGTGAAAGTTTACTTCCATACCCAGGCACCTGGTTTATATGGAAAACGAGGGTTTGTTATCGAGTACAAGATGATCAACAGCCCAGGTATGTAGTCAAGCTGTAACTTGAAAGCACAAGTATGTGTACTATCCAAATTTACCCCCTCCCTTTTACATAACCGTAGTATGGTGTTTAGCACCGGCCGCAGTGGTAAGAGCCCCGATGCTCTTGGAACTGTTACAACCACAGCCAGCGCTAAAAACTGTGCTATGGTTTTGTAAATGTGGGGTTAGTTTTTATAAATGTACTTGAGTTCTGTGCTGTAATATAATACTATTATAAATTCATATGCTTTATTTCCATGGCTAAAATTGAAAAATTGCTGCATAAAAAGGGAATATTTAGGAATAAAATTGACAGTTTAATCATTGCACTTTAGTCTGCTACATTTTTTTCTTTCTATATGAATTGTACAAACAGGTAAGTTTAGGGAAAAGGGTAATAAAATAAACTAATTTTTCATGAACCTACTATACCTTCATAGATTGCAGGGTTTGCCTATAATTTGTACAATTTTTGACTTGAGTTTGCACTCCATTTAAAAAAGCTTGTGTATAAAAAGCAAAAATGTTATATTTAAGTCAAGATAGTGACTTACAACAAAATTGGTTCTCTAGCATCAGATGTAGACAAATGATTTGATTACCTTTTAATACCACAACTACTGAAACAATTTGGATCAATATAGAAAAATATGATGATTCTTGTACAGTCTCACTTTATTCTGGGACCAGTGAGTTATTTCCATCTACCTATCAGGACTTTGTAGGAAGCCTCAAACTTCAGAGACCTAAACCCCTCGCCCTCTTACCTCATCACTGTCCCTGTTAGCATCAGTTTTCCTTTCTACAAGCCAGGCTGTAGGAGCTTATTTTTCCTGTTCATGCTTTATTTCATGTATTTTCAGTCTGCATTTGCAGTTTTTACCAAATTGAGGGAGATCGCAGACCTTTGCCGATGTTACGAAGTTATTCAGAGTAGTGAATGCGCAGGGGGATTGCGAAGATCTATAACGTGACATAATCAGGCTCGAGGAATGGGCTGCGACATGGCAGATGAGGTTCAATGTGGACAAGTGTAAAGTGATGCATGTTGGTAACAAAAATCTCATGCACAAATACAGGATGTGGGGCGGCGGCGAAAAGGGCAAACAGAATACTAGGAATAATAAAGAAGGGGATCACAAACAGATCGGAGAAGGTTATCATGCTGCTGTACCTGGCCATGGTGCACCCTCACCTGGAGTATTGCATACAGCACCCGTCGCCATACATGAACAAGGACACGATACTACTCGAAAGAGTCCACAGAAAAGCGACTAAGATGGTTAAGGGGTTGGAGGAGCTGCAGTACAGCGAAAGATTAGAGAAACTGGGCCTTTTCTCCCTCGAACAGAGGAGATTGAGAGGGGACATGATAGAAACATTCAAGGTACTGAAGGGGATAGACTTAGTAGATAAGGACAGGTTGTTCACCCTCTCCAAGGTAGGGCGAACGAGAGGGCACTCTCTAAAATTGAAAGGGGATAGATTCCGTACGAATGTAAGGAAGTTCTTCTTCACCCAGAGAGTGGTAGAAAACTGGAACGCTCTTCTGGAGTCTGTCATGGGGAAAAACACCCTCCAGGGATTCAAGACAAAGTTAGACAAGTTCCTGCTGAACAAGGATGTACGCTGATAGGGCTAGTGTCAGTTAGGGCGCTGGTCTTTGACCAGAGGGCCGCCGTGTGAGTGGACTGTTGGGCATGATGAACCACTGGTCTGACCCAGCAGTGGCAATTCTTATGTTCTTATCTTTACAGGAGTTGAGCTGTGATACCCAGCCCGCTCCTTTCATTTTTTTCTCCTTGGCTCTGCAGCATTGGTTCGCAATCTGCAATCTTTCCTGGCATCCGGATATGAGTTCATGGTTATGGAACAGCTTGACTCTCAGGAGGGTCATAAGAACATAAGAATAGCCTTACTGGGTCAGACCAATGATCCATCAAGCCCAGTAGCCAATCCAGGTCACTAGTACCTTTTACAGAATGTTTGAGCTATGTTCAGCTGGTATCCTTGGTCACAGGAGTGCCAGCAGCTTTTCTGGCAGCCCAAGGGGGATTCCCTGATGACTCAGATGACCCATCGCTCCTCTCTCCCTAGTGATTGGAGAGTTGTGTTGAAAGCTATGCAAGACGTGGATGTTGTTCTCCAGAAAGTTTTGAACCATCTAATATAAGCATTGGAGCTGCGGTGACTGTCCTTTGTGGCACACGCCCGTCTAGCTCAGCTACAAATGCCATTTCCTCAGCTTCTGTTGGCTGGGATAGCTTATATGACCTTTTGAAGGTGCTAGCAAAGGTATCGCGTATTCTATTTCAGCCTACCGAATGCTCTGTGTTTGGCAGTGGGCTGGTGATTCCACTTCCAAGGCAACTCTGGCGCAGCTGCCTTTTCAGGGGCAGTTGTTTGGCAAGGGTCTGGTTGACCTCATGAATTTGGTAATGGACTTTCACCGGAAGACCTTGCCGGATAGTAGAGGACGGCCTAAGAGTTCTGGGCATCCTCCTTTGTGGGGCTTCTGTCAAAATTTTTGTGACTACAGGCAAGATTCTCCTTCCTCATCACAAAGATTTTCTTCAGGGTTCCAGGCTACAGGTGCACTCTCCCTACCACAACCCGTCCTGCCTGACCTGCATATACGACTCAGTGACTCCGGGGAGCTGAGGGCCTCTCTGCGGATAGGGGGTTAGATCTTGGAGTTTTGGCCTGCCTGGATGCGCATTATGATAGTCCAGCGGGTCATGGAATTTATTCAGGCAGGCTACAAGCTGGAATTTGCCCAGCTTCAGTCAGACTGGTTCGGGTCTTCTCCAGTCAGGAGCCCAGACACAGTGCGCTAAGTCCAGGCTGCTGTTCAGCGCTTGCTGGATATTCATGCAGTAGAGCCGGTGCTAGGCGAACATTCGGGTTCAGGCAGATACGCTGTTTACTTTATTGTTCCTAAGAGAGGATCGAAAGATTGGAGTCGATGATAGCATCTAAGGCCTCTGTTGCTTGGTGGATTCACATGGCCATTTCTTTGGCGTACATTGCCTATAGTAAACAGCCACTAGTCTCTCATAAGGCACACTCGACCAGGAGTGTAGCTTCTTCCTGGGCGGAGTCTCGGGCAGTGCCTCCCCCAGAGATTTGTCAAGCAGCTACTTGGTCTACTCTGCATATGTTGTCCAAATTTTACAGAGTGGATGTGGTGGCGTGCAAAGATGCTGCTTTTGGGTTCTCGGTCTTTGCGGGCAACTCTTCTGTCTCACTCTAGACGTCAGCTACTGCTTTGGTATGTCACCACACGTACATAGTAACATAGTAGATGACGGCAGATAAGACCCGAATGGTCCATCCAGTCTGCCCAACCTGATTCAATTTAAATTTTTAAATTTTTTCTTCTTAGCTATTTCTGGGCAAGAATCCAAAGCTTTACCCTGTACTGTGCTTGGGTTCCAACTGCCGAAATCTCTGTTAAGACTTACTCTAGCCCATCTATACCCTCCCAGCCATTGAAGCCCTCCCCAGCCCATCCTCCACCAAACGGCCATATACAGACACAGACCGTGCAAGTCTGCCCAGTACTGGCCTTAGTTCAATATTTAATCTTATTTTCTGATTCTAGATCCTTTGTGTTCATCCCACGCTTCTTTGAACTCAGTCACAGTTTTACTCTCCACCACCTCTCTCGGGAGCGCATTCCAGGCATCAACCACCCTCTCTGTAAAGTAGAATTTCCTAACATTGCCTTTGAATATACCACCCCTCAACCTCAAATTATGTCCCCTGGTTTTACCATTTTCCTTTCTCTGAAAAAGATTTTGTTCTACATTAATACCCTTCAAGTATTTGAACGTCTGAATCATATCTCCCCTGTCTCTCCTTTCCTCTAGGGTATACATATTCAGGGCTTCCAGTCTCTCCTCATACGTCTTCTGGCGCAAGCCTCCTATCATTTTCGTCGCCCTCCTCTGGACCGCCTCAAGTCTTCTTACGTTCTTCGCCAGATACGGTCTCCAAAACTGAACACAATACTCCAAGTGGGGCCTCACCAATGACCTGTACAGGGGCATCAACACCTTCTTCCTTCTACTGACTACGCCTCCCTTTATACAGCCCAGCATCCTTCTGGCAGCAGCCACTGCCTTGTCACACTGTTTTTTCACCTTTAGATCTTTGGACACTATCATCCCAAGGTCCCTAGGTGTAACAATGAAAGATTAGGTTCTTACCTGGATAATCTTCTTTCTGTTAATCTACTATGGATTCTGTACAACCCGTCCTCTGTATATTCTGTGTTATTTATGCCTTGATATTTCTGTGCTCCAGGCCTGGAGTTCTCCTGTCAATCAGATGGCTAAATGCCAAGAAATCTGGTTTGAGTAAGTATATTTCTCAGCCTCTGGCTCCCTTAATGTTAACACCAGTTTTCTGATTGTTATGATGCAATGTTCTAATTCTTGTTTTCTAAATTACAATAAACAATTCTGTTCTGTAATGAATGCAGGGAGATTCCCTGTTCCCCTCCTTTCAGTCTTCTGTTCAATGGCGATGATTGCTTTGGAACATAACTGGAGGATGCACTGGGCTCCACCTCCATGTGGGAGGTGTTCAAATCTGTAAGTATTCTCACATCTGCAAGTTCAGTTCGTGGGAATGAATTGATCACCACACATACAGAATCCGTAGTAGATTAACAGAAAGAAGATTATCCAGGTAAGAACCTAATCTTTCCTTATATAAAGGCTATAATAGAAAAGATAATATCTAAAAATGTTCCTTTCAATAAAATAAATTATTCTGAATATTTCAGTGTGTTGCTTTAAAACTTCAAATTCTGAGCTATAGTAAAATTTTTCACTGGCTGTTTTGGGCATTTTTTAAATTCTTTGTATCAGTGTTCAACATGAGAGAGCCTGACAATTTTTCAGAGAGTATCACAAAACGCACCAACTGTAGTGATGTAATATTGATGAAAACTGAAGGAATAATCTTATCACCTGGATACCCCAATAATTATCCCAACATCAGGTAAGAAGAAAACTTTTTTGTGTCTTTTACTTTGAGGTATGAAACTCCTCCAGTCCTGACTCCTCCAGAACTGCCCAAAGGCTTAAACTAGCCTTCCCCTCTCCACGCGGCATCCACTATTCAGGCAAACTGGGAAAATCCCTTCTCTTCAAAATCACAGGTCTTTGGAACGACCTCACCACCCCGTTGCGGAACCTGAACTCCCTTCAGTTATTCCACAAACAACTGAAAACCTGGCTTTTCAGCAAATTGTAGCTCTATCCTTCCCCCCTTTCTCTCCCCCCCCCTTCTACACATAAGTTCATGTAATCCTTTTTCTTCTTCTCTACCCACTATTTTAAGTTCTTGTAAACCGTGTCGAGCTCCATTCTCATGGAATTGATGCAGTATATAAACTTAAGGTTTAGATTAGATTAGATAAGTAAAATGATTGAATTTTCTAAGTGTCCCTTCAAGCACTAGGCTTAAACTTAAGGCAGATCAGCTTCAAAGAGATGCAAGTGTAACGCCTCCTTCAGGACAGCTCTAAGTCCAGGGCCTGACCTGGCTGCAGTTCCCCAAAGGCAGTCTCCGTTGGTTTCTCATTCGGTTAGCACTTAGTGCCTCCACCTGAGGAAAAGAAATGTTAGTGGGTGGGCTCACCCTCTCCTCTCCCCAGGAAAAATTTAAGAAAAGCTTCTGTGAACAAGGTTGCCTAATAAATTAAACGATAGAAACAAAAAACTGTTGACGTTTTGAAAGATGATTTTTTATTCACTCTTCACAATAAAAGTGACTGTGGTGTCAACCTTGTGCATGCTAATTAATGGCTAAACTTGACCTTCTCCCTTGTTGGACCGCTGATGCTGATAGTACCCCATCAGCCTGGCACCTATGTTAGACTACTAGTGCCAATTTGCACACCAGTAGTCTTCCCTTTCTTCAAGAGGCGCCCCTGCTGGGCTCCTGGTTAGCAGCCGTCAACAGGGCTTGGTGACACCAGTAACAAGGGCTCCCTCTGCTGTTCTTGGCTCGCAGGCAACAGTAGTGCCTCCGCAGACCCTTTTCTTCTGCCCTGAGCTACTCTCAAGGACTGTTGATCTTCTGCCCTGAGCTCTCTGCTCCCTAGAGCTGCTGATCTGTTCAAGAGTGCTTCTAGTAGTATACTTCTGCTGGTGCACAGTATACCAGCTCTAAAATGAGCTCTGTGTTAGCCAGTAAGTTTCCCATCTAGGAAGCTACCTCCCAAATGAGCATAATGCACAGATATGACTCTATGCAGTAGAAGTACAAAAGGAAGTGGGAACAGACAATGAACACTCCACTGAAGATCACTGATGTAAGACCAACTTGTTTATTTCAGAAAAGGACACAAGCAGTTGACCTTACATCAGTGACCTTCAGTGGAGTGTTCATTGTCCGTTCCCACTTCCTTTTGTACTGTTTTATACTTGTCCTGTTGGATTTTTTTGGTGTTTCTGTGCAATACAAGCTCATAAATTCTAGTTCTCTTCAGAACCAATTTCCAACTCCCTGGGCTTGCCTCCCCACTGTTTTCTCCCTCCTTTGAACTAATGGGGGTGTGGATTTTCACTTCCCCTATTCTGATTCAGTTCTGCTGAGTTCATATCCCCACATTTATCTGAGCCCATAAACTTAATTCCCACTCATGAATAATCTCTTAAAATGCATAACATTTCATCCAATGTGTCTGAATGTTTATCCCTCAGTGCATAATTTGCATATGGAGTTAACCACCCCTCTATACACTCAACCATATGACTTTTATAAATTAGATACAATTCTACTGCAGTCAGATAAGTGTCTGACAGTAACCCCTTTTCAGTTTTTAACACAGATAATTGCTGGTTTCAAACCCAATGTTCCCAAATACTTCCATCTAAGCTCTTTCAGAAACCCATTTCCATGTCCCCCAGTCTACCAGGTGAGAGATAAAATGATAAAGCTCAGTAGAAAGAGAAAAAAGGATAATGTATTGGTGTTGTGTTTTACTGCTCCAAAGCATGAACTGTGGCTCGTGAAGTAACTTTGGGCTATATTCACTAAGCAAACCGATCGTGTATCGATCGGTTTGTGACCACTTAACTATCAAATTTCCATCCGGCCTGATTCACTCACTTCCCCTGCGATCCTTCGAAACCGTGCATGCAAATGAGGTGAACTGCATGCAAATTGGACAGCGACCCAATTCACTACCCAAAATTTCGGATCTGACTGGGCTGGCCGCTCAACCCAAGAAGCAACTACTGGAGACAAGTCGAAAAGGTCTTTTTGACTCTCCAGCTCCATAGAAACCCTGCTTGTCTCCTGCCTGCTCGCCCCGATCTTCCAGCCCTGTTTTCTGCCCTGAGCTCCTACTCTCTGTTGCCTTCCCTGCAGTGTGAGCCCACGGGTTTAAAACAGTGCTGCACACTGCAGTGCAGCCCTACTTTAAACCTGCGGGCTCGCACTGCACGGAAGGCGACAGAAAGCAGGAGAGTCTGGGCGGCAAGATTGCCTGGAAGGGGGAAGCAGGAGAGCCAGCCCGCGTGAAGGAAAAATTTTTTTTTGTTGTTGCTGTTTGTTTGTTTGGTTTTTTTAAAGTCGCAGCTGCTCACCCTAACACCGCCCCCCCCTTGGGTACTAAAAGTTGGGAGCAAGAGGGATGCTCAATCCCTCCTGCTCCTTAGGCCTCTTTCCTGCTGGCACGGCCCACCCCAGACTAGGCCACTGCACCCGACCGGTCCACCCATGGCTGGGCCTGGAAAGGCTGGCCAGAGCCCCCCCCCCCCCTCCCCGTACCTTTAAAAATGTTGGGAGCAGGAGAGGTGCTCGGTCCTTCCTGCTCCTAGGACTCCCAACCAGCCCGGTCCACCCCAGGTCGGGACAGGCTGTCTGGCCCGGCCCGGCCCAACCCTTCTGCTCCTCCTGTTCCACCCGCCACCCCAATAGAGCCTTAGGCCCCGCCCCAGCGCATCATCTGATGCATGGAGAGAGGCCTAAGGCACTGATTGGCTGAGGTGCCTCAGGCTCCTCCCTTTGGAGGGGCCGGGGCACTTCAGCCAATCAGGGACTTCCTTAGGGAGGAGTCTAGGGAAGTCCCTGATTGGCCAAAACAATGGGCGAGGAAGGATATTTCTGGAGAAAGGTTTGATGTGGGGGGGTGATGAAAGTGATACACTAGCATAGGAAGTCTACATCAGGAACTTCCCTGTTGTGTATGGTGAGAGCACAGGCAGAGTAAAGCACTAGTATTGCAAGGGGGAGAGGCACCAAATAGATAGGGGAACAGGAGATGTACAGTAAATCATTGGCAGCACTTCTGCATGGACCTGTGCTTACTGTATCCTACCATGCTCCAGTCTGGTTTAAGATTTTAGCCAACCCAGGAGGGTAGTAATTGCAGGCCCAGCAGGCAGAAGGCATATTTTTGCTTAAAGCTGTCCAAAATTCTGCCACACTAGTGGTAGGGTTGGTTCTCTTTCAAATCTCCTTGAAGACCAGGCCCAGACTAAATGCAAAATTAGAGTATTCAGAATGCTCTTCTATAGCTAAGGAAGAGACAGGCTATGAGAGCGTAGCCTAAGGTTACCAGACATCCGGATTTCTCCGGACATATCCTCCTTTTGAGGACATGTCCAGGGGTCTGGATGGCTTTTCAAAACCCAGCACTTGTCCAGGTTTTGAAATGCCTCCTCAAATCGCATCGGGCAGGGAGGAAGTCCGTTCATGCACAGATGCCATGCGATGTCACATGTGCGGACTTCCTCCCTGCAAGGAGATTATCATCTTCTACAAAAAAGAAAATCTAATGTTGTAATAAAATATATTAAGAGTATAAATATTCAATGATAGTGCTCAGTGAAAGCCATTCAGAACTTCAAGCCATGAAGAGCATGGGACTCTACCAGTTCTGGCTTAAATCCATCATGGCACTCCTCCCTTCCTACCACTATATTTTTTAAAGATTTCAAAAAGCTAAAACTGAAGCTATAAATTTATATAAGTACTAGTCTTTAAGCCCATTAAATTAACGGGTGCTAGAATAGATGTGTGTGTCTTTCTTTCTTTCTCTCTCTCTCTCCTTGGCCGCTTTCTGTCTGTCTTTCTTTCTTTCTGTCTCTCTCTTTCCTCGGCTGTCCACCATCACCCCTTGCCTGTTCACCTGTCCAGCAGTAGGCCTTCTCCCTTCCTTTTACCTCCCCCTGTCCAGCAGCACTCCTTACCTGCTCCCCCTGTCCCTCTTCCCTGCTCCCCCTGTCCAGCAGCACTTCTTCCCTGCTCCCCTCTCCAGCAGCACTCCTTACTTTCTCCCCCTGACCCTCTTCCCTGCTCCCCCTGCCCAGCAGCACTTCTTACCTGCTCCCCTGTCCCTCTTCCCTGATCCCCCTGTCCAGCAGCACTCCTTACTTTCTCCCCTTGACCCTCTTCCCTGCTCCTCCTGTCCAGCAGCACTCCTTACATGTTCCCCCTGTCCAGCATGCGGCTCCTCTTCTTTAAAACAGCCTACCAGCTGTAACGAACCTCGCAGGCCGCTCTGCATCTCGGTAGCACGTTTCCTGTGACATGATACCATGCATCAGAAGGAACGTGCTATCGAGGTGCACAGTGGCCTGCGAGGTTTGCTACAGCCGGCGATCAGAGATGGAGCAGCATCGGTTGGTGAATGAGGGCGGGAGGGGGGAGTCGCCAGCGTGTCCCCTGCCTCCATGTTCTCTTTGCCTCAGTGTTTGAAAATCGAATTCTGCATGGAAGCACACTTCATGGAGGCAGGAAACATAAAACCCTAAGTGCGCATACGCGCTTAGGGTTTTATTATAGAGGATTATTATTCTTCCCCATAAACATATATACCAATCCCCATACCCCTTCCACAAACCCACCCAGCCAACCACACCTCCACCACATACGCACAACATCTACCCACCCCACACTCACCTACACACATCTTTCCACACCCAACCACAAATATATGTAGGTCTTATGTAAAATGTGACCCATTTTCTAATAAATCTACATGAAAGAAGGGTTTAGACACCAAGAGAAACAACCTCTATCCTGTTCAAATTAGAATTCATCTTGCTTAAAATAAATGCCATTCTTTAGTTCAACAGAAAAGGAAATTGTGGGGTAGTAGATAAGACTATTTATAGAGAAAAAAAAGATTTGTTTTCCCAAGCTGACAGTTTTATATTACTTAACAAATATAAATGACTCCCCCCCTGAGACGCGCCATACTGAAAGCTCCGGGGGAAGCTGTCCTTCTTTCCCTCGGTGCCGCTGTTGCGCTGGGGGGGGGGCGTCTGCTTCCGTCTCCTGCGTTCTCAGCGCTCCCTTCTGGAAGCAGCGACTCCAACCTTGCACGAAACCTCCTCAGCGGATCCCAGTTGTTTAAAGTAGCGTGCCCTTCCCGCCGAGAGCTCGCGTGTGCAGCACTCTACACACGCTGCTTCGGGGCCTTCTACTGCCCTGATTTACTCTGGCATGTCCCGGATGACATCATCAGAGACGCGGCAGAGCAAATCAGGGCAGTAGAAGGCCCCGAAGCAGCGTGTGTAGAGTGCTGCACACGCTGCTTGAATCGGCGTTTGGAGTTGGGCCCGCAAAGAAAGTAGCAGCTGGAGGTTTTTTCCAGCGCTTCCCTTCCCGCCCCTTGAGGTGTCGCCGCGGCTCCTCTCGATCCTCACCAGCGTCGGCAGCCTTCTCAGACGCTGGTGCGGCTCGTGAGAGGAGCCGACAGGAGAGCAGGATGTCCAGCGCTGGGATCCAGTCCTTCCGGCGAGTGTAGGTAAGTGCTGGGGATTCGCACTCCTGCGGCCACAGACCTACTGATCACAGAAGCACGCCGATAGGAGTGCGCATGCGCGGCTAGCTTTTTATTATATAAGATATAAGTAGAGGAGTACTTATCTCAGCTGGTGTGCTTTGTTGTTAAGGAGCCCTGGCTTCTGCTTCAAGTCCAATCAAGTGTTCAGTGTTCTCAACCATTCAAAAATCCCTGCACGAAAAACAAAAATACAAAAAAGTCACAATCCATATAATATTCTGTTAATCCTTCAACTTCCTCACTTCCTCAAGGAAGAGGTTCTTTGCAATGATAAACTATTAGATAAGTTTGATTTTGAACTTGTACTGCTAGTATTAGCAACTTGATAATAATGATCTCTTTTTCATTGTATCTGAAGCTGCCATTGGAGAATTGTTGGTCCACTGAAGACCATTATAAAGCTTGAATTCAATGATTTCAAGACAGACAGGACCTCATTGGTTTGCCAAGACCAACTTCTTGTTTATAATGGAATTGGAGCATGCATGAAGAAACTAGGTAACTTTTTCTTTAAGGTAGTACTGATTACCCTACTGAATTATTTGCCTGCTGCTGTTGACCATGAGCCTAGTACCTAATTTGCCTCCCTTCCTGGACTTATTCCATTGCATCCCAGTTTAGGATGACCCCTTTGCTTGAAAGGCTCCTGGAGGGCAGGTTTCTTAATTATATGAGGGGTGCTCAATAATTTATCTACTTGAACATGAGAGAAAGTAGCTAGCATGTTGTGACGTTTCTCAAGGTTTCTCATGCACAGTTGCGGCTCAGTGCAAGTCTATCATTCCAAGAGACAGGAAGTCGGAGTTCTCATGCAAATCAAATAAGAAACTTCTAGATTTGGAGCTCCATTCGGTGATAAAATTTCTCACAAAAGAAGGTAGAAAGCCAAAGGAGATCCATGAGCGTTTGACTGCAGTTTATGGTGAGTTTGCCTCATCATTCTACAAAGTAAAATTTTGGAGCAAGCAGTTTTAAGTGGGATAGAGTCTATTGAAGATGACCCTCTCACTGGACGGCCTGTGGAAGCAGCTTCCACAGAAATGTGAAAAAAATCAAGGATTTAATTTTGTCAGAAAAATTAAGAACATAAGAACATAAGAACTGCCATCTCCGGATCAGACCTTCGGTCCATCAAGTCCGGCGATCCGCACACGCGGAGGCCCTGCCAGGTGTACACCTGGCGTAATTTATAGTCCACCATATCTTTATATGCCTCTCTTAAGGAGATATGCATCTAGTTTGCTCTTGAAGCCTAGGACGGTCGATTCCGCAATAATCTCCTCTGGGAGGGCATTCCAGGTGTCAACCACTCTCTGAGTGAAGCAGAACTTCCTGACATTAGTCCTGAATCTGTCCCCCCTTAGCTTCATTTCATGTCCTCTAGTCCGTGTCAAATTGGACAATGTAAATAATCTTCTCTGCTCTATTTTGTCGATTCCTTTCAGTATTTTGAAGGTCTCGATCATATCCCCACGCAGTCTCCTTTTCTCAAGTGAGAACAATCCTAGTGTTATAAGTCTATCCTCGTATTCCAGTTTCTCCATACCCTTCACCAGTTTTGTTGCTCATCTCTGCACCCTCTCCAGCAGTTTTATATCCTTCTTTAGGTAGGGAGACCAATGTTGGATGCAGTATTCCAAGTGCGGTCTGACCATTGCCCTATAATGCGGCATTATAACTTTCTCCGATCTACTCGAGATTCCTTTCTTTATCATGCCCAACATTCTATTTGCCTTCTTTGCCGCTGCCGCGCATTGTGCCGACGGCTTCAGGGTCCTATCTATCAGTATACCCAGGTCCTTTTCTTGTTCACTCTTCCCCAGAGTTGCACCTGACATTGTATACTCGTATTCCTTATTCTTATTGCCTAAATGCATTACCTTGCATTTCTCCACATTGAACTTCATCTGCCATTTCTCCGCCCATGTTTCTAACCGACACAAGTCGCTCTGGAGTTCCTCTCTATCCTCCTGCGATCTGATTGCCCGGCACAGTTTTGTATCGTCTGCAAACTTGATGATCTCACTGGATGTTCCTTCCTCCAGGTCATTGATATAAACATTAAAAAGGATCGGCCCAAGTACCGAGCCCTGGGGTACACCACTAGTCACTTTCTCCCAGTCGGAGAACTTCCCATTTATGCCCACTCTCTGCTTTCGGTTTTCCAGCCATTTTCCTATCCATCTTTGTATATCTCCCTCTATGCCATGGCTTTGTAGTTTCCTGAGAAGTCTTTCGTGTGGAACTTTGTCGAACGCTTTCTGGAAGTCCAAGTATATTATGTCCACTGGCTTCCCACTATCAATTTGCTCGTTCACGGTCTCAAAAAATTGGAGTAAATTCGTCAAACATGATTTCCCTTTCCTGAATCCATGTTGACTGGGTTTCATCAAGTCGTGTGCGTCCAAGTGCCGGACTATGCTATCTTTGATCAGTGCTTCAACCATCTTGCCGGGGACAGACGTAAGACTCACAGGCCTATAGTTGCCCGGTTCCCCTCTCGATCCTTTTTTGAAAATTGGCGTGACGTTCGCTATCCTCCAGTCGTCCGGTATCTGTCCAGTTCTGATTGTCAGGTTTGCAAGTTTTTGCAATAACTCTCCGATTTCAACCTTCAATTCCTTTAAGACTCTCGGGTGAATTCCATCCGGTCCAGGGGATTTGTCACTTTTAAGTTTGTCGATCTGATAGTATATCTGGTCTAAGTCCACTTCAACTGTGGTGAGGCTATCTTCTATTTCTCCTGCAAACACTTTCTCCGCTTCAGGTATTGTTGAGGTGTCCTCCTTCGTAAAGACGGACGCAAAGAAGGAATTTAGTTTGTCTGCGATTTGTTTATCTTCCTTGATGTACCCTTTTCTTCCCTGGTCATCCAGGGGTCCCACTGCCTCTTTTGCAGGTTTTTTCCCTTTCACGTATCTAAAGAAGGGCTTGAAGTTTTTGGCCTCCTGGGCTATTTTTTCCTCATATTCCTGTTTTGCATCCCTCACCGCCTTGTGACATTTCTTCTGATCATCTTTATGTTTGTTCCAGGCTTCGGTTGTCTTTATGCATTTCCATTTTTTGAAAGAGTCCTTCTTTTCTTTTATGGCTTCCTTCACCTGTATGGTAAGCCATGCCGGTTCTCTTTTGCTCTTTGTTCTCCGATCTTTGGGAATCCTCGGAATGTAGAGATCTTGTGCTTCTGTGATAGTATTTTTCAGTAGGGACCATGCCTGATCTACCGTTTCAAGTTTGTCCACCATCTTCTCGAGTCGTTTTTCTACCATGGCTCTCATGCGATCGTATTTACCCTTTTTAAAGTTTAAGGTGGTGGTTAAGGTTTTGGCATGTTTCCCTTTTCCGATGTTAAGTTTAAAGTTGATTACATTGTGATCACTCGTTCCCAGTGGAACCATGACTTCCACTTCTGTTATCGGTCCCGTGAGGCCATTTAGGACCAAGTCCAAGGTGGCGTTGCCTCTTGTCGGCTCTTTTACCATTTGTTCCAGGAAGCAATCCCCTAGCACCTCCAGGAACTTGGCCTCCTTGCCGCAGTTGGAGGTTGCTAGTTTCCAGTCTATCCCTGGGAAATTGAAGTCTCCCAATATAATTACATTGCCTGTCTTGCATTCTTGTTTGATTTCTTCCATCATTTCTGAGTCAGTTTCCTCCGCCTGTCCTGGGGGACGATAGTAAAGGCCAATTTTCGTGTCTGCTCCATATTTACCAGGAATTTTGATCCAGAGTGACTCAAGCTTCTCTTTCATTTCTGTTGTAACCATTTCAGCAGAATCTATTTCCTCCTTAACATATAGAGCAATACCTCCACCTTTCTGCCCTACTCGATCTCTTCTATACAGTTTGTATCCCTGTAGTACTGTGTCCCATTTGTTTTCTTCATTCCACCATGTTTCTGTTATGCCAATGATATCCAATATGTCATGTCTTGCTATTGTCTCTAGTTCCCCATTTTGTTACCTAGACTTCTAGCATTCGTATACATACATCTAAGTTCCCTTCGTGTTACCTTTTTGGACCTTCTACTCTTGGCCATTCCTATAGTTTCAATTACGGTATCCTTTACTGCTCCTGTGTTATCACCCTTGTTTGCTGTGTGGTCATCCCCTCCTGTGTCTGAGTTGTCCCTTCCTGCTTTTTCTCCCTTATTGGCTGTGAGGTCGTCTTCTCTTGTGTAGGAGTAGTAGTCCTTGGCTTCTTCGTCGGGGCATCCCGCTATCCGTGCCATCGACCGGTGGTCGACTGTCGGCTTTCCCCTATCTTTCAGTTTAAAGCCTTCTCGATTGCCTTCTTCATGTTGCCTGCCAAAACTCTTGCTCCTTCCTTGTTGAGGTGTAGTCCGTCCCTTCTGTAGTACTTGCTTTTTCCCCAGAACGCCGTCCAGTTGCGCACGAAGTCGAAGCCTTCTTCTTCGCACCATCGTCTCATCCAGGCGTTGATTACTTGCAATTCCCCTTGTCTCTTTCCATCCGCTCTTGGTACTGGGAGGATCTCAGAGAAGGCCACCTTCACCTCCCTGATCTTCAGTTGTCTTCCGAGTGAGTGGAGCTGGCCCTTCAGCTCTTCCCTGTCATACTTCCGCCCGCTCACATCATTTGTTCCCACGTGGATAAGCACAGCGGTGTCCTCTCCCCCTGCGCCATCTATGATCCTGGAGATCCTGTTGGTCACATCCTTCACTCTTGCTCCAGGCAGACAGGTGACGACTCTGTCCTCTCTTCCTCCTGCGGTGTGGCTGTCCACATGTCGTATAATGGAGTCGCCTACGATGATCCCCATCTTCTTTATTCGGGAGTTCCTTGGGGGGCGTAGGTCCACGTCCTTGGAGTAGGGCCAATCTTCTTCCTCCAATGATACTCTTGAAATTTTTTCCTGTTCTTTGGGTGGGGCGATGTCTTCCTGTGCTCTCACTATTACTCCTGGTGTGCGGTTGTCTCCCACCTCGTCTTCGGTTTCTTCTGTGTTTGCATGGGTGTCTTCTCTCCTCACATGGGTTTCCTGAGTACAGTTTTCCAGCCCTGGGATCTCTACGTGGTGCTGATGAGCTTCCTCTATGAACATTTCTAGTTCCTTGACCTCGTCGTTTGGGCTGTATTCCACTAGAATCTTCTCCTGTGCTCGGATTCTGTCTTCGAGCTCCATCACTGTTCCTTCCAATAGTCTTACCTGACATTTCAAGCTATCCATCTCCATACATCGATTGCAAATGTATGCCTGGATCCCCGAAGGGAGGTAGTCATACATATTGCAGCCGATACAGAAGACCGGAAATGTTTCCCAAATAGCTGAAGAAATGGGCATCTTTGCAGGCATAGTTTGGAAAATAATTCATAAAAAGTTGGGCATGTCCAAGATGGATTCCAAGAATACTGACACTGTGTCAGAAGGTCACGAAGCTCCAGTGCTGTCAGGAGAACTTGGAGATGCTCTGAAGACCAAGTGAATTTTTTTCATCGTTTGACTGGAGATGAGACTTGGGTCTATCACAGAGATCCTGAGTCTAAAATGGAGTCAATGCAGTGGAAGCACAAGTCATCCCCCACCCCAAAAAAGTTCAACAGAAAAATCTGCAGACAAAATCATGGCAACTGTCTTCTGGGATGATGGACTTTTACATCTGGAGTTCATGCCACACAAGATGACCAAAAGTGGGGAGAGTTACGCCAACACAATGATCATTTTGCAGAGTCAATCAGGGAGGAAAAAAGGAAAACTCACAGCAGGCGTGCTGCTGCTTTACAACAATGCACAGGTGCACATGTCACAACAATCGCAGGCTGCCATCTGAGAATGTGCAGCTGAACCATCCACCCTACAGTCTTCACCTGGCTCACTCGGATTATTTCCTATTCCAAGTTTTGAAGAAATCTCTCCGTGGACAGTGGTTTTCAAGTGATGAAGACGTCAAGGAAACGGTGATGTTCTGGTTTGAAGGTCAAATGGAAGAATTATTTTCAAAGGGGTTAGTCATTGCAGGAAAAGTGGGTGAAGTATATGGAGCTATCAGAGGACTATATGGAAAAATAAAAATGTTTTTGAAAACTTTTTTTTTTCTCCTCAGATAAATTATTGAATGTCCTTCATAGTTAGTGTGAGGACCATAGTCTTTTACTACTGGACATAAATAATGAATCTGTTAAGATCTATTTAGGGTACTTCCAAGTAATCCACTTAGTCACTATTAAGTTGCTAAGTTTTGATGTACCAATAGATTTTGTACCAACCATTAAAATTCTAGGAGTGATCCTGGACAGCACGCTATCTTTTCAAACTCAGATCAGTTCTGTAGTACAAAAATGTTTCTTCAAACTAAAAATGATTGGATCTCTCAAATCACTACTCCATCCAAATTCAATCAATATCCTTGTTCATTCTTTAGTAATTTCAACTTTAGGTTATTGTAACTCACTTTACCAGGGCATCACTCAAAAGGAGATCAGGAGATTACAAATCATTCAGAACACTGCAGTAAAAATCATTTCTAACGCTAAAGAATTTAATCATTACATTACATTACATTACAGATTTCTATTCCGCCATTACCTTTCGGTTCAATGCGGATTACAAAAAGAGTTATGGAAGAAGGGTTACAACGTTAGATCAGAGAAGGTTTCCAAGAGAGGGAAAAGTAGGATCTGGGGTTAGGGAGGGGATGGTAAGAGGGGGGTTAAGCTTTATCATGGTATTAAGCTTTATTAAGGGATTTCTTGAAGAGTATAGTTTTTATTTCTTTTCTGAACATCTTGTAGTCTGGGGTTGTTGTCAATAGATTGGAGACTTGGTTGTCTATCTTCGCTGCCTGAGTGGCCAGTAGTCCGTTGTATAGTTTTTTCCGTTTTACTTCTTTGATTGGGGGGTAAGTGAATGGGGTGTGTGTTTTTCTATGCCTGGTAGAGGTGGTTTGGATGAGGCGGTCGTTTAGGTAGGTTGGGCTGTGTCCATTTATAGTTTTAAATAGTATACAGTAGAATTTAAATTGTATTCTTTTCTGGATTGGAAGCAAATGAGAATTGATGAATGCCTCAGTAATGTGATCATGTTTTTTTCAATGAATAGACGAGTCTCAGAGCTGTATTCTGAATTGTCTGTAGTTGTTTAATCATTATTGCAGGGCAGAGGAGGTAGAAGATGTTGCAATAGTCTAGGATACTTAGGATTAGAGATTGTACTAGGAGCTGAAATTGTGTTTTTTCAAAGAATTTTCGGACTTGTCTAAGGTTTCTCATAACTGCGAAAGATTTCTGTATTGTTTTGTTAATTTGTGGTTGCATGGTGCAGCCTCTGTCAATAGTCATACCTAGAAGTTTTAGGGTGGTTTGCAAAGGGTAGTTGATAGAGTTGATTTCTAAGTTGGTTATGGTTGGGATTTTGTTATTTTCTAGGAGGATGAATTTAGTTTTGTCTGGGTTGAGTTTCAGTTTGTGGTCTTCCATCCAAGTCGTAACTGTAGCTAGAGTTCGGTGTAGTGTGTCTGACATTAAGAGCATTGGTTGGTCGAAAGGAATGAGGATGGTGATGTCATCAGCATAGCTATAAGAGGATAGGCCTTGTTTGTCCAGGTAAACGCCAAGAGAGGCCATATACAGGTTGAAGAGAGTAGGGGACAGTAGGGACCCTTGTGGAACGCCGCAGAGATTGGACCAAGGTTTGGATTTTTCTTTGTCTGATTTTACTTTGTATGTTCTGGATTTTAAGAAACCTTCAAACCATGAGTATACTTTATCTGAGATGCCTATTGAGTCCAAGATTTGCAGTAGGATGTTATGGTCTACCAGGTCAAATGCCGCCGTCAGGTCCAACTGTATGAGCAGCATTTTTTTTCAATGCTGAGGTGTTGTCTTGCTGTGTCGATAAGGGAGCCTAGTAGTGTCTCTGTGCTGAAGTTAGTTCTGAAGCCGGATTGCGTGGGATGGAGTAAGTTATGGTCCTCGAGATAGTTGGTGAGGAATTTGGCTACTAATCCTTCTGTTAGTTTGATATATAGAGGTATTGAGGCTATTGGTCTGTAGTTGGATGAGAGGTCTGTTGGTCCTTTTGGGTCTTTTAAGATTGGGGTGATGATGATTTCGCTGAGGTCATTCGGGAAAATGCCATCTGTGAGCATGGTTTGTATCCATGGTACGGAACTTAGTGCTAGCTGATGACAGGAGATATGGCGGGCAGTGGTTGAGTTCACATGATGCGTGGCAGTACTTATTGTAGAGTTTGTTGAATTCGGTCCAATGTATCATAGGGAATTGGGACCAAGATCTGTCTGCAGCACAAGATTCATTTTTTGTGGGGAGTATTGTGACTTTGAGTAGGTGGGTTGGGTTACTAATGAGAGTAGCTCTGGTGTTTGTAATTTTATTCTTGAAGTGTTCAGCTAGGAGGGAGGCTGAAGGGGAGGAGTTATTGTTAGTGGTCAAATAGGGTATGATGTTAGTTAGATCTTTTAATATTTGGAATAGTTTTTTGGTGTCTTGGGTTTCTGTGCCTATTAGGTTGATGTAATGTTTTTTTCTCTTTTCTTTTAATAGAAGTTTGTATTGTTTGTTAATTTTTTTCCATTTCTCAGGAAAGCACACTGGCTACCCATTTCACATAGGATTACTTTCAAAATACTACTTCTTATTTTTAAAGTTCAATCTAATCACATTCCATCCTTTATAGATAAGATGTTAATCCCATATGACCCACATAGGACGCTACGCTCCTCCCAACAATATCTTTTAGCGGTCCCCTCAGTTTGCCAATTGTTTTATGATACAACACGTAAAACAATCTTTTCTGTAACCGCTCCAACATTGCGGAATACTTTACCTCTTACCCTGAGACAAGAAAAGAATCTCAATAATTTTAAATCTAATCTTAAAACATTTCTTCTCAGAGATGCTTTCAAGATCTAAACTTTATTTTTTTAGTTCAAAAAACTCAGACAACAGGCCTTACATTAAAGATTCCTTTTTACCGTTTTTTTTCTCCCCTTTTCTTATTTTAAGCAACATATCCTTCCTATTTGTCCATGTGTATCATGTTGCGTCTGTATTGTAATTGTGTATTTGTTTCCTTTATGTTATTTTTATATTTTAAATTTTTTAACGCTTTGTATTAATTGGAAACCGCTTTGACTATAAAAGCGGTATATCAAAACTTAAGTAAACTTGAAACATTGACCTGACTAGGATGGATTTTGCCAGTAGTGTCTAACATTGGCAGCTTAGACATGTGACCATGCTGCTGCTATCCTCCGTACAAAAGAATGATTCTTCCCAAAATTGATTGGTCACACAATATTTTTTTAATGTATATAATAAGCTGGGAGGTATCGTTACTATTTATGTAGTTTGCAGAGCCACTCTTGCATGTGCAGAGTTCTCATACTGGTGCTCAGTAATACAGATCATCCAGCATGTGATAAAGTGCACACCAAATAATATGCCAAAAATAGTTCATGTATATCACAGCAATACTTTCAATACAAAATCCTGCCATTCAGCTTAGCTTCCTCTCCAAGAATATTCACCAAGTGCCTAGTGGTTGTGGCAGCAGACTTCGTACTCACAGGTTGCAATGTTTCTCAACTCAGTCCTGAAGTACCAATCAAGTTTTCAAGATATCCATAAACTTGCATAAACTTGATTTGCATACACTGTATCTATTATATGCTAATTTCTTTCATCCATATTCATTGTTAATATCCTGAAAACGTTACAGGCAAAGGGATACTCCAGGACCATGTTGAGAAACACTGATCTAGTTGACTGGCTGATAAAAGCTACATCTCCTCAAGCAGTACACTCGGCAACACCGCTGAAAATAACTTTCTTCAGCTTCTGGGGTTTGAAGTCAACTTCCCAAAGTCACAGCTTCAACCCTCTCAACTACTGCTATTCATAAGAGCCCTACTTGACACCATTTGTCTATGGGTGTTTCTGCCTCAACAAAAGCTTTTTCATCTTTGCATTCAAATATCTACTCTACAGACAGATGATGCGACTCGTAGGTCACATGGCCTCCACAGTTCGTTATCCCCTTTGCAAGATTTCATCTCGGAACAGCTCAGTGGACTCTAGCATCTCAGTGGTCTCAAGCTCTCGATCCCATATCTTAAAAAGATCAGCCACTTCACCTCTTCATCAATCCCTTCAGTGGTAGATGGATTTGTCAAATCTTTCCAGAGGTCAATTCAAAATGGTCCATCCATTTTTCTCTAAAGTTTTTTTAAAAGGTGGGGGTTTTTTTTCAGTCGTGCTTAGTAATGGCCTGTTTTTATGCCTCCGGGTCGACTCTACCGTGACATTATCTAGCCCGTACAAAGATGATCAACCATGTTTTAACAGTTGTCCTAGACTGTTCCTTAATAATGCAGTCTTGTATTGTTCAGTTCAGTTTAACGCCACCCTGTTTTATCTTACACATAGACCACAATTGGTGTTTATGCAAAATAATCTGTCTAGCCTTTTTTCCGAAAGCTCTTTATAGGGTTCTCGTGGTCATTTATTTTTTTTATATATTTTTCTTCAATATGTTTTTATTGTAATAAATTTTCATACAATAGAGATATCATGTTATTTTATTTCATTTTTTAAGCGATTTTATTTTTAACATTTTTTTTTTTACCTTCCATAGAGCAGATTGACTATGCATCAGCACTGAACCTATTCACATGACTTTTTGCACTAGCAGGCATTATATACAAACATTTGGCTTTGCAATGCTATGACAGGACCCTCAGTCTCAATTTCACTTTTCTGTAACAGTTTCAATATGTGCACAGTAGCTTTACTTTTATCCAGTGTTTCTTATGCCTGCTCCTCTGCATGTGTTACTATTCGGATTGTCACACCATGGCTTAGCTCGGTCCTAATTTTATATATAAGCTTTTTTCCGTAATGGATTCCTTTTTATTTTTACTCCACTTTTTCCCCACGGCCTATTGTTTATATGGTCATAATTATTGAAGCCTCAGCATAATCAATTTATATCTCGTGAACACACTATATATTCAATCCTTTATCATTTTTAATAGACACAAAATAATAGCAGTCTCGTGACCAAAGTCCACTCGCTCCTAGCAACTTCTATCTTTTATTCCCTTAGCTTTTATACTTTTACTATCTTATTTACTATTTTATTTTTATTCTTTTATGTTTAAATTTAGTATCATATGATAGATGGATTAGTCACATATAAAATTCTCTAGTTGGGTCACCAATGTATCTTTTTTGTTTTGTTCATTGCTCCTTGATCAGCATTTTCAAGATTTCAAAATTAGCTCCACATTTTCATTACTTCCCAACACATACAGTTCAAGTTATTTCATTTTTGTATAAATAACAGGACACTGGATTTTAGAGAATTTTCTCATCAAATGTTTATTACTGTTTATTATGGTATTTGGGTCATTCACTATCACATCACAATTAACAGCAAAATGATCATTATGGGATTTGGGATATCCACTTTCACGTTATAATCAATAACACCTTCATGACTTCTTATATTTCGATGTATGGATAGTTTCACCACTATTTTACATAAATTTGAGTTTCTCATCCTCTAAAGCACATGTCTTCTTATTTTGAATTACAATGATCACTCCTTGTAGCATCACATGATATGTAACAGTTTGCTTCACAACCACACTTGCAGTCACTTCAATGCACACCATCCATGTCTTTGTCAAAAATACTTATTTCAAATTTGTCTCTCATTAAAACATCTTAGGACCCTTATGGATAAGTTTTTAAAATTCTGTTTGAAGACTTTTTGAAGAAATAAAAGGAAAGTCAAGAGCATTGTGTTTTCCACAGTCTGTTTTTGTTTGGATTGCTCCTTTTCCTGTGGAACAATGGGTCGTCTTGCTTTGTTTATCATAGCTGGAGACAACACCGGTTTCCTATAAAGAGAGTGAAATGGTATGATGGCTATGTTAGTCCACTTTTCAAGGTAATATGTAGAAATAAAACAAAAATGTAAAGGAAAAAATACCACCTTTTTTATTGGACTAACTTAATGTAACTTATGATTAGCTTTTGAAGATAACCCCTTCAGATCAGAAAACCATAAACTACATTATTAGTACAATGAAAAAGGTATTTTTTCCTTTTTTAAAAAAATTTCTCTAAGGAGAGTAAAGTCAACTTAACTCTTTTTTCCTCCCTCCGTCTCTATATGCTATGAATAGGGCCATAATCTGCACTGGTCTGGTGGGACTCAAGGAAAGGAAATTAACAGATAAATCCAAATTTTACCACCTTGACTTAATGGTTTTCTCGATAATATTGCAGGTAAAATCTGTGATGAAGCTCCCCTTTTCCCCTTGAAGTCTGATGGTGCTGAGATGACTCTAATCTTCACTTCCAATTCTGATGTGGTTTTAACTAAGTTCAATTTGACATTTTCATTTCACAGGATAAAATCCATCTATGGTAAGTTTATTACATTACATTAGTGATTTCTATTCCGCCATTACCTTGCGGTTCAATTATTTTGTAGTTCCTTAATACAAAAGATAACTGGGAGTTGGCTGAGTATTGCAAGTCAGTTTCTCATTTTTTAGTTAGTGTAAAACCCAGCTAGTTTGTTTCTCAGTTGGAAGTGACTGACTAAAGATATAGAATAGGTTTAGGTTTAATGGCTAATGAAGTCACTAGAATTTCAAAAGGGGATGAAATTGTATCTTACCTGCTATTTGCATAAATTGTCGCCAACACACTGAGCAGCATGAATTGATCTAGAACCATTAAATGCCCCATAATTAAGTTCAATATTTTCTCCAGTATCTGGCAACTTAGTTTTCAACAATAAATGTTAGAGTTTAGTGCAGCAATTCACTACTGCACTGACCTTTGAAGGCTACAAATGGTCTAGTTTGACAGATAAGCAATACAAATTTGCATGGTTTTAGGACCAAACATTTTATAAAAATGCCTGATGAATAATCATTGAAGATATTCCAGAAAGTAGTTCTGTATGTAACCCTCAGATCAGAGTTGTGCACTAATTTGGTATGTATTTGGTGATTTTCTCTTCTCCCTATAAAAGGGAACATTTGTCCTCTTGGTTATGTACTGAAAAGCCTGTCCTTTAAAATGTATAGTGGCTACTTTTATAATGAAAAATGAGTTTTTACTATTTTGGTAAAATTGTATTTATAGTGGTTGCCACTCTACATGTATGTTTAGATACACTGATAGCAGTGATATTCAATGAGCTATCTCTATAGTTGTTCTCCAAAGTTATCCAAATAGCTATACAGATGGATATTGCTGCTATATGTATCATTTTCCAGAACATGCATAGATAGTAAAAGCAAAGTCAAATAGTTAAATCATTTAAAAATATTTATTACAAAAATATACATAACTTGTATACAGAAGTGTCATACAAGTGCCTGAAAAAAATGAAATCTTCTCAAAACAAAAGATACCTGATCATTTTCATTTTGCCATGTATATCTGTCAATTGGTTTGATTCCCATACAAAAACTTTGTATATCAAGTATCTAATAAACTTCAGGCAGCCCCTGAGTTAAGAATGAATTCTGTTTTTTTAACCCATTCTTAAGTTGAATTTAAGAACATAAGAATTGCTGCTGTTGGGTCAGACCAGTGGTCCATCGCGCCCAACAGTCCGCTCACACAGCGGCCCCCAGGTCAAAGACCTGTGCCCTAACCGAGACCAGCTCTACCTGCATTCGTTCTGGTTCAGCAGGAACTTGTCCAACCTTGTCTTGAATCCCTGCAGGATGTTTTCCCTTATAACAGACTCCAGAAGAGCATTCCAGTTCTCTATCACTCTCTGAGTGAAGAAGAACTTCCTTACGTTTGTACGGAATCTATCCCCTTTTAACTTTAGAGAGTGCCCTCTCGTTCTCTCTACCTTGGAGAGGGTGAGCAACCTGACCTTATCTACTGTCTATTCCCTTCAGTACCTTAAATGTTTCGATCATGTCCCCTCTCAATCTCCTCTGTTGAGGGAGAAAAGGCCCAGTTTCTCTAATCTTTCACTGTATGGCAACTCCCTTAACCATCTTAGTTGCTCTTCTCTGGACCCTTTCGAGTAGTACCGTGTCCTTCATGTACGGTGACCAGTATGTAACTTGGATCCTGTACAGTGCACAGTCTATAAAAACATTAAAGAAACAGTCCTCAAAATAAATTACTATAATTTAAATAGAAAATATAGAAGGTTTACACTTTTGTTCTTCATTTGTCCGGCTGTTCCCTCTCCATCACCACATTCAACATTTCTCCCTCTCATCTCTCTTCCTCATGCATCTGTACCTCACGCCTCTCCCACTACCATGTCCACTATTTCTCTCTACCCCCTATACCTAACAATTCACCTTTTTCTTCATCTCTCCATGTGCACCATCTCTTTCCCTCTGACACCCATGCCCAACAATTCTCCTTTTCTATTCCCTCCCTACCTCAGCATCTTTCCCACACTTCCTCCTTTCTTTCATCCTATGACCCAAGTCCATGCTCCCCTCCCTCCATTCTGTGTCCCAAGTTCATGCTCCTCTCCCTCCTTTCATCATTCATTCCTTTCTACGAAGTTTGTGCTCCCTCCTTCTGTGTCCCAATGCCACCCTGCTTCTTCTTTCCTCATCATAATTCAGTTCTACTCATCTCTCTAGATTTGTCTGCTGCGTTTGATACCATAGACCAGTAGTAGGCAAACTCATTAGTCAAAAGAGCCAAAGATCAGCAGTACAACGATTAAGATTTCATTTGAGAGCCATACCCCGCGCCCACTTGTGCTGCAACGGCTACATCAACCCGACTGACAGCCCGCTCGCCCGCATGTAGTTGAGATCGATTCGTGGCAGAGCCTAGAGAATGACACAGGGAAATTGAACCCACGGGGATTGAACCCACAACCTCAGGGTACAGAGGCAGGGGTTACAAACACTAGTCCACTCCTCATCAGAAATATTTTTTTTAAATGCTGCTGACCCAATGGGCCTAATATTCTAAGGCACTTTTCTGGTTAATAGATGCTATTGACTGGATAGATGGGAACAAGAAGGATATTTAATGACAATATCAAAATAGTGCCACTGTATACCCTTGGTATCAAAGCATTCAATCTGCACATTGCTGAGACAATCTATGGATGGAGCTGAAGGTTATTTTGTTAGTGACCATATTTAGATTCCCAAAGTTAGGATAGCAACAAAGATATTCTAAATTTATATGGGTTGCTATTTGGTTAGAGATCTGAATATTGTCATTAACCAGCTAGCCCTTTGAGTTGGCACAGACACTGGTATTCAGCACTGGCTGCTGTTTGAGTACCAGCACTGGATATCCAATTTCAATTTAACTGCAGTGGCTGGCATTTTACTTAAACAATTAGGGTCCTGAGTGCTTTTAAATATTGACCAGTTTGTAACACGTATAATACTGTACTACCTTTTTTTTTTTTTTTATAGAATAGTGAATTTGTGAGATAATGTTGTGTTCTGTTATGTTCATATTAGTTCCTATAAGATCTTGCTAAAAAGGATTCTTCATGTTCTCCGAGAATTTTAACACTTTTTCCTCTATTTTTAGGACTAGGAACAGACAAAGCTGAAAGGGGTAAGAAGAAACAGCGTGACTCAAGTTTTACATTAACCAAAAATTAGGGGGCTTAGATTTTACATCAGTAAAATCCAGACCCCTTGACCCATGCCCATCTCTACCCCGTTATGCCCAAGCTCCTCCTTCCACTGCCTGTTGGTCAGGCAGGAAGACATCCGTGCATGCGCAAATGCGACACGATGATGTCACGCACATGTGCGTGTGGTGTTACCGCGTTGCATGCGCAGATACCCCCTCCCGATTTGATTTCTTTTCAAAACCCAGACAAAAGTGCCAGGTTTTGAAAAGCCATCTGGACTCCCAGACATGTCCTCAAAAGGAGGGACATGTCAAGGGAAATCTGGACGTCGGGTAACCCTACCAAAAATGTGGGTGAATAACTCCACATTATATATACAGGGCCAGCTTGACCTGTGGACCAAGTGAAGCTCTGGTCCCGGGCACCAGCACTGATGTCTTGAATGTTCTTCAACTCCTCCCTCCTTTGACGCTTCTGCCCAGTCCTGACAGAATGCAGCTTCATAGGCCAACTGCCTTGAGAGTGAGGAGAGTGTGGCACAGTGGTTAAAGCTACAGCCTCAGCACTGTGAAGTGGTAGGTTCAAACACACACTGCTCCTTGTGACCCTGGAGAAGTCACCTAATACCCCCCCCCCCCACCCCATTGCCCCAGGTACATGAGCCCACCGGGACAGACAGGGAAAAATGCTTGAGTGCCTGAATAGATTCATGTAAAACTGTTCTGTGCTCCCCTCGGAGAACAATATAGAAAATTGAATGAATGAAATTGAGAGGGGAGGGCCAGCATCTGCTTCAATGTTAGCAGAGGGAGGTCCCTTTTCCTTCCTGATATTGATGCAGGTCCTGCCCTCCTTGTGGCAGCTGGTCTATGAAGCCTGTAACCGGCAGCCTCAGGGCAAGGTGTCTTGGGCCACCGGTACAAGAAAACCTCTTGTGAGCCACCACGGGCAGCACAAGGAAAAATAACAGCCAAGCGTTTAGCTAAGGATACCACCGCACCAGAAAAGTTCTTTTCAAAAACAAACTTGAGTTTTATTCTTCAAAGTAAAAATTAAACATAAAAGTTGTCAGGATGTTTCAGTATATCACTAAGACTTAATGTCCATCAGGCAAAAACTAAATCTGTTGCTAAAGTCCACTTTGATTCATAGTCCATTAGCAGGTATCACAAAAGAAAAGAAAAAACTCAAAACACACAAGTTTCCAGGTTGCCTCAATTCTACCTAAGTCAGTGTCACTGCACTGACTTCTCCAGCATCAGCGTGCTGGCCAGACAGCGTGCACCGTGTGGTCTTATTCTGCCAATATCAGCCCTCAATCCCACCACAAAACACAGACAAAACCCCCCACTGTCTGGGACTGGGAAACTGTTCACTTTTCCCTCCCCAGGGAAAGTAACAAAACTTCCAACAAGAAAACAAATTCAAAAACACAGACCAAAATAAACTTCTTTAACTCTTCAGCTGGTTTAAAGGTATCCAGCACAGGCAAGTAATTAGAAAAACAAACTTTCAAAAATCATTCAACAAAGTCAGTCACTTGCCTCTCACACAGCATATCTCCATGGGCTGGGCTTCAATAGGCAATTCAGCAATTGTCTCAGCATTGACTTCCAGCTTCATATCCTGTAGCTCTTCCAACAGACCAAGAGACATGTCCTCACCAGCCTCTATTAGCTCCATAGACTCTGAAGTTTGGCTGACATTCAGAGCTCTCAGCCCTGAGCACTGTGACCTGTCCTCTTCTAGTTCCTGCTGCTTCTGACTATCAAGGAACTTGGTTCTCAGAGTAAGGAGTCTGCAGCCCCGCCCCAAACCCTCAGGAGGAAGTGATTTCCTGTTAATCACTCTAGGCTTCCGTGGGGGATGGGAATCCTGCAGTTCTGTACTCCCGCTCCCTCTATAGGACAAAGAAGGAAATTCATGTAATGACTGGAATTGTGCTTTTAAAGGGGGTATTTGCGTGGAGCCTGAACTTGACTTGTGCACTGCTCTAGGGACATTCCTAGCAGGCATAGTCTGCATACCACAAACCGTACCTTGTCAGGACTGGGCAGTAGTGTCAGAGGAGGGAACTGGGGCACCATAACATTTTGAGCTGGCCTGGCATTGTAAGTATTATGTGAATTTGTGTGTGGTTGATTTTTCTTTTTTTTTTTTTTAATTATTTATTTATCATTTTAATACATCCTATATACAAAGATGTTTAAAGAAATACAGAAATATAATACTCTCTTAGTCATAATACAAACCAAGAATTGAAATTTAAACATCCATAATAAATCATCTAATACAGTCCACAACCTAGGGAGAAGAGACAAGATGAAATAAAACCCCACGGGAAAGGGGAAATATACAAAAGAAAATGGAAATAAAGAAATAGAGCAGCCAGATCTTATCCTATCCAAAATAAATTAACCGCATTATTAACCTGTATCATTCGGTCTGTGTGGAGAGATACCTTTACCTTCAAGGAAAAAACCTAATTGGGCAGGTTCAAAGAAAATATATTTACTTCCCTGATAGGAAATAAAACATTTACAAGGAAATCTCAACTGAAAACTTGCCCCAAAGCAATCACCTTTGATCTATATAACAGAAATTCTTTCCTCCTAGATTGCATCCACCTCGAAACATCAGGAAATATATATACCCTTTCCCCCAAATAGGTAATCTTCTTTAAATTAAAATATAATTTCAGCAACATCTCTTTATCTTGAAGGAATACCAACGAGACCAATAAAGTTGCTCTTCCCTGAGTTTCAATATCAGAAGACTGCAGAATAGCAGAAACATCTAATTGAGCATTTTCATCTACTAAAGCTTTTTCTTTCTGCACTTGTTTTAAGTAATAAATTCTTTGTATCGGGGGAAGACTTGTATCAGGTACATTTAAAGCATTCAACATAAAGTTCTTAAACAGTTCTTGAGGAGACATAAACTTGGCAACTGGAAAATTAAGAATCCTCAAATTTAAGTTCTTCTGCTGGTTTTCCAGGTTTTCAATCTTCCTCAAAATCATCATTTTATCTGTTTGTTTGGCAATTAAATTCTTAGTCTCTGTTGTTACTTTATCTAAATTTTTTTAATCCACTTGGTGTTGCTGGGTAATAGTTTCTAAGGAGCTTATCCTGGAAGTAGAATTCTGAGTTATAGTAACAAAGTTAGAACATACCAGGTGCAGATTCTCAATCGCAGTCCAAATAGAATCCAGGGTAACAACCTGTGGTTTCACCAACGGTCTGAGGAGGGAGATACCGGCCGACTTTGATACGGCTCCTGCTCCAGCGATGGAATTCTGGACTCCTACAACCTTCCCGCCGCTGGCTACCAACGGCTCCTCTCCCCCAGAACGCTGCTTCTCCGACGTCGGAGTCAGCGTGTCTACTATGTGTTTCACTTCCGGGTTCACTTCAGAGAATAAATAAGCCTCCCCCCACACTCCAGGAGAGCCCTCTTGCCAATTCTGCTGCAACGATGATTCTCCGGGGATGGGAGGGGTATGCGGTCCTCGTGGGCTCAGCGAGAGAGACATCTCGCTGTCCAAGCTGTGGAGTTCCCTCTCCACGGCAGCGGAGATGCCCGATATGGAAGGAGGGACTGTGAATGCTGTTATCACAGTCTGCCTCGGCGTCGAGAAGCCCAGGGTAGGTAGAGGGATACCCCTCGGTTTTCCTCTTCTTTTAGGCATGAAATATAGCGTTTAAATGGTGAAATGAAGAAAATTTTCTCCCAGAAGAGGGAAGTGCTCCTCTCAGCGTCCTGCTCCAGACGCCATCTTGTCCTTGGTTGATTTTTCAAAAGCATTTGTGCACCAATGTAATGGAAAATGGTTGTAAAGCCCAAAAGTAATGCTGCTTACATTTTTAATATCCAAATTCTGTAAATAGAAGCATTTTATAACATGTGGATATTATATACTGAAAAAAAAAACAAATTAATAAGTATTAGTCCTTGCAAAAATGTTGGTGTCAAAGGGTAGGGTTAAATGGTCACTTTTTTCAATGAAGGAGGGTAAAAAGTGGAGTGCCGCAGGGACCTGTATTGGGACCAATGCTATTTAACATATTTATAAATGATCTGGACATTGGAACGACAAGTGAGGTGAGTAAATTTGCAGAAAGCACTAAACTGTTCAAAGTTGGTAAAATACATACAGACTTTGAAAACTTGCAAGCAGACTTTAGGAAATTGGAAAACTCGGTGTCCAAATGGCAAATTAAATTTAATGTGGACAAATGCAAAGTGATGCACATTGGGAAGAAAACCCCAAATCATAGATAACAGATTCTAGGGTCCATCTTAGAAGTCAGCACCCAAGAAAAAGATCTAGGTATCATTGTGGGCAATACACTGAAATCTCTTTCTCTTTTTCTCTCTCTCTTTCACTGATGATATCATCAGTAAACAGTACCAGAAACAAGCAGCAAACAGAAGAAAAGTTAAACACGGTCCAGAGGAGGGCGACGAAAATGATAGGAGGCTTGCGCCAGAAGACGTACGAGGAGAGACTGGAAGCCCTGAATATGTACACCCTAGAGCACAGGTGTCAAAGTCGGTCCTCGAGGGCCGGAATCCAGTCGGGTTTTCAGGATTTCCCCAATGAATATGCATGAGATCTATGTGCATGCACTGCTTTCAATGCATATTCATTGGGGAAATCCTGAAAACCCGACTGGATTACGGCCCTCGAGGAGGGACTTTGACACTCCTGCCCTAGAGGAAAGGAGAGACAGGGGAGATATGATTCAGACGTTCAAATACTTGAAGGGTATTAACGTAGAACAAAATCTTTTCCACAGAAAGGAAAATGGTAAAACCAGAGGACATAATTTGAGGTTGAGGGGTGGTAGATTCAGGGGCAATGTTAGGAAGTTCTACTTTACGGAGAGGGTGGTGGATGCCTGGAATGTGCTCCCGAGAGAGGTGGTGGAGAGTAAAACTGTGACTGAATTCAAAGAAGCGTGGGATGAACACAGAAGATTTAGAATCAGAAAATAATATTAAATATTGAACTAGGCCAGTTACTGGGCAGACTTGCACGGTCTGTGTCTGTGTATGGCCGTTTGGTGGAGGATGGGCAGGGGAGGGCTTCAATGGCTGGGAGGGTGTAGATGGGCTGGAGTAAGTCTTAACAGAGATTTTGGCAGTTGGAACCCAAGCAAAGTACCAGGTAAAGCTTTGGATTCTTGCCCAGAAATAGCTAAGAAGAAAAATTACAAAAAATAAAATAAAATTTAAAAAAAAAATTTAAATTGAATCAGGTTGGGCAGACTGGATGGACCATTCGGGTCTTTATCTGCCGTCATCTACTATGTTACTATGTTACTTGGAGGGGCATTTTCAAAATATATGTCTGATTTGGACAAAGTCGACAGTAAGAAAATGCCTATTTTCAAAAGGCAAACCACCATTCGTCTAGACATTTTTTTTAGAAATCCTCTATCTGGACATCCAGGCCATTGGGATTTTTTTTTTTTTTACGGCCTTGCTGAGTCGGTGACCAATCCTCTTGCAAAAACGCTGCAAAGAACTTCCCTTTAAAGCAGTGAGGCAGCAAAGAAGTGGCGTGGGAGGCTCAATACTCTGCACTTCAGAAAGAAGAGGAATAAAATCTAGCAGTGACTCTCTGGCAGCGTGCAGAGCAACTCACAGCCAGCACCAAGAGGGGCGGGGACCCAGAGCCTCCCAGTGCTGCTCCTGACAACCCTTCCCCCACGCAACTTCTCCCTGCCTCGGGCGCCGGGTGACAGTAGGGTGACTCTGCGCGGCTTCTTCCTCTGTACTGGTGACTCTCCAGAGCTTCCTTCTCTGCAGGTAGGGGGGCCATTGCAAGGGTGTAAATAGGCTCGGGACAAGAGGGGGGTCGCAGCTGGAGAGCCCAAGCATAAAACCATTAAATATTAAATGAAAAACACACACTAAAAGTAAACTTGCAAACCACAGCACAAAGAGTTTAATTAAAAACAGCTAAGTTAGGTGAAGTGCGGCAGGCAATGAGAATAGGTATGTATTAAAAACATTGCGAGGTTGGAGATATGAACCCTTTTAAATTAGTAATGAATGAGAACCTCTATAATATAATTAAGCAGATTTTTCAAGCAGTGATCAATTTTATTTATATCTAGATGGTTTAAAGAGAAGCTGCAACGGAAAAGTGAATTTGGAGGTTATAATAACTTTTCACAACTTAGCCTCGAGAGAGAACTTGAGCATTGGAATATTAATGTAATGAACATTATTTTAAAATGGAATGTGCAATTGAGATTTAAAACTCACTATTTAATTAGAATAAAGTACAGGATTTAAACACCTACTGCGAATGTGAGCTAGGATTTAACAGAGAGAGGAAAAGTCTTGTTTGTTTGTTTTTGTTTATACCACAGCGCCAATATGGGTAGGAGAGGGCGAAGAGGCTATAAAATAAACCCACCAAGATGTTTGAAAATAACACCCAATTGGGCAGGAAAATCAAATCAAAAAATTGATTCAATAGGCTGAATTGAATTGAAATTTTTTTCCTGAATCAGGCAGCACTAGTCATCAGTATATCTACAGAGGGGCCTAAAAATGTATACACACTTAAATCCCTGTAGACACTATAGTCAATGTATATGCAGTAGTTCGCTCAAATTAGAAGTGTCTGAATGCTGACAACTTTGAGCACCAAATATGAGTATGATGTCTATACAAATCTACAGGGAAAAGGAAAGAAGATACCAGGCCTCGAGGCAAAGCAAAATCAACAAAGAAAGGCACTGGAGATGTCGCATCCACCCCGTGGACATTGAACCTTTATTTGCAGTTTGTATCAAAGTTTCATAACAAGTCTTAAAACAAGTAAAATTACAAAAAACAAAGTACTGACTAGGATCCGAGTTTCGGTGATACCATCGTCTTCCTCGGGGGACAATTTCGTACTTGCACAGTTTGCAGAGCTTTGCGTGTGAACGCGTCGGCGTCTCTCCATCCAAAAAGAAGCGTCAAAAGCTTTTATTGGATATTTTTCCTATTGAAGTGTGTATACATTTTTTTTGGGCCCCTTCATTTTATATGAAGGTTCTTCCATGCTGCTTATTATGGTATCATATGTATTACTTTTTATCATATTTGTGTTATGATTGGTCTACTGTGTGATTTTAATACTGTATATATTTGACCATGTATCTCTTCATTGTTAGGATTTAAGTTACTTACCTTGATGCTTACCTCATTAATTCTATTTATGCTGACATTTGATCATTTTAGTATTGTTACATTACTTAAGGTCTAGCTTTGAAATAATTGTTAAATATCTGCATAAAGGTGATTAATAAATACAAATAAATGTATGTATTTTTTTCTTTTTTTTTTTAAGGATGTCCTGTCTTTGACCTTATTCCAGTTGGTACTAAATCTGTTGAAGTAAATTCTCCTGACTATCCTGTCAGATATCCTGATGATGTGGATTGCACTTGGGTATTCTACTCTATTTCAGGAGCAATAATAAAATTGCAGATCAAAGACTTTTTGACAGAAATGTCCGTTGGTTGTTCTTTGGATAGTCTGAAGGTTTATGATGGTCCAAACAACAGTTCTCGGTTGCTTGGTAGGTTGCTAGAGTATGATTTGAACTTAAGATCAGAATATTTTAACAATCTTCCCCCAAGTATGTAATTGAATTAGTTAAATGTTAACTGGAAGTTATAAGGAGATATCTTCCACACCAAACCATGTAAACTGCTATCTCAAGATATTTCAAATGAGAAAACCAGAAAGGTTTGAGCTTAATTTGACTTTTTCTAATTAAGGGGCCCTAAGATATGGTAAAATATGGGTTTAGCACATCTTCATATGGGATTTTCACATGCACTAAACCCAGATTTTCTGCATCCATATTGAGGCCATTTAAAAAATATTTTATATGCAGATCTCATGCTAATTTTTCCAGTAGCGCATGAGACTTGCCTAAAAATTGTGGTAACACTCTTTAGAACAGTGTTTTTCAACCGCTGGTCCGTGGACGTGCCAGTCTACAGAAATTTCCTGCCGGTCCACGGGGCCAGCACGTGCATCAATCCCAAGACAGTGTTCTTCAACCGCTGGTCCACAGTTCGATCGATGTGGTGTTATCTTCGGGCCGACTCCCTCTCCCTCACTGCCTCACTGCATAAAGCCGTGGCAGTGGCTCCTACGCATGTCCTGCGCCTGAAACGGAAACTTTCTCTCTGATGTCGCAACGCCAGAGGGAAGGCTTCCAGGTGAGGTGCGGGACGTGCAAGGAGCTGCTGCCCGCACTGTGCACTGCATCAGTGAGGAAGAGGGAGCTGGCCCAAAGATTGTAACACCGGGGGCAGCAGAAAATGGCCAGTTGGGAGCAGGCCAGAAGGTAAGGCACACCATGGAGGGAGGGAGACAACAAAGGTAGTAGGGATTATTTTATTTTTGAATTTAGTGATTGAATTGTGTCAATTTAGAGAATTTACATCGACTGTATTTTGCACTGTTAAGGAAGAAATGCATTTGCTTATTTTTATCTGGGGTTGTACTGCATGCAGAGCCTTGCATCTTAGGGTTTGTTTGTATATATTAGTACTTTCAGTTTGTGGTCCCATATTTGCATAGGGGTTATCTGTGTTCTGGTAGGAATGAATGTTGAGAATCAAAGTGTGCTTTGTGTAGTTTAATTTTGTGGTTAACCATTATGTGTTGTTAATAAGATTATATTTTTTGTTTTTTTCTTTAATCTATTACAGTTCAATTTTTATGACAATAATCATATGAAATCAACAGTATCCAACTAATATCAATATAAAGGAAACATAATAACAAAGCAAATTAAATAAGTTTCAACTGTTTGTTAGTCCACCATAATATAAAGGAGTAGTTCCATAAAAATTGAAGACTATTTTATTCCTCACTTATTAAGGAAAATGATGGTTGCCTGAAATGGACCTGAACTAAACTTCTTGAGCTTTTATTCCTGAATATTAACAGGGGTACTTGAAGACTTCACCTTGTTTTCTAAAATAAATCTCGTCAACTGTGTAGAATCAAAAAAAGTATACCTGGCCCCCTTGAAGTTAATCAAACATTTGCAAGGGAACTTTAATACAAAAGTAGCTCCCAACTTCAAAACCTGGGGACTCCGAAGCAAAAACTGTTTCCTCCTTTTTTGCATTAATTTAGATACATCGGGATACATTCTTGTTTTTTGATTCAGAAACAATACATCTTTATATTTAAAGAACAACTTCAATAACTAATCTCTGTCTGAATCTAAAGCTAATTGAACAAATAATGTAGCAAATGTAATCTGTTCTGAATCTGATTTTTCTATTAAATTCGTCAAGTCCAATAGATCTAATTCGGGTTCTTGTTGATCTTCCAAAGTTTTCTTCTTTCCCAAGGAAATATAATAAATTTTTGAAATAGGTGGAAATGAATTCTGTGGGATTTTCAGAATCTCTGAAAGATATCGTTTAAACATATCTATTGGTGAAATTGTCATTAATTTAGGAAAATTAATCAACCTTAAATTTTGTCTCTGTGTGATATTTTCCAAAATTTCCATCTTGAAGTTAATGTTACCATTTTCCTTCATTAGGAGCTGATTTTGTGCTCCAAGAATATCAAATATTTTATCTTGTTCAGTTGATTTTTTTTTCTCTAGTTTATCCACCTTTTGTTGTAAAGTTAATGTCTCAGTTAATAAAGCAGAACAATGAGTTGAAAATGTTTGAAATTGAGTCCCCAGGGAAAGCTGTATTGTGGTAATTGCTTCCCATATAGAGTTAGGCTTTTCCAAGGGTGGCACAGTATAGGTAAATTTCAAGTCGTTTAAGTTCACAGTACCTGGTTGAAGGTTAGTCGGTGCTAGTACTTGCTATTCCCCTGCCAAATTCAGTGTACCTCGCGGCTTCGGGTGTAAAAAGGAAGCAGATGACAAACTTCTAATCGCCAGTTCTTCTTTTTCATGATCTTCTTCCCAGCTCTCAGAGGTTGCCGCTATGCTCCCCTCACTCCCCACTTCCTGCTGCACTCGTCGGGGGAGTGGCTGCGCCGGCATGTTGCGCTCCTCTGGCGAGAGACTGGTCTCCTCGAAAGAGATGCTGGGGCTCTCCGACATGCCCCCACCTCGCACCAAGGACTTTCCGTCCGGATCTCCTCCAGGCCCGTGTTTGCCGAACGCGTCCAAAGGGCCAGATAGTTGTTGCGGCCCGGGTTCAGAGGGTTAAACCCGGGTCTTAGACTCAGTGGCGTACCTAGGGTATGTGGCACCCGGGGCCCATCATTTTTTTGACACCCCCCCCCCTCATGTAAAAAAATATTTTTTGTAATGACCATGAAATGGAATAAATGGTCAGAATAGAAACAGGCAGTGAAAATTTTCTTATATTCCAAACATAACATAACATAAATTATGTCTGAATTGTCATGACATCAGAAGTACATATGGAGTAGTTGCAGGTGATGCTTGGGACAGTTCTGATTGTGTTAGTTCGGTTTTATGTGTTTTTTGAATAGAAGGGTTTTTATTTCTTTTTGAAGGTTTTGCAGTATGTGGTCGATGTCAATTGGTTGTAGGGTTGGGGGTCGAGTGTTGCAGCTCGAATGGCTAGGAGGTTGTCGAACAGTTTTTTTCTTTTGACGTTTTTGGTTGGAGGGTGTGTGAATGGTGCGTGAGTTCTCCTATGTCTGTTTGAAGTGGATTTAATTATTTAGCTGAAGAAATTAGTTACCCCCTCATCCCACACACATTAATTCTCTTCCATTTTTGTTCCCATTATAAAAAAACACTGATAAGTTCCCAGAAAAAAAATACATTAAAATAAGAAGTGAAAACAAAGGCCCCTACAGATGAGAACATAACATAAGAATAGCCTAACTGGGTCAGACCAATGGTCCATCATGCCCAGTAGCCCATTCTCATGGTAGCCAATCCAGGACACTAATACCTGGTCAAAACCCAAAGAGTAGCAACATTCCATGCTACCGATCCAGGGCAAGCAGACACTTCCCCCATGTCTTAATAACAGATTATGGACTTTTCCTCCAGGAATTTGTCCAAATCTTTCTTAAAACCAGCTACACTATCTGCTTTTACCATAACTTCTGGCCACTTCATTTTTAAGTTTAGATCTTTCCTTTCAAACAGAGACCTTGCTAGATGTCAAATACAGCACAAGGTAACTTCACATGGACTTAGCTGTGCAGGAAATGTGAATCTCCTCATACACCCACCATATAGTGCAAAAATGTGCAAAGGTCTATTTTTTTCTTTCGATCACTACATAGCCTAATGCCACACAAGCAGCGCTGTTACAAACATATTCTGTAGGTCAATGCTAAGGATAACAAAGTTTCCTTCCTTGGACCAGAAGGAGATACTGATAAACCACTGGAAGAGATCCCAACACAACACCCAAAGACCCACTCAGTGTGTGAACCAATTGAGTGGAATGGACTAACTGGGGGATGGAAATGGGCCCGGAGTTTGCTCAGCAGAATTTCCCAGACCACCTCTTCCTCTCAACACATTGACACGCTGCCACCACCACCACTAGAAACACCTTACTGGGTAGGCCAGCTATGCTATAAACTTTATAAAACACATTATTATATTTTCTTATAAAGCACATATTTTAACTGAACTCTCTGACATCCTCAGCCTTTCCATTCACAAAAATAGAAGGAAGAAAAGTTCCCATTTCCTGCTGTTTCATGTCCCCGGCCTATACAATATTTTTTTTCTGCAGACCCTTCAAAAGTCTGACCAAATCCTCGTTTCACTTGCATTATAAAGTACTGAGGATGCCATCTCTCCCCAATCCCAGGTCCTAAAGTCTAAGACAGTAGCGCAAACTAATGCTGCCAGATTCAGGAAAAAAAATTTCGATTCGATTCAGCCTATTGAATTGGTTTTTCAATTCGATTTTCCTGCCCAGTTGGGTGATTTTTTTCAAAACTCCTGGTGGGTTTTATAGCTTTTTCACCCCCTTTGGCTTCTCCTAACCACACTGGCGCTGTGGTGTAAATAAAATAAAGAAACAAAAAGGACTTTTCCTCTCTCTGTTAAATCCTAGCTCACGTTTGCAGTCCAACACCAGCTCTGTCAGGATACACATTTCAAATCTGACATATTATAATCACAAATAATCCTATCAAACAATCATTCCCACTTAAACTAGAATGTGTCTGAAAGTTCTGATTTACTAACAGGAGTAAGCCTCAGTAATGGAGCCTACGCGTAGTCAAAATCAATGACTGGGGTATTCAGCGTAGTTGTTTCTTGCTCCTTTTTCTCCAATCATTGGCTTCACTCCTTCACTCCTATCCATTAACTTTATTTACCAAAAGACTAAAACTAATATAAATTAGTAATGTTTATATTAAATCGTTTTTTACTTTTTATAAAAATCCTATGTTTAATTTATTTCCATTCCTTTCATTACACTCTTATAAACTTCATGAGACTACATTCAACAGCTAATTCTTATTATATTTAGGCAACATTTCTTGTTCAGAAGACCTACTTATCTTATGTCAGCGCTTGCATTTATAGAAAAGCCAACGTGGCATCCCACTGCATCAGGGCCGATTATGTTAGAAAACAAGCCGCTGGAAAAACAAAAAAGTTTTTTTGTTTGAATAAACAGCAATATACTTCATACAATTTCTACACAATAAATTCACTTACTTACTGCTCACTGTGTAGTTGAAAGCGGTCACAAAGTCTAAATAAAAATGGCGACAGCCTCATTTTAAAATACTTGGCAGTGTACTGACGTCAGTCAGAGTATCGGAAATCCTGTTAGTAAATCAGAACTTTCAGACACATTCTAGTTTAAGTGGGAATGATTGTTTGATAGGATTATTTGAAGTTTGCCCACTTGGGAATTCCTTTTTTAGTATATTATAATCACAAAACAGAAAATAAAATTAATTTTTCTACCTTTTGTTGTCTGGTTATATTTCAAATCTTGTTGGTCCAAGGCTCTGGTTTTCTTCTGATAACTTGCTTGCCAGGGTCTCCATCTTTCTTCTTTCTGCGTGCTAACCATCCATCTGCCAACTCTGTCCTCCCTTTCCATTTCCCTTCCCTCCCCAGGAAGTCTGGTATCTTTCCTTTTTTTCATCTCCCTCCACAGATCCACCTTTTCTTAACTACCCTTTCATCCGGCATCTCTCCCTCCTTCCCCACCACCCCAGAGTCCACCATCTCTTCCTTTCTTTTCCTAATTACCCTCCTATCCAGTATCTCTATCCCTCCTCCACACCATCCCTTGTGTCCAATTTCTCTCCCTTTCAGTTCCTTCCCTCCCTAAATCTCATGGTCCATCATTTCTCTCCCTCTCCTCTATTTTCAGACCCATTATTTCTTCATCCCCCCCCCTCCAAAGTTTGGCATATGCACGTCTCTTTGAACACCCCCTTCCCTCCGTGTACTTCTAAACCAGGGTCCCCCCCAAAGGCCTGTCCCCCCTTAAAGGTCTGCCTGTCCCCCCTTGAAGGCCTGCACCCCCCTTGAAGGCCTGTCCCACCCCCTTGTAGGCCTGTCCCCCCCCTTGAAGGCCTGTCCCTCCCCCTTGTAGGCCTGTCCCCCCACCTTGAAGACCTGCCTGCCTGTCCCCCCCTTGAAGGCCTGTCCCCCCCCCTTGAAGGTCTGCACCCCCCCCAAAGGCCTGCACCCCCCTGAAGGCCTGCCTCCCCCTTGTAGGCCTGTCCCACCCCCTTGTAGGCCTGTCCCCCCCCTTGTAGGCCTGTCCCCCCCCCTTGTAGGCCTGTCCCCCCCTTGAAGGCCTGTCCCCCCCTGAAGGCCTGTCCCACCCCCTTGTAGGCCTGTCCACCCCCTTGTAGACCTGTCCCCCCCTTGAAGGCCTGCCTGCCCCCCCTTGAAGGCCTGTCCCTTCCCCTTGAAGGCCTGTCCCCCCCCCTTGAAGGCCTGCCTGCCTGTCACCCCCCCTCCCCCTTGAATGCCTGCCTGCCTGCCCACCCGCCCCACCCTGAAGGACCGCTCGCCCCCCTGGCCTCCCCGCAGCACCTATGAAGCAGCACTACCTATGCTCCTGGCCTTGCCGTTCAGTCCCCCCACCACCCCTGAAGGACCGCTCGCCCCACTGACCTTCCTGCACCACCTATGAAGCAGCCGCAGCAGGATCGCGACGTCAGCTATCCCTGCGCTGCTTAGGCACTGCTTCCTGTGCCGCGTTCCCGCCCCTCCTCTGACGTCAGAGGAGGGGCGGGACCGCGGCGCAGGAAGCAGCGCCCAAGCAGCTCAGGGATAGCTGACCTCGCGATCCTGCTGCTTGCTGCTTCACAGGTGGTGCAGGAAGGTCAGTGGGGCGAGCGGTCCTTCGGGGGTGTGGGGGGACTGAACGGCAAGGCCGGGAGCACCCCTTCAGGGCTGGCACCCGGGGCGGACCGCCCCTCCCGCCCCCCCCCCCCCCCTTGGTACGCCACTGCTTAGACTTGCTTTTCACCATAGGTAAGACATGAATGGAAAAAATAGTGTTACAATTAGTGCTATTATGGGAGCGAGGTCTGGGACGGAGATGGGTGGGGTCTGGCCCATGACTTAGCCCAGTGTTCTTCAACTACTGGTTCACAAAATAATTATTTTACTTCCGCTGGTCCAAAGTTGAAGAACACTGATTTAGAAGACACTAAGGGCCAGATTCTGCATACACCGTAACTTGACAGCTACCTAAAAAAGAGTGCTTACATGTCAATCACGCTATGGTGCCATTTGCTGAATCACAGCTCCTGTTAAAGGTAGGCATTGCCAGTGCCTGTCTTTGGCAGAGAATCATGCTTAATAATGCCTAAGGTAATTTCCTGCCCAAGCCACGCCTACTGTAACCATAGGTGCTGCTAGGTGTCTCCGTAGATGCAATTCTAGTACTCTTTGTAGGTGCCTATAATTTTAAATAAGATTTTAATTAGGTTTTAATTGGTGCAGTCAGCGTGCCAATTAAACCAATTAAGTTAGGCTACAATAGGGTGCTTACTCCAGCCTAACTTAGGGCACCATTTGCAGAATCTGCCCTCAAGTGCTTCTCTGTTAACCCTGTGTTATCCAGTTAGTGCACAGTAATGCAAACATGCTAGCTGAATATTTCTACACCCATTCCATATCCATAACATATCCTTTCACAAATATATTTTTTTAAATGTACATGATGCATACCACTAGACAGAAAGAGAAGAGTCCTTTGCCCAGCATATCGAGAAGCAAAACAAAAGAAAGGCAAAGCCGATGTCACAATACAACACAACACAAGGGATTTTATTGAAAGTTCATTGACAAGTTTCTTTAGAAATTTGGCTGTCAATACTTCTTTCAGTACGTTTCTAAAGGTCTTTTTCAAGATTATCTGAAATAGAGATACCACTGTAATATCCTGTTATCAGTTTGGTATGTCCCCTGAGGAAGGCAGTGTTCTGCCAAAACCAGGATCCTAGTTGGGACTTCCCATAGGAACTTTCAATAGAATCCCTTGTGTTGTATTGCGACATCGGCTTTGCCTTTCTTTTGTTTTGCTTCATAATGTATACAAAGCATTTTGGTGTGCACTAAGCCCATGTTAGGACTTAGTGCCTAATAGTAAAAGGCTGCTAAGTTTTACATATTTGACAGCTGTAATACAGTATTATGCAAAAATCTGAAACCACTTGTGAATTTTGTATTCTTTAAATTTCTGATCTTTTAATTTCTTTGTTGGCCCAATAGATTTTTCTATGTACCACATTATAAGGGATACATTTGGCTATTACAATCAACTTTTTAAGATTGCTTGTTTCTAATGTTACAGTTTTGCTAATACTAGAACATAGTTACTATAACTTTTACAGATCATGCTTCAAAACTGGATCAAGACTGTCCAGCACGCATTATTTCTGACCAATCAGGAGGCTGGTTTCATCAGCTTTAAAGTGTGGGCTTTTGAGGTTTCATACACTTTCTGCATCAACCATGAACAAGACTCAGAACCTGATAGAGGAACATGTTCCTTTCTGTCAGTGATGAGTGAAGAAGAATTTTCTTGCCTCTGAGGTGGCCTGGGAAATAAAGAGGCATCCAGCACCAAAACATGGGTTGATTGAGTCACTCATTGCAGCCTGGAACTGTTACCCATGATCACCTCATCAAACTGGTTCACTCAATGCCGACACAGTGCAGACAGGTAAACAAGAACAGAGGGTGGCCCACTAATTACTGAGCCATCATTGACACATAGAGCAACATATGATACTTGTATGTACTTTTTTGACGAGTGAAGTATATTACTCAATTTATACAGAAAAACAATAAACATGGCAACTTAAACTCAGAAATTTAAGGCCAAGCTAAAATAATAAGTTGATTCTAATAGCCAAATGTAGCCCTTATAATGTGGTACACAGACAAATCTATTGGGTTAAAATAATTAAAATGTCAGAAAGTTGAAAGAATGCAAAATTCAGTAGCCCATGCACAGTTTGACCTCCAGTTTGCTTCCATGCAGGCCATAGCTTGTTTTGCGGTTTTAACTGAATTCTTTCTCAATTTGGGACCCCTGATGAAGGTGTGTGTTCCGAAACAAGGACCATGTCGGGTCTCCTGGTTTGTTTGATTTTAGATGTTTTAACCACATTCGATTTATTGATATAATAAACTTTGCCTGCATCATTGTACGCCCATCTGCAGTTTTCTTTGTTTCATCTAGTCTTTAGAACACCACTGTATAGTAGTCCCGATTTCTGCTTGTTTCAGTGAATTTTGCAGTAGCTTTTTTTTTTTTTTTTTCTGGTTCTATTCTTTAAATTCTATGCACCCAGGATAACTACATAAAAATATCTTATCAATTTTAAAGATTCTGTCTTTTGCAGGTTCTTTTTTAAATTATCAAACTGTAAAACTAACTATTGAACTCTTTCACTGTTTCAGCGATCTTAATTCATCCCTGGCTGTGTGATTAAAAAAATGAAGTCGCTTAACTGTAATGGGGGTACTCCATAGACAGCAGAGGAATGCCGTCATACTTGCTGGTGAAGTCTCACAACTCTGCTTGCATGCTAGTGCTATCCCTTAACTAAGAAGCCTTTTTGAGGCTTTAGTGAGTATGTGCAGATGTTCTTATACATAGAGCAGCTTCCTCAGTTTATGTAGGACAAGTGGAAGGAGGGGAAGGCAAGTGTGACTGTATCCTGTTTATGCTGTTTATAGGTCAGCAATTTTCCTGCTGACAATGGATTCAGCTGTGGCTCAGGTCGCTAAGCATACCTTCTTTTCCTCAGATGGAGGGATTGTCCTGCAGGATGTTAAGGACTACCAATTGAATTTTGATCTCCAGCATCATTTTGTTTCCGCTACATAGGGAGGACGAGCTGCGGCGGCCACTTCTGTGTGGCCTGGGAATGTCTGAATTTTTTTGCCCGAAGCACTCTGTAGCATCTTGAACTAAGCTCGGAGCCTCTTCAGGCTCCTCTCGGCGAATGACTTGGATTCACCAGTGGTTGGATGCTACTTCAGCTAAAGGCTCAGTGAGCAGGTTCCTTTTACGTGTTCGCTCCTGTTTGGCCAAGGTTTGGATGACTATGGCCAGTGTTCAGGTCTGTAGCCTGAGGTGCTCCCGGGCTCTAGACCTCGTTCGACCAGGGGTGTGGGACGGCCAGATTTTCGGCCCTGCCGGAGTTCACCGGTCCCCTGGCGGCGGGACACAGAGCTCCCTCCAGTCTTGGTTTTGGAGGTGCAGTGGACCCACAGTTTTTCTACTCCTGGCCTTCTGCCCCATCCTAGAGAAAAATATGCCACCAGGTCTCTGGCGGAGGGGTCCTCCCAATTCAGGAGGCGGCATTTGGCCTTCCTTCTGGAATGGCCCAGTGAGTCCTCGTTGTGCTCAGGAATGGTCTTTGACTATAGTTTTTCCGGCCTCTGCCGGAATTATTCTTGTCCCGTCCTGTGGAAATTCTGGAGAGGGCCAGCCAAGTGTGAGCCACAGCGCACAGGTTGCTGGATCAGGCAGCTATAAAGCCTGTCCCAAAGGGAAACTGGGGCACCGGGAGATACATCCTTTCCTTCATCATGCCAATGAAAGTACAATCAAACCTCGGTTTGTAAGTAACCTGGTTTGCGAGTTTTGCAAGAGGAGCAAAACATTCTCACAAAACTTGTCTCGCAAACCAAGCGTTGACTCGATTTGCGAGCACCCCCCCCCCCCCCAAACAACTTGAAACTTACTCCCGTCTGGCACCGGCACGCAGCCCACAGGACGTTCCAGTGCCGCTTGAAGAACTTCCTGCCTCTGCCGGGCCTTGAGCATGCATCTGTGCATGCTCAAGGCCTTCTAATTCTCCCTCTCGCTGAGTTTCCATTATTTCCTATAGGGAAACTCGCTTTGATATACGAGTATTTTGGTTTACGAACATGCTTCTGGAACGAATTATGCTCGTAAACCAAGGTTCCACTGTACTCTGAAGATTGCTGACCAATTTTGGACCTGAAGGCAGTGAATGCCATCCTATGAGTTCCACGTTTCCGGCTGGAAATGGTGCATTCATTGGTGGCAGCAGTGGCGCCAGGAGGGGTTTTTGGCTTCCTTGGACTTCTTGAAAGTGTACTGGGAAAGATGGTAGAGGTGCTGATAAAGGACCGCATCATTTATCACCTTGATGGACACAATCTAATGCTGACCAGGCAGCACAGCTTCAGCAAAGGAAGATCTTGCTTGACAAACTTGCTGCACTACTTCGAGGGAGTAAACAGGCAGATAAGACAAGGGTGACCTGGTCAACATTGTATATCTGGATTTTCAGAAGGCGTTCGACAAGGTCCCGCATGAATGACTACTTTGAAAAATTGCAAGCCATGGAATCGAGGGTGATATACTCACATGGATTCAAAACTGGTTGACAGATAGGAAAAAGAGAGTTGGAGTAAATGGATAATACTCAGACTGGAAAAGCGTCACGAGTGGAATGTCGCAGGGTTCGGTGCGTGGGCCCATGCTCTTCAACATATTTATAAACGACCTGGAAATTGGTACGATGAGCGAGGTGATTAAATTTGCAGACAATACAAAGTTGTTCAGAGTAGTGAAGACACAAAAGGATCGGAGAAGGTTATCATGCCGCTGTACTGGGCCATGGTACGCCCCCACATGGAGTACTGCATCAAGCACTGGTCGCCTGACATGAAGAAGGACATTGTACTACTCGAAAGGGTCTAGAGAAGAGCAACTAAAATGGTTAAGGGGCTGGAGGAGTTGCCATACAGTGAGAGATTAGAAAAACTGGGTCTCTTCTCCCTTGAAAAGAGAGACTGAGAGGAGACATGATCGAAACATTTAAGATACTGAAGGGAATAGACTTAGTAGATAGAATGATAGGGCACTCTCTAAAGTTAAAGGGGATAGATTCCGTACAAATGTAAAGAAGTTCTTCTTCACCCAGAGAGTGGTAGAAATCTGGAATGCTCTTCCAGAGGCTGTTATAGGAGAAAACACCCTCCAGAAATTCAAGACAAAGTTAGACAAGTTCCTGCTGAATCAGAACGTACTCAGGTAAGGCTAGACTCAATTAGGGCACTGGTCTTTGACCTAAGGGCCGCTGCGGGAGCAGTCTGCTGGGCATGATGGACCACTGGTCTGACCCAGCAGCGGCAATTCTTATGTTCTTACAGAATGCATTAATTCCACATGCCAGCAAAATATTGCTGAAAATAATACAATGAAGACTACAATCATATATTGAAAAAAAAAAATACTTGAAGTTCAGGCTGATTTCAGAAAAGGTCAAGGAACAAGAGACATTATTGCCAATTTTAGATGAATATTCGAGAAGAGTAAAGAATACCAAAAGCCTCTACTTTTTGCTTCATCAACTACAGCAAAGATTTTAACTGTTTGGATCATGATATACTACGGAGAACTCTAACACAAATAAGAATACCCAAACACACAACTCAGCTTATAAAGAGCCTCTATGGAAATTCAAGAACCTTCAATGAGAACAGAATATGGCAATAGAGAATGTCCGTGATTGCTGTGGTAAAACGTGGAAAACCCACAGGAACGGGGAAAAATTTAGCCCATTTGTTATGTGTTCAGGAACCAAGCTTTTCAACGCTATACATATTAAATGGCCTTGTTCTCCCAGTAAAGGATAACTGCCACAAGTTGCCTTCCTCCCGCCCCCTCCTCTGTACTAGCATCCCCCCTCTTGATTGTAGGTCCAGCAGCCTCCCTCCCTTGCTATTGCAGGTCCTGCAACACCAGCAAACCCAACCCCCTTTAAAAGCGTAAAAAAAATCCCTGCGACTCACCGGGTAGGCAACTTTGCGCCTCCTACCCTGGGCCTACCAATGTTTAAAAAGCTTCAGTAACTGAAAAGGCAGCATTGCAGGTCTGCTGCAGTACCTTCTTCCAGCTGAGTCCTGATGTAACTTCTGGCAAAACCCACCAAAAGGCCCGGGGTGGGGGGAGGTGCAAAAGGGCCAACCTAGTAGGGGAGTCGAAGGTTGTTGGGTTTTTTTGCCGCTTTTAAAGGGAGCAGGGCTTGCTGGCATTGCAGGACTCATGATCACAAGGGAGGAAGGCTGCTGAACCTGAGATTGGGAGGGTGAGGACTACTGCACCCACAATCAGGGGGGATGCTGCTGCACCCACGAAGGGGGGAGGGATTTCTTGGGCTGCTGGATCCATGGGGGTGCTGACTGGGTGGCTCCAGAGCTGTAGCTGAAGGGAAGGGAGACAGGTGTTGGATCTGGTCTTGGGATTGGGGGGAAGGGGAAAATATGCTGGGCCCATGGGGTGGACTAGAACTGTGGAGGGAAAGGAGAGATGCCGACCCACACCTCAGTGCTAAAGGTAAGGGATAGAGATTTGGACCCATGGGAAGGGACTAAAGGAAAAGGAGAGAGGAAGAGAGGTGCAGGACCTGCATGGAGGAGAGAGAAAGGAAAAAGAAAAGATGAACCAAGGGGATGAAGGAAGAGTGAGTGAAATATTGAACATGGCAGAGGGAGAAAAATTAGGGTGAGAGAGACAATGGTGTAAATGAGTAAAAGAGGGGAGAAGCTGGACACGGAGATATATTAAGAGAGTGGAGATGGTGGGCATGGATGGGAGCATAGGATTTGAGACAAAAAGGGGAATGCTTACATGGGTGTGGTATATGAACACAGAGGGGTAATGCCAGAAATGGAAGGTATATGGACACAGAGTGAAGATAGCTAGACATGGGGGAGAATAAGAACACGGAAAGAAGTTGCTGGACTTAGGGGGCATAGGGATATAGAGGAGTGATACTGAACACAGTGGGGGAGGGATCACAGAATAGTGAGATGATGAAAGACAGGGAGATGGGCACAGGGGAAATACTAGATAGAGACATATAGGAGATATAAAGAAGGGAGATGCTGAACATGGGGAACAATACATACATGGAGATAGAAGATGGATAGTGAGCATGGAGAAAGAAGAAATGTGAAATGGTCAGGAGACCCTGGCAAGTGAGTTAAGAGAAGACAAATGAAAACAGAGACCAGAGCCTGAGACCAACATGATTTGAAGAATAAAATGACGAGACAACAAAGAAAATGATGATTTGGAGCTTGAAGGTGATAAAGTTGTAAAGGATTTCAATCTCCTGGGCTCTTTCGTAAACAAAGAAGCAACTGGCAGGGAAGAAATATTCTGTAGAATAGCACTGAAGTCACTTTTCAGTGAAGGCTTTTGACAAAGTATTCAAAGACAAGAAAATAACACTCCAAACAAAAGATCAGGCTTGTCCATAAACATTTTTTTTTCCAGCGGTCAATTATGGATGTGAAAGCTGGACACTGTGGAAACAAGACATAAAGAAGATTGACTCTCTTGAGCTTTGCTTTGTGTGTGCTGTGAACCACCAGAAGAACTAACAAATTAATTCTGGAAGAGTTCAAACCAGCTATGTCACTTGAAGAACAAATTATGATGTTACAACTGTCTTATTTTGATCACACTGTGAGAAGAGAGAGATCATTGGAGAAGGACATGTATGGGAAGATCGAAGGAACTAGGTGAAGAGGGTGACTTGCAATCAGATGAAAACAACCATGAGGATGACGCTGGAGGACTTTACCGAACTAGCACAAAACCAATATTCTTTTTAGATCTGTAATTCATCAAGTCATTAGGACTCATAAATCGATAGCATCTAACTATTCGATTCTGAATTATCTGTTAAATTTCAAGTATCTGTTATGCAAAAAGGCTTTCAGGTTCATAGATGCCTCCGATCCATTTGTCACTTTAATTTTCTACATTAGTTTCTTTGATTTCATTACTCTTTTTGAGGTTTGATTATTATAATGTGGTTTATATAGGATTACCACAGTTTCGATTGAAGTGTTTGCAATTGTTACAAAACAACTGGTAGATTTTTTTTCACCACTCTTGATAAAATTCATTGGCTTCCAGTTCAATATCATGCAATCTATATATATTATCACATTCAATTAAAATACGTTTAACACATAGAGCAATTTTTGAACAATCTCCATCCTATCTGACTAATCTTATCAATGCAGTCTCTCAATTATCCTACACAATCAGTTTACGAATGTATCTATTCCTTCATCTTCATGTGCTTGCTTTCAGTCTACCCATGATGCAGCATTTTTAAAATTTTATTACACCACTTCTTTGGAATGCTCTTCCAACATTGATTCATAAGGATACATCTTTAAAAAAATTAAAATATTTATTAACTCATGTTTTTCAAAAGGATTTGGGGGCTCTCTAGGAATTCTAAGTGTTTTCTTAGGTTATAATATATGTTTTAATATAGTTTATTTTATTTGGTTGAGTGTTCACTTTTCTATATAAATTATGGCATTCATTTTTTTCTGCTTTGCTTTTTGTTTTTATATTTTGTACATCACTTTGGCCTGTTCACCAGTAAAGGCAGCATATAAAGTTTAAACATATTTAAAAATGAATATTGTAGTTTTCCCTTCACATTGGTCCCAGTGTCTCTTCTCTGCCTTTCTCTGTTTTTCCTTCTTTCTGAGCCTCCTATCCGTTTAACTTTTCTTCTCTCTCCATGTTCATCATCTGCCTTGTGTCCCTGACCTCCCCGTGTACAGCATCTTCTACTACTACTACTACTACTATTATTATTTCTATAGTGCTACCAGACGCACACAACGCTATACAGAGTAAGAAACAGTCCCTGCTCAAAAGAGCTTATAATCTAAACAGGCAAGACAGACAAACAGGATGTCATGAATACAGTTAAGGGGAACGGTTAATCTGCCTTGTGTCCCTGGCCTCTCCCTGTGTACAGCATCTGCCTTGTGTCCCTGGCCTCCCCCTGTGTACAGCCATCTGCCTTGTGTCCCTGGCCTCCTCCTGTGTACAGCCATCTGCCTTGTGTCCCTGGCCTTCCCCTGTATACAGCATCGCCTCTCTGAGTTCCTGTCCCCTTCTTTCCTACTTTTCACAAAACCTATCTTGGGGAAAGTACACCCCTAATGATCTGGCATCTTAGAACCTAACGGATGTAGCGGTATATAAGAAATAAATTACATTACATTACATAATCTCTCTCTCCCTTTCCTCTATTGATCCAGTATCTTTCACTCTCTCCACCTCAACCAGTAGATCCAACATCTCTTTGAGTCTGTCTTTTGGGTTCCTGTCCCTCTTCCTCCACCTTCCCCAACAATTTCAACATCTTTTGTCTCTTTCCTGCATCCCTTCCCTGGATGCCCAACTCTCCTTCCCTCTCCCCCACTCCTTAAAACATATCATGCTAGATGTTTGAGTGCAGGAAATGTGGGGATGCCTTCATAATGCTATAGCCCTGAGGGGACAACATTTCTCCTTCTTTTTTGCTAGTTACAGTCCAGCATCACATAGAAACATAGAAAGATGACGGCAGAAAAGGGCTATAGCCCATCAAGTCTGCCCACCCTACTGACCCACCCCTTTAGTCTATGCCCTAATAACCCAATTTAACTTAACCTTCGTAGGGATCCGACATAGGCATCCCATTTGTTCTTAAGGTCTGATACGCTGCTTGCCTCAATCACCTGCACTGGAAGCTTATTCCAATGATCCACCACTCTCTCCGTGAAAAAATACTTTCTGGAGTCGCCATGAAATTTCCCGCCCTTTAGTTTCAGCGGATGTTCTCTTGTGGCCGAGGGTCCTTTGAGAAAGAAAATGTCATCTTCTGCCTCGACACGTCCTGTGATGTACTTAAATGTCTCAATCATGTCTTCCCTCTCCCTACGTTCTTCGAGAGTGTAGAGCTGTAATTTGTTCAGCCTCTCTTCGTACGAGAGACCCTTGAAGCCTGTAATCATCCTGGTGGCCATCTGCTGAACCGATTCAATTCTGCGCACATCTTTACGGTATGTGGCCTCCAGAGTTGTACACAGTATTCCAGATGAGGTCTCACCATGGCCTTGTACAATGGCATTATGACTTCAGGCTTCTGGCTGATGAAACTTCTATTAATACAACCCATCATCCGCCTTGCCTTGGATGAAGCCTTCTCCACTTGATTGGCAGTTTTCATGTCTGCACTGATGATTACTCCTAAATCTCGTTCTGCTGAAGTCCTAGTTAAAGTTTCTCCATTCAAGGAGTAGGTCCTGCATGGATTACCGCTTCCGAGGTGCATGACCTTGCACTTCTTAGCATTGAAGTCTAGTTGCCAGGTTGAGGACCAACTTTCCAAAGTAAGCAGGTCCTGCTCCATATTATTTTTTAAATTGCAATCACCTACTGTATTACATAGTTTGGCATCATCAGCGAATAATGTTATTTTACCTCGAAGCCCCCGAGTCAGATCCCCTATGAATAAGTTGAAAAGGAGTGGACCCAGTACTGAGCCCTGTGGCACTCTGCTGGTCACCTCCGATGTTTTAGAGGGGGTACTGTTAACCATCACTCTCTGCCACTTAGCCAATCCTTGACCCATGCTGTTATTTTCTCTCCTAACCCCATCGATTTCATCTTGCTTAGCAACCTGCGGTATGGGACGCTGTCAAAAGCTTTACTGAAGTCCAGGTACACGACGTCCAAAGACTCTCCCAAGTCCAGCTTTCTTGTTACCCAATCAAAAAAGCTTATGAGATTGGATTGGCAGGACCTACCCTTCGTGAAACCATGTTGACTGGGATCCCGAAGATTCCCCTCATTGAAGACCATGTCCAATTTGCGTTTAATTAGTGTTTCCATAAGTTTACACACTATTGATGTGAGACTCACCGGTCTGTAATTCGCAGCCTCTGCCCTGCAGCACTTTTTGTGCAGAGGAACAACGTTAGCTGTTTTCCAGTCCAGGGGAACTTTCCCCGTGCTCAGGGAAAGATTTTCAGGTCCCATGGCTTTGTTCACCTTGAGTCTTGTCAGTTCACTGTAAACTTCACCTGGAGTGAACTCAAAATTCTGAAAAGGGTTTTCCGTGTTTTGCTTCGCCTTCAATTGCGGACCGTGTCCCGGTGCATCGCAGGTGAAGACCGAGCAGAAATATTCATTCAGTAGTTCGGCTTTATCAGAATCTGCTTCCATGTAACTTCCGTCCGGTCTTTTAAGGCGTACTATCCCTCCTGTGTTCATTTTCCTATCACTAATATACCTGAAGAAGGATTTGTCCCCTTTCTTAATGTTTTTTGCCAGAGTTTCTTCCACTCTAAGTTTGGCCTTCCTAACTGCCGTTTTGACCGCTATAGACCTGGTCCTATATTCCACGTTAGCTACTCTTTCCCCCGAGCGCTTATAGGAAAGAAATGCTTTTTTCTTCTCCTTAACGAGTTGCGAGATTTCCGTGGTGAACCATTGAGGTTTATTGTTTCTTTGTCGTTTATTTACTGCCTTAATGAAGCGGCTAGTTGCTTCGTGTATGGTTGATTTCAGGGTTGACCACATAGCTTCCACATCACCGGTCTCTGCTTGGTCCTGCAGCTTCCAGTGGACAAAATCTCCCATGCATGCGAAGTCAGTTCCCCGGAAATTGAGTACCTTTGTTTTTGTGCTTGATTTAGGGAAACCTTTCCTAAGGTTGAACCATACTATATTATGGTCGCTGGAGGCTAGTGCATCTCCTACCGAGACCTCTGAGACACTTTCCCTGTTGGTGAGTACCAGGTCGAGGATCGCCTGGGCCCTAGTGGGCTCTGTTGCCATCTGTTGAGACGTGCTCCCCTTATGGAGGTTAATAGCCTCCTGCTGGCGCTGGTTGTCGCTGAAAATGTGTTCCAGTCTGCATCAGGCATATTGAAGTCTCCTAGCAGTACAGCGTCGCCCCGTAGAGTGATATTCTCTATGTCTTCAATTAGTTCTGCGTCCATGGTTTCCAGTTGTCTTGGGGGGTCTATATACCACACCTAGATACAGGCATTTTTCACTGCCTCTTGCCAGGTTTACCTAGAGGGACTCTCCGGTGTACTTGACCTCTGTGATCCTGGTGGTTTTGATGTCTTCTTTGATGTATAGTGCTACCCCTCCGCCTAACCTGCCCTCTCTGTCCTGATGAATTAAATTGTAACCCGGTATAGCCATATCCCACCCATGTGAGTCCATGAACCAAATTTCGGATATCGCCACCATGTCTAGCTTGGCATTTTTTATTTCAGTCTCCAATTCCAGAATTTTATTGCCTAAACTGTGTGCATTAACATACATGGCCCTCCATACCTTGTGTTTGCTACGTCCCTGTGAGGTGTTTCCTTCCTGAGTTGGTGTGACCCCTAGAGAACTGTTTGCAATGTGGGTACTTACCTTGGACAAGGAAGCGGTGTTTCGACTCACCTCATCAGGATAGTTCCTTACTGCACCAGTAAGTGAGTGGGTACCCTCCCCCGACTTACCTAGTTTAAAACTCTGCGAAGCAGGCGGGCTAGTCGGTGTCCGAAGACTTTCTTACCCCTACTGGTCAAATGGAGTCCGTCCGGTCCCTGAAGTCCTTGAAGCGCTTCTCCGTGGTTGAGGAATCCGAAGTTCATATCCCGGCACCATCCCTATAGCCACTCGTTGACCCTCAGGATACGTTCATCTCTGGCTCTTCCCTTGCCTCTAACTGGGAGGATCGATGAGAAGACCACCTGCGCTCCTGTCTGCTTCAGCCTCTCACCCAGTGCTCCAAAATATCTGGTGATGATCTCCGGGGTGTTCCTGGCAGTGTCGTTTGTTCCTATGTGGACAAGAAGCATAGGAAAGTGGTCATTGGGTGTGAGTAGTCTAATAAATATCTCAAACACAACCCCACACAGAACAAACGAACATGCTCAGCAACGCTACAAGGCTTAAATATACATCCACGGCAGGAGAAACACTCAATCAAACAGAAAACAAAAAAAGAAGTGGAGAAAAAGCCTCAGTTCAGCTTTATTTGGCAAGAAACTCCACTTCACATACACTCCTACACAAACAAACCGGTAGGGTGAAGAAAGCACTGTAATATCTTGCAAAGTCAATGTTCAAAAGTACCAGGGGTACATAACCCCACACATGAAAAAAATGTGGCAACAGGGCCCAAAGGCACAGTGATCCGAAATCATAGCATTAGGCCAAAAAAACCCACTTAGCTGCCAAAGTCCATCAGATATGTCTCAATCCAGCGTAGTAACACAGCAGCTAAAGTACCCAACGGGGAATCTCCCGTTTTGCCAGTTCTTGCTGTGTCAGGGGTATCCACACGGCTTCATCTGCCAGTCCACGGATCCTTCGGTGCTCCTCTAGTACACCCACCACGTCATGAATCACAAAAAAGGTGCAGGAAAAACAGTAAAGCATACACGCTGAAAAAGCAGCACAAACTCCTCCCCTTGCTGACATCCACCAATCCAATAATCTTCAGGACCCAAAAAAAGCCGCCCACTCAATCCGGGCATTCAATCCAGCAGGCTGCACCAATTTTAACAGATAGATCCACCTTTGCTCCTTCTGCCACAGGAGACGTCTCCAGTTACCACGGTGAGTGGAATAAACCACCCACTCAATCACAGTACATTGTAAAGATCCAAAATCATGGCAAAACTCCAGACAGTGTGCTACCAGAGGCTCCTCTATACGCCGAGTGTTCAAGCAAGATCTATGCTCAATCAATCTGATCTTCAGCTGTCGATATGTGTCCCACGTATATTTTCAAACAGGGACAAACAATAATATATATCACCCCTTCTGTCAAACATGAGGTGAAACGGCGTAGTTTAAACACCCGACCAGAGGAGGCGTGGCCTGAGAGTGCACGAGGATGGTCGGGTAAGGCAGAGGCTCCGTATTCACAGACATTACTGATAAAAAATACGAAAATAAAAATCTTATTTAAAGTAAAAAAGAAGAAAAACAACAACGTTATGGCTTCAGGAAAGCAGAATAAATCAGATATAATGCCTTCAACTACTGGCAGTGTCAAAAGAGCTAAGCCAGAGCCGGCGACACCGTCGAAATGTCCGTTGTCAAGGGATAAAACTGATATCGATTTATGAAAAGAACTACAAGAAATAAAAGAAATTCTTTTGAAAAACGCCAAAAAACTAGACGATATTCAGGAAGAAGTAGCGACTTTAAATAAAAAAACTGAAGTGCTAGAAATCAAAACAACGAAGTTAGAAATGAAAATGGACAGTTTTGAAGCTGAAAAAAGGCAATATAAAATGAACAGAGATAAAATCTTTGCACTCACCAGGGAGGTGGAGGATTGCCAGAATCGCATGAGGAGGAATAATCTGAGACTTTTGGGTGTACCGGGAGGGGTGGAGAAAAATAATCCGGTCTCATTTGTTGAAAACTTCTTGATGAAAGTCCTGCCCCTCAAATCCAAATACCCGATAGAAATTGAACGTGCACATCGCATACCAATGAGGAGACCTGATACTTTACAAGGTCCTCGCCCCCTAATTTTCAAGTTGCTAAGGCACCAACAAGTTTTAGAGGTGTTAAGAATGGCTAAAGAACATCCGAATCTAAAATGTCAGGATACTAAAGTGCACATCGTTCCTGATTTCGCTAAAACAACGGCAGATAAAAGGAAAAAATTTTTAGATATGAGGCCGAAGTTAAGAGACATCGGAGCTAGATTTGGCCTGATATACCCTGCGATTATGAAAATAACTATTGACAACAAAACTATGAGCTTTGATGAGCCTGTGAAACTGGAAATGTTTTTAAATCAAAGGGAACAACCGATGTCAATCTAATTTGGCTTATTCACTTCATGGAATTGAAATTGATTCTTCTTGATTTTTATTTGATTTGATTTATTATCATCTATAATATATTTGAGAATAAGCTAAATGACAGTTTGGCTCTGAGTCATTTTGAATGGAAACAGTGAAATGGAATGCTGATGAAAAAGACAGTTTGTCTCTCTATGAGCATTTAATCTCTTTATCACAAAAGATGACTTTTTAAAGTTGAAATGATTTTTTTTCTCTTTCCTGCTACATATATTGAACAGTTATTAAAATCTCTGATATATGTTGTTATATTATATTCTTGAAGATATGATATTAATATGCAGAACTTATGGTGACAGATTTAATTTATATGTTTTGATGAGTTAATGGAGATTTTTTATAAAGTCTTAAATACAAATGATTTCTGTGAACAAAGATTTTTAAGGGACTCTAGTTTAGGGTTTAATAGGTTCCTTGAAATTACTTAAAGGGAATATACAAATTTAAAAAAATAAATAAATAATAACAATAATAAAAAAGGGAGAATATATATTATCAATAATTACTTTTTATTTCTAGGTTTATTACAAGTCTAATATTTTTAGCAAATATATAGAGTTTCATATTCTCTTGTCATTTATAAAGTCAATGAAAGAGCTTTATTTAGTTTTATATTTGATTATTAATATTTAATACATATGATTATTACATACAATATTGTTCTATAATTGTGGTCTGTAAAGAGCTTTTAATTTATGCTTTACTTGGTCTTATATGTGCAGTTACAGGTTTTATCAGTCAATATTAAGGGTGGGAGAGGGAGGGGTGGGAGGGGGTTAAGGGAAATTGATAATTGGGGTAGGGATGTTGAAATGGGGATATAAAAGAAAATGGTGTTTATTCATTTCAAATAATTTCAGTTTTTTGTTCAGATATAAGAAATGAAAGATATTTTGTAAAAATTAATTGGATTGATGGAGATTAAAATTTTTTCACTCAATGTCAATGGCCTTAATCACCCAGTAAAAAGAAAAAAAATATTAGCATTTTTAAAAAGGCAACAGGCTGATGTGTATTACATTCAAGAGACACACTTGTCAATGGCAGAATCCAAAAAATTAGAAGATAATTGGGTGAAACACTGTTTCTTTGCTCCTGCAGTAGGGAAAAAGGCAGGAGTGGCTATAATAGTAAACAAAAAATGTTTAGCTTCATTTAAAATGAGGGAATTTGATCCTTTAGGGAGATGGATAAAAGTGGAAATGAGTATGGGAAATAATACTTTGACTTTACTAAATATCTATGCCCTGAATTCGAACCAAAATGATTTTTTTACAAATATACAAAAATTAATACTCCCACTGGCTGCTTCTAATTTAATAGTAGCTGGAGATTTTAATGCTGTTATAGATCCTTTTTTGGATAAAAAACCAAGCAAAAATATAAAATCATTAGGGTTAGATAATTTGGTGAATACTTGTAATTTGAAAGATATATGGCGTATTCTTCATTTTAATGATCAGGAATTCTCTTTTTGCTCGCCAGTTCACAAATCTTTTTCAAGAATTGATTACATATTGGTATCACATTCCATGGTGCAAAAAGTGACACAAGCCTCCATTGATCCAATTATTTTGTCTGATCATGGAGGAGTGTGGATTACATTTACACTAGATAATAATGAACATAATAGATCATTATGGAGGTTTGATAATGCATTGGTTTCAGATTCAACTTTTCTTGAAAAAATCAAATTAAAAATTTTGGAATTTTTCCAAATAAATACTTCAGCAGATATTAATGCGGAAATTTTATGGGATGCATTTAAAGCTACTATAAGAGGAAATATCATTTCTTATTCTGCATATATTAAAAAACAACTTATTAAACAATTTTTAGACTTGGAAAAATAAATTAAACTGCTGGAGTCTAAATTAATTGATAAATGGAATCATCAAAATTTGCAAGCTTTATTAAAGGCTAAGGGTAAATATAATGAAATTTCTTCAAAAATGGCAAGGAAAGATTTATTTTCTTCGCAAACCTTGTATTATGGAAAATCCAATAAGGCAGGAAGTTTACTTGCAAATTATCTTAAAGCAAAGAAAAGAAGAATAAAAATAATTGCAATAAAAGATGAGAAAGGAAATATGCACAATCAAATCAATTTTTGGCTTTTTACAAAGAGTTGTATTCTTCCGAGTCTTCTGATGATAAAGTTCAAAAAGGTAAGGAATTTTTAAATCTTCTTGAGGGTCCAAAACTTCCTGATCATATAAAAAGAAGTTTAGAAGAACCTATATCATTAAAAGAATTAGAAACAGCATTGAAGTCTCTTAGAGTTGGATCCGCTCCAGGTGGGGATGGTTTTACTGTGGAATTCTATAAAACATTTCAAAATTCTTTATTACCCTATTTACTAAATTTATATCAATTTCAACTTAATAAAGGTTGTATTAAAAGTACCATGGCAGAATCTGTGGTGATTGTTTTGCCAAAGCCAAATAAAGATCCCACTTTGGTTTCGAATTACAGGCCAATATCATTAATTAATGTGGATGGAAAATTATTGGCTAAAGCACTGGCAAGATTGGCAAAGGCTCTCCCTTACATAATTGATGTACATCAAATGGGTTTCATTGTTAACAAACATTCTTCTAACAATACAAGATTGGCGTTTCATACTTTAAATTTATCTAAAATGATGAATGAACCAGCTTTTGCTCTATCTTTAGATGCAGAAAAAGCTTTTGATAGGGTAGAATGGTCATTCATGTATCAGGCTTTGGATTGGTTTGGTATAGGTCCTGAATTTGTTCAAATGATTAAAACTTTGTATAGCTCCCCTATGGCAAGATTATACATTAATAATAATTTATCTGAAAGTTTTAACCTACATAGAAGAGTTAGACAGGGATGTCCACTATCTCCTTTGCTGTTTGATATTGTGTTGGAACCCTTATTGATAGCTATTAACCAGACAAAGGGGATACAGGGTATTCCCCTGAAAGAATGGGAATACAAATTATCTGCTTATGCGGATGATATTTTATTATATTTGCGCAATCCAGGTTCAACTATACCGTGTTTGTTAGAATTGATTGAAAGGTTTGGAATGTTTTCAGGATATAAAATCAATTGGAATAAATCTGAAATACTTTCACTTAATGTTCATTGCATAAAATCTATGTTTGATTCATTTCCTTTTGTTTGGAAGGAGGATGGATTAAAATATTTAGGAATTTGGATTAAAAATTCAATAGAAGATACAATAAAAGAAAATGAAAAACTTTTATTAAAAAAGGTTTCAGAATTATGTGAACAATGGAATCCGTTACATATATCTTGGTGGGGGAGAGTTCAAACTATAAAAATGATAGTATTGCCTGTGGTTTGCTATCAAATGTGTATGATTCCGGTATTTTTTCAAAACTCTTTTTATAAAAAATTGAATTCAATAATTATTAAGTTTGTTTGGCTTGGCAAAACACCTAGAATTGCTTTGGTATCTTTACAGAAATCAATTAAGGAGGGTGGGGTAAATTTCCCAAATTTCTATAGGTATCATCAGGCCTATATTTTACGTCAAGGTATGTATTGGGTCCTCCCAGATCTCATTGAATACACTCCAGATTGGTTATATTTGGAATGGCGACTCATGTCTCCTTTACATCTTAGTCACATTCTCAGTATCAAGATGCCCAGATTGTATAAAGAAAATAAACTTTTATTAGATACATGGAAAACTCTGAGGTATGTAAGTAATTTAACTGAAATTCCTATTAATAAATCAACAAATCAATCTATATGGCTAAACTCCAAGATTCAAATTGGCGGATCTAAGATTGTCTGGAAGCATTGGTTAAATGCAGGAATACGATCTTTAAATGATGTTATTTCAAATGGAAAAATGCTTGAGTTTACACAATTGCAAAATAAATTTGGACTGAATAAATCACAATTCTATAAATGGTTGCAATTGAAGCAGGCCATTCAGGCAGGGTTCCCTGAATGGAAAAATCTAAATTCTCAATGTAGCATGGAATTTTTATGCTTCCAAGCAGATTTTCTGGGACACCAGGCCGCACAATGGTATAAAGTTATTAGTGATTTGGTTAATAAAAAACCTAAAAATGGTCTTGGGGATATTTGGAGCATTGAGATTAGGCATCAAATTTCAGTATCTCAATGGCCACAAATTTGGTCTTGGAGAATAAGATATACACTGTCAGCATCTATGAGACAAACTTGGTTTTTTCTTTTGCATAGAGCATTTTGGACCCCTGTTAGATTAAATAAATTAAATAGTTCATTGTCTAATAGATGCTGGCATTGTAAACTTGATGTAGGGACTTTGGATCATCTTTTATTTTTTTGTCCCTATATATTAGCCTTTTGGAATTCGATCTGGGATCAAATAAATTCTTTATTAGAAAATCCTGTAGCATTAACTTATGATACTGTGATATTTGGCATGTCTATGAGAAAAAAGAGTCAGATATCGGCAAGTAATAACAAACTTTTATTGATTATGACAGGAGTTGCCATACAACATATCACTACCAATTGGAAGGACCACAGCAAGCTTAACTTTAATTTCTGGTGGAATTCACTTTGTCGTGCCTCGCATAACTGACGCCTCGCACAGCGAACGCTGCGCACAACGAACTTCTTGTCTTGATTCGTACAACGGACTTCGTTTCACACAACGAAGTCGCCCGAGCTGCATCCTTCCGCGCAGTGTGCGTGACGCTACCGGCTACCCTCCTCCTCCTCCTCCATCAACCAAATGGGAAGTTACATCATGAGGGGAGAGGAAGGAGGAAGGAAGCAGTTGGCAGTATACGCACTGTTAGAGCCCCGTGGCTTGTGTTAAAGTTGTTTACAGACTTCAACAGCAGCGGGAGAAAGCAGTCGCCGGCCCTGTTTCGCCGATCGAGGGGGGGGCCCTGTTTCGCCGATCGAGGGGGGGCCCTGTTTCGCCGATCGAGGGGGGGTGCCTGGTGTTGCCGATCACTGCGGGGGGGGGGCGGGCTTTGGCAGAGGTGGGAGAAAGCAGTAAATGAGTGGAAGTTGGCAGGCCTGGGGATGGAAGGGCAGTCGAAATACGGTATGTTGGAGCAGGGGATGAGAGGGAGGGAGAGAAGGGGAAATATTGGACAAGGGCAGAAGGGATGCTAAATCATAGGGTGACAGGCAGAGAGAACAAAAGGAAAAAGAGTGGAAGCAATCTTGAACCCTGAGGGTGAGGGAAGAGAGAGGTGGTGAGATGATTGATCATGGGGAGAGGGACAAAAGGGAATAGAGATGGGATAGGAAGATAGTGGAAGTAAAAGGACAGGGAGATGTATGTTTTTAGATGTATCTAAATAAAAATAATAACAAAAAATTTATCTTTTTTTATGTCATCTTAGCATATTTTATGCTACAGAACGAATTATTTTTTTTAACATGTATTGTTATGGGAAAACGCGTTTCACATAACGAACTTTTCGCATAACAAACTTGCTCCTGGAACCAATTAAGTTAGTTGTGTGAGGCACCACTGTATATACAAAATGGAACATTCAATAGCAATACAAAATGGAAATTATAAAAGGTTTAATGAAATATGGGAGCCATTGACGTTGTTTTGTGATGAATAAACACCATTTTCTTAACAATACTTATGAATGGAGGGGAAAGGGGTGGGAATGTATAAATAAAGAACAAGGTTAAAAGAAAATATGAAAAAGATTGATTCAATGAAGAAAATAGTATGGAAAAAGAAGGGGGGGAGAAGGGTTTAGATATATATACATTTGTTATTATCTTGATAGATTTATCAAGTGTTGATTGTAAATCTATGTATCACTTTTATTGTACACTTGTTGAAAGATTTAAAAATGAATAAAGAATTAAAAAAAATAAATAAATAAACACCCGACCAGTCTGAGGATGAATAAACACATCAGATACAATCATTATGGAGCACACTGAACAATGGCCACAACAACGGTGACCTCCTGGAGTCACTGTCTGTGAATCTGACAAAACAGGTCTCAATGTACTTAGACTTAAAATGCCACTCAAATTTTGATTACGCCCATGGATCTTTACAATGTACTGTGATTGAGCAGGTGGTTTATTCCGTGGTAACTGGAGACGTCTCCTGTGGCAGAAGGAGCAAAGGTGGATCTATCTGTTAAAATCGGTGCAGCCTGCTGGATTGAATGCCCGGATTGAGTTGGCGGCTTTTTTTGGGTCCTGAAGGTTATTGGATTGGTGGATGTCAGCAAGGGGAGGAGTTTGTGCTGCTTTTTCAGCATGTGTGCTTTACTGTTTTTCCTGCACCTTTTTTGTGATTCATGACGTACTAGAGGAGCACCAAAGGATCCGTGGACTTGCAGATGAAGCCGTGTGGATACCCCTGACGCAGCAAGAACTGGCAAAACGGGAGATTCCCCGTTGGGTATTTTAGCTGCTGTGTTACTAAGCTGGATTGAGACATATCTGATGGACTTTGGCAGCTAAGTGGTTTTTTTTTGGCCTAATGCTATGATTTCGGATCAATGTGCCTTTGTGCCCTGTTGCCACATTTTTTTCACGTGTGGGGTTATGTACCCCTGGTGCTTTTGAACATTGACTTTGCAAGCTATTACAGTGCTTTCTTCACCCTACCGGTTTGTTTGTGTAGGAATGTATGTGAAGTGGAGTTTTTTGCCAAATAAAGCTGAACTGAGGCTTTTTCTCCACTTCTTTTTTTGTTTTCTGTTTGATTGAGTGTTTCTCCTGCTGTGGATGGTTGGGTGTATGTATATTTAAGCCTTGTAGCGTTGCTGAGCAGGTTCGTTTGTTCTGTGTGGGGTTGTGTTTGAGATATTTATTAGATTTAGATCGCCCTTCTTTCCTTAGTTTACATAATTTAGTGTGAGTAGTCTACCCAGATTGGCGGTGACATCTCGTATCCTGGCTCCAGGCAGACAGCAGACCTCCCTCGATTGCATGTCCGGCCTGCAAATGGGTCCCTCTGTGCCTCTCAGCATAGAGTCCCCAATGACTATTACTCTGCGCTTCTTCAGGGGAAGTAGGTCAGATGTCCCTGGAGATGGAGCTGTGTGTTGGGCCTGCTCCTGTTCCTCATCAGCAGTTCCTTCCTGAAGAATCTGGAATCTGTTGCTCAGGGTGAGTTGAGGGGTTGATGTAGAACTGTCCTGTTGGTAATAAAAAGAAGAAGATGAAGAGATTGAAAAAGGAGGGGAGGGTCTCCTACGCTTGCCCGTGGAGGAGGTCACTTGCTCTTCTCTCCCAGGTCCTGAAAATATGCTCTGCAAGATGTTTGGCAACTGCAGCAATTCAGACAGATGACTTTTGGCTGGACCTGGGGCTTTCCCTTGTTTGCATCATGGGAGGAAGGTTGCAGATGAAGGATGTTCCCAGATCTGTTTGAAATGCTGCAGCTGCCAAACCTCTGACAAGGCCTATATTTAGGACCTGGGGGAGAAGGAGGGAGACATGCTGAACTGGGAGTGGGGGAAAGAGAGAGAGGCAATCCAGCACCTCTGGGATATTGCATCAAGAAGGCACCCCTACATTCCCTGTACCTCGGGTGTACTGTCAAACCCTTGGTACCTGAATGGCATATTGGAAGGAATAGAATTAAGTGGTGGTTTTTCAGGTAGCTTATGACTTTTATGCTGCTTTCTGCTGAGGCACATGGTTCAAATCTTGAGTCTGTATCAGTAAGAGGAGCAGTTATAGCACTCGATATGAGGATAGAACAGCAGTCTGAATACTTGACCAGAGCTCCTTGTCACTAACGCTGATGTAAGGTGTGAGAGGGTGGTAGGAGGTGTGAAGTATTGTGCGGTCCTGTGATCACCTTCCCCAGCAGTGCCAAATTTGAGTCTTAGGGCAGTTGGTCACATTGCTGCCATACCAAATTGTTTCACCTGCTGGCTGTAAGCTGTTCTTTTCTTTGTACTTTTTCATATGAGAGAGCTACTGCTAAAAAAAAAAATAAGAGGGAGAAGAGAGCTGAGAAGAGTGAGGGAGCTGTCATGCATACTCACTGAAGCCACCTTAGTTAGGGGAGAGAACTGGTACATTGACTCGGCATCAAATGTGCCTGCATCTCTCCTGCTTTTCTCCAGAGAATAACTGCTTTAATCCATAGACCTTATTGACTTAAGCTTCCTTCAGACTTATTTCTCAGTTGGGCTCTAGTATCATGAATCATCATTCACAACGCCCAGCTTATTTTAGTTTGTTACAGTTTGAGCTGTTAGCCGAGAGCCATACCTTAAGGATCCATTGATAACCCAGAAGTTATGGGCCCTATATCCAACTACTCAATACATGATGAGTGATTCCATCTTTCTTCCATTCCAAGGGACTCTGAACTCTACTTCTGTGGCACCCAGCTGACTTGGGGAGCAGAAGATTTGCATAGGAAATCAAATCTAGTCCCTTTATCATGGTAGAGCATAACTCTACCACTGAGTTAATAGACTAGTCTAAAATAAACCTTTTTTATTTTACTTATAGGAATGCACTTACCTATGTAAATAATGAATGGTATTTTATATATATACATATATATATATTCAACAGCTACCTTCTGTGGAAGCAAAAACAACATTACTCTCAAGTCAAGTGGCAGCTATCTGTCTTTGCATTTCCAAACTGACAAGTCCCTAGGGGAGCGAGGATTCAAATTATCATCTATTGAAGAAAACAAGACATCAATCCAGGATGACACAATTACTGCTGGTGGGATGGAAGCTGATTGTAAGTAAGAATCTAAATGCTGAACGTTTTGCAAGATGTGACAAAGGTTAATCTGTATTATTTAGTATCTTTTTACTATTCTATTTACTAGGGTTGGGTACCCAGAAAATTTTTGTCTTTGTTGTAAAATGAATATCATTAAGTGCACACAATTTGCATACAGTGCACATTCTTCTTAAAGCACGGTATGTGCTTTCTCAATAGTGCACACATGCATGATTGTGGGAATCACCCTGTGTGCACTATGTTGATAGTTCACACTTTTCTTAGAGTATTGTCGATAGTATTCACTTATTGGTGAACAACATTGTTTGAAATGACTACATCTCTATATATTTATCGATGTTTGCTTTTTGCTTTTAGTTACAGTGAGTGCTAATGTAAAATCAGCTGTGAGAAACTTTGCTTTCTATCATTTGGGATAAAAGTAATGCTCATTTAAAGGAGCACAGGAGACTTTAGGCCTATGTTCCTAACATTACGATTTGTGCAGCAATATTATGGTTTCAATCATGGAGAGCGAGCAAATTCTATAATTCCTGAAGAACCTACCTGCTCCTCACAATAGAAATGTTTCTGCACTAACTTAATAGTTAATGTGGATGAAGGACTCCATGCACCTTCAAAAAGAATATTGGGTGGAAGAATAGAAATGGGGCAATAAGTAGTTGGGTTTTTTCAGTGCCAGATAGCCACAGCAAAGTGCTGGCAATCACAGAAGGAAAGGCTACTTTAACTCTGAAATCTGGTATGAGCAAACATAATTTGTACCTATGCTATCATTGGTATTAGTCATAAAATAGCAGCTCGCTCATATTTTTAACTACTTGTGATGATAAAAATGTAGTGTCTTGTATAAGATGAGGATGAATCTTCAGCCTGAGACACTGTACAGTGGACCAGATTCTGCAAACAGTGCCTACATCAGTGGTTGCCTTCAAAAACATTGCCGATCGCTTGTCAATCACACTATGGTGCCATTTGCAGAAGTGCACTTACCGACTACCTAGGCATGGCAACAGAGCAGTGGGGCACCTTAGAGGGCATTGCTTTGAACTTAACATAAAGGGTTCCGGAGAGCACAGTTACTTACCGTTAACAGGTGTTATCTAGGGACAGCAGGCAGATATTCTCACATATTGGTGACGTCATCCATAGAGCCCTGGTACGGACAGCTGCTAAAGTGCATCGTCACTTTAAGAACTTTAGAAAGTTTGCAACTGACCGCACTGTGCATATGCGAGTGCCTTCCTGCCTGATGTAGGTGTACAGCTCAGTTAAGTAAGCCAGCTAAGAAGCCAACCAGGGGAGGTGGGTGGGTTGTGAGAATATCTGTCTGCTGTCCCTGGATAAACACCTGTTACGGTAAGTAACTGCTTTATCCCAGGACAAGAAGGCAGCATATTTTAACATATGGGTGACCTCCAAGCTAATAAATATATGTCAAACACGTATTGTAGGTTGTAGTTAGTAGCAGGGAATCATTCAGGCCACATAAACACGAATTGCTGACATAACACACACTGTATGAAAAATCATAATATAACGGAGAAAAATAAACCTCAATTGTGGAAGGCTGGGACTACACAAGTGCCCAAACCTAAGCACATCATCACAGGTTTATAAAAAAACTCCGTATACATGTAAATAAATAAATAAATAAATAAATCACTTCCATTCATACAGAATCAAATTTCTTCAGGAGCTTTTTGTAGTGACAGCAATGTGCACAAAATTCAATGCATTATTCGTGTCCGAAAAGTAGTGACCAGAATCCCAAACTTAACTAAATTATTAGCGAGGGCTACAGCTCAATTTCACTTATGTAAACGGTTGTGGAGGCGTGGAGCAAAAAGTCACAATCAAGGAAAAATACTCATCTGAAGGTGTAGAACTTCAAAAGAGGCTTTAAACTCCTAGTCCCTAGTCCCTCTTTTGAAGTTCTACACCTTCAGATGAGTGTATTTTTCCTTGATTGTGACTTTTTGCTCCACGCCTCCACAACCGTTTACATAAGTGAAATTGAGCTGTAGCCCTCGCTAATAATTTAGTTAAGTTTGGGATTCTGGTCACTACTTTTTGGACACGAATAATGCATTGAATTTTGTGCACATTGCTGTCACTACAACAAAAAGCTCCTGAAGAAATTTGATTCTGTATGAATGGAAGTGATTGATTGATTGATTGATTGATTGATTTACATGTATACGGAGTTTTTTTATAAACCCGTGATGATGTGCTTAGGTTTGGGCACTTGTGTAGTCCCAGCCTTCCACAATTGAGGTTTATTTTTCTCCGTTATATTATGATTTTTCATACAGTGTGTGTTATGTCAGCAATTCGTGTTTATGTGGCCTGAATGATTCCCTGCTACTAACTACTACCTACAATACGTGTTTGACATATATTTATTAGCCATTACGATTGTATTCCAGAAACTTGTCAGTTGACCTCCAAGCTAAACAGAATGGAATGGGGGAAGGTTAGCCTTTAGGAAAACAAATTTTGCAATACTGCTTGGCCAAAGTGCCCATCCTGTCTGGAAAAAGATTCCAGACAGTAATGAGAGGTGAAGGTACGAACCGAGGATCAAGTAGCAGCTTTGCAGATCTCTTCAATAGGGGTAGAGCGGAGAAAAGCTACTGAAGCTGCCATAGCTCGAACTTTATGGGCTGTGACCCGACTCCCCAGTTGTAGCCCAGCCTGAGCATAACAGAATGAGATGCATGCAGCCAACCAATTGGAAATCGTTCTCTTTGAAACAGGATGACTCAACTTGTTAAGAACAAAGCAAACAAAAAAATTGAGAAGATGTTCTATGCGGCTTTGTCCTGTCGAGATAGTAGGCCAATGCCAAAGTATGAAGAGCCGTTTCTCTTTCATCTTTGCAGGATGAATTGTTGTCATTCACATAGGGGGTGGTGTTCTGGGAGGGGATTTTAATGTGATTCCTGTTTGCCAGCTGGATCATTCTAAAGGAGGCACAGGGGCTGACACAGGGCAAATACTCGAGCATTTCAGGCCTTTATGCAGACTTTAGGATTAGTTGACTGCTGGAGACTTTTGCATGGGACTCAGCGCAACTACATGCATTATTATCATACTCAAACTTACACAAGGATAGATGGGTTGTGGGTTCATAGGAATCAATGGGTTAAGATTCAGGAGGCTGATATTGGGGGTATCCAAATTTTGGATCATGCCCCGGTATCGGTGGACTGTGCAGGAGTGATATTGGGAGGGAGGGAACCCGCTATTGGGGACTTAATGAATCGTTGCTTAATGTGCCTGAGGTGGAGGAAGAGATTAATCAAAGTATAGCCACTTATTTGGAGCTTAATGAAACAGGGGAGGTGTCTGGGATCTAATGGGATGTGTTGAAGGGGAGGTGTCTGATAGGATCTTATGGGATGTGTTGAAATTGGTACTTAGGGGGGGTCCCGCTTTAAAAAGCACAGAGCTCAGACCATGTTGAACTTGCGAGAATGTTTGATCTCTTTAGAAATGGCCCATAACCGCGCTCCAGATTCCCAGCTTGTGGAACAGTTACATATAGTGAGGGGAGAGTTGCATCAGATTCAAATGGAAGAGTACAATCATGTGCGAGAATGGTTTCAATCACATCTTTATGAGCATAGTAAGTGTAGCGTTCAGCTGGCTCGTTATATCGAAATCAAGCAGGCGAGAGGATCCATCAAAACGGTATGGGAGGGGGCTTTGCAGGTTATAGACACAGACATTGGTAAATCATTTTTGGACTATTTTCACCTGTATAGTGCTGAAGGGGAAGGAGCAGAAGAGGAGGTGGCCCAATTTTGAATAGGGTACGTTTGTTTACCTGTTATCTCCCCTGTTGATCAAGCACTGCTAAATGAACCGGTCACGTTGGGGGAGGTATTGGGAGTTATCCAGATGGCTTAAGACTGGGAAATCACCAGGACTAGATGGGTATACAAGCCGCTTTTAAAAAAAATGTGGTGAACAAGTGGGATCCCTGTTGGTACGAGTTGTGAATGAGGTGCAGAAGGGAGGTTTTCTACCAGGAACTATGGGAGAGGTGGATATTACGATCCTTGTGAAACCTGGGAGGGATCCGTTAAATTGTGGGTCACAGCGACCAATCTCCTTTTGAATGTCGATGCCAAAATCATAGCTAAAGTTCTGGCCCTACGCCTGGGGAAGCTACTCCCTCACTTGATTCATATGGATCAATCTGGTTTTATACAACAGAGGCAGGTTTGTGATAATATCTGCCATACTTTACATTTGATGTGGAAAATGAAGCAGGGAACAGAACAAGTGGTTTTGATGGCAGTAGATACTGAGAAAGCTTTCGACCGGGTGTTTTGAGAGGTTTTTTTCTGGATAGTGATGGGGAAAATGGAGTTGGGGGGCCATTTTATGAGTGGGTCCGAGCATTATATCGTGAGCCCAGAGCATGTCTTAAGATCAATCAGACTTACACGGAGTTTTTTCCTATAGCGAGAGGAACTAGGTAGGGGTGTCCGCTTTCCCCCTTGCTATTTGCTATTTCAATAGAGCCGTTGGCACTTATGATACGGAATCATCAACAATTGAAGGGGATCTCTGTAGATAGAAATATAGAGTATGACGGCAGAAAAGGGCCGTTGGCCCAACACGTATGCCCACTCAAAAGAACCCTCCCCTTAAAGAACACTCCCCCTAAGCAATTCCCCAAAGTGAACCCACATGCTTATTCCATCGTTTCTTGAAGTCGAGCACGTTGCTGGCTTCAACTACCTGACGTGGAAGGCCATTCCAATGATCAACCACCCTTTCGGTGAAGAAGTATTTCCTGATGTTGCTATGAAATCTCCCACCCTTTAGTTTGAGTGGATGCTCTCTTGTTGCCATGGAACCCGTAAGAAAAAGGATATCTTCCTCCACCTCAGCACAGCCTGTAAGATATTTGAACGTCTCTATCATGTCTCCCCTCTCTCTGCGTTCTTCGAGAGAATATAACTGCAGCCTGCTTGGACGTTCTTCATATGGGAGATACTTGAGTCCTGAGACCATCTTAGTGGCCATTCGCTGAACCGATTCCATTCTCTTCACATCCTTTTGATAATGCAGCCTCCGAAACTGAACACAGTACTCCAGATGAGGTCTCACCATGGTCCTGTACAATGGCATTATGACTTCAGGCTATCGGCTGACAAAACTTCTTCGGATGCAACCCAGCATTTGTCCAGCCTTGGCCAAGGCTTTCTCCACTTGAGTGGCAGTCTTCATATCTTCGCTAGATATGGGTAAGTTGCAGCTGTACTCACTCGAGGAACGCAGAGAGAGGGGAGACATGATCGAGACGTTCAAATATGTCACGGGCCGTATCGAGGTGGAAGAGGATCTCTTTTTCCTTAAAGGACCCACGGCAACAAGAGGGCATCCGTTGAAAATCAGGGATGGGAAATTTCATGGCGACACCAGAAAATATTTCTTCACCGAAAGAGTGGTTGACCGCTGGAATAATCTTCCACAACAGGTAATTGAGGCCAGCAGCGTGCCAGATTTTAAGAAAAGATGGGATTGGCATGTGGGATCTCTTTATGGAGGTAGTTAGGGGGTGGGCCATTAGTATGGGCAGACTAGATGGGCCATGGCCCTTTTCTGCCGTCATTTTCTATGTTTCTATGTTTCTAGATGGCATTGAACATCGCATAGCCCTATTTGCTGACGATATTCTCTTGTATATTGTAGATCCCGAACACTCAGTGCCTCAGTTGTTAGATATTTTTGAAGAGTACGGGAAAGTCTCTGGCTTTAAAATAAATTTAGACAAGACTAAAATTGATCAAGAACAGTATCAGTGAGCACATAGAAAAAAATAAGCTGATGAGAACAAGCCAGCATGGTTTCTGTACTGGAAGATCCTGCCAAACAAACCTACTGCACTTCTTCGAGGGGATAAGCGGACATTTGGACAAAGGTGACCCCATAGATATACTATACCTAGACTTCCAGAAAGCCTTCGACAAGGTACCTCATGAGCGCCTTCTAAGGAAACTGTGGAACCACGGGGTGGAAGGGGACATACACAGATGGATCAAAAACTGGTTGGCAAACAGGAAACAGAGGGTAGGAGTAAAGGGACACTATTCTGACTGGAAAGGGGTCACAAGTGGCGTCCCACAAGGGTCAGTGCTGGGACCGCTGCTATTCAATATATTTATTAATGACTTGGAAACAGGGACAAAGTGTGAAGTTATAAAATTTGCGGATGACACAAAACTCTCCGGTAAGGTTAGATCTGTAGAGGAATGTAAAAAACTCCAAAGGGATCTGGACAAACTGAGTGAGTGGGCAGATAAATGGCAGATGAGTTTTAATGTGGAGAAATGTAAAGTTATGCACATAGGGAAAGGGAACCTGATGTACAACTACAAGATGGGGAGGATGACATTGGGAAAAGGCAACCTAGAAAAGGACTTGGGGGTTTTGGTGGATAAAACAATGAAACTGGCAGCACAATGCGCAGCGGCCTCAAAAAAGGCGAACAGAATGTTGGGCATTATCAAAAAAGGTATCACTACCAGAACCAAGGAAGTTATCCTCCCGCTGTACAGGGCAATGGTGCGACCACATCTGGAGTACTGCGTCCAGTACTGGTCGCCGTACCTAAAGAAAGATATGGCGATACTCGAGAGGGTCCAGAGAAGAGCGACAAAAATGATAAAGGGCATGGAAAACCTCTCGTATGCTGAGAGGCTGGAGAAGTTGGGGCTCTTTTCCCTGGAAAAGAGGAGACTTAGAGGGGATATGATAGAAACTTATAAGATTATGAAGGGTATAGTGAAGGTAGAGAGAGACAGATTCTTCAGACTGGCGGGGGCAACAAGAACTAGAGGACATTCAAAAAAATTGAAGGGAGTTAGGTTTAGAACAAATGCTAGGAAGTTCTTCTTTACCCAGAGGGTGGTGGACACCTGGAATGCGCTTCCAGAGGGGGTGGTTGAGCAGAGTACGGTTTTGGGTTTCAAAAAGGGATTGGACGAATTCCTGAGGGGTAAGGGAATCCAGGGGTACAATTAGAGGGTTACTATACAAGACAAAATGCTCTTGAGTAATAGATCACTACAGGTCATTGACCTGGGGGGCCGCCGCGGGAGCGGACTGCTGGGCATGATGGACCTATGGTCTGACTCGGCAGAGGCCATGCTTATGTGCTTATGGAAAATGGATCGCAAGGGAAACCAACAAGATAAATCTTACTCTAGATGAGACCAGGGTTCAGGCCCTTTAACAACAGTTCCCTTTTAAATGGGCACTAAAGGGTATCAAATATTTAGGTACCTACCCAGCGATTTGTCTTGTTTATATGAGGTTAATTATGGGCCGGCTGTCTGGAGAATCATGTCTGATCTTCAACGCTGGCATGGTCTTAGGCTTTCTGGGGGGGGGGGGGGTATAGTGGTTCTTCAAATGAATGTCCTATCACGGCTGTTATTTCTGTTCCAGACCTTACCAATCCTCATTCTTCCTCAGACATTTAAAATATTACAAATGGAATTTTGGAGCTTTATTTGGCAGTATAGAACACCCAGAATTTCCCAGACAGTGTTGTGTGCTGATAGAGCTTGGGGTGGCAGAGGGGTTCCCAATCTTCAATGGTATTACCAAGCTGCGCAGTTAAGGATGCTCTTGGAGTGGGACCTGGGGCACACAAGTGGGGGGTGATGTTGGAGCAGTACTTTGTCCCTCATGGTAGATTGTCTTATAGGCTTTGGTCTTCACTAACTGGGACACAGTGGGCCCAAGAGACAGATAACCCTTACATGTTACACCTGATTAAGATGTGGGACAGAGTGAAACATGAATGCAATAATAAGTTAGCGGCCTCCACTTTAGCAGTTTTAAGGGATGAACCACAATTTTTAGTGGGTAAAACCAACCCCATTTTTGAGAGTTAGGGCATCTGGGCTTAACCAAGTTCCGAGACTTCTTGCAGGCGGGGAGAATAGTATCTTTCAATGTCCTGAAATGTACACCTGGAGTACGGGAGGGAGTTTGCCTGGCCGATTATATGAGTGCTCGGGGATGGGATAAGACATCTCCCATAGAGGCTGAACATTTAGAAAAATTATGGGGAACTTTGCAGAAGGTGCCCTGGCCCATTTCAATTTTATATCAATACTTGAGGGGGTGAGTAATACCAGATTTTGTTTTTAGAAGACATTGGGAGCAGGATTTGAACTGCACGTTCACACCTAAAGAGTAGGACACCATTTGTGCTGAGGTGGGGAGAGCTGCCACCTGTGCATTGATACAGGAAAATGCTTACAAGGTGGCTGCCACCTGTGCATTGATACAGGAAAATGCTTACAAGGTGCTGAGCCGCTGGTATTATACCCTGGATAGACTCCACAAGATGTATCCACACTCCACAGTCCTCGGACCGATGTTGGCGATGTCACAGGGCTTTAGGGTCCTTTCACCACATATGGTGGGACTGCACAGTATTGGCTCCCTTCTGGACCACAGTGATTCGGACTCTGTCCCAGATTTTGGGGGTTCCTGTTACTCCTCAAAGCTGTTTATTGAGGTTGACCAACATTTGTGCTATTAAATGGCAAACCAGATTACTGAGGATGGAACTGGCAGCGATCAAATGTCTCATAGCTGCCTATTGGAAACAGACCCTGGTGCCTGATTTGAGTGAGTGGAGAGTTAAATTATCTTTGATGGGGAAAATGGAATTGTATGTGACTAAACGCAGAGGTTACTATATGCACTCGGTAAATACCTGAACTGTTTTTTCCCAGAAATTGGATGTTTAGGGGGAAAGAGGGCAGAGCTTGATCCTAATGTTGACTATATGCTCCTTGAGGGGGGGGGGGGAGGAGGAGATGATGTCATGTCATTCATTGGCAGAAATGCAGTGTTTCATGGGCATATTGTGGACAGGGGGAGTCGTCAGAGCTTGCAGGCTCCTGGTTTTCGGGGGCAGGGCTAGCATCCCCCGATGCTAGCCTGCTGATTAGGGGGATACATTTGTTATTGCATTCTTGCCCATGCTTGGGTGTTCTATTAAGGTTGTGTGATAATGTGTTTTATTCTTTGAAATGTTTCAAGCTGTTTATCTGTTTGAAAATTCAATAAAAACTTTAAATATAAAAAAAGTCATTTTTTATTATCAGCACTTGGACATCCTGGCGACTAGGACATCCAAGTACCAATTTAGAATATCTTGGATATCTATGTTTTTGATTATGGGCCCTTATGGCTCTAAGTGATTTAATACCTACCAACTGACCCCTTCAAGGGACCTGATGCAAGCACTGCCAAGCAAATGATTAAGCAATCTGCATAAAAACTCAGTGTTGGCTATAATTTTTGTTTTCATTTAAGAAATCTCCTGTGATGGGTTGCCTGTTCTTGTAGTATGGTGTAATGTCTTGGTTAGTTTATTTTATTTTGAAACAATTTTTATTGAAGGAAGAAAAATATGAGAGAGACTAGAGAGCAAAATGTACAGAAACCATACACAACATGTAGAGCTGGAGTTCTTACAGCTCCACTCTGTGAAAATAACCCATCCAGCATCGTTCCTTCAATTTTTATACAGCATAATAGAAAGCAATCCCACCCCCAGATCCTCACCCCCCAATACGGAAGATGTTCTGGAACCATGAGAGAAAAAACCTATTAAAAAAAATAATTGCATTAATTTAAATCATTACATAAGAACATAAGAACTGCCATCTCCGGATCAGACCTTTGGTCCATCAAGTCCGGCGATCCGCACACGCGGAGGCCCTGCCAGGTGTACACCTGGCATAATTTATAGTCCACCATATCTTTATATGCCTCTCTTAAGGAGATATGCATCTAGTTTGCTCTTGAAGCCTAGGACGGTCGATTCCGCAATAATCTCCCCTGGGAGGGCATTCCAGGTGTCAACCACTCTCTGAGTGAAGCAGAACTTCCTGACATTAGTCCTGAACCTGTCCCCCCTTAGCTTCATTACATGTCCTCTAGTCCGTGTCAAATTGGACAATGTAAATAATCTTCTCTGCTCTATTTTGTCGATTCCTTTCAGTATTTTGAAGGTCTCGATCATATCCCCACGCAGTCTCCTTTTCTCAAGGGAGAACAATCCTAATGTTATAAGTCTATCCTCGTATTCCAGTTTCTCCATACCCTTCACCAGTTTTGTTGCTCGTCTCTGCACCCTCTCCAGCAGTTTTATATCCTTCTTTAGGTAGGGAGACCAATGTTGGACGCAGTATTCCAAGTGTGGTCTGACCATTGCCCTATAAAGCGGCATTATAACTTTCTCCGATCTACTCGAGATTCCTTTCTTTATCATGCCCAACATTCTATTTGCCTTCTTTGCCGCTGCCGCACATTGTGCCGACGGCTTCAGGGTCCTATCTATCAGTACACCCAGGTCCTTTTCTTGTTCACTCTTCGCCAGAGTTGCACCTGACATTGTATACTCGTATTCCTTATTCTTATTGCCTAAATGCATAACCTTGCATTTCTCCACATTGAACTTCATCTGCCATTTCTCCGCCCATGTTTCTAACCTACACAAGTCGCTCTGGAGTTCCTCTCTATCCTCCTGCGTTCTG